>NC_071532.1:0-1232500 GCF_026979565.1 Vidua chalybeata
GGGGGAGAAAGGGGTCGGCTTTGGGGAGAGCGGGAAATGGGGAAAGAGAGAAAGAAGAGGAATACGGGGAGGAAGAAGGAGGGGTAGAGAGCGGGACAGGACGGGGAGCCTCAGAGAGCCCCGACTCCACCCGAGCCCGCCCCGGCGGCCCGCCCTGCTCGGGATGCTGCGCTCGGCGGAGCTCGGCTCGGTTCGGCCCCGCTCGGCTCCTCGCCTACACTCGGGCTGTTCTCCGCTAGACTCGGCTGGATTCGCCTCTTCGGCGCAGCTCGGCTCGGCTCAACTCGGAGCCGCTCGCTCCGTTCGCCTCCATTCGCCTCGCCTCGGCTCATTCACCTCCGCTCGGCTCCGCTCGACGGCTCCGGCTCGTTCGGCTCCGCTCGGCTCCATTCACCTCCGCTCGGCTCCGCTCGGCTCCGCTCGGCTCCATTCACCTCCGCTCGGCTCCGCTCGGCTCCCCGCGGCAGCGCGCCTCCCGCGCACGCGCACAGCTCGCCGCTCTCCTGCCGCCGAGCCCCGCGCCCGGCCCGGCCGGCGCACGGAACCCCCGCGCCACATTAGACCCAGCAGTTTCTGCGCTAAACCCTTTCTGTCCTAGAAGGAGATAACTTCTCTACCTCCTTCGTCTCCTCAGTTTTCTTCTTGGATTTCAAAATCAGAGTTACAAAAACCTACTCACAACTACAAGATTTAGTAAGTAGCCAATAATGTAGTCCCGTCAATTTCATAACCTACAGAACACGTTATACTTATGTTTCCACAATTAAAAAAAAAAAAAAAAAAAAAAAAAAAATCACACAAGAGTCCTACTCACTGTGTCAAGCCTTATTTAAAACACACCAAAGAAAAAAAAAAACAAAAAAACCCAACCCCGAAAGAAATAGTTCCACAACCAAAACAGAACAAACAAGTAACACTAAAACCCCACGTCCAAATACGCTCTGTTTATCAGTCACCAACCCGAAAAATCTCTTTTCTACGTAGCTCGTTTGTATACCTCCTCACAACTAACCTTATCCTTTACAAACACTAAATTGCAAATCAAAAAACTTACACGTAACATAAACTCTTCAAATAACATTTATACACTCATACCCCAAATGACAGGTAAACCACCAAAAGTAAAATTACTCAAATCATTACAAACAAATACTTGTACAATATTTAGTTACAAAAAAACCCCAAACCACACCAAACCACAAAGAAGTTACCTCAAAACAGCAAACCTACAATTTAAAACAATTAACCCACTAAGACCAAACATAACAATAATATATAAAAAAAAAAACAAAACAAAACACAAAAAAAAACAAACCAAAAAAACAAAAAAAAAAAAAAAAAAAAAAAAAACAAAAAAAAAAAACCAAAAAAAAACACCCACCTAAAAATACCCAATCACTCCAACACAAATTTACTTCTCAGGATCAAAATCGTACAACCTTTTAACAACCTAATTCTATTAGTTCTACATCTCTTTTAACACCTAAAATAACTACAACTCACACTTGAAGCACATCAAATGAACTTACTTATTAACCAACCAAATCAAACAATAACACATGTATAACGTTAAATAAATTACTGCCAAATATGAACATCTTTAAACATACTACCTTACAAAATAAAACAACTGTTCATTTTTTATTATTCACACACAATCATAAATAGAAAACATTTTTAAAAATATATAAATTGATGAAATCACAAGAAATCAATTTACAAAAACATTACTAATTTTTTTTTAAAAATTAATCAATCACACATAAAAAATAACTAAATAATATTTTCAAAAATTAAAACATCGCTGAATAACTTAAATCATTATTAAAAACTAAAATACTCATCTTATTAATAATTACTGCTTTTTATCTCCCCTACCGATTTAAATTTTTACATAGAACTCTACAAAAATCCTTAACAAGTAGATTTATAACTTACATTTTAAAACATATATAGATAAACATACTTAACAGGAGTGATCTACACACCAAACAAGTAAACTAACCAAAAAAACCCTAATAAAATACTAATATATTCATAACACAAAAACCCAAAATCATTAACATAAAAACCCATACGAACACATGAAAATACCTACAGTAAAAAAAGACGTACCTTAATGAACAATATTCACACCTTAATAATTCATTATAAACTCTTACCAATTAATGATTAACATGACTTGATACCAATAAAATACAAGAAAATGTTACTTTAGCCAATAAGCAGAATAAAATGTTATACCTAATAACTTAAAATCGCACTTTATTAAAAATATAAGACAGTAAAGCAACGTATCATAAAAACTCCCATTATTATCACTACACAGATATAGATAGATACGCATATATCTATATACAGGTAGATCATATACCCATCTCAACAGCAGCATCTGGGATCGATTCCTGTTTTCTCTCTTGTCTCCTAAATTTATTAGCCACAAAGGATGGAGTAAGGAAATCATTTTATTTATCACCTGGTTCTCCAGAAACCTGAAAAACAAAATGAAACAGAACAAAAAGAAAAAAAAGAAAAGAAAACCACATTTGAAAGGCAGATCCTCACCAGCAGCTGGTCCATCTCCTACGGGGGACCATATTCTAGGGCACTTTTGGTGCACTTGCCTGAACCTGTCAGGGCACTCTGTGCTTGCAGAAGAGATTTTTTTGTCAGGGAGAGGCAAGGGGAGGAGAAGTAACGTTCTAGACAGCTCAAATCCATTACTGTGCCACTTCCTGTGCAGCAGGTCCTGTGACAGGATGGGAACTGAGGCTGCTTGAAATTTCAAAGCTAAAGACACCAGCACAAGGTGTCCTTTTGCTTTGTCAAGGAAGTGATTCCCAAATCACACAGCCCCCCCACCATCGTCCCTCCCACCACCACCTGAAAGCCTCTTGATTCTCTTCTCAAAAACACAAGGGACACCTCAGCGTTCAGCAAGTTCTGCCAGTGCAGCCCTCGGTGCCCCCGTCTCCAGGTCTGTCCCCCTTGCTTTCATCCTCAGCCACGTCATTCTTCAGCCGTGGACAGGAAATTGTCCCCATGTCTCCCGTACTTGGCTGGTTACCTTTTCTCTAAGCCGTGCAGGACCCACGAGAGGAGGCTGTGATCCTCTATCGGCTCATGGGCAGCTCTAGAGGTGACACGGGCAGCACTCTGTCGTATCTCCAGAATAGGACTCTGAAACAGAAAATGCAACTTGTTCTTTTACAGCCAAGATCTGATTATCTAAAATAAAATGAGCAATTTGGCTGGTACCCGATCAACTTCCAGCTAAAATGAACACCGCCTGTTCTCAGCAACTCCAGAGAAGGAAAGACATTCTCCCTTCAACGCTTCACACCACAGGTGCTGCTCTTACAAGAAGTATTCAGGTAGCAAGACAATTTTCTCTTTTTGTCCGAGGTTTTGATACCTGAAATCCTCAGGGTGGATGCTCCCAAACCTGAGAGCTCCCGGCAGGCGAGTTTCCCTCCTGCCGAAGCACTGTGCAGGTGACAAACGTGCTGGCTGGGGAATAGAGACCCCAAAAAGAAAAGACCCCGACTGCAGGAGCAAAACCACGGCACCCACGTGAGGCTCCACGATGGCAGGAACCGGTCCCAGTTTCAGGGGATAAGGATGGGACTGGTTTAGACACAACCTAAATTATTTCCCCCTCCACACATCCACAAAACCAACAAGGAACAGATTTTCAAGAGGACCAAGGCAGAATCAGCTGCTCCTTTCTGTTTTGTACTTGAGATCTTGAGGCCATACAAGCTTTTGTGGTTTGGGGTATTTGGGAACTGTTCTTTTTCAATTCTTACCTGGGAGCCCTGGTCACACAAAGGACTGCTGAGAAAGGAAAGAATGACCCGGAAAATCCTCTGGTAGACATAGAGCTCACAGCAATGTTTGTCACGCAGCCCTTCCCCAAGAAATCTGAGGATCCACTCGTGCTGTTTTGTACTGGAAGCCATAAAGAAAAATACCACCGTCAGACATTCAGACATTTCCAAAGGATACATGCTCCTAAGAGCACAAAACCCCGGTTCCCTCTGAGTGCCAGCTCAGGAATTACCACAGCTTCTTCTGGACTTCTCAATTTTCCATTCCTATCAAATTTAATCGCTAACATCCATTGGGAACAGTCAGTCTGCAGCCCAAACATGCAGTGGAAATGGAATTTTAGAAGTTGCTGTTTCTAAAATACTTCAGTTGAACTCAAAGTTACTAGCCTAAACTCAAAGAGGAATTGTAGCTAGCCGGGGCAGAACATTCTTTTCTTGTGCTCACAGAGCATACACAGCACAACTCCTTGTGCGCTAGTATTAAGAAGACAACAAAAACCTCACAGAAATAACATTTTGAATTCCTACATGAAACATAAGAAAGACGCTTCTAATTAACTACCCGTGGGAGAATGAGTTTCATTGTATTTTTGCGGCTGTTTCTAATACATTTCTGAAGAATTACTGGGTACCTAAAATGGGACTCTTACCTCAAAATCAAAACTGTAGAAAAGCTGGAGAAAACCTGGTACCTTCCTCAGGTCCAAATACCGGTGTGACAGAAGGAATCTCTTTACCCTTATGTACACGTGCTCCTCTGTAAAGAGAAAAGGTTGGCATGGTGGAGGAGGACAGCGCTCCCAATCCACAAGCACGGACGACAATTCCTGGAAGCTGCAGTCAGTGAGCGTGCAGCGCTCCGAGCTGGGAGAACAGCCCGGCAACTGCAGAAGGCCTTTGCTCTGAGGCGCATTCCCATTGCTGCCCACCCTCCCCTTCTCTTGCCCAGGAGGAAAAGCTCAGGCAAGAGCGCACGAGCACAGAGCAGGTGAGGGGATCGACACTCCCCAGGGCTCTGCTTTTCACCCCAGCAGTGACACACGCAGCACGTCCCAGTACCTGGCTTCAGGATCTGCTGTGCCACACGAGCAGCGCAGAGGGTGAGGGAGAAGGTGAACCTGAGGCTTGGCTGCCTGATTCCGTTCTGCACGGCATCCAAGAGATACGGCAACGGCAAGGGCCCAGGGAGAGAAGCCTGAAGCACAGCCCAAATGAACACAGCGGGAGCAGGAAGACATCGATCAGCTTCCGGGACATTTCACGGGTCACACAGGTAGGAGCCCCAATTCAGCAAACCTGAGGCTTTGGCGACGTCAGGATCAAAACACCCGGAAACCTGTGAGAAAGAAACCGAACTGCAGCCGGCTAAAAGCCGTCCCTGCCTCAAACTCCTTCAAACAACTTGCTCACGAGGAGGCAGGGATTGATTCAATACTCACCAGCCCATCTGGCCAAGGTCAGAGCTCTGTGCCCACCCAGGACACGGCAGCCAGCAGGGACCCTTCTCCCACTCTCCAGCACGGACCTGTGAAGCCAGGGAGAAGTTTACAGAACAGAAGCAGCCAGAAGATGCTCTCTACTTCCATACGCTCTCTGATCGATCACTCCCAAGGAAAGTCCCCACGGATCGGAAGCAACCACCTCTCATTTCTCCTCCGCAATCATCACTGCCTTGCCTTTCTGTGCGTTTCCTCCCGTGCCCGTCCCCAGAGCACATTAAGTCCATCTTTTGTTCCCAACCGCAGCTCTCCAGCACAAATGCCACTCCTCACACACACAAAGCAAACGGTCATCTGCTTCAGCTTTTGGCTTAGAAAGTAAGAACCTCAGCGCGTCCGGCTACGTGATTAAAACACAGAGACGCACGGGTGGACATAGATGGAAAGCTTTTCAGGAGAGAAAAGAGCTGATTCGCTAGCACACTTCCATACAGCTTCAGAAAAATCAGAATCCATAGCAACTCCTAAGACCCCTGCTGAGGAACCCAGCCCTCCTGGGGACACCCAATGCAGCAGCTACGGGAAAAGCATGGGAAAAGCCAAACTTGGGGTGAAAAAAAGATGACATCAATACAGCCGCCTTCACCAGCAACAGTGGGAACCAGTCCCATTTGCTCCGTCCCTGCTTTTTGGGATGACACAAACAGGAAATGAAAACACGTGAAACACAAGGCACGCCTATAGGGTGTACCAGGTGCTCCTTTTGGCAGCGTGGATGACAAAGGTCTCTCTGCGCACTTACAGGCAGCCCGGTTTCAATCCATCCTTAGCCCAAGCCTTCCTCGCCTCCCATTCGCCAGCGCTCTGCTCTGGCCTTTGGAGCGCTGGCCCCGTCCTCCCGCAGCAGCACGGCACCGGAACACAGCGAGGCAAAAGTGTGCCGGAGCCGCCCGTGCTGTCAGCGTAGCTGTCAGCTGCCGGCGGTGGGCAACTCCGGCCCTGCGGGCAAGGGGGAGACGGCTCGGGCACCTCCAGCGGCTGCTCTGCCCCGATGCTTTCGCGTTCTCCTGCATTTCCCTGCAGCGGAGGGGGTCCGGGACGGGGGCGGATCGTGTCAGAGTGGAGACGGCGGGGAAGCACGGGGAGGCGGCGGGAACGCGGCGGGACGAGACAGCGACGCGGCGGGACGGGGACGGCTCGCTTGACCTTCCAAAGATGGCGGCAGGAGGGGCGGGGAAAGCCGGGGCCCCGCTCCGCCGCCTGCGCGCCGCCCCGGCGGCATTTTCCGGCACGCGGTCGCTTCCAGCGTCTAGAGAGGGACGCGCGCGGGGATCGGGAAAGGGGAGTGCAGCCCTGTTCCGACGCCGCTCGCCCCCCGCCCGCCGCCCCCGGCCCGTGAGCGCTGCGACCGCGCCTCCGCCGCCCGCCGAAAGCGGCCCCGCCGGGCCGCCCTCGCCGCTGCCCTTCTTCTCGGTCATCGGGTCCCTTTGCTCTCCCGAATCTCCTTCACCCCTCCCCTCTATTTACAGACACCGCCCCGCTTGCCGCTCGCTCCCGCGCCTCGCCCTTCCCACGCTCGGCAGCCGTCCTTCCCCCCTCAGCCGGCACCCAGCGGCGAGGGGCAGGGCGCTGGCTGGGGGGGGCTGCAGTACCGCTCTCTGTCCACAAGGCGGCAGCACCGCCGCCGGCCACAGCCGGGGGCTGCCGCTCGCCCGGAGGGAAGGGAGGCAGAAAAGAACAGGGGCGATCCCCTTGGAAAAATCCTGAAAAATAAATGGCCCAAAACCACCCGCACACAAACTAAAACACACTGCCTCTAACCCAATAAAACCCCTCCAAAATCCTTTTCTTTTAAACTCTCTAGAACTATCTTTCATATTTATACTTTTCACATTCCCATTTATCATGTATATTGATGCATGATGTTATTTCGATTCTATATTAAATATCTTCTTCCTATGACTTCTATTTATTTATATTTTATCTTTTTATATATCCAGATATATTAATATACATTTCTATATTTCTATTGCAAAAATAGTTCTGTTCTTTAAAATAAAAGCCCTGCCTGTAACCAAATTCTAGCTCTATGATATTAATATTAACGATCTCTTATTTAAAAGAAAAATGCTGCCTGAAACCCACCCGCCCGCGGCGCAAGTGCGGCAACAGCCCGTGTCCGCAGTACTGGCAAGGCCGCGGGAAATCCCGGCGGGGCGGCCCCTGCGTGGCGCGCGGGCAGTGCAGCACGCGGACCACGATTTTCCCGCGCTTTTTTTTTTTTTTTTTTTTTTTTTTCTATCCGCCATATTGAGAAGGTCAAGAGTGTCCCGGCCGCCGCGACACTTTCAAGATGGCGGCCGCGTGAGGCCCTCGGAAGGGAGAGGCGTTTTTGCCGATGCCTGTCGGCGCCCGCTCAAAACCTGACCGCCCGCGCAGCCGCTGAGCTCACAGTCCGTGGCCACGACACGGGAAAAAGCGAAAAAAATCCCGCGGGGCGGCGCCGGCGTCAGGGTGCCGTGCAGGCAGTGCAGTAGACAGACCGAGGTCCTCCTTTTTCCCGCCTTTTTTGCCGCCATATTGGGAAGGTCAAGCGAGTCCGCGACAACCCACTCCCAAGGTGGCGGCCGCGGGAGGACCTCGGGCGAGGGCTGCAGTACTGCACTCTGGCCACAAGGCGGCGGCACTGCCGCCCGCCCTGGGGCTGCAGGCGGGGAAGGCGCGCAAAGAAGAACAGGCGCGACCCCCTTCAAAACATCCTCTGCAATAAATGCCCCTAAACATCCCGCACGAAACCGAAAAACACCGACCAAAAAAAAAAAAAACAAACCCTGCCTCTAACCCAATAAGAACCAAAATAAAAAATCTTTTCTTTTAAGCTATATTTCAATCTATATTATTTTTATATTTTTTATATTTATATTCACATTTTGATTTAAAATGTATACTGATGTATAATGATAATTTTATAATTTCTTACATTCATTCATATTACTTAAAGTTTATTTTATTTTCTATTTTTATGCATGTCTTAATATATTGATTACATATTTCTATATTTAGATTGATATTTCTAAAAGGTTTATATTGTTTATAATAAAACCCCTGCCTCTACCCAAGTCAAAACCTAAAAAAAACCCCCTTTCTTCTAAACTGTGTTTAAATTTATCTATGTTTTTCGCATTTCTATTGAAATTTGCATTGTAAATGTAGATTGATGGATGGTGTTATTTATATTCTATATCTTCCTATTACTTATTTTTATTTACACTTTATATTTTTTATCTATCTTTATACATTGATTATCTATTTCTATTTTTAGAATTATATCAAAATAAAATGTATATTCATATTTTTTAAAATAAAAACCCTGCCTCTAACCAAATAAAAACCAAAGAAGCCCTTTCTAATTTATTTTATTTCTATTTTTAATTTTTATAATAAAAGCCCTGCCTACTACCAAATAGAAAATTTTAAAAACCCCTTTATTTTAAACTATATTTGAATATTTTTCTATTTATGCTTTTGATATTTACATTTATAGTTTCTTACATATTATATTACAGTATATTGATGTACTATATTTAGATATATAAAATATATGACATGTCATGTGGTATAATAAGACATATACAGTATCATATCCATTATGTATTGTATCAATTTCTATGATTTTGTATTTTATATCTATCTACATATATTAATTATACATTTCTAGATTGATATTTTCTATGGATTTGATTTATATGTATAATCTATATTCATATGTACTTATATAAACATACTCTAAAATACTCTATAGAGTATAAAATACTCTATATCAAACATTAGAACATCTTACGGTGATAGATAATATTATTTATGTTACATGTTCTATTTATATGTATTCTATTTATATTTAAAATGGAAGTTTTATATTCCCATTTTTATATTTCTAGATTTGTTTTCTTACATTATAGTTATAGTTATAATTTTGCATTTAAGATCCAATACCTAAAACTAAAATGCCAATACAAACAGCAACAAATTCCCACCCATACCGTCCAAAAATATTAGAATGGCTCCACCAGCCAACCAACTACCAGCAAAAAAAACCCACACTACACTCTTTTCACTAACAATTCTTATCACATCACAAAAATTAAACAAAAATGAAAAAAAAACCCTATACAATCCCACACAGCAAATCACAAAACCCACTAAAAAGAAAAAAAAAATCCAACTAACTTACTAAACTCCAAACCCTACAACAGACCCTGAACGTTACTAAAAAAAAAAAAAAAACAAAACAAAAAAAAAAACTCTACCTCAACACTAACTCATAAAGAGAACCCAATACGCTATAAAATAAACTTAAAAAACCACCAAACCAATTACCGATATAAAAAAATCTAAACCACTAAGAAACAAAAAAATCACCACCCAAATAAAATAACTACCGAAAAAAAATCCACCATATAAACAACCATGTTCCCAAAAATAAAACGAATAAAAACCAGCAACCAAATACATCAAACTACAAAAAAAAAAAAAAAAAAAAAAAAAAAAAAACTTCAATTAACAACAACAAAAAAATGATTCCTAACTCAATAAACCCATAATGCCTCAAACCATCATCAAAACTAAAATACCACCTGGAAATAAACACCAAGCCAAAAGATAAATGGAACCATAAACAATATCTCCCAGATTCTCTGCAACAACAAAACATACACGACAATCAAACATACCAAATGAATAAAACCTCTATAATACAATCAACAATAATGCAATGACCAATATTACAAAAACCTCACTAATTAACTACAGGACACTGCCTCAAACCCACCAAAACGAACACTACATACTCACGCTAATAAAAGCCACCACAATCCAATTAAAAACCTAACCGCTACTTCATGCCACGACCCATAAAAAAACATTGTAAACCTTAAAATATAGAATTTTAAATTATCTTTTTATAATATAAAAATATTATTTAAAAACCCAACCAAAAAAATCAAAACAAATCAAAACACAAAAAAATCCACCAAATTCCACAAAAATGAAATCCAACAACAAAACTCAATCCAAATAAATCCTTGCCATCAGCACCTGAACCAAGAACCATAACATTCAAGAAGTACACCATGTCCCTTAGCATACACCAAGCACGAACAAAAGAAAACGATACAATCAATTCCTAAGAACCACCTCCAAAGCGCTACACCAAGGACCTTCGGAAAATGAAAAGCCGCGCTGCCGGCACCGGGCGGAGCGCGGCTCCCGGCAGGAAAGCGGCTCCTGCGGCAGGCAGAGGCGGCGCCGCGCCGGGAGCCCCCCGCCCGCTCCCCCTGCCCGGCGGGGCCGGCACCGGGCCCAGGGGGCCCCGGCGGCGCCCGAGCCCCGCGCCCGGAGCGGACGGAGCGGCCGGCACCGGCCGGCACCGGCGCAGCGCCCGCGCCGCCTCTCCCGCCCGCCGGCCCGGCAAAGCTCCCCTCGGCTCCGCACGCCTCGCTCCGGCGCGGCTCCGGCAGTCCCGCGCCAGCCCGGCCGCGCCCAAGTCCCCTTCCACCTCGGCAGCTCCCCGGGCAACGCCAGCAGCTCCCGCGCCACAGCCTTGGCTGCCGGGCCAGGGGCACAAGAAGCGCCCTCCAATGCAGCGGCACAGCCCGATCCCAACCCTTCAAACGCTGCGAGAGCTGCAGCCTCCTTCAATTCAACCCCCGGAACTTACGCCACACTCAGGTGCTCGCCTCACTTCAACAAGGGCAAATAAATGTGTTCTCCCCTTCAGTTTCAGCCCCTGTAAGAGCAGAAAAGAAGGGCTTGTCCTCAAATGAAATCCCTCAAGTTGTGGGAATCTTTCAAACCAGAGGGTTTTGGGAAAGCTGCAAAAGGCAGGCCTCAGAAACAGCAGAACTGCGATTCGAGCTAAGCATAAGATTTGTCAGCAGAAAAATTATATAAGAAGTAGAGGTGAACTACAAATAGAACAATGGGCTGTGTATTGTCGATTCCCTGACACCCCTGGGATACCCCTAACATCCTGGAAAAGGCAGGTTTTCCTTCAATCAATACCCTCAAAACCACACGTGAAAGGGGATCCCCCACCAGTTCAGACACGGTCAATAATGGAAGACAAGTCGCTACCCTCAATTTGAATTTCTTTCCTACTCAAAATACTTTTTTTTTTTTCTTTTTTTTTTTTTTTTTTTTTTTTTTTTTCTGGGAGCACCGGGGAGGGATTGGCAAGATGAAATTTAAAAGGGAAAGGAGAAATGTCCCCGCTACAAATGCACATGGGCTCACCTGTTTGGCTGCCGCTACCTGGCACAAAGGTTTGTCCCTCGGCACCTCCTCTGAGCAATGCTCCAGGTATCCAAGTGCGTATCCAGGTGATCCCCCAGACCCTGTCCGAAGCTGTCACCGTCCTTCCAAGGACAGCCCCAGGAGCCGCCCATAAACTCCTCTTCTCCAGCAGCTCCCTGTAAAATCAGCTGAGGCAAAGCCCCTAAAACAGCTGCCGGCAGGAGCCGGCCCCTCCTTATCCTCACAGTTCACACCTGGGGCTGCTCTGGCTTTCTTTCCAAATGAATTTAGAGACAAATTCCTATTTTTACCAATACCTATAAAAACGAAGCACTTGACAGGATGTAGTATTCTACACACCCCCCTCGGGGGGACGGCACCCGGCATGACCCCCCTCATTCGCCACCCACCTGCTCCTCCGCCGCAGCGTGCCTCCCTCTCCTAGGGACCTTAGGGTGCCCCAAATGACACCAGAGCCCCGAGTCTTCACCCCTTTTTCCTGGCCCCCAAAGAAGGCACAGAACGAGTCTTAACTGCCCTGGACAGCAGCCCAGCACTTGCTTCCATCCCTTTCCACATGTACATCCCCCCCGAAAGGGACTCTGCCGCAACAAGAAAAGGGGGCAGCCCCCAGAAGGGTCGAAGCTCCTGCCCAGCCTCGCTGTCACGGGCGAGGGGCAGAGAGAGGGAGCGGCAGAGACGGCGGGGACGCGGCACGGACGGCACGGCACAGAGCGGGGGCCGCTCTCAGCGCGATGCCGGCAAAGCCGCAGGTCCGGCGGGGCCGGGCGGGGTTTGACCGGCACGGGGGGATCCGCCGAGAGCCTCCGGCCCCGTGCGGGGACTCCCGCAAGGGCCCAGGGGCGCCGGGCTCCGGCCCTCTGGGCTTTATTCTCCGGCGCTCCCGGCCCCGCGGCTGCGGGGAAAGAAGGAACGGGGCGACGGGAAGAGAAGAGGGCTAGCAGGGCATGAGAAAGGGTAGGGAGGGAGGTCGGGCTGTGGAGGAAAGCGGGAGGGCAAGGGAAAGGCCGGGAGCGGGGAAGAGGGATGGTGCACAGAGGAGGGAGAGAAGAGGAATAGAACGGAGGAGCGGGATAGGGACAGAGCAGGAAGGAGTGGGGGGGGGGGGGCGCGGGGTGTCGGGTTTGCGAGGGAGAGGAGGGGAGAGGGTCTGCGGACAAAGAACAGGAATACGGGGAGGAGGAAGGAAGGATGGAGGGGGGGACGAGAGGGGAGGCCGAAAAGGGAGAGAAAGGGGTCGGCTTTGGGGAGAGCGGGAAATGGGGGAAAGAGAGAAAGAAGAGGAATACGGGGAGGAAGAAGGAGGGGTAGAGAGCGGGACAGGACGGGGAGCCTCAGAGAGCCCCGACTCCACCCGAGCCCGCCCCGGCGGCCCGCCCTGCTCGGGATGCTGCGCTCGGCGGAGCTCGGCTCGGTTCGGCCCCGCTCGGCTCCTCGCCTACACTCGGGCTGTTCTCCGCTAGACTCGGCTGGATTCGCCTCTTCGGCGCAGCTCGGCTCGGCTCAACTCGGAGCCGCTCGCTCCGTTCGCCTCCATTCGCCTCGGCTCGGCTCCATTCACCTCCGCTCGGCTCCGCTCGACTCGGCTCGGCTCCGTTCGCCTCCGCTCGGCTCCGCTCGGCTCCCCGCGGCAGCGCGCCTCCCGCGCACGCGCACAGCTCGCCGCTCTCCTGCCGCCGAGCCCCGCGCCCGGCCCGGCCGGCGCACGGAAACCCCCGCGCCACATTAGACCCAGCAGTTTCTGCGCTAAACCCTTTCTGTCCTAGAAGGAGATAACTTCTCTACCTCCTTCGTCTCCTCAGTTTTCTTCTTGGATTTCAAAATCAGAGTTACAAAAACCTACTCACAACTACAAGATTTAGTAAGTAGCCAATAATGTAGTCCCGTCAATTTCATAACCTACAGAACACGTTATACTTATGTTTCCACAATTAAAAAAAAAAAAAAAAAAAAAAAAAAAAATCACACAAGAGTCCTACTCACTGTGTCAAGCCTTATTTAAAACACACCAAAGAAAAAAAAAAACAAAAAAACCCAACCCCGAAAGAAATAGTTCCACAACCAAAACAGAACAAACAAGTAACACTAAAACCCCACGTCCAAATACGCTCTGTTTATCAGTCACCAACCCGAAAAATCTCTTTTCTACGTAGCTCGTTTGTATACCTCCTCACAACTAACCTTATCCTTTACAAACACTAAATTGCAAATCAAAAACTTACACGTAACATAAACTCTTCAAATAACATTTATACACTCATACCCCAAATGACAGGTAAACCACCAAAAGTAAAATTACTCAAATCATTACAAACAAATACTTGTACAATATTTAGTTACAAAACAACCCCCAAACCACACCAAACCACAAAGAAGTTACCTCAAAACAGCAAACCTACAATATAAAACAATTAACCCACTAAGACCAAACATAACAATAATACATATAAAAAAAAAAAAAAACAAAACACAAAAAAAAAAAAAAAACAAAAAAACAAAAAAAAAAAAAAAAAAAAACAAACAAAAAAAAAAAACCCAAAAAAGAACACCCACCTAAAAATACCCAATCACTCCAACACAAATTTACTTCTCAGGATCAAAATCGTACAACCTTTTAACAACCTAATTCTATTAGTTCTACATCTCTTTTAACACCTAAAATAACTACAACTCACACTTGAAGCACATCAAATGAACTTACTTATTAACCAACCAAATCAAACAATAACACATGTATAACGTTAAATAAATTACTGCCAAATATGAACATCTTTAAACATACTACCTTACAAAATAAAACAACTGTTCATTTTTTATTATTCACACACAATCATAAATAGAAAACATTTTTAAAAATATATAAATTGATGAAATCACAAGAAATCAATTTACAAAAACATTACTAATTTTTTTTTAAAAATTAATCAATCACACATAAAAAATAACTAAATAATATTTTCAAAAATTAAAACATCGCTGAATAACTTAAATCATTATTAAAAACTAAAATACTCATCTTATTAATAATTACTGCTTTTTATCTCCCCTACCGATTTAAATTTTTACATAGAACTCTACAAAAATCCTTAACAAGTAGATTTATAACTTACATTTTAAAACATATATAGATAAACATACTTAACAGGAGTGATCTACACACCAAACAAGTAAACTAACCAAAAAAACCCTAATAAAATACTAATATATTCATAACACAAAAACCCAAAATCATTAACATAAAAACCCATACGAACACATGAAAATACCTACAGTAAAAAAAAGACGTACCTTAATGAACAATATTCACACCTTAATAATTCATTATAAACTCTTACCAATTAATGATTAACATGACTTGATACCAATAAAATACAAGAAAATGTTACTTTAGCCAATAAGCAGAATAAAATGTTATACCTAATAACTTAAAATCGCACTTTATTAAAAATATAAGACAGTAAAGCAACGTATCATAAAAACTCCCATTATTATCACTACACAGATATAGATAGATACGCATATATCTATATACAGGTAGATCATATACCCATCTCAACAGCAGCATCTGGGATCGATTCCTGTTTTCTCTCTTGTCTCCTAAATTTATTAGCCACAAAGGATGGAGTAAGGAAATCATTTTATTTATCACCTGGTTCTCCAGAAACCTGAAAAACAAAATGAAACAGAACAAAAAGAAAAAAAAGAAAAGAAAACCACATTTGAAAGGCAGATCCTCACCAGCAGCTGGTCCATCTCCTACGGGGGACCATATTCTAGGGCACTTTTGGTGCACTTGCCTGAACCTGTCAGGGCACTCTGTGCTTGCAGAAGAGATTTTTTTTGTCAGGGAGAGGCAAGGGGAGGAGAAGTAACGTTCTAGACAGCTCAAATCCCTTACTGTGCCACTTCCTGTGCAGCAGGTCCTGTGACAGGATGGGAACTGAGGCTGCTTGAAATTTCAAAGCTAAAGACACCAGCACAAGGTGTCCTTTTGCTTTGTCAAGGAAGTGATTCCCAAATCACACAGCCCCCCCACCATCGTCCCTCCCACCACCACCTGAAAGCCTCTTGATTCTCTTCTCAAAAACACAAGGGACACCTCAGCGTTCAGCAAGTTCTGCCAGTGCAGCCCTCGGTGCCCCGTCTCCAGGTCTGTCCCCCTTGCTTTCATCCTCAGCCACGTCATTCTTCAGCCGTGGACAGGAAATTGTCCCCATGTCTCCCGTACTTGGCTGGTTACCTTTTCTCTAAGCCGTGCAGGACCCACGAGAGGAGGCTGTGATCCTCTATCGGCTCATGGGCAGCTCTAGAGGTGACACGGGCAGCACTCTGTCGTATCTCCAGAATAGGACTCTGAAACAGAAAATGCAACTTGTTCTTTTACAGCCAAGATCTGATTATCTAAAATAAAATGAGCAATTTGGCTGGTACCCGATCAACTTCCAGCTAAAATGAACACCGCCTGTTCTCAGCAACTCCAGAGAAGGAAAGACATTCTCCCTTCAACGCTTCACACCACAGGTGCTGCTCTTACAAGAAGTATTCAGGTAGCAAGACAATTTTCTCTTTTTGTCCGAGGTTTTGATACCTGAAATCCTCAGGGTGGATGCTCCCAAACCTGAGAGCTCCCGGCAGGCGAGTTTCCCTCCTGCCGAAGCACTGTGCAGGTGACAAACGTGCTGGCTGGGGAATAGAGACCCCAAAAAGAAAAGACCCCGACTGCAGGAGCAAAACCACGGCACCCACGTGAGGCTCCACGATGGCAGGAACCGGTCCCAGTTTCAGGGGATAAGGATGGGACTGGTTTAGACACAACCTAAATTATTTCCCCCTCCACACATCCACAAAACCAACAAGGAACAGATTTTCAAGAGGACCAAGGCAGAATCAGCTGCTCCTTTCTGTTTTGTACTTGAGATCTTGAGGCCATACAAGCTTTTGTGGTTTGGGGTATTTGGGAACTGTTCTTTTTAAATTCTTACCTGGGAGCCCTGGTCACACAAAGGACTGCTGAGAAAGGAAAGAATGACCCGGAAAATCCTCTGGTAGACATAGAGCTCACAGCAATGTTTGTCACGCAGCCCTTCCCCAAGAAATCTGAGGATCCACTCGTGCTGTTTTGTACTGGAAGCCATAAAGAAAAATACCACCGTCAGACATTCAGACATTTCCAAAGGATACATGCTCCTAAGAGCACAAAACCCCGGTTCCCTCTGAGTGCCAGCTCAGGAATTACCACAGCTTCTTCTGGACTTCTCAATTTTCCATTCCTATCAAATTTAATCGCTAACGTCCATTGGGAACAGTCAGTCTGCAGCCCAAACATGCAGTGGAAATGGAATTTTAGAAGTTGCTGTTTCTAAAATACTTCAGTTGAACTCAAAGTTACTAGCCTAAACTCAAAGAGGAATTGTAGCTAGCCGGGGCAGAACATTCTTTTCTTGTGCTCACAGAGCATACACAGCACAACTCCTTGTGCGCTAGTATTAAGAAGACAACAAAAACCTCACAGAAATAACATTTTGAATTCCTACATGAAACATAAGAAAGACGCTTCTAATTAACTACCCGTGGGAGAATGAGGTTTCATTGTATTTTTGCGGCTGTTTCTAATACATTTCTGAAGAATTACTGGGTACCTAAAATGGGACTCTTACCTCAAAATCAAAACTGTAGAAAAGCTGGAGAAAACCTGGTACCTTCCTCAGGTCCAAATACCGGTGTGACAGAAGGAATCTCTTTACCCTTATGTACACGTGCTCCTCTGTAAAGAGAAAAGGTTGGCATGGTGGAGGAGGACAGCGCTCCCAATCCACAAGCACGGACGACAATTCCTGGAAGCTGCAGTCAGTGAGCGTGCAGCGCTCCGAGCTGGGAGAACAGCCCGGCAACTGCAGAAGGCCTTTGCTCTGAGGCGCATTCCCACTGCTGCCCACCCTCCCCTTCTCTTGCCCAGGAGGAAAAGCTCAGGCAAGAGCGCACGAGCACAGAGCAGGTGAGGGGATCGACACTCCCCAGGGCTCTGCTTTTCACCCCAGCAGTGACACACGCAGCACGTCCCAGTACCTGGCTTCAGGATCTGCTGTGCCACACGAGCAGCGCAGAGGGTGAGGGAGAAGGTGAACCTGAGGCTTGGCTGCCTGATTCCGTTCTGCACGGCATCCAAGAGATACGGCAACGGCAAGGGCCCAGGGAGAGAAGCCTGAAGCACAGCCCAAATGAACACAGCGGGAGCAGGAAGACATCGATCAGCTTCCGGGACATTTCACGGGTCACACAGGTAGGAGCCCCAATTCAGCAAACCTGAGGCTTTGGCGACGTCAGGATCAAAACACCCGGAAACCTGTGAGAAAGAAACCGAACTGCAGCCGGCTAAAAGCCGTCCCTGCCTCAAACTCCTTCAAACAACTTGCTCACGAGGAGGCAGGGATTGATTCAATACTCACCAGCCCATCTGGCCAAGGTCAGAGCTCTGTGCCCACCCAGGACACGGCAGCCAGCAGGGACCCTTCTCCCACTCTCCAGCATGGACCTGTGAAGCCAGGGAGAAGTTTACAGAACAGAAGCAGCCAGAAGATGCTCTCTACTTCCATACGCTCTCTGATCGATCACTCCCAAGGAAAGTCCCCACGGATCGGAAGCAACCACCTCTCATTTCTCCTCCGCAATCATCACTGCCTTGCCTTTCTGTGCGTTTCCTCCCGTGCCCGTCCCCAGAGCACATTAAGTCCATCTTTTGTTCCCAACCGCAGCTCTCCAGCACAAATGCCACTCCTCACACACACAAAGCAAACGGTCATCTGCTTCAGCTTTTGGCTTAGAAAGTAAGAACCTCAGCGCGTCCGGCTACGTGATTAAAACACAGAGACGCACGGGTGGACATAGATGGAAAGCTTTTCAGGAGAGAAAAGAGCTGATTCGCTAGCACACTTCCATACAGCTTCAGAAAAATCAGAATCCATAGCAACTCCTAAGACCCCTGCTGAGGAACCCAGCCCTCCTGGGGACACCCAATGCAGCAGCTACGGGAAAAGCATGGGAAAAGCCAAACTTGGGGTGAAAAAAAGATGACATCAATACAGCCGCCTTCACCCAGCAACAGTGGGAACCAGTCCCATTTGCTCCGTCCCTGCTTTTTGGGATGACACAAACAGGAAATGAAAACACGTGAAACACAAGGCACGCCTATAGGGTGTACCAGGTGCTCCTTTTGGCAGCGTGGATGACAAAGGTCTCTCTGCGCACTTACAGGCAGCCCGGTTTCAATCCATCCTTAGCCCAAGCCTTCCTCGCCTCCCATTCGCCAGCGCTCTGCTCTGGCCTTTGGAGCGCTGGCCCCGTCCTCCCGCAGCAGCACGGCACCGGAACACAGCGAGGCAAAGCGTGCCGGAGCCGCCCGTGCTGTCAGCGTAGCTGTCAGCTGCCGGCGGTGGGCAACTCCGGCCCTGCGGGCAAGGGGGAGACGGCTCGGGCACCTCCAGCGGCTGCTCTGCCCCGATGCTTTCGCGTTCTCCTGCATTTCCCTGCAGCGGAGGGGGTCCGGGACGGGGGCGGATCGTGTCAGAGTGGAGACGGCGGGGAAGCACGGGGAGGCGGCGGGAACGCGGCGGGACGAGACAGCGACGCGGCGGGACGGGGACGGCTCGCTTGACCTTCCAAAGATGGCGGCAGGAGGGGCGGGGAAAGCCGGGGCCCCGCTCCGCCGCCTGCGCGCCGCCCCGGCGGCATTTTCCGGCACGCGGCCGCTTCCAGCGTCTAGAGAGGGACGCGCGCGGGGATCGGGAAAGGGGAGTGCAGCCCTGTTCCGACGCCGCTCGCCCCCCGCCCGCCGCCCCCGGCCCGTGAGCGCTGCGACCGCGCCTCCGCCGCCCGCCGAAAGCGGCCCCGCCGGGCCGCCCTCGCCGCTGCCCTTCTTCTCGGTCATCGGGTCCCTTTGCTCTCCCGAATCTCCTTCAGCCCTCCCCTCTATTTACAGACACCGCCCCGCTTGCCGCTCGCTCCCGCGCCTCGCCCTTCCCACGCTCGGCAGCCGTCCTTCCCCCCTCAGCCGGCACCCAGCGGCGAGGGGCAGGGCGCTGGCTGGGGGGGGGCTGCAGTACCGCTCTCTGTCCACAAGGCGGCAGCACCGCCGCCGGCCACAGCCGGGGGCTGCCGCTCGCCCGGAGGGAAGGGAGGCAGAAAAGAACAGGGGCGATCCCCTTGGAAAAATCCTGAAAAATAAATGGCCCGAAACCACCCGCACACAAACTAAAACACACTGCCTCTAACCCAATAAAACCCCTCCAAAATCCTTTTCTTTTAAACTCTCTAGAACTATCTTTCATATTTATACTTTTCACATTCCCATTTATCATGTATATTGATGCATGATGTTATTTCGATTCTATATTAAATATCTTCTTCCTATGACTTCTATTTATTTATATTTTATCTTTTTATATATCCAGATATATTAATATACATTTCTATATTTCTATTGCAAAAATAGTTCTGTTCTTTAAAATAAAAGCCCTGCCTGTAACCAAATTCTAGCTCTATGATATTAATATTAACGATCTCTTATTTAAAAGAAAAATGCTGCCTGAAACCCACCCGCCCGCGGCGCAAGTGCGGCAACAGCCCGTGTCCGCAGTACTGGCAAGGCCGCGGGAAATCCCGGCGGGGCGGCCCCTGCGTGGCGCGCGGGCAGTGCAGCACGCGGACCACGATTTTCCCGCGCTTTTTTTTTTTTTTTTTTTTTTTTTTCTATCCGCCATATTGAGAAGGTCAAGAGTGTCCCGGCCGCCGCGACACTTTCAAGATGGCGGCCGCGTGAGGCCCTCGGAAGGGAGAGGCGTTTTTGCCGATGCCTGTCGGCGCCCGCTCAAAACCTGACCGCCCGCGCAGCCGCTGAGCTCACAGTCCGTGGCCACGACACGGGAAAAAGCGAAAAAAATCCCGCGGGGCGGCGCCGGCGTCAGGGTGCCGTGCAGGCAGTGCAGTAGACAGACCGAGGTCCTCCTTTTTCCCGCCTTTTTTGCCGCCATATTGGGAAGGTCAAGCGAGTCCGCGACAACCCACTCCCAAGGTGGCGGCCGCGGGAGGACCTCGGGCGAGGGCTGCAGTACTGCACTCTGGCCACAAGGCGGCGGCACTGCCGCCCGCCCTGGGGCTGCAGGCGGGGAAGGCGCGCAAAGAAGAACAGGCGCGACCCCCTTCAAAACATCCTCTGCAATAAATGCCCCTAAACATCCCGCACGAAACCGAAAAACACCGACCAAAAAAAAAAAAAAACAAACCCTGCCTCTAACCCAATAAGAACCAAAATAAAAAATCTTTTCTTTTAAGCTATATTTCAATCTATATTATTTTTATATTCTTTATATTTATATTCACATTTTGATTTAAAATGTATACTGATGTATAATGATAATTTTATAATTTCTTACATTCATTCATATTACTTAAAGTTTATTTTATTTTCTATTTTTATGCATGTCTTAATATATTGATTACATATTTCTATATTTAGATTGATATTTCTAAAAGGTTTATATTGTTTATAATAAAACCCCTGCCTCTACCCAAGTCAAAACCTAAAAAAAAAACCCTTTCTTCTAAACTGTGTTTAAATTTATCTATGTTTTTCGCATTTCTATTGAAATTTGCATTGTAAATGTAGATTGATGGATGGTGTTATTTATATTCTATATCTTCCTATTACTTATTTTTATTTACACTTTATATTTTTTATCTATCTTTATACATTGATTATCTATTTCTATTTTTAGAATTATATCAAAATAAAATGTATATTCATATTTTTTAAAATAAAACCCCTGCCTCTAACCAAATAAAAACCAAAGAAGCCCTTTCTAATTTATTTTATTTCTATTTTTAATTTTTATAATAAAAGCCCTGCCTACTACCAAATAGAAAATTTAAAAAACCCCTTTATTTTAAACTATATTTGAATATTTTTCTATTTATGCTTTTGATATTTACATTTATAGTTTCTTACATATTATATTACAGTATATTGATGTACTATATTTAGATATATAAAATATATGACATGTCATGTGGTATAATAAGACATATACAGTATCATATCCATTATGTATTGTATCAATTTCTATGATTTTGTATTTTATATCTATCTACATATATTAATTATACATTTCTAGATTGATATTTTCTATGGATTTGATTTATATGTATAATCTATATTCATATGTACTTATATAAACATACTTTAAAATACTCTATAGAGTATAAAATACTCTATATCAAACATTAGAACATCTTACGGTGATAGATAATATTATTTATGTTACATGTTCTATTTATATGTATTCTATTTATATTTAAAATGGAAGTTTTATATTCCCATTTTTATATTTCTAGATTTGTTTTCTTACATTATAGTTATAGTTATAATTTTGCATTTAAGATCCAATACCTAAAACTAAAATGCCAATACAAACAGCAACAAATTCCCACCCATACCGTCCAAAAATATTAGAATGGCTCCACCAGCCAACCAACTACCAGCAAAAAAAAACCCACACTACACTCTTTTCACTAACAATTCTTATCACATCACAAAAATTAAACAAAAATGAAAAAAAAACCCTATACAATCCCACACAGCAAATCACAAAACCCACTAAAAAGAAAAAAAAAATCCAACTAACTTACTAAACTCCAAACCCTAGAACAGACCCTGAACGTTACTAAAAAAAACCAAAAAAAAAAAACAAAAAAAAAAACTCTACCTCAACACTAACTCATAAAGAGAACCCAATACGCTATAAAATAAACTTAAAAAACCACCAAACCAATTACCGATATAAAAAAATCTAAACCACTAAGAAACAAAAAAATCACCACCCAAATAAAATAACTACCGAAAAAAAATCCACCATATAAACAACCATGTTCCCAAAAATAAAACGAATAAAAACCAGCAACCAAATACATCAAACTACAAAAAAAAAAAAAAAAAAAAAAAAAAAAAAAACTTCAATTAACAACAACAAAAAAATGATTCCTAACTCAATAAACCCATAATGCCTCAAACCATCATCAAAACTAAAATACCACCTGGAAATAAACACCAAGCCAAAAGATAAATGGAACCATAAACAATATCTCCCAGATTCTCTGCAACAACAAAACATACACGACAATCAAACATACCAAATGAATAAAACCTCTATAATACAATCAACAATAATGCAATGACCAATATTACAAAAACCTCACTAATTAACTACAGGACACTGCCTCAAACCCACCAAAACGAACACTACATACTCACGCTAATAAAAGCCACCACAATCCAATTAAAAACCTAACCGCTACTTCATGCCACGACCCATAAAAAAACATTGTAAACCTTAAAATATAGAATTTTAAATTATCTTTTTATAATATAAAAATATTATTTAAAAACCCAACCAAAAAAATCAAAACAAATCAAAACAAAAAAAAATCCACCAAATTCCACAAAAATGAAATCCAACAACAAAACTCAATCCAAATAAATCCTTGCCATCAGCACCTGAACCAAGAACCATAACATTCAAGAAGTACACCATGTCCCTTAGCATACACCAAGCACGAACAAAAGAAAACGATACAATCAATTCCTAAGAACCACCTCCAAAGCGCTACACCAAGGACCTTCGGAAAATGAAAAGCCGCGCTGCCGGCAGCGGGCGGAGCGCGGCTCCCGGCAGGAAAGCGGCTCCTGCGGCAGGCAGAGGCGGCGCCGCGCCGGGAGCCCCCCGCCCGCTCCCCCTGCCCGGCGGGGCCGGCACCGGGCCCAGGGGGCCCCGGCGGCGCCCGAGCCCCGCGCCCGGAGCGGACGGAGCGGCCGGCACCGGCCGGCACCGGCGCAGCGCCCGCGCCGCCTCTCCCGCCCGCCGGCCCGGCAAAGCTCCCCTCGGCTCCGCACGCCTCGCTCCGGCGCGGCTCCGGCAGTCCCGCGCCAGCCCGGCCGCGCCCAAGTCCCCTTCCACCTCGGCAGCTCCCCGGGCAACGCCAGCAGCTCCCGCGCCACAGCCTTGGCTGCCGGGCCAGGGGCACAAGAAGCGCCCTCCAATGCAGCGGCACAGCCCGATCCCAACCCTTCCAACGCTGCGAGAGCTGCAGCCTCCTTCAATTCAACCCCCGGAACTTACGCCACACTCAGGTGCTCGCCTCACTTCAACAAGGGCAAATAAATGTGTTCTCCCCTTCAGTTTCAGCCCCTGTAAGAGCAGAAAAGAAGGGCTTGTCCTCAAATGAAATCCCTCAAGTTGTGGGAATCTTTCAAACCAGAGGGTTTTGGGAAAGCTGCAAAAGGCAGGCCTCAGAAACAGCAGAACTGCGATTCGAGCTAAGCATAAGATTTGTCAGCAGAAAAATTATATAAGAAGTAGAGGTGAACTACAAATAGAACAATGGGCTGTGTATTGTCGATTCCCTGACACCCCTGGGATACCCCTAACATCCTGGAAAAGGCAGGTTTTCCTTCAATCAATACCCTCAAAACCACACGTGAAAGGGGATCCCCCACCAGTTCAGACACGGTCAATAATGGAAGACAAGTCGCTACCCTCAATTTGAATTTCTTTCCTACTCAAAATACTTTTTTTTTTTCTTTTTTTTCTTTTTTTTTTTTTTTTTTTTTTTCTGGGAGCACCGGGGAGGGATTGGCAAGATGAAATTTAAAAGGGAAAGGAGAAATGTCCCCGCTACAAATGCACATGGGCTCACCTGTTTGGCTGCCGCTACCTGGCACAAAGGTTTGTCCCTCGGCACCTCCTCTGAGCAATGCTCCAGGTATCCAAGTGCGTATCCAGGTGATCCCCCAGACCCTGTCCGAAGCTGTCACCGTCCTTCCAAGGACAGCCCCAGGAGCCGCCCATAAACTCCTCTTCTCCAGCAGCTCCCTGTAAAATCAGCTGAGGCAAAGCCCCTAAAACAGCTGCCGGCAGGAGCCGGCCCCTCCTTATCCTCACAGTTCACACCTGGGGCTGCTCTGGCTTTCTTTCCAAATGAATTTAGAGACAAATTCCTATTTTTACCAATACCTATAAAAACGAAGCACTTGACAGGATGTAGTAGTCTACACACCCCCCTCGGGGGGACGGCACCCGGCATGACCCCCCTCATTCGCCACCCACCTGCTCCTCCGCCGCAGCGTGCCTCCCTCTCCTAGGGACCTTAGGGTGCCCCAAATGACACCAGAGCCCCGAGTCTTCACCCCTTTTTCCTGGCCCCCAAAGAAGGCACAGAACGAGTCTTAACTGCCCTGGACAGCAGCCCAGCACTTGCTTCCATCCCTTTCCACATGTACATCCCCCCCGAAAGGGACTCTGCCGCAACAAGAAAAGGGGGCAGCCCCCAGAAGGGTCGAAGCTCCTGCCCAGCCTCGCTGTCACGGGCGAGGGGCAGAGAGAGGGAGCGGCAGAGACGGCGGGGACGCGGCACGGACGGCACGGCACAGAGCGGGGGCCGCTCTCAGCGCGATGCCGGCAAAGCCGCAGGTCCGGCGGGGCCGGGCGGGGTTCGACCGGCACGGGGGGATCCGCCGAGAGCCTCCGGCCCCGTGCGGGGACTCCCGCAAGGGCCCAGGGGCGCCGGGCTCCGGCCCTCTGGGCTTTATTCTCCGGCGCTCCCGGCCCCGCGGCTGCGGGGAAAGAAGGAACGGGGCGACGGGAAGAGAAGAGGGCTAGCAGGGCATGAGAAAGGGTAGGGAGGGAGGTCGGGCTGTGGAGGAAAGCGGGAGGGCAAGGGAAAGGCCGGGAGCGGGGAAGAGGGATGGTGCACAGAGGAGGGAGAGAAGAGGAATAGAACGGAGGAGCGGGATAGGGACAGAGCAGGAAGGAGGGGGGGGGGGGGGGGGCGCGGGGTGTCGGGTTTGCGAGGGAGAGGAGGGGAGAGGGTCTGCGGACAAAGAACAGGAATACGGGGAGGAGGAAGGAAGGATGGAGGGGGGGACGAGAGGGGAGGCCGAAAAGGGAGAGAAAGGGGTCGGCTTTGGGGAGAGCGGGAAATGGGGGAAAGAGAGAAAGAAGAGGAATACGGGGAGGAAGAAGGAGGGGTAGAGAGCGGGACAGGACGGGGAGCCTCAGAGAGCCCCGACTCCACCCGAGCCCGCCCCGGCGGCCCGCCCTGCTCGGGATGCTGCGCTCGGCGGAGCTCGGCTCGGTTCGGCCCCGCTCGGCTCCTCGCCTACACTCGGGCTGTTCTCCGCTAGACTCGGCTGGATTCGCCTCTTCGGCGCAGCTCGGCTCGGCTCAACTCGGAGCCGCTCGCTCCGTTCGCCTCCATTCGCCTCGCCTCGGCTCCATTCACCTCCGCTCGGCTCCGCTCGACTCGGCTCCGCTCGGCTCCGCTCGGCTCCGCTCGGCTCCCCGCGGCAGCGCGCCTCCCGCGCACGCGCACAGCTCGCCGCTCTCCTGCCGCCGAGCCCCGCGCCCGGCCCGGCCGGCGCACGGAAACCCCCGCGCCACATTAGACCCAGCAGTTTCTGCGCTAAACCCTTTCTGTCCTAGAAGGAGATAACTTCTCTACCTCCTTCGTCTCCTCAGTTTTCTTCTTGGATTTCAAAATCAGAGTTACAAAAACCTACTCACAACTACAAGATTTAGTAAGTAGCCAATAATGTAGTCCCGTCAATTTCATAACCTACAGAACACGTTATACTTATGTTTCCACAATTAAAAAAAAAAAAAAAAAAAAAAAAAATCACACAAGAGTCCTACTCACTGTGTCAAGCCTTATTTAAAACACACCAAAGAAAAAAAAAAAAAAAAAAAACCCAACCCCGAAAGAAATAGTTCCACAACCAAAACAGAACAAACAAGTAACACTAAAACCCCACGTCCAAATACGCTCTGTTTATCAGTCACCAACCCGAAAAATCTCTTTTCTACGTAGCTCGTTTGTATACCTCCTCACAACTAACCTTATCCTTTACAAACACTAAATTGCAAATCAAAAACTTACACGTAACATAAACTCTTCAAATAACATTTATACACTCATACCCCAAATGACAGGTAAACCACCAAAAGTAAAATTACTCAAATCATTACAAACAAATACTTGTACAATATTTAGTTACAAAACAACCCCCAAACCACACCAAACCACAAAGAAGTTACCTCAAAACAGCAAACCTACAATTTAAAACAATTAACCCACTAAGACCAAACATAACAATAATACATATAAAAAAAAAAAACAAACAAAAAAAAAAAAAAAAAAACCAAAAAAACAAAAAAAAAAAAAAAAAGAAAAAAACAAACAAAAAAAAAAACCAAAAAAAAAGAACACCCACCTAAAAATACCCAATCACTCCAACACAAATTTACTTCTCAGGATCAAAATCGTACAACCTTTTAACAACCTAATTCTATTAGTTCTACATCTCTTTTAACACCTAAAATAACTACAACTCACACTTGAAGCACATCAAATGAACTTACTTATTAACCAACCAAATCAAACAATAACACATGTATAACGTTAAATAAATTACTGCCAAATATGAACATCTTTAAACATACTACCTTACAAAATAAAACAACTGTTCATTTTTTATTATTCACACACAATCATAAATAGAAAACATTTTTAAAAATATATAAATTGATGAAATCACAAGAAATCAATTTACAAAAACATTACTAATTTTTTTTTTAAAAATTAATCAATCACACATAAAAAATAACTAAATAATATTTTCAAAAATTAAAACATCGCTGAATAACTTAAATCATTATTAAAAACTAAAATACTCATCTTATTAATAATTACTGCTTTTTATCTCCCCTACCGATTTAAATTTTTACATAGAACTCTACAAAAATCCTTAACAAGTAGATTTATAACTTACATTTTAAAACATATATAGATAAACATACTTAACAGGAGTGATCTACACACCAAACAAGTAAACTAACCAAAAAAAACCCTAATAAAATACTAATATATTCATAACACAAAAACCCAAAATCATTAACATAAAAACCCGTACGAACACATGAAAATACCTACAGTAAAAAAAAGACGTACCTTAATGAACAATATTCACACCTTAATAATTCATTATAAACTCTTACCAATTAATGATTAACATGACTTGATACCAATAAAATACAAGAAAATGTTACTTTAGCCAATAAGCAGAATAAAATGTTATACCTAATAACTTAAAATCGCACTTTATTAAAAATATAAGACAGTAAAGCAACGTATCATAAAAACTCCCATTATTATCACTACACAGATATAGATAGATACGCATATATCTATATACAGGTAGATCATATACCCATCTCAACAGCAGCATCTGGGATCGATTCCTGTTTTCTCTCTTGTCTCCTAAATTTATTAGCCACAAAGGATGGAGGAAGGAAATCATTTTATTTATCACCTGGTTCTCCAGAAACCTGAAAAACAAAATGAAACAGAACAAAAAGAAAAAAAAGAAAAGAAAACCACATTTGAAAGGCAGATCCTCACCAGCAGCTGGTCCATCTCCTACGGGGGACCATATTCTAGGGCACTTTTGGTGCACTTGCCTGAACCTGTCAGGGCACTCTGTGCTTGCAGAAGAGATTTTTTTTGTCAGGGAGAGGCAAGGGGAGGAGAAGTAACGTTCTAGACAGCTCAAATCCCTTACTGTGCCACTTCCTGTGCAGCAGGTCCTGTGACAGGATGGGAACTGAGGCTGCTTGAAATTTCAAAGCTAAAGACACCAGCACAAGGTGTCCTTTTGCTTTGTCAAGGAAGTGATTCCCAAATCACACAGCCCCCCCACCATCGTCCCTCCCACCACCACCTGAAAGCCTCTTGATTCTCTTCTCAAAAACACAAGGGACACCTCAGCGTTCAGCAAGTTCTGCCAGTGCAGCCCTCGGTGCCCCCGTCTCCAGGTCTGTCCCCCTTGCTTTCATCCTCAGCCACGTCATTCTTCAGCCGTGGACAGGAAATTGTCCCCATGTCTCCCGTACTTGGCTGGTTACCTTTTCTCTAAGCCGTGCAGGACCCACGAGAGGAGGCTGTGATCCTCTATCGGCTCATGGGCAGCTCTAGAGGTGACACGGGCAGCACTCTGTCGTATCTCCAGAATAGGACTCTGAAACAGAAAATGCAACTTGTTCTTTTACAGCCAAGATCTGATTATCTAAAATAAAATGAGCAATTTGGCTGGTACCCGATCAACTTCCAGCTAAAATGAACACCGCCTGTTCTCAGCAACTCCAGAGAAGGAAAGACATTCTCCCTTCAACGCTTCACACCACAGGTGCTGCTCTTACAAGAAGTATTCAGGTAGCAAGACAATTTTCTCTTTTTGTCCGAGGTTTTGATACCTGAAATCCTCAGGGTGGATGCTCCCAAACCTGAGAGCTCCCGGCAGGCGAGTTTCCCTCCTGCCGAAGCACTGTGCAGGTGACAAACGTGCTGGCTGGGGAATAGAGACCCCAAAAAGAAAAGACCCCGACTGCAGGAGCAAAACCACGGCACCCACGTGAGGCTCCACGATGGCAGGAACCGGTCCCAGTTTCAGGGGATAAGGATGGGACTGGTTTAGACACAACCTAAATTATTTCCCCCTCCACACATCCACAAAACCAACAAGGAACAGATTTTCAAGAGGACCAAGGCAGAATCAGCTGCTCCTTTCTGTTTTGTACTTGAGATCTTGAGGCCATACAAGCTTTTGTGGTTTGGGGTATTTGGGAACTGTTCTTTTTAAATTCTTACCTGGGAGCCCTGGTCACACAAAGGACTGCTGAGAAAGGAAAGAATGACCCGGAAAATCCTCTGGTAGACATAGAGCTCACAGCAATGTTTGTCACGCAGCCCTTCCCCAAGAAATCTGAGGATCCACTCGTGCTGTTTTGTACTGGAAGCCATAAAGAAAAATACCACCGTCAGACATTCAGACATTTCCAAAGGATACATGCTCCTAAGAGCACAAAACCCCGGTTCCCTCTGAGTGCCAGCTCAGGAATTACCACAGCTTCTTCTGGACTTCTCAATTTTCCATTCCTATCAAATTTAATCGCTAACGTCCATTGGGAACAGTCAGTCTGCAGCCCAAACATGCAGTGGAAATGGAATTTTAGAAGTTGCTGTTTCTAAAATACTTCAGTTGAACTCAAAGTTACTAGCCTAAACTCAAAGAGGAATTGTAGCTAGCCGGGGCAGAACATTCTTTTCTTGTGCTCACAGAGCATACACAGCACAACTCCTTGTGCGCTAGTATTAAGAAGACAACAAAAACCTCACAGAAATAACATTTTGAATTCCTACATGAAACATAAGAAAGACGCTTCTAATTAACTACCCGTGGGAGAATGAGGTTTCATTGTATTTTTGCGGCTGTTTCTAATACATTTCTGAAGAATTACTGGGTACCTAAAATGGGACTCTTACCTCAAAATCAAAACTGTAGAAAAGCTGGAGAAAACCTGGTACCTTCCTCAGGTCCAAATACCGGTGTGACAGAAGGAATCTCTTTACCCTTATGTACACGTGCTCCTCTGTAAAGAGAAAAGGTTGGCATGGTGGAGGAGGACAGCGCTCCCAATCCACAAGCACGGACGACAATTCCTGGAAGCTGCAGTCAGTGAGCGTGCAGCGCTCCGAGCTGGGAGAACAGCCCGGCAACTGCAGAAGGCCTTTGCTCTGAGGCGCATTCCCACTGCTGCCCACCCTCCCCTTCTCTTGCCCAGGAGGAAAAGCTCAGGCAAGAGCGCACGAGCACAGAGCAGGTGAGGGGATCGACACTCCCCAGGGCTCTGCTTTTCACCCCAGCAGTGACACACGCAGCACGTCCCAGTACCTGGCTTCAGGATCTGCTGTGCCACACGAGCAGCGCAGAGGGTGAGGGAGAAGGTGAACCTGAGGCTTGGCTGCCTGATTCCGTTCTGCACGGCATCCAAGAGATACGGCAACGGCAAGGGCCCAGGGAGAGAAGCCTGAAGCACAGCCCAAATGAACACAGCGGGAGCAGGAAGACATCGATCAGCTTCCGGGACATTTCACGGGTCACACAGGTAGGAGCCCCAATTCAGCAAACCTGAGGCTTTGGCGACGTCAGGATCAAAACACCCGGAAACCTGTGAGAAAGAAACCGAACTGCAGCCGGCTAAAAGCCGTCCCTGCCTCAAACTCCTTCAAACAACTTGCTCACGAGGAGGCAGGGATTGATTCAATACTCACCAGCCCATCTGGCCAAGGTCAGAGCTCTGTGCCCACCCAGGACACGGCAGCCAGCAGGGACCCTTCTCCCACTCTCCAGCACGGACCTGTGAAGCCAGGGAGAAGTTTACAGAACAGAAGCAGCCAGAAGATGCTCTCTACTTCCATACGCTCTCTGATCGATCACTCCCAAGGAAAGTCCCCACGGATCGGAAGCAACCACCTCTCATTTCTCCTCCGCAATCATCACTGCCTTGCCTTTCTGTGCGTTTCCTCCCGTGCCCGTCCCCAGAGCACCTTAAGTCCATCTTTTGTTCCCAACCGCAGCTCTCCAGCACAAATGCCACTCCTCACACACACAAAGCAAACGGTCATCTGCTTCAGCTTTTGGCTTAGAAAGTAAGAACCTCAGCGCGTCCGGCTACGTGATTAAAACACAGAGACGCACGGGTGGACATAGATGGAAAGCTTTTCAGGAGAGAAAAGAGCTGATTCGCTAGCACACTTCCATACAGCTTCAGAAAAATCAGAATCCATAGCAACTCCTAAGACCCCTGCTGAGGAACCCAGCCCTCCTGGGGACACCCAATGCAGCAGCTACGGGAAAAGCATGGGAAAAGCCAAACTTGGGGTGAAAAAAAGATGACATCAATACAGCAGCCTGTAAAAAGCCTTCACCCAGCAACAGTGGGAACCAGTCCCATTTGCTCCGTCCCTGCTTTTTGGGATGACACAAACAGGAAATGAAAACACGTGAAACACAAGGCACGCCTATAGGGTGTACCAGGTGCTCCTTTTGGCAGCGTGGATGACAAAGGTCTCTCTGCGCACTTACAGGCAGCCCGGTTTCAATCCATCCTTAGCCCAAGCCTTCCTCGCCTCCCATTCGCCAGCGCTCTGCTCTGGCCTTTGGAGCGCTGGCCCCGTCCTCCCGCAGCAGCACGGCACCGGAACACAGCGAGGCAAAGCGTGCCGGAGCCGCCCGTGCTGTCAGCGTAGCTGTCAGCTGCCGGCGGTGGGCAACTCCGGCCCTGCGGGCAAGGGGGAGACGGCTCGGGCACCTCCAGCGGCTGCTCTGCCCCGATGCTTTCGCGTTCTCCTGCATTTCCCTGCAGCGGAGGGGGTCCGGGACGGGGGCGGATCGTGTCAGAGTGGAGACGGCGGGGAAGCACGGGGAGGCGGCGGGAACGCGGCGGGACGAGACAGCGACGCGGCGGGACGGGGACGGCTCGCTTGACCTTCCAAAGATGGCGGCAGGAGGGGCGGGGAAAGCCGGGGCCCCGCTCCGCCGCCTGCGCGCCGCCCCGGCGGCATTTTCCGGCACGCGGTCGCTTCCAGCGTCTAGAGAGGGACGCGCGCGGGGATCGGGAAAGGGGAGTGCAGCCCTGTTCCGACGCCGCTCGCCCCCCGCCCGCCGCCCCCGGCCCGTGAGCGCTGCGACCGCGCCTCCGCCGCCCGCCGAAAGCGGCCCCGCCGGGCCGCCCTCGCCGCTGCCCTTCTTCTCGGTCATCGGGTCCCTTTGCTCTCCCGAATCTCCTTCAGCCCTCCCCTCTATTTACAGACACCGCCCCGCTTGCCGCTCGCTCCCGCGCCTCGCCCTTCCCACGCTCGGCAGCCGTCCTTCCCCCCTCAGCCGGCACCCAGCGGCGAGGGGCAGGGCGCTGGCTGGGGGGGGCTGCAGTACCGCTCTCTGTCCACAAGGCGGCAGCACCGCCGCCGGCCACAGCCGGGGGCTGCCGCTCGCCCGGAGGGAAGGGAGGCAGAAAAGAACAGGGGCGATCCCCTTGGAAAAATCCTGAAAAATAAATGGCCCGAAACCACCCGCACACAAACTAAAACACACTGCCTCTAACCCAATAAAACCCCTCCAAAATCCTTTTCTTTTAAACTCTCTAGAACTATCTTTCATATTTATACTTTTCACATTCCCATTTATCATGTATATTGATGCATGATGTTATTTCGATTCTATATTAAATATCTTCTTCCTATGACTTCTATTTATTTATATTTTATCTTTTTATATATCCAGATATATTAATATACATTTCTATATTTCTATTGCAAAAATAGTTCTGTTCTTTAAAATAAAAGCCCTGCCTGTAAGCAAATTCTAGCTCTATGATATTAATATTAACGATCTCTTATTTAAAAGAAAAATGCTGCCTGAAACCCACCCGCCCGCGGCGCAAGTGCGGCAACAGCCCGTGTCCGCAGTACTGGCAAGGCCGCGGGAAATCCCGGCGGGGCGGCCCCTGCGTGGCGCGCGGGCAGTGCAGCACGCGGACCACGATTTTCCCGCGCTTTTTTTTTTTTTTTTTTTTTTTTTTCTATCCGCCATATTGAGAAGGTCAAGAGTGTCCCGGCCGCCGCGACACTTTCAAGATGGCGGCCGCGTGAGGCCCTCGGAAGGGAGAGGCGTTTTTGCCGATGCCTGTCGGCGCCCGCTCAAAACCTGACCGCCCGCGCAGCCGCTGAGCTCACAGTCCGTGGCCACGACACGGGAAAAAGCGAAAAAAATCCCGCGGGGCGGCGCCGGCGTCAGGGTGCCGTGCAGGCAGTGCAGTAGACAGACCGAGGTCCTCCTTTTTCCCGCCTTTTTTGCCGCCATATTGGGAAGGTCAAGCGAGTCCGCGACAACCCACTCCCAAGGTGGCGGCCGCGGGAGGACCTCGGGCGAGGGCTGCAGTACTGCACTCTGGCCACAAGGCGGCGGCACTGCCGCCCGCCCTGGGGCTGCAGGCGGGGAAGGCGCGCAAAGAAGAACAGGCGCGACCCCCTTCAAAACATCCTCTGCAATAAATGCCCCTAAACATCCCGCACGAAACCGAAAAACACCGACCAAAAAAAAAAAAAAAACAAACCCTGCCTCTAACCCAATAAGAACCAAAATAAAAAATCTTTTCTTTTAAGCTATATTTCAATCTATATTATTTTTATATTTTTTATATTTATATTCACATTTTGATTTAAAATGTATACTGATGTATAATGATAATTTTATAATTTCTTACATTCATTCATATTACTTAAAGTTTATTTTATTTTCTATTTTTATGCATGTCTTAATATATTGATTACATATTTCTATATTTAGATTGATATTTCTAAAAGGTTTATATTGTTTATAATAAAACCCCTGCCTCTACCCAAGTCAAAACCTAAAAAAAAAACCCTTTCTTCTAAACTGTGTTTAAATTTATCTATGTTTTTCGCATTTCTATTGAAATTTGCATTGTAAATGTAGATTGATGGATGGTGTTATTTATATTCTATATCTTCCTATTACTTATTTTTATTTACACTTTATATTTTTTATCTATCTTTATACATTGATTATCTATTTCTATTTTTAGAATTATATCAAAATAAAATGTATATTCATATTTTTTAAAATAAAACCCCTGCCTCTAACCAAATAAAAACCAAAGAAGCCCTTTCTAATTTATTTTATTTCTATTTTTAATTTTTATAATAAAAGCCCTGCCTACTACCAAATAGAAAATTTAAAAAACCCCTTTATTTTAAACTATATTTGAATATTTTTCTATTTATGCTTTTGATATTTACATTTATAGTTTCTTACATATTATATTACAGTATATTGATGTACTATATTTAGATATATAAAATATATGACATGTCATGTGGTATAATAAGACATATACAGTATCATATCCATTATGTATTGTATCAATTTCTATGATTTTGTATTTTATATCTATCTACATATATTAATTATACATTTCTAGATTGATATTTTCTATGGATTTGATTTATATGTATAATCTATATTCATATGTACTTATATAAACATACTCTAAAATACTCTATAGAGTATAAAATACTCTATATCAAACATTAGAACATCTTACGGTGATAGATAATATTATTTATGTTACATGTTCTATTTATATGTATTCTATTTATATTTTAAATGGAAGTTTTATATTCCCATTTTTATATTTCTAGATTTGTTTTCTTACATTATAGTTATAGTTATAATTTTGCATTTAAGATCCAATACCTAAAACTAAAATGCCAAAACAAACAGCAACAAATTCCCACCCATACCGTCCAAAAATATTAGAATGGCTCCACCAGCCAACCAACTACCAGCAAAAAAAAACCCACACTACACTCTTTTCACTAACAATTCTTATCACATCACAAAAATTAAACAAAAATGAAAAAAACCCCTATACAATCCCACACAGCAAATCACAAAACCCACTAAAAAGAAAAAAAAATCCAACTAACTTACTAAACTCCAAACCCTACAACAGACCCTGAACGTTACTAAAAAAAAAAAAAACAAAAAAAAAAAAAAACTCTACCTCAACACTAACTCATAAAGAGAACCCAATACGCTATAAAATAAACTTAAAAAAACACCAAACCAATTACCGATATAAAAAAATCTAAACCACTAAGAAACAAAAAAATCACCACCCAAATAAAATAACTACCGAAAAAAATCCACCATATAAACAACCATGTTCCCAAAAATAAAACGAATAAAAACCAGCAACCAAATACATCAAACTACAAAAAAAAAAAAAAAAAAAAAAAACTTCAATTAACAACAACAAAAAAATGATTCCTAACTCAATAAACCCATAATGCCTCAAACCATCATCAAAACTAAAATACCACCTGGAAATAAACACCAAGCCAAAAGATAAATGGAACCATAAACAATATCTCCCAGATTCTCTGCAACAACAAAACATACACGACAATCAAACATACCAAATGAATAAAACCTCTATAATACAATCAACAATAATGCAATGACCAATATTACAAAAACCTCACTAATTAACTACAGGACACTGCCTCAAACCCACCAAAACGAACACTACATACTCACGCTAATAAAAGCCACCACAATCCAATTAAAAACCTAACCGCTACTTCATGCCACGACCCATAAAAAAACATTGTAAACCTTAAAATATAGAATTTTAAATTATCTTTTTATAATATAAAAATATTATTTAAAAACCCAACCAAAAAAATCAAAACAAATCAAAACAAAAAAAAATCCACCAAATTCCACAAAAATGAAATCCAACAACAAAACTCAATCCAAATAAATCCTTGCCATCAGCACCTGAACCAAGAACCATAACATTCAAGAAGTACACCATGTCCCTTAGCATACACCAAGCACGAACAAAAGAAAACGATACAATCAATTCCTAACAACCACCTCCAAAGCGCTACACCAAGGACCTTCGGAAAATGAAAAGCCGCGCTGCCGGCCGCGGGCGGAGCGCGGCTCCCGGCAGGAAAGCGGCTCCTGCGGCAGGCAGAGGCGGCGCCGCGCCGGGAGCCCCCCGCCCGCTCCCCCTGCCCGGCGGGGCCGGCACCGGGCCCAGGGGGCCCCGGCGGCGCCCGAGCCCCGCGCCCGGAGCGGACGGAGCGGCCGGCACCGGCCGGCACCGGCGCAGCGCCCGCGCCGCCTCTCCCGCCCGCCGGCCCGGCAAAGCTCCCCTCGGCTCCGCACGCCTCGCTCCGGCGCGGCTCCGGCAGTCCCGCGCCAGCCCGGCCGCGCCCAGGTCCCCTTCCACCTCGGCAGCTCCCCGGGCAACGCCAGCAGCTCCCGCGCCACAGCCTTGGCTGCCGGGCCAGGGGCACAAGAAGCGCCCTCCAATGCAGCGGCACAGCCCGATCCCAACCCTTCCAACGCTGCGAGAGCTGCAGCCTCCTTCAATTCAACCCCCGGAACTTACGCCACACTCAGGTGCTCGCCTCACTTCAACAAGGGCAAATAAATGTGTTCTCCCCTTCAGTTTCAGCCCCTGTAAGAGCAGAAAAGAAGGGCTTGTCCTCAAATGAAATCCCTCAAGTTGTGGGAATCTTTCAAACCAGAGGGTTTTGGGAAAGCTGCAAAAGGCAGGCCTCAGAAACAGCAGAACTGCGATTCGAGCTAAGCATAAGATTTGTCAGCAGAAAAATTATATAAGAAGTAGAGGTGAACTACAAATAGAACAATGGGCTGTGTATTGTCGATTCCCTGACACCCCTGGGATACCCCTAACATCCTGGAAAAGGCAGGTTTTCCTTCAATCAATACCCTCAAAACCACACGTGAAAGGGGATCCCCCACCAGTTCAGACACGGTCAATAATGGAAGACAAGTCGCTACCCTCAATTTGAATTTCTTTCCTACTCAAAATACTTTTTTTTATTTTCTTTTTTTTCTTTTTTCTTTTTTTTTTTTTTTTTTTTCTGGGAGCACCGGGGAGGGATTGGCAAGATGAAATTTAAAAGGGAAAGGAGAAATGTCCCCGCTACAAATGCACATGGGCTCACCTGTTTGGCTGCCGCTACCTGGCACAAAGGTTTGTCCCTCGGCACCTCCTCTGAGCAATGCTCCAGGTATCCAAGTGCGTATCCAGGTGATCCCCCAGACCCTGTCCGAAGCTGTCACCGTCCTTCCAAGGACAGCCCCAGGAGCCGCCCATAAACTCCTCTTCTCCAGCAGCTCCCTGTAAAATCAGCTGAGGCAAAGCCCCTAAAACAGCTGCCGGCAGGAGCCGGCCCCTCCTTATCCTCACAGTTCACACCTGGGGCTGCTCTGGCTTTCTTTCCAAATGAATTTAGAGACAAATTCCTATTTTTACCAATACCTATAAAAACGAAGCACTTGACAGGATGTAGTATTCTACACACCCCCCTCGGGGGGACGGCACCCGGCATGACCCCCCTCATTCGCCACCCACCTGCTCCTCCGCCGCAGCGTGCCTCCCTCTCCTAGGGACCTTAGGGTGCCCCAAATGACACCAGAGCCCCGAGTCTTCACCCCTTTTTCCTGGCCCCCAAAGAAGGCACAGAACGAGTCTTAACTGCCCTGGACAGCAGCCCAGCACTTGCTTCCATCCCTTTCCACATGTACATCCCCCCCGAAAGGGACTCTGCCGCAACAAGAAAAGGGGGCAGCCCCCAGAAGGGTCGAAGCTCCTGCCCAGCCTCGCTGTCACGGGCGAGGGGCAGAGAGAGGGAGCGGCAGAGACGGCGGGGACGCGGCACGGACGGCACGGCACAGAGCGGGGGCCGCTCTCAGCGCGATGCCGGCAAAGCCGCAGGTCCGGCGGGGCCGGGCGGGGTTTGACCGGCACGGGGGGATCCGCCGAGAGCCTCCGGCCCCGTGCGGGGACTCCCGCAAGGGCCCAGGGGCGCCGGGCTCCGGCCCTCTGCGCTTTATTCTCCGGCGCCCCCGGCCCCGCGGCTGCGGGGAAAGAAGGAACGGGGCGACGGGAAGAGAAGAGGGCTAGCAGGGCATGAGAAAGGGTAGGGAGGGAGGTCGGGCTGTGGAGGAAAGCGGGAGGGCAAGGGAAAGGCCGGGAGCGGGGAAGAGGGACGGTGCACAGAGGAGGGAGAGAGGGGGAATAAAATGGAGACATCCTGTGCTGTTCGGATTTGTTGGAGGCAGCCGCCCACTTAGGGCCACAGGCCCCTGAACACTAACGCCGGCCCTTTTCCCTCTGAAACAAAGCTCGCCACTCCAGGTTCCTGATGTCAGTTTGCAGGATGTGCTTGGGACTGTCAGGGCAGCCCGAGTTGGACGTGGTGGCAGGTTGGGTATGGGAGACATCCTGCGCCGTTCAGAATTTCAGGAGGCAGCTGCCCACTCAGGGCCACAGGGCCCTGGTTACAAATGCTGGCCCTTTTCCGTGTCAAAAAAACCTCACCCCCCCAGTGTGTTGAAGCCACTTTGGAGGAGGCATTTGGTAATGCATGGGCAGCCTGAGTTCTTGGTGGTGGCAGCATTGGTCTGGGAGAAATCCTGCGCCATTCAGAATTTTAGCAGGCAGAAGGTCACATGGGCCACAGTTGGGGTGCAGGCCCTTGGACATGAACACTGGCCCTTTTCCATGGGAAACAAAACTCACACCCCGGTTTCCTGATGTCAGTTTGCAAGAGGCATTTGGCACTGCCAGGGCAGCCCGAGTTGTAGGTGGTGGCAGGGTGGGTCTGGGAGACATCCTGCTATCTGGAATTTTAGGAGTGCACTTGGCTCCTTGTCTCCTCATTGTGCCAGCACACACAGGAGCCCAGAGCTCCTGCAGAAACCATCACAGCACTCAGTGGGAGCAACTTGTGTCCAGTCCTCACATAGAGCTGTGGTGTCCAGCATCCGCCTCATTGGAATGAGGAACTGTTCCAGCTTTTTAGAAGGAGCTAAGGAGGTTTGGCCTCCAGATTAGCTCCCTCCCAGGTCTTGATTTGCTGCCCTGGGTAAGCTGCTGCTTGTGGCAACACTCGTTTCACAGCTGATAGCCCTGCTCTGCTGGCCAGCAGCCATTGCAGGAGCTTGTGCTAGTGACGTTGAACCTTTCAGATCATCCTAAGGAAAGCTCAAGGCAGAACTTGTCAAAAGAGCATTGCCTGGGTGATGCTTTTAACATTAAATTTTTACTCTGTGCTCCATGCCATGCACAGTAAATATTTGAGGTTGCTGCTCCATAAATTCTTCAAAACAGTCATTAAACCATAACAGAACACTTCTTTTTGGATGTGACATGATTCTCGCTTTAATTCATTGTGCAGAAAACTTCAGGAGCACTTCTTGTGAGCTGTGTGTCTAACCTAAGTGACCTTGCCACCAAGAACTTAGAAAAGTAGGGAGAGATGGAATCAGTAGCACAAGGATCTCTCCTGGACCACAGTGGCTGCCAGCAGCAACCTCCCTCTGAGTGGGGCCTCTCAGAGCCAGTGAGCTCTCAGGTTTGCTGCACTGGCAGGATCACCGATCAACAATGGATCCTGGGCCAGTATCCCCAATCCTGGAGGCTTCACTTCTACAGTTTAACTACTGTTAGGCTTGAGTGCTGTTAAGCTTTTAGGTGCTATTCCTTTGGATCCTTGTCCTTTCTGTCCCTTTCTGTCCCTTCCGTCCTTCCTCTAGCAGGAAGTCTCTGCAGAGAGATCTGGACAAGCTGGATCATGGGCTGAGGCCACTTGTATGAAGTTTAACAAGATGAAGTGCCCCATCCTGCACTTGGGCCACAACATTCCCGTGGATGGCTACAGGCTGGGGGCAGAGTGGATGGAAAGCTGCCCAGCAGAAGAGGACCTGGGGGTGCTGGTTGTCAGTGGCTGAATGTGAGCCAGTGTGTGCCCAGGTGCCAAGAATGCCAATAGCATCCCATCCTGGGATATGCTTTAGTGGTGGCCTTGGCAGTGTTGGCAGTCTCAACTTATTGCGGGGTCTCTATACAGGTCTTTTCCAATGGAAACAATTCTGCAATTCTAAACCTCCATTCCCTGTTTTGAGGGATGCAGTCCCAAAAAGACCCACCTTTGTGTTTTTAAGGAATTTAGCACCTTTCCTTGAAAGTAATAGGAATCAGGCTTTAAATGCTCTCGAAACACTTTAATTCCTTGATCTTAAGCTGTGTGTTTGAATTGATGAGCTTTTGTACAAAAAAGGTTGGACCACGGGATAAATGCAGACAATTCAGCTGCAATGGCACTTGTTTAATCTGCTTTTCTGCTTTCTTTCCCCATGGGTGGCAGATTTGGAAGTATTTGTCTTGTACTTTGACTTCTGGGTCAGACTTGCTTATGAATGTGTTGTAAAATCTTATCTACCCCTTTCTACTGAAAAATGCTTGCACACTGGTGTGAATTGCTAGAGACAAAGCTTACAAACCAGTTCCCAGTATGATTAGCCCAGTGTCCCTGCTTAAGTCCAGGTATGCTTGTATTAAAAAGGAGCAAACTATTCTAACTCACTCTCCCTCTTCCCCCCCCCCTTTTTTTTTTTTCTTGTAGCTCTTGGGGCAAGTTCTGTGTGCCATTCCAACTCTTAATTACCAAAAGTGTGAAATGATGTGGCTGCTGTAGCAGCAGCCTGAGTTCAGTGGGAACATGTCCAAAGCAGTGGGTCTCACAGCAGTGGGCACGGTGAGAGACTTGCCTCTGCTGCCATGGCCATCCAGCCATGGGGAGAGCAGCTGCTGGGGCTTCCCCCATTCTGCCAACAGCAGTCTGCCTCCAGCATGTGAACTGTATGGCCATGATTTTGACAGAATGTGGAAAATGCATCCTTTGAATGCATTTTGATGGTGTCTGACATCACCTGACTGGAGCAGTTTGGTAGGCAGGATGCCCTGTGGGCAGGGCCATGGCAGGGATCGGTGGCTGGCACTGGCACTGGCAGTGTTATTTTTCCAGACAGGCTCCTGGTACAACTGAGGGGGAGGGCACCAGCAGCTGTATCAGTGCAACGAGCAGCAGCACATGGAGGAGACCCTCATTTGCAAAGAACCTGTCACTCCCATTGCTCCCCCCATGGGAGCACAAGATGATTCCACTGCAGGTGAAGGGCTGCAACAGCTGGAGACTCCTGGAGACTTGATGATCTTAGACGTCTCTTCCAACCTCATTATTCTGTGATTCTGTGATTCAGCCAGGACTTGTTGCAATCTCGTTGCTGCAGCTGTGCATGGAAGATGTTGGTCTGCAGTGGCGCTGCTGATGTCCAGGAATACTGCTTGGCCCAGAGAGGCAGAGTGTGTACAAAAGCTGCATTCAAAGCGCTGATTGCGAGACCCCGGAGCTGCTGGCAAGTGCAGCAGCTCTTCTTCATTCTGTGCAGGTGAGAGCCCAGCCTTGAAGCCTGTCCCTGGGGACAGGGAAATGCTCAGAGTATACTTTTGAATTTTCAGGGACAGTCAAATTGAGAATTGTTTTGAGGCATGTGTTGTAATGTTGGGTTTGAGTGTGTCTGCAGGAAAAAAAGCTGGAATAAACCCCTGCCACAACAAAGGAGAACTTTGCATGGCCAATTTACACCCTACAGATACACTGATCATATCAGCCCACTGAAGACTGGGGACATCTAATGCAGAGTGCAAAGCTTCTTTGAATAGACAGGAGAGATGAGACTTGAAGAAATAATTTTGTGGATACAGAAAAAGGGATCAGACCCACGAGTCCCATGGCTCAGGCTTAGTTCTGCCAAATCAATACGCTCTGTTGGAGAGTATTTTAGAATGACCTGCCCCGTGCTATTTCCATTAAGAAAATTTTGAATTGTCAGGAACTGCCAAGATCAGAAATGTTTTGAAACAGATCGTGTTTATGTTGGGTTTGGGTGTCTCTGCAATAAAGCAAGCAGGGAATAAACCCCTGGAACAATGAAGCAGAGCAAAAGTGGAATGTTTGGATGGTCAATTTGTTCCTTACAGATATCGGCCAACTGAATTCTGGGGTCCTCTAGTGGGGAGTGCAAAGCTTCTTTTACTTCCACCGCCTGGTGCCATTGTTTGTGTCCCACCACTTTGTTTGACGTGAAGAGAAATAAACAAAATCCCACACCAACAAGCTGCAACCCAGAACTGAGTGGGAATTACAGAAATAAAGGCCTTGAAAAGTAGCTTTGGAAAGGGTCTACTTCCTAGACAGTGTGAAACCTTCAGGCCTGGCCTGGCTTGGCTTAGGGCTGGCTGCCCTTGGGAAGGGAAAGGGATGGAGTTGGGGTGGGGTTTTGCAGCCATGGAAATGAGAGAACCACTGGTGAACACGTCACAAAGGGGCAGCCCCACGCTGGGGTTGTGAAGGATGTGGCTGACACGGCCACAGACGCGTCTGGCTCTGCCTCTGCCTCTCTGTGCCAAGCGCTGGCAATTGGAATCACCCGACCTTGTTCTAAGGCTGGGTACCAAGCTCCCGTCGCTGTCTACACTGAGAGCATTCCCAAATTCAAACCCAGATACTTCTGCGAGGCAGAAGCACGGGATGGATTTTACTGGAAAAGGAAAGACCTCTGAAGGAAAAGGTGAGGATAGAAAGGAGCTGAAAGGCTGAAGCCAAATGGAAAAAAATCCCACTAGATTTCAGGGAAAACTGGTCCATGGTGGCCAGTGCTGGCTCTGTGTCAGACTAGGTGGCTGACAGCTACAGATGATCCTGCAAGGACACCCATGGCATCACAAAAATTTTTAATAATTTTACTCTGCTTTCTCCTTTTTGACAGTAGCCAAATCAGTCACACTGTCAGCCAGGACAGGGACTGTGGCCACAACTGACCACAAATTGGACATGGTCATGAGATGCAAGTCCTGTTGCTTTCTTTGCCCTCAATGTTGGGTCTCAGTACAGATAAATTTCCCATTCTTCCTCTGCTTGCTGATCGGGTCCAACCCTGACGATGGTATTACGGTGCTATAGAAACACCAATAAGGCCTGCCTGCTTGCTGAGAGGTCTTTGTGGTTGGCAGAAGTAGCAGTCACAGCTGTGTGGGTCTTTTCTGGGGATTTCCAGAAGGCCAGCCTCAAAGAAGGAATCATTTTCCCCTCTTATGATTGAAGCCTTCCACCTTTCCCTTCAGACTTTCTAATTCAATACTGTTGAGAGGAATTAAACGCAGGCTAGTTCCATGAAAAAGAAAACCAAAGAAATTTTCTCAGTAATTAAAAATTATTCCCCTTGAGTGCCACACCCATAAGATGTGTTGATGATAAAGGTGGGAGTTCACCTAAGTCACTTCTTCCCTTGTGAGCATGGCTCAGCCTCACACAGAGGTGAGGGGGAAGCTGGGCCGCTCTCTGGTGGGAGAAAGGGTCTTGTGGCAGCCCGGAGAGCCTGTGCACATTGCCAGGGAACAGCTGTGCCCTGCATGTGCCCCCTGCAATGAGCTGTGCTCGCCCAGTGCCCCGTGGAGCTGTAGGGCTGCTCAGCTGTGGGGCAGGGAGAGGAGCAGGAGGGTGCATGTGCAGCTGAGCCATTCCTGGAAAGCACAGGGCTCTGGGCTCCGTGCTGTGCCAGGAGAGCCCAGAGGCCAGGCTGTTCCTGTGGTAGCTCTGTGGAAGTGAGTCAGGGTTTTCCCCTGACTTTCCTCAAGTGTCTGTGAGCAGGAACATGTTTCCCTGTGCAGCTATTTAGAAGTTTCCAGGAAATGTGTCCCACGAAATATGGAGCTTCAGATGCTTTAGGTTTGCATTGTGGCCTTTGTTACATTTTGTGTCTCCACTTTGCAGGCCTGACTGGCTATCCTCTTGCCAAGAGGTTTTCCCATGCAAATCCCTCTATGCTCCTTCCCTCCACGCCGTTGACTCCCATCCAGAAGAGCTCTCCTTCCACCATGCCAAGTTAGACATGCAGCAGAGAGCAGGAGAATGGGGAAAATGGCAGTGGCTGTGATGAGTACAGGGTAAAAATACAGGAGCTGAGTTCAGAGGGAAAAGGACATAAGGTAAGGAGACCAAGCTAAGTCCTGTGTAAACTTTCACTTTATGTGCTGTAGGCAGAGCTGTGAGACCTTTTCCATGACAGGAACTTGCAGTTCACTGAAGTTTGAACAGGTTTGAACAGGTTTGAAAGATTTGGCTCTTTCGCTGTGCCAGAAATGATGGGATATGAAGGAAGGGTGTGCATCTGCACCTGCTGCCTCCACCCCCCTTCCTGGCCAAGTTCCCTGGAGGAACTTGGGCAGGCAGAGACCTTGCAGAGAGCAGCAGGGCAGGGAGCTCTGTTGAACTTCCTAAATGCCAGTGAGCCTGAGATGATGGATGTGTGGGGGCTGGAGAGCAGCAAGCATCCTGAGAGCTCAGCAGCATCTGGGCTCAAAGGCTTCTGGGGATCTGTAGGAGGGAAGGGCAGCAGCAGAAGAAATGAGGGGCTTGAAAAAAGGAAGTTTCGTCATCCTGCAGAATGGCTTTGTGGAAATTGGCTGGAGATCAGCACTGGCTGTTAGGTAGCTTAGGGGCAGGGAGATAATAGTGATCTAAACCCACTTCCATGCCATCCAAAAGGCCCGTGGAGGCAGTGGCACCCCAGAACATCTTGATGTCCAACATGTGGATGCCAGCTGAGAATGCAGCTGTACTTGAAGAGAAGTGAGCATAAGGGGAGAAGTGGCAAGTCTGGGACATGGTCTCTCCCTCACCACCTTCCTTTCCATTCCCCATCCTCGTCCAAGCTCCACCATCAGTTTGACTTTTCCTGCCAGGTCCCAGCTGAGGGCATATCTAAATATCATGAGGCATGAATGGGGGCAAGGCTGGATGCTTGATCCAAGCACTGTGTTCTACTCTTTCCAGGCTTTCTTGCTGTATTCCATAGGTGGGGATATGAAGAAGGGGTCATTGGGACTGCCTTTGATCCCCCCTACACACAAGGCAGGAAGTCCCCCTGTTGACAGTGCTGCAGGGTCCCTGCCAAGCTCTCCATATGTGGATTCCCAGGAGTCCCAGGAGATGAGGTAAGCCAAGGTGTCTGCTGCTCCAGTGTGCTGTTCACCTCATTCTTCCCATCTCGTGTGGTTATTTTGCACAGTCAGGTGTCCCATGTATTTAGGCAAACCTCTGTGTATTCACCATTTTGCCCATCCATGATGATCTATTACGATGTCAAAACCAACACCATAAGCCCCAAGAGCAGAGGTGGTGGTGAGGAAGAGGAGGCAGGGCTTAAAAGCATCTCGAGATGGGTCTTCTGCTGGACTTGGCTATAGATTCCATTTTTAATTGTGTAGTGTCATTTGGGAACTATATTTCATGGGTCTGGATCCTGCAGTTCTTTGAATACTATGATCCTTGACTGTCAAATTCTGCAGGGGAATATGCTTGGACAAATACTGGCTACAGGAGACGTGTCTGCAAATTGAGGTGCTGCTTCTGTAATCATCAGGTGTAAATGCACTGTGCCTGGGCCTCCAGTGTGAAATGAGATCCCCGATAAATTTTGGGGTATACATGTATAATAGGATTGATGTTTAATATTTAGGTCTGGGCTTAAAATTAAAGAGGGCAAGGTGATAGAGAAGAGGCATAGGACTGTAACTGATGGAAAGTTGTTGGCTAGAACGTGCATGAGAAAGGGTAGCTGTCAAACTTATCCCAGTGATAGCAGTAAAGGACGAGTCACAGTAGTATCATTCCAATTGAAAATCTTCGGTAGGGCTTTTAAATTGCAATCTGAATATCCTTCCCTAGCAGCTGAGTTGGAAAAAGCCTTTTTGTTCTGGAAAGAGCCAGGAGGTGTAAGATCATTCTCAGGAGACAGCAGTGCTCTGACCACATGTAGCACGAGGCTGTCATCAGAGTAAGGTATGAGCAGGCAAAGTCAAGCTTTGGCAGCTGTACAAAAGTAGCTGCCCTGCATACAGACTCATGTCTCAGCTCAGCAGCTCCTGCTGCTTCAGAGAGGCTGTAGGAGCCACTTGACTCCAAAAGGAGAGGCAGCAGAGTTGGGGAGTTGTGATGCAAGTTGAAGAATGACTGCTGTGTTTCAGCCAGAGCTTGGCCATCTCTGTGTGACTCCAGCAACAGAAAGCTTAAGGACAATTTAATCAGCTTTGCATCTTGTTGGGTTTGTGCGTTGCATTTCTTCCTTCATCACAGAGACCATGCTAAGAAATTTTGCCTCCTTTCATGCAACACCCATTCCCTCCCTTCTCTTTCTACATCCTCATTTGTTCTTTTGTCCTTCATCCAGCAGCAGAAGCAAAGTGAAGGACTCTGAAGATTTAGCTGGTAGAGGGCATGTCTGTCCTAGAATGACCATTCTAGTCTTGACTCAGAGGTGACATTTGTAAAGCTTGGTTAAAGCCTATTCTTTTCAAATTTTCTTTAAATTAATTTCAATTCCTTAATGGGCTCAGTGGACTCTCCCAGAGCCCACTCACTTGGAGTGTGCTCTGGTGGTGCAGTGAAAATTCCTCCAGTGTGAAGTGTTTGGGCCCTGGAAATGCAGTGCAGGAAAAGAATACCTCCCTCTCCATCCTGATTGTTCCTTTTATCTCCCTGCAGCCTTTCCAGTGTCACAATTAGTAGGGAAAAAGAAGGCATTTAGCACAAAATGAGAAATGTTCCCACTCTGCCCTCCTGCCCTTGAAGGAGAACTCCTTGGGGTAGTTTCTGAGCTGAACTCTTTGAGATCTGAAGGAGACTCATGGACATTGCCTGGTTTTGCCCTGGCAGAAACAGGGAAACCTCCTGTGACAGAAAGTCCTTTTGAGTTTTCCAAATGGATGTAGCCTATGCAGGGTCTGAGTCTGATATCCTCTGACAGCACAAGCTCAAAGCCACCTATGGCAGGTTCAGGATGACAAGTTGCCAAGAACACCAGAGCCTGCGCCAGAGCAGCAATAGCATCCCCCAGTGCACAGGATGAGGAGTGAAATTGTGCCCCCACTTCAGTGCATTGTAAAACACCACCTGCAAACTGCTGCAGATTGGAATCCTGACTTCAACACTGACCAGGGCTGGGGGAGCTTGAAGAGCAGCTCTTCCCACACTGGAGTTAGCTTTTTCCACCTGAAGATGCGCAGGCAGTTGAACAGTTGTTTTCAAAAACTTACTGAGCACATTCCCATGTCGACATTCTCATCTCCCTGCTGTTGGACTGGCAGGGAATTATACATTGGTGAGTCCTTGCAAAAGGTGGTTGCCCTGAATGCTGTCAGTCACGGCACTCAGAGGTGCTTCCTTAGTCTGAAGCTGAATCTTGGCTTCAAGCAGGAAAAGGAAACCCAAGTAACTTGACTATGGTGAAAGTGAGTGAAAGTTTAGTTAATCAGAAAATTGTATTATTTTTGTTTAGGACTTTTTCATATTTGAGAAGAAATTTGGTCATGCCTTTCTTGTAGTTACAAAGAAAAGGTGACAGGAAACACTGTTCTGCCAGTGAAATCTGTTTAAAAAGCTCAGATATATGTCAAGATTCCAGAAAATGTCTGTAACTGAGGCCCAGTGAATGAGCTAGAGCCACACTGTGTATGGCAGTGTATCGAAATGACAAAAATCCCAAAGCTTTCCTATGGAAGGAAATAATTTCTGGCACGTTCGGGGCACGTGTCACGGTCAGTGGATTTCTGTAGAGCTTTTCGGCGATCCCAGGAGGAACAGCTCGCCGTGGGAATGATCGCGGGGGCCTTAATGGGGCGTGGCCAGGTTGACGGGCGTGGCCCTGAAGGGATGGGCGTGGCTCGGGGTTAGCGGGCGTGGTCCTGGCTAGTGGGCGTGGCACGGGCTGATGGGCGCGGCCTGGGATGGTGAGCGTGGTCTGTGGGCGGAGGGGCGGGGCCGCGGTTCCGGTGCGCGGCGGCGGCGGAATCGGGATCGGGATCGGGATCGGGATGAATGAAGCGGAGGGGCTGCGGCAGCGGCGGCCGCTCCGCCCGCAGGTCATCACCGAGGACAGCCCGGCGCAGGAGGCCAAGGAGGGCAGGTGGGTGCCCGGGCGGCGCGCCCGCCGTGACAGTGCGGCTGCAGGGCCGAGCCTGGGCCCGGCCCCGGGAGCGCTGCCCGGGAGGGCCCTGGGAGGGCACGGACACAGCCCGCATAGCGCGGCCGGGCTGGGGCAGCGGCGGGTCGGGCTCGGAGTGCCCGGGGAGGGACTGGAAGGGCTGGGGGGCTGCCCCGGGGCTGGGCACCTGGCGCTGCGGGCGTGCGGGGCGAGGCCGCGGTTTCCCGGCTTGGCTGGCTCTGGGCACCCGCGGGTGTCAGCCCGGCGGTACCCCCAGTGCTCCTGCTCCTCCTGGAGGGGGCTAACGGTGAGGAGGGGTTGGGACAGCGCCTGCTCACCTGTTCTGCCGACCTGCAGGAACGGCTGTTAACAACAAAAATAATCGGTTCTCTCTTTTCCTTTCTCCTCTCCTGTTTATCTTTTGCCAGGCAAGAATTAACAGTTATCCCAATGTGGCTTGTACAGATTTATTGTGGGTGTAATTAAGTCCTTTGTAATTGTGGTTCGTCTGTTTATATCTTGGTAATAGTTTAAAGAGTAACCCGCAGTTTTTCGACTGATCTACACGTGTCTGACCTAATAAATAGTCAATTTGTGGCTAAGTTAAAAAAAGATTCTATTTACAATTTTCTGTTTAGGAGTTTTATAAAAAAAATCACTTCGTTGTGACTAAAGGCAGTAGCTGTAATAAGGAAGTGGTAGTGCTTGTTTTGCCTTTCATTGCATAATGTAGCTGATGACTTGTAATACTTTTGTTCACGATCTATTATAGCTCTTCTGATTTGAGTACTTTGCAGATTCTTATATCTGCCTTTCAGGGTCATCAGAATGAAAGACTGATGGCTTGCACTCATCCCTGTTTTTGGAGGAGAGCATCAGCATCTCTGAGCTTGAGAGACTGCTCCTCCTGCATTCAGCCTCTCTTGGTGCTCAGATCAGTTGAATTTCTAGGGCTCTATCACTGACCCTGAGTATTCACAGGGGCTGCTCTGTATGAAAACAGTGGAGGAAATTCCTGAGCCTGGCCTTTTTCTGGCTGGTAGCCATGGCAGAAATTCCTGAGGACAGATGCTTTTCTGTCCAGCCCAGCAGCTGGAGATAAAGGGGGTGAGGCAGCCTGGCCTCCTGGCTGTGGTGACCCATAGTAGCATCTTGCCAGCTTGCTGTTGTCTTCAAGAGCTGATTTAATGGCTTCGCTTTTTAGTTCGTAGTAACAACTAAATTGCTGTAATTATAGCTGGAGTCCTGCTAAGGTGCTTTATTGAGATTTGTGGCTGCAGGCCATGTAGGATTAATCACAGAGACACAATTGACTAAGGTTTTGTTTCACTGTTGGTGAACCTTTACTTCAGTGATTCTCTCCAGTGACTGACAGTTGTCACTATTCAGTATCGTGTAGATTGAGAAGGATTCTGAGTAGATTTTTTTTTGTTTTGTTTTGTTTTTTAAAGCTTTTGGGTTTTATTTAAATTCTTGTGGTTTCAGCAGTGTCTAAACTAGGTGTTGCAGTTTGCAGGCTTATTCTTCCTGCCTTTTTTCTTAACTGTCAGTTCCTTGCAAGTTTGCTTGAGGATAAGAAATATGGCCCTTACTTAAGTCGTGCTTTTAGGAGCTTTAATTAGGTTGGCTTTGGCAGATGAGTTCCCATTCTGTTCCTGTTCATTCCCAGCTCCTTTTGTGAGTTGTTCTCAGCTATCACAGAATCTCTCGGGTGTCTGCTGACAGCACTTTTAATCTTATATTGTTGAGCTTTCATCTCTTGAAGGACAGTGGACAGATCAGGCCAAAGGCTGAAGTCTTTTTGTAAACCTGGGGATTGCCTTTTATCCTTACACCCCGCTCTTGATTCCAGATCCAAGGAGACACAGACTGAGAGGTTTTTGCTTCCTCAAGACATCTACTGTTCAAGCAGGAAGTGCTTAAATCCTGCCTAAATCCTGATGCCTAGTTCTGTCCTTGCTGTTCTCACTGGTAATCCCAAAGGTTACCTTGATGCTGATATCAGTACCACAAGTTCATGTATGTAGCTGCCCAGTTGGAATATTTGTGCTCTGGTGGTGGTTCCCATTTCCTGCTGTCTGGATGATTGACTACTGAAGGACAGAACAGTGGAAGTGGTCCAGGGATTAGTGCAGGACCACCAGGCACTGTTTGTCTTTATTTAATTGATTCTGTAAGGAGCCTGTCTGGCTGGGCCAATGAATGGTTCAGAACAGCTAAAATTAGACATGCTGCTTTTCCAGTTCAACGCTAGGATTTGTTGGGCTTGGCTCTCTGCTTTTCTCTGTAAATGCCTGATTGATTCCTCTAAAACTTGTAGAGAGCAAAACAGTTTTCTCCTGTGGAAGAAAATTTTACTTATTGTGTGTTTTAATGGGTAAAGAGAAAATACTGAATTTCTTTTGTGTTCTGGGTTTTGAGTTTCAAACTAATGCTCAGTAAGTTAAGCAGCCATTCATTTTGTTTCCTCCGTGTTTGTTGTTTTAGTGGAAGTTTTTATTTAAAACTTGTGCTGGATAGAAACCATTGCCAAAACTAAAGTTCAAGTTAAAAAAATCCCAACCAAACCCCAACCAAAAAAAAAAAAAAACAAAACCCTGTTTCTCAGATGCTTTGTTTTTTTTTTTTTTTTTTTTTTTTTTTTTTTTTTAAGTCAGCTGTAACTTGTAGCACATAAAAATGTTCAGCCTTTTATGCCAGTATCCTGAGACCTTACTCTTAACCGAATGTGTTCAAAATGGACCTTGAAGGTGAGGATGGTGGTTTCGCAAAAGTGTTACTGTTTCCTTTTCTAAAGAAAAGAGGCTGCTACAGATTTTTTAAGGACTGTTGTATCTGGAAACGATGTTAATCCTATTTCTTGTTTGGTTTTGGCAGTACTTACAGCAGCAAGGTGTTCCGTGTTACCTTCCTGACTTTAGCTGTGTCTGTGGCTGTGCCACTGCTTGGAGTGACTGTTCTCCTGGATTGTCCTATAGACCCTCAGCCCATAAGGTAAAAGGTTGTTTTGTTTTCAAGCAAATGTTCTGGAAGCATAACTTCCCCTGTGTTCTCTGTTGTTGTGTTTCAGCAAACAAGAGTTAACAGTCCAAAGTGGTTCTGTCTGGATTGAGAAATTGGGGAGTGATTGCAATATTATCCACACCCAGTCTGTTTCTGAGCCATCTTGTGTAGTTATGTGTCCCTGCTGATCATGGAAGGAGCTGAATTACTTTCTTTAATCATTAATCTAGAAAATTATTTTCTGCTACCCAAGCTGTCAGTGCAGCTTGTAATTACACGTGCACTCTTGCCTTCTGTGAGACAAGAACTGCATTTTGAGTAAAGGCCATATGCTCAAGCTACTGCAACATTTTTTGAGCTATGCTTTATGTAAAGCATAAGTCAGTTGTGCAGGAATTGGCAAATTAGGAGAAAAAATGATCAAATGTGTTGCTCAAGAATGTTTGCATTTTGTGCAAAGCATCACGTTGTCCTCCTGTTTTGTAGTTTGAAGGAGCCTCCCCTCCTGACAGGTGTTTTAGAGCCCAACACCAAATTACGAAAAGCTGAACGGCTGTGGGAAAACCAGCTGGTTGGACCAGAGTCCATTGTCAATATTGGGGGTAAGCACTGATAAAAACAGCTTTTAAAGAATGCTCTTTAAACGTTGTTCCATTGGTAAGAGTTTGTTCAGCAGTAGACCTCTTAGATAACAAACTCTGGGAGTTATTTTCAGTGTGCAGGCTTTCTAAAAGGAATTGTGTTATGCAGAAAAACCTAGGTTCTCTATGCTGTTTTTCTCCCCTTTCATGAGTTCGAAATAAATCTTGTTGTCACATTAAAAATCCCTGTCTTCCAGGACTGAGAGCATCAGCAATGGAGCCAGGGGCTACTTACATATGGAGGAAGTGGTCTCATTTTTTCATTTGGCTAGCTCTTAACTGGGAATTGATATTTAGAAGCTGCTACCTGCTCTTTTACAGCTCATTGCTGCTAAGTGAGCTGAATTTTGTGGTGTTGATCTTTGCTTTTATGACAGAAATCAAATCTCAAATTTGTGATAAATAGCTTATTTACATTTTAATGCTGTTGCACAGTATCATATCCCATATTCATAACTCCCTCATATTCCATATTAATAACTCTAAAAGCTTGGATCCTTCTTGCAAGAAATCTAACCGACACAGGTGCCATTCTGTACTTTCCTCTCATGGCAGATGGGTTCTTCCCAAGTCACAAACCTATGCCACCTCTGAGCAATTTCTGAACGAGTCACCTGTCCTTCTAATGCTATGACATCCTCATAGTGGGAACCCAGCACTGTGCAGGGGTTGTTTCTTGTGCCTCCTGAAGGAGAGGTAAGGCTAGGAACTACTCTTAACCCTTACTGAAAGATCCTTCAGTGCAAGAGGTGCTCAGTAGGTGCCATGTAATTTATTTTCCTTCTACTTTATCTTCTAATTTATTAGTAAAATATTAGTAAGAAATTGCATTACCCAGTAAGAAGCTACTGTAAATTTTTTCCTCAGATTACACTTTTTGACCTATATCTGTTAACAATGTGCTAAAGGGATTACCTGAAGCTATTGATTTTTTTACGTTGCTTGGTTTCATCAGTCTCATTGGAAACTCTTTATGGAAACCTTCCTGCAAGGGACAGCTGACCTATGAGTGAAATAATCAACCTGACTGGGAATAAGTTTTCTGTGAATAAATGTTGAAGTCTCCTTATTCCCTTTTTCATTCTAGTAGAAGGATGCTTACCAGTATTATTTTGTGATTAACCTAATCACACAAGTTGTTTTTGCAGATGTTCTGTTTACTGGGACAGCTGATGGGAAGATTATCAAAATTGAAGATGGGGAAATACAAACAATAGCCAGAATTGGCCACGGTCCTTGTGGTGAGTGACAGCTCCTGAGCACAGTGTGTTTGAAAATGTCTGGGTCAAGGGCATGTGTTGCTTAAACTGTGTTCAGTCTGGATTGCAGGTGCACATCTTGCTCTGCAGAAATTTGTAGCAGAAATATTAATGTACTTGTATCAGTGAAGTATGAGTGAAAATACTGGAACATTGGAAGAAAGAGTAGAACAGAGGGCCAAAAGAATGGAAATGGGTGGTCTTGATAGCAGAGCACAGTTTCCAGCAGTAAAATTTAAGAATGCAAGGAGGTTTTGTGTCATGACTACCAGGCCTTCACCATGGATGATATGCTGGTGGAAAATCCTGCATCTTAACATTGGGAGGAAGACAAGAGTGAAGTGCATCACAAATAACATCCCTTTTCCTGTTAGTCCATCCAGAAAAAGCATCTATCTTAAGAAAAAAAATGGGCAGCAACCTGCTCTAATATTTGTGAAAGCTGAAGTCACCAAGATTCTGAGCTGAAGGGCCACCTCATAAAAACTGAGGACTCCTAAACAAGTGTGAGTGAATGAACTTGAGCTAATTTGTGAGTGGGAAAGTGTCTTGGTTAAGAACAATTATATGGACATGACACTGCAAAATGAATTCTCTCCTTGTATTTTAACCCTTCCTTTTTCACCAGTAAGGAGAGAGGAATGTGAGAAGATGTAAGTGAAAAAACAGCAGTTCACTAAAAAATAAAACAGCAACAACCAAGATAACAGTAATAACCACTAGATACAAACGTGCTGAATCTTGTTGACAAAGAAAAATCAACACAGCAACCAAGACTCCATGATCACAGAACCCCCTCATTCCCCAAACAACAGCCACCAGGGAAGAAGGACAAAACAGAAGAATCCTGTCCAAAACCAGTCAAATGCTGCTGATCCATCTGCTCCACACCACCTGAGAGGAACTCTTCTGACAGTCACAGCTGGAACTGGGTCAGTGGCTGGGACTCCTGCAGAGAGGGGATGGTGCTGGTGGAGCTGTCCTGGGTGGCAGCACCAAAAAAAGATCTGCAGGAAACGTCCTCCCTGGTCCAGAAATGGGGCTGCCCCTGGCAACAGCAGCCAAAAAGATGTTACAGAATCCTCCAAAGCCTGGAGATAAACAAACCTGCCAGGCTGCCTTGCATTGCCTTGACTCAGAGAACCTGCCCCAGAGAACTTTCTTGGCAGCCTGGCCAAAAAAAGCTGCAGCCTCTGCTCCCAAGCCCTAGGGAGAACAGAGGAACTCTGTGTGCCTGTTCCTTCTCTTTTAAAGGGACCCCAGGTCACCTGCCTCCATGAGCCTGGGCTAAAACACCCCAATTCTTCTTCCATCTCCTGGGTTCTAAAGGGACAGTGGTCATCTTGGGCAGGTTGGTGTAGAGAAGATACGGAATACAATACAAACATTTTGGGTTACCCAGGACAGAAGGATAGCAACTTAGAGATTTTTGAAAATAAATGTCACCTTACCCATCTATGGAGTTTTGCCTTGCATTTTGTTGTACCTATTTCCTTTCCTCTGTTTGTAAGCACAGTCGGAGTTGCAGTTGCACTTCCTTTAGCAGAGATCCTGCATTGGTCATAGTATTTTTGTTTTCTCGCTGCTAAATTGCAGTTATTTCTTGTGGAATTCTACACCTCTTTCTGAACTAATTATTTACTTCATTAATGGGATTTCTGGAACTGAGTGAGGAAAACCGGTAGCAGCTTATTTATTATAGAACCATCTCTGTGTGGAGCTTAGTGTCCATCTCAGCAGTGCCTAGGCAGTCTGAGAAGCCTGGCTGGTGTTTGTTGGGACAGATGGGAGTTTTGTTTGTGGTAATGATACAGAAAGCTCACCTGTGCTGATTGCCAGTTAGAAATTAAGGTCAGGAACTGTTGCTGTCCCTACTAGCTCTCATTGACATGTTCATCTTTTATTCTGTGTAATTTTATGTGGCTGCTCACATGATTTAGATTCTGGGCTGACTTGGCAGCACTCTTTTGGCTGCCTGATAAGTAGAACAGCCTTGTTAGGACAGCTGATGAGAAGCTGGATTTAGGCATGAATGTGGGTGGGGGCAGGTGTGAAGAATCACCTTTCTCCTGCTCATTTCCATTGGACTTGAGCAGCTTGGGAGAGGTGGGAAGGATGTGCTTCCCTCGTTCTTTGGGGCCAAAGTGGTAATGGGGAGCCTGGACTTTTGTGCTCCTTGAACTGGGAAGTGGAAAGGCTATAGCCATCTGCCTTCCCCAAAAGTTTCTCTTGCCAAGGTTTTCAGACTGCTGGTGTTCTGAAGTTCTTAGCTCTTCAGGACTCAAATATCTCCTTGAATTTATCTAAATTCTTCAGGTTTGCAGAATTCCCCTTCCTCCTCATATAGAATTCTTCAGTGTCTTTGTATTGAGAAACTAGCTGTTCATGACAATATTGGACCTTTCCAGAAAAAGAAAGGGTTTCTTAAATTAAAAATTATTTAATTAAAAAAACAGAGCACACACCCCCCACAACCTGAAGTAAAACTGATTATTCGGAGAAGAAGCATTTTGTTAAATCCAATTTTCTGATTTTACCCCAACTTGGGCAGCTGTTAGCTACTAGCTTGACAGATTCTATGATTATCTCTAGACTGGTGAAAATGTGGCATGGGGATATCTGCTTCACTCCCACCTAGTAAAGTAGGAATAATTTTTTAAATGAATGTATGTGCCATATATATGCCACAGAGTTTTTATAAGCCACAGTTTGAAGCAAAGGTCACATGTGCAAGCAAAGGAAAAAAACCCAACAAACCTCAAATATTTTATTCTCTATTTTCCATCAGCCAGTGATGTCTGACTGCTTCTCAGGAAGCAGCACATGTAGAGTTTGTTTTGGAAGGCAAATGTAAATAATAATTGCTTCCCCTTCCTCCTCCTTTTTCTTAGCTTTCATATTTCAGCTGACACCATGTGGCAGTGAATGTACCTTTTGTCACTTTGGGCCAGCTGTCCTGTCTGTGTCCCCTCCCAGGATCTTGCCCACCCCCAGCCTGCTGGAGAGGGGAATATTGGAGAGAGCATTGATGCTGTGCCAGCCCTGCTCAGCAGTAGCCAAAACACCTTTTTAGCTGCCTGTGCAAAGCGCAGCACTGAGAGGGCTCTTCATCTCAGCCAGACCCAACACACCTGTGGAGGTACCCTGAATGCCTTGTATTTATTTCTGTTTGGAAAACCATTTTAAAATTGTTTCCCAAGGAGGCCATGAAGATGAGGCAACGTGTGGAAGACCACTTGGCATGCGAGTGGGGCCAAATAACACCCTGTTTGTGGCAGATGCTTATTATGGACTCTATGAAGTTGATCCTGATACAGGTATGACTTCTCTGCTCTAAAGTTTTCTTCCACTGACATATCTGGGCTTCATTTGCAGTTTTGCCAGATGCTGCAGGCAAAACAATGCCTGTCTTTTTTTTGTAAAGTGATTTGAAACTGTCTGGATGAAATGAGTCATGCAAGAACTTGATATTTATTTTCCTGTAGCAATCACTTCCTCTCTGTGTCTGGCTGTCTGGATCAGAGCTACCAGTGACTTATCTTCTGGCATTACATGGTTTTTGTTGTTAAAATTGGTATCCCAGGATCCATGTAGAGAGCTCTGTTGTAGTTGTTTTGCTTTTCATAAAAGGAAAGGAAAAAGATTGATACATAAAACCTTTTGTCCTATTTGCTGTACTTTTGTTTCTGCCTTGATCTCACTGTGGTAGTGACAAGCTCTTCCCTGCAGCCCAGATCTACACAAAGTGAAGAGAGATGAATTTTGGCGTGGCTACATTTTGTGTCTTTTTTCTTTTTCTTTTGTCAAGGTGAAACAAAGACGCTTGTGTCAACCAAAACACCGATAGAAGGCCAGAAGTTGTCATTTGTAAATGATCTTACAGTGACCAGGGATGGGAGGAAGATCTACTTCACTGACTCCAGCAGTAAATGGCAAAGACAAGACTACTTGTTCCTGGTTATGGAAGGCACAGATGATGGGCGGCAAGTATCTCCTTCTCAAGACCTTTAACCTGCTTTAAGCTCAGCTGTAGGACTGGAAGTCACCACTTCCTTGATATTCACGTTTTTTCTCTTTATAAAACCACATTTGCAAACACTGCACTGTGCAGGGGGAGAGTGAGGGAATTGTGTGGGTGTTGCTAATGAGACCTGCAGCAAAATAAATGAGATTCCCCTTTTTCCTTCAAGAGGACTGCCATGGAGCATTTGTTTTAAAAGTGAAGGTGTTAGCATTATGTTCAGCCCAAATCCTTCATGAATGCTGTCCCTCTGAAGTGCTTGTTATTTCTCTTGTGTTCATAAACAAATGCTTCCTGGCTATTCTGCCTTCTTAACTTAAATGTAGTGCATGTGAGAAAAGATGGAATGCCTGAAGAATAAAGCACAGATACATAAATATTCATTTTCACTCAAAAATGGTTTCTTTTCAGCCTCCTTGAATATGACACGGTGACAAAAGAAGTGAAAGTCTTAATGGTGGGGCTGAGGTTTCCCAATGGTGTACAGCTCTCTCCTGCAGAAGACTTTGTCTTGGTGCAGGAGACAACCATGGCTAGAATAAGAAGGCGAGTATGACTTTGGAATTATTACTAATCTGTGTAGGGATTGTTTAAATAAACAAATGGAATGACAAAGGAAACCCTACACTTCAGTTATGCCTAGTTAAAAATTACAAAGATGGTGACCTTCATCAAGACTTAATTTTTAAATTTCACTTTAAGCATCTAGGTTGCATAATCTTTCCATCATGGACTCCTTAAGCACAGTGGAGTAAACTGTGTAAATTTGTCCTGGGGAGAAGTGTGTGGCAGTGCTGTATTTCCCTCTACCAAAATAATGGGGAAAAATTATTTTTTAAATAGTGGGACTCTCATTTGTTATTTAAACTGATTGTGTTTAGATGTTCTAATCTGTTATCTATACTTTTTAGGTATTATGTGTCTGGGCTGATGAAAGGTGGAGCAGATATGTTTGTTGAGAATATGCCTGGTCTTCCAGACAATATCAGGTTAAGCAGCTCTGGAGGATATTGGGTAGCTATGGCAGCTGTGCGACCCAATCCTGGATTTTCTTTGTTGGACTTCTTATCTGAAAAAACATGGATTAAAAGGATGATATTTAAGGTAAAAAAAAAAAAATTAAAAAGCACTTTTTTAAAAAATACCACCTTTAGTAATGGAAGTGATAAATATTTGTTTGTCCTGTTTCTTCCTCTTCACAGGAAGATTTAAAAAAATAATAGGTGCTGTGGTTAAAACTGTTGTTGCTTCCCCCTAGTAGAACAGCCCTTATATATTAATAGGAAGTGAAATTTAACATTTGCTTCTTTGAGTAGCAGGTACACATCTCTTAAGTTGCCTTCCATCTTGATCTTAGGAAAGAAAAAGAGACTATCTCTAACCATGCAGCAAGACAGGATCTGCATTTGGATATGTGAAGACTTCACCTGAAGTGCCTAAACTGCTTATTGCCAGGTGTCTGAAGAGCATTTGGGAAGTGTGAGCTGTTCCCATGACTGCCCTAGGCACCCTAGGAGACAGTGTGTACGTTGTGGATGGTGTTAGGTGACATTTTGTTCTGGTTCACTTATGCCTGTTTTTGTGTCACCCCGCTTTAGGATGAGCAAGGATAATGTGTTTTTTTAAGGGCTAAAGAAACAGCATGGTGCTTTTTAAACAATGCAAAGACTTGAAAATACTTCTGTCCTCAAAAAAAAAAAAAAAAAACAAAAAAACAAAAAAAACAGCAAGCAGTGCTTAGGATTCCATTCCAGCTGAACAAGCTCTGTGCTGTCCCTGTCTCTCCTGGTGCAGTGCAGGAGCTCTGAGTGATGCTGTGGGGAGCTTGGCATCAGCTGCACCAGAGCAAGCTGCTGTCTCTTGTGTGGGCAGCCTTTCAGCCTGCCTCTGGAGTAGAGTGAGCTTCTGCTGATCCTTTTGTTTCTTCTCAAGTTGGCTTTACAGATATTAATGTGTTAACCCTGTGTAAGAGTGTTTACTCAAAATGTGTCCTTGTGTTCTTAGCTGCTGCTTCTGAGGAGCGTGGAGTGGTCTTTGCCTGTATAAATGTCTGAGATCAGATTGTGGAGAACAAAACCTTTTGTTGATTTTCTTTCTTTTTATTTTCTTCCAGTTGCTGAGTCAGGAAACTGTGACAAAGTTTGTACCCAAATATAGCCTTGTTGTTGAACTCAGTGAGACAGGATCCTACAAAAGAAGCTTCCATGATCCCAACGGAGTGACAGTAGCTTATGTCAGCGAGGCACACGAGCACAACGGACACCTTTACCTGGGATCCTTCTGCTCTCCCTATATTGGCAGACTTGATCTCCAGCATGTTTAACTGCCCACCCACGATGGAGTCCCACTGTCCTGTACTACTCCAGATGTGCAAAGGAAGCATGTGCTTGAAGCAGTGTGTGACCAAGTGACAAAAAGAGTGATGAAAAGTGACAGTCAGTCTGTTAAGGTGCAGGAGCACTGTCTCCATAGTAAGAGATACAGTTTGAGTTAACTGTCCTCTGTCTTGGCTGACTGCTCATGCTCTGGAGTTGGCCTGTATTACTGTTCATATCTGAGGACTATGGTGAGGCATCTTTGCTCAGTTCTTTGTTCCTTCAAGGAAATCCATTGGTTTTCCTGTGCCCAGCCTTGTTTGGAATCGTCTTGAACAGACACCATCATGTCGCCTTTAATGCAACTGTATGTCCTCTTACTCTGGAAGGAATTGTGATGGATGGAATTTAATTGTGTGTGATTTGGGTGGAAGAGGGTGGCTTGCATGTGTTTATTTCTGTTTTAGTGCCTCCTGTCCAGGAGCGATTACAGTGCATGTTCTAATGTTATACCATGGTGCTGTGGTAGAGGCAGCAACATCCAAGACATGCCTAGGAATCTAGTTATGCCATTAGGTTTCTTCAGTCCCAGCCTGTGTAAGTAACATCAGACATTGCAATTAACTGTTAATCAACATGCAGAAAATCAAATTGGATCGTTACCTGTGGACTCCTGTGTTTCTTTATAGCATTCAGGTCAGATGATGAATGAAAGTTGCTTTTTCTGTGTTATTAAGGACTAGTTCCAATGGGTCTGAAAAGGGTTGTTTGTAGTATTTCTTCCATGTTTTACCAGGTCCTGAAAGTCTCCTGTTCATTATCTGTGTGACCAGGGAAAAGAGGGCTAGCTGCAGGAATCTTCTTCAACATGCTTTTTATGGAGAACTGGTAAAGATTTTGGGGAAGGTTGGTGTCTGAAGATGGATGTGGACTCAGATGGTCCCTGTAAAATCTACTGTTGGTGGATGAGGAAGGCTTTGGTGGCAGTTTTTGGAATGCATTAGTAGCTCATGGGTGCATCTCCAGGGACTTCCTCCGTTAACAGGAAACTTGGTAAATCTGGAGAATGCTTTGCTGCCAGCTATTGCAAAGGAAAGCCTGTGCTGTTAACCTTTTGTGACTGGAATGGCTGGCAGCACAAAGGAATTCCAGACAAGAACTCAAGTTTTGTAGAGGAGCCAGGGATGAGGGGCCTGTGGTGGACCTTGTGCTCACCAACAAGGAGGGGGAATGTGCAGCTTAAGGGCAGCCTTGGCTGCAGGGATCATGAAGTGGTGGAGTTCAACTTCCTTAGGGCAGGGAGGAGGGTGTAGAGCTAACTTGCTGCCCTGGACTTCAGGAGGGCAGACTCTGGCACCTTCAGGGATCTGCTTGGTAGAGTACCATGGGGAAAAAGCCCTGGAGGGAAGAATGGCCCAAGAAAGCTGGCTGATATTCAGGGATAACCTCCTCCAGGCTCGGGAGTGATGCATCCTAATAGAGAGGAAACTGGGCAAAAATGCCAGGAGGCTTTGTGTGGATGAACAGGGAGCTCCTGGACAAGCTCAGACACTAAAAGGAGGCCTATGGAGGTTGGGAGCAGGGGCTGTAGCCTGGCAGGAATACAGAGAGGTTGTCTGAGCAGCCAGGGAGGAGAGGAGATAAAGATTAAGGTAAAGGTAAAGGCGGTTAGAGGAGATAAAGCTCTGAGAGAATGAAATGTGGCCAGGGACATCAAGGACAACAAGAAAAGCTTCTGCAGGTATGTGGGTGATAAAAAGGAACACTAGGAAAAATGAGGACCCTCTCTGGAAGGAAAGGGGAGATCTGATTACCTGAGACATGGCAAAGGCTGAGGTTCTCAATGAGTTTTTTGCCCCCGTCTCCACCAGGAAGTGCTCCAGCCACACTGCCTGAATTGCAGAAAGGAAAGGCAAGGACTGGGAGACTGAAGAATCACCCACTGTAGGAGATCACATTTTAGATCATCTGAGGAACATGAAGGTGCACAGGACCTGTTAAAATGCATCTGTAGGTCCTGAGGGAACTGATGGATGAAGTCACTATCCATTGTATTTGAGGAGTTGTGGAAGTCCAGTTAAACTCCCACCAACTAGAAAAGGGGAAAATAAACCCCATTTTACAAAAAAGGGAAGAAAGGACAACCTGGGGAACTGTAGCCTGTCAGTCTCACCTCTGTGCCCGGCACGATCACAGAGCAGAGAGATTGGAACACGTTATTCAGAGAAGTTGTGGATGCCCCACACTTGGAAGTGTTCAAGGCCGGGCTGGAGGGGGCTCTGAGCAACCCAGTCACAGGAAATGACCCTGATGATCTTTGAGGTCCCTTCCAACCCAAAGCACACTATGATTTTAAATGAGAGGCTTTGCATCTTGAAGAACTAAAGGGGTTGCTTCAGCAGCTGTGTCATTTAGTGCATTGATACTTTGGAATTGAAGTTTTTGCTGCTCTCTCCTTTTCTGCCACTGGGTGACAATCCAACCTAAACTTACACTATTGCTGCATTTCTTCACCTTTGGAAAGGAAAGAGATTTGCTATAAATATATAACGAAAAGCACCAGAAAAGGGGAATGTAATGCTAAAAATGTCACCTGATTTCAATGGCCTTCTGCTCTTCTATTAATGGAGGGCTATGCAAATGAAAATGACTCTTCCCTGTCAGTGTCTCTGTCACCTTCTTCTGCGTTACTGCCAGGCTGCAGCAGTCCTGTGGCAAGTAGCTCCCGGCTGCTGGATCAGGCTGACTTATTCCTGTACAGGCCAGGGGCTTCTCTTTTTGGGAAAACCTAGTCCAGGGCAGGCTGCTTCAGCACCAGCTAGTTAACACTACTCTGCCAGCCCTTGCAGCTGTTTGTCCCCTTCTGGTGGGATATGAAAGTTAAACTTGATGGGATCTCAAGTTGGGGTTGAAAAAGCAAATCTACTGGGATGGTTCTTCTTTGCTGATGCTTTGGCACCCTTGGGGCAAGCACAGCTTTGCCTCTTGGTACACAGTTTTCACTAGTGATTTATTTGCCAAAGTATTTCACCAAGTAACCTTTGGACAGAGTGCAGTTCTCAATTAATTTTTTTTAAGGTTACTGCAGACTGACTGGACTTGTACCCCATAAGCTCCCTCTATTTGTACAGGCTGGACAGACAGGCTTTATTCAGTCTGAGAGATTAAATCTCTCTGAAGTCTTTAAAGTTCCAGCTGTAGTGGGTGGCATAATGCTAAGCAACAAACTTTGCATGGTGACAGGCTGCTCAACCAGGCCACTGGTGTTCCATTTCTCATAAGAACCCTAACACTTCATTTTAGCTGGCTCCCATTCCTGCTGTTGTGCTGGATCCTGATGATCCATCCATGGTATGCAGAAGTGAGGGAGGGGGTCTGTAGTAAAACCCAGATGAAACAGGTTGATTGACACACAGGTCTCATTATTCAGTGTGAGGGGTGCTTAAGAACAGTATTTTTCTAGAAACTATTTTTTCCTAAAAAAAATCTCTAATCTTTGATTTGCTTTCAAATGCAAGAGTAAAGCAGCAGCACTAAAATGCCTGCGGAATAAACAAACTGGCATAAAGTCCTATTGATGCTCCTGTGAGGACTGGTTTTACAGGCTCATTCCACTTCCACAGAGGCTGAGTCAGTGGCGTGTTGATTTCAGTTGGATGGTGACACACCTGCCTTGAGCAAGGAGAAACCTGGAACATGGCAGGCTTAGAAAAAGTCGCCAGTCTTCTCTTTTGATGATATGAGTGCAGGAATATGACACCTCTGCAGCTCTGAGGCTGGCTCTTCTCTTGTGTGAGAAGTCTTCCTGGATGCAAGAGCATTTACAGAGGTATCCAGAGGTCTTGTCAGAGCATGATTGTCTTCTGGTGGCAGAAGAAAGGGGCTGTGGTTCCCTAAAAAGGGGGGAAGTCCTCTTTGCATAACTCTCAGAGAAGCCTGAGGCTGGTTCCTATGTCTTACCCAAGTTTCTTTTGGGACAGACTATGGCATATGAGAGAATGTTGCCCTGTCTCCTTAAAGGCCTGGAGAAATTTTTTATTTAATATAAAGCCCTGCAATAAAACTATCCAAGGAAAGGAACTGAACTGGAGTACACCACAACTGTGCATTTAAAAAACGTGTTTTGTTTTGCCTTGTTGGTGGAATAGATGTTTCTGCAGGGCACAAAGTATCAAGAAAGTATTCAAAATGTTAACGCCACAGTTAACTGCCCTGTTTCTTGTCTGGAGCAAACTGTACTACAGCTGCTGGAACATAATTTGTATCCCCCTGACACTTTTATGCATAAGGTTGGTTTCTCAGTGTGAACAGCCGATGAAAGTGATTGCAAAGCCTCGGCATAAATCTGATTCCTTTAAATTTGTGTCTGCTTTGTGCCAGTAAAAACTTTGCAAGTGAGATAATGACCTCTTAAGCTTCTGGGTCTGTCAGTGATCACAACAGGGATCTGATGATGCTCACACTTGGGCCTTCTCATCTAGCCTGCTTATAAACAGTGCTGCAAAAGAATGAGCACAGAGGGCAGCTGATTTCTGCTAATATGCTGATTTTTTGAGGCAGGGACTGAAAAATTTAGCAGTAAGTTGTTGTAGTTAGCTATATGTGGAAGGCTTTTTCCTCACAGTCAGCAGCTGTCATGTCTCCTTATCTGTCTGCTGCCAGCTAAACCTTGTGTTGGTTCCGTGGAGCTGTGACTCCCCCAGCTGTCAGTGGGCTCTGAAAGTCAGTCAGGTGGTGAAACTGGGTGCATCTGGTACAGGCAGAACTCCCAGGTCCTTCATGTAGAGCTGCTGATGTCAAGAGAATGCAAAGTGGGAAGTCTGTCAGTCAGCAGTGCTTTATATTTTGGTGGCACGCAGTTTGTTTCCTGTGGAATTTAAAAAGTGGGAGTGTGAGAGGAAATATTTGCAGAGCAGATCTTTTGAGCAAATGCAGATCTGCATTTGAGGATCACTGGCCACTTTGAAGCTCTGGTAAAACTCAGGTTGTGGTTGTCCCACAGCTCTTAATGTCACTGCTGGGATTGTTCCTTTTTTCCCCTCAACATACAGAGCTGGCAGAAACAAGTTTTCCTTCTCACCTCATGCCCTAAATCTTTACTAAAAATATTTAATTGCCATTGTAACCTGAAATAGATGTCAGAGACCCAGCAAGGTCTGCAAGGGTATGAACTCCTTGGAGTGAATTGATGAACTGTTAACCTTGGTGTAAATTGTAGCCAAGATGCAGAGGGCAGACACTGGCTTTTTGACTGCTGCATGTCATTGCGTTGAAGTGGTATTTAGCGGCAGTTCTTTAGGTCAGTGTTAGCAGTGTCCTCCTCTTTAATTACCCAAATCCTTCCTGAGTGAAGTGCTCTGGAGTGATACAAAGAGCTCAGTTGTCTCTAGCTCTGCTCCTTTCTTTGGTGCTGATGAAAGCTCTGTTACCATAGCTGAGGGGATGACCGGTACTACAATTCTAGTGTACCTTTCTTATTGTAAAGCACACTGGAATTATGTGTCACAGTGAACACTTGGATGCAGCTTTGAACATAAGGATGATCTGTCTTTCTCAGCAGGAGCTTGTCTGTTTGCATAGAGAGGTCTGAAGAGTCATGCTGGATTTTCCTTGGGAGAACAGCAAAGGCTTGTTGGGTTTGTCAGCCTTCATGATGCCAAGTTCACCTGGCTTTAAATTTTGTTGCTCTGACAAATAGAGAATTGGTATGGTGAGGTGTTTGAGATGAAGCACTGTGTGTCAGGGGCTCGGAGAGTTGCACAGGGGACACTGTTGTGTGACATGCTCACTGCCTGCATGCATCTCTGCACAGACCTGAAGTGACAGCATGCTGCCTGCTTGCCCCCTTGGTGGCATGTGAGAGGTAAATGACATCTGTTCCTGAACACCAGGCTGTCCTGCTGGCTGAAGGAAAGAACATGAATCTGCCCAGCCTGTTCTGGTCCAGACTGTCTAAAGCTGACAGCCTGGTTGGAAGCCCTTGGCATTGTGTGAAGTGTGCAGCTGAAGGAGAAGAGGGCTTGAGACCATTCCTAACCCCTCTGAGATGCAAAGAGCAGCTCTTCCTGGCTTCTCTTGCTCTCCTACAAACCTAGCTGTGGCTTGGCTTTCCTGCTTTGTGGACAGCCCAAGCCACCATCGCTGCCTTTCTTTCTCCTTGTCTTTGGCACCAGGCTGTTGGTGATGGCTGAATGTAGCATCACATTACATCCTCTTGTGGCCCTTCTGTAGCTTTCTTTAGAGCACTGCTTTTTTTTTTTTTTTTTCCCTTTTTTTTCCCAGCCAAGACACTGGTGTTCCCAAAGATTAAGATGCAGCACAGCTGCCTCTCCAGCACTGGATGCTGAATTTGAGCTGCTGCTGAGCCACCTGTTCATTACAAGTGGTGTTTCTGAAACAGAACTTGAGACTTGCCCAGCTTTGGGATTACTTGGAGCAAATACTCAGTTGTACTAGTAATACCATCTGTCTTAACATCCCCAGACCTTGGCTTAGAGCCCTTCACTGGCCTTCCTTGATTTAATGATTGTTAAAAGGGCTGAAAGTGGGAGTGTTACTGCTAATAGGAGTTACAATATTGCTACAGAAAGCAACAACTTTCAGAAAAAAGGAGTATTTGTGGAAAAAAACCCCTACTCTTTGTGGCTTAGATCAGGGCCCTGCCCATTTAGAAGTGCTGGTCTGTGTATGACTGATCATAGGCTCAGACTTTATGGCTATCTTAAGAGAGCAGCTACCCAAATCCTTCCTAATAGGGACCTTAGTCCACTGTAAGCAATAATTAGCCCATGGATGAAGAGTGAAGACTTGAAGGAATGGTGGATGCCCACCTGGAGAAGACCATCATTTTATTGAATATGAATATAAGCTGTGGTCTGCCAGAAATTAAATGTTGTATATTAACCTGAATGGAACTATGCTGTTTAACCTCAGAATTATTATTTGGCAATATGATTAAATTTATTAGCCTTGGCATTTGCCGTGATGCCCTTTCACAGTGTAGCTTAGCTTTTGATTAAAGTGGAAGCACTCATTGGACTGTATAATTTCTGGGATGTCTGTGTTTCGAGACATCCTTATCCATTCCTCTATCTTAAAAAAAAAAACAGCTCTCCCTCTTGCCTTCCTGACAGATGTGTCTGATCATTTCCCTGGCACTGGAAAAATCTTAAAACCTGTGTGTGTGTACCCAGGCAAACCACCCCACTGTTGTAAAGCTTTCCTCGGTGTTGTATTCACACGTGTCGTTTAGACTTGTTTCTGTCATGGGTTTGTGAAAGTTCATCACAAAACAAGTGCAACAGAGCTTCCTGGGAGTGCTTGGAAATTTAGCCAGAGGGTGGATGATGAATGAATGACAACACATGTTCATGTGCAGTTTAGTTTTGGAAAAACAGATACACAACTGCATAGCAAGACATCCAGTCAAGGCAGGCCTTGTCTTTTGAGTGTTTTTCTCAAGGAAAAAACAACCATGTGCTTTGAGAGAAAACCTCTGTGCAGTTCTGTACAGCTGTTCCCCACTTCAATATTGACCTCAGCAGTCCAGGCAAGGAAAAACATAGGGTGGTGGATCCTTTGTAAGTCAGGCTCTCATGGGGAAATGTCTTGGTGACAATGGGCAACAGGGATATGCACTTCGTGTGTCCAAGGTGTTATCCAGACCTCAAAATAGCATCTCAGCATCTGTGAATAAAAGGGGAATAGGTGAGAAAGTTCAGGTGTCTGCTGGTTGATCTCAGCATTGCAGGCTGTGATGGGGCAGGAGAAAACAGCATCCTTTTGTCTGCCCACTTTATCCTAGGAAAAGTACTGTTTGCTAAGTAATCCTGTCTAGTGGGAAAGCCTGTGTAAAGTGTTTCCCACCCAGGAAATCTATTTAGCACCTACTCAATTTCTGCACACTGATCTCAGTCACTCAGGAATATGGGCCAGGTGGATGTGTCTGGTTCAACTCCTTGCAGACAGGAGCTGGCCCTGGATGCATGAAAGGTGATAACCTGGCCTCGCCCGAGCTGGCTCTGCAGAGGAGAGGTTTGTACACATATGAAGACACGGCAGAGCTGGTCTAAAAGGGATTGTACAGCTAGAGATGACCAAGAATCCCCTGCAGTTCCTGGGCACCACGAATAAATTGAACACATACCTGTTGCAGGTTTTTTTCCCTCTGGAAGTGACAGCTGTCCAGGCTGGAGTGATCCCTCTTCTCACACACGGTGCGTTTGATTTCCACGTGAAGCATGTACTTCAGCCCTCTGACTATCTAGAGAAAGCAGTTTCCTCCTTTAAAGTGAGGGCAGGGGGAAGAGATGCCAAAACTTTGTCTAGGAATCAAGTGCTACACCTGATAACTGTGTGTCACCTACACAGAGCCCTCCTGTGTAGCAGTGCTAAAGGGGACAGCTTTAGCAGCCCTGAGGAAGATCAGGGATGTTGTGTCTTGGATATGCCATAGGAGAGTCAGTTAGAAGATGATTTGGAGAACCATCAAGGAGTCTGCTGCTCTTACCTGTACCATGGCTTTCTTTATCTGTGATTCCTTAAACAGAAAGAGGTCATTGGAGCTGTTGTTGTATCTGTAGACCCCAAAGCGAGCGGCCTTGCGGACCGCGGGGCTGTTGGTGTTCGCTGGGACAGGGAAGCCAGGTCTTATGGTTGAGTGGGGTGGTGTTACATGTGTACCTGAAACAACACAAAACATCAGGGTGAAACACATCAGGGGCATGAAAGGGTGGGAGCTTCAGCCCTCTGAACCAATCATAAACCCTTTTACTTATCCAATGCATTTGTACTTCAGAAGGACTCTGCTCCCATCCATTACAAAGTAGTTTTTGTTTACATCTGAAATGGTGAAACAGTCCAAGGAAATGAAGTGACATAAAGAGATGTTGCCAGAAGTGAAAGCAGAGCTCAAAATTACTTAGAAGAAGCCAGAGTATCACAAATATTATTTCAGTGTCTCTAGTATAACTCCTGGTTTATAGAAGGACCAACTTTGAAACTGCTTTTAAAGATAGGTCATGTTGCTCAGAGTGCAGTATAATTTTGGTAACATAATAAACACTAGCTCAGAGTCCTGCTGCTCTTAATTTGCGTACCTTATCTTACAGATACAAGTTTTTATCCCACACCCCACCCTTAAACCTTTGATGGCAACTTGAGATTTTTATGTTAGAAAGATTCAGATGTTAGGAAGAAATTCTTCACTGAAAGGGTGATAGGACACTGGTACATGTTTAATCCCTGGAAGTTTTTAAGTCCAGGCTGTGTGGGGCTTTGAGCAAAACCTGGTCTAGTGGAAGGTGTGGAAGGTGAGCCACCTGATCTGTGGCAGGGGGGTTGGAAGTAGATGGTCTGTAAGGTCCCTTCCAACCCAAACAATTCTATGATTTCCAAGGTCATGGAGTGGAGAAGCAAGGTGTGTAGGAAATGGAAATTGGGAAGTGTGAGGGGTTAATCCATGACCTTTCATATTAGAGCTGTTGATAGAACCATTTGCTGTATATTTTTACTTGCTTGTGTAGCTCTTTCCCCATTCACCACTTATTTTTCAATCATTTAAAAGACGCTCAGAGCTTACAGTTTATGTCATTATTTCACCCCCTTTTACACTTCCATTCCTCTCAATTTTCCCACTTCTGAAATCAAAATAAGAAGAAAAAAAATCCCCAATCCTGCAGAAGGTGCCATTCAGCCACTGCTAATGCCAAAGGCTGCCAGTGCAGGAGGTGACCCTGTGTGTGTGCAGGCAGTGAGCCTGTGTGTGCTTTTGCACACAGATGTACACACAGAGGTTGTACTAAATCTGCTGTGAAAGTCAAGCTTTTTATCACCTCTAGCTTTTTTTCACAGATGGATCTCTTACCCACAGCCAGCTGCATAGAACATAGGCTATGTACTTAAGCCAGTTTGCAGGGGCAGCTTGATGGTCCAATATATATTAAAAAAAAAAAAAAGAAACCAAACCAGAATTACATGCCATCATCAGCATAGAAGGTGACAAAAATTTATCTCACATGTTGCTTATGCACATCCTACTTATACTGTCACATCCTTCTCACAGGTGTTAATTGCTGCACCCACTTGCAGCAGTGCTCAGGGATTTACACTTTGATCTGCAAAGGAGAAACTCAATTCCACACCCCTCTTCAACCCAAGGATGTCCAAATCCATCTCACTTCCTGACTGATACCCCAACTAATGACCCCCGTATATTCTTGCAGGTGGGAGCTGAGAGACCCAGGCCATGTGTTGGAGAGGAGTGGATGTTCTGCAGGTGGCTTTGTGTCTGGTGTGGAGGTGATGAGTTTCCCTGTGCCATGCCTCTCATCTGTGTTGGCACTAGGGGTGTGCAGCCAGTGCTGGGCAAGTGTTGTGATGTTTCTTCACCCAACAGCCCAGAATCCACTTGTAGGTCCCAAGACTGTTCTCTGTGGGATGGTGTCTTCTCACTGCACCAAGGGTGGGATTCGAGATCACAGAAGCTTGTGACCATTCAACCTTGGGCTGAAGGTATTTCTCAGGCAAGCACATCTTACTCAGTGCTCAGCTCATGGGTAAAACTTTTCACAGGGATTTAAGGCACTGGCATCCTCAGGTGTTTGAGCAGGGGCATGCAGGACCTGTCTGCAGGCAGAAATGAAGCTCGAGGCAGAGCAGGGCCTTGGTTTGCCCACAAGGCCAGCTGTCCTCTTCCTCAGAAATGCCATGTTTTTCCTGTGCCATCAATACCAACCCAACAGCTATAGGGACCAGCTTTTTCCTGAGCTCACCTAGCAACTGGGACATTCTGTCAGGCTGAGAGCAGGTTGCTACCTTGGGCTCTTCTTGCTGCTCCCCAGCACCTTGCTTGAGCATCTGTTCTCACACCTGTTGGAAAGTCAGGTGTTGCAGTGGTGGGGGTGTTGACATCAGATACTGTTCTTTGTAGAAGGGGGTGATAACCACAGCTTCTTTCAATCTTAACACAAAGTCCTTTTGTGGCTTTTGAGAATCCTCAACACCTCTTGAGTCATGGTGATGTCTTTTATAGGCACGGGGTGAATGAGACTGGCTGAAATCACCCTCTGTAGATGGGAAGAAAACTATTACGTGTATTATTCAAACCAAGAGTCAGAGTCCAAGAGCCCTTGTTCCTGACTCCAGTGCCTGAGAGATCCAGCAGTATCACACATGGCCAGGCCTCTGAAATGTATCACCTGGAGAGGTGAGCAAGCTGGACGGGTGTTATAGACAGGTAGACTCAATATACCATGTGTTGTAAGCAGGGGATAGGTCATAGGTTATATTTTCCCCCCAGCTTTCACTAAGGGGTACTGGGCATTTTACATCATTCACCTGTTGCAACTTGGTGTTGAAAATGACTCATACCAGAGCAAAGTGGGTATAAAATCTACTGAGCCATCGTGGGAGATCATTATGCCACTGTTTTCCTCTGGGGACTCAGATTCCTCAAGGCTAGGATTTGGTTTTCTTTGTGTGCTTTCATTCCCATTCAAGGTGGTCACTGCATGGCAAACACACAGGTCTGAAATCACTTTTACTGTTTGGAATAGTTTGCAGTACTCTCCTTCCAAACCCCAGAGACTCTCTGGTGTGAGGTACCTGTAATTCTGGTTTTCTCTCTGCAACCTTTTCTGACTGTTTCATCCCTGGCTTGGCTTGAGTGCCATTACCTAAAAATTAGAATTTGTGTAAGGCAATGGCCCCATTCCAGACGCAAGGCGGACTTGACTCAGAGGGTCAAATAGCACTGCAGGGCTCTAGGCATACCAGCATTCCTGAAACATCCAGGCCTGTGCGGGAGCAGGGGCGCAGCATAACTTGGCCAGGCACCTACAATACTCAGAGGCCATGAGTGTGTGATCTCACCATCTGAGCAGACAACTCTTGCTGCTCTAGTGAGAGATGCTTAGGACCAGAGCATTCATGTTCAGAGCCCATCCTTGCTCCTGGATTTGGAGATGTGAAGAGAGAGATGGAAAAGCCAGCCTTCCTCCTGCTCCTTCTGTTGGGCAATAGTAGGGTTAGATGCTTTTCTTGCTCAAAATTAACAGGCAACCATCTGTTATAAATCAAAAAAGGGCTGTTTTTGCAGATATGAGCTGAATGTTGTGTTAAGAGGCTCTCTCTTCTGCTTTCCTCCTTGAGGATTTCTTTGGGGACCTTGTTCCTGCAGTATGAGAGAGCAATCCTGTGGGTGTTCCCTCCCAGGTTGCAGTGAAACAAATTAGCAGATTGCAACAGGTTGATTTTTTTTTTTTCCACCAGATGCTTTGAAAACCTCCTCCCCATTTCTCCCTCCTTTAAATACTTCCTTCCCTTAGCAAGGCTAGGGTTTTATCTTTACGTTTAAGATGTGGCAGAGTTCCTGCCTCTGCAGCCCCCAAAGGAAACCACAGCAGAAACAAAAAGCTACTGGCTAACCAAACACCATCCCTGACTTCTTTCTGTATATGTGAACCAAAGTAATACTGAAATATATTCAGTAATACTGAACCAAAACCTTCAGAGAAAAACACTCATGTCTGCAGCTCCCATTCTAAAGATTTAAGGCCAGCTGCAACCAAGAGAGTTCCCTTGCTCAGCAAAGAAAGAAATGAAACAGGTTAATGCTTCATTAAAAGTCAGCTAATCTGCACTCAAGTGTCCATCTGTACTTAGCAGTCAGATTGTTACCCGCAGCCTTTAGATTTAATAATCAAGGTCACGCAGAGTTTAAACACTGACAGATGATTTAAAACCATAAATTGACTTTAAACCCCCTAAATGATATCCCTGGATAGCATGGTTCACTACACAAGGAGAAAGTCTTTTGAGCAGTTGGGTTTTCAGCTGCAGCCTGAACCCTGCAGTGCTGAGCCAGCATGGGCAGCAGTTGGAGAAAGGCTGCGGTTTACCAGAGCATTACATAGCAGCACTCACAGAAACTAAAACACAAGGAAAACAGCAATTATTTTCCATTCTTACCACCTGAAGTCCCAGTGAAGCTCCAGAGTGCCAAACAGCAAAGTGCAGTGAAGCTGCAGGTGAAGTTCACTGCCATCTCCACCACTCCAGAAGAGGAGCCTGACAACCAGAGGAGTAACTGCCCTGCTTCCTGCCAGAGACTGCTTCTGTGTGTGCTCTTATTGGCTGGTTGGGAAGGAAAAAAACACCCCAAAACCCCCTGAATCGTCACAGCTCTGATGCAGACTTTGTTTCCTGCTGATGACCACATACCTCGAAGCCCAGCCACAAAGCTGTTGGCTTGGTGATAGCAGCAGCAGTCTTGCATGAGACAGGGACTTTTGCTTTGTGATCCTCAAGGACTGGGCAGAAGTGTGGACAGATACATGTGATACAGCACTGGAAAGGGGTGTGGTGGTGAGGAGAGTTACAGTCATGTGCTTTAAGGATCATGGGGAAACTTCATACCTATGAAATAGGCAATGAGCCCTGGGGATGTGGCTCTTGGCTTGCATTTGTGCATCTCTGTGTGGACACATGACAGAGATGATGGGTCCAGTGTCTTGCTTCCCCTGATGTGGAGATATGGGGTTTGAATGAGGGAGACAGGGAAGTTTTGGGGGTACCTACCCAAGGGGCTGTGTGGAACAAAACCTGTAAGAAAAACATTTTGGGTTTGGTGGTAGCAGAGAGCATCACACCCTACATTTATAAAAGGTGTTATGACAACAGGAAAGGGTGGCATTAGAGAAGATCAGTTTTTTCTAGATGATATCCAGAAAGAAGAGAAACAGGGGGAGAGGGGTATTTTGTCTCTCTGTGGCTTGCAGAGCTTATCATTGGTTGGATTCTCCAATGTAAGTCCTTGTTTTCCAGAAGATCCTCTCTAGGCAGTGCTGGTCCATGCTGAGAGGCTTGAAAGACCAGGGAAAGGGCTTAGTTGCCAGACTCTGTGGTGCAGCTGAAGTAACCAGCTGACAGATTCAGGAGAGTGGGAGATGAAGTGTCTCACTGAAGGGCTGAGAGGGGTGGACCTCACTCTGTGTGTGTGTGCATACGTTTCAGGTGAGCAGGAAGGTGATGGCTGCCTTTCACTTGCCCCACCAATGCCCCTTTTTGAGCAGAGGCATCTTACAGCCTCAGGTAAAGTCCTAATGCAGGGCACTGTGGGTGGTGTATAAAGGGCCGGAGGAAAATATTCTTAATGTTTTGTTGTAGGAAGGGATTAGATAAATCCTCTTTTGAAATGTCCCACAGAGAAAGAGTGGGGCAAGCATGGTGTGTCACACTGATCATGAGTACTTCTTGCACAGGCTGCTGAATCAGACTCCTAAGCCTATGGAAAACATTGACACAGAATGAGAAGGACTACATTGAGGGCATTATGGTAGCCTCACCCACGACTGTGACACAGGTAGGGACTTCATCTTCTCCTGAAGAGCTGTTCTCAACATTTGCTACCTCACTGACAGGTTCTGGTGAGTAACTTTCTAAGCCTACAGTCAGGTCCTCTAATGTGCAAGAAAGAGGCGACTGGGACCCTGTAAGGCCCCAAAACTTTCTTGATGAGACACTTAAATAGACTTATGGGTTTTCATTTACTCTAAGGCATGGGAGAAATACTAACAGGATGTTCTCAAGGCGTCAAAACAACTAAAAACCCCTTTACTGGCATCTTTAGAAAATCAGTGAATTTTGGTAAAATGTTTAGAGTACCCTATAGCAGCCTTCAAGTACCTAAGAGGGCCTAAAAGACAGCTGGGAGAGGGACTTTTGGTATAGTGACAGATACACAGGAAATTGCTTTAAACTGACTGAAGGCAGTCAGTTTTAGGTAGTTTTAGGTCAGATATTGGGAAGAAATTCTTTACTGTGAGGGTGGTGAGGCAGTTTTAGGTCAGATATTGGGAAGAAATTCTTTACTGTGAGGGTGGTGAGGCATTGGAACAGGCTATCCAGGGGCCTTGTGAATGCACCATCCCTGGAAGTGTTCAAGGCCAGGTTGGACGGGCTTTAAGCCACCTGTCCTGGTAGAATGTGTCCCTGCCCGTGGCAGGGGGATCAGAACTGGGTGACCTTTAAAGTCCCTTTCATCCCAAAGAATTCTATGATTCTATAATAAAGCCAGACAGCAATTTCAAAAAAACATGTGACTTCAGTTGACACATTTTTTCCTGTCTTCTTCCCTTGGCTCTTCTTTCCTTAAAAATGGATCATTTACAGCTCTTCCATATCAACCGTTCCTTTTTCTAGTGGCCCTTTTATGATTTTGTTGAGGGAGTTTCTCTAGTTCTTTACTCCTAGGAAGTAACAGAGTGCTCACTAATGAGCAGTAGTATTAATAGTGCTAAGTGGTATTACGTAAAAAAACCCACAAAGAACATGACACCAAAAATTCCACCAACCCCCACTCCCATAATAGCCAAACAGTATCAAACTCCTCAAAGGCCACAATATACATATACCTGTTATTTTTCCTTGGGAAATTTTGTGCTGTGGAATAAACCAGTGGCTGGAGACTGACGGTTGTCCCTTTGCTAAGTCTCATTCCAAGAAGGTGTCACTTTCTGGGATACTGCTCTGTGCCCCAAATCCATCTGCAGAAATGGAGCAGCGTGATGCTTTGTCTGACATCCAACCCCAGAAAATGAGTCAGATAGTCTTATTATTGAAATTCCTTGAGGGTCTCTGGTAGGAATTTTATCCCCTTTCCCTGGAAAGCGTGTGTAGATCTCCTCTACACCAGCCCAGGGCATGTGGGGCACTTTGTGGAGTAGATTTCACTCACTGAATTTCCCAGTGTGTGAGCAGGCATCCTGAACAGGGAGAGGATGAACATAAGTAGGTACAGAAACACTCACAGATTATCCCAGGGTAAACAGAGCGTTTGCTTCAAGCAAATATCTAGCCCTGACCCAGGCTAATTCAAACTTCCGATCTTTCTGCATTAAGATGGATTAAATAGATCTTGAAAGACTTGCATGCATGAAGAACCCTCATGTTTGTGGTTTTTAGTGTGAGCAGGGGATGTTTATTGCAAGCCTTGGGATACCAAGGCTGCTCTGTTTTCTGCAAGGGAGTTTGCAGGGTTGGTACATTCTCTCTCTCACTGTTGGCCTGAGTTACAAGAAGCTTTGGCAACAGTGCAGCTCTGGGGACTCTTTAGATTAAAATAAAAAACCCAACCAAACTTCTATTATTCCTAAATCAAAGATGTAATTTTAGCCTCCTTTGGACTGATGAAGCAGAAAAGCCACTGTATCTGATATTTGATTTTCATTTGGAACATGAGGTGGACTTCCTCATTGTCACTTTTTGCTTCAGTTATTTAAAGCAGACATTTGTCCCTGCAGCACAACCCAGCAGCTGCTACCATGCTTCCTGGAACAATGCCAGCAGGATCTGCAAGGGATCCTGTTGCAATTATACTCCTGTAAATGCAATCAGCATCAAGCCCTACACCCACAATATTTAATTTTCAGTTCTCACTCTCTTTTTGTACTTTGTGGATCAGTGTAAGAAAAACTAATCTCATTAATTTTTTTGCAGGGAGTTGGAGGATGACTGGAGTGTGTTTGAATTGTACATTCCAAGGTTTTAATTAAGATGCATTTACCACTGTCAATAGTTGCATTTTTTTTCTCCTTTAAATCTTTTTAACATTTTCCAGGCTTTCATCAGATCTCTAGAGCAGCTAATTTAGTTGGTGTTGCTTTAATGAAGGGTTTGAGCAAGATACTCCATACTGGAGATCTGCACTTTGCAAGGGCAAAATATGTTGGGGTCCAGAGAAAGGATAGTTCAAGGAAGAAGCAACAGGATCAAGAATTCAGCTGAGGACTCAGCTGCTCCTCTACCTTCCTACAGCAGAACACCTCGCCAGCCTGGTTTTTGTAAGTGGAAAACCACCTGGAGAAGCCCCAGGATACCTGATACCCTTCTGAGCAGGGGTGTGGCTGAACAAATTTGGTGAGGTACAAGTGGAAGGAGCACTGGTGGCCACGTTTGGGAATATGTGTCCATGTATGGGAGAAATTGGTGGGTTGACCTCCAACTACAGAATTTGTTTACTTGCCTTTCCTGCTCTGTAGCTCACCCACATTCCCCTGTGCCTCCACTGCATGAGGAACTGTGACTTTTCAAGGGGATTGAGGCTCATGTAGTTGCATCTGCTTTTTTTTTTTTTTTGTTTTGTTTTCCTACCTGCAATAATTTCTGAATTTCTATCCAATATTAAAGCAGTCTGGGAGGCTTGAGGATAATCTGGTTACCACACATTTCTAGAGGAGAGATTTGAAAAAGAAGCAACTTGGCTGGTGCAGCGGTAGGGGACACAACAGTGCCATTATTTAGTATATCTGCCAGCAGCACTGTCAGCTGCTGTGAGAGATGGCCTATCGATTGCACTGCAGGGGGGCTGTGATATATGTGAAGACCCCTCCATGTTTTACCTTGTGGCTGTTTTATTAATTTTGACATGAACAAACCTCCCATCCCTTCCCTCTCTAAATGAAGAGCCCAGATGCCTGGAAGCATTGGCTCAATCAGCTGGCTGGGGTCCTCTTTGGAGACCAACCTGGTTAAATGGGTCTTACCACACTGGAAAGTGACCCTTAGAGAAGCCACAGAGGGTTAGAACTTCTAAAAAGCCATCCAGGTGGCCAAAGGAGGGGTGGCAGTCAGAGGCTGCCTCAGGATGGCAGCTGTCAAGGGTCAGATGAACACTGGATTTTTGGTATTCAGGATCAGTCCTAGCACAAGCCATGAAAAAGCAAGTGCAAGACACAGCAATTCAGGCCTGTGTCTGCAATGCAGTGTGTGCTGCAGGTCTCCCAGTGTGAGGGGAGAAAATCTGTGCTCTCTAGCTGCGTTTGAAAATCCCTTCCACAACTCGGTGGAGCTCCTCTTCCTGGCAGGTACCCAGCTACTTAGTGCTGGTGAGACTTGGATCTGACAGCCCCATTCTGCTTCTGCTGTGCTGTGCTCCCTTTCACCAGCACTGCCAGCTCTTCCCTGGTTCCTCAATCCACAAGGAACAACCACCACCAGATCTAAAGGAGGGCTGAGATGTGCTCTCATACATAGGTGGCAACACCGGCACGTGGAAAATGCTCCCTGGGCTATGAGGGTGGTGTTGGAGAATGGTGTCCTGTAGAGAGCAGAAAATCAGGTCCTAAATAAAATTTAAACCAAGAAGAACTGTGTGCTTGCTGTCACTACTTTAGGCACATGTGGTGCCCAGGCTGAGGGCAGCAAATGAAATCCCCCCTCCATTCCCAGGCACTCTGCTTCTCCCTGCAGTTTGGGCAGAGGCTGAACAGCCACACAATTGCTACCTGCTGAAATCCATCACTGAAAAAATGTGGTTCTATAGCAAAAAAAAGTGAAGAATCAATCAGGGCTTAATGATTTTCCCCTGACTGCAAAATTGCTGTTTCTCAGCAATTGGAATCCCTGTCCTTCCACTCCCACTGAAAGGCTGAGGAGGTTTTTGATCACAGGCACGAAGTGAAAGCTTCAAAGCCCTTGTCTGCAGACAAAAGGGACTTCTCAAAACCAGCTCCACCTGAGAGGGCAGTTTGAACAGCCCCTGCTTTGTCAGTGCCTATGAAGAAAACCAGGTAGTTAACAAGAATGAAATATAAAAGGATCCAGAAAAGCCACTAAGCCTCCCCACTTCAGAGCACTGTGTGAGCTCTGCAGTGCTGGTCAGAGAACAATGGGATATCTTTTTACCTTGTCTCGAGGTCCTGTGGAATTTCTGCATTTCTCTTGGAATGAACAAGTGCAGCTGGCTGTTGTAGACTGGCAGAATGAATTTAGCCATGCTAGAGACACTGCTTGGGAATTTTCTGTAGAAGATGTTTTGTTGCAATGTCAAAATATATTGCTGTGAAATGAGCTCTTTCAGGCACCTTAGATTAATTTCTTTTTTTCTGTTTTCCAGGAGCAGTACACAGCCAGAGCAAGTGAGAGTGCTTTGGATTGTGCTGCCATTAAACAGGCTGCTGCAGTGCATCAGGGGAGCTGTTCTAACACATGCTGTGTGCAGGGTGTGGAAAAGGGTCAAGCTGTGTGTTAACTTTGATCTCCCCCTGGGGCTGTCTTGGTTTTCCAGCACATTTAGTAGCACCTAATTTTGCAGTGTGTGCCCTAGGTGTAGCCAAGCTCCATCACTTCCCCCTGGGCCCATGACCAGAGTTCTTGCTCTGGCTCAAAAGATGTACCTTCTGTATAAGACTGCTGGAGTGGGAACCTGTGTATTGTTGGTGCTGCACTGCAGTCCTTCAAATTGGCTTTTCTAGGCTGTGCCTAAGGGTGAAAGCTGAAAAGTAAGGAGTTATCTCTGGCAGTGGGAGCAGAGATGCAGGAGGAGAACAGACTTCCTTGAAGCTGACCCTCTCCTACCTCCCAAGCAGCTGCAGTCATCAAGTCTTCCCATTTATTTCTGTTTCATCAGACTGCTGACCTCTCTGAGACAATGGGATATCAGACTTAGAGTTTGAGCAGAGATCAGTGAACAGTTCTCTCAGTCAGAAAGAGCTTTCCCCCACAGAACAGAATTGCTTTGTAACAAGCTGCAAGGGAAGACCCATCAGCAGGATGAGTAATGCAATGGGGTGAAGTGAGGCCCTGCAGATTTTTTGTGTGAGATGGAAAGAGCTGGGAAAATTTAAAATGGACACTGAGGTGTGAGAAAAATTCCCTGGACACTCAAGGAGGTTGCTCTTCTCCTCCTTCTTTCTGGGCAGCCCAGCATCATCATGTGAGCATGATAATGAGCCAGAGGAGAGGGGAACTGCAGCCTTGTGTGAACTGTGCATTCCTCTTGGGGTTGATAAAAGTGGCCAGGAGACCTTGGACAGGAACCTTGGAGCAGGCAGAGATCGGCACAGAAGGTGACATTTTTGGGTTCATTCGGAAGCAAAGGAGTTAATTTTTCTCCCCTGGCTTCCCAGGTGTGGAATGGGAACTGTATCTTTCAGAAAAGTGCTTGGAGCTGAGCTGAACATGAACTCCTGCTGACATAAATGCAGTTGCCATTCTAGCACTTTAGATAGAATTAATGTCAAAAGGTAAATCACCTCCAGTACCTCGATGTGTCTGCCCAACCTCAGCTCTAGGACCACACTGCTAAACTCTGCAGACCTGCAAGAATGCCAGTGAGTAAAAAGAGGGCTTTCTCTTGATTTACAGGGTCTGTGACTTGTAAGTCAGCTCCCATTTGATTCTTTTTCATTGTCTATCATCTGTAGATCAGTTTAAATGGGATAAGCGACAGAGTTCTGAATGCAAGGCTCTTCCATATATGTATGAAAAAACCCATCTTTTTATTTGATTTGGGTTTGTTTTGTTCATTAATACCATCTACCAATGAGGGGGTTTTGGAAGTGAGTAGCCAGCTGTCAGACTGGTGGGATGCCTTGTGTGGCAGTCCTGTCCCACTGAGGTCTGTCCAAAGGCTTGGGGTCCGTTATTTGCAGTTGTAGAAAGGATGGACACATCAACAACAACTGCTTCTGGTACTGACATTAGATTAGGTATGAAGACCTTCCCCCAGTCAATATCCAGGCCATCTATAAATGTCTGTGTGGCTTTATCAGGGGCTGGAGTGAATGTGTGCTGGGGATGGCAGTAACAGCTGTCTCTGGCTCAGCTCATCCAGAGCAAGTGGAGCCAAGCCCTGTTCCCTTCTGGCTGGGAGCACTGCCAGGGAGCCTGCCCTCTTGGGTCAGGGAAGGCTGCAGGTCACTGCCACTGGCAATGGCCAAAGAAGGAAAAAGGGGCATGGGAAGACAGAGACTAGGCAACCACTGGCTCCAGTTAGGAAGAATAATCATCCTGGTGGGTGTGGACTTTCCCGAGAAAAGGGGAATGACTGGGGCACTGGGATCAGCCTGACCTTGGAATCAGGCAATCCATGCTCTGACAAACAAGTACTCTTCCATATGGTCTGACCATTGGGAAAACAAGGAGGAAAGGCCTTTCTCCACACTCAGCTGGAAAACCAAGCCAGGACCAGCTGTGTCTGCAAGAATGCCTGCACCAGGGCACTGAGCATGAAGGATGAATGTTTCCCATGCCCATGCCTCCTCTTTTTCCCCACAGGAGGTCAGAGTCAGGGGCTCTCTCCAGCTCGCCGTCTTTTAAAGTGTTTTGGTCCTTCAGTGAGCAGGATGTGAACTGTGCTGCTGCAGCAGGAGCAGGGATGGTTTTGCTTTCAGGGAATTTTCCACACAGAGGGTCAGACTGCAACAAAGCCTGGCTGCAAGACAACCCTGAGAGAATCCAAATGAAACTGTTAGTAGGAATGGGGGAACGTGCTGATTTAGATAAGTCAGAGGCTGGTTCCATGGGGCAGAGAGGATGTCTGGAGGACATCCACTGCTGGAGGAAGAATTGGAGCATACCTCAGTCAAAAGGTCATTCTGACAGTTTTTGGAAAGTCAGGGAGGTTGAATGTGGATAAAGTGGGTGCAGATAAGCCCACAGGGAAAGAAATCTGGAGCCTGCTGTACCACTGCAGGTTGTAACGTAAGGGGGTACGTTGTTCTTAGCAAGCTGGTCCAAACCTGTAAGAACTGATCCTGAGCCTGCTGCTGCAGACCCTGGCCCCAAACCCCAAGTCAACACAGCATGATGGGGAGTCTTGTGAACAGAGCCTCAAGCTGTTGAGTTCAGGAACAAATAGAGATATCTTGAGGCACATTTGGGGAGACCAGGTTAGGTTGGTATTAGGCAGCCTGAGCCAAATACAGGCTTTCCATTAGGTACATGAAGAAGCTATCCTACTGTTCCAGAGATCCACAGTTCCTGAAGGATGCCTTTCTTCAAGACTTTGGCTTCATACACAACATCAGAAAAATGTCCCAGGATATCAGTAGCATTGTGGTCAGAAGAGTAATAGTGATGATCCCAAATGTACTCTTCACGTCCCGTCTGTGGCAAGGTGAGGGCTGTAGGTCTTCCCTGAGGATTGTTCTGGATTACACAAGCACCTACAGCAGCATTCACAGGTTGCCCTCATGGAAATTGGAGTTCTTACCTGCCCCTGTATCAGCTAAATAGATCTGTGTTCACAAAACACCTGAGTCTCTCTCCCTCTTAAAAGGACCCAGCCCAAACAAACAAAAAAAATCCTTGTAAAACCTGGAATCTTCACAAGAAGGCTGGTGGGGGACTTTCTGGACATCCCACTCTTGTTCCTATTGCAGCAGTGGTGACGTCCCGCATTGCTCTAGTCTTGGACAAATAGGAACCAGATATTATCCTGAAATTAAAGCACTACAGAGCAGTAGGAGAAGGGTGAGGGCTGGGACCAGCTGTATTGTGGTGCCTAAATAAGGCTGCCAGCCTATTTAGTGTGTCACAAAGAACCTGATGAAATGACTGCCCAGGGAGAAGAGGTATTAGAGGGCTTCTTAGTAGGAAAGGATGTAATACCCAGTGACTGGAAATTGAAGTCAGCGAGAATCAATGTAGAAATATAATGTAGATTTTCAAGAGAGAGAGCAATCAGCCTGATTGCCAAGGGACTGAGTTCTCCATCAATGTGAGTCTTTAAATTAAAGGGACATGTCTTTAAGAGCCTGCCAGCACAATGGCAAGAGAATTCTGGGACTTCATGCAGGGGTATTAGATACAAGGGAACGAAGCAATCAGTCTGTATGTGATAAGTGCTGCATCTCCTCAGTGATGCTTCTAGGACAGAGCCCATCTCTGGCTAAATATGTCTGGAAGAGAAAGGATGAACAAGACTAAGGAAGTGAGGAAGCTGAGCTGAAACCAGGCATTTCACAAATAAACCAAAGCCCTGCACACCAGTCTCCCCCAGAGCTGAATCCCTTAGTGAGCTGGGTGGGAGCAAGGGTCTCCCTTGAGGCAGCATATGTAAGATAATCTGTGTCAATTTTGGTTTGGGACAGTTCTTCATTTTTCAAGGACATCATCTGGAAGCTGTTTCAGAACATCTTCTGTAAGCTATTGCACTGCCACTTCCTAACCAGGAAGCTATTATCACCTTAGAGAAAAATGTACCTCACATTTCCACAGTAGTTAGATGTGGTTTTCTGAGAGTACAGTCAGAGGTAGCTTGTGGGAACTATCATTTAAAATTTCCCAGCTTTTAAATGCTCTTAAAAAAGAAGAGTTTCTATTTTAGCAATATTGTATTAGAAGAATGTGTGTTGGAATCTGTCATTATTAATCTGAGGATGGTCTGGGCTGTACTGTGTGGGAGTATCCTCTTCTTGCTTCACATTCCCATTTCAGCACAGTGCCCACAGGCAGAAAACATGACAAATGCTGCAGTCATGCTTTTACATCAGAAACTTGATTTTTGCCTCCTGAAGTGCAGGCACATATACACCCTTGGAAGTACTTTTGGACTTGATAACCTTGTCCACTTTTCAAGTGTGTTCCACGTGAATTACACTCCACAGGCAAAGCAAAGGGCTCTGACCTGTAACAATGCTTGGTGGCCAGAGCTTGGGTGCATCAGTGGGAAGAACATCAGTGGATTTTGACTAAAACCTGTTGGTTGTAGAGGATAAAGTTTAACAGAAGGCATCTCTCTAATAGGATTTTTCTCAGCCTGGTCTTCTTATTTAATGCAGAGCTGTCTCTGCTCTTTTTGCATTACACCCCTCCCGGAACCACTTGCTGTTATCTGCACATGAGTGCTGTACCTAGAGGCCCTCTTCATATACAGCTTCAGATTTCAGATATTGTGTGAGCTTGGCTTCATCATTAAAGAGAAAGAGAAGTTTCTTTGCCCACTCCTTCTCTTCAAACTTCCGTTTTGCTGCATATTATGCTGCACATATTCAGAAGGGTTATAAATTCAGTTGTTTTTGCTCTAAATGTAATTCCTCAGTAATTGCTATCTATTTATTTTTATTGGTAGCAATAACTTAGCTTTATGAATGCAAGCTCTGGACTCTTTCCATCAGTGTGCAAAGCTTTGCTTAATAAAATTGCATTTGAGAAGGTTTAAATTAGGTGGTTTCAAAGAAATGTTGCTATCATGGAATCATAGAATGGTTTGGGTCTGAAGGGACATTAAAAATCAACTAGTTCTAACCCCTCTGCCATGGGCAGGGACACTTTCCACTAGTACAAGTTGCTTAAAGCCCCATCCAGCCTGGCCTTGACACTTCCAGGAATGGGACATCCCAGCTGCTCTGGGCAACCTGTGCCAGTGTCTCACCATCCTCACTGGAAAGCAGTTCTTCCCAACATTTTATCCAAACCTACTTTCTTCCCATTTAAAGCTATACCTCCTGGTCCTGTCACTACATGCCCCTTGTCAAAAGCCCTTCAGATCTTTTGCAGGCCCCCTTTCAGTACTGGAAGGCTGCTAGAAGATCTTCCTGGAGCCTTCTCTTCTCCAGGCTGAACAACACCAACTCTCTCGGTCTGTCTTCACAGGAGAGGTGCGCCAGTCCTCTGAACATCTTGGCCTCCTCCAGACCTGCTCCAACATTTTCATCTCCTTGTTATGCTGGTGGTCTCAGAATGGCAGCGCTCCATGAGAAGCACAGATGGAATGACCCTTGGATCCTGGAAGGCCAAGTGCAGGGGCTCTTTCAGTATTCTGGTTTGAAAGCAAAACCAGTAAGAGACTCCAAGTCAGAAATACAATTTATTGGGAAAAGAGAAAAGAAACATAACACATGCAATAATACAAAAGGAAAACCACCTACAAAGTCAGAATACAACCTGACACCCCTTTGGCCAGTGTGTTGGTAGCAGTCCAAATTGGAGTGGCTGCAGTCCTCTTGGAGTGGTTTCTGTTGGAGCAGTGGTCCTATAGAAAAGGTGCAGTCATCCAGTGGAAACCCCAGCTGTGTCCTCTTGGAAACCTGTGGGAAGGCTTCCTCTTGGCCCAAAAAATCCAGAATATATCCAGGGGGGAATGCTTAGCTCCTCCCCCCTGGGCGGAGCATCTCACAATGGGCTGATGTCATTCTGAGTCATGGGTGGGTCCTTGATCACCTGTTAAACAGAAAATGGTTCCTGGAGGGAGTTATCTCTGTGTCTTGTGGCAAGACATTGATGGGCCTATTAACAGGAAATAAGGAAAACTGCCCAGAAGACAACTGCTACACAGATGGCAATAGAAAACATCCTGCTTCTCAATCTTGGACATTCAGCCTTGTTCAGGAGCAGTGGGTCCAACTCAGCCAGACCTTCCCCTTCTCATCCAACGCTGCAGGAGTTGTTGCATGGTGTTAAGGCCTTTGGAATGGGATATTGCTGGTGTGGTTTCTTGATTCAAAATGAGCACAGCTCTGGGAACACTCTTGTTGTAATTTTACCTTCCCTTTTGCCATTTTCTTTTTCTTATTTTGATCTATCCTCATTGGGAATAATGAAGCCCAAAACTCACTCTGACCCATACGCACATGGTACACACAGATCTTTTTGGTAGTCACATTGAGCAAACTTCAAGAGAAACTTGGGGTAAGTTTTGTCTACATTTTCTTCTCCATTTTACCATCAGACCATTAAAATAAATAAAACATCTCAGAAAAAAAAAAAGCGAGACACAAAAAAAGGTCAATAAATATTAGCATATTTGAAATGTTTGATAAGAGTCTGTGCTGGCTTTTGATTAATGCTGCCTTTTATAAAGTTAGATCTGAATCTTTCATAGTGCATTACCAAGAGATAAAGCACAGTTACTGCTTGTGCAATTTGTTTCAGCAAAACAGCAAAAATGCCTGTTCCTTGATTCCATATGCTACCAAAAGGGATAAGATTTTAATTACCAGACAGTAAAGTCCCTTCCCATTTTCATGGTAATTGACCTAAAGTTATTTTTACTCACTAATTATACAGTGCCCATTAAAATATCAGTGGTTAGGTACATATTGGGGTCACCAAAATTCAGGGAGGTGTTTATTTGCAAACCATGTCTCTGCTCCCCTGCAGGGGTTCCTATGCAGGGACACACAGGATCTTCCAACGTGTCGGGCTGCCTGGGACTGTCACTTGTCCCGTGCCAAACCACAGGGACAGCACTACCTGTGGGACTGTGTGTGTCTGTCCATGCACCACGTTCTGTGCATGTTGTCTGATGCAGACAAGAAAGATTCCTGTAGGGTTCAGGAAGCCTGGAAGTGTGAAATGTGAAGAAGTCCTATTTAAGTCCTATGCTGCCCATAAACAGTGAACCCAGCTTTTCAAGAACAATGGTTAATCAAGAGGAGGAGAATTTAAGTTCTCTTCCAGCTTGCTTGGGCCATAAATGAGCTTTATAACAAGGGTAAAGTGCCGTTTCCACTGGCTGAGAAAATGGATATAATGGTGGCTCTTACACAACTCTATCTCATTAGTACAGTAGGTCTGAAAAGACACTTATTTCCTGGAACAGAATGGGGCCACAAGCCCAGGGATGTTCTTGGTGCTAAAATGCTAAACCCAGACTTGTTCCGGTGCTTATTTGTAAAGCCTTGCCCTGAGCCCAATCAAAGGAGAGTGGAGGTTCCTCCTTAGTCATAACTTCCCTGTGGCTTGTTCTTGAAAGGTGCCTGCCTTTCGCTTCCTGGAAAAAGCATGGAAGAGGAAAACAGCATCCTGAGTAATGTCTTAAGCACCTCCAGCTTTCACTTTGAATTTGGAAGTCAGGCTGGTGAGATGTGAGTGACACAGAGTTAATAATTCAAATGTTTCTGAAGTAAAACATGTGCTGGGCTGCATGCAGACCACACCTCAGAGGAGCATGGAAGAAGATGACAGGAGTTTTCCAGACCAGAGCTGAGCATGGAGACACTGCAGAGTAGCCTGTAAGGGAGATGGATGCAGACCTTTGTGGCAAGCACATTTCTCTCAGGATTTTTCATAGAGGTATACAGAGAGAAAGAAAGAGAAAACAATTTCTGTTTCTGCTCCTTGTTTTTCTCATGTGGAATGTGCTTGAAGAATTGTTTACCTGGGGTGATTGCTTGACTAGATTCTGGTGAGAGTTGTTTGAGTCTGGTGGCCAATCCAATCCACCTGTGTCTGGACTCTGGCGAACAGGGTCACGAGTTGTTGGTAGTTAGATATGGTAGTTAGAGAAAGTACCGTGTAGTTTTTAGTATCCTCCTTTATATAGTATATTAATGTATTATAGCATAGTTATAATAAAGAAATCATTCAGCCTTCTGAACTGGAGTTAGACATCATCATTCTTCCCACTGGGTTTGCCTGCGTTTTACAACAGACCTTCAGCTTAGCAAGCAGCTCTGGGTCACTGCTGTCCACTAATCAAATTTAGGGAAACTCCTGGGGTTCCTCAGTGGGTGTCGCTCTGTTTGAGCAGCCAGGAAAGGAGCACTGCTTGGCCAAAGTATCGGGCCGCAAGCGGCTGCAGGAACAGCAGCGTCAGGAAAGCAGGAATTGCTGCCGTCAGCGGGTCTGCGTGGGCAGGTGACAAACTCGCAGCTTCTGACGACAGAGGGCACGCCGACACAGCGCCGTGAAGTGACACACGGGCAGACCCAGCGCGGGGACACTGCTGCACACAGCGGCTCCAGTCCTGCTCTATGCACCCGGCAGGAATGGTGTTCTGCTTGCGTGAACCCCTGTGGGGTTTTACCCGGATTTCTGGGGACTTTCCTGCACCAGGGTTTCAATTCTGAGTCTGCAAGAACGGGGAGATCACACTGTGCCTGTAGCGAGCTGTGGGGTGAGGAAATGGCTGTGAATAAAAACATCAGCATCTGGCCCGAAGAGGCTCCCACTTTAGCTGGTGGGCTGACAACAGGGAAATCCAGGGGGGACAGCAGTGTTTCATGTGACCCACTGGCCATGGCAGGCTGATTTTAACTCATTTGCAGGGCAAAGCCCTTGTAAAGGAAGTGTGAAGCCTGTGAATGTTTGTTAGGAAAATAACTAGCATCATTTAGAGTTAAGAAGGTGCATGGGGTTGGGCTGGACCTTGGACTGCTGGCATTGAGAGGAATTTGCTGAAACAGAGAGAATGCTCTGTGTCTGGGTCCTCAAACTGTGACACAGATAGTCACCACTGCTCTGGATCTGCTCCCTGAAATAGTTCATTTTGCTGTGTAAAGAGGTCCTGATCCTGCAATGGGCTCTGGACAGGGACAGCAGCCTTCCTATATGATGCAATTTACAGGATCAGGACTCCACCTGGAGTTTAATCCTAAGGCACACACCCACTTTGATGACATATGTTTACCTGCTTTCTGTGCCTAAGCAGAGAGCACTCAGGAGGTCTTGCCAGGAAAAAAGTTTCCTTGAGGTTTTCCTGCAATGATACTCAACTCTTGCCTTGGTGTTTGGGTTTGTTTTTAAAATGATTCTGCACGTTCTCCAAAGATATTAATTCAAAGCATGGGTCCAAAATCTCACTGCAGAGGGGTAGCTGTATTTCTCAGTGTTTACACTAAATCAATCAGCTGGTGTTGGACAAGAAAGAACTGCCTCCCAGTCCTTCTGAATGTTTTATCATCTTTGGGCTGATGACTGTAGTTCACAGCCAAGAAATCAGCAGGGTCTTTTCTAAAAGCTGCTAAAGCAAAGCTTCTTTAACAGGCAACTCCAGGTATTTTTGTCTGTGTCAGAGCCTGAAGACCCAGATTCCCTTGTACATTCCCTGCAGGGAATGGGCAGCCTCATGCTTGGTGCTGCTGCCATTCCTGACCCCAGCTGTTAGACCCCTATAACAGGAGCCCCCATGGCTAATAATCACCACAATTTTTGTGGTTTTTTTTGCAGCCCATCTCATGGGTCTGGCTGTAGGTTTCCAGGTGGGTAGAGATCAGACACCCACCTCTAAAGCCTTCACTTCAAAGGTGACTTGCAAAAACCACACCCTGTGACAAAGGAGAAAATCTCCTATTGAATATTTGGCTTGGAAAAACAAAACAAGCAAAGCAACTACAGCAACAATAAACCCAAAAGAAGACCTTCTCCTCTGCTCTGGACTTCTAAAGGATTGATTCTGTAGCAGAGGAGGAAGGAGCTCTGTGCTACCAAGGTAGACTGCAATTAGGTGGGGCTGCTGACTTTGTTCATGTGATTGCTGCTGGTGAAGTGGGGGCCAGTAAAGGCACTGTTCTTTTTTCGTGTTGTTCTGTGAGCATCTGTATCTTTAAGATACAGGCTTTGCTGTGTGGAGACACCCAGGAGATGGAAACCTGGCAAAGAGGCTAGTGAGGAAAAACCTCTTAGGTCTTCAAGCCCATGGGATTGCACTTCTGCTCACAGGATACCTCCTAGAATGAGCTTTAGAAAACGCTGTTCCTCACCAGGACACTCTTTTAGGGTATCATAATGGCTTTCCTGGGGGATATCTTACAGGAACTGCAGGTTTCTGCAGGACAGGTGCTTCCAAGAGGGATTCAGCATCTTGCGGTAGTTGTGGGACAAGATAACAGTACTGACCTGTGTAACCACATTTAATACTGACCATTTATTTCTACTGAAAACTGTGAATATGACTGGTAAGCTCCAAAAAATAGGAAGCCTTCATCCAAAAGTCTTGGAAAGTGCAGTCTAGCACTATCTCTTCCAAACATAAGATGTGTGCTTGTATTCATATTCTGCACAAGCTGCGTAGCTGGTGTTTGATGGTGCATGTCTCAAAATCAACACTGAAATGAGAGGCCTAGATAGATTCGTTCTTTTATGTGACTGTAAAGTGGAATTTGCTTCTAAAACACCATGACATTGATTTCCCACAAAGTGACAGTCTTGTCTCATTACCTTGATTCATTTGTTGTCTGATGGATTTTAATAGCAAAGATCTGAATTTCAATGATTAACCCCCACCCCAAAAGGAAAAAGTTTAGAGCTGTGTCACATCAGCAGCTTCAAAAATAACCAGTGTTTGGGAAGAAATTCACAATATTGAAAGCCTGATGGCAGGAGCCGCAAACAAAAGGGAAACATTGAAGATGGAGAAATAGGGGAGAGAAACAGTGGATGGCAGAGGCATTGGCATTGACCAGGCAGGCACAATGTCTCTATAAAGAAAGATCAACTTTATCTCTGTGTGCAAATATCTTCTGCTCTGACTTACCCCCGTCTATGCTGTGGTACTATTTCCTCGAAGCAATATTTCTCATATTTAGGACTTCACACAGTGTGTTTTATGTGCCACAAAGAGTTACAATTCCACTGGGATGTATTTGACTTAGAAACGTAACAGACGCCGTTTCTGAGTAGAAGGAGTAAAAGTCCCCTGTACTAAACATGAGAGAAAGAAGGAGTGATTGTAGCGTGTGTAGAGAACATCCAAAGGAATATAAGGAAGAGGAAAAAAAACCCTTGAGAGTGGACAGAGATAGTGAGGTGAGGTTTGTCCACTGCGTTTTAAGTTTCCTGTAACATCTTCATTATCTGAGATCTCTGGGCTTATCTCCCTAAAAATGGCAGCTAGGAAACGACATTCTCACTGTGCTGCTTCATCAAAGTGATGGCTGCTGTTTTAACAAGCCGCATTAGCCAGAGATTGATGGCCCCATTTGCAGCATGAAAGATCAGTGCTGCTTGCAGCAGTGAAGGTCTGAGCTCCCCGGGGTTCCTGCTGACAGGGGGATGTCAGGCAATTGCCAGGGAGGCAGAGCTGGTGGAGAAGCTGCTCCCCTGTGTCTGGGCATCACACTGGGAACGTGGGCATCCCCACGCCTCCCACATCACCTGCTGGAACACTTGCAGCCCTCCCCTGCTCTGGCTCAGAGACTGAGTGCAAGTGAGGAGCATTCATTTTGGGGTCCCTTGTAGGAAGCTGTTCAGTGTCATTCCCACAGGGCTGTTGTCTGTATGGAGCAGCAGCGTGGCTGGGTGATGAGAAGGCAGATCAGATCTTCCTCTGGAAGCGCAGGTCATCTGTCCCACCCATATCTTCTGTCCCAGACCACAGGGTTGCCACAATCCAGCACTTCTGCTTGTTCTCGAGACCAAAGGTGTGACAGGGAGGATAAAAAGGGTGACAGGGAGGATATGGGGTCACTGACTGGGTCTATCAAAACCTACACACACACTGCTTATGAAGTCAAGTCTTAATCCACTTGGGGAATGCTTCACATGCTTGTTGGATGAGGAGTCAACTCTGGCCTGTTGTCAGTCTTTCTGCAATGAGCAGAGGTGTAAATGTCAGGCAGACCCTTTGAATCAGGCAGTGGGAGTGGTGGTCATAGGGAGGGATAACAGAGTTCTTGAGAGGAGAAAGTGAAGGGAGATTAGGCAGATGTTATAAACACGCAGTCAAAGACAGCGATGGTGGGGTGAAGCGGTGAATAACAAGAGGAGCTGAATCTCTCACAGGTTTCCTGCTGAAAGCATCTACAGTTATGTCAGCATGAAGTCTGTGGTCTTGTGTCAGTTGTGACCACATTCATGTTTACTGAGCTGTGTTGGATTTTATTACTGAAGACTGCAGCTGGATTCACAGAACTAAAATATGTGATTTTCCTCTTTCAGAATTTCAAGAGATTTTGAGATGTTCTTAGCTGATCTTCATGCTTCTAAAAGCCTGTATCTGACCATCTGTCTCCAATTAGGCCTTTCAGCCCTGCAGACTTCTCTCTCTGCAGTTCTCACACATCTTTTTTTTTTTTTTTTTTGTGCTCCGTTATTAATAAAAGGAGCATCAAAGCACTCTCAAAGTATAGTTTTCCCTATTTGAAGAAGGATAACTTCATCCATCCGGGAAGAGGTGGGACAAGACAAATGAATCTTTTCCCTGAACTTCTCTTAAGAACCACTATTTTTTTTCCTAAGGTGTATAAGGTGCCTGAGTGTTGTGGCAGAGTTCCTGGCCGAGACACAGAATAAGGATTCAGGACATCTGGGTTCACTCTTAAGCTCTGCCAAGCCATTCTGACTCCTATCTGTTCAACAGTAAAATCATCCATGTCATTACTTTCTTTTTCTTCTGGTGCTGCCAGGACCTGAGCAAACAAAATGGGCTCTGCACACTCTGCCCGCCTCCTGGGACCATGGCTGTTCTCAGGAGTGGCTCCAGTACAGTGCAGATGTAACCTGGGATCATGGTATTGGGGAAAAAACTTTGTCGCAAAGCTTCCCTAAGTTCAGACTCTTTCTTTTGCTCTTTTCTTGAGCTGTGCTTTAGGTGGGCCTATGCCTGGTCCTGTACCTGCTGATATTGACCTCATTTCCCCACTTGACCTTGAACCTTTCTCATCAGCACAGAAGTGTTCAGTGATGACTGCTCTCTGTGGTTACTCTCACTGGATGGGCTCTGCCCTTCTCTTCTGTTGGACTGTCTTTGTTAAAAAAGGAAAAAGGGAGCCCTTGTGGACCAGGTCTTGTCTCTTGGACGGGGCCCAGAAGAAATGAGGTGCACAAAAAAAGTCTGGATTTGTTAGCTGATTCCTCTGCTTCATTCTAGATGAGGAGAATTAGCTTTACTGTAATGTGCTTCCTGCAAAGTGTACACACTACACATGTAAAAGACAAGCCTGAAGTAGCAAAGAACAACCTTTCAATAACTCTTATGGCCCATTAGCCACATGATGACACCTGGTAGGTAAAGGAGACTCTCAGCAAGATCTCAGGAAATTCCACAAAAAATGACTTCTGAAAGCTTTTGTAAAATGGCAGGCCTGTGTGTGATCTGTGTAATTAATGGACAGTGCTGTTTGAACATGGCAAGGGTGTTAAGGATGACATGCTCAGCCTCACCTTCGTATTGTGTAGGAACATGCTGAGATTAATTTAACATCTATTGTCCATCATTTGCAGAACTCTCTGCCTAGGCTTGGATAGTTAATGAGTCCCCTGGAGTCCTCGCTTTCAGCTTTAATTTTCTCCCTTTCTGAGCAGAGAGAAGTCAAATAAGTGAAAAATCCTAGGAACAAGGGGAGAAAAGGAGGTTAAAATTCACATTTGCTGTATTTGGGGTGAAGCTTTGTTTTCTGCCTAGGGCCTTTGTCCTAGACAAATGTGCATCTCTGAAGACTATGCCAAGTCCCAAAGCAGTGTAAACCAGAACAGGGTGCTCAGGGCATGACCCCTTAGCTCTCAGTTGATTCGTTGTCCACCTGAAAATAAATCTTCATACATTCCTCTTCTCTCTCACATTAAAGGAATCTCCTTATTGTGGAATTATAGAATTGTTTCATTTGGAAAAGACCTTTAAAAGTGCTGTACCCAACTGTTAACCATCCTTGCTCCTCTGGCCAGTTCTGCCTGAAGAACCATATCCATCCATCAAAGCCCTCCAGGCACACAAGCCTGTAGGCACCGCGTGACGGTGATCCAAATGAGTTCATAACCCTGGAATGCACACAGGCTCCTAATTCCTCCTGTTTGTTCCCCATGCTGCATGGATTAGTGCTCAAGCACTTCAGAGACACATCCATTTAAAAGAAGAATATGTGAGAGCTTTTTCCCCAGCAGGGAGACACTCATTGCTGTTACTCAGCTTTTACTTCACTCTCTCTTCTGGTGCCACTGTATGATTTAGGTTCAGTTGCTTCCAACACTGCTCAGAAAACAACTCCCAGCCCCTCATGATGTCAGCATCATGGTACTAAATCTATTCTGTAGCTGCTGACCTGCAAGTGGAGCAGCAACCTTCCTCCTGAAGTCACCAACTTACAGCCTTTTCCATCACGGGAGTCTTTTTTCCCCAACCCACTGAGTACAGGCTCTGAATTTTCTTCCTGCTGTGCCATTGGGTGTTCAGAGTCTTGGAGAAGATTCTGTTCTCTTTCCTGTAAGATCTGATGCTGTGCAGACTTCCCATCTCCACCTGCACTTCTCCAATGATTTCCTTCAAGCCAGAAGACTCTTTCCCCATCTCCAACCTCCCAGAGGAGTTAAGCCTTGGCTGGGGCAGCTGCTGCTGGACTCTGCTGCATCACCACCAGTGCTAAGCACACACACACTGTCCCCAGCAGAATTTCTGGATTCCTTCTATCTGCTCTTCTTTGCAAAATGCTGCATCAGTTTGCACCTTCTGCTATGGTGGCGCAGCCCAATTTTTGGTTCTGTGTCACAAAGTGCAACCTTAGGCGGCAGAGACGAAAACCTTCCCTTATTCAAGAGTTCAGGGGCACGGGAATCATGGAGCAGAAGGAAGACTCAAATGGCACCCTGGACAGCAGAGGTTCTAACTCCTCTAACCCCCTCCTGTCTGTGCAGGTCCCTCTGTGAGGAGCTTCACCACTGTCTCATCCCTTCCATTTCAGTGCAGCCAACAAAACTCAGGCCAAGACATTTATCTGGCACACAAAACTTTAGTCAGAGCTCATCAGGTCAAACAAAGTGTGTCTGTGGCTGCCTCACTGGTAAGGCATTAACTGCAGTGTGGCAACAGACTGAAGTCTGTTTTCGTCTGCCTGGACTAAAAGTCATTGCATTTGATGATTTCTGTGCAAAAATGTGGGCAAATGCACAGCCTGAGCTGGTGTTTGATGGGGAAAGTTGCAGTGCCATCCAAAGCTGTGGTAACAAAGGAGGGACTTCCCTGATATCTACAGGTTCATTCCTAGTTGGGGTGTGCTGAAGTAATTCAACTTCCAGTTGAGCCTGTTTTAGAGACATCTCTGCTGTGTTGGGTCATGAACAGAAGAGTTTTCTTCCACGTACAAACATGGACCTTGCTGCTGTTGATGTGTCCTGTGGATACCTTTCACACATAGCAGCTGAAGGAGCCATGAAATTTTTTCCTGCACAGTGATGGCTGATTGTGTGAAAGCTGCTATCCAAGGGCCAGGCTAGAAGAAAGCGTGGGACCTAAGGACAAAGCAGATCATTGTTCTCTGTGTTTTGGAGAGAGGAGGGAGAGAGGACAGAGCTTGGGAAGGGAGTAGAGGACAGGAAAAATTTATCCCTCTGGCAATAATGAGAGGAGAAAGCCAGCTTGTACTCTCAGGGCAAGGGACTGAATGGAACAGCAGGCTCGGAATTTGCAGATAAACTGCTTTCTCTGTAAAACTTTGAATAAGGTAAGATGTGGAGATACACCCTGTCAACAAAATCCAAGAAAATCTGGCTCATGCATTTTCTTCTTCTTGCCTAAACAATGCTACAGGCTATACAAGAGCCTAAAATCTCTGAAGATGGATTTGCTGCTTATTCCAAGAAAGCCAGTGATATTGCTGGGAATAGCTTCAGGTCAGGGCTTGATGTAACAGAGCATGTGTAAGATTCCTGAGCTTGATGCCATCTGCTCATGGGGAGCATTGGATCGCTGCAAGGATGTCAGCAAAAGGGCTTGGGAAGTTTGTGAAAATGAGGAGAGGAAATAGCAGGCTCCAGACTGTAGGAAAATTACGACTTTTCTGTGTGGCTGTCATGAGATTTGTCACTTGTTTTTTTTTTAATTCTGCTTCCTTCCCACTGACCACTGAGAAATGTTAGCAAGAGGAGAGACGTAAGTTAAACTGAGGGAAATATGGCAATGGGACTAGCAGGCTGATCAGACCAAAACCCGCCCAAACTTCCATATGGTTCTTGAAGACATCACTTGTGAGCCCCCAGAGAATCAGGCTTGGTGGATTAGTGGAAGAAAAACAGCTACTAAGCATTACACCTAGAAGCTATAAAATCTTTTTGATGCAGCCCCTCAATATCTGTGAGGTACCCTGTTTAAAAAATAAAATTGTGAAGCAAATGTGAAATTTAAACCCCAGGTGGTTGACTTAATAGGAATATTCTTTGCTCCTAGAGTCAAGATAATTGTACATTGAAGTATTCTTTTGCTCTAACATTAGTTTTGCCTTTCTCTGAAGTATGACATAAGTATGTTTAAAATGGATAATCATACCCAAACCATTTCCATTATCAGCTAAGAAGATTTAGGTGCTCTGTTGCAGTTAAGCTGTTTTAAACAAACACTCACTCTTGCTGTGCTATTTTCATGCTATAATGGAGGTACTTAACAGAATGTGGAAGTTTATCTATTCTTCCTCCTGTGTAGAAAATAAAACTTTGCTGTTTTCCAGCAGCTGATGTTTGAATACACAAAACCCACTTTGTATATATGCAGAGTGTCTGTCACAATATTTAGCTAATTCAAATTGTTGCTCACTACAGACTAATTTTTTTCCCCTGAACCTCTGTTCTCCTTTTCACCTGTGACAGGTACAGATTAGTTTATTTTCAATAAAGTTTGAAGCAATGGCTGCCCATGGAGCCCAGGGAGGGGCTGCTTTGCAGAACTGGGGGTAAGAAGGGGCCCATTGCCATGGTGCCTGACACACAGCTGTGTTTGTTCAAGGTCAAAGGGACAAGGACGGACTGGGAGCCCCTGTGGCACAAGGGGCAGATTTGGAATGGATGAGCAAGGTTGTGAAGCTCATTTGCGTGGTTTATGAACTGCAGATCATGATCTTACTGGGTCAAATTGTATTGAGCTGAGCAGCCTCAGCTCCCAGAAAAATATCCCAGGAAATGTGCTTGTCTACCATCTCTTTGTAGCTCAATATTTCTTCCTCCACCACCGTGTCTGTTGGTTGCTTTGATGTGTGGCTGTCCTTGAAAGCCAAGGATCGGAATGACAGATGATGGGGTTACAGTTGTGGTATTACTGGAAAACAAATCTACTCTAGATCACTGTGACAGGGATGTCACTTGGCAGCTTACCAAAGTTGATTTTTCTTTATTTTAGTTGCAGTCTGTTTCACTCCAAAGCATTATTTTCCATACTTTCCATATTGTGATGGTGCCCTAAGAAAAATGTGCAAGGTTGCTCTGTGTGTTAACCTCTGAGCTGTTTCAAGAGTGTGTGCCCTGGGAGCAGAGAGAACTTGATTTGTGCTCTCAGTGCTCAAGGCTAACCTGGGTGATTTCTGAACTGTGAAGAAAACTTTTCTTTGTGAATCTAAGGTATATATTTCTGTGAGGTGAAAAAACCTGTTTTTTCCTACTGAGTCCTTTTCATTTACTTTTATGAAGTACTCCTGTACAGAACACTGTACGACTGGATTTTATCTGAGGCTCAATTAATGTGTTGATTTTTAGTCTGTTATTCTCTTCTGTAGCTCAGTATTTGGCTGCATTGTATGTTATTAAAGCTGTAAGAAAATCTCCTTACACTGTGCTTTCTTCCAGTGACCACAGGCCTGAAAGAAGACTACACAAAAAAAAGGAGCAAATTTAGAAGGTGCCTGAAATGCAACATGGGGTGGGAAGGTGGAAAAAATGCTGATTTTTCTTTTGACACAATGAAGACAACTTTTTAATAGACCTGCTTTTATACTAATGTTCATTATATAATCTATGCTGGAAAAACTGCTTTGATGAAAAGACTTAAAACCTAGTGCAGCAATTTTCATGCTCACATACAGGAACATGAGCTATGCTTTGTGTTTCACTGAGAAAACTTGCATGAAAAGGTTCTATTAGAAAAGCTCCTTTCTTCAAGCTTCACTTGTACAGTAAAAAAACGCCTTCTAAGGAGAGGTGCAGAGCAGCATAGGGGTGCTAGAGAACAGGCTGCCAGTGCTGAATTTGTCTGTTGAGACACATTTATGGGTCTGGAGCACAATGTGAAGGTTTGGTGTATGAAGAGATGCTGGAAAGAACAGTGGCTGTAAATGTGAGACACAACAAGCAAAGCCAAGAAACCCATCTCCTAGAGGCTGTCCAGAGCTTAGCTGGGAGTGGGATACACACGAGTGTGAAAGGACAGAACTGCAGCCCTTAAGGCAAAGATGTCAGCATGAGGGAGACTGGCTCCAGAAAAGCCATGGACAAAACCTCCCAAAATCACTCCCCATCAGTCTATTGCTGCCAGGGGTGGATCACAGATGTTGTGCTAAGCTGTTCTCCCTTTCAAGCCTCTGGCTTTAAGACCTTCAGTACTTTGCTAGCTCTGCTCCTTCAGCAATCATCTAGCATTGCTCTCTCTTCTCCCTCGGGACTTGTTGCACTGGTCACCTCCATTGCTTTTGGGTCTGGGAGTTATCTCCTTTACCTTATATTCAGGTGATGGGGAAGATTAATGCCCTAATTTTTTCTGGCCATTTGGGCAAGTCCAGCTCAGATGAACAGCTCAGGGTGCAGGAGTTTGTGGGTACTGTGGAATTACATTCTTCTGACCATCCCACAGTGACAGACAGCAGTGTCTGTGAGATGTTGCTTTCCTGGTCCCTCAGCAGTGGCTCCAGTAGTCTAGGGAAGTGTAGGCATGGGATAGAAATGGGATTGTTTTCTACCCATCTACTCACTCTGTCCTGTATCCTACAGCTGTCGGGAGCCACTGCAGCTTCTGCATGGAGTGAACTTTGGTTCAGCAGCCGAATGAGCCACTAACCTGGATCACAGGACTAAGCAAGGCAGTCCAGCCTCTCTTCCTCATGTTGGCACCAGATGACACACATTAGGCACCTTTCAGCTGCCAAATGAGTTCTCAGGACTTCTCCACTCATCCCCTTCTAAGGATGAATCCCTTTAAGTGCCTGTTGCAATCAACTTCCTGCCCAGGCTGATAGGATTTTCCATGGTGTCAGTGGTGGGGGTGAGAGCTGTGGCAGTGCAGTTCTTGTCGTGACAGGACAAATTGTGTCTTTGAGCTTGTGCTGAAATTGTGTCTTTGAGCTTGTGCTGAAAGCCCATCTCCTGCAGCTTTGTAGGTCTTTGGACATAATCCTATCATGTCAGGCAAGTGGGCTGTGTTCTTCCCAGGTTTTTTTGCTAAACATGGAATCACTGCTATGATACAGAGAGGGATGGTTTATGGCAGCAGTGTTGGGAGGCTCAGTGGGAGTTTCTATCTGTCCCCCACTCAGTGGGTCAGTGAGAGGGTAGGGCTTGGTCAGAGGGTAAAAGTGCAAGTTCCTATGTCTTAAAGGGCATGAGTTGAACTTTCTGTTGAGATGGGCACCACTGAACTTGGTGTGTCACAGATAAAGTAGAGCTGGTTTGTAATTCTAGACATGCCTCTGCAGAGCACAAATTCATGTGTGAGTGGTCCTGGGCTTTTTGAGCAAATAGAGAGCAGAAAGAGCCACCAATGATTCCTCTTATTCTCTGTGCAAGGGGTAAACCATCTTTTTGCAAAAAAAGCTGCAAAATAATGAAGCAGGTCTGTGGGTCCCCTTAGCTTTACCTTAGTAAAGCTGTGAGTGTGCAGGGTTGTCTTGCACATTGGTCACCCAGCTCAAGGACAGTGTGAGGGCACTGCCTTGGGTTTCACACTTGGTTTGTGCTTGTATGGGAGCCAGGGGGGTGGCTTTTGTCCAGCTATTAGGATCAAAATGTACCTTGGACACGGACCTCTACAACACCTGGGCAATGTGCCAGGGTTTTCTCACTGGGACAATCCCTCAAATCTGGCAGTGGATAACCTAATGAGCATTATTGACTTTTTACATCGGCACTGGGAGCCAATAATTCCTTCTGAAATCTGTGCTGAAGTGGCCAGTAGGAAAATCTGACATTTAACTTTCCCAAAAATGTTAATTTCAAGGAGTAATTCACTTCAGATTAATTTTAGAGCAAGTAATCTAAGAAGCCTGAGGAGAGTGTAAATTCAGGCAGTCTGGAGACCAGGACATCAAGGGTTCTGGAGAGGTGATTCAGGGTGCTAAACTCTGCACAGGAGGAATGACTTTTTGAAGCTGGATTGCTTCAGGCACACAGGTTGTTATGTGGGTGTGAGGCAAATCAACTCTATATTTTTAGATCAGAAATTGTTTTCCTGCCTTATTAATGTGTCAGGCCCCATAGCAGCACAATCTACAGAGGTTTGTGTTTGTGTTTTTTGATTGTTTCCTTGTTTCTCATTTCCAGAAAGCTGAATGGATGGAGGTAAAGGACAAATTGCTCCTTTCTACACACCTTCCAGAAAGAGGCAGGGGGAGGCTGTGTAGTCCTGGGTCCAGCTCTCTGCCAAGGAACCTGTTGAGTATTTCAAGCTCCCCACTCACTTTTCCCTGCGTGCCTACATTGCCAGCTGGCTGCTATTCTGGTCTGCAGGGATGTTTTATCTGGAAAAATAAAGGAAAGTTTTCACATCTTCTGCTCTGGATTACAGTAGGCTTCTGGAGCCTGCTTTCTCCTCTCTAGAGGCCACAACTCTAAGGTGAGCCGTAGACAGGGATGCTTGTCAGCAGGTGGTGTAGAGGGGGGGGGACAAGCTGATAACATTCAGATCCACTCGATCCTAGAGCTGCTTTTAGCCACAGTGGAAAACCAGTCTGTCTCCTGAATGCAGCTCAATGCCTTGTTGATTTGTTTCAAAAAGTCTAAAAGTCTGTCCCTAACCCAACAGAGCTTGTGCAAACTGTTTTAATTGCAATGTCCAGCTCTTCTGTACTTAAATACTTTGTCAGGATGGCTGTTTAGTATGTACTTGTGGTGACCTTCATTTTAATTGTCTAACTGCTTGCAGTTCATTTGTATGGCTCCAGTAGGGTGTGCTAGCTTTAATTACAAATGGTTTCTTTTCCAAAAGTATTAAGTTACCTGCTCTCACTTTTTTGCAAAAATAAAGTAAGTATTTAGATGCATTCTAAGGTATCCTGAAAGATTGCTGTGGAGAGCTGAGCTACTTCACGTGTCACTGCTTTGGGGGACTTGGGGCAGTTTGTCCCTGTCCCCACAAGTCCTTGCCATCTGATCAGAGCTCAGGGACACTTCCAGTCCGCTACCCAAAGGGGGAATAGAGGAACAGGGAAGGGCCAGGACCTACCTTGTGTCACCCAGAGGTGCAGTGGCAGAGCTTGGATGCACCCTGTGCTTCGTGGGGGTTTGGCATTGTGGCTTAGGCCAGCTTAGGCATGGTGGAGGCATTCAGTTTTGGAGAGAGCTGTTGGAGGAGGTGCTGATAAGAAGTTCAGTGGGGACTCCCCCTGCCTTTGATGGCATTTGTCCTTTAAACTGAAGATCTCACTGGGTCTGTCCTGCCTGTCTTTCAAGGGTTTGTGGAATTGCATCCTTGATGGTGAATTTCACAGTGGGATTGCTGGAGCCATGCAACCCCCTTGCTCATGTGGGGCCACCTAGACCTGGTGGCACAGCTGCCAAGGCTGGAGACTCCACAGCCTCTGCCAGGGCTTTGGTCACTTCTAAGTGCTTGCTGTGTTCAGACACAATTTCCTGTGTTTCAGTTTGTGACCAGTGCCTCTTGACCTTACACTGGATGCCACTGAGATGTGCCAGGCACCAGTTTCTTTAGACCGCCCCCCCCCCCGCCCCCTTGGATATCTCCAACATCTGTCTGGACAAGGTGCTAATCCTGGCTGGACCCACTCTGAGCTGCAAGTTAGACTACAGACTTCCAGAGTCCTTTCCAAACTTTTATATTCATGTGATTTTTATGGGGGAGACTAAGGGTTGTAGTTAACACTGAAGTGTATTTGGTTTTGTTTGTTCGGTGGTGAGTACCATTCTGAAGGTAAAACCCTTTTTCTCTCTTTTGTACACTCTTTGTTATTAATTTTATTGTGGCTATTGCCATTTTCAGTAAATTGTTATTCCAACTCTCAGTCTTCTAGTGTTTCCCCATTATTGGAAGAGGCAGGGAAAAGGGAGCAGCTTGAGTGGGTTTAATTTTCCAGATGTGCTTCAAACCACCACACAAACTCACCCAACAGCAGCAGCACTGAGCAAAAGAATACAATTATGGGCAATTTTGCCCAGGTTCCTCTTTAGTCAGAGCATACTTCTTTTTATAAGAAGCCTTTAATTTTGATTACTGCAAACACTCCAGTCAAAGGCACTCAGCAGGTAGCTATGGCAACCCTGAGATAAGTTGTCTAAAATATACCAGGTAAAATAATGAGGGGATAATAATATGATTTTAGTTCAAATAAACTATTAAGTGTGAGTAACAGTTTTACATTTAAAAAATACAACGTATTTCTGGGCTACAAATTAGTCATGGTTCGGGGCCCATTGTTCATCTCACTGCTGTAGGTGGTCTCCAAAGAATACTGCTAATATAAGCTTCCTGCATTTGTTAATCCAGCACTCAGCAGGGAAAAAAAAAAAAACAAAACCTTGTAACTCCAAAAAATAAAACTGTTAAAGAGAGAAGAGACAGGGGAGAGAGCTCTGGTTAGAAAGATTGCCCATGCAGAGAGAGTTACAGGCCCTTCTCAGAGTCTGGCCTGGCTAATTTATTGAGACTGTGCCCTTAATATTCCTTTTTCCCCCAAACCCTCTTTATTGGACCCAAATCAGAACTAGCATTTAGTAGCTGGGTCATAAGTGTTGTGCATACTCAAGATGGGACAGTCACTACCCAAAGAAAACTTATGATTTAAATAGTCTTATGTGTTTTTTTAACTTGTGGTGAAGGAAAGGAGACCTAGTCACACAGAAGTAAATAAACCTGTCCTAACATCGGGGAAGAATTTGTCCTTCAGACCTGGCAATGGCCACAAGGATTTTGGATCATAAATCCTTCAGCAATCTTTGCAGCTTCTTTAGCTGGTTCACCTTGAAGCATCTGGTACATAAAAGATTATTATGTCATTTTTTCACAAACTATTGGAACAGTACTGTCTGAAGCAGATATCATAAACAACAAATTATATATATATATATTTATAAATATATATATAATTATATATATATATATATATTTATAAATGTATCTCCCTCTTTTGGGTATCCTCCAATATTTCAAGATAGTTATAGAAAACACAAATAATAAGCAAAGGGCCTTTACTGAGTTAGCTTTCCTTACCAAAACCAAAACATAATTCAGTGTGTTTTAGGTCAATAGAGCTGGTCATGTGTGGAAAAACAGTTCTCCATGAGGTTGCTTCTTGAAATGGACATTGTCATTGATATTTTGGTTTTCAGAGGCTCTTTCCAACCAATTTAAATTCCTTCTCCAGGAGCTCTAAGTATCTCTGGGTGCTTCTTTTTGTCAGGTATTGGCTCTGAAAGAAGTTATCTTTGTATCACAGCAACAGTGTCTTAAATAATGCAGTTTGCAGTGTTTAATCGGCCATTACCCAAGGTAAGATTTTGCAGGTAGGAAAGGGAGGAGAAGATGAAAATCCTTCATCCTCTTCCAGGTGGGGGCAGATATACTTCCAGCCTTCTCCAAAGCCCAGCAGTGTTTCCCTTTGGCCTGGTGGTCTCCCCTGCTCTTTCCCATCAGCTGTGCTTCATTATAATCCTGCAGAGCCTCGGATTTTGTACCATTCTCCTCCCTACTGGTAGTTCTGGAGTTTCTAAGGCATTTAGAGATGAGGGCTCCTCACAGGAGTGGTCTCAGGAGAGCAGGGTGCTCTGTTAGGTCTGGAGTGAGCTGGAGATCAGTGTTCCACATCTCTTTGTTAGTCTGGGCTTCAGACTCCCTTTTTTCACCCCTCTGTGTTTGACACAGCACAGTCTGGATGTCAGGCAAGATGATGCTCAGGAGCACAAACAGTTCCTCTCCAGCTCCTGCTCTCCTTGATCATTATTTGCCTTTTTTTTCTTTTTTTTTTTTCTTCCTCTGATTTCCTCCTGTTGTCTCCATGCTCCCCCTTGGACCACAGTGAAGCTTTCTCAGCCTCTGCCACTGGCTGTTGAAAGGCTGTTCATACAGTGAACAAAGAGAGGCAGACCTGAGGTCTGCTGTTGAATTTTAATCCTCTTGTTGGCTGGTGGCAGGGAATTAGCCAGTGAAAGCTGCTGGCATTGACACTTTCCTGCTGTCCAAACTGAGGGTTTTAGCAACAACTGTCCAGCCATGCACCCCAGCCTCCCAAATCTGATTGTGCTGCATGTCTTTCCCCCAGCCCTGGGATGAAAGCTGTCTTGATGACCTTCCTCTGCCTTTGGTGTGCTTCCTCTGCTGACTCTGTTGGCTGTAGTGTGTGCAGCAGGAGACTGGGGTGGGCATGGCTGACCCTGCAGGAATTGCTAACCACAGAAATAGTTTATATTTACTGTGGCTATTATTCACAAAGACTTACTTTTGTGTTAATGTAAACCAAGATCTACAAAATAAGGGGTAAATAAAAGGAGGGCAGATGGGGTAGTTCTGGAACTTCCCATAACATTAGAATATTAAAAGCCATTAGGAACACCAGCATGGAAAGCTGAGATGGAAAATCCTGCCCCTGAGGCACTGGACAGCCCTGCTGTGGGACTTCTGGAGAGAGATTGCAGGTCTGGGAGAGAGACAGGCTGCAGGACTGACAGTGAAAAGCAAAAGAGCTGTAAAACCCCACACAATCCTGTGTCTGCCTTGCTCATTTGTGCTCACTCCTGCAGCTGGCAGGTTCTAAGGAACAGCCAGATTTAATGGGGGTGCTGGGAAACCGCCATGTCCAGGTCCCTTCCCATTTCTGGACTACCAAAAGCATTGAGATCATGCACACTGAGAAGTGCAGGACTGGGTTTTATTCTTGCCAGGAATATCTCCCTGCTTCTTGGTTTCTGACTTGATCTGGGTTTTACCTGGTTTCTGTAAGCAGGGTTGTATTCTATCATCTCCTTTTTTATTTCATGGAAGGATGTTGTCTCACCAAAACCCATCTTCCTATTAACCTGTGTTAGCAAACTCTGTGCCTCCAAATTTTTCTGAAGAAGCCAGGGAATCATTCTGCTTTCCCATGACAAAACTGAGCTCATCAACACCAGCAGTCACTGCAATATACATTCTTCCGAGAATGTTCCTGTCCCATGGGCAGTTTTTTCCAGTCGTGCCATGACTTCTCACAATGCTTAACCTGGGCTTGCTCATGCAAAACACAGTGCAACAAACAAACAAATGAAACACAGAAAGGAAGAAGAAAAATGGAGCAAAAATTCTCTGCCAGCAGGCCCAAAACAGAACTGGGCTGCTGGTTTCTCAAGAAGAAAGGCAAGTGAGAGGCGACAGCTTGTACACTCAGATGTGGAAGTGCACATCTCTGTGGGACAGAGAAGATTGAAAATATAGGAGTGTTGAGAGACAGATTGAATTTCCTAGGCTGTAGAGCAGGATATTGCAGAGAGACTGTCATTACACCATAAATTGACACTAGAAGAGATCAGTGGACCAAATCCAGAGCTGCTTTGAGTGAAGATAGTGAGCCCTGCATGAGTGCTATGCCTCCACACTGTGCTTTGTGCAGCAGAGAGCTTAAAAAGAGAGTTGAAAGAACACTGCATGTTTCATCCTTTCCTGATAAAGCAAAGCTTGTCCATGGCTGTTGCAATATTCCATGCAAAACTTTATAAAAAAACAAGTTAGGTAAACACTGTTGGGTACCTGCGTGAGCACTTCAGAGAGGCAAATTTGGGATTCCCTCTCACCTTGAAATAGGGCAAAGCATTGCTCAGTTCAGCTGATGAGAGGTGTAATATTTACTTTTTTTTGTAATATTGATTTTAAGTAATCCGAGCTCTGTTTAGCAGGAGGAAATAAAACAAAGTGAGAAAAAATTTTGTAAAAATATCTTTTTACAGTGTCTCTTTACAGTGACTGAAATGTTGTCGTGGTTTGACATGGAAGTGAATTTTTTCTAGGAAGTTGGGTTAAACTAATCAGTGGTCAGGTTTAGATATTAGCACTTAGAGTGACCACTGAAAGTATGGACACGCCTCTGAGAACACAGGGGGTTAAAAGCAAGAACTCCCAGGAGAACGCTCTCTTTTGGTTCCGGTCGTCAGAGAGTGCAGACTCCCCTCTGCCCAGCCTTAGGCTGGGTGGGGGAGGGGAAGCCACGCGGCCTTGTCCAGGTAGGCCGAGGGGACTGAGGGTCTGGAACCGAGCCAGCTCCTGGATGGAAGGGTGGAGAGAAGCGGAGATGCCTTTACCCCCCCCCCCCCCATGTGGGAAAGAGACAGAGAGCCTGGCGGCACCTGGAAATCTGCCGGCAGAGGAGAAGGAGAAGGAGGGGGAAATGCCCAGCGTGGGAGGCGGAAGGTCGGACTGAGATATCGGCCGTCCAGGGAGTCTGAACTTTTAACCCTTTCGAGGGAATGAGGGCTTTTTAAAAGTATTACTCCTCCTTAATTTGTAGTAGAAGAGAGATAGTCCAAGACCTGAGATGTTAGAAGAAAAAATATTTAGGTAAGAAGAGATGAAGAAGTAGCTTTTAGCTAGACTTTTCTTATTAGCCATGGACTGAACCAAAATCTCCTGCAATAAAGACTGCATTTTAGAGGAATGCAGTAGTGACCCAGGGAGACCTGTTTCAGCTTCGAACAGCACAGGAATAGCGAGAAACAAAGAGAGCTGAAGAGGGAATAGTGATACCCTCTGTCTTCGGGAAGAAGATGAGTCCTGTTTTTAGACCCCTCGGCCCCAGGGGAAAATGAGGGAGACTGTAGTCCCAGGATGAGAAACTAAACTGTTATATCTTTGAGTCCATGGCAAAGCATCCTTAAAAGAGCCCTACGAGCAGTCTATCCATGCACAGTAGTGAGAGCACTGTGACATAGAATGGAGAGTATCACACTAGCAGATTTTTCTTCCAGGCGGTTGCCATGTGTGACAAAGAAACACAGGGGAGCAGCTGTGTTTCCTAGGGGGCCTGTGGTACAAGAAAGACTTCTCTCTCCCTTAATAGTTTAAGCATAGATTACCTAAAAAGTAGTAATTTAATCAAAAATCCCAGGTAATATTTCATAGCTAAGTGTGTTTAAAATTGAGAAGAAGAAGAGTGGTTTTAAAAAGTCTTCATCCTAGATTTAGTTTATGTGTTTTCTGTATTAGTAGTAGTTTAATAAAGTTTTTCTTCCTTTGTTATTAAGCTTAAGCCTGCTCTACTCTGTCCCTAATAACATCTCACAGCATTTATTTAGAGAAAGTACATTTTCATAAGAGTGCTGGCATTGCGCCAGTGTCAAACCATAACAAATGTGAAATGTAGAAGAGTTTTGCCATGGTGCTGTTAATGGCCTGGGCCACTGCCAGCTGGTCCAGAAAGGTTGTCCTGATTGCTCTGTCTGGAGTGTCCCCCTGGGGTGGATTGTCCCAGTTGTGTGGTGGTGGATGGCATGAACAACACTGTGACAGTGGTCTAGCAGCCTCTTCAGTGGCAAGGAGGTTTTGTGTGGTCCGAGCATGTCTGTTCTGCTAAAAACCTGCTGTGCCACAGAGGTGAGGCTTGTGGTCAGTCTGGAGCCTGTATAAATAGGTTTTCCAAACTCCCTTTCAGGCCTGGGTGTCAGCAGTGAGCCTGCAGCAGATGTGAGCCTTGTTCTGCTAGCTGGATTTCATCACAGTGATCGTGAGGCCTGGAGCACTGCCAAGCAAAAACAACATTGAATTTTAAGGTGCTTTCTGTGCTAAAAGCAGTTTTTGTGGTCAGGCATTGCCTGGCATAAATCAAGGTATCACTTGTTGCTGCATTCTTCTGGTGCCCAGGACTAAGCTAAACCTGTTGCTGCCTTCTCTCCATGCTCAGCAGCTGTGGGTGCAATAAATCTACACAGACTGGGCAGCTCAGTGGAGGCGTCCAGTGTCCCCATCTATCACTGCAGTGTGAGGATTTAAAGGATGCAGTTGCACATCTCAGAGCACTGTTAAAGAAGGAAGTTCCCATAAGATAAGCCCCCACCACAGGAACTTGAGGTAAGCACAGATGGCAAAATAGGAAGGCATTAATTCCAGGCCTAACATTCACAGGGTGGCAAGCTGTGGGAAGTGACACACATCCAACCCAAGTTGTGGGAATGGCATCTATGCCCTGTGAAAACCCTGGACTTGGACTGAATAAAAGGGATACCCCCAAAGGAACACCTCAGGAACCCCCACTACCAAAGACCAGGGTGAAGAAGGACCAGCAAGACTCTGCAGGGATCCATGTGATGGTGGTATCTTCCTACTTAATCTTTCTCTGTCTCTCTCTCTTCTCTCCCGACCCCCTTCCTCCAATATCTTTCTATCTCTCCACCTCATATTTACTGTTAAATTAAATCCATACTATTGACTTTGGCATGTGGTCTCTTTTGCACCTTAATTTGGGCAGAGGCATCTCTTATCATTGGACCGTAACATGCAGGTGGACAGTGTGTACAGCACCCAGGCCAAGCAGGATCCTGGGCTAAATCAGTGCTGCTGCCCTGGTGCTTCTAAAAAAAACTCAAATATGCTCCACTTTCTAGGAGGCTGTGAGCCTTTTGACTCCTTTTGACTCTGAACCCATCTAGCAAAGGGGAGAAATGTTGAATCACAGAATCGTAGAGCAGTTTGAAGTTGACTCAAATGGAACCTTTTAAATGTCATCAGTTCAACTGCTTGGCAATGAGCAAGGACATCTTCAACTAGACCAGGTGGCTCAGATCCTTGTCCAACATGACCATTAATATTTCCAGTGATCTCTGGGCACTTACACTTCACTGATGTTCCAGAGTTTCACTGCCATCATTCTATAAAACTTTCTTATACCTACTCTAATTCTATCCTCTCAGTTTGAAACCATGGTAATATAAAAACGTTTCGGATTATATAAGAAGCAGAATGAGGAGGCATTTAATGTTTCTCAAGTGAGAAGTCTCTAGGGAAATGGGGAGGAAACTACTTGAAATGTATGTTGAAATGTTTGTATCCAGAGAAAAGCTTAAATCAAGGCAGTCTCCATTTTGGAAGTGCAATGTGGACAAATTTCCAATATTTTAATGAAAATGAGTCTATTAGCAATAGCCTAGGTTACCAAGGGCAGTGAGATGGATAACAGTGTGAGATGGATAACTTTACTGCCTATACCTGACCTGATATTTCACAGAGTTCTTAAATGCAGCTTAGATATTCTTTTCTGACAGAGCTCTGCTTCAGCCAGGAAGAGGCTTGTGTCTCTGCTGCTTTGTGCTTCCATTTCCATTCCAGCTTGTAACAGGTTCCAGCTGATACTCTGTGGATAGCAGAGTAGGCAGAGGTTCCTGGTGCACTTCGTGCCCAGGAGCTACATGAGATGATAAATTAAGATGTGCTGTGAAAACCCCATCTGGATCGATGTCGGGTTTCAATTGTCACATTTAAAGGTGGGATTTCTGTGTGAAAAAATAGCTGCTGATTTAGAGGTATTCATGTTATCAAGAGTCTGGTTAATTAAGAAGGCTTTAGGGTGGTAGATTTCCTTATTTCACTCTTTTTTCTCTTTTTGTCTCTTGGCAAATGTACTTGCCCAGTGTAGAAAAGCAGCATTTCTGTGGCATATACTGTAGCGAGTGAAGTCAAAATTTTGTTTGAAAGTGTCAGTTGCCATGTTTCTTTCTGTGTGGCAAGAGAGATTTTGATTGTTTAAAAGAGAACTCAGGTTAGAAAGCAGCAAAAAAGTGGCTTTCAGTAAAATATCAGGACAGAAGAGAAATGTAACCCGTACTGGTCTCTTTAAGACATAAAAGTAAATGAAAGCATAAATCTGACCCCATTATGGAACTATAATAAATCTGGTGATAAATCAGAGGCAGCTGATAATGTGAGGGTAATGCCTGTTTGCAATACAATCAGCACATGATAATAAAAGATAAATGTCCTTTTACAAAGCAATGATAAAGCAGTTCTGGATGCCTTGAAGATCACCTTGTAAAACTGCTGGGTGAAAGGAAAAAGGTGCCTGGATCCAAGAGAAGTGTCAGTCATACTGGAATATGTGGAAGAAACTGAACTGCCTTGGCTTGCCCAGCAAGGCTGGCGTGAGGAATGGGAAATCTGAGCTGACCTCCCCAGGTTGCAGTTCTGAATCTGCCTTTGAGATGAAGAATCCTACCAAGCAAGAAGGACAATAGCTCTCTTGCAATGCTGCCAGATGGAAACCGTGCCTAAAAAGCTACTGTGAAACCCTCATAAACCATGTAGGAAACATAAACATCGGTTGTGACTGGGAAAAGATGAAGTAAAAGCAGTAACTAACAGCCAGGGTTAACAACCAAAAATTTCCTGTCACTCTATAAACCTTGGTCTGGGCAGTGCAGTAATGAACAGGGCTGCATAATTATAGCCAAAGTGCTCTCAGCATACTCAGTGCAGCAGTCAGATGAATACTGCTGAGTTTGGGAAGCTGCTAATTAGTTTCATTTCTGTAAATTTCCATCCCATAAGCTGTATCCTCAGCTGGTGTTCCCACTTGGCTCAATATAGTGTGTGCAGTGGAGTTCTGAGGACTTGCATCCAAGGCATTGTCTACTGCCAAAATAAAACTAGGACTTCATCGTTCATAGATCTTAACGCTGGATCAGCTCATTATGGTTCTGTATCATCTCCTTCTTTAATAATTTCAAGCCTTGAAATTCTACCTATTGGTTTCTCTATCTGGTCCCTAGCTCCTGATTTAGTTAGGATGGATCCTTTACCCAGCTGTCTGTAGACTTACAGTGACAGTGCTTCTGCTGTGTCCTGAGGGAAGTTCCTGAGTGATTGATTTGTATTCCTTTTCGATATGTTCAGCTTTCAGTGCTGAACTGTATTTTTCTTTTTTTTTTTTTTTTTTTTTTTTTTTTTTTTTTTTTTTCTTGAGATGGAAAAATTCACACTTCTCAGTAACTTGGATAACCTACACTGATGTGATTAAATACAGGGAAGAGCTCTGGAATACATTTTACTCTAAAGGCATCTGTTCCAGAAATCTGAAGGATTTTTCTCTCTTTTCAAAACCCTTCTTTCTTCTCTATCTTGAAACATAGTTGAAGTCTAAAGCACTGCTTTGTTTCTATCTGATGGTCCCTATATCATGGCCAAGAACAGGATTTTTTAAAATTTATTTTTAAATTTTGAATTTATTTCTTCTCTTCTGTAGTCAAAAATTCAAATGAGGGCAGCCAATTTTTTTTTTCTCTGAGTTTTGTGAATCAGAAATATTCTTTATGAGCTCTTCTTCTCTATCTTCTTTTTGTCATGGTTTGCAAGCCATTGTCTGTTAGACATCTGGGTCATTGTTTCCCCTGTCCTGATCCATTCATTTTGCTATCTGTCTTTGAGGCAGGCTGGCATATCACCAATGGAGCCAAATGTCTCATTAACAGCTTTGACAATACTGTGTGTGATCCCAGTGGTAGTTGTTCTTCATTCCTTTATGCCCTGGGATCACACTTAGTGGAGAGCAGCACCTAAGAGAGATGCTCTGATCAGATAAAGGCCTTATGTCTGGGTTTTCTTTCAGAGATTGTCTTCCCACGTCCCCAGGAGTCTTTGGCCTTGTGCTGGGGGCTGATGGTGAGCAAGTGGATGTAGGGCTGGAGAGCATCTCCAGTGCCACTGTACCCGCTCCATGCCGAGCTCCATCCTGTGCTCTCTCTGGAAGGCTGATCCAGAGCAGCCTGACATTAAAATGATTCAAAAACCCACTGGGAGATTTTGTGTTTCATTTACAGCTCTGATCAGACAAACTGTTCCTTCCAGTTCCCTCTTGTAAATAACAGGAGTAGTAGCTGTGTTCTGCTTGGTAATGTACTGAGAGGGTTGGAAAAGGCTTTAGAAAACATAGACTGCAATGTGTGAGGAGTTGACAAGCATCCCTTGATCTGATTAGACATGTTTCGAGCAGATGGATGGGCTAACTGACCTCTGGAGGTCCACTCCAATAAAAATTGTTCTAAAATTCAATAAATATGAGTAATCTGAGGGTGTGTTGCTATTTTAACATGCTTGTATTTTTTCCTTCTGAGACTGGCACTTGTATTTGCTGGATTCACTTGAGCAACTGCATTGACATCTTTAAGAGTTTTAACTTCTTTTTGTCCAAGTGCCAAAGCAAACCAATAAGGATCAATTTAACAAACAAACAGGTAAAATACATAGTGGGGCCTTGCTGCCAGCTGATAGAACTGCCAAGGTGCTCAGTGCTCTGTGCCCTGAGCCAAAGCTGTCTCAAACACTGGAACAGAGGGAACCTTAGGGATGTAGGCTGGGATGTATCAGCCACCTCTCTTCGCACTGTCGATTGCATCCCACCATGCTTTTATGTGTATCCAGTTTATTTTGGCATTTTCTGACCTGATCCTCTTCCCCCTTGCTCCAGACTTTCCTGTTGGTCTCCAGGGTCTGGAGAAAAAAAAAAAAATTAAAAATTTCAAATTTTCAAAATTTTCAAAATTGAATTTTCAGAATTGAATTTTCAAAAAATTAAAAAAAAAAATTTAAATTGATCTTACTGATAAAAGCTGAAGTTAAGAAGGCATTAATTCAACACCTCACTTTTTTCTGTGCCCTGTGTCACGAGGTCCCCCACCCCATTCAGCAGCAGGCCCACATTTCCCCTCAGCTTAAACAGTTTCCACATATGAAGGTTTGCTTTTCTAATTTTTTTTTTCAATCCTCCCGGTCAAACTATTCATAGTTCATGTTCACAGTGGAAGTTAGGTGCTTACCTAGAAGTTCAGAAAATTGTTATCCAGGAGTTAGTGGACTTCAAAACAAGGGACTTGAAAAAAGAAAAGCCTGGGAAGTACAGATTTGGTCATGAGATGGCAGTCCTGTTTGTGGAGAGTAATTTATGCCATTTTTAAATGGCATTTTGACTCAATTTTTCTTTGATGGTAAAATTCAAATTAGTCTGGGCTTATCCTGAGTTTTAACAGGGAAATAACAATTTTGAAGGATTTAATCTTCAGTTCCTGTGCACTAATGCAGTGTGTTGGCTGGGGATAGAATATTACAAGGGGGAATGCATTCTGCATGTCCAAATTCCTTACTTTGAACTGTTATACATTTTTCTTGAGAGCTTATTTAGAAGTCTGTGGGTCAATAATTTAAATGTGGATGAAGCTCTCTCTTTCCAGCATGTCTGATCTCCTCTCCCCTGCCGTCAGTTTTTTTAGCATTCAATGTCTATTACAAATTAGATTCCCCAATGAATATTTGCTTTAGCTTCACTCAGAAAACTTGCTGTTGAAAGAAAGAAACTGTAAATAACTCTCCAACTCGGGCACCCTTGCCAAGTGCCTTATAGCATTTTTCTCTTGGAATTTAATTTGTTCTGTGATTTAAGGTGCAGCATTCACACTGAGCTGAGAAGCCTCTGTGCTTCCTCTCATCACTGTCTTTATCATGGTCAAATGAGCACTTATGGTGTGCAATGAGATTTCTCCACATTATTAATAACATCTCTGACCTATGGGGATCCTGCTTTTTTCTGGCAGGGGAAATCTGTCTGCGATGGCCTAGGAGCAATTGCAGCTCTTTGTGCTTGCAGGTGAGCATCGGTCAGTTTTATGCACTCCACAGTTCTGCACAGCCCCTGCCCCTTCAGCCAGCTAAGAACACAGAAGGCAGAAATATATTTTCCAGCCTGGCTCAATCTGGAGCCTTCAGGAGGTGTAAGTGGGCCATTGCAGGGAAAACGCTGCAGTGCAGCTGCTTTGAGTCGTACCTAATGTTCAGAGGGATAAAAACACTTAATTAGCACTCTACTTTCTTTAAAAAATCCTATAAACCAATTTAAAACTGAAACCTCGGGCTGGCTCACAGGCCAGCAGACTGACAAACAGCTGGGGAAGATTTGAGGGGTCTTTTCACAAGTCATCAGGCTCAATCTCTATAACTGACGTGTGCATTCTTTTTGATGTGTGCATTTTTTTCATGTTTCATTAATGCAATCTGCTTGCAAGAGAAGCTTACGTTTAAAAGCTATTGGAATTCAGAGGTGTTTATCATGTTTTTAGGTTTGGCTTTTCTTTTTTGAAAGCTGAAAAATGATCCCAGCCTGCATGAGAGTCTACTGTTGCTACCTTTTAAATATAGCAAAACTTTTAGGTATTTAAATTGAGCAAGAAATTATTAAAATGAGACCTGGGTTACAGTGATAATTATGTTCAAAATATCTACTGTAAACATTGTGGTGAATTTTTAATCAGTATTTTGAAAGCAGAGGACAACATCTAGCTTTAGTGTTGCGAGCAGTACATTTTAGGTTTCTGAGGGAAGATGTGTGCCATGTGTTTTAGAACTGCAAGGGCTTGGCTGTAGGGCAACTCTTTGTTCTCATGGCAAGTGCATGGACAGAAAAATAAGCTTTCAGCCCAGGGATGTTTCAGGTTAAAAGCATGCAGGTTTAGCTTGTGAAATCCCACTATTCAGCTGCCATTTCAAGCCCACTAGCCCAGATACAGGAAAAACATCCTGGAGCTTTTCCCCACCATGTGATTTAGGATTCATTTTCTGGTATATCCCACCCACCTGATGAACAACCCTGTCACATCCCCAGTCCTGATGAAATTCTCTCCTGAATCTTCCACCCCTTGGGTTCAAGGACAGCTTTTGCTGTCTTTGGGAAGACAGAAGAGGACCCAGTTGCACGCCAGTCTGTGAGACATATTACTGGTATAAGACCTTTAGGGCCCTTTCAACGTTTTTTAATAAAACCTCTTCCTTCATCTCCCACGTAACGGGGAGAGCTTTCCTGCACGTGGCCTTGGTGGTGGTGAGGTGTTGCTGTTCGCCAGAAATTACTGTAATGAAGAGGTGATGCCTGATACTGACTGTGGGGCAGGGAACCTTTTGGTTTCTTCACATCCCACCGCAATTTAGCCTTCCCTGAGACAGAAACTCTTGTCGGTGTCTGCTGGAAAGTATTTCTTCTTTTTTCCTTTTTTTTCCCTTTTTACTTAAAAAAATAAAGAACAAAAACAAACAAAAACACAAGCAAAGAAACAACAAAATCTTCAAAATAATGCTATCTAGGTGTCTCAAGATAGCACTGCTGAACTCACCTTGGCAAGCTCCACATGGTTAAAAGACACTTTTGGCAGTTTCTTGCTGCTGTTATTAAAAAAAAAAGAAAAAAAAAAAAAGAAAAAAAAAAAAAGAAAAAAGAACTGCAAATTTTGATTGGTTAAGCCCCTAAAATGCCCAGGTGGCATTGCAATGCTGTTTTTTAATGTTCCCAAAAGGGGCTGGTGCTATTTTTCAGGGCATGTACTGCCCATCTTGCAATTGGTAGCAGACAATTAACATTCAAATGTCTCATTTGGGAAAAATTGCAAATTACAGTGGCTAGGAAGCTGTAAATTAGAAGTAGCACAGCCCATTATTCCCAGGCCTATTTGTGTGTCAGAGTGCACTGCTAAGGCTTGATTATCCTTTTCAATCTCCCCTGCCTGCAGCAAGGAGCTGTGTGTGAGAGGCTGGGTCTGGTCTGGATAGTTTATGTAGCATTTTTCCTCTCTGTCTTTGACATTTCCATGATTTGTTGATCTCCAGGTTCCAGAAGATTACATTTTATCCCTGATGATCCAGAACTGATGTCCTCATCACAGCATGAAATGCCATTGATTGGAAGACAAGGATTTTTTCTTTCTGACAATCCTTGTTCTGTGCGGCCACATTCAGCCCTACAGCCATTGCAACTCCCATTTTGGGTTGCTGTGCCTGTTCTAGAAGTTTCTCCTTTCTAGACACATAACTATATTCAAGCCAGTTCTGATCCCCCACCCTCAGTAACCCAGATATCTTGGTATCACAGCCTCATCTTATAAGTCTCTGCTGATTTTGCTTCATTTGCCAGTTTTATCTGCATCAACTCCCAGAGCACAGCTGAAAACAGCAAAGAGTTCTGGGCATAGTCCTGCTCTTCATGCCACCTCACCAGGGCTGTTCTGGCTTGCCCTGACTGGTTTCTTCTTGATATTTGTCAGGTAGGCAGTTCTTAACCTGTTTATTTCATGCTATATTGATGCTACATAGTACAACATTTTAAACTCAAATATCATTTCATACTAAGTCAAAAGTGCTCTGATGATCTAAGCCTATTACATCTGGACAGTTCCCTTTATCAACAAAATTTGTAATCTCATCACAGAGTGAAATCAGGTTTGCTTGACAAGGCCTATTTTCCATGAAAACCAATTTATTTGCCTTGTATTCCCTTTAATTCCTCAGAGAATAGATCCTGTCGGGAGATTTCTACAGCGTTGTCCTGGATTGATGTTATTTATCCCTTTCACTCTGCTTATGGTTTTGCAGTTTTGTTGAATTGTTGCTAGCCTGTACCATACTATGCTGTGCTGGGCTCTACTGCTCTGGGAAGACAGAAGCAGGAATTTTTTGGAAACCAGAGTCTCAGCTGTGCCTCAGAGTAGGGGAGCAGGGGATCCCATGGAAAGCAGTTTGAAGGGCAAAGTGGGTTAGGTAAAGCTGATGGCTAAGCATCCTCCAGGTGCAAGAATGAGCCATCCTGATGCTGATGACCCACAGGACACCTCCAACCAAGACACTAGGAATCAGGAAGCAGACCAGGGAATGCTCTTTCTCTTCATCTGTTAATGAGGGAGAGTTTATAGTTGTCCTCAGTCTCCTGGACTGGGCAAACCAGAAAAATCCAAATGAAGGCACTCACTTTGATGGAGTCAAGGCTTTAAATACAACTTCATACTCTGTGTCACTTCAGTTTGCTTTTTTTTTTTTTTTTTTTTTTTTTTTTTTTCCCAAAAAGTAGTCAGTTTTTACCCAACTTAATTAACAGAATGGTCCTGTGTGTTATGACCCTTTCTCTTTGCTGGTGGGCTACCAGACTTTCCACAGCCTCGGGAGGGACAATGTCTCCTCAGAGTAGAGGGGACATTAGAGGGGAATGTCTTGCAGCAGCGCTGTGCTGGAGGCTGGGGCTGCTGTTCATGCAGGGCTCAAATACTTTTGTGTGGCTCGATCGGGTGGGCTGGATCAGACCTGGGCGCTGAGATCCAGCCAAGGTGCAGTGGTGGGAACACGGTGGATGGAGAGGCTCTGCCTCCTACAGGCGGCCTCAAATCACAGGAAGGTTGGAGAACATGAGGGGATTAACAGTATATTTTATGGTGGGTTTTTTTACAGTGGAATGTGTTTGGCTGGAAATTTTCACGGCGTGTTTGCTTACGTGTTGCATAGGAGTAGTAAAGCAGAGGAGGAAAACAATGACAGGTTTCACAGCACAGTCTGAGTGGCTCTGGAGTCTGCATTTTCCAGGTTTCTCAGACTGAAGAGTGGAACCTTAGCATGTCTAAGTGTCAGAGGTGGTCGTTACAAACTTCTGGAAGTGCCTGCAAGAAGGTTGGCAACTCAGCTAAGCACCTCATCCAACTAGGCTCTTGGAGGACATCTTATGACTCTCACTGCTAAAAAAATTCCGCTGGGAAGGGAACTGCAACAGTAAATCCCCACAGCAATCAGAGCTGGTTGTTCTTCATCACAGGAATTGTGACAGGTGTAATTGTGTGTGGTGTGAGAAGAAATAGGTAAGGATGAAAAAAACTTCCTTTTTTTTTAATTTAAATGGTCTATAGAAGGTAACTTCACTACTCCTTTGTCATTCTCTGCTTATTTTATTTGGCATCTGCTCTCCATTCATCTTCACTTCAAGCTTTATCCTCAAAAACTCCATTTCCCAGAGTCTTTTTTCTTTTTCTTTTTTTTTAACCTTTGAGAAGTAAAGCATGACAGAGTCAAGATGAAACCAAACCTCCTTGTCTCAGTAACTTTTGCAGCCACAAACTTTGGAAAACATGAGGCCTTAATATTCCCTTAGCATTTAAATATAAAATTAAAACCTAACCAATGGAGTCCAATTTGTAGTTTGAAATTAAGTTAGGAAATTAAGCGCAACTTTTTTGGTCTAGCTTTTCAGCTGCTCCATCAGAGCCATGTACTAATTAACAGGAGCTGTAAAACTCTGTTTCTCTATAAAACCATATAATTCTGTTAGCTGAAGTTTTAAATTATACTTATTGCTTCATTTTCTAAAAATACATACATATATATGTACACAGATACACAGAAAGTGTGACTACTTGAAGAAGATAAGTTAATTTCTCTTTAGCCTTGTATTCCAACACAACTTATGTGTCTTAGGAGATAAAAAGATTGACTCCTGTGAATGGATTTTTACAAAATAATGTTGGGATAACTAGCTACTGTCTTAAAGAGTAAGAACAGTTAGCACAAGTGAAATATTTTGAAGTTGTCTGCAAGTGTGAAATGTTTTAATTTTGGAATTCACAGCATAAAAGGATGCTCAGAAGCTCCCTGCAGTTTTCCACACAGAACTGATGGCTGAAGAGATCCAAGCCCACAGACCAATTGATGTTTCTTGTTTCTATCAGATTGGTGTGTGCTGCTCGCACAAATCAGCTTCTCCCCACGTCTTTGTCACAGGAGGAAGCCTCAGCAAATAGAGCCTGCTTGTCCTCTGCCCAAAGGTCAAAGAGAGCTGGTGGCAGTGGATCCTTTTCTGTTCTGCTGTGGTTGAGTGGCTCATGGAAGCCAAGGACAGCAGGAAAAAAACCTAAAACCTGCTCTCTGGATGAGCAGGACAGACACTGCTCAGTGTCTAAGTGGGAACTGCTCATGGAATATTCTGTTTTCATAACAGAGGGACCAATTTTTTTCAAAAGGACTAAAACCTTATTAAAAAAAAACAACCCAAAACCCAAACAAACACAAAAAGTGAAAACCAAAGGACAAAAGGTATCATGGTTCAAACTTTTTCTCACCAGGCACTTGTATCCTGGTTTCGTGGTTTGAGTGTTTGGCTATCCAAGCTCCATGCTAGTGTATTCAAAGCTTTCTTATGCTGATGGCATTCAAAACTTTTTTTGTAGGTGCAAGCCACATCAGCAACAGTGGAGAAAATCAAAGGAACAGAAGAAGAAAGAAAAAAATGAATTCTGAAGAAAGAAGTGTAGAAAGGAGCAGGAGATGCTGGTACTTCAGTCCCTGCCTGTAGCTGAGTGTTTGAAATTCATAAGCACTCAGCTGACATTCCACAAACAGAAGTACATTTCCTTTCACTCAATTTTTGAATTCTCCAGAGGTAACAAGAGTTGCAAACAGTTCCTGGGTTTAGTTCTATTGTGTGTGGTGAATGCATACAGCACACCCACGATTAAGCAGAGAAATTGAAGGCAAAGCAGGATCTAGTTACACATTGAAGATGTATCTTCTGTTCCCTCCAATATATTCATTACCTGGTATTGTTCCACAGCTGCTTTCATCAATAGACATTGTACAATAACTGTAAATTGGCATCCATAGGGTTATGCAGAGTTGCTAAGTCCCTCAGCATTTGCTGGAAGTCCTTTGGAAGGGTGAGTTTCACCATTTCTCAGCAGACTGGGTGTGGATGGGGCCAGGGTGTGGCAAAGGCTCTTCCACTCCCAGGAGAAGCTGGAAATATGCTGTAGCGGTTGCTTTGCCCAAAAAACTGTGGTTAGAAGGGAGGCACTGAACTGTCCCATCCACCTCTGGGTGATGGCTGCTAGGCCTCACACCTGGGTTACCATGGGAAAGGACACCTAAATCTTGGGAGAACTCAAGTCTGGGACATCAAAGAAAAAGGATTGCCAGGGAAGATACAGAGCTTATAAAGAACAGTGCCTGCCTGGAGTTTGATAATCAAAAACTTTTGCAAAAAGATGTCTTCTGTGTGAGCACCAAAACAGTGAGCTCCTGAGTGACAGGGGAGGAATTCTGGGGGAAAACTTCTGACCCTGGCTGGTTTTGGTTGGAAGGTGTGTGCATGATTTGTAGGGTGGCTGGTTTTAGGTGTTTTAAGGGTGCTGTGTGGCCGCAGCTCCACTTTGACTGCATGGCAGAAGGTCACATAGGGTAACTTCTGGTGGGCTGGTGGTAGGGGTGAGGCAGACAAACTTGGATGCACATTTGGCTTTTCCCAAGTCAAGAGCAACAAGAGTAACCAGGCCAAGAGAGCCTGGGAGCACCTGCTCTGAGTTTCTGCAGGGTATTTTTCCAGGAGAAACATCTCCTTACATTTGTCTCACCCCTGACCCAGCACCCAGGCCCACATCTGCCCCAAATATCACTGAGGGGACAGGGAGCTTTGTGCCAGCTATCTGTACAAGGCTGGGAAATGGGAGTAAATCCTGCACCTAATCCTGCCCAGAATTATCCTCATGGAGAGAGCTGTAGAGCTTAAAATGGTGCTCAGTCACAGATTTTTTTTGTTAAAATTCTTTCCAGAAAGAATTCTTACACACCTGGAAACAGTCCCATTCATTCAACTGTGAGCCCCTCTCCCTGATTTTGGAGAATTCCCCATTTTCCCAAAGCTGAAGATAGAGCTTTTTTTCTCCTCCAAGACTGGGAGATGAAAGTAGAAAATTCATTCATATTAATATGTGAACATTAAAATTTATGCATCTGATTGATATTATTCCATAATTAAATTATATTCCCATGGTGCGTATAACATTAGGGTTGTAGTAATACAAATAATTAGTAATTAACTCAAATCAGATCAGTTAGCAAATGCCAGATTCCAGATGAATAAGCTGACCAACAGTGTCTGTGGTGAGGAAAGCCAAGAAAGAAGGAAGAAAAGATAATTTGTGCTGATGAATAAAGGAGGAAGTGAAAATAACAGGAAATCCATTTTCAAGATAACTCCCCTGCCAAACAAAGCAAGAAGGCAGCCTTAAAAGATGCTCTGGGCCATGGCCATGAGCCTGCAGCTCAGCTGTTAGAAGACATTCCACTCTGACCTCTCACACCCTACCCTGAGTCCCTCTCAAATGCCTCTTACGATGTCTGAACTAAAAGAGGGGCCAGTCCAGAAGCAGACACAGGGCACCTTCAGGCAATGGAACATTCCTCAGCTGCCCCCAGCTGACAGCTCCTTGGAGATGACAAGTGATGATGGCACATCAGTGTCTTCCTTAAAATGCCTGTGGCACTTTGGCCTGGGAATTTAGGAATGGGTTCCTACTGAGCTGCTCCCACTGTCTCCAGGCAACTGCAAGGGGGCTTAGGACAACTAACACAGGGCCATGGAGAATTTCACTACAGAAAAATGGAATACAAAAATCTGTGATTGGGACTTCCTATCTGAGAGGTTGATACTGCAATCTGAACAGTTTTTCTTGGCTCAAACCAGGATAATATTGTGCTTTCCCCGTTCTCTCTCTCTCAAAAAAAAAAAAAAAAAAAAAAAAAGCAAACAAAGTGTTTTAAACAATTTCAGTTTGGATCTGTCAAACAAAGTCAGTTAGAAAATTCAAGATGTGCTTTTGCCAGCCGAACTGCACTTGGACCAGTACCAGTTTGAAATACTTCAGACAAATAATTTCAAAAGGAAGTACCTGGCGTTGCACCTCCAAAACATCAGTATGAAATATTCTGTGATTGTGAAAGCATTTTGCTTTTTATTTTCTCAATTATAAAATGTCCATGAAATGGACACTTTCCTGCGGCCGAACTTCTCTGTGTTTAAATGTTATTTTGTGATGAAAAATGTTCTTTTCAAACACAAAACAATTGCTGCTGCATGCCAGGATAATGCCAACAGGTTCCTCTCTTTGAGGGCAGCAGGCAAAAAAGGTGTGGCAAATTGTCACACCTGCTGCAGAGTTGGTTGAAGTCAGTGATGAATTAATGATCAAAAAAAGCCTGAACAGGGCTTCCTGCTGATCCTGCACCTGTCTTGAGCAAGGGCTAACAACCAAATGATGTCTGGGGTGAACCAAAGTGATTGTTTAACCTTTTGTATCAACCATAAATGCTGACCAAAAGTAACCAAGACCCTCATTAAGTGTTATTTGCATATTAACTCTCATGGCCCTTAGAATGCAAATGAAGAGAAAAGATGATATGCCTTACATGTATGACCTCTGTCACCAACACCCGGCCTATGACATAGAGTTTTCATTCTCTTTGGGAAGGACTAAAAATTGTTGTATAAAAAAGAGGGGGTTTCACAGCAAAGAAAAAGAGAAGAGAAAAAAGGAAGAATTAAACAGAAGAAAAACACCTACGTTTGCTCAGGATCGGTTGATGGACTTTTTCTCTCTCCCTCTAACAAAGGGATACTTTTAGGTGAGATTTTTGCCTCTGACTGCATTGGAACAGACCCAGAAATATTTTAATATATATATCTAATAAATCTTTGTTACTGTACCTTCTGTCCAGACACACTCTGTAGTTCGTGTATTTATCACCAGCAACCTCAGACTGCTTTCCCTTTGCTTCAATAAGCCACACTATTTGTGAATCTGGCTTCTGGATGTTCTTACTAAATTCAGCCAGACCTATGGTGTCAGCAAACCACACTATTCATGAATCTGTCATCATGAAAGTTCTTGTTGAACAGGACCAAACTCATGGTGCTGAATTGGTAATAAATGGAAATAAGGTTCATCTGCACCCAGCCCCTCAGAGCTCTGAGTGCCACCAAGAATGTTTATTTTATCCCAAGTTTCTGTCTGCTTCACTTAACAGGTGGTTGTTTGGCCTTTTTTTTTTTTTTTTTTTTTTTTTTTTTCCAATTTGATGCTTCAACAAGCCACTTGTTGCTTGTTGCTGCTTGAAAGTTACTGGTGGGAGTTCACATTTCAGACTGTTTTTGGGAGTTCACATTTCAGACTGTTTTTGGAAGTGCCACTGTTATCTTAAAAGTCTTCCTCTTGCATGTTCAGCCTTCAATGAGATGTTTTGGGTTACTTACTCATGATTCAGTTTTGTGGGTTGCCACTGGTTACCAGCAATTTAGTAATAATACAAGCTGTTGGTTCATTAAACTGTTTTTGAAAGAAAATCTATACTAGCTAGCCTATATTGGCTCCTTTGAGCATTTATTTATTTGTTGTGATCACTCTTGCTTCTTGAGTATGTCTCAAATGAGTAGAAAATAATGAAAACACCAGGACTATGGCAGGTCTTCTAAAAACATGATGGATAAACCAGTTCTAGGATGGAACAAAGAAATGTACCCCCAGGTACTCTAAAGTCCTATACACAGAACTCCATCTTTAATCCTGGAGCTTCTAGATGGCAGGATGACTCCAGAGGGGTGGTAGATAACTTAGATTAGCTCTGAAGGTTTAGCAAAAGGCAGAGATTAAATCCATGGCCAAGGTGGATCACGGCCTGCCCTCCTAGGGCTGTGTCCTTTCCATTGCAAAACAATGAGGGGATGCTGATGAGGATGTGCTACTACCACTTCCATGCACAGCCACCAGTTTGACCCCACTAAGTGGCAGCAAAAGATGCACTGGGAAAAGGTAGAAGGGAGAAAAGAAGCAGCAAACAGCTGACTCAAAAATACAGCAGGGAAAGTCCAGCTCTCACAGCCTGCTGTCCCTTCTGCAGGTGATTACTGAGCAGCATTGCTGTTATTTTTATTGTTGAAGTTGCAGCCTGCACCTTGATTGAGAACAAAATTGATTTCACTTTCTCTTTCAGCATTTCACATATACCTGTATGCGAGTATGGATATGTATGTGTACAGGTACCTGTATATATGTATGTAAATGTATGGATGTGTGTCTGCACCTATGGAGCACTAAGGAAGCAGGAGTCTGAAAGAGGAGTCTGGAATGCCACTGAGTGTTCTGGAAGAACAAATTGAATGTGTATGCAAACATCTGACCTTGTTTTGGGGAGCGAGGGCTGCTGTAATCCATCTGCTGCATCACTTCAGATGCTTTTCCTCTGCTCAAGCTCAGTCTGTTACTTGCAAGGAAATTCTTCAGAGGGAGGGTTTTGACCAAAGCAACACCGAGTTATCAGCCAAGAGAAGGTGGCTTTCTTCCCAGCCACATGGCACTCTGGCTGTGTACATTCATAAATTGGATGTAGCAAATTACAGATTCTCTCCTACCTCCCATCTCACAACATCTCACTCACCGAGCCTTTTCCTCCCCTTTGCTTCGTCCTGCAGATCCCGAAGTGTAGATCACATGGTTATAAGTACATTTGGACACGTCCAAAGAGGGAAATGTGACGGCATGAAGGAGCACCACCCACCTTCTGACAATTGCTTGGAGGAGTTTTTCCAAAGCTGCCTCATGATTAGTAAACAGCAGACATATGTTGTGCTCACCACACAGGCTTAAGCTTGTAACAGTGCTTGCTGGCAGCTCCTGCTCCCCTTCCTTTGGCACTGCTGTGAGCCTGATGTCTGCAGCACTGAGTCATGCCACCATGTCTGGAGCAAAGCCCGACATTCTTTTGTGCACAAGGGGAGCAAGACCATGTGCTCTGGTGGTCTGACTGCCTGACCATGCTTTGTTGAGTGTGTCACTACAGCAGCATCTGTGAGCAAAGCCATGAAGCCAGCAAAGAGCATCCTTTGTGCTAGCTGATACTGAGAGATGCTGGTGCAGGGTGCTGAAATGGGCTGGGCTGGTTTAATTGGTAAAACTGACACTGTTCTTGTCACCCATCTCCACCTCTGCCTCCTATCTTGTATTTAAAGCTCTCTAAGCCAAGGATAGATATTTAGATTACATCTTGCCCTGAAGAAATCTCTCAGGTGCAGCCCTTCTGCAGATTCTCATCCTGTGGTCTTGCCTTACTCAGACAAGTGTAATGATCTCTGAGATTGGAGACACTTCCTCCACAGACGTGGCTTATTGTTCCCTCTGACTGAGGTCCCAGCACTGGCTGGGGCTTCCAGAAACCTGAGTGCATGTTATCTCTGATATCTAAAACACAAGGCACTCTCTCTTTATGCCCTCTCTCATATCCTCCTTACAGTAAAGTTCATAGGCACTTAATTGCATTACATTTTTGGCTGCCTTTGAATTTCCTTTGCAAGTCAGCAGGTGGCATTTCCCAAATCATGAGAGATGTGTGCAGCCAGCCCAGAGAAGGTGGCTGTCAGTTCCTCTGCTGTTCCACCCTTGGCGTACAGTGATGTTCCCAAGCTATGCCCTCTTATTTCCTCAGCCGGGAGCTCTTGCAAGCTGGCTCTGTGGTGGGAATTGCCTGGACAAAGGGGGAAATTAATTTCAGACTGAGCTATAAAAATGATCAAGGCTAGGAGATTCCCAAATGAAGGCACAAAAAAATCAATGGAGGTACCAGGGAATTATGAAATTCTGTCAGATGACAGATGCAATATTAGACTCTGACCCAGCAAATTATTTGCTGAGTGTCTCTGTTCTCTTGAACTGTGAGACTTTTACAAAGAAGGATTTTTTTCCTTCCCTCTCAGTGAATCTCCAGCACTCCTCATGTATCTTTTGAGGTTAATCCACAATGACATCCTACATTATACAATTTAGTTGGAGCTTTCTGACCCTGGACTTAACAGTTTGGGATTTTTCCTTGCATCTGATCTTAGGAATCACAACAGCTTGTCATCTGGTTAAAGACACCAGTGCCATTTCTTTAACACCTCCTCATTGAGCCAATATGGCAAAAAAAGTCTCACTCCAAAAAGGTTTCTCTCCTCTCTCTCTGGGGTGGAAGAGATCTACTATGAACTAAAGAAGATGTCCCTGTATCCAAACACAGGAGCTCACTGCATATGGACCATGCCTGCTCTTCCCCAAGGATGAGGAGAGAATGACCACTTGGGGTAAACTGGTGCTGTCTCAGAGAGAGCAGGTGTTGGAGGCAGTTTCTAGTCATCATGCCACAGGCTTAGAGGATTTTAGATGTTTAGATGATTGTATCTGCTCTCCCAACCAGAGATTTTGCAGCAGGCCATGACAACATCACTTTTCTTAGGAAGACACAGGTGCCTGTTCAGCTCCTCAGTGACCCACAGCTCAGACAATCAGCAAACTGGACCCCTACTAAGGCACAAAAGCAATCACTGGGAGCTTTATGCCCACTCTCACCTGCAGTGAGGCCCAGGTCCATCCCCCCAGCATGCAAGCCCCCTTTAGCTTCCTTGCTCATCACCCTGGACTGCCATTCCAAGTGCCAGCTACATGTCACACCATGGATTGCTTTAGGATGTGAAGCACAAGAGCATCAGCTTTGAGCCAGGTGATGTTTCCAGGAGCACTCCTGCTATGCAGGTCTTTCACACAGTGCTGCTGTTCCTGTTTGCTGCTCACTGGGGTGTCCTGGGGACATGGAAAGCTGAACTCCCTGTGTTTGGAGTGCTATTTTTAAAGCTGGGTGCAAGGGCCCCTATGGTATTTTTAAAGCTGCCCTTGCGGGAAAATTTTTCCTAGCTCCAGAGCTGGCTTTTACCTCTCAGGTTAATATTCAGTCAGCACAATCACCAAAGATCATAAAGTAGAGTCCTCAACCATAAGATTAGTTTTAAAATTACATTACTATTATTGTTGTTAGGCTTGCTTAATGACCTTACAGTACTTGTATTTGCTTTCTAATTTTTTTGAACTCCAGGTATACTTCAAATCAAGGCTAGGAAATACTAGTTCCTTTCCCTTTAAGGGAATAATCAGTGGGTTTTTATTCAATACCATGTACTCCAAAGCTCAGGCTTTATGAGAAAAACTGACTGATTTCCCACAAATCATGCATAATACATATGCAGAAGGGACAATGCAGAGTACATTGCCAGTCTCCAGGCTTAGCTTGTAGCCCAACAATTTGCCATCCAATGTGGATGGAATCCCTATCTGTGGCAGGGGGGTTAGATCTAAATTATTTTTAAGCTCCCATCCCACTGAAATCATTCTATGGTTCTGTGAATTCAATGCCAAAAAACCTGTCAGTGACTACAACAGGCTTTTGGGTCCAGGGACAGCATGAGATGGTCCATACAAGCACCTCTCAAGGTAGCTGGACCAGGTGTCCTAGGCTAAGTTTCACTCAGTCTAAAGCTTCACATCCACCCCAAAAAAAGTGTCACACAAAGCACCAGTAGCTGTATGCCATGTGTTTTAATAAACCGTATAGCTACCAGAAAAATAGGATTGCATGTGTTTGTTCTCCCCGCCCCCGCAAAACAAAAGAAGTCAAATTCAAACCAAAATAATGGAAACCTAAAAAAAGAGGAAAAAAAACTGTCCCAGAGCAAAGATGACACACAATACAGACTTGGAGGAAAACATCTTTGATGACATCCTTGTTCAAAGAAACCATGTTTGTAAAACACGAGGCAGTTGAATAATAAAATGGTCATTGATTTGGTTGGTTTTTCCCTCTCTGTCTGTATATATATATGTAGCTACATATGTATGTCTACACTGTTACACCCTGGGGTGGGACAAAATGGTTAGACAAAAAAATACTTGAGTGCAGGGAAATTTGTAAGACAAAAAACAGTTGAATCTTGGGAGCAAGTAAAGAAGAAAATAAATGCATCATTTCAGTCAGTGAAGGAAGGACAAGGCTCAATTCCCCTGCAATTTACCACTGCTCTGCTTATTGGGGAACATACTTGTCTCTCCATGGCTATGCCGTGTCCCTGATGCACAGCTGAGCTCTGAGCTTCTGATCTGAGTGGTATTCACTGGTCTGTGTATGAGCAGGACCCCAGAAATGTATGAAGCATTCCTTTCTCTGGTTAATTCCCATGCTTTACCATGATTTTTTTTAAATTAAAAACTTATTAGTATTTCAGTTTGCATTTTTCCCCAGGTTTCTTGCACTGACTGCTGTGCAGGTCTCCACGGCAAGGCGGAGCAGCCCAGATGAGCAATAATGCCACAGTAAAGTGCTGTTATCACAATGTGACTGAATGGAGGAATTAATTTTACAATGGGTCTCACGTTACTTCAAAATTGTACTCTGTCTGCAGAGCTGAGTCATGCAGTTGAGTAACCCCAGCTGTTCTTCACTGAGTGGGCCTGTGGGACACACCTTAATCCAAAAACAAGGAAAGGAAGTAAAAATGTTTTTAATTTCCTTTTCTCCTTCCATAGAAACATACCCCCAACAAGAAGAGTAGGCAATACCACTCTACACTGAGGTGTCTGATTCACTCTTAAGCAAATGAGTCCTGCATTCAAAAGACAAAACAAGCCATGCTTTTCCTCTTGTTTTTATATTGGTCTTTCAGAGAACCAGTTGCTGTCCAGGCTTTCCCAAATCTCTGTGCTGTGCTTAACAAGCAAATTAAGCACAAGCTCATGCTGGCTGCAAAGTTCAGGTGACCAAGAAGGTATTAAGAGAACAGCTCAGTTTGCCAGATGCTTGTAAACACCATATTGAAAAGAAGGCAAAGGCAAAACACCCTTCTCCACACTTCCCCCATTTTCCTTCTGTTTATTTTTTCTTCTTTTCATTCTTTGTCTCTCTTTTGCTCTTACTTTCCCTTTTTTGTACAGGGGTTGATGAAGATAAGCAAGACTTGTGCATCACAAATGGTGGAACTTCCCCCAGCCCCTCCAGCTTCCCACCCTACAGCATTGCACAAGCCCATCTCATCCTGTACCTGCCCCCAGAAAGTGTTTGTCTCTTTTTGGAAAACCACGCAGCCTGATGTGCTGGGGACTTCTGCAGTGCAGGAACCGGGTTGGCTGGTTCTTCCCCCATTCCTGAGGCTCATAGATGGTTGTTTTTTGACAGGTAGGCAATAAGAGCCACAGCTACCCCGACGTAGATGCCAGTTCCGATTGTGATGGACAGCACAGCCAGGAAGAGAGCTCGCCGTGAGCTGGAGCTTGCGTGGTGGAAATCCCCCTTGGCTACTGCTTTGTTTGTCTGCAAGAGATACAACAATGCCAGCTATTTATTTGTTTTACCTGGAAATAAAGGTGTGACTCTAATTTCTTGGCTGAAACAGGATCCTGGGATGTAACAGGCTAAACTGGTCAGCAGCAACAAGCATTTTTAGTCAAATGAGGTAGTTTGCACAATTGAGATGGTGATAGAAGCAGCAGCATCTCAAAGGAGGGTGTCATTTTTATAGACCATGGTGTGGTATCAAGCAGGGACACCTGGCAGGCAATAAGAGATCTGTGAGCTACAAGACAGGTCTTGTATAAGGAAATGAGCTCCTTAAGTTCTGAGACAGTCTTTGTTCCCTCATTAGAGTGAGGAATTCTCAGCACTTTAATTGTATATCTCCACAGATGATCAATGTGCTGGGACACTTTCTTCTTCAGAGCCATCTACTACTCTATTTTTGTCTTTGGTTTTTTTTTTTTTTTTTTGTCTGCTTTTTTTGTTTGTTTGGGTTTTTTATTTTATGTTTTTGCTACTCAGACCAATTTGCAGCAGTCAAATGAAAAGCTTCCATACATAAAAAAAACCCCAAAAACTCTTCGGCCTTTCTGTCAATGATTTTATGAGGAGAACTGTCTCTTCTCATTCATCAACCTATTTTTTTAAGCATAATGCTTTATGAATATTTCAGGCAGAAACAATACCAAACAACACAGGTGAGGCTGCAGGCTGGAGGGAGCTGTTTCAAAACAGCAAGATAGAAATAACACAGGTTTACACACCTGCTGTGGTGTTCTTTGGTTTAGGTGGGGGAGGCATCCTACTCACTCTGCAAAGCCTCCCAGCAGGGTAACCAAAGATTTCATGATCTCCTTGTTTGGAACCACCAAACACTCAAAAGAAGATTACTTAAAAAAATGCCAGGGCCTTTTGGGATCATGTTAGGGTATCTTAAAAGTGTTGGCAAGGAAAGCAGAGAAAGCTTTAGAAAGAGCTGGTCCTTCAGCTCCCCTCAGAGACTTTCCTCGTACACCTGCTGCCCACCACAGAACCAGTCTGGATCTGGAAGGTTCCTGTTTACTGAAGTTGGGCTGAGGTAAATGCCCAGCAATGAACATAACAGGACTTTTGGATAAACTGAGGTTTGACCCCCCAAAATGAAGGGAAAGTTTAAAAATGATAGAACATTTTCAAACTGGCATTTCTGAAATGTCACTTTATGTAATGGGAAAATCTGCAACATTTGGGTTGACCTCTTTTAAATGAAACTTTATAAAGTTTTAAACCAGCATTTCTTCACCTAAAAATACATAGGAAGTCAAAGGCAAAAGAAACCATTAGTTAAAATGTCAAATAATCTGAAAACTTGACAGTATATCTTGATTGCTTCAATAGAAGAGGTTGGATTTACCAAAATTAATGAGTTGAAAGACCCAAAAGGATTCAGAAGGCTGATTTTTCAAATACTAGTAGACTTTTTCCTGATAAGATCTTCAGTGTAGCAACAACCCTGCTCAAAAAGAACAGGTTTTTTTTTTTTTCCTTGGTGAACTCTTTGAGGACAGCCCTGACCTTTGTGAAAGGATTGGATATATGGTGAAAATCCAGTTTCTTGTTAAAATGTTCACCCAGCCAAAACCAGATATCTTGTATTAGTCATGTGCTGCCATGAAGTTTTTGAATTATGCAACTCCAGACATTATGATAAAGAGTGATTTTGCTTAGGGAGCACACCTGCGTCTTCACTGAAATTCTAGTTTCCAACAAATTACCTAATCTGAGTGCATTTTTTCCTCTTAACTTAATGCATATTTTGTAATTTAGGAAAATTAAATCCCTTCTATATGGAATTTTAGCTGTAGACTGCATTGGTAAGGGCATATGAGAAGGACAATCTTATAGTTCTCCTTTATTCTGGTAAAAAAGATTTACACTGAGATGGAGAAACCAACCACACAGAAACCAGCTTTCATCTGTGAAAGAGTAATCTAAAGGAATTTGCTTAGTAATAAGAAAATTCTTTGATGCTGTTTCCTAATTAGCAAAACCCTCACATTACTACTCAACGTCATTATATGAAAATTACAGCATTTCTGCAGGTTTAAGCTAAAAGGATCTGAAAATACTTACCAAACAAAATGCAACTAAGGCCAAAAGTAATAGTTTAGTGTCTATCAAATAATGAACCGTTTTTCTTGATTTTCTTCTTCTTCTTTTTTTTTTTTTTTTTTTTTTTTTTTCCTACAGGGATCAGCTCTTTGGTGTTTTTGATCACTTTGAGAAAGTCCCTTGGTTTTGGGACAAATCCAACTGTCCCATTTCATACCTGACACAAAGAAATTACATCCTTCTGAGTTTTCCATAAGAGATGTCTGTGCTTTGGCAAAATCCATGAGGTCAAGAAATGTCTTGTGTAGATCAGACAGCCAAATCACACCCAGATACACCAGCTTTTCCATGGCTCTTTCAGAAAGATCTGTTTCAGAGAACAGTGTAGCCAGGACTGGTACAAGAATGAAGACTCAAGTGCTCTACCAACAAGAGTTTAATTCACTACAGACGCAACAAGCTACACCAGGTGTCTTAACCTTTTCTAACATGCTTGAAAGTTGCTGCAAAAATTAGTGTTCTTTCTGAACAAAATTGTGCTATCTGTGGAGTTTTATAGTACTTCTGTCCATTCACTTCTTCCCTTCCCTGGCAAGGCTGTGGCTGGCAGCCAGATGATGGATACAACAATCTAATGCAGCCTTTGGATAGGAGCAGGGGGCACAGGCTGTGATGAAGGTTGGGTATTACAAGGCTGAAACAGGGATTTTTGCACATACCAGCCACTAATCAATCTTCTCTTTAGAGGCTTTGGAAGTAAGCCAGAAAAGTGAGGAGCGGTGGGGGAAGAAGGGGTAAGGAGATCTGGAAGTATTATCTTCTTTTGTTTAACTAAAATAATGAATGTCTTTTTAAGAAACACTTTCAAGGAACTTCCCTGGAGGTTCAAGTTGAGCTTCTGCAGACCAGAGTCAGGGTGTCTCTGGGCTGCAGGTTTTACAGGCCAAGAGAAGATGAATAATGTACCTCCAAGCTGCAAGGCTAAAACATTCTGCTTCATCCCACAGTGACTCATATATCATACTCTCAAAATACCTTCTGGTACGCAGTATCTGGAAACAAGAAACATGCTGATCACAATTATTAATCTGCCTCATCTCCCCGAGGCTGGAGAGCAGGAGTGGCTCCATGCAGGAGGAGAAGAGATTATCCTGACCCCTTTGGTCAGGTGGTGAAAGGATTTCTTTTGACTTCATGGGAACAAAGAGCCAGAAAGTCCAGGGATGCACAGGCTCCATGCAGCCACTAGGCAGATTCTGAGTTTTACTTCTTCAAGTGGCATGCAAAAAAAAAAAAAAAAAAAAAAAAAAAAAAAAAAAAAAAAAGGCACAGAATGAGAAGCATACAGATGATGCTTCTGCTCCTGTATCTTCTATCTTTCTTCTAGTCAAACACTTTGTCTCCTCTTTTTAACTTGCCTAAACTTGTACTTCTGCAGATCTCCAATTTTTGGGCAGTAATTCCATCTTCGGGCTTACACCACTTATTTCCACTGATGGTGAGAAAAAGACTCCAGTGTCTTTGCTAAGGACATGGATGGATAAAGAGTGAATTCAGGATCTGGCTCTGGACCTTGACAATGCCAGCGGGAGGTGCCAGTCAGCTGGGGAAAACATGGGGCTGACAGACACTAGGCACAGGGATTGGGACATGGCAGGATGGTTTTCAGTCCTGAGGAGAGCATCAAAGGGTCTATGCAGTCCAACCAAACAGCTCCACAAGCAGAAATTATGAACTAAATAAAGGACAAATTGTTTTTTGCTCTGCCAGGCATCTGAAAATTCCATTCTGCCCGCTGTATAATGGAATGTTCAGCCTGTGGTGGCAAAGAGCTCTTCCAGAAGTTTCTGTAATTTCAGCTGGAAGAATGGTCCGGGGAATGGACATGAGTCTCAAACAGACCTTCTCCATCTGGAACTTATTGAGGAAACAATGGGGAGCAGGAGTCACCTGAAGTGCAGGTACTTCCAAACAGATCTAAACAGTTTAAGTCCTTCTGTAGTTTAATCTGACCTTTCTTCATCCAGCCTTTCAAGTGGCATTTCCTGCATTGTGAGCACCTCCTTCTTTTCCCTGCAATACCATGTTAACTTCCAGCCTTTACAATTTCCTGCCAAGCTCCTGAACAGTGAAGTGGCAGGTGAAAAGCAGTAGCCTGAGAAATGGTACTTTTACTGCCACCAAATTAAATGATGCTGAGTTGGTAGAAGGAGATACACTGTGAACAACATTTATCTCTGGAAATGCATGAAAGGTTCAAGAGAATAGAGTGTGAATGGGGAGGATGAGGGTGTAAATGAAGACCAGCATGAGCCTGTCTCTTTTTCATGTTCAACTTTTATAAAATCTGTATTACAGCCATTGGTCCATTTTGTTATCAAAGTATTCTACTGGAATTTAAAAATATGGCATAGGCAAAGACATGATTCAGCCCCTGGCTGGTGTTGCCTGTGGCATTTGATTGTGTCTCTGAGTAAAGATAAAACTACAAATGTTGGGAACAGCAGGCATAAAAGACCTGAGTGAGCAGAATGCAGAGAGATGTTTTTAGACAAGCTCCACAGCAACAGCTGTTCATTTGATTGCACTGGAGAGAATGAGACCTCAGCCTGAGATACAAAGGCAGTTCTCTTTTCCTGGCATATACAGGAATTTAGATATTTATGGTAAAGAAGATGATTTTTCCCTTCCACTTTGCTTCTACCCCTCAAGCAGATGTTTTGTGATGAAAGAGAAGAAAATTTGGAAAAGATGACAGGTGGGAAGCCCAGTTTATACATACAAATTCAGAGGCTTACAAGTCTTGCTGTTGTACAAAGTTTCACAAGGTGTTATTCACAAACTACCTATACACAAATATGTCTGGGGAAAGTCTCCTCTCTGTTTCACAAAGAAAGGCAGGGCTTTTAGAATCCTGTGATGATTTTGTTAGGGCCCTGCTGAAGGCCCTGCTAGAGGGAAGTTCTGGGGAAAGCTGCATTCATCTTTGTACCTCTAAATTGTTATGTAAGGTTGGTGTAGAGAGCTGATTCTCTTTGTCCCAATCCAAACCTACTGCTCCTCCCTGCAGTATGTCCACAGTACCAAATGAGAGGGAACCAGCCCTGTGGGGTTTTTTGGGGGTTGAGTTTTTTGGGGGGTTGTTTTCTGGTTTGGTTTGGTTTTGGATTTTTTGTTTTGTTTTTGGTTTTGTTTTGTTTGGTTTTTTTTTTTTTTTTTTTTTTTTGTGGTTTTTTTTTTTTTTTAATATATTTTTTTTTCCCTGTGGTTGCTTCTATCTGTCTCTGGTCCTCTTCCTCATTTGTGATGTCATTCATAACATTGTCTCTTCCCTCCAGCATGAGTCACACAGCATGGGAAAGGGTGGAGGATGCTGCTCAGTGCTGCCAGAGAAGATCTCAATCCTTGATCCTCACCTCCCACCCTTGGAACAGGCAAGAATGATGGGAGTTTCTGCCTTGGGCACCTTGAGCCACATTTTGGGGAAGAACAAAGGAAAGGCAACAGGCACAGCTTTAAAACCGTCTCTGGGGTGGTTTCTCCTCCTGTCATGAAGAGATTTCATCAGACAATTAGTTCATCAGTTTCCTCACCCACAGGTGTCCCTCCGGAGCTGAAACTAAACCTCTGGGAATGATAAAGTCCCCTAGCATATTAATGATTTTTGAGATAAGACTAAGAACTCTGGAAGTAAGGTTCACTCATTTGTTGATCACAGTACCTTTCCCAGCTATTTATTTTGGTATTACAACCACCCATGATTTCCCTATCTGTAATCTGTGTCACACCATTTATCTACTCCCAATTTCATGTGTTGAACACTTTCAGAACAGCACTTTCTGAACTGTTATTGACAGAACCTGGTTTCCTTAGGAAAGTTTGTTTTTCCCAGCACAAGTGGTGAGTTCCACACCAATTATATGGAATTGTCCCTGGAGGGCTGCTCCTGGGAGTACCATTTGCCAGACCAGCCTGCAAAGTCTGCAGTTCCTCTGATCCTCACTGATGTAGTTTCATTTTTCTGGGAAGGAGATCCATCCCGAGCTATTTCCTGAGAAACATTTTGTAATTTGATATGTCAACTATAAGGGTAAGAAGTTATCAGGCATTGTGGACTCTGCAGTGCCTGACAGTGAATGTGAGGTAACTTATTCCTCTTCCTTTCTGTTTACCTTGTGTGAACTCAGCTTTTCAAAAGAGTCACCAAAGATTAAATGATTCAGATTATCTCTTTCATAGGAAAGCCCTTCCCCCCTTTCCATTCCTCTACTTTCTCAAAGTCCACAAAAAACCCCAACAATGGTGGAAAAAACCCCAATTTTTTTTTATTGCATTACATTTTTGTTTTCTTTAAAACTGAATCCTCTTTTCTCCCTCTCTCCTGGAGACCAGCACAAATGATGCAACTGGCTTTAGCAGTCAGGCACAAGGAGCTTCATGACCAGGGAACAATAACCACACTCCATGGATTGTGTTGAGTGGGATATGAGAAAAAATGCCTGACCAAAAAAAAAAAAATACTGACGTAAAGTTTTTCTTGGGTTCCCAGAACTTTTAATCCATCAGAAAAAAATTCTAAGGGCAAGGAGAGCCACAGGCTGTGCGTGTTTTAACCATCTCTTCACTAGGCCAGAATGTTTAGTCAGTTTGCTTTATAACTGGAGAGAACACCAGCTAATTAAGAGCCTGATGATCCTGCAGCACTCTTGCCAGGCAAACAACTTCAGCAGGGATACATCCCACTTGGACTCCTGTCTGAATTAACATTAGCAGGCTGCCTTCAATTTCCCTGTGGCCAGGTGTAAGGACATAACACAGTTCCCTGTCTCCCAACACTGTCAAGGCCATGGAAGGAACTTGCCATAAGATAAGTCTTATGTCAACTTGAAATAAGCACGGGCGGCAGAAATTTGTCACAGAAAAGTGCTAATTCCAGGCCTGAGGGTGTGTCTGATTGGGACAAAGCTTCCCCCTGTGGCATGATGTCAGAAAGGAAGCAATTGCTGATACACATATCGCCTTAAATGATGGGAATAGCACCTGTGCTCTGTGGATACACAGAACTTGGACTGTACAAAGGTGGAATCCCCAGAAAAACAACTCTCTGGGGCCTCCCCGACGACCAAGAAGGGTGAAGAAAGACCAGCAGGATGCTTCTGGATCCACAGGTGGTGATTACCTTTTGCTTGATCTCTCTCACCCCTTCATCTTTTCTATGTCTCTATATCTCTGTACCTAACATTTACTATTAATTAAAATCTGTATTCTTGACTTTGGCATGTAGTATTAATGTGGCATGTGGCACATTAATTCAAGCAGGAGCATCTCTCACCCACTGGATCACAACACCAGGAAAAGCTGGAAACTTTCTCCAAAGGTCTGAGACCAAATTCTCCTTTGGATACAATGGAATAATTAATGGTTTTTCGAAGTCGCTACCAAATGGGACTCAAAATCACATTGTTTCTGAGCTTACAAGATCCTCTAGAGACAGATCTGTGTCTTTTACACACTTCTCAGTGGAAAAATCCTGCAAGGAAAGGTGGAGGCTTCAGCAAACTCAGGCTTCGGCAACATATGCGGATTCCACTAAATTTCTATTTTAACATCAATTAGAGAGAAATCTAACTAAATAACAGGGTCACTAGGATACAGAAAGTGTCTACACAGAATATTTGCTGGTTTAATTGTATTGCTTTAAGATGCAAATCAGTTTGCACTGAGCTTTTTGTATCAGCCAGCTCTGCAATACATCACTTTACAGGGTATGAACAAGGCTCTTTTTCCATGCAGAGAAAGACCTTGGTTTTGAAAAGATGCTAGGAGCCTTACTAATGTGTGTCAAGAAGAAAGTGACTCAGTTACTCTGGATCTGGTGTTAGAAGGATGCATTTGACACAGCAAGAAACACTGAAGGTTGATGATGATAGAGAGGAGACAAATAGCAGGGAGCCCTAAATTCAGAAAACTGCTGGTGGTCTGAAGTCCCCAGGGCAAGTAGGAAGCACCAAGCTTGGCACCACAAAGCCCAGTCTACAAAAAAAGTAGGACTGCAGGAGCTTCAGTTCCTTCTGTTCATATCCACAGCCATTCCCTAACAGGAGCAGCACCTGCCTACTCTCAGCATTTTCCTGCCTCCTAACTTTGGCTCCCAGCCAGACAACAGCAGCAAACACAGCTGAGTGTCTGGAAATCCATGTTCCAGGTGTCTCAGAGCTCTGGGATTCCTTCTGAGCAGTGACAGAAAAAAAAACCCTGGACAAAACTGTCTGTCTTGCAGACACTTAAGTGGTTGGGGTTTTTTTAATTTCAAAAATTTAATGTGTTATCTTTCTCTTCTGATTAAAATGATTAACATTTCCTTCCCATATAAAACAAAATGTCTGGATTTTGTCAATTAATTTAATTGCATTAAAAATACTACTGTGACATTCCAGAAGAGAAAAACACAGAAGGAAAGTTTTAAAAGTTCTAGAGGAGAAGAAAAGAAAAAGAGGGAGATCTAATAATTTTTTTTAAAGTCTAACTCTATTGAAGATTAATCAGAGATAAAGGCAAGGAACTGATGAAAATTTTCATTTCTTTCTGACCAAGAGCAGAAAACACTGTAAAAAATTATGTTGAACAGAAATGTATACCATCAAAATTCTTTTTTAATTATGGAAATTTATTTTAGAAGTTTCTATACATAATTTTGAACTATTTGTACTACTTCTGAGCTTTCCTGTGTGTTTATAAAATTTTCAGATGAAAAGTTTCTTTCCAATTGAAAAAAAAGTGTTCATTTTGTTTTGCTTGAAAATGTATTGATATGGTATGATAAAATATTTCCAAAATATTTTAGGACACCTTTTGATACAATAAATTTCTCAAATAAACTCTTTTCTGAAATGCTATATTTGTAGACACACACACAAAGTCTTAACAAATCAACAAAAATCTGGTGCATAAATTCCTATTTGAGTGTTTAAGCATTCGGTTTTTAATTGCTTTTCAGTAGTCAACACATGTTTCTTCTACATAAATGTGATCCTACTGAGGAATCAACTCCTCTTCTTGAGGCTGGGAGGTTTAAGAGAATAAACTGCTGGGAAGAGACGTTCTGGACCTAGGGGATATTTTGTCTCTGCTGCTGACTGCAGACTTGAGAATGGACTTTGGAAAACACAGAGCTAAGAAGGGAGACACTAAGGAAATTATTCCTGTCCGGGATGCTCATTCTGTGGGGGAGACCTGGTAATTGCATTACTTAGTGTGATCACTGCAGTACAAAGAAGATGTCTGGCATCCTTCCTACCTAGTCTCCAAAATCATCCTTGGATCAGGAAAGAAAGAATTAGGAGAAAAAAATGTTCCATAAGACAGGCACCTTACCCAGACATCCATTAGCACCTACCAGTGCCAGCAGCACTGGCTGCAGAAACTGGAGCACGTGTTCTGGAGCCTCTGGTTCAGCTCCCTGCTCAGCACAGGAAGGCTCAACAAGATCCCATTTCTCACAACGGGAAAATTTCACCAGCTGACCTGGAGCAATTAACTGCCATGCGTCACCACTGCCGTTGGCATGGAAATGGAAGGTCTAACCTTGTGTTAAGCTGTCAGCACCCTGAAATTACTGCTCTGCCTTTTCTATGACTCAGCAACTGCAAGACAAGAACTCCATGTTCTCCAGCAGAAACACATCCCAGAACTGTCATGCCAGCAGATATCAGCCCCTAATCTCTTGTAAACAAAAGCCCTCCCTCCTACAACTGCAGCACTAAGAGACAGGCGCTGCTGGGTTTCAATGGGCAGGGTTTGCACCACTGTGGGTGTCATTCAAGGAGATTTATCTCTTCCCCCACAGAAGAGCTGAGTTGTAGGTGCAGAAGACAGTCAGGTGTGCAGCTGCAAGGAGCCCAGTAGCACCAAGAGGCAGCCAGGAAGGCTTTGCTCATCCTTCCACTGCACAGTCAGCAGGGCAGAAAGCTGGTGATAAATCAGGGCAGTTCTCCAGAAACAATGCTGTTGAAGAGTGAGTCACCTGCCCGAGTACAAAGAACAGCTCCTCCCAATAGTTTGTTTGCCTGCATCACAGAGAGAGCAGAGAGACCCCCTAACTGCAGGGCAATAACAAAATCAGTAAATGAGGGAGCCCTGCAGGTCTTGTAGCACAGAGCTGCTGATTTAAGTTCCATAATTTCATGAACTTCCTTCTAATGTGCCTCCATCATGCCTGAGTCAGCTTCTATTCTTGACCTTAGGAAGAAAGCAAACTGCCTTGAGGCATAGATCTCCAAGGATTCTCTGACTCTGGTGCTCTTTTTGTCCAGCATCTAAGCAATGCCTGCTGTACCCACCTCATGATATTGTTTTCTCCATGCAGCCTTGCTCCCTGAATCTCCTGTTACTCTACTAAGAGAAAGGAGTAGGATGAATCAGTGCTGCAGCACTTCCTACGTTGGCACTTCATTCTTGTTTTCCAGGGCCCCAAGTCAGGATATTTGCTGCTTCGATCATTGCTGGTGGAAGAAAGAGGCCATCCCCGGGGTCTCTTCTCCCTTTAACAAACTGCTCCACAGGAGCAGGGGTTTTCCTCAGTGGAAACCCATTAGCACACAAACATAAGTCCTCATTGTCCAACAGGGAGGGCAGAGATTGCTAACAAGGATCTTTCTTCATGTTTTCAGTAGTCATTAACAACCTGTTCAAATTTTTTAATATAAAATTATTCCAGTGTATACAAACAAAACCATGAAGTCTGCTTATTTTCTCTTTCCCTCTCATTATTTTGCATACATATAGGAATTGTCTCCTCATCTGTGATTTAATTGGCCTGGCTGTTTATGCCAAAAGAAATGAATAACAGGAATGAAGAGCTCTGCTCTCCAGCCTGTTGGCTTGTCTAGCAGCAGGTGGGTCAAGCCTGAGCAGCAGCTGCTGCAGCTCCCTGTGTGCATGGCTGTTTGTCTGTGTCCTGCCTGCACATCCTGCACAGAGAGGATGGCTAGGGAGAGGCAGGAATGCACAAACACATTCCCTGCAGGAGCAGCCCATCCATATGGTGCGCTGTGTGAAGAGGGATAAAAGCCTCTGCAGGACACCCTGGCTGAGCAGAGGACTCATCCTGTCAAATGCAAAGCTCAGGAATCAGTGCAGGCCTCATCCTCATAGTGAAAGGACTTTGTTTGGTGTTATCCTGTCCCTTTCTTTTAAGGTATGGGGAGCAGGGTGTACTACCCTGGGCATCTGGCAGGATGGCAGCATCTAGAAAGGAAATACCCTTCCACACATCAGTAAGTCCCTTTATTTGGGCTGTCTCATGTCCAAGATCACTCTGTCACATACAGGCAGGAGGAGGACTGCTTCAAGTTTGCTTTTGTTTTTCCTGCAAAACCCAGCTGAAGACTCTCCTTCCTTGTTAAATACAGGATGTCACTTTTCCTGGCAGTGATCACATGCCACACTGCCACAGCAAAAATGTCCATCTCTCAGCTGAGACACTGAGAGTGCATGAGTCATGGGCTTCAGCTCAGCCTGGGGAAGGCAAGGAACCACTGTGCCTTAGGATCTGACAGCTCACAGGATACATATCTTGGGTTTGCTTGTTGCCAGGGTTTTCCCAAGACCTCAGCTAGCCGGGAACAGATGGAAGGGGCAGTCAGTGTTAAGCTGCTTTTAAAATCCGCCTCCTGTGTGGGTTCCTAAGTAAGAGCAGAGTAGTGGAGGAAGATCTGCTCTGCCTCTGGGGACCAATTTCTCAGAAGTTGTTCAGAGTGATTCTTACCTCTTGTGGAGATAAACAGACCTGTCTGATTCACTCGTTGCAGTTTTACACAAAAGGCTATGGAATATGGTGGAGCCCATCCACAGGTGGCAGCAAGTGGAGCAAGGTGAGAGTCCGGATGCAAAGATATAAACAGTGTGGATGCTTAACCTTCCACAGTGCAGATGTGGAGCTACAAAAGGAGAGTTACTCAGTGAGGCCCAAAACCTATCCTATTCTGATGTAACTGTTGCATTCATCCATCGGAGGATTCCAGCAGGAAGTCATGCAAGTGGAAAAGGATTTGATGATTAATTATTTCAGAGTTTGCTTGTTCACTTCTCCTTCCCCTTCCGTCTGTCTTTCCCTGTCATGTCTCTGCCTCACTGGGCTAATACATGTTTCATGACTGAAATACATCCTCTCTGAAAATTTTCCACTGAAATATTAATAAACAACAGTTTTATTTATTTGCTCAGTGCTTAATGACTTCATGGCAGCTACTCTGCCAGAGGCCTAAAACCACTGCCTGCCTTGGTGACCAGTACTTTCTTATTGTTGCCTTCTCCTCCTCTGTGTCTCACTTTTTTTAAACTGTAAGTCCTCAGGGATGGGCTGAAGCATTTTTCTTAATATTTCCAAAGTCTTTGATTTGTAGAACTCCTAGGAAAATAGGGACCCTTTTCCTGGACAAGTGCTGGTGGCAGTAAAAGAGACACAGATGTTATCAAGAGCATCTTAGTGACATGAAGACAACTGTCCACACTTTTCTCTTCCACTGGAAAATAGCAGAAGGCCCCAGCACTTCTTGGAACAAGATACAAATGTTATTACGGTGTGGCTCTTTGAGGTCCTCTGTTGCCCTTCAGTTCAGAGAGGAGGTTCTCACAGCAGCAAGGATGCCAACCCCAAAAACACTCTAAGGTAAAGATATATTGCATTTGTAATTACATTTCTATCTCCCTCTACAGAAAATCTGCCTGCTGCTGGAGGAGATATTTCCTTGTTGCAAAAGTAGCTATTTCTGCTCATTCTGAGTGATTTCTTGGTTATTGTGACAACAGCAGCATCATAAGTACAATGTGCAGAGATAGGAAATCACCCTCCCAAGGCACAGCTCCACCACTCCTCATGGCAGCGGTCCTGCAGGACTCTGTCCCTGACTCCCTCAGCAAATGTCTCGGTGACATTTCCAACCTGCTGCTCAGACAGATTTAAGACGCGCTCTGTGGTGCCTGCATGCTGGGGGCTGAAAAAAAGTATCCACTTGATGATACCCTTTCAGGGAATGTCAGCAAACATGTCCCACAGGCAAGCACCAGCCAGAAAGAGGGCCTTCAAATGTCCAGAGACATCTGGGATGATGGGGAAGGAGGGGAGTTCCAGGAAAGGGGAAGTTTTGATGCCAGAAGGCCTCCTGACATCCCTGGGAGGTGGTGTGGAACAGCCACAACTGCTGGTGATTTTGGCAGCCCTGGGCAGCAGGACAGATTGGCAGTGGTGTGCACTGAAGTTCTGTGTGGGACTCCAGAGTGGGCTGCATGTGGTTCTTGATCTCTTCTCTGTGCCATCTCTCCTCTTGGGCAGATTGAAACTTCATTCTCCAGCTCAGTATTAGGCAACATGCCGAAGAGCACTGGGACGGGGAAGGAGGATGATAAGGAGAAAGGTAAGAGACCCTGCTCCAATGAAGAGTCAAGAATAAATAGCTGGAGAACTCAAGCAGCAATCTTTAGTGGCCTTTAACTTCTGTGGAATTTGAAATTTATTGTCATTTGTGTGTTTTATTCAAAAATCTCCTCTTGGCAAATTTAACAGAACGTGAAGGTCTTCACAACACAGAATGGGCTGGCAAGGGTGCTTTGATTCAGAAAAGCATTGAAAACTTGGTCAGATCTGACTTTTACCCTGTTCTACAGCAACCTTCCCAAACCCATGAGAATGCCAGCACTGAGCCTTTCTCTGCAGCACCAGGGGCCAGTGGTAAGTGTGTTATCCTGCCCTTGCCTTAATACTGATTAATTGACCTCTGTTTTGAGCCAAATAATTTCTGTGAAGGACTGAAAAAATGGCAAGAGCAGTTGAAGAAGTGGCACTGTTCCTGCCAGTGTCAGCTGATCCCCGTGTGGAGTGGAGGTGGCGTTTGTGTTTTGCAAATGGGCCTGAGCTGCAGCTCTTCTCACTGCTAAGCTTCTTTTGAAACTTTCTGCAACAGCTTTTTTACACCCACCCACACAGAGAATGACACGCTCCCAGGGCTGCACGGGGAACTTAGCAACATTTTCCTGCTAGAAAGACACACAGGTAGCAACAGCAGCCAGATCCGAGGCACCTCTCAGTGCCTGCAGCACCTTTCCTCCCCACCTTCCACTCCACAACTGCAACACTTTCATGCCTTGTCAGGGTCTTGCTTCAAAGAACACAATCAGCCCTTTGCATCCATCATCTCAGAGTGCAAGCTAAAGGGCAAAGCAAGATATCGGGCCACACAGCAGGGCCAAGGACAGCTTTGGGTCCCCCCAGCCCGAGACTCGAGCCTGGGTGACCTGCTCTTCCTGTGGTTGGTATTCCACCATTAATGGGTGGAAATGAAGTTCTCAAGAGCTAAGACACTTGGTGACGATGCATAGCTGCAGCTGTGAGAGGGTACAGATGTGGTAAAGCACCAGCCTAACCTGCACTGGGGTTTGTCCCTGTCCTTAGTGTGCGGCGGCATAGAGAGGCTTTCTCAAGTTCCTCCCGTGAACACAGAGGTGAGGACATCCTCCCACAGCAGACAAAGAGGGAGACAGGACCAACGCACACCAACTCTTTTAAGAGGTCTGGACACGTGTGGCTCAAAAAACCCATAGAATTCCCCACCGTGGATCCTTCTGAGAGACAGCAGGAGTGAGATATCCTTGCGGGATAACAAAAAAAAAAAAATTGCAAGAAGTTTGAGGAAGAGGAGGGAAGACAGACTTTTCATTTGTGGCAGATATTACTGACTTCGGTGGGACAGACCTGAGGTGGTCCAAGGACAGAACACCTCCAGACAAGTTTGCTTCTGTGGTTCTGTTTTATGAAACAAGATCCAGTGCTCATGCTACTTTGTTGGTACTGAAGGAAGGATTGACTAGAGTATTCTCATGACAGATGTCTTGCTATGAATCCTTGGAAATCTCATCTCTAATGCTGCCAGGCTTGGAGGAGAGACCACTTTTTGGGATCCAAAAAGGCTGAAGACCACTGCTTGCTCCGTTAGCAGTAGTGCTGTTCCTCAGCAAATCTGAGGCTGGAAAAATGAGCTTGCATAACATCCAAGAACGGACTGTGGAAGGGACAGTAAGTTTTCATCAGTGGGAAACACACCCTGGGAAGTGTAAAAAGGCTGGGAAAGTACACTAAGCTATTTCCTCTAAACATCTTTCTAGTCTTCAAGGAAGGTTGCCATGGAAAAAGAACAATTTAGAGATCTCAGATCCCCTTTGTTTGTTTTGTTACTTTGTTCATTCCTTTGTGCAGTGAAGATCCCAGCAGAACCTAGTCAGTGACATATCTTAAATATTAATAAACAGATCTGCCTTCTGTAGTTTGGAGCAACCTTCCAGAGAGGGGTGCTCTGAAAGCAGCTGTTTGCTTGCATGATCTGGTTGAAGAGGATGTCAAAATGATGTGCAGGATCCAGAATTGGCAAAAGAGGGTGATGAAAATAGCTGTGACTGCTGGCAGAGCACGGACTAAAAGTGCTCCTGTTCTAAGTGGATAAGTTTCAATGGAGGAAATAGCTGTCAGCTGACATAGACATAGAGCCCCAGCATCCCAGAAATACTGAACCCAGGGGGAATTTTTCACAGCCCTTTCTTCACCAGTAAACTTGCAAGACAGAACCTGAGCTTTACAGAAACAACCAGCAGAGTCTGACTGGGACATTTTTCTCCATGCGTTTTCCATTTGTTTGCCTGTATTATGACATTTGAGAGAATGGGAGAGCTCCCTGTGAAAATTTTTTTGGGGGAACGTAAAAATGTTCTGAGAAAAGGGAAATATTTTGGTTCCAATTCTCTGCTGTGGCTCAAAAGCAGCTCCACCAGGATGCTTCATGGCCAGGAAGCTCCAGGATGCTCCTGCAGGGACTTCTGCCACCACTAAAGAACAGAAATAAAAACCAGGGTTGCAATTCTGTATGTTGGGTTTAAGTTCTTTTTTCTGCAAGGAGGGGAAATAAAAGGAAACATTCTGCTTTTGGACCAGCTGTCAACACCTTTTTGGTGGTCAGAAATGTATCAACACAGCCTCTTAGAATGAATTTGTAACTATTCTTAGATAAATGTAACTATATTACAAATGTAACTATTCTTAGATACTCACTTTAGGTTTACTGAGTATTAAGAAACCCCCAAAAGTCTTCCGGCTGGTGGAGACTACTGATTATTTTCAGAGTATAGTGGAGTTAACAAAATAAAGCAGAAAATAAGTAAATATTAGTCTAAAAATATGCAGACTTGATCTCTGCAATCCTAAAAAGCAGTAGGGTCACCATCTGGGAAATTCACCAAAATATTACAAACATGACATCAGACCAAGTGAACACAGACACAAGACAATTGTTGTGACAGAGATCTCATGTGAGTTCACCAGCTGAAGGACACAAAAGCTGCGTGAAGAAGTGAGAAATCATACAAAATGGACATTATACCTGAAAGCAAAGGAAGCATACAATGTTTCATGGATATCAAGAATAATTCAGAAGGAACCAGACAGGAGTCTTGATCTGTCCCATTACTCAGAAACAAAGTATAGACCTTAGGTAGAAAATTAAATCCTAGAACCTTAAATGCACCCATCTGTGGGAAATGGAGACCTCTTATCTCATAATGCAGGTTTTCCAGAGCTGCAAAGTGATTTCTAATAATCAGTCCCACCTCTCTCCCATTTCTTCATAAAAAAGCGTAGAAATGTCAGAACTGCAATTTGATCCTAAGGAAGATTTTTGAAATCTGGAAAGACCTTTTAGGTTGAAAAATTAGAGTGCTTTTTGTTTGTTTGTTTGTTTGTTTGTTTGTTTGTGTTTTTGGTTTTTGGTGTTTGCTTGTTTGTTTGGTTTTTCTCCTGTTGAAGGAGAAATTAATGGTGGGAGAAAAGAGGCTCCAGGTATTTGCTGCCAACAGTTTTCTGTTCTTTGAAGAAATGAGCTACCTTTCAAAGTAGCTCAAAGTCAGGCCTACTCACCTGCCTCTGTGCCTTGAAAGAATGTTGGCACTACATTTTCTAATAAAGTTGACTAGGAGACACAGATTGGACAGTACTCACCAAACCCAAGGTCTGTAAATAAAATCACTGGGAAAAGGCTGCAAATGCACTAGATATCAAAGTAGCCAGTAAACTAATTTAAGAAGGAGATTGATTGCTGCTGTGTGAAGTTAAAAATTACTATGCTTTTTTTCCCCACTGAAATTAGTCACAGAGAAGAGGCATGTTAATAAATCAGTTCTGGTGTGTAGCAAACAGGCATAAGGAAAAGTAATTAAAAGCTTGTTGAGATCTTAATCTGTGTCTATAAATGCTGCAAAACCATTCCTGGCTGCTCATATAAACCTTTTGCCCATCACTGCCCAGGTGAAGTGATAGTCCAGTGAGATGGGTTTGATTTCAGAAAAACCTTTCTAGAGGTAAAAAGGGTGAAATGCAATGAGACTGTTTTAGTAATCCTGAAGAGTGTGTGGAGAAGAATAGAAATACTTCCTGCCTTTCCCATCCTTGGAGAGCATTCCTGATTTTCTCCCAGTTCAGCTCTTCTTCAGCCTTTTTCCCTGCTCTGCTCTGCAGCATCGAGGAGCCTTAGCTGCCCTTCAGACATTGAATTTAATGACTGTGCCACACAATAGAAGTGCAGGCAAAAGAAAGAAGGAAGAGTTGGCACAGGCAGAGATGTATTGTGCTGAATTTTACGTCAGGACCAGAAGGGATTTTATTATATGATTTTCTTCTTTACAGCTCCCAGCAGAGCAGCGAGTGCACAGATAGGCTGTAAACCCATACAGTGCAGGCTGCATAAATCACAAATATAAAGCAATGTAATATTCCCTCCTGCTGATCCAGCCCCATCAGCCCTGTCAAGGCCAGGGGGGGCCATTATTGCTTTTGGTGGCATGTCTCTGTTTGCAGAGATAAGAGAAGAATCAAGAGGGGGCACAGCTAGTGGAAGGGACCAAGGGTACTGGAGATTCCCAATACGAGACCAATATATCCCAAATATAAGGAGACTTACTCAAGAAATTTTATGAGGCCATGACAAAATGGATTTAAGACCTCGAGACCTTTATTCCTAGCTGGGATTTTGCACCAGAAATGAGATCCCTGCTCCTAGCTGTACAAAAATGCCCCTTCCACATACATCCTGACACTCAAGGAAGCAGATGCAATGGTTGTGAAAGATGCTGTTTGAAGATGTTTCACTAGGGGAAAAACAAACAAACAAACAAACAAACAAACAAACAACCCCACAACTGTTTTGTGAACTAATGAGCAGCCCTGGCAGCTGAAATGATCAGTGGCACATAATTTCATATCAAGAGACATTTGCCCCCTGACAGCCATATTAATGGAGTCCAGCTGGGTGTTGATATGGTTATCCTTTGCTGGTAGGTATAGAGATATTTTCCACAGGCAGACAGGCTGCAGGCTAATGATCCTTCCTTGATGGGGCTCAGAGGCAGAGAGCTCTCCCAGAGGTCCCTGTCACAGACAGCTAAGCAGGAAAGTCAGGGATCCATGTGGAGGGGGAGCAGCAGAATCCCAGTCCCTTGTGCTCCAGAGGGAAGGATTAGCCCATGCCCACAAGCTGCTGAGGCCACAGTGAAAGTGTTCCTGGGAGCTGAGCAGGCAGATGTCATGGGAGATGGATTGGGTTTTCACGTGCTGCCCTGAGGATAATGATTTCCTGTGGGTTCTCACAATGTTAGAGAACACAGGTGCCATGAAACAAGTTGAAAAAGTAGCTGTCCAGCAGTGTAGGTGATGGTGTTTGCTCATGCAGAGCTACACTGCCAGCTCTGACAGAACTGCTCTAGGACAGGCAGAGCACACAGGGTTTTCAGTCAGCAGCCACAGCAGAGACGTCACAACAGCAGTAATGGAAGTGCAAGGAGAGGCAGAGAGGACGGCTGGCTCGTGTGTGACTGCAGCTCCTGAGAAGTCACTGGTATGTGTCCCTCAGCCTTTCTCTCAGCTGTTTCAGGGTTGGAGGATGCCAGGTTCTGTAAAAGCATGCAATAACAGACTCTTTCTCTTCCACCAGCTTTTGTTCTAAGGCCTGCCTTTCATGCTCTGAATTTCCAGCAGATCACCTTTATTTCCAGCAGATGTATTTTTTACCCTCCAACCTGATGTCCGCAGTCACAGATGTCACCCATCAGGGATGCTCTAGGGCTTTATTGTTCACAGTGATTCATGAAAGCCATTAGCTTTGAAAGGTAGCCCACTAAATGTAAAAGGAAATCAGCAAAACAACAGATCACAAAGCAGCTGTGAGAAGTCATGTAAGCCTTACTTAGTGCTACATGGCATTGAATTCATTCACATCGACTTCATGGGCTCTGCTTTGACACCCAGGTGATGTACAAATATGAGTAAAGAATATTTTAGTATTCCCTACTCTTTAAGAGGACACTGCGTCTGTCTCTAGTTTCCCTGTTTACCATTCTGAATAAGAACACGGTGGTGACAGACAGATGGACAAGATGAAAGTTGGACAAGAAAGAATGACTTAAAAGCCCTTGCCATGTACAGTGTCTATGATTTCATGAGTCATTTCAGTGAGAAAAAGAGGTAATGAAACATTTGAATGGAGTTAAAAAGACATGACATCATGGTTCTCTTTCCTCTCTTTGAAATTAGTAGTAAATTAAATTAACCTCAGCCATTTATCATTAACAAAAAAACCCTTTAATTTGCTTTCTACTAAATACATGTCCTCTCTCTCTTAAATCAATTCACAAGAGAAAAGTGAGAGGCTTTTTCCTGCATATGCAAAGCAGAACAATGTGGTCTTTGAGCCACTTATAGAACTTCCATCATTAAAAACAAATCAGCAATAGCTCCACCACAGCTACATCCAAACACCAACTAAAATACTTAACTGCAGCCTTTAGCAGCAGTTCTTGTTCTGGCTGCTTAACTGAGTACCCTTTCCCTCTGGGTTGGCTGAAATGCCCTGGTGAGATTCCCTGGGCACAGCTGTTTATGCCCTTCAGAGATGCTGTCTTTGGCTTGTTTCTTTTTCCCGGTAGAAGTCAGGATTTTCCTTGCGACTTCGTAACTCATGGTGACACAGTTTTACAGGATTCACCAAAGGCACCTTGAGCTGATTTAAGGACTCCCTATGATTTGGGAGGGTTACGCGGACAAGGTTCAGGCCCCCTCCCTGCAGGTCTCTCCTTTTTCAATTTTTGATTTTTCTCCTCTCTTTTCTCCTAAAACAGACTCCATGATTCTGCTGTGCATGTGGTGAAAAGGAGAAATAGAAAGTCACCTTGCAAGAGTTTACAAATGGTGGTGTTTCTCTATTTTACCATTGATCCTCAGTTGCAAATTGCTAGGAAGAATGATCTTACTTGACACAATTAGAATCACAGTATCTGACGCTTTCGAACAAGGTTGATTGAGGAAAAATTGCTCAAGTTTCAACAGAACAAAGTCAGATATGGTAAAAATAAGAGACAATGCCCTTGGGATTTAAATATGGATCTTGACAATGGGGGATACTGAATGTGCTGGGAAACAAGAAATTTGTGCTCTCAACTAGAGAGCACACTAGACAGAGCCACTGAATGTCACAGGACAACGTGGTCTGCACCACATTTAACAAAGTGAATCTTTCAAATACGTGTGACATCCTGAGGACACATCAGGAAAGGCCCAGGTGATGCTCAAGTCAGTCAAACAGAGACTGGGTGAACATGCTGAATCTTTAGCACGGATGATTTGGCCAGTCTTGGGACCAGCACTTTGATGAGATCCCATGAGGTCACAGAAGTTCTTGCTTTACAACAACTTCTGTGTAAACCAGGGCTCCTAATTAATTGCTTAATTAGTTACAGCCTGTAGAAACTTGCTCAGAACAATGCCATCTGTGCAACAAGGTCAAGGAATGAGGACACTTTTGGAACAATGACTTAGTGTGGTGTCTTGAATTAAATTCAGAAATCTCAGGCTGGGAGAGTTACTATTTAAATTAGTACAAGGTCCCACATGTCTCTGGAGCAAATCCCACTTCCTCTGGGTTATCACACCTGTGAGGATTTGGAGTGTGCTCTCTGCCATTATCAGCCCAATGACCACTGCCAGCTTTCACAGCACCTCCTTGTCAGAGCAAAGCAAAATGTTGGGAGAAGATACTTGCTTTGGATCTGTGGAAAATGAATTCTCCACAATTCCTTCTACAGATTCCCCATCTGATGAATGAGCCACAAAAGGTCCAAATACAAGCCAGACAAGGCTCTCTGAACAGAACTGTGAAGAAAAATTGCCTTTCTTGCTCCCACCACTACATTTCTACCCCTCTTGTTAGAGACAGTAGCAGTAAGTAAAGATCCCTCATGGTGATACACCTCATAATTCTGGGACAGACAGACACATCCACTGGCCACCATTGGGAATGGGAATTCCAGGTAATGTCTGGTTAGAATTGTACCCTTTCTCCTGGACTTCATGATGATAGCAGGATGAAAAATGGGGTCAAGCAGAGACTGCCAAGCCCATCTTTCCCAGAGGATGCTGTAATACCTCTTCTTTTGCCCCTGGTCTTGCCCATCCTCTTGGAGGAAGCTGAGTCCTCCTGCAAACACATTTGGACTGGCAGGAACACCCCTGACTCTTCCATGCTACTTAGAAATAATGCAAGAAATGGCAATAATGCAACATGTGGAAATGCCATGGATAACTTCTTGTTCATCACAACCCATAATGAGTGTATTTAATACCAAACTGGCATTGAAGAAGGCTTTCCCAACATGAAAAAGCTGACTTTTTTTCACCCCAAGCAGATAAAATTGCAGACTGGTTTTATTACCAAGAATAACAATTTTATTGCCAACATGACAAAAATGTCTTGATGGGTATATTTGAATGTTTTAGATGCAAACTGCACAGATGCAGGTAGATCCTAGTCCATTTCTTTTGAGCTGGTTCTTGTAGCTTGTCCAAAAATAAATACATAAAAAAACTTGATCTCTCTCCTACTGCTGGGGAATCAGTCAATTCAATGAAGAATTACCATTGTCTGGGAGGCATCTTTGGGTGCCTAGCTCACTAGATTCAAATCTTCAGAGAGATACTCTGCAGCCTGTTTGAAAGAGATGTGTAGATTGAAATCAGAAGTGATCAATTTCCTTTGCTGTGCGTTCAAACAAAGTAGTAATTCAGAAGCCCTCACCAAAAGAGATGCTGAGAGATAGCAAGCTGTATATTCAAGATTAGAATATAGCCCTGAGTCTCTGGTACATGATGTTAATCTTTGATAAGAATATTAAAAACTCTGTGTATGTTGCAGACTGATAAAATATTAACCTTAAGCCTCAAAAACATCCTCATCCATTTACTGCTGCATACATTGAATGTCAAGTGAGAGGGACCTCCTTTCACTGGTCTTGCTTTTTAAAGGGTGCTGCCACAGCATGAGATGAAAGAAAGGTCTCTTCTATAAACAGCACCCAATGAACTGCTCTAGATGAACGTGCTGCTCTCCTTGCCAAAGCAGACTTCCAAGCAGATCATTCTCCACCTTGTGTGTGAAGACCTTCAGCACAACACAAAGCATCCAAAACTTTTTGGCCTTACTTGACAATGGAAACAGACATTGGAATGGCCAGAAGGAAGGGACCATGTTCCATTCCCAGACCTGCAAAAAGGTCTTTTCTTTTTTTTCTCATGCCTCTTTTAGCAGGGCATACACTGGGAAGTGCAAAATAACGTGCCCTGTTTCTGCCCTCAGACTGTGAACATGCTTCTTCTGTTTCCTCTCCTGAAATATAATTCTTCCTGGAAAATCTACCTTTGCAGATGGGAAAAAATTGAAGCATTTAGTGGAGATAAGTGAGGAGTACTAACAAAAGCCCCAAGTCCATTTCCATAATCCTGCTAACAGCATCCCTGCTCTCTAAATTAAAAAAAAAAAAAAAAAAAAAAAAAGCAAAACACTAAAACCCCACTGCCTAAGGCTAAAAAGTTCTTTAAACTTAGTCAGAATTGCCTAAATGTCAGGGAGACTGAACCCCTGATCAGCTCCTGTGGAATATTTATTGCCCTGTTCTTCAGATGACTCCACCAGAGAGGCCTCTGAGTGAATCTGTGAATACTACAGGCACTTCCAGCTTAGTGGTAGCAGTGGGCTGAAACAACCCTCACATTCTCATAAAACTGTGACATAACAAGTCAATTGCAAAGCAACAAAAAGTAACAGCAGGATGAAGAGGGTGCCTTCCTGGCATCAGAATATTTTATACCCTTGCAGTATGACTATATTGACAACTCTCTGGGATTGTATCTGGCTTAGCAAAATGTGTGAGGCATAAATAAAGAAAAATTCATGTACAATACTTGCTATTGTGCAGGATGCTCTTGAAAACAAAAAAAAAGATCCCTCATCTCCTCAAATACTTCAAGTTGGTCTCTCTCCTATCTCAAAACTTCCTTGTAATTAAACACCTGCATAATGAATTAATCTCTCCAGGGAATGTTATTTGCCAGCTACTTTTTCAATTATTTAAAATTAGCTTAAGGGCTAAAGCAATCAGGTCATTCATTAATTTAATTCCTTTTTGTAGCTGTACTTCGTGACTTGGAAATAAAACTACAAGATCAAAAGGACAAAGAGGAATGAAGACAAAATTATACAAGACACTCATAAAGTTCCCTGGCCCATGACCTCACCCAGGATGCCCAGTCTCTGCTGGTACACAACACACTCTAAATGGCCATTTTCTTGTGCAGACAAACACTTCTCTGGAGACACCTACCCAAAGGGAAAAGTTGGCAGGAGCAGCATCCATGAACACGCAGAGCACTGGCTGGCAGCCAGCTCCCACTTGGAAAGATGAGGATTGGAGATGCTGGTAATTCATCAGCCCCACTTCAGAGCAGCTATCTTTGTCTGCAGAACTGCCTGGGGGAAGAGGGGAAGAGATCCTCTTCTACCCAATCCAGGATGAAGCTTTCCTCTTTTCTCCCAAAGGACCAGAAGCTGCAAACTTCTTGAATGCATTAAACTACACCAGGAGCTTTTTGCAGAGGCAGAGGTTGTCATCCAAATGCCCATAACCGGGGGCCAGGGTCATCTACTTCTGAGCTGCTTTTCCAAGCACAGGAAAGCCAGCACTCTCCGATGGTGACGTATGTACCTGGCTGCTTCAGGTAGCTTCTCTCTGTGTCGTGGCTGGGAACAGAAGCTTTGTATTTTACTCCCCTCTGCCTGGCAAATCTGCCACAGGCCTGATGGGAGTAAGGGGATGAGTGTGGGCTGGCAGCCAGCTGTGACCTTCTGCAAGAAGTCCATGGCCTGGTGACCTCCCAGGACCAGGGTTCTCATGTGAGTTCAGTGGCCACACCATCAGCACTGTGCCATCTCAGCAAGACACTAGCCAGAGCTCCTCTAGGGCAACTTCTGCCACAAAAGACCTTTGCAGTTCCTTGTGAGGAGAAACTAAGTTTAAAGTATTTTAAAACTTATTCCTAGCACAACTGGGTTTAATTGTTTTACACCTTTTGCATCAGAAAAACTACAACAGTTCAGAAGGGTAAAAGGGCACCTGGGTGTGCCTGTACTCACATGCACAGAGCTGGACAAAGAGCTCAGGGATTTGCTTTCTGAGTGAGCAGCACAGAGAGCTCAAACCTTTGTGTGACAGTCAGCAGAGACTGGGCTGGGCAGCCCCAGAGTACACCCAGTGCCCTTTACTCAATCTGTGCGACTCAGAGCAACAGCCCTGCTTAAGCAAAAGAGTTGTGTGACTTGGTATCTGGTCCAAGACAACAAAACAAAGGCCTTTTATTTCCATTACAGCTCATCATCTTTAGACAGTTCTTTTGTCCAGGCATTACTTGGACCAAGAAATAATGCAGTGTTGAAAAAACTCTTGAAAATGCCAAAGCCTCCTGTCTGCTTTGCTAGCATTGCTTCAGCAATGCTGACCAGCATATCCTGCAAGTATAGATCTTGGCATGTCACTACCAAGTAAAGAAAAACACCACATTTTTTGTTCTTCTTTTGCCTTTTCTTCTTTGATATAAGAGGTTGCTGCATCCCCTCTACAAACACATGCTCCTGGCTGTGTGTCAAGCTCTTTATAATAGACCATATTCATTTTTTTATGGAGTAAAGTGGGACAGATAAGAAAAAAAGCAGGGTGGATGGATAAGAGCAGGGCATCACCAGCCAGTCTGGTGGAGTGTGGCACATCATACTGCTGTTCTGTCTCATTCCTCTCCCTGTTGATACGGGAACTATGAGCCACTTTTCTAAGGAATAAACAGCAGATGGCACCTGGCTGTTATTTCTCTGTCCACTTCTTTTGAAGTTGGATGTCAAAACCTTATGCCAGAAAAGCAAGGACAGTGAAATCCACACATGCATGCTGAGCACTGAAACTCTGAAAAAAGCTAGAATTCATATTATTTTCTACCTTCCAGTGGGAACATGAACATTCTTTCCTTCTTCTCCTCAGTGACTACTGAAATATGTCAGAATACAGGTATTTTTCTAAAGCCCCTGTCTCTGAAAACTGGATGAAAAGTAACCAAATATTTCAGAAGTTATCACGAAGGAAGACAAGCTACTCTTTTTTTCTGGTCACGTATGCCTAGTTTCCGTGTGAAAACTGTAAAAAACCCTTTACCCAGTGAGACAATGCGAGCAAATAATTACAAAGCTTTGCATCCCTGCATCCCCCTGCGAGGGAGGTAATTACAGCAGGGAGTCAGCGCAGCAGACGGGAAGTGATTGCTCCCTTGTGCTCCCAGTGCAGTCTGCTGCCTGGCAGGTCTCACCTGCTGTCGGGGAGGAGGGAGGCTGGGGAGGCTATCTGAGAACCTAAGCACATGGAAAAGTGTGCAGAGGGATTTTTTCCCAGGTGTGTGTCCAGGTCAGTGACACAGGTCCTCGGAGAGCTCACGGGAGTGGGGGGGAGGTGCTGTGCACGCTCTTGTTTCTGCCTGTAAGGGAGCAGGCATGAGGTGAAGCTCATTCATAGCATCAAAGGCTCAGCTCTCTCATAATGAATTTCTGTTTACAGTAGGGAGGGAAATGTGTGACATGGTATTGCTCTCTTTTCTAAATATAAAAGCAGGGAGAAAAAGCAGATTCATGCAAAAAGACCTTTCAGGATTGTTATCACCACCCCCCAGCCCAAGCAGAAAGCCTGGCAGCCCGAGAAATCATCTGACAAGTTCAATGGTAAACATGACAAGAAAAAAAATATATATTTTTAAAGTTCTTTCTTTGATTTATGAAGGTTCACACTTGCCTACAATCTACAATGCTAAAAATATCCTTGGAAATAAAAACTGAGGAACCCGCAAGACTCCAGAGGGTGGAGATTTATGAAAAAATAACCATAATGAGGTGGGTTTTTGATCCCACACTCTTTGTGGGGAGGAATTTTTGGTGAAAGACATAATTTGCTTCCTTCTTTCCAAAAGTTTCCTTGCAAAATGCACAAAAACTCCTTTGATTGAGCTCTTCAACTGTTGACTAATGAGACAGTCCAAAAAATGGCAAGACTAAAAGCTCACATGTCTCATTCTGGAGAAGCAAATGTGAGAGAAGACAGGACACAGGGTCCCATCCTGAGAGTGGAGCTGAGAGGAGCACAGGACTGGGTAGCTACAGGAAGTGGGAGCAAGACTCTTGTGGGAAGGAAAACCCAAATAAAACCAGAAGGAAATAACTGAACAAGTGGACAGCACAGTGATGGCCTCAAAGCTCTGTGTTTTCCTGAGGGAAGATGAAAAGCAGCAAGTCTCAGCTTTGCTTGGGATAAGATCACCAGGTGACATCCTGCTTGGAAAACTGGATATCCCAATGGCAAAAAAAAAAAACCAACAAAAAACATATTGAGCTTTCATAAAGTACATTTCTGAATCCACTGCTCCTCTCTGCTGGCTCACCTGTGGATGCATATCTTCACTTCCACCACAGAGACAGACCCTGCACAGCTGCACCCCTCGATACAGAGGCTCTGCAAGAAGCCCCAAGTCAGCAGCACGTTGGCAAGAGCCTTGGTGGAGACAGTAAGTCCCACACAGGAGCAGAAACATCACCTGCAGGAAAAACTTGGCTTTCATGGAGCACAAACGCCCCAAAATTCAATCATTCTGTTGGTAAGCAGCACCTCTGCTGTCTTACAGCGTCCAACCGAATGCTGTGTAATTGTTTTGCAGCATGACACAGGCGTATGCGTCATAAATATGCTGGCAGGTGATGCAGGAATAAACAGAGTACCTATGCCTTTGGAATGAGCTGTACTGCAGATACATCTTCTGCAAACAAAGGCTTCATTTTCAAATGCATCCCACACCAGAGCAGAGCAGATTTTTAAAACAAAATTCACTGCCAGTGCTCCATACTACACCAAAGAATCCATCCCCCATCTCTGAATTTCCTATGTGTTGTGATTTATTCCCAGATGGCCTTTTTGGTACAACTGCAAGGAAACTTTGGAAAACACAAAATTTTCAAGAGCTCAAGCAACTGCAAAAAAAGAGGTCTGATCATGAGTAGCAAGAGTTGATCTTTAGCTATACCTCTGGCTTTTGATAAAGTAGGGGAAATGTTAGACTATTCTTTTGAATAAAGAAGGGGGAATGTTTTTGATAAAGAAAGGGGGAATGTTAGACTATTCTTTTGAATTAACAAGTGATCTCAAATGTTATGTAGGAGTTTAAGTTGACCGACCTACATAAACAGAAACCACATATCTAGTTTATGTGTCGAAGTATGAGTTGATATCACTGTCAATATTAGCTTAGCAAGGTGCAGGATGGTTTGTACCAACTGTCTCAGCACGCTCTCAGCCACAGGAGGTTTGGGCTTAATGTTGGTTTCATTTTTCCCCCAGAAAATGCCAGTTTGTTGGATGTGGGGGTTTTGCAGAAGAATCACTTTTCCCACATGTTTTCTCAGGGCTGTGATGGACCTGCTGAATGTGAAGTCAGGGAGAGAAAGGAGCTCCCTGGGAGCCTGGGGAGAGGACAGAGAGATGCGTCTCTGCTGGACTGGAACAAGCTGGACCATCCTTCTACAAGAGATTTGAAAACTGAGTTTAGGCAGCTACATTCGGCTATTCTTCGTCATTACATTAAACCAAAAAACATCCGGGTTTTTGTTTACAAATGCCAAAATCATTCAGCACAGTACCAACTTTTTCCCCTGTATTCATGCTTTTTCCACCTTCTGTATTCTCCCATGGAAGACAGAGGTTCCTACAGACTCATGCTGGCCCTGGGGTCCATTCACAGCTAGGTGCCCTGGCCTTTGTACCCTGGTTCTCAGCACATTTATCTTCTCAGCAATATTGCTTTTTAGTATTAATTACATTGGGGGGTTTTGCAATTATTGGACCATGCTGTGCTTTCTTTGCTCAGATAAAACTATCTCACAAACAGTCAAAACTCTCACAAACAATCAGAACTTGTTATTTTCCACAGGACAAACACTAATTGTCTCAGAAGCTTCCCAGTGCAAAGACAGAGTGTTCATTTGAAGTTAAAAAAAAAAATAGTTCTGTCTCTTTTGTGTTATTTTTTTGATCTTGAAGAGTAGGATTCTTCAGATCTGAAGAGCCTGCTCTGGTTTGACAAATCAGCAGGGCTGGTAGATGTTTAGTGCAGGCAGATTAGAAAGACAGCTGAGAGGGTGAATGTGAAGGGTGCCGTGGAGCAGAGACTGTAGTTTGCAATAGGCACTAGAGAGAAATATAATCAAATGTTTCCTCGCAGTCACTGATGAGGCTGCCAGTGTGATGCCTTCTCTGTCACCTCACATTATCTGCCATGCTGGGAAACTCAGTAATTACATTGTAGACACTTATGAAGACATACTTGTCGAAACAAATGATGGGCATGAGGTGATTGCAAGTTAAGCAATGTTAAGATTGCCTCGCAAAGAAAACAAACCAAAACACAGTCTCTTCTTTGGTAAAAAAGGTATTTGCATATTAAAATTTTAAAGGAAGAACTGACTGATCATTTTTTTTCCCATGGGAAAGGAAATGGTTTCTGGAAAACAAATTTGCATCTGCACAACAGAAATTATTTTTCTACTCCTGGAAGGATATTCTAGATTATCAGCTTGGGACAAGTGTATCTGTTTTTCCAATGGGAAAGCCAAGCGTTTGAGCTAACAAGGGTGTTTTCTATTCAAAAGCCATGTCCAGAGAGGATTCTTAGCTGGACATATAACCTGACATGGAACCTGATCATTGCCAACTAAATGCTAAAATAATTTGTAGGTGCCTCCCTTAGCAAAGTAACTCAAAAGGCAGCCACCACTACCACAGAGACATATCCAGGTGGGGAAGATGCCAATCCCTTGAACTACCGTCCACGGCCCTCGAGAATGTCCAGCAGGAGATGTTTTAACATTACCTCATGGGACAGGTAAAAGGCAGCAATTCCCAGTGGCCAGAAGCAACAGAGCATGGAGAACACAGTGAGGCCAAGATGATCCCTTGGTGGCATCATCAGGAAGTTGTCTTCGCTCTCGGTGTCGCTCGAGTAATCGCTCTGGAACAGCAAAAGAGAGAAACGTAGATGTGCTGGTTAATGACATTATTGCTTGTCCTCTGCCAGCAGCCAATTCCCTGATCATTTGTCCATTTCTCCTACTCCACCACAGCAGTGGCCAGAAGGTCTCCTCTTCCTCACACACTGTGCCACAGACTCCATCACTGTTGCATGAGCTTGAAAGCAAGAAAAGACAAATGCGAAGATATCACTGCAGACAGCTGAAAAAGAAGCCCATTAAAGGAAGGGGCTCTCTAGTCAGATGAACCAGGGTGAATATTTCCTTTCAAAAATGAAGGAGAAGAAGGAGAGGGAAAAAATCCACAGTATTGCTGAAACCACCCCTTGAAATTGTGCACTCACCTGAACAGGTGAGATACAAAACAAAAAATGCTTTTGATTTTTCAGGTTTTTGATTTTCAGGATTTGTGCTGGCATAGTATCTGTGGAGACCACCTTCCTGATATTTCAAATTGCCTTTTCTTTTGAATAAAAATGAAATGGGGAAAAGATTTCTCAGGTAACTTTGGCTATGTGCTGACTCACAAAATTTTCAGTTATGCTGCTTTCCAAAGGCCAAATTGACCCATCTATGAGTTACCAAGGGTGAGAGAATAATTCTAATCATAAAGTCCTGACCATGCAGACCAACTGTGAACCAGAAGGGTGAAAAAAGTCAAAAATCCCAGAAAGAAATCCAACAGCAAAAGGTACCCCAACTCTTCCAGTTAAACACTCCTTTCCCCAAGCAAATCTTCCTTCCCAACATTATCTCTTACAAGAGGACACCTCATCCTGGGCTTATCAAGAAACCTTCTCCATTCAGAACCCCCCCCTGACATTGGGATTATTGATAATTTGGCTACCTAGTTCTCTGTCTTCACTTATTCCTGGATCTGCAAGAGCTGCATCCTGACACTGAAGAAGTTGGATATTAGTGTTGCTGAAAAGTCAGAGTTATATTCGTCAGTTAGGGTTCCCTTCCCTTCCCTTCCCTTCCCTTCCCTTCCCTTCCCTTCCCGGGCACTATTTCCCAAGTTTGTTGGAGAAATCAGGCATTGAAATTCCACAAAAAACATCTACACAGGGAGGTAGAAAGAAGAGAAGCCAACTCCACTTGTAAGATGCATATATGATGCAGTTTCGTCACAGCCTGTAAGTGCCTGAGCAGATAATTTCTGATCAGAGACAGCTCTTTCATTCTGTAGAAAAGCTGAAGTGACTGAAAAAAGAATAGAGGAAGAGCAGACACAAGGTGCAGATTTTTAACAGAGATGGTGATGAACACTTTTCTGCAGTTGTAATGGATTTTCTATTAAAAAAAATACTTTTCTTAAATCAAAGCTGGCTACCCCTAAAAGCTATGAGCTTTACCCCAACCAAGACATTACAATTGCTCAGCAGACAGCCTGCCAAGCACACTGGAGATGTCAGACAGCAGGGTCTGCTCTGAACTACAGTTGCCAGCAACCTCTGATGGATATTCAGGAAACAGCCCTTTTCCTTTTTTCCTTCAAAGCAACCAATTCAGCAACATGCACACGCTGCATACAAAACGAATTCCTTATGTGGCCCTGTGGGATCTGCCTTCAAATCCAGATGGTCCAGTGGTCTGGTTTGACAAAGATCAACACAATGCTGCTCCAAGTTAATATGTGCTCTGTTTCCCTCCACACAATGCCTGTTCCAGTAATGTAGTTAAACATGATGACCTATTCTGACCAGCATTCTGCATCCTTCTGCTCTCCTGCAAGTGTTTCGAGCTCATCTCCATGCAGCAGATGCTGAAGGCAGCAGCAGGATGGAGGCTCTTCTGCCAAAGGCTGTAGTTTATCACTGCTCTGCATCCACACACTCACTCATCCTGAGCAGCATCTTGCTGATAATTTCTGAAGAGGTGATGTCTCTAAAGCCTGCTATTTGTTTAAATTTGCCTGTCTATTTATTCCTTTATACAACTTTGAGTTTTGCAGTTGATTACCTTTCCGTTTTAAAGGCATTTAAAGGAGCCATAATCCCCTAACACTGACCTGCTGCAGCTCCTCTTGTTTCCCCAACTCTTAGTCTAAAAATTGCCCTGTCAGTCAGGCAGCCAGCCTTGCAGAATGGACTCACAGAGGTCTCTCCTTGCTTGGAAAACTTTTCACATGTAATTGGCAACACCAAAATGCAACGGGCAAAAACTCCTGGATGTAGTTGCCCAAACCTATTCTACCTCCTTGAGCCCTGGATTTTGACCATCTCCCTTGTGATGTTTTCTGGACACCCACAGCCAGCCTGCCCACAGCTCCTCAGGAACTGGCATCCAGCAGCACATTGCCACTGGAAGGGGATCAGTGCAGACAGCCATGAACAGATCTGCACTAAAACAAGCTGGGGTGAGTGCTGTGACCCTTCATGATTGTCCCCTTTTTGCTTCTCAGCTGACAGAGCAGTCCTCAAAGAGGTGTGCCAAATATCCACCCTCTACCAATGACAGCAAGGAGCTCATCCAGGGCTCCTGCCACTCACAGGCTGCATCCCAGAGACATCACTGCAGAGCTCCCATCTGAAAACTCAGGGAAGTGATGATGAGAAAGGGAATTGCTATGATTAACAAGATTCATATGAGGGTACTTGGACACTGCTGAAGGTGACTTCCCAGCCATGCTCCCTTCATCTGGAGCTGGCTAATAGAGGTTAATATCCCTTGGCAGGGCTCAGTATCTCCAGACTTGAGTGGCTTCTCCTTCAAAGGAGAAAAAGAAGTCAAATACAAAGTGTAATCACTCTTGTAATCTGTTAACAATGCACCTTTGAAGGAACTCAGAGATATAAAGTGTGGCCTATGGGTAGGATGACTCAGTGTCACGCATACCTCAGTCAAACACCTTTTAGGAGCTCATGCCTGGGCACCACACCTCTGACAGCACACCTGTGCTCTTCTGAGCATATGCCATGGGACAAAAACACTGAAAATTACATTCCCATATTCTCAACACAGCCCTAGATGAGCTTGGGCAAGGTATTCATGGCACTGTTTTCCTCCATTGCTCAGGTGCAGAACAGGAAAAATACTGTACACCCAATTCAGAGGAGAGCTGTGACAACCAATGAACCCATCAGTAAAAACAGGCTGCAGAACCCTGTTACCCATGCTGCAGAGCTCTCTGAAAAGGGAACTCTGCCATACACAGCCTGCAAGGGGTGTTCAAACATGCTTTCTGGGTATCTACAGCCAGGAGAGGCTGAGGACACAGTCCAGTGCAGGACCACAGGCTGGAAGCATCGACAGAAAGCATGTGTGATTTCATGGGGCTTGATGGGCATACATTTCCTCAGGATCTTCTCTTCATGTTGCGGAAAAAATGTGCCAGGAGGTGCTTGGAAATATTGAGAAGAGTGGTTGGATGGAACAGGATCCAAAGTCTATCTCTACAGTTTCATGCTCAGGTCCAAAGGGTGAGTTTTCACCATAGAATCCAGCAATTTCTAGTGGAAAAAAAAAGAAGACATGTATATATTGAAAGCACTACATTTCTTTTCTTCTTTCACTCCCAGAATATTCTATTTCTTTTGCTTTTAGAGATTATTTCAGACATTGCTGGATGCTGGGAAAAAGTAAGAGGGTTTTAAGAGAGAGCTCCAAGGTATTCTTTTATGCGACGTATATGAATAATTTAATTTGCTGCCATGAATAGCTTGGGTTTCTCTAAATAAGCAATCTACCTAGTGGCTAGAAGGGAAACTAGCAGGAGTATAATATGACAATTGCTATTTTTGGATAAAAGATGGCACATGAACTCTAACAGGAGGGTATTTCATCCTGTAACTCATTTCATATTTCACTGCTGCTACATTTGACAAGTTGTCTGTCTATTAGTTGTGGTGTAAAGAACTCATAAGATATTTATAAATTTTCCAGAGATACCTAAATAGGGAATCATTTGATTTCAGGGATGGGCATGGAAGAGAGAAGTTTAAAGCTCTGACAGAATGTGCAGCCTTCTGTTTTCATGCCTGGTAATTGCTGGAGCAAAGGAGGGCTCTATATGCTAATGAGAGCTGTTTCTGAGATGTTTTTCCCTCCAGACAATTATGATTTTCTTAGGCAGGCTGAACAACACTCCACCAGGACCTGAGAAGCACTGCTACTAAAAAATCCCTACAAATAAGTTGGTTAAATGTTGCTGCAGGGTACAACCCATGATCAGGATGTCTCCTGCTCCTCTGTTGCACATCCCATGTTCTTCAGAGTCCCCAGGCTTGGGAAGGCAAGAAGGTGTCTCCTTCCCAGTAACTTGCCCAAGATATGTTGAGCTGGATAGACCCATCCTGAGGAGCCTGACAGCTAACAGAGAAGCAAACCCTGCAGCTTGGCTTGGTCAATTCTTCAAACCAAAACCAAATGTATCAAAATGGCTGTGTTTTTTCCAGAACCTTTCTCTACTGCAAAGTTTCCTGCCAGAGAACAGCAACCTTTCCAGTTATCAAGAGACCAACTCTTTTCAAAAAGACAATCATTTCAGAAGCAGTCTGACCTGCAATAAAATTATTTTCTGCATGTGTTTCTCCTGAGAGTATTGCATTGAGGTGGGGAGGGGGACACTACAAAGGGAGAAGATTGATTTTTTGGCATTTCTAAGAAATTAAATATCCATCCAGAAAAACCCTAGGCAGGCATTCCAGTATAATGTAGGCTGTGCCAGGGAGACATGGGGAAAGAGCAATGACTCACAACCCTATGGTTCGTGTGTCTTCCAGAAGGCATTTTACAGAGCTGGGACTCCCCTTGCCTTGCACGGACATGTGGAGAACAGGAAGTAGCCCTCAGTTTTCAAGAGAAAAGAGCTCTTCTGCACAAAGCTGCCCTCTTTGCCAATGTTTCCAAAAAGGGGCTAGTTCATAGAGTTTTCTCCCAGAAAGAAGTGCCAAAGCAGACATGAGCCCTGGTCTGCTCTGACACTCTGCAGCTTCCATGCCTTGATGAGCTGTGGCTTGACAGACAACGTGACAAGATACACAGCAATGTCCTGTGCCACCCTCAGTGGCAGACTCAAACCCTTTAGGACTCTCACAGCGGGGAAGCAAAATTTGTGCCTCTGTTGTGTCTCCCTCTTCTTCTAATTTCTGCTCCTGGTCCTGGTACTCACTCTTTCCCATCACATCTATTAGTAACCTTAAAAAGCATTTGCTTCTTGTCAGTGACTGGCAGGGAAAAAATTCTTTCTAGTGTGACATTCTTGTGCTGTGTGATTCGGGTGCTGGTTTTGTGTAGCTAACAACCTGGCATGGTTCATCACCTTACTCAGTGACTGCTTGTCCTTAAATAGTGCTCTTCCACTCCCAGAGTCTCCACACATGAAGTTAGGTCTCTAATGAAGCTGTGCTCTAGCCAAGCCCAGGAGGCCCTCATGTATCTGGCCACACAGACCCAGCCTCTGTGAACCACAAGAGCACAACACAGCAGACAGGTTTTATTCTGGTCTGGTGCTGTCAAATTGATCTCTCCTCTCCTGCATGACCAGCTGCATCTGTGGAATTTGGACCTTCCTGGAATGGAAGCTACTTGCCACGCTGAGCTACTTCTTGCTGCAAACAGCTGCTCAGCAGGTTGATCCTTTGGGATCATGGCAAACTTCATGTAAGAGTGTGAAAATCTCAGTGCACAGGGTTGGTCAGGGAACACAGCAATGGAGACAGACCCTGGTCTCAAAGCAGAGGCTTCTAGCAAGTGTTTCCAGCTAACCAGGTCCTTATCCAAGCCATGTCTGGCTTTCTCCTCCCCTGTTCCTAGCGGAGGAGAAATTTTGATGGAGAGGACAATCCATGGGTGGTGTGTACTTTGTGAACGTCTTCTTATTCTGAGCACTTTGTACACATAGGTCAAGATGGTTGTCCATGCACCTGTGTTTGTTAGCACAGTGTCACCCCAAAGGGTCAAATGAGACAGGGAATCTGAGATTCCAGATACTCTGTACCCATTCAAGAGCTGCCACGTTTCCAGAGAAACAGGTCAGAAAGAAGAAGGAGCCAGGGAAAAGGATGCACACACTGTCAGAGCATGTTACCAAAATTTACTGCCTCATTTCTCCCCTTAATATCAGGGGAGGATGAAGTTCTACAGCTGGTTTCTAAAACACAAATGTTCTCTGTGAAAAGCTGATTAAGTTCCTCCAGTACCACTTTGAAGAGGTTTTTTCCTTATGCTGCTCATTTTCCCTTTTTTTATCTCATTCTCCAAAAGTTGACTCAAGAATATCTTCTTGACTTGAATTGACAAGAGGGAGATTTTTTTTTTTTCTGCCTGAATGCCAGATGTGTCAATAACACCATGTGTGCTGCAGTCACTTATGTCACTACTGCATGAGAGAAACTGGGGCAAAAATACAGCAACCAGGAATTTTGTTTTGATTAAGGAAATTATACTTCCCACGGTCAATTCTGAAATTCTGTGGAAGGGTGTGATTTGAGCTAATACTCTCACATGCTTCAGAGAGAAGCTTTCTGTCTCCCTGTGGAGGCATTGAATACTGCATTAATGGCACGCACTGGGAAAAACACTTCCCTCTTCCCACCTTATCAATACAGAGAGAAAAGAGAATAAAAGGGAAGTCAGGCTCTTGCTGGATTTCCCCTGTGCTGATCACAGGGTGAGACACTGGTATTACAGGAGGTGGAAATAGAAATTTTAGGGCTTGTTAGATCTCGGTCCTAACTGAAAATCACAGCAACAGAGAAACACGACCAGTCTCCCTATCTCAGCTGTGACATTCTTGTTTGAAGCCATAGCTTTGCTCTAGACTGCCAGAAGGTCTTTGCTAGGTTAGGAGTCCCTGACCAATGGTGGAGGAAGTTTTCAGATCACCAGCATTATGTTCACCCTCCATTCTTACAAACACTGCCAGACTTGGGCCTCTGGTTAAAATAAAAAAAAAAAAAAATACATAATTTAAGAAAGAATGAAGTTGTTTCCATAGTCTTCCCTGTTACTTTACAGTGAGCAATCAATGAAGCACGGGACTCCAGAAGAAAACATTCTATTTGGGTCTAAAAAGTGTTTAGCTCCATCAGAAAAATATAATTTATTTCAGAGACATGGATTCACTGCAGCTTGAAACCCAAAGACTTCTGTTTCTGCATTCATTCTGAGACAGAAACATGTTGTGTCTGAGCCAATAATTTAAAACATTCTGCTCAAGTCAGGTGAAGGCAAGAGATGATGTTGGCCTGCTGAGTAAGATGGGCTCCATGCAGACAGACAGATGCTCCCAGCCCCAGCCTTACCCAGCATTTAAGCACATGGCTCTTCTGTTTCTGACCAGCCCCTTCAGAGGCGGAAGGGAAATGCTGCTCTCCATTTGGGCCAGTGGGAATTTTGCCATCGGTATCCACAGATCTGGGACTTCACCCAACAAATAAAGATGAGCAATCATTCATTGTCCTAGTTGGAGGAGAAAGTGATACAGCTGACCCAAAAAGCAGCTGATCCTCTGCAGTTCAGCTCTAGGGGGTTGTACACTTAATTTCAAACATGCCCTCCTCCTCCCAGCCTTCCCCGCATATCCCAAGTGACATCTGACCTCTAGTTCCTGGAAATCCTCCTCTTCCTCCACCTCATAGGAGAGGGTGTGGATCTTGATGTCATCTGCGGAGAGGTCGATGAATTTGCTGTCAGGGTACTCCAGGCTGTCTTTGGTGGGCGACCGCTCCTCGATGAAGGTGGTCTCACAGCACTCCGAGCCCAGGCTCTCGCCCCACGAGCGCAGCACGTTCTCGGAGTAGAGGATGATGTTGGGCCTGTAGTGAGACTCCACGGTCTGCTGCAACATGCTGGGGTCCAGGAGCTGCTGCACGGGGTCACTCCTGCCATTCTCTGGTTGTCTTGGAGAGGAAAGGCTGCCCGCTCTGTGGCTCTGGTACTGAGGGGTGGGGTACACAGAGACCAGACCATCTCGGCTCTCTGCCACTAAGTTCCTTGTGTTAATTAAACCATTCCTTTTCCCAGCCTCAGTGATCTTACTGTGCATCAGCACGCTGTTCTGCTCAACCAAGCCATCCATACTGGGAGGTGTCTGAGGCAGTGGGACTGGTGGCCCTTATTTTGCTGTGCCTTAGAGCTCACGCTGGGTGAGTGGCTCCCATTTTCCTGATGAAGAAAGGGAACAGAAACGAAGGTGAGGACAAAGGCAATGAATTGAGGGACTCAAGTCAGCTTGTCTTTCATACAGTCTCAAAACAGAGTCCCATGTATGTGCACACTCTGATTTAGTTCTCCAAATACAGCCCCACTCAGGGAGGCAAAGAACACCTGCCCCACATCCATGGGATGTAGAGAAGCAGATGAGGTGAAATGTCTTGATAGTGATGGACCCCATCAAAGAACGGCTTTGGTGCCTGCTCCAGCCCGCCACAGGTACACAGCTGTCATCCTGGGAGCAACATCCCTTTCCTTTAAACATTTGTATAAGAGATGGGAAAAAACCCAAAAAAGTATCAAAACAACAACAACAACAACAAATCTCCTAAAAGAACCATTTTCACTTCTCAGAAATCTGCAACTGCAAAAGATGGGCAGGTCCCGTGTTCACCTGTTGGTGTCTGCAGCCACCCTTTGCCCTTGGCAAGTGCTTTACTATCCTTTGAAAACCCATTTTTTCCAGCCCAAACACTTTCTCACCAGGCTGCTCGTTTTTCTCAGGTGCAGCCAAAAAAAATGCCTTTTGAAATACTTACGTATTTGCCACAGGAACTGTAAATTCAGGGGTTTGTTTCTGGGCATGAGCATAAAAATTACAGACATGCTACTGGCTTCAAAGTTCTTAATATTAGATCCTCTAAGACCAAGTTATTAATGTAGGATTACCTGCCCCCATTGTGCTGTCTGGAGGAAACCAAGAATGAAATACACAAACACATAAACATATGCAATTTTTTTACTCAATGCTTTCTCTCTATTTCCCTTTTATGTCAGACAACCTCTAACAGAGCAATGTCTAGCAAAAGCCCAGTATTATTTCCTCTTAACTCCAGACTCCAAATACCTTCCGTTTCTCTTTTGGAGAGGTGTTTAAACCACTGCTAAGAGCTGTTCTAACACTACCAATTAAGCAAGAAACTTGTTTAACATACACGAGAGCTTGACCCAGAGTGCCGACGTTTACATTCACAGCACTTGGCTTAACATGCAGAAGCCCCATTTTATTGTGTTGTCAAGTAGCTCAGTGCTTCTCTTAAGTGAACCAGCAGGAAAGCTACAGAAGAGAAAATCCACCATGGTGGGATCCCATGGAAGTTACATGTGCAGTCCAGGTAGCAGGAGCATCCTGCTGGGCCTCCAGCTGTTTGACCACAAACCTTCCTCCTCCCACCTCCCCCAAAGAAACTACATGAAAGTACATCCCCACAGGCAGAAGATGATAAATACTCATCAACTAAAGAGTAAATTCTCAGACTTTGCTCAGTTTCTTCCGAGCTGGCTTGGAAAATGTAAGAGGCTCCCTGATGTGTACCATCAACCATCAATCCCACTGAAGCCAGAAGGACTTCACCCCAAAACTGTAAACCCTCTTGCAAACATTCCTATCCCTGCCACCTGTCAAGCAAAGTGAAAGGGTCAGGAGGAATATGCCACAGATGTAGCAGAAATTAGAGGAAGACTCACAAATCAAACAAATATCCTCCTAGAGAAATGTATGAAGAGGTCAACACTTTGTCACTGCATCAATGGCTGGAAAACTTGGGTCAGGAAAACTTGCATCTGCCTGTGGTCACGTCATTTCAGCAAAGTCTGGCTTATGTACTCAGGAAAATGCCATTTTAGGGCAGTTTTACTGCATGCCTTGGAGCTGCATTGTTGCTCAGTCCTGCCATGGATCTAAACATCTATATGGAAGGTCCTTGCCTTCTGTGCATTTAAACCAGTCCTGTAAAGCAATATTGCAAATTCTGAGTGACACTTTCCCCATGGTAACGGGCAAAAAGTGGGAAAAAAACATCCAAAATGAGGTGAGGACAAGACAGGGAGCATGCCTCCCTCACAGAGCTCCTCTGATAATAGGGTAGTCCATGGCTCAGGACGTCCTCCCTGGAGTCCCACACAGCAGGACAGGCAGCATGCCTCAGGGACAATGTGGATGGCAGCATGCAATCAAGGTAACTGGTTTAACCCCAGGTGCTTTTTAATCTGCAGCTGGCTGCCTGCCTTACCAGAGCCTGACCCAATGTTCTCGGCCCTGCAAGAGTATTGCTTAATGGGAAGAGGCTGATGAGACTTGGGCCTTTTCAGGATAATATATTAAGGGGGGGGGGGGGGTGTGGGAAAGAGAAATAAATAATGATGTTAGTATTACTCCTGAAATGGGATCCCCCAGGCTGAGATGAAGGTGTGACAGTGAGTGGCACATGGTCAGTTAGGGTGATGCTAAGGGGCAAAATGCACCTGTGCTTCTGCAGTGGCTCAGAGCCTTTGTCCTGCCTGCAGGGACCCCTTGGGCATGGATCCAGCCACTCCACTTTCACTAGGGGCTTTCATGGACATAGCCTGGGCCAGGCTCACATGCCTGTGACTCACAGGCACGTCCTAAAATTAAGATTGCCCCAGTTTCCAGGTTCTCTGCAGCCCAGAAGCCCTGGATGGCAGTGCCAGAGCAGGTAATCTCTGACAGACCACCTGAGGAAACTGGAGGGTGCCTTCTCTGCAGGAAGCCAACATTCAAAGCAGAAAAAAACTCTCATTACCTATGACCACAGTGAGGTTTCAGAATGATGTTGACAGGAAAATGAAATTCATCAGAGTTCTTGAAATAAGAAAGCTTTCCAGTCTGCTCCAAGATGCAGAGTTAATTTTAATTGGTTGGATTCAGGTTTCTTCTGTCTTTACATGGTTTTAATTGTCCCACAAATCACTCACTGGCAATGAGGCCAACCAGAAATAATTCTGCATTTTCATACTTGAGACTGGAACCAGAAGGAAAAGCCAAGTTCAAGTTATTAATAGATAGATATATAATCAATATATCAACCTTCAATCTAATGTTTACCTTGGGGTTAGACATTCTTACCCCAGTCTACTATTAAAAGTGAGTCCATTAATTACTTTACCCTTCACTCTTTCCAATTTCTTGGGTTCTCCCCTCCTCCTTTCTTATTTTAATAAGAAGCTGCAAGCAGTGCCAAGATCTTTAGTCTGCAGTGCTGTGGTTTATTAAGCTATCACTCGTGGTACAGCAGAGCCCAGCTACAATGAGGAGCTGCACTGAGAGCCACGCTCTGCTGGGTGTTCTGCAGCCTCCTGCTATGATGACAGTGCCTGACAAACTAATTAAGCAGAGGGTGTGAGACAGAGAAATGCCAGCTGTAGGGAGGGCAGGGAGAGAACAGCTAAATGCTGCCCCAGGCTCTAGCAGACAAGGAGCAGAAGCCAACTCTGTTACTGCCCACCATACCAAAACCCTTTTGCTCTCCCAGGACCTGGCAGGATGGTGTTTTCCTCCTCTCTCCATGGGACTTTGCACAGCTTAAGGGCAGCCTTTAGTGTTCTGGAGACCTTTGCCAGGCACCCAATGTCCTGTGTGAATAAGCAGTTGGGAAACTCCGAATACAAACCCCCAAATTCTGAACAAGCCATAGAGTTGAAACATTGGGCTATGGCTGAAAAGCCCCAGCCACCTCCTCACAGCAGACCAGAAGGACATTCATCCACACAGAGCAAGCATCACCTGCCCAGCAGACTGGTTTATTGGCAGGAAAGCTGGAAGAAGAAGGCAAGTGAGGCTGAAGGCAGAGTCCCCATCTGCTGTCAAAGCCTTAGGCTGTACCTTCTGCCATTCCCTGCAGATCTGGCAGGTCATCAGCCAGGGAAAAAAGCATAAAAACTTGTGTGCTTCTTCATGGGGGGTGCTGGATATAAGTGGAAATCTTTTCCCCATGAAGACAGTCAAGCACAGGAAAAAACTGCCCAATGAGGATTTGCAGTCTCCATCCTTGCACGTTTTGAAGACCCAGCTGAATGAAGCTCTGAGAATCCTGGTGTGATCCCAGAGTTGATCTCTCTGAGCATGAAATAGAAGTGAAGACCTCCTGAGACTCCTTCAACTTGATTATTCCATGATTTGAATCCCTCTGATCCTTAAAGATTCCCACCTGTGTCCCATGCTCCCCAAAAGTACTGCTCCCAAATCCCTCAGTCATTCTAAATCACCAGAATGGCAAGAATTGACAACGGTGACCCTTTGTGCCACCAGCAGAAGATGATTCAGCCCCAGGATTATCACATTCAATAAAATGCCCTGGGTTTGAAGCTGGTTTCCCCTCTGCCAGCGCAGAGAAAGCAGAGGGGAAAAAGCTCTCTTGAAGAGCAGTCAAGCCCCACATGAGTTGCAGAAATCCTGGCATGAGCTCTCAGGTAAGAGAGAGTTTCTAAAGCACAATGCAATAAGCTTCAGCATGGTTTGAGGCATTCCAGACATTTAGAAACTGCAACAACAAATACAGGCATTAAGCATGAGAGAAATCACAGAAAATGTGTGGATCTGGAGTGCTGATTACAAAGTTAAATATTTAAAAAAATGAAGGAAAAAACCTCTTTCCCACTTGTATTTTTCTTCTTTGATTTAGCTGGGCTTATTAAAGTAGGTTTTGTTTCAAGGGAATGCTGTATTTCAGCAGCTGGAATTCCTTTTACTCTATTAAGTAAACTACAGGGAGTTTCGTAAGGCAGTGCAACTAACTCACACTGGGAAAATTAGGAATGCATGCATTAGTGATAGCTAAATGTTTCATTGCTAACAGTGGAATTAAAAAGACCTCCATGCTATTTTAGTGTTAGCAATATGCAGCAAATCTGCTGTGAGATGTGATCTGTCCTCCTAAAAATGAGGAACTTGGGCAATGGTGAAATGCCCAAGGTCATGTCAAGACAGAGCTGGAAATAAAATCCAGGTCTCTTGATTGTTTGTGCAGAGATATATGGTAAAACAATTACTGTATGCATATCTGCCTGAATAATTGATTGCTTAATTCAGTATCTGAACTAAAGAATGGAATGGGAAAGAATGGAGGAATTACCTTGCATTGACCTAATATATAATAATGTTATTCCTGCAACAAAGTATTTCCTTTTGAGCCGATGGAAGTATTTTGCCTGAGCTAAAATGAAATGCAACATTTCATTTATTTATTTTTAATTTAACAAGCTGGCTTTTAATTCACTATGCCTCAAGTTGTCTCCAAAACAAAACAAAAACAAAAACAAAAACAAAAAAAAAAAAAAAGGACACATTCAGACTTTTCTACCAATTCTCCTTCACGACTCAAATTTTTCAGCCTTAATTCTTAGTGGGGTTCAGTCTGAACTCACAAGTTTTTCATTCACTGCACTTTCCAGATAATAAATAACTGGCCTGACTAACAACATCTTGCTCTGGTGTAAATAATCCTGGCTGTTGTGGAAGGCACCAGTGTAAAAATGCCTTGACACCTGTACCAGTTCTGGCAGTTACTCTGTAGAGTGAAAGTAGTCAGAAAGTCTGAGTTTTTCCTGCTGTGTTTTCAAGAGGTTCCCCAGTATTGCAGAGCAGGAGCGTCATATTCAAACTCCCCATTTCAAACTGGGGAGATTGAACCATGAGGATCAATTCTTACTTTAAGAGCTTCCAAAAGAGAAGCTGGAAGTCTCTCCCATGAATACCAACATCACAGCATCCCCTGGCCCTCTTGGTCTGCCTGCTGCCTGAATCCTGTGCCTCCCCTTGGACCTAAAATCCCTGTTTAACTGTGTTTGTGACACGGACAGGAACACCCTAATGTGGATCCAGGACTGGCCCCACTAACTCACTCCAGTCTCATTCCTGATGGGCAGCCAAGCCCCCAGAGAGCCCAGTTCTTGCACACACCCTGCTCATCTGGCTGCACTTGCTTTCCCACACTGCACGCAGGAAGCAAAGCAGGACAAGACACTGCCTCACACTCGCTCTGCATGTAAACCCCCAGTGCTGTGCTCCAGGCCTGAGGTATTCCTGAAGCACAGATGGAAAATAAAGAGCGGACAGAAGAGGAAGACAGTGTGGTGGTGCAGACTTGGTGCAAAATGGAAGTTTCTGTACCTCCTGCCCCAAGAAAAACACCCTAGGGCTGTAAGTCACTTTGCTAGAAAAACACTGTAAAATTACTAGAGTCAGTTCATCTGGGCAAGGATGATTAGAATAAACAGATGCTTCTGGGGCCATAAAATCAGCTGTGCTCCATAAGACAGAAAAATTGCAGAGCCAGGACTATACCATGGGACAAAAGCCTTACAGAGTAAGTGATTTAGCCATGACGAGAGCGGTAGCTGGAGGCAGACAGGGCAGGCAGGGGAAAACGAAGCAGGAGCATCAGTAGGGCATAGTTTGACTTTTACAGACCTTTCTTAACCCTACACTCACCCCTCCCTGCAGAAACAAAAATGGAAATGAGTAATGCTGATGCCTATGAGAGTCAGGGCGTTGTCTGAACAAAGAAAAGTCCTGTCCTCTCTGTTCTCTGGGAGGAGAAGGGATCTAGCACCTCAGGGACTTCTGTATGGGAGGCACAGGCTTTGGGCTGGCAGCATATCCACATCACAACCTTGCCTCAGTGATCTTGTGAGCCACATGCAGTTGGAAGAAGGGCACAAGGATAGGAGCTGGAAGCTGGGTGGGTGACATAGGGACCCCACCCACTGGGAGAGGACTGGAAAAATCATTGCACGTAGCAGGCAGCTGCTGTGGGAGATGTCCTGAAGCAGCACACTGAGCACAGCGGTCCTGCAGGACCTGACACCAGGCTGGATGCCTTTCCTAGGTCCTTTCTCTAGAAGCTGAACTATTTGATTATGCCCCATCCCTGGAAGTTTTCCAGTTGGATGGGCCCTGAGCAACCTGAGCTAGTGGAATGTATCCCTGTCCATGGCAGGGGGTTTGGAACTACATAATCTTAATATCCCTTGCAACCCAAACAATTTTATGATTCTGTCCTTTAGTAAATACCATTTTAGAATTCTTTGTTCTCCATGGGGATTTTTAAGGTATCTGAGCAGTGAATCAGAGCACACAAACCCCTTCAAAATTCAGCCAGAATTGGTGTGAACAGTCAGTTCATTCTTCTCGTGCCTCGGTGAAGCCTCAAAGTGTAAGGACAGAAATGCAGCAGGGATTTGGAGAGTTATTGGTAAAGGAGGGAACTTTGCACATTCAGGTTTTATAGAGACACACATACAGATACACATCCATAGGGATGCCAGGTGTAAAACGGGCACTGCTAAAGGCATGCTTGGACTCACAACACTCATGCACTGCACCACTGCTTCAAAATGCAGTCTTTGCTTGTGCAGTGAAAACAACCAGTTTGTCACTCTTCTGATTTTACAGCACCAAATGGAAATCACAGAATCTTTTGATTTTTAGGTGCTACAAGTTAGACCAGCTCCATGGGAATCCTCAGGGTCACAGGCATCTACATCTGAAGAGGAACATTTTGCTGTGACCCTATTACTCAAAGTAGTTTCCAGCTTTTTTTGCCAGAGAAAGGGCACTCAGAAACAACTGACGATAGCTGGAGGATGTGTACTCAGACTCTTACACACAGCCACTATTCATGTTTGTCAAAGCAAAGCCAATGAACACGCTGAGTATTTTTCTCCTGTGTGCACCTCTGCAGTTATTTTCCATTTTTTTCCCCAGTTGCACCATACAAACCATAACCTGTAAAAATTAAAGTCTCCAAAGTGAAGATGACAAAATTTGGACTCTTAATAACCACATATGTAATCTGCAATCTTAATAGCCACATGGACAGTATCAAGTAACTCTACTGGAAGCATTTTACAGCTGTCTGCAGATATGAATTTGCTGTAGAGAGAAAGAAAGACAAAAAACCCTTATCCAATCACATTGCGCATTTTCTCTAATACTGTCCTCAGAAGCAAAAGCATTTTAAATCCTGAGAGCATCCTTCCTCAAGTTAAATGTGTTGTGGTGGTGCCTGTGTACACCAGTACTGCATTACATCTGCATTTGTATAAGGAAGAGCCGTCCTCTGTGTGTGAGATTTATTCCAGAGTGTGTGGCACCAGTGGTGTGAGACATCTGCCTGCCCAGCTAATGAGAGGAGACTTCATTTAATTCCTACAAATAAGTTTATCCTACACACACCCTGGCATAATCTGTAGTTACCAAAAATGCCAATAAAATGTCACCTTGTCCAGTAAAATCAGTCTTTGTCTTAGGAGCAAGGTAATTTGAAATTAATACAGACTATCTACTTGCAGCTATTTTAAAGATGACAGTTAATTAACTATAATTAAAACGAAGTCATTTAAATACATGAATGCAGGAAAGTGTATTCTCTGTTCTGACTGCTTTTTAGAATACACAAATATCCCCCTCAATGTGCCAGTTAATGCATCATCTTCAGTTTAAGACCATCAAAGTCTCTTTTAATTGTTGCTAATGCTCTGTTTATACCACATTAATATCTAATTAATTGTAATTTGAATATTTAATCTATCTGAAAAGTTTAGATTTTTTTTTTTTTTTCCTATCAGAGGCTACAGCTTCCCTCCAGTGATTTTGAAGGCACAGTTCAACAGATTGCTCTCTGGAGCAACTCCTGCCACTCCTGCTCCAAATTCTATCTGGAGGGGTTATACCCCACCACCACGGCCAGTCCCACACAGGCCCTTGCACGTCTCCCCCTGCAGCACACTCCTGACTGGGGAGCACTACTGATCCTGTTCCAGGAAGGATTGTACTCCTGGAGTGTCAGTTCCAGAAAGGTCTCAGTGTATTGCCAGCCTCTTCCTACTGAAGACCTGATCCCTTGCGGGATGCTTTAGTGATACCCGGATACCCCATCCAGAAGGACGTGACAGGTACAGGGGGTATTTGACATGACATTCCCCAATGTCACCCCACTGCCACCGACAGCAGGGACCACTGCTGCCTCCTTCCCTCAGCCATCCCTTTCCCCAACTTAGCTGTCACTGCTCTCAAACTAGAGGATGGGAAGGAAAAGAAATTCAGTCCGGCGCCTCTCCGGAGCAGGATAGCGAGGGGAAGGGGCAGCTGCGTCTGCCAGGAGCTCAGCATCTCCGCTGCCTGCCCCTGGCTCGGGTTCTGCCCCCGCAGACCCCTGCACAACCCCTCTCCCTCTTCCCTGGGCTGGCAGAGCAGACGGGAGCTGGGAGGAAAAGCTGGTCTGCCACAGTGCGCTAGATGGGATTCCTCGCGGGGAAAAGGAGGGAAAGGGAAAAGGAGAACCCCGCGCGCACTTTCCCTTTCAATGTTCCCAATCTCGCCGCGCACTGGAAAAGCCTCTTCTTCCCCCAAACCCCACTGGGCAAGACCGGGCACGGTAATTTGTGGTCCCCGCAGGGCATCGGGGAAGCACCTCTGCGGGCGGCCCCGCTCAGCCCCCGCGCTTCCCTGCGCTCCCCCCGGAGTCCCTCCGCCGCGGCGGCTGCGGGAGCCGCGGTGCCCCCGCCTCCGCTCCGCGCTCCGGAGGATGCTCCGGAGGATGTTCCGGAGCGGGCATTTGGTGCATCGCTGCCCGGAGGGGATCGGACAGGGTGGGCTGGGGGGTCACTCACCTCTTTGCAAGGTGACCCGCGGCGCGGTGCTCCCGCTGGCGCGGCCGGAGGGCGGCTCAGCGCCCGGGCGCTCCGCCCGGCTGCATCCCCGCGGCGGGGGCGGCGGCGGGGCCCGGGCCCGGGGGCTGCACAGCGCCAGCGGAGAAGGGGCTGCGCCGCCTGCACCGCCTCGGCGGCACTGTGGGCTCGGGAGGAGGAGGAGGAAAAGGAGGAGGGAGGGAGGGGGAGAGAGAGAGAGAGAGAGAGGGAGGCAGGCGGAGGGAGAGAGGCAGGAGAACGAACCCTGCGCGGCAGCGCGGCCAACTTTCCTTCTGCAGCGCAGCAGGAACAGCCTCCCATCCCTCGGTGTGTAACCCCCGCACCGGGTGAGTATGGCAAAACCCTCCCCTCTCTGACCCCCTCTCCTCCTCCTCCTCCTCCTCTCCAGGCCTTCTTCCCAGCCAGGTCTCCTCTGTTCCCCACACACCGGAGCTCAGCGAGGCTTGGCGGGCACTGCTGCCCTCGCCTCAGCCCGGCTGCCCCCACAGCTTGCCCTGCCGCGGAGGGACTCCGGCACTGCTCCCCCAGCCACCGGGGCACTGCCTGCACCCCGGGACAGCTTCACGAGACCATAGGGAAGCTCCAACACGTCTGGAGAACTTTAAATGTTTGTGGTTTATTTTTTAGCGTAATGACAAGTGCACTGTGCTGCAGCCCACGGCATTGAGGGGTGTTCCCCGTTTCCCAGTAATCCTGCCTAACAGGGGTGAGCCGTGCTCTTTCACTCCTCTTTCCATTCCCAACAAGCCTGCTAGCCAAGTAGTTTGCCTAAAAGCTTCTCTGTCACCACTTCTTTCTAGATGCTTCAACATCCAGGGCTCAAAATGCTGTTGGGAAGTCACATGTTCCGTTTAGATCACTGCTTCCCTCTGCCTCTACAGGGAGACAGACACGAGGATGTAAAGCCCTGGTGCATTTTTGTTGCTCCACCTCTCCAGGTTATGGCTTTTGCCTCTCACCACCTGCTTACCATTTGTTATTCATAGTCCCAAAAGAAATCATGCCAAATCTTTGCTGAAGGAGAACATTCAAGATTCAAAACATACATTAACTAATTTCAGCCCACCTTAGGGCTTTTCTCCAGCCCTGTTTTCTGCTCTTCAACAAAATTTTATTGGTGCTCCAAACTCACATTTTGTTTAGTATAGCCTAGTGGTATTCACAGAAGATTTTTCTCTCCTTCTAAATATCTGGTCCCTTGTTCATTCCTGAGTTGATCCGGACTGCAGGGAGGTTTTGTATCTTAGAGAAAGCAGTTTCTTCCTTAATGTAATAGGCACTGGGAGAAAATTCATACATAATCAGCAGAAAGAAATAGCCCCAAATTATGATCACCCTGATTCTCCAGAGTGTTTTCCACCTTTACTTTTTTGTGAATAGAAGTCTCTAAATCACCATCATTGTGCCTTTACCAAGTAACACTTTTAGGCCTTTCCATCCTGTTTGTACAGGGATATAACTTTAAGAGGGGTTGGTTTGCAGCCAAAGGTATTTCAGCTCCTACAGTGCAAATTCATCAGTCATCACTGCTACTGATTGGAGATACCAGCTGGTTTGGATGGACAGTGAACTCTTGCTGAAATACATTTTTTAGTGACCAAATGTGTTTGTGAAATAGGGGGAAATCCAAACAGGTTTGTTGGGATTTTTTTTTTTTTAAGAAAAAAATTTCATTTATGCAGAATGGACTGGGGAAGGGATTTCTGGATCATCAAGTCAAATTTTCTTGCTTCCAGGCAGTTTGTTTCCTTCTGACACTTGCTGAATATGGGTTTTTTTCCCCATAATGTTATCAAAGTGAGATTCAGTGACATCAGGGAAGTAATAATTTCCTCTAACACTGGTCCTCTGTGTTTGCCATTCTCCCTGAACCAAACAAAGCACTTTTTTCCTTCAGTCTGGGAAGACCATGAGACTTTGTATCCATGAGGAAATCTGGTTTCATTTGGTTTCATTTTGCAGCAGAACCAAGAAAATCTCAGTAGAGGAGCAATCACAATCCAACAATGACGGGGTTGCAACCATTGCTACAGACCAGGGCATACTTCTCCCTTTTTTTTAAGTCAGCCTCTTCTCTTGCCCAAAATCATCAAAGAATTTACCAATATGGTAATTAACTCATAATTAACTGGTATTAATTATGCCACTTTCCTATGGCACTACATTTGCCATAAATTGTCCTGTTCTTTTTGCTTGAAAGGTGATGACTGTGCCTGATTTGATTTTGATATTTGCAGCTCACTGGTACCCTGCTGATTTTTGGAGAAAAAAGTAGCAACAAGAAACAAGTAGCAACAGAAAAGGGCTTGTGGTGGGGCAGGTGAACTGCAGGAGGCTTGTTTGTGATTTGGTGGTTTCTCTTCAGGTGCAGCAGCATCACTGAGAGTCCTCCTCAATACCAGGTTTGCAATGCATCCTTAATGCATTGTGCCAGCACATCTCACAGCTTCTAGTGGCAAGATATTGGGGGTTTCATGTGTCTAGCAGTGGTAACTAACCCTTTCCTTTTGTTTCTAAAGGTTCTTTCCTCCACAGCTGATGGAGATGCACCTCAGCAGGAAAGCTTCTGTGCAGACAGAAGCACAAAGTGCTGCACTGACAGGGATCAACACAGAGGGGCAAAGATGGGGAGGAAGAAAGTCCACCTCCCTGGGTCTGATGGCTGTTGGAGCAGGGCAGCCCATGACGGCTTGTGAGACTCCATGGTCCTTCAGTTTCTGTGGGGTCTTCATGTCTGTGAGGAGCTAGGGATTTTGGAACCATCAAGGCAGGAGGTCAAAAAGGAAACGCCACCTGGAAGCAGAAATGACAGAGATGTACAAACAGCTTTTCTTACAAAATGGAGGTTTGTAGGAGTCAAGGAAGGGATGAGACTTTGCAGGCATATATCATTATAGCTTCAGGGAAATCATTTCACCACGAGTCGCTCGGAGCAGGGCTGTTACAGGGCTAGTGCTGACCCAACAATTGGCCACTGCCTTCAGTGGAAGCAGCCTAAGGAACAGCACCTGGCTGGGGAGTCCTACAGTCCTGATCTTTGCTCCCCTGGGTGCCCTGCACCACAGTCTGGGAGAGTCCTTGGAGACAGAGCTGCTCTGAAAGCCTCAGCACCAAACCGTGAGAGCAGGAGAGAGTCCGGGTCTGGGAGCCACACATCCAGTGCTGCAGGAACAGCTCTGTGGTAGCCAGCGTCCAGGATTTCAGGAGAATCATTAACTGGTGCATCCACTGATGTGCTAAAATGCTCGTGGGAGTGTCACGTTACACTGTGGTCCTCATCTGTCCAAAGCCAGACCCTGGGATGTGATGCACGCTCGGGACACCACGAGTAAGAGGGTGGAAAGGCAGCGCCTTGCGAGTGCGCTGGTGGTCTGTAGGAAGAGCAGCAGCACCACCTACCACCGGAGAGGGAAGGAGAGAGGACAGACCAGGTGCTGCTCCTCCTGCCTGTTCTCAGTACAAGACTGGAGCCCAGATTTTCGGGATCACTGCAGAGAAACTTCCTTCTTCTAGCAGAAGAACCCGGCTTAAATCTTCCACTGCACTCCTGCTAAATCTTCCTGTGGTGCACAGCTAGCAGAAGGAGATGGAGGGGATGGAAAGGTGAAGGTTTTGGAGAAGGGCTGAGAGCTGGAATTTACAGTGGTAATGAACCAGAATAAAAAGAATAACCTTCAGGTCTACAATACCCAAAGAATTGCTCATCACTCAGAGGGCACAACTAGGCCCCAGGACCCTGTGCTCCAAGTTGTGCAGGGCTTTTGTCTCGTGGGTTCTGTCAGTCAAAAATCCTGGCACCAGAATTATTGGTATGGTGTTTGTGGAATTATGGTATTGGCATGGTCTGAATCATATGTAGCTTGATTATAATTCAGAGTGATGGAACAGAGCAATCAGGAAGTAGCCCAAAATCTGTAATTTCTTCTTGCCAAAGGCAAAAAGAATCTTTCCATGTACTTGGATCCAACCCCAAAGGCATAGCCAGGAGTGCTTTTAACTTTCTGAGAAAGAAAAATCGGTTAGCTGGAATGGCTGAGCTGTGTGGGTGCTGAGGTTCATGTTGATTTGTTTGCTGGTAGTTCTGAAACCAGAATAAAGATGAGTGTTTGGATTAAACCAAGCTGAGCACATTTTTTCCTTATTCTGTATTCACAGCAAATCGACAAGCAAAAGATACAATTTTTTGGCTGAGTGAATGATGTAGCTTAGCTCAAGATCAAATGTTTCATTGCATTGAACTCTTTATAAACTGAATATGCATACTTACTTGCAACAGAGGAAAAATCTAAACACAATCACTGTCTGCCTAATTAAACCAGAAGTGGCGGCTAGATATCATCTGCCAGGAGGATGACGGAGGTCTTTGCATCTGGTGCTACATTAATTTGGAGGTACCTGTTAGGAAAAGTGGGACAGCACTAACCTTTTATATATCCCAGTCTCTAGGAAGGGCTGTCTGTATCCCTTTTGCTTTAGACAAGATGCTTGAATTCAGCCAAAGCAGCCCCGTTTCTCATATGTCCAGGAGCTGAGAGACTCAGAGGCTCAGAAAAAACCTGCACTGCCTTTCTTTTGCCATCTGTGCCTTGCCTCGCTGCATACAGCGCTCGTGTTTGAACTTTTTGGGATTCTTCCAGGAAGCCTTACAGCAAGATCTGGCACCAATGCTTTCCTTTCCAAAAGATGGCTTTTTGACCAGTATGGGCACTTCCAAGGGAGAGGGAACTGTGTCATTTTTGTGCTGCCTTGCACTAGCCTTTGGAGGTAGAGAGGAAAGGGACAGGTTAGTGCTAATTGAGATGTGGCCATCTGTCAGACAGAAAACGTGCCAAGGCCACCTTGTGACTTTTTTATAAAGGAAGGAACCAGCCACTGGTGAAATACTTAGGTGCTACAAACATCAAACTGACTCAGCCAATTATCTGAGATGATAAAGTTCCTCTTGGATGTGATTAAAGATCTCCTGAGTTATCTAGCATCTCACCTTTAATGCCTTTTCTTCTACTGTGAAACTGCTTCGTTGAAATCAGACCCTTTTTTGGAGCTGAGTGCCATGAAATTTGACCCATTATGGATTGCTCAGGAACCCAGTATGTAGGTACCTGTGTATAAATTTGGTAAGAGACAGTACTTTCCCCAAAAATCTGATACTTTTTGGAGCCAGGACAGTAAAAGAAGGGGTTGGAGGCATCCAGTCCCGTAGGGGATCTCATACCTGGATTTATATCTGGGCATGCTGATGGGTTAAATTAATTGCTGATGGGTAAAGTTAAATTAAATGGATTTCAGATTGTCACATTGAGTTGGTTCACCTCCTTAAAGAAAGATTATTGGGCATGTGGAGAAGCCCTGGATCATCCAAGGGACTCAGCACAAGTCATCTGTGGGAGAAGCAACACCCTGGGGCAGCAGCTGGAAGAAGGAGGATGCTGAGCTGAATCTTCTGCGTGTGATTCCCACCTTGGGAATTATGATTTAAGGAGAATGCCAGGCTCTTGCTGCCTGCAGCCTACACAGTGTGGATGAAGCCCCATAGCTTAGAAGCCTCAACAGCAGCTGTGCACAAAGGACATGATGGGTTCCAAATTCTCCATCATCCTTCAGACTTAAACTAGACAGTGCCTGTCCTGTAACATTAGAAAAATGTTTTGGTGTTGGCAAAATGAAAAGAAAATTCCTTTTTCTTTCTGCACTAACAGGCTGTGAAAATAAAGAGGAGTTCAGATTTCCACTTCCAGTCTCCTGCTGCATCTCCCCCGGTAAGGACACATTCCCACTGCTCCTCAGGATGCCTGACCAGAGCCTGCAGACCTGTTAAGGCATGCAGGCAGCTTTAGGGCCTGGCATTGTCTGCCTGGACAGACCATGGAAAACTGCTGGGCACAGAAAGAGAGGGTCCTGAACCTGAGAGAGAGCAAGAGCGAGAAGCTGGTGAAAGTTACAGACAGCTCCATGAGAACCAGTCAGATTTCCCAGGTGGGCAGGAGAAAGATACTGATCTGAGAACTTGTGGAAGGGCAAAGGTGAGGAGACAGGCCAGAAGAATAGGACATCATGGCTTGTAAGCAGTGTGGCCAAGGAGAAATGGCTGGAATATTCTTCAGTGGCCCCACAACATTTCACTACACCCACTAAAAGAATTAATCCATCTGGCTGAAAAATACCTAGCTGCCAGGAATGCTCATTGAATTAACTGATTGAATTGCAGAGGAGAACATAAATTTATTTTTCTTATTAATTTCCCTGTGCTTACCTGTCTTTTATAGATGATGAGTGGTTCGGGGTTTTTTTTTTTTGGTTGTTTTTTTTTTTTTTTTTTTCCCACATTAAGTAACTTCTTAAGACAGAGGACAGGTTTTTCCCAAAGCAAATGTCCTAACAAATACCTAGAGGTACTCTGGAGATTCTCTGCATGTCCTGTGTGATGCAGAAAGTCTAGGAGCTTGTGTTCCTAGTGCCTTAGCTCCCAAGATGGCATCCTGCTCTGACTATGGAGATGTTTTGAGGCAGGAATGCTCTTCATGTCCTAACCTAGCCAGAACTTCCAGGCTCAGAGCACCAGGGCATGGGCTGGCATGAGTACAGGAAAGTTCCTCAGGAAGTCTGGAGCCTCAAAGACCCTTATCATTTTAGGAAATAATTTTTTTTTTTTAAAAGCATGATCTTGAATAGAGGGTAGGTTTTTGTCTCTTGTCCCTCCTGTTCATGGGAAGAGGTCTGGATCCTAAACTCCTTTTCCTTTTCACCTTACTCATCGGTGTCCCAAAAATTCAGTTCTTTTTTTTTCCCTAAAATGAAGGGATCAGCTACAGCTTGTGGTTCTCTGCTGGTCTCTTTGTATATTAAAATATATATTTGCATATGTAGCAGAATTTTGAGATGTCTTCTCAGGAAAGAGATCTGTAGTGGAAAAGGAAGACATTTTCCATGTAGAGACAATATTAAAGGTGGACAGGGACATGTCAGGGCTGTGGTGTTCAAGAAAAATCTCCCAATTGAAATCAGTCAAGGGTTGTGCTTCCAAATTAATTGCATGCTTCTGTCCTTAGCATCTGGGCATGGAATCAAAACTGATGAGCCAACAAAGCAGCACTGAGCTGCTCCTGAGAGCAGTCACCATCAATAACAAGAAATACTAGGAGAAGTACTCTTTGAAATTCAAATCACAAGGTGCATCATTTAAAAGGGAATGCGGGGGGAGCAGGAATACCATGCACCATACTTTAATTGTCATGCATGTGACAAAATCTTCAGTGTTGCTGTTACTTAGCATCATAAAATTTATTCCCAGATTATTAATACCATACCAGGGATGAAGTAATTAAACTGGCAGCCCATTTACTCCAAACTGGAGGCCAGGCTTTCAGCTGGTGTAAATCAGAACAGCTACACTGCAGCCACTTGGTTTTACAACCAGTTGGGAAACAGAGCAATTTATTCTACAAAGGGAGAGCTGAGAAAGAACTCATCACTCCATGTTGTCCCTTCTGCCCCAGAGTGAGGATAGGCAAGCAGGGCTAATGTCACTGCTCACCTGGAACCGCTCCCAGAGCACACTGCAAACAATCTGGAAATGGCTCCCAGTGGATTTAATGAATTAAATTTGGAAGGTTAAATATTTAATAACATGCTAGTGGTTTCTTCCAAATTGGCACACCCTGTATCCTCTTCCTTTTATACCCAAACCTACCAGAAATACTCACAGATCTGTTATGGCAGAAATGCTGTGTTATGTGGGCAGGAAAAAAACTGATTGAGAGTTCATCACCCTGCCCTCCCCTTTCAAACCCTCTAGCTTTCTGCCTGCCTTCCTGGACACATTTAGAGTCATTCCTCCAGTCTGACCCAAATTCTTAAGCTCCTGTGGCATCCCAAACTGCCAGAGGTACCAGACATACATCATCTTATTGTATGGTTGCACAAAATGTGCACATGTTCAACAGCCACTACTTCCAGATGAACTTCTTTGGCCCCTTTTTTTTTTTTTTTTTTTTTTTTTCATTTCTAAGATAGAGTTCTACACTCTTCGGTAGTCAAGGCTGAGTTTTGCAGGCACCATCTGGCCCTGAAATTTTCTATTAAAATTGCTTTTCAGCAGAAATTTTTTGATGTTATGTGGTTTTGTTCTCTCTTTTCAGCAGGTGTTTGTTCTCATTGAGAACTTGGCATCTTCCAAAATGAAAATTTAACCTTTCTCCACAATGTTTAGGTGTTGCAACTCGTCATTTTTTCATTTATGGAAAACTGCATTGTTTAAGGGCGTGTTTTGTTTTGGGGCATATTTTTGGAAGAAATATCACAACTTCTGATTAAGAACCTCTCCATATTTCACAGCTCTTTCCACATTCCACGGGGGGCTATCCAATTAAAGACACTTTGGATGAATAACCCAATACTTTTGAAGTCCAAGTATCTGTATTTTTGGTGCTAGATCATTGCCAGTCTTTTTCTTCTTCTTTCTTCTACTACCGACAAAATATCACTATGTTACACCAGTTTTTATGGGTGTCTTGGAAATTTTCCTTTGCTTGAGTAGTACAGATTCTCTCTTTCACAATAACTTGTCTCCATTTTAAATGCCTCTTACCTGCAAGCAATTAGTCTGCCAGCTTTATCCACCTCTTGTAATCTACCTGTTCTATAAATTACTGGAATCATTGGGACAGGAGACCTCCTCTTTATTTGTTTGTTTTGTTTTTTTTTTTTTTTCCCCTTGTCCTAATAAATTGTATTTCTGACTTGGAGTCTCTCACTGGTTGGTTTTGCTTTCAAACCAGAACAGGATTGCAGAGACCTGCTGTTGCAGGAATCTTTTAAATCACCTTCATATGTGATGAGGAGTGTTTCAAGCCTGTTTTTACTCAAAATTATGTTCAGTTGGGAAAAAAAAAAAGGCCAGGTGGAGAAAAAAACCCTCAAAGATCCCTTGTCAATACCACACAACCTCATTGTTTTAAGTGTTGCCTAATTATCTACAATACCACAGAAGGAGAGAGACAAACTATGCCACCCTGGTGAGATCAGTTGTTGTCTTGCCAGATTTTCAGAACGAGCCTCTGAGGAGTCTCAGAAAAGAGAAAGGATGGCACGGCAAACATGGCTGAGTTGCAAAACAGCAGCTTTGATGTGTGAGATGGGAAAAGCTTCTTTTTTGGGGAGAAAAATGTATTTTGTTGCACTTTTCACAGTCCATTCAAAAAGTGAAGGGCCAACCATTACAGCCAGCAGCACGGGTCAGCATCTCAGCTGCAATGGATGACAGAGTTTGTCAATCACTCCTCGGGTACCGCTGCTTGCTCTTCTCAGCATTCTGCCAGAAGTGCCCTGGCCAGACAGAGATCCTGGCAGCCCTCAGCCCTTTGCACAGCTGCAAGGAGGAAACAACAGAGCTTTCCCAGCCCCTGCAGCAGCCTACAGCACCCTCTGTGCATTTCTTTGAGGTTTCTAGTCACAGTCCCATCAGAGCTATGGAGACACCTGGAGCTGCTGTGGGCAGTGGAAGTTTTGCTCCTGACCTGCCCATCTGCCTTTTGTCATTACTGGTCTGCTTGTACCCTGGCAAGAAGAACTCCAAAGAACAACTGTTTCCTGCTGGTGATGTGAGATGCTATTAATTTGTGCCATGCTGGAGTTGGAAGCTCCATGGCACACTGGAGATCTGTAATTGGCTGCTATCTCTAAGGGGAGCCTGACTGGGCAGCTGCAATCTGATGGCACTGCCTAAAGGGAGACGAGGAAAGGCCAACTCTTTCTCTTGGTGAGAGAGCTTTGACTGTTTAGAAGATGATGAGGAGCATGGGGAGGCTTCTTAAACTTTTCTCAATAGCTCATTTCAGTAATTGAGACTCGTACTAGCTGCATGCTTAAGCAGACCATCAATCTCAGCTCCGTATGCCACCAAATTACTGGCAAAAGGGGAGAAAATGGGCTAGGCTTGAATAATAAATCTGCCCTAATCATCACATTAAGGGTTATCTTCATGGGACTGCTGTTATAAATCTGGTTATAAAGAAGATACTAAACAACAAGCATTGAGGGGAGCCTTATCCATGTCAGGAAGTATTTTCTGAGTTGTCTCATTATGCAAAAAAAGGCTGGGCTAAATCTATCTGTTGAAACATTTCAGTGGGCAGAAAAGTAATTTTCTGAGAAGTTGAAAATTTTCCCACTCCATTTGTGTTCCTCTTTTATTTTTACTTAATATGCTGTGTTTAGCAATAAAGATTTTTCAGTCAATTTATTTCCAAATCAGTTCTTTCTAACTTTTGCTCTTTGGAGGGCTCAGTCTTTCAGCTCTCTTGTTCCCCAGCTCGTGGCTGAGGGTCAAGGGATAGCGGAGTCCTCAGCACTTCTCTGGGAGGTGATTAACCCCACGTAAAACAAACAAACAAACAAACAAACACCCACAAAACCAAACCAAAACAAAACACAAACAAACAAAAAAACCAACACAAACCACATTGTTTAAACATCTGAGTTGTACTGACTGGATGATTGGGTGATGCCTTCTGCTCCCCAGGGGCCACATTAGAGATCTGGCCATGTCCATCTCTATGTGGTAGTCCAGTGAACAGAACCCAAGATGTCTCTTTGGGCCCTGCAGGCATGGGGATGGCAACTGCTGTCAGCCCAAAACTTGTTCTGAATCTTCCAGGTGCACCAAGCTGGGTCTGGCTTGGGTCCCTCAGTCCCAGCCTAGGAAGATTCTTCCAACTCTTTTCCAACTCCTGCTCCTCCTACCCTCTGGAGTGACTTGGAGGAGAAATAAGAGAAAGCTATTAGCTTCATAAAGCTCTTCCCTTCACATTCATTTTTTTTAGAGATACACTGTTGGATTTTTGTATTAAGGGGGTTTGAAAAGCTATTCACACAAAAGAAAGAATGTGGAATAAAACCATCTCCACCGAATGCATTTTGCATGCTTTCCACTAAGACAGCAGGGTTTGTATTTAGCTGCAGGACCTCTCTGGCATTGCCTCCAGCAGCATCTGCCCCAGGTAGATGCCTGGAGCAAGAGCTGCTGACTGACAGGAGTGGTCAGGAGAGCTGCAGAGGGTGCTGTGACTGCAGAGCTGCTGGGTGGGGCTGATGAGAGTCACCTCACATAAGGGTCAAAGAGATAAATATTCAAATTTGATGAATATTCTATTTGATTAGTAATCAAATAGATTAGCTATTTCCATTGAGTATGAAAAGGCAACTTCCTTTTTATTTTTTTTTTTATACTTTAGGCAATAGATATGCCAGGAAAAGTAGCCTGATTGCATGAACTGGACTCATCCCAAAGACATGGAAGGGGCAAAAGAGGTTTGCTGTATTGTGGGGTGGAAGCAGTAAACACAAGAGCAAGTGGGATATGTCAGAGAAAAATCAACAGAACGTCATAAAGTAATGGTCTTGGGAGGATTCTGGGTAACAGGGAGTTTTACTTGGTCTATGTTATTTTTTTTTGTTTTTGTTTTTGTTTTTTTTTTTTGTTTTTGTTTTTGTTTTTTTTTTTAAATATAGTGAACAAAGTCCCTCATAAAATCAAAAAATGTTTTGGCTCCTTAGCATAAAATTCCAGACACTTTCCCTTATCATGGCTTTGACATATTCCCAAGCAACAGCATGAGGGATGAAAAGAGAATTTAGTGGGGCCAGGGCAGTGCCATTTACCCTCTGGGCATGGCCCCTGCTTAGTTATTGTCCTCTTGCCTTTATGAACATCTTTGCACCTGCTAAAATTGTTCAGATTTGCCCCAAAATTGATACCACAAAAAATTCGTCCTTTCTCAGAGAAAGGATGTTTTGTTTTCCACCTTCTTCTTAAGAATTAGAGAAAAAAAAAAAAAGAGAGAGAGAGAAGGGAGGAAAAATACAAATTCTCCTTATGACATTCTCTTTTTCCAGCAGTTACATCACTGCGTGCCTCATTTGTTGTCTTTCTAATATATCCCTGCAGCAGGATTTTGCTTCTCCACCAAAGTTTTGGCCTGTCAGCTCCCCACTGTTTATGCAGTTATCATTAAACGTTCCTGTCATATCCAAACCTTGTTGTTTTTTTCTCTTCATCTTTACCAGCACTCTGTAACCCGCTCTCACCTCGGCACAGGGCCATTAACATACAGAGCACGGTGGCTGCTGTTGTTCTTCTCATTATTACCATAATGGCTCGGGCCAGAGGAGAGAAGCAGCTTTAGGCACTGTGCAAATAGCAGACAATCCCTGACAAAAAGAGAAAGCTCTAGTGTTGTTCGAAATAATCGTGAAATCATTCCTGTGAGTATCCCCACTCTTCCTTTAAAATATTCATTTCTGGCCATTGGAAAGCTACTATTAAATGCAATGTGTTGTCCTTCTGGTTTTTTGACAGTGTCCTGGGTACAGAGACAAGGGGGTGGAGCTTTTAGCCCTGTCTATTCTGTACCACACACTCTCTTCAGAATGTGCTTTTATTTGTTTGTGGTGAATACTCATCTTTTGTGGGAAAAAAAAATATCTCTCTCTTTTCTATGCTCTTTTATGAATATTCTTGTGGATATTGTGATTTTTCAGTAAATTTGGGTTCCAACCTATAATTTCTCCCAGTGTTCCTCCATTATCAAAAAGGTGGGAGGGAAAGGGGAGCAGCCTTGGGTGGATTTAATTTCTCAGATGGGTTTTGAACCCACCCACAGAGCTGACTGTTGTGCACTATTCCTTCTTCAACACCTCACTTTCCAGCTACATTTAGTAATGGCTTTGGAGACATGGCAGGTGAATCCCCACAACTCTTCCCTTGCACTGTTTCCCTTCCTCCTTAATTCATTTGGGGAATTGTCCACATTGAGCCATCCTACAGATTTGGATTGACCAATGTAGCGTAGAGGGGCAAGATCTGGGGCCTTGGATCGTAGTGTAACATTGGGCTGGCACCCAGGACAGACCTAGAGGATCAGTAATAAATCATGAAATAGGAGACAGCATGGCAGGGGGGTGGAACCAGATGCTCTTTATGGTCCCTTCCAGACCATTTTTTACAGTGGTTCTATGATTTCTCAGTGTGGGAGCTGGAGGACAGAAGTGGAGGTGAGACCTCCCTGGCTCCCAGAGCTGCAGACACCAGAGGAGGACCCCTGGTCTTGGACAGCAGGAATTTGCTCCCTCCATGCCTCCCCACATCCCTGCTTCATCCTCTTTCTGAAACACATCACCCACCTACAGAGTAGCCAAAAAAGTCTTAAGAGTCTTTTCCACCCTAAACAATCCCATGATTCTGTGATTGTATGATAATAGACATCCAGGAAGGTGCCCAGTCTCTCCTTTTCCCTGGTAATAATTCTGGAAGGTTATTGCATTAAAGCTGTTTGAGTTTATTGTCTAGCAATACAATATTTCTTTGAATAGGGAAGGTAGAAAGGGAGGGGACACCATTGTGAGGAAACTTCAGGATGTGGAATGTTCAAAAACTGGGCTCTGCCCCTGATTCAGGAGGTATTCTCTGGCCAAGACAAGCATTCTTCACAACTTTAGGACAACAATAATATTTCTGGCTGGTAGAAGAACCTTTAATTGATCAATATATGGAAGACACTACATTAATGCAAAGTTATTATTATCCCCAGAAAATAAAGCTAAGAATAGCATAGTACATTTTGACAGAGCTTTTGTTATTTTCTTTTTATGTTCAGTTCCTTTGAGACTGTCTTTTTTCTTATCAGGAAAGCTTAATTACCATTTTCACTTCCATTTCATTACTGGGGCCAGGTTTTGGTGCTCTGTAGGCAGCCACTAATTGTTCAGTCCCCACATGAGATGAAGGTTTCTTGGTGCAAGGAGCACTGCAGGTATGGATGGAACAGACCCTGCTCTGGATGGAGGCAGGGAATTAGAAAATTTTTGTGGCAAAGCAGAGCTCTAGGATCTCAGCCATAAAGAAAGGCAAAGGCTTGCTGAGGTAGCTTTCCCCGCTTTTTAAAGCTATCAATTTGGACCGAAGCTCTTAAACTGCTTTGATTTTCTATTGAAATAATCCTGGGGGTGAAGAAATGTCCTTAGGCCTGTGTCCCCAAGCTGCTGGATGCCCATTTCCATAGGTTCCCATTAGTGTGCCTAGCACAGAGACTGCATGGAGGCAGGGAAGAAGCTGACTAAGGAAATTCAACCACCAGGCGCTCCTCAGTGGAACACAAGAATGACCTGCTGTACAGGGTAAAGAGAAAACATCAAGTTCTCCATCCTGCCTCCCACACTTTTTTAAAAAGTATATTAATATTATATAAAATTATATCTAAATAAATTTTGTATAGTTAATATCAAAATTATACAGATAAATTTTAACATATTTTTATAATGTTATGTGAATTTTACACACAAAATTTCTGAACGTCTGTGAAGGTTTCAGTGGCAGAGGAGGTATTTGGGGAACAGGACTGGAGGAGGAAGAGGAGGAACAGAAACAGGAGCAGGAAGAGCAGAAGGTCTACCCCTTCCTCCTGCCAGCCTGCTTTCCATGTTCCTTCTCACCAGATAGGCTGGGGCACACCTGGTACCTTGCTAACGCTGCCTCTGTCAGCAGCAGATTCAGAAGTAAGGTGAAAGCCTTGAAATTTCTGAGGCTGAACATGTGGCTTGGCTCCCCTTCTCTGGCTGCGAAGTCCAGCCTGATGGGTGGAGTTACCTGTTAAATCTGAACAGGTAACGCTGGGAGGGAAGCTCAAGCTCTGTGCACTGGATATCAGCATTAACACTTCCCCCTATCATGGCCCATGTTCCCAAGGAACAGCATGAGGACAAAAAGAGAATTTAGTGGGGCCAGGGCAGTGCCATTTACCCTTTGGGCATGGCCCCTGCTTATTTACAGTGCTAGGGGCTGCCAGGAGCATGGAGATGGTGAGACTCAGCAGACAGCAGACAGCCTTTATTTCAGCATTTCGGACAATCTCCCCAAGTTTCTTGCAGCAAGCACCTCTTGACTTGGAAGTACCAAACAGCTTTGGCAGAGACCTGAGATCAGGGAGCTTTTGGGGGTGGGATGTGCCTTCCCTTCATTTTCTTGTCAACATTGGCCCACGGCAGTGTTGGCAGTGGGATGAACGACCTGTCTTCATCTGGCAAACAACACCATGAAAGTTTTAACAGTACCATTAACAATTATGCATGGGCTGATTACTCTGTGCTGAAGAAGCTGTGTGGAGCAGGATTGTCTGCATGTGAATTACTCAGGTTTGAATCTCTGTGGCTGAACACTGTTCTGCACACAGAAAGGCTGAAAACTTTGCTCTCTCCAAGCTGCTGCAACTGGTTTGGTGATAGGGGAGCATATTAATGCTGCCACCTGGTATTCCTGACACATCTGAGGGCTCATATTGCAGTACAAAACTCCCTGGGGAGGAAATGGATGAATGGGCAGATAAAAATGATCAAGGAATCTGTAATTCACATGTTTGAAACAGGGTTCTCATTTTGCTCACTTTGTTCTCTGCTAGACATTTGTAAAGATAATTCTTTTTGAAAATGTCCTTTGACATTTCTGAAATCTCTCACACCCAGAGCTTGCTCTATTCCTTGGCTTTTAGAGGCAACCACAGCAATGCTACAAATGAATGAAACCCCACAGATCTTTAGATCTCTCCAGTGACCAGAGCTTTAAACCTAAAAGCCCCTTGGACTAGATATAAATGCTTCTGCCTTATCCCAAAATTGGCTTCTGCAAGAACAGAAGATGAAGTGTTTGTCCAAGCACGGGTGCCTCTTACAGTGATGATATAAATTATTAGTTTGATGATATAAATTAGTTTGATGATATAAATTAGCACGTGTGTGCCTCTGATACCCGCTGAAGCTCCAACAGAGGCTGGGTGCAGCCTACCTGAAACAGATGGAGAATTTCTCAGCTCCTAACTCCAGAGACAAGTAACAGTGCTTCTCTCAGTGCCTTTGGCTGTGTGACTGCCAGGACGAGGCTTGAGTCTGACTTTTTACCTCAGCTTGGGGGTGAAACCAGCTAAGCTGCTCAGTATTTCCAGAGCATAAGTCCATCAGCATGGTTGGGAACACCTCTGCAATTGCAGTGTCAGTTTTAGAAAAGAAGAAATTCTTCTGGTGGGTTTTTCCTTTTCTGCCTATGTGTTTTGTTTGCTGTTTTTTTTGCTTTGTTTTGTTTTGGTTTTGTTTTCTTTTTGTTTTGTTTTTTGTTTTTTTTTTTTGGTTTTTTTTTTTTTTTTTTTTTTTTTTTTTTTTCTATTAAGATAGCTAAGGAACTCTTTGAACTACTACCCTCACTATGGCTTTCCAAAACTGAAGCACAGACTAAGTTCTGGAGCGTGGTTTTCACCCTTGACCCTCAGAGCTGCTCTTAACCACCTCTGGCAGAGTTTGCTTTGTCTTTTGTATGTTCAGGATCAAACCCAGAAGCAAGATGAAGAAGATTTAGACTCGATTTTTGGAAGTAGAGCCTTCTAGAACACCTCCCTCCCAATAGCCTGGGTGTTATAAAACAGAGTTGGACCAAAGTAGGACTGAAGTAGGAATTGGAGGAAGTGAATGGGGATTTTCCAAGCCTCTGGCTGTGGAAGCAGCAGGTTCTGCATATTTATTGATTACCATGTGCTGTACATCCAGGGAGGGGGGGATTCAGAGCTTAAGATGGGTGTATTTATTGTGTCTGGTTCAGAAGTCAGCATGAATAAATATGAAGCAGTGGAATGCAATTGGAGTGCTGACAAGTGATTTTGACTTGCTTACATGCAAGAGGAGGGAGAGAAGAAGGGAGGAGGGGAGGGAGGGAGCCAGGCTGGGCTGTGAGCTCTGCACAGGGACAGAGGGGCTGAGGGCTTGCGAAGAGCACATTGGAAGGGACACAGAAGGATCTGCAAGTCCAGCTCTTACGTGAATGGCCCATATGGGATTGAACCCACAATCTTGGCATTATTAGCACCCTGCTCTGAGCAGCTGAGCCAATTTCAGGGTCATTTGTCACTCTAATGAATAAATCAGGGTCTGGATCCATAGGAAGCCTTGGTAATTATTTTTACTAGTTTTTGTTAGTTTTCTTTTGGCATCTTTCTGGCATGAAAATAAATTATAAAACATCTATCAATACAGGAAAGTTGTAAAGGAGTCAATTTTTTTTCAATATTTTGTCTAACATGAAGAAAAAGAGTATTTCCATTTGGATTACATACACAATGTATGGTCTTTCATTCTGCTTTGGAAGGATTTGCTTGGGGAATACGAAATATTACATAGCAATTGCTTGTGATAAATTTAATCCTGTCCCCAGCAGCAGCATTAGGGGCCTAATTTGGATTTACAGCAAAGCCTAGATAGCAATTTTTTTAGTGCAGCAGCATACTGTCCCTCATGTGAATGAGAATCAGGACCATTGTGTCCCCAAAGGTATCAGAGGACATTTGTAAGAGCTAAGAATTTAATTCACTAACATCTGAAGATTTTTTTAAGGATGTGTGGGGGTGTTCTTGTCAGATCTGAAGCTGGACAAAAGAGCCCCAGAACACTTCAGATCAGTGACTGGGAAGATGAGAGGGGGTGTCTGGAGTCCTAAGGCTCTTTCAGGCAATAGGAGGCAGTGGCTTTTCTCCAGGATCCCTGCCCCGTGCCCAACTGCCTTTAGTGGATCCCTAAGACAAGGTCTGTGGGAAGCTGCAGCTTCCAGGGAAAAATGAACTTTTGTGCAATGTAAAGCAACATTATAGTAAATCAGGCAACCCTGGCTCAGGGAAGAAATGATGATGTCTGGTTTTAGACCAGAAGACTGAAGGACAGTTTTATTAAAACTATACTATATTACATTAATATACTATTTAAAGAGATACTATCTATTCTACATACTCACTTCTTACTTACCTGTTTAACTAACTCCACCTTGTGATTCTCTGCTGAGAGCCTGAGCCACAGCTGGATCCCACTGGTCACTGACCCCAAACAACCTTCACCAGAACCCAGCCCAGCAATCCCTGCAGGTGAACAATCCCCACACCACATTCCACATGGGCAAAACAAAGGGGCAGAGATAAAGATTGTTCTCTCTTCTTCTCTCTGTGCAATCCTGAGAGACAGAACCACGTCTCTCTGTCCAGAGAATGTGAATGCCACACAACATCTCCATGGGATTTGCCACTTCCTCTCTAAACATGTGTGTAACCCCCACGGGCCGCCACCTCCCCGATCCTACCTGTGGCAGACTCCAGTGCCTGCAGGTCCAAGCCCTGAGCTCTGCTCTGCTGTGCTGGGAGTAGCCAGGCTCTGAGGACGTTCTGGAGGCAAGACTTGTCAGGAAAGGTAATATTTTTTATGGGAGCAATTCGCAGAGGTGAATAAAAGGGACAAGATTTTAGAGCTTCCAGGTCCTTCTTCATGTCTGAAATAGGAGCAGCAGGAAACAAGCCAGGAAAGTGCAACTCATAACTCTGGACACTGAACATCAGGGCCTCGATAGAGATGTTGTTTTTGCAACACTTTATAATTCTTATCCCCTCCTTTCAGCTTACAGCTTCTTGTTAAACCAGCAATAAATTACCTGCTGCTCTCATTTTCTCTCTCCCTCTCTTTCCCAGAGGACTGAATGACTTCTTTACTTCTCCTCATGCTAAAAATGTTCCTCCTCCACTTCCTGGGTACCAAATACCTTTCCTCACCCAAGGTGTCACCAAGTTAATGAATCAAATTAAAGCCTAAAATTAAATTGAGCAGTTATTCTCGGTTTGTACATAGTGCTGCAGCTTGCATTTATAACCTAGACCCAAAGACAGAGAGGTGTGTGTGCCTGAAAATCAGCTTGTTTCACACTGAATACATCAATTGCTTTAATAAAATGTACTATGCTTAAATTGACTTTGTGCCACCCAAATAAAGCAGGCAGAATTCCCATGGTGATGGAGAGCTGGCAGCCACACTTGGAACTTTTTCTGGCATGCAGAGCTGCTCGGTGATTTTTGTGTCCATGGGGTTTTGGTGAGGGTGATCAGCCCCTGGGGGGCTGTGAGTTAGTCCTGCACTGCCAACAACATGGGCAGAGGGTCTGATTTCCAAACTTGGTCACTTTTACCAGAAATTTTAACACCCACTGCTGGATCCATCCCACTGTCTCTTCAGGGGCTTAACCACTGGGCACAGGTGAATGAAGTGCAGAGCATCCCTTGACTCTCCCCACAGATGGGCCTGGCAATGGCAGAGGGAGGCTCAGGTTTGACCCAACCCATCTGGAAGGATCTGTTTCTCTTCATTAGGCCAGAACTGTTAATTTGGATACTTCCTTCAGGAGATCTGTTTTGGTGTTTTTTTTTCTCTTTCCTTCAGAACAACTTTTTAGGCACAAATTTAGCTCTGTGTGTTTAAAATAAATAAAGAGCACTTAATGTGAAAGTCACCACCTTATTTCAGTTAAATCAAATATCTCTGCTCACTGAAAATACTTGAGGGAGCCTGAAGTTTCATTCCAGAAATCTTAAAAATATTTCTACAATTATTATTTTGGTTTAGCTACTGAACTGGAAAAATTGTTTTTTTGCACAGCTCTGATTAAGGCAGAAAGAAACTTATTTAAGTTTTTTGATTAATTATGCCTCTATCCTCAGCTGAACAGAAGTGGGAATTCTGAGTCAAAAGAAAGTATTGCTTCTCTTTTTTTCACCACTTTGGTAAAAGGCTTTGAATATGCATGTATTCCCTTCCACTGGAGTAAGGCTTCTGCATCCTGCTGGGAGCTGCTTCCTGACATTAAAGTCATTTACATTTTGTCTGTCCCATGCCTACTAGCCAGATTTCAGTGGTGTATTAATATTAAACAAAAATAATTGCACTGCTTTTCCACCCTCACCCTGTGGTTTTCCACACCTCTTGTCCTCATTCCTAAATATTTAATTGGTGTTGGCCTGCCTGGGAGTCTGGAACGAGAGAGAGGGAAATGAAGGGTGCAGATTTGAATTCTGATGGCAGTTCAGGTGAAAATTGCAGTGTTTTGGTTAATAACAGAAGTGATTCTATTTGGAAAGGTGCCCTGTGCTGCTCTTTCCCCTGCCGTGGTCGCGGGGCCCCTGCTGCCCCCCTCCTTTCCCCTGTGTGAAGGGGCAGCAGGGAATCTCTCAGGGATGTGCAGCACACCTGGGATGGGGACACGGCAGCAGGGGTGCCCGCAGCAGGGAAGTTTCTGGAAGCTTTTTGGGGACGGCAGGAGGAATCAAAATTCAAGAAATGCAGACGGAAGAGCTCTGCCCAGCTGTTGGCACAGCTGGCTGTGCTCCCATCGTTTTGCCTGCAGGCACTGGGGCTGTCAGGCAAACCAGAGTCCATCTCTCATGCAGGAATGCTAAAGCTCTGCTTGCCTCCTGCACTTGCTTTAAAACACATCTCAAATGACAAATGGCCAATCGATTCAGGTATGGTGTGCTCTTTTTTTTTTTTTTTTTTTTTTTTTTTTTTTTTTTTTTTTTTTTTTTTTTTTTTTTTTTCCCTAAAACATTGATCAATAGATGTTGCAGCTGTCTGCTGTCGAAGATGTGATTCACTGTGACTCCTACAAAAGCTGAACGATTCTGAACCATCTCTGTTCTCCTTACATAGCATTTGAATTTCCCCTGAAGCAGCTGCTCGATGCTTGACCATTTCTCACAATTGGAGTTTTTTCACACAGAAAGGTGTCTTAAAGCCCTGCACTCCCTTCTGGCCCCAGTCTCAGTGATATTCCTGCATGTGCACAATTCTACATTTTTAGTGACTGGATCCAGAGGAGCAGGCTGTTGTCACAGAGGTCTGAGAGAAAGCAGAGAGCTGTCATGGAAATAAACACATTATTATGGCTTTTATTTTCAGCATTGACTAGCCAAAACTCTTTGGATGGTATGAAAGAGCATCACCAGCTGCTTACACCCCTCAGTGCCTGTGGAACCTTGCCAGGAGAGCAAATTCCCTGCTTTCTGTCAGGCAATTCTGCTGCTTTAACACTTACAGGAGCAAAATTGCATCATTTTCCTTGTTATGTTTGAAAATATGCATTGATAAGTACCTGGCAAGAAAAATGCCACTTTATTTTCTGGGCATGATTTATAGAGGGTGACTACAATAAGCCTTGGCTCTCCTCAAAGAGAGATGTCCCTCCACGACAGAAATACAGTGAAACAGAGGTAACAGAATGACAGACAGAAGTGGATGTCCTGTGTGAGCAGCTCACAAGTCCTCCTGATCCATTCTTTTCACCTGCCAGACAAATTGCAATTGTCAGGCACCAGGCAAAAATGAGCACCTGTAGCCCCCCTCTCACACGAGAGGTGACACGAAAACCACAGACTTAGAGTGGTTCATTGCACCCCTTGCAGGGATTTGGCCCCACACTCCTGTCTTCCTTTCCAGAAAAAAAAAAAAAAACCCAAATGTGAGGTGCTGTGCTTTTATTTGAGAAACCCAAAAAACAGGCCACTAATAAATAGCCCATAGGGAAAGATCTCTTATTGACAATAAAAACCTCACCACTAACCCCATACCCTTTCCTCATCACTCCCTCAGGGCAGGGAGGCACATGAGGAAACAGTGATGGGATCAGATGAGTGAGTGGCTGGGTTTAAATGCACAAATCCTTTAAACAGTTGAGGAAACGGTACTTTTTTATAAATGTGTCGTGGTCCTGCACATCATTAAACGAGTATATTTTAGCAATTTCACTGTAAATTTTGAAGGCTCCAACAAGTGCAGCTCTGACAATTGGCAGCATTTTGCACCACTCAGGAGCAGGCTGACCCAGCCTGAGATGTACTTCATGTTTCTGCTGGTCTGCTTCCCATCTCAGCGCTGAGAAAGTAAACAGGCTGAAGAGTGAATAGACAAATAATTCTGAATTTGGTAGTGATCCCTCTGGGTCTTTGTGCTGGTGAGGCACAGATGGGCTGACAGACAATTTCAGGTTCAGCACTGATCTCTGCAGACCTCCATAAGCCAGGCAGATAGATAAATAATTTCAGTTTCTCTGCTGATACCCCTGAGTAAATAGATAGATTCACTTTCTGGCCCAAAACCTCTAGCAGGCTAGGGGATAAGCAAACAGAGGGACAATTCAGGTCCTGCTGTGAACTGTCATGTGCTTCCAAATCAGAATTTGGATGTGAGCAGATCTTGCTCTTCAGCTGTCAAGTTTGATTTTAAAACCCAAACTTTGTCCCATCTTGTACTAATGTAAATCAACCATGCTGAGAATGATTATATTTATTTTATGAACTGCTAGTTTTCTGAATGGTCTGGTTGGAAATGGAACCACATCTCCTCTATTACTTCTGGCTCTCATTTAAGAATGCTTAAAAACAATAAAATTGTGTACTTGCAGCAATTCCCTCTTTTATTTAACAGCCAAATATAGTGATGCTAATAATACAAGACATCAGATTCAGTTTCCTATTTTGGGGTTTCTTTGTGTTTTTTTTTTATTATCCTCCTCCCTTTGGTGCTGGGGAGGAAATCCCTGACACTTATTCCCACCTCAGCCCATCTTTTCAGTCCTAGATGTGAAGTCCCAAATGTGAATCTGCTTCTTTGTCCCTCAGAGCTTGGCTCAGGACAGTTTATGACTGAGGAGTTCCAACAGCCTCCCAGGAGTTATAATCTGCTCCTACTGTCCCATTCTTTTTTCTTTTATGTTTTCTTGAGGAATATCTGTTCCCTTTTAAAATAGCTAGTAAAAAACATTTCATTAAGTGAAAAAAAATCCAGATTATTTTGGCCTAGGACTGTGGGATCTGTGGTGATCACTGCACACTGCACATTGCAATTTGACCTCATGTCCCTTTTTTTTTTTTTTTCTGGGAAGAATGCCCTGTGTACATTTATCTGTCTCTCTTTTGGGAGAGAGAGTAATGAGGATGACAGAGGTGAAGTACACAGTACTTTTTGGGATGTTTCCTGAGAACCTGACTCAGGTGGTCTTGATTCAAGAGGTTAATTTATCATTATACATTATTAATATATTTATTAAATACCGGTTAATATTATCATTAATAATAATAACTGGTTGTTTATTAACCAGTTATTATCAGTTTATCCAGTTATGAATTTAAAAATAAATAGCTAGAAAAGGTGATGTCTTTTCTGTATCTTCTGGATTTGTGGCATCCAAGGAACCTCCTTTTCCTGCCTGATTCCCAAGGCTTAACTCTGTCCTATCTTGACGCTAGGGACTGGGTCTTTATGAGAGAGACTAAGAATCAGATGAGCTTATTACATGCCAGTGATGCAGTGAAATTCAATTAATTTGTTTGCTCTGCTTCCCAGAATGAGAAATAGACATGGCACAAATGTGAGTGATGCCACCACTCTGGTTCCCTGTCAGCAGATAAATGCAATCTGAGGAGCTTTCCAAGTCACACGGTCCTTCCTTGCACACCCCTGGGTTCTGTGGTGCTGCAGAGGGTGGGAGGACACTCCACCTTCCCTGGCAGAGTGCTGTGGGGTTTGCACAGCTTGGATGGAGAGGTTACCTTGTGTCCTGAGGACACCTGCAGGAGGGACATGAATGGAAAGCTGCTGTGTCCGTGGCTGAGGATTCTGGCAGGTTTAGCAGGATGAGACCCTGGTGTGTTACTGATGTGAGGTGGCAGGGCAGTGAGAACTTCAAAAAGAAAATCCCAGGAGGAGTCAGGTGGGAAAGGTCACCATTGAAATGGTTTTATGCCAGCTGTGAAATTCTCCTCAATGAAGAGTATCTAATAGCTTTTTTCCAGAGTGGAAATCTCTGTCCTTACAGTCATCCTAAAGAGAACAACTTGACAGCTCTGAGAATTGGCAGGTTGTTAGTTGAAGGTATTTGGTACAGTTGAAACATTAAGTCCATCTGCAGTCCATGAAGTACCACAAATGCTGGAAGTCAGTCCAAGGTAAAAGTTCTTTTTCTCTTTGCTCAGGTTCTTTTGTAAGAGAAGCAGTGGTGCTGGCACCAGGAATTTCCTCCAGTTCTCTTGCCTTCCATTACATTTGCTGTTTTGTCTGCTGTTTGTTCCTTCTCTTTCTCTGTCCTACATATCACAGACACTTTCCTGCTCATCACTGTTCCATCATCCTTCTCCCTGGCCCCTAGGCATAACTTTCTCCTCATAACTGGGCAAACCCACTGTGATTCATGTCTGACCTCACCTTTTGGATTGTCCACAGCACTTGGGATCTCCCACCTGTGTTAAACAGGACACACACTAATGATTTTCCACTGGCTCATCCATTGAAGAGATGTTTATCTGTACATCAGCCGTTTGCTCCTCCACTTTTTCATCTGAAATAGCAATAACACTACAGGCTCTGGAGGTTTTGGAGCAGAGTGTGAGATCTGGTGGTTGGGAAAGAGGGAAGAGAGACTGAGAGATGACTGGCAGATCATGGAAATGTGGGTAGGGACTGCCTGAATTTCCCTTTATTTCCAAATTGCAAAAGAAGCAACACATGAAGCCAAAAGGAGGTGGATGCAAAAAACTCTCAGGACATAAACATCATCCAATATGGGTGGTGAAGCTCAAGCTGCAGAACGTTGTGAAAGCCATGTGTTTGTATGGTTTTCAAGGGAAGAAGGGAATGGATGGAGGAGAAATCCTTTCAGGGTAAGTAAATATACAGAAACCATTTATGGGCCAGGAGCCAGGCTTAAGGGAGCCTGAGACAGAGCCCCAGTAAAACTACAGCAGTTTGGAATATAATGAAATCTTTGTGTGTTTTCTGCTGGTACAGGGCTCACCTTCCAGGAGAGGCAAGAAGTTTGCAGGAAAATGGGTAGTTCCTGGAAGATATTCCAGCACTGGCTCCAGACAATCCTTTTGTTAGGCCATAGCAAAAATTCAAGAGTGTAATAGATTAGTGGGGGAGAGGAGTGAACTGCTGTGATTTCAGCTGTCCAAGAAATTAACAGCGTAGACACTACAGTTCCAGGAAAGCTGTCAGCAAGCAATGAAAGCAAATAGGGATTTTGCTTACAAAAAGTTCACTGTTATCTGAGAGAGGAAATGCAATCGGTTAAGAAGAGAATGACAGAAGATCTTTTTTATATCTGACCTCTAAAAGCCCTGGAGTACATTGGCTAAGGAAGATTTAATTGTGTGCCAGCAGCACTGCTGGTAGAAATTTCACCTGGAGCTAGGAGAACTTCTATAGCAGATTAAAGATAAAGGTGTAAAAAAAAAAAAAAAAAAAAAAAAAAAAAAAAAAAAAAAAAGAAAACAAGCAAGCAAGCAAGCAAAAAAATCCATCAACTAAATCACCAGGAAAAAAAAAAAAACAAACACTTTTCGACACTATGTTTCTGGAACAGATTTTAACAGCATCATAACAGAAAATAAAGCACCCCCACAAACCTTGTGTACTTTAATGAAATTACAAGAAATGGTAAACATGGTATAGAGTAAATAGATAGGAGTGGGGACTGCCTAAACTGCTGGAGCTAGAAAGCTATATTTTATTGCTCAAGAACAGAGTATAAACTATCAGTAGTGACAATCCAAAGAGCAGCATGAATAATGAAATTTGCTTGAATTAATTTCAAGGAATCTTGATTGAAATTAAACCCCAAAGTGCTGTGAGCAAGATGTTGTGCTAGCCCAGGAAGCAGAATAGTTTTGTGAGTGTTTTAAAAGTGATGAGTGAGTGTGACAGGATGCTTCAAACCAAAGACCTTCTGCATGCTGTAACCCAGCAGTGTGTTTTAGACTGACTCTTGGGCATTACTTAAGGAGAGAAAACTGATATGGATTTGTTGATGCCAAGATACATCCTGAGGTCTTTGTTTCACAAGACACACAACCAAATGCCAAATGCTGGCATCTGTTCTCCAGAAGACTGCAAGCAGCAGCTTCCTGCCCAAAGTTCTTGACTTGGGGCAGAAAGTAGTACCTACTAAAAAAAAAAAAAAACAAACAAAACAAACAAACACAAAAAACCCAACCAAAACCACTGAATCTGCCCACAATATAAACAGATTTTACTACCAAAAAAAAGGAAAAAAGTTTTTATCTGTTTTTGATGAGATGGAGGAACAATCTCTGTGTGGGGAGGAAATGCTGGCTGGATGATGATGCTGAACTTTCTTGCAAAGCAACCACCCTTAAAGGAAACCCAGTGGAAGAGATGGCATGGGAACAAAAGACCATCCAACTCTGGTGCAATTACAGGTGCAAAATCATGACTTGGCACGTTAAAAGCATGCTAGGACCACACAGGCATCCGAGGCAGTGAAAACGATGTGAGGCACCTGGAGTGGGGCAACCACAGAGAACAGAGTGTGAAACGTGCATGAGGTCTGGTGATGGTGGCATTTGTGAAAATGGCCTTGGTTAGGAGCAGGGAAGATCCCAGCAGTCCCTCCAGCATGGAGAAGGAAAAGGGAAAGCTGGGAGCTCTGCTGTCACTATTGGACACAAAATGAGCACACAGAAGCTTGGGAAGTTCAAAGGAGAAAAGACTCAGTTTTATTCCAGCATCTGGTATTCATAGAATTCCAGAGGTGACCGTGGATTGGAAGATGGAATTACCACCTCTCCAACCACACTGGTCCAAAGATCAATCAATCAATCAATCAATCATTTCTCTCCACCCACAGAGAAATATGTAAACTATTCTGTTTATACATGAAATTGTGTGGGACCTCTGACTCTCAAATATGTAAACATTATCAGAAGGCTAAACAAGTTTTATGAGAACTTTATCACTTTCAAAAGAACTATAAAAGAAAACACTTTTAAAAATCAGGGCAACACTGCAAATGCTGTGCTGGTTTTTGTCATTTGAACAGGGAGTAAGAGTGCATAACTTAGTTGGGAAAAGAAGTTTTTCTTTTACTGTTTTCTCAGTAAAATAAAAGCTTATGGCTTTCCATCTACAAAGCACTGTAGCAAGGGCTCCGTGGTCTTTAATCATGGTATTCACTGGCCAACAGGGGCAGTTTTAGGGAATAAAGGATGTGCTTGATCTTAGAGCTGTCACTGAAATGCAAACCCCTTGGCAGAGGATGGAGGAGAGTCCAGGTTCCAGTAAATAAAAATGGTGATGTCTTGGATGTTCCCATATCAATGCAGCCTTATAAAGAACTGGATCATTAGTTGTGATATTACTGAGGAAAGCTGAACACCACTGTAGTGTTCTCTTTTCAGGAAGGTGATACTTCAGTTCATTTAACAGTGGGACGTGTCGTTTTCATTACGCTGTTGTGACAAAAGTGGAAGTGCTCATTAACTTTTCTGGGAATCAGATGCTTCTCCTGGATAAATATGCCTGTCACAGCTTTACCAGATCATTATGTGGGGATGAGCTGTCCTGGAAAATTTGCAGCAGGTTAAATTTGAAATTAGACTGGATAATCAAGAGATAAAACCTTAACAAGTGAAAGATTTGTGGAAAGCAAGGCATGCAGACAGAACGGGATCTGTGAGCAAAAGGGATGCTCTGCATGTCCTGGGGCCATGATGAACCGTTTGTCAAACAAAGGAGGTCACCTGGCAGGCACACAGAAGATGGAAATCTAGAACAGATCTCTCATCTGTGGATGTTTTTTTAGCAAAACAGACCAAAATGGTTTTTAGCAGTCAATCCAGACCAAAATGTTGGCATCTTAATATTAAAACTTTCACGGAGAGAGGAACAGAAATTACCTGCAGTTTACAAACACACCACAAGTGGTTGACAGAACTGAGATCTCTCTAAAGCAGATTGTCTTGGGAAGGAGCAGCAGTCTGCATCCAGACACAGAACTGGGGGAAAATGGAAAAAGAATTCTGAGCAGCAGCCGTGCCTGGATTCTGAGTAATCCAGAGGGTTTGGGTTTCTACCCTTAGAGGAGAGGGAGCTGCTGATGCTGTGGGGCCATGGCTGAAGGCAGTTGCAGCACTCCATCAGTGTGTCATGAGATTTTTACAGCTGGGTTACTTTGTTAGGTCTGGGAGGGTGCTGTGGAGAAACCTGGAGGCAGCTGAAGGCAGCTGGAGATACCAGCAGAGAGAGAGAGAGTAGGAAACGCAGCTCTGGGAGAAAAGTATTCATCCTTCTGCAAAGAAACCATAGAGTTCTAGTGGGTAACCTGGCTCTGTCTGCTTGAATTTCCTGTGTCTGGGGCTTCCCTGAAATCACAGGGTCATTCTCTGAGAGAATGACTGGCAATAGCAAATGGATATATTGGATTTCAGAAAATAAAATCAAAAGGTGGGGTCGGGACTCTGGGCAGATAGCATTTTAAGAGTTGGTTATTTTTTGTGATGCTGTTAGATGCCTTTGGCAAGGTCATGACCTCCAGGTAGAGTCACAAATCAGAATTAATTCGTTTCCTCCTTCCCTTTCCATTTATCATGCATGTAAATCTTCTGTTGAGACACAAGGCTTATTTCTGCACCCGGTGAAAAATATGAAAATTGTAGCAGCTAATAAGTTGTGAAGAGTCCAATCCCTGTAAGCATTCTTGGCAATGCTCAGAAAACTGGAGGTTTTAGCTTTGAAGGGACTATAACTGGCAGAATATCATAATTAATTTTGTTTAGTGGAATCCTTTGCGCTTTGTAGGTATTGCAGTGTATGAACTGGTGCCTTCGAGTCTGCAGAGGCTGATGTCATAGTACACTGCAATTAACTGATATTTTTAAAAGGAAGAAACTTCCATTTAAAGAAAATGGAAGTGGAGGTGGAAGAAGTGGAAATGTGAGTTACTTAGAATACTTATCATAAAACAGCAGAATTAACTGAACTTGATCAAGACTCCTTTATAAAATCACTGTATAGGTCCTGTTGGCTTTGAAAAGTGGCTGCAAAGATTTGTAAGAGTAGCTATTGACCTCAAATCTTTGACCATGTGGACATTAAATGTAAAGCTTGTTTCTTGACAAGTGTCATCCATATATAATAAAAGATCTTACAATTAAATTATTTCTTTAAGTGCTACACAAAAACTTAAATCAGGTTTGTTCCTCAGTTAAGTTCCTCAGTTAAGACACCAGCTCAAATGCAATTATCATGATTTAATAAAAATACAAGTCGAGGCTTTGTCTCAAAATATCCAGAAATGTGCCAGTTAAGAGCTGTGTGAAGAGATGGGAGGTGAAATCTTGAAGGCACTGCAGTGGCCGTTGTGTCCCCGCGTGGATTTTCCATAGGGAAACGGGGCTGCTTCATCCCCAGCTCTGCTGAGTTCTTACAGAACAACCCTGCCAGAGTTTGTCGTGTCCAAGCTGGCTCCTGGCTTCTGCATGGAACGTCTGTGCTCCGTGCCAGGCACAGCAGTTTCACACTGCTCTGTGCCTGCTGGCACGAGTGGCTGTGGGTCAGCTGCTGTGGGCACCCACATTCCCTGGCTCTGCAGGAGAAGGCACCTCCTGAGCTGGGGCAGAAAACACAAACTCCTTCACCAGCAGGGTGGCAGCCTGCTCGTGTTTTTCTCAGGTGAAGCACTGGTTTTGACAAAGGTGTTCTTTTTGTTTACAACAATGGCTCTCCACAGAGGATCTCTGCTGCTGCCTGAATCCCACTGGAGGATGCAGAGGAACCTGTTCATCCTGTTTCTATGGAAACTCATGGAGGGGGTGGGGGCTGCGGGACGACAGGGGAGGAACGGGGAGAAGCACAACAAAAACTAGAACAAGTTGCTGACAAAGTACTCTAATTCTGTGCCGTTTGTTGCCATTTGTCATTGAAGATTTTTGTATCCCTGAGATGAGTGCAAGGCAGTGTCCCTAAATCCAGAGGCAAAGAAGATTTTAATAATGCAATAGTGGACTCGCAGAGACAGCTTAGTGCTAATTGTCCTCTCTCCAGTGACTTCAGGAGCACCGGATTGGAGCCTATAATTTCTGACATGCCCATAAGAATAAATGTTATTAAATTTCTGGGATGGAGTCTGCTACCAAGTACAACTTCATTTTTCCTCGGCTTTGCTGGGGACATCTTTGTAGCTGAGCACTTTTGAGAAATGATGCAAAGATCTGGAACTGTAAATATGCATTTTTGAACCTCTGCATCTTGTGTAGAAATCCTGGTTTGCAGAGCAGCTTTATCATCAGATCTGAAGATGGCCAAACCTCTACTTCAGGAATTTGCTAAGGCTCTGGTCAGCTGGAGTTTGAATCATTAAGAATGCTGTAGGATGCAGGAAACCTTTTGAGATATCCAAAAGGCACCCACAGATTAGATACCAATTGGTTCATCTGATCCTTCTGGGCATCCCAAAAGCCTAAAGATGCAGACCTACCAGTACCTTTAGATATTTACAAAATCTTTTCAGCTTTGTTCATAGATCAGTTCAAAAATGGGATTTGGACAATAATATCCCATTTCAAAAATCTTGCAGGCTCTCCTAAGCAAACCAGGCAGGAGAAGAGCAAAAAAAATCCCACGTATTTTTTTCCATCTCCCAGTTAAATGCCCACTGCAGCACATCGTGCTTTGCCTGTGGGTCCCTGTGATGAAATAAAGCAATCAAAAGTAATGTATAATAATGATAGCTGTTTCCAGAGCTGTCAGAGCTCTGCAGTGTCCAGGCCAAACATCCCCAAAAACCTTTATTCAGCTATTTTTTCCCCATACGCTGCACAGATTTATTACCTTTGTTGACTTTCCAAATGTTTATACTTGGAACATTCATTTGTCAAGGCTGCTTGCTGCATCTGCAATCAATCTCAGTGGTTTCAGTGCCACGGACAGCAGTATGAAAGCCTTGCTTTAAAGATGACCTAAACCTTGCATTAGTCATTGTTGCAGAGTAAGGGAAGCTGGAATAATCTACCCCAAGTGCTTGTTCAGAATTGTGTCAGAGAACTTGATTTGTGTAAGTTGTTGTCACAGCAGCTCAGGCTTTCTGCACAGACAAGTTTCTCTGCACCTTTATTCAGACATGGTAAATTGCTGATACAAAGGACAGGTGCAACCTTGCTTCCCACAGTGCCTCCAACGAGGCTTGAAACTCTCCAGAGTAGGGAAACCGAGGCTCAGTTTGTTGAGTATTTCCCCAGATCATCTACCAATCCCATCACCACTTACCCTACAGAATCGTTCCCAGTGTCTTGGCAAATTTCCACAAGTCTTAAGATCCAAACTGCAAGGCAATTGACTCTTGGCTGAGAGGAGGCAGGCCCTCTTTTCCCTGTGAATGCCTCTGGAAATAAGCCAGTTTACCTGGCTGTTCAGCTGTATCGAGGGGCTCTGACCTGGATGGATGGGCCAGCAGTCATTGTCTTTCCAAGGAGTTCACAGTCTGCAAACCCATCTGCAGAAAAATCCATTCTGCTTTCCTGGTGAGCTTAAGTGAAGTCTGCTTGTTTATGTTTTGGAAAGCCTCTGGGCTATTTTTGGCAAGCTCATGCATTTATACATCTTCCCGAAGTGCCAGAGAAGCTCCCAACTTCCTGCAAATCTCCTCTCAGAAATCCTTTCAAGGAGTAGCATAAGCAGCTTTGACTTATGAATGGCCCAGACTCAGGCTATCAAATTTCCATCAGCGTGCCAGGTGTTTTGTTTCCTCCTGGCTGTTTCCAGGACACCACAAGATAATGAGAAGCACCAGGGCTTGAGTGGATTTTAGGTTTTGTGGTCCCTTCAGCCCTTAATTGTGGCCCATCTCATCCCCAGGGTTTATAGCCTTCATGTCCAGGCTGCCAGGTGATTTCTGAGCCTGCTTTGCACAAGTGGCAGAGCAAGGAAGTGGACTGATATCCAGATGGAAGATGGCCAGCTGCCATCCATTTCAACAGCAAGATGAAATCCAGGGGTTGACAGATCCTCTGCATCCTCAGCCTGGCACCCCCCTCCCTGCTAGAACGGGAAATTCTGACCTCCTGCTTCACCCAGCCAGAGGTACAGCACACCCTGGGTTTGCTGCTCTTTGGGGTTGTAGATTAAAGTTATTTCTTTTCCACTAAAGCCACTCAGTTGTGATGAAGAAACGTCTCAAATCTGCCCATGCCCTGTTCCACGGTTCATATCTATTTATGCACTTTGCATTAACACTCCCACCCTGTGCTTTTGGGGCACTCTGAGGACAAGTTTCTATGGATAAAACACCTGCACTAGTTTGGGACCAGCATGGCTTTGCCCACTCCCCTATCCATCCACCTGCTCACTTATCCCCTCTTTCTGCTATAATACATTTTTTACATATCTGAGGATCTTCAGCCCCAGCTATCCCAGCAGGTGACTGGAAAAAAGACAGAATTGTTTAAAAAGAAATGGCATTATCAAACAATTTTCCTCCCCATTATCTCACTTTCCAAGGAATTTGTCACTCTGGCTGCTGTTCAGCTGGCCCTTCTTGGGTATTTTTGGTGTGAGATGCTGTTCCAAGCCCTTTGTGGATGTCCAGCATCCTTGTGCTGCTTCCTTCTCTAAGGAAGAAGAACAGAGAACCACACTCACAGCAAGAAAAGGTGGGTGCCAAAAGGGTAAAAATAGCCTTGGAAGAGCTCTTCCTGCCCACTCCACACCACCCAAGCTTTAGTTCATTTTTCACCTTCAGCTTTGCTCCCTTCTGTATCTGGGTCAAAGAAAACCTGCGTTATCTAATGCCAAGCTTCTTTTGGGAAAAGAAAGTTCTTCCTTTCTTTGGAAAAATAAAGTTCCTGCATTGGTTCTGTCACCCATGGAGCCATGGAAAGAGCTAAGTTCTGCAACCAACTACCTAATCCTGAGCACTGTAGAAAAAAAATGTACAGAATTGTTCACTCAAACCCCAGGCTGAGCCCTGTCTTTGGTGTCACTGGACTTTGCAACCGAGATTTTTGCTTTTCTCTCAGAGAAAACACCTGCAGCCTGGATTTCTTCTTCCCTGCATGCTCCCCTTACAGCTGAATTGTGACCCAGGTGTTCCTGGTGTATGGCCCAGAGGTGTTTCTCCTGCCTGTGGGACGGATTTCCGCAGACACCTCCTCAGTGCCAGGAGAGTTCAGAGCCAGTTCTCTTCTGGAGCTCTAGGAGATCTTTATATAAAAACCCAAGCCAGACTTTCAGCTTTTTGCTCACTGGACAATCTGAGACAAAGCAGAACAGCTCCAAATTTGCAAAAGCTAGAAATTTTATCCTTACCTCTCTCCCTTCCCCACCAAAAAAGCCTCTGAAACTGGCCATTAAGAGATACCATTAATGCCAAGAATGTAATTAGGAGACAAGCCCACATTAGCTGTTTTTATTGCTAAGGAGAAACTGCTGACTTTCAGCAAAGAAAATTTAAATAACAACTCTTTGGAAGGAGTCTGGAAGGAAGGAACAACTCTTTAGAAATCCACAGCTCCCAGCCTTGCAGCATCTACTCGTTGGTGAAAGTTGGGAGATCATTTTGTTTTGGACAGATTGCTGTTTCCTAGGGGGGTTATGCCTTCCCAGCAGCAAAACAGTTATGAGCAGTTATTCAATCCTGTCTAGCAATTCTGCTTTCATTAGCATTTCATGCTCTGCACTGATTTCCAGCTGCAATCACCTGTGTCCTGGGGACTCCTGCTGCTTAATCACTTGACATTATGCTAAAGGTCCTATTTTGATCAAGCAGGTACCTTATACAATACCAAAAATCATTTCTGTTTCCAGGACCTTTCCTAATTCTTTCAGCGGCATTGGTGACTTGAGCAGTTCCAGTCTCTCTGTCCCTCTTTGTTGACAAACTCTGGGAGGAGCAGTGGCTCCCCATGGCCAGAATAAATTCATTTTTCTTCAGCTGCTATTCACAGAGTGCTCTGCATGGCAGGCAGCTTGGAGAAGAGTTATTTGGCTTGAACTAATGAATCTTTGCTTTAGATCCCATGGGATATGTCTTCATGGACGCTTTGTTTTGCAGTGTAATTAATGTTATCAGTGTTAATGGATTCTTCAAATCCCTGTGTATCCTGCTGCCACTGTCCCCCCCAGCATGTCTTACATGGAATATGTACACAAGGGAAGGAATAATCAGAGAGAGACAAAGCAGAGGCCACAAGGTGTGGGATCAAAGGCATTTGAAACAGGGAAATCCCTGCTCTGAGGGGGGCCTCACTTGGGGAAACCTTACTGGAAGACCCAAGAGTTTACTCCCAAATGTGGTGGCATCCATCAGGAAAAGCTTTCTTCTGGAAGGTGTGAATATGGAGACAAGGAGATGGACAGCTCTTGACAGAGCTCTGCGTAATCTTCACTGTGAATCTTCCCTCACCTCGAAGCCCATGCAGTGAGGCAGCCCTGGCACTGTGGCAGCCCTTCCTTCACCTCCTGGGTCCAGCACTCAGCTCTTCCTGCATTCCCAGAACCTTCTGAGGGGTGCCATCCTGCATCCCACGTATCTGCCCTTATCACTTTTCCCATTCCCAGTTCACCAGGAGCTGCCAGAGCTGGAGCAGCAGGAGCACCCAGAGTCATAATGCACAGGGCAGGCTTGGCACACTGTGGGGCCTCTCCTGCTGCTTTTCCCCCTGCCTGAGTCTCTTAGGCATTTCTGGGATATGGCTCCAGAGCCCTTTGTGTCGCGTCCCTAAACGCACATCCAGCACATGCTTGCGTTAGAGCCCTCCCCTCCTGGCACTGCCAGCCCCGTGTGGGATGGCACACGTGGATGTGTTTGGGGAGGATTTGGGGTGTGGGGCTGAGCGTTTCCACAAGCAGCTCCACCAGGCCTGCTCAGATAGAGCAGGGCAGCATCAGCACATGGCCTGAAGCCCCTCTGTACTCAGCTGGACGCAGCACAGAGCTCATCCTGCCTGAGGGCCACGGGAGCTGATTTTTAGGATTGTCCCCTTGTCCAGAGCTGATTTTTAGGATTCCTGTACCTTTGAGTCTCACTCTTGCTGTCCAACTCCAACACACACCTGCAGGGAACATCAGATGAAAGGCAAGCAAAAATTCCCTAACTTGTGTACAGACCTATTTCTTATGATTAATTGAAGAAAGAAGCTGTCCTGTATGAAAAAGGGACATTCAGCTTAGTGGCTGAAACAAAAGATGCACAAAATAATTAAGCTTATCTTGAATTTATTTTGCTTGATCTCAGATGGAAGATCTTAACAGCTTTTCAGCCCAGCTCATTTCTCCTCTGTTCTTTTTTCTTCCTTCCTCAAAGACAATTCTAAACTACAAATGCAATTCAGAAATGATCAGCATTTGATACAGCTGAAATGATACTGTGAAATGGAAGTGATTTCATGTCTTAAAATATTTTCCCACATTTTCTGCTGAAGTAAATTCATAAGCAGATATTTTTCATCCCCTCAAAGCTCCATTTTTTTGTTCAAACTTTTCTTTTTTCAGAAAACAAAACAAAAGCTCCTCTGCCAGCTCACTTAGTTCTGGTTCAGTGGGTGTGCTGATTGTTGTGAGGGTAGGGAATGTCACAACAAATTTGTTCATTTGAGATTTCTTAGAACAAACATACAGAGGAGGCTGAAAACTCTAAGTGGGTATCTGCATTAAAAAGCCCACCCAGTTAAATATTGAGGAAAATTAGCTTGCTTAGCAAAAGGACATGTCTCATTATAAAGCCAGCACTGGCTTTTCCCAGAGGGAAATGTATTGGTACATGAATAGGAACCATGTGGGAAAACAAATTTATTTATGTGAAAGCAGGAGAAAATTGTTTCTCAATTAAAACCTCCCAGCTTACATATTCAAACATCCACTAACCTTACCTTTTACCTTCAGGAAAGCCTCACCAAAGCATCAGATCAGGAGCAGCATTACCAAGTCAGCCCCTAACTAAATCCCTACTTTCCCTCTGCAGGAAAGGTTTGTGTAAGGCAAACCCTGACCTGCTCCAGAGAGAAACCCAGCAGCTCTCTCCAGGGAGGAGCATGCAATAGCTGGAAGCCCTGGGGCTTGCAAAGCAATTTTCATCATAGCCCGGAGCAAATCAGGCATTGACTCACCTCCAAGGCTGTCCCCACCAAGCTGCAAGTTGCAGGGATAAGTTTTGATAGAAACCTAATCCCTACTTTCCCTCATTTTTTAAGGGGCCAGGAGGAAATTTGCTGCTCCTGGAAGGATGTGATTCATGTGGCTCCCCTTCTCACGCCACACCTTGCACCTGGGTGACTGCCAAAATATTTCCAGCTCTATCTATTACCGTGCCAGCTGACCAAGAAGCGAAAGCAATGGTCCCTGCTCCGGCCAGAAGGGAGGCAAATCCAGGCCAATGGGCTGACCAACAGCACAGATCGTTCAGGTTGCATTTTCAACACATGCCTCTGGGTTTTGGGTCGGCAGTTTTGCCTTCTGAGAACCTCTTCAAGTTCAAAAATACCTTTTTTTGCACAGAAAAGTGCAAAGGTAACTCAATTATTTGGAACTCTGCAACCGTCCCTTAGAAGGAGCAGAGCAGGTGATTTTATGAGAAATAAGTGTCTCACTGCCATCAGCACAGGCATTTTACAAGAGGGGCTTGCATAAAAAAGTTAATTTGCTGGTCTTAAAATGCAGGCAACTTATCACAGCCAGCTGTGCAGTAAGCACTGAGCAGGGAAGATAAATTTCTTCATTTTTACAGAGTTAAATCTTGCTAATTAAGACCACATGGCTGCTTGCTAGACAGAATTTGCATTGATATCTAATATTTCCCACATGTACTTACCAGAAATGGATGTCTCAGCCTGTCTGAAGCACAGGCATTAACTTCCTGTGCTTCCCCAGAGCCTTGGTTTGGAGGAAAGGGCCCTTTATTAGTGTGAAGGGCTGTGCCTCTGTTGATCTTTTTGGAGGAATACCCCTCCAGTGGTGTTATTTGTAGGCATTCAGACTTGTGCCCCCCCTCTCCATCGGAGAATGGGGATTTCATGGGAGTGCAGGAAAGAGAAGATAGGAGTCTTTTCCCAAGACCATTTTCCCATTTAACTAATGCCTACATGGGATGAAATCCTCTTGTCCAGCTAGTTCACAAGGACCAGAGATGCTTTCCAGGGCAGAGGCTTAGAAAGACCAAGGATGGGATTACACATTTCCTTCTGTACCCGCTGTGTGACACCTCCTGGGTGGTGTTTCAGAAGAGCTTTACATCTGATGCTTGTGAGGACCTTTCTCACAGTGTGGAGCCGGAGACTCAGCGCAGGGCTTGGCAAAGGGAAGAGAGGAAGAAAGGGAAAATGCTCTCCCCTAAACAACCCACTGAGCTGGACACCCTGGTCATGGAGCAAGATGGGCCATGCACACCCGAGTGCCACTGTCCAGCTGGGCAGGAGACAGATACAAAGAAAGGCAGGGTCCAGGGAGCTGTGAAGAAGGGAGGTGAGCTCACCAGACTGAAGGAGCTGAGGAGTGAAACATGGCTCACCTTAGCAGTGGGCTCAGGAGGGGATCAGGCTGAAGGAGGCAAAGGAAGGCTTAGACAGCAGAACTGGGACAGGCTAAAAATCTTTGGTAAATTAGCACCAATATGCTAATTTGCTGAAGGCTTTGGAATGCCAAACCACTTGTCAGTGTTTGCAGCTGAAGGGACATGAAAGAAGGATCTTCCATCACACTGCAGGTTCTGTTGTTTCCAAGCTCTCTTTAGTTCATAAATGGAACAAACTGTCGAAAAGGTTGATATTTTATTGAAAAATCCCTCTTTTACAAACTCTCAGTACAGCCCAGTGCTGGACAAACACATTTCACAAATTTGGTGATAATACTGATGGTTGTTTGCATTCAATAATGCCTAAGTAACCCTTAGCAAAGTAGGCAGCACACATTTGGCTCTAAAAATGTTGAAGCCAAAACACTAATGCTGCAAATTGCAAGGTCCATTTAAATGAAAATGAATGTTAATATGTTTGTGTAAAGCCAAAATGGAATTTAACAGAGAAAGCTGTGAAGCAGGATATTTTGTCACTGGAACAAATCATCAGGAGGACTGAAACGCACTGGCTTGACATTATCAGAACGACCTGGGCAAGGTGAAAAGATTTGTCTTGACATTTATTCGTGGATGGATAATTTTGCTGAACGGATTTTTCTAAGGGAAAACCATTTTTGACTGTTTTGTGAGAGTTCTACCTAATGAGCCAGCAGGAAAGACCAGTGAAGGGCACTAGAGCAAGCCCTGAGCTGCTGAACCTTCCCTACTCTGCTGTCACTGGCAGCAGCACCGGTATTATTGCTAATTCTTTCCATTCAATTATGAGCCTTGCTGGTTTTCAGCTTGAGGTGTTTTTTGTTTTTGTGTTTTTTTTGTTTGTTTGTTTGTTTGTTTGTTTTGTGTTTTTTTTGTGTTTTGTTTTTGTTTTTGTGTTTTTTGTTTGTTTGTTTGTTTCCACTTAAATTAACTGGTTGGGGAGTTTTCACTAGCCAGGAGAGATCCAAGATGCTGCTGCAGACAAAGAAATCCATGATTAAAAGCAGATAACTGGCTTCTTCCTCAAAACATTCCATCTTTTCCCACAGAAGGTGAATTTCCCTGCAACAGTATGCATGGTTTTCCATCTTCTGGGATATTCTCTAATTATTAATAAGTTTGATAATTATAGGCTTGGGCTGGACTCTCACAGAGACAGGTGGTTAGTAGCCCTGTAGCCACAAGTCAGGGAAAGCAGCCCCTTCCATGTGTAATTCTGCACAAACTGGTCCCAAGAGCTGCTGCACCCAGAGCAGGGACAGCTGGGTCCAAACCTGGTGTCTGCAAGCAGGCCAGTGCTGGATAAATGTGCTTTTCCTTCTCCTGGGAGAGCAGTGCTCACTGGTGACCTGTGTGAGACAGGTCATCCTAAACTGCAGGTGCCACCAGGTCACTGCCCTCAGAGGGGGCTGGCAAAGGGGAGAAAAGGGCAACCAGAGAGCAGGGAGAGGTGTGGAAATGAACAGGAGTAAAGGGTCCCAGAGAAGGGCAGAGAAAAAAGAACCTGGAGGTGAGCCTGGACAAATGATGAAATACATATCCTCAAGCAGGCAATTAGCAACAAATCTTCAGGTTGATGAGTTTTTCAGCCTTGCTCAGTACAGCCGTGGTGAGGAGTGAACCAGGGTGTTGTAATTGCTCTGGGCTGGGCAGGTGATGGACTGACCCTCTTCTGGAGGAAGGTGCACCATAACTCCTGTGTCTCAGGGCCTTGCACCTACTCGGAGCTGAGGATAAATCACCCTGGAGAAGGTCAGGACCAATCATCACTGCAGTGGTGAAGAACAGAAAAGGAGTTTTGTGTGCGTCGCCCTCGCAATCCAACGCTTTTGGACTTTTGCCCTGAACTTTGGACTAGGCATGAGCAGTAAGTAAAGCCAGAAGATAAATGTAGACCTTGTTTTGTTTAGGGATGAGGTAATTAATAAAGTAAGCTTGCAGCTGCACTCTTTCAGCAGAGCTGAGGGTAGACAAATCTGTGCTGCACTCCTCCTCCAAAATAAGTCTGCAAAGTATCTCTCAGGGGCCACTGCAACCTGGCAGCAGGAAAACAGGTGGGATCCCTGAAAGGGGATCTCAGAAAAATCTCCTTTCAGCCCCTCCAGAGACCTCTGCTTCCTGCTGCCTCTGCTCCACGTTTACCAGCAGACTTTCCCAGGTGGTGTCCCTCCTGCTCAGCTCTTTTGTACCTCTGGCCCCTGCAGGGGAACTCAGCTCTTGCAGAAAATCTGCTATGAAAAGAGTGGAATGAAAGCATGTTGACTCCCATGGGAAGGTCCTTGCTGTTTCCAGCAAGCTTTGGCTCGTGCCAATTCATTTCTCTTCCCTATTCTCAGAAAATAAGAAAGGTTCAAAAGATCAGGGTGAAACAGGGTTATGCACTTCACCACTGATGTACCACAAAGAAAATCCATGCTGTCCACAGAATAAATGAAGTCACACTCTCAGTTCTTAACTTACTTTAATTGAGTATATAAAAGAAGACTAAATTTCATTATCAGGCTCAGCAGGAAAAGCTAAGCTGAAGGGAGGCAGTTCTTTATTAATTCACAGGGCTGTACATCACACATTATGTCTGGCAGAAAAGAAAGTGTTTTCACTTGAGGGGAAACAGTAATTTTAGATGGAAAGAAACAGTGTCTAATGTGAGCACACCAACCTTGCTTCAGCAATATGGATTACAGTCTTAAGGTAAATGCTCTAATTGCCAACTTTCTCTCTGTAATGCCCTGATGTTTTCAGTCCCACAACTCACAGTGGCACGGAGCTCCACAGTGCAGCCACATGCTCTGTGAGAAGGCAGCAGAAGCAGGGTTTCTTGGTGTCCCTTCCTTTTTTGTCTCCCCGCCCAAAAAATGTCTTTTGAAGTGGAGAAAGCTTGAACTCCACTGGTGTTGAACTCGAGCTGGAAGCCAGAAACTCTCCTTTCTTCCACCATCCTGGTGCACCAGTGGTGCTGCTGCAATTCAAAGAAACCTTCCAGCACCTGTGAATTATCTTCTTCTTCCCACTTTTGGGAGTTTTTTTCTCACTTTCTCATTTCTTTATTTTCTCTTGCAGGAGAAGGACTGGCAGGCTCTACCTGGACTGCCACCATGTGTTAGTTAAGTGATTGGTTAGAGGCGTCAGAGCTATAATGCAATTTGTATTCATTATGCCTCTCCAAAAAAGCAGGTAATTTGAGTGAAGATTGAAGCTGTGGACAATTCATTAGGTGCTCATCTCAAAGGGAAGTGTGTCAGACAAGAGAATCTGATATGCTTCTGAATACCTGGAATTGATGCAATGTTCCATGTTAAAAATACCTCTTGGTTATGTATTTTGGAAAATTTGCCTTTGACTGTGGGGAATTGTCAGCTTGTCTGAATCATGGTGGATCTGAGCTTCACACAGATGAGTTATCATGGATGCATTAGGAAATGACAATCAAAGCCCTGTTCTCACCAAAGCATGCCATGAAAGTTGGAATAAATCTTCTAATTGAGAACTAATTGGTGTTATACCAGGAAATGCCAACCAAGACGGCGCCGGTTCAGATAATTTCCTTTCTCAAGCACAGGACAAATGAAGGCTCCCCACAGTGTTACACAGTGAGATGTGTTTGCAACTGTCATTGAGAAAAGAATGCCCACTCTAGGAGCTGTGTAGGCAGCTTTTCTTCAGGGCTGTTCTACCACTTCTTGCAACAGCAAACACGGGGTTCCACAAAGGCTGAGAACCTCTGAGGTGTCCTCACCACCCTCACACCTGGCAGCAGCTCCCTGGCTCAGGAGAGGGCTGGTACACATCTTTACAGAGACTCCTGGCAGAGCAGGCCAAACTTGTGACCTCCAGGTAATCTGGCACTTTGAAACACACTCAGCTCCAGCAGTGACCCAACAGGAATGCGAGAGGGTAAAAAAACAGAACTGCATTGCTGCAGATTAATAAAGGCAGCCCACTCTGGTGCAATCAGCACCCCACTTTGAGGTCAGCTGGTTAAGATGAGAGAAAGTGCAAGAAGTTCTGGTGAAAATTAGAGATTTTTGCTGTTTTTTCTATTTTACCTCTCCTAGGCCCAACAGAGAGAGCAATTAGCTTCTTATCTCTTCACTACCACCTTTTACCTACTAAAAAATAATTGGAAGTGTCTGCTCAGTGTCTTATTTTCTCAGATGACCAATTCTTTCCTCTCATACTCTGTGTTACAGATGAGCCCTCTGTCTTGCTCTTGGTCCTTTCTCTGCACTGGCATTTTGGCAGTGCCCCTGCATCACTCTTGGATCACAGCTTCACCATCAGGCACGACACTTGAGTCAAGACCCTCCCATCCCTGGGTGACCAGAGCAAAAGCACTGTCTTTCCAGCTGCACTCCCATTTTCACTGTTCCATATCAGCTCTGCCTTTTTGCTAGAGCATCCTGCATCCCCAAGTGTCTCTGTCCTTTGCACCTCGCTTCCTCTCAGTGTCACAATCCATGCCCTCATCTCAGACTGCTGATTTCTCCTACACCAAGTGTGTCTTTAGTCAGTGCCACCTGAGAGGCTGCAGACCATTTTCCTACTTCACCCAGGCAAGTCTGACCCAATCCTGTCCCTCAGAGTCACCCCAAATCTCTCAGACTTTGTCTGGGACATGTCAGTTAAACATTTCTGTACTTAATAAATCTATTGATTAGAATCAGGCATTGTTTGCACCTCCTGGTGACTTCACCCACACTGTGTATTAACTTGCTGCGCTGGAGGCAGCATCAGAAGACCTCACTCGTGTTAGCTGATGCACTCACTGATATCCACCACTTTCCCCTTCTCCTTCAGGCAGGTCACCCAGGAAAACAAATGCCATCACTGGCACTGCCATTGTTCTGGCATGACCTGATAAATGCAAGTTGACTGCTTTTAACCCTCTAATTTGTCTTCGTTAAGGACTTGGGAAAGAAATGAGTGGATGTCAGTGTCATTCTGGGCATCACAACTAGACTGATGATTTTATGAGTGTCTACCTCCTTCCTTTCAAAAAAAAAGCACCATCTCCAGTGCTGTGGGCTTGCAGCCATGCCCCAGGAGATCTCAGAGACAGCAAGTTTAGACAGGAATATTTGAACTCTTTTTTCCCAGCCTCATTTCAAAAAATAAACTTTCTTTTATATTACTGCATTTAGAATTAGCCTATTATGATGAAATACCATCTTCAAGGAGAAATACATTCTGTCACACACTTTTTAATCAGCTCTCTCCCTAACTCATTTGAGGAATAATGCAATATTTTTCATCTTGTGTTGTTTGCTAAAGCTGAGGTGAAGAACATTGCTTGTATTTCCCCTAATTATGCTGTCTGGTTTGCTGATGAAGTTCTGTTCTCTGTCTGTGAAGGAGTTTGGTCTCAATACATCTTAAAATACTAAACATGGGAACCTTAACTGATCTTGGGTAAAACTACATACAGAGATGATTTCATCATTGTCTTTGCTGAGAGCAGTTAGGCTAGAAAATGTTTGAACTTGTCACAAATCAAGCGAATCAAGAGCCTTTCAGTACTTGGTGATAAAATCTGAATACATGATCAGCACAGAAAGCCTCAGCTGTGCCATCTCCTTCCAAGGGCTGGGCCTAAGATGTTTAATGCAAAAAGTTCTTGTTAGATGGCAGCCTTTGGGTCAATGCTCAGATTGGGTTAAGCAACAGAGCTGGCTGGTGTTTGCCATCTCAGCTCTTGTGCTGGTGATCTCTGGGTGATTAACCAGATCTTCAGGGAAGTGTTTGCCTGCCCACACTCCATGGCTGTGACAATTTTTATAACAATTTTTTCTTGTTTTTTTCCTGTCAGTTTTTCCAGCGCCAAAGACGGGGCTGCCCCTGCCAAGCCAGAGAGCACACCCAGTGTCAGTGCACACATCCATAGCCAGCAAAGGTGGGGAAGGTCCACCCTTCTGCCTGACTCCCCAGCAGAGGAAGCCTTGCCTGAGTTTTTCAGTGGATGTGTGTCTGTCTTTGTCTCCCAGCTCCTTGTGCTGTGACCCAGAGTTTCCCATCCCTTTGACCCGTTGCAAATACCATTTTCATCAATGCCATTTCACGGAGACACAGAGCTTCCAGCTGGAGGATGGCACTGCAGCCTGGCTGCTGCTGGTGTGGGAGGGATCATTTACCACACTGAAGCTCCTTCTGCGCAGCTTTCTAGGACAAGGTCCCTGGTCACATCTCCTCAGACACAGCTGTCAGGAAAAGAGACAATTAGATCTGTGCTAGGTGAGCTGCTGTATGGAGTTGTGTGAGCTGCTTCCTGTACAGAAGGAACCTCACTCTGTAGAGTTTCCCCATCTGAAGGGGTTTTTGCAAAGACTTTTCACAGGATCACAGAAGGGACCCCCAAGGAACATTGACCCCAGCTCCTGGCCCTGCACAGGACCATGCCCAAGGGTCACACCAAGTGCCTGAGAGCGTTGTCCAAACACTTCTTGGGTTGTCAGGCTTGGTGCTGTGACCACTGCCCTGGGCAGCCTGTTCAGTGCCCAACCATGCTCTGGGAGAAGAACCTTTCCTGATATCCAACCTAAACCTCCCCTGACACCCATCACAGGATGTGTTTATCCATCTGGGGGATGGACATTTTGCACAGAAGGATCCTGTGACAGACAATATGGAAAGTGGTACTGAAATCCAAAAAGATCACATCCACTGGCTTCCTCTGTCTGTCTACCCAGCAGATCGGTCTACTAAAAAAAAAAAAAAAAACTGAAAACAATTTCTCAGCAGATTCAGCCTAACAGGCCCCCAGGACCTAAAAACCCTGATAATCACCTCGTCAGGCACTCTGCTGTTATGGGAAAAGCCCAGGGCAATAGGATCTGTCATATTGACATGCTACAACTCTCTACATTCTTACTACATGAAGTTCTGAAAACTAGAAAAGTATTCCAGACATCAAAATAAAATATTTACATTCCCCTTCCTTATTGGAGACTGTTTGCTGGCCCAACCTGTTGTCAGACTCTTTTATCTGCTTCAGTTCACTTTACTGCTAACTATGACTTACACAGGATTTATGATTCAAGTCAAGAGCTTGATTGCATTTATTTTGCTGGTGACAGAATCAATTCATTCTGGGTAGAAAGAGTGATGCATTGCTTGCCAGCCCCTCACTGGCCCACAGATTATTGAGAAGCCTAGTGAGTGTCTTTTTATGTTTTGGAGTAATGTTTTTTTTTTTTTTCTCTTAAATAGCTTCATAGTTACTGAAATTCAATATTATTCTCTTCAATGGAGGTTATGGAACAAGGAAAGCCCTGGAAGAAGCTCTTGGTAAGTTTCTTTTGATACAAAATGGTCTCAACCTGGTGAAGTAAATAAATTCCTATTTCAATTCACTCATTTCCATTAATTTCACTGAACTTTTAGGATAATATCAAACATTAATTTTAGTATTATATTTCAGTTGTGTTATTAATATTATTAATATTTGCTGGTATAATGCTTTTTTATTATAGAATAACAATGTGTATACCTTATGGAAACAGAGCATTTAGATATTGTTGAAACAAAATTATTTGATGTTTTCAAGACCATTTAATTTGATTATTCTCATTAGTCATTTCTGGAGGAGGGAGAGGGAAGAGCATTTTATGTTGAAATTTGATTTAAAACAAAAATTACTTCTGAAATGTTGGGATTTTATTACTGGCTAAAAATGCTGGTATCTGGCAGGCATTTCTGCCAAGAACCAAAGCTGACAAAATTAGACACAAAATGGACAAGGAAAGGGTGGTTGCTGATGGTCCTGTCTGGGGGCTGCAGAGGTTTCCTTGCAGGTCAATAGATGAAGCAGAGCTGCTGTAGCATGTCAGAAAATAAGGGTACCCAGCTCTACAAATTAAATGTCTCCATTTCTCTCTCAACATCTTATTGCCTTTTTTTTTTGTCCCTCCCTGTGCTGATGGCGTTGCTTGAGTTCTTGCTGCTCCAAGAGAGACAGACTGGGAGAATGTCCTCTCTCTCATGCTTGCTCCAGGGCTCTCCAACATTCTGCACACTGCTGAGCAGGTCGAGGTGAAGGAAAGGCTTGTCCAGCCCATCCTCATGTCCCCATAAACAGCCAAATTCACTGGGCACGCAGGACTGAGACATCAGGCTGGAACTGGGCAGGCCTGAGGTGCTTCGTGGAGTCCTTTAAATAACCCAAGGCTGTCTGACCTCAGGCTGCTCTTGACAAGTTACCTCCCAGAGAAAGTTAATTCCTGTGTTGCCTGTCTTTCTGGCACAACTCTCTTATATATGCCCAGTGAAGACACAACCCAAAAGAAATGTAACTTAAAAGTGCCTTGAACAGGAGAGCTGGATGCAATTAACATGTGGATGAGGGGAGTTGGATGACCTTCACTCCCTGATGGATTCACTCCTGAGCTAAACACATCTAAGGCTCTGGCTGTATCTATTCATCAAACTAATGGTGTGTTGGTAGTTGTGCTTATTGGATTAAATCCTCGCTGAGCCACGGGCTCATGCTAACAAACGGCAAATTCCTCAAAGTCCTTGAAGTGGGTGATGTGTGCTGCTCTCCAAAAGCAATGGACACTGTGTCAGAAGAGGCACCACAGAGTGTAATAAGGACTTTTTAACATATTGTAAAAAAGCCAGATCAAAAGTTTACTAATGCTGGCCATGCCTGAGTAAATGCATGCCAAAGTCTCAGATGTGATGGCTCCTTGCTCCTCAGGAGATCCCATAAGCTGTAGGACTGTTGATGTGGCAGCATTTTACACTGGCCTGCTCAAGTCCACTCTTTTTCTTTCAATGGTGGGAAAGAGGGGGAAAAAATGATACGTGATAAGTGTGGCATTTTGCAAATCCTTCGATGGCAATTGCTCAAACCATCCTGGTGCTTGAATGTCACTCTTTTCTTAACAGAAGTTTGGGCTGAGGCACTCCCAGGCACTATTGTCCATTAAATTTTGCCTCCCCAAAAAGTTCCCCCGAGGTTCTTCTTTCTTATTCTTTATTAGTGACATCTAGTGACCAGCCAGAGTCATGCAGCAAATGAATAAAATCGTAATTAATAAGTTAGACTGAACTTACATGACAAGAAACTAGTTGGACTATTAGTTTAACAAGTATTTCTCACTGCTGCCAGTAGAGAAATCCACCAGGCTCTTGTGCTTGAAATTATCCTTTGCTCCTCAGCCTTTTGCAGAATGCCAAGGGCTGCCCTAGCTCCTGCAGAAGGTCCTCTGAAGAAGGTACTCAGCTGAGAATTTCCAGGATGTTTTATGATCCACATAACAGTCTTGGGGTTTTGAATTTTGATGTGCTGTAAAGGTTCTGATTTTCAGGCATCAAATTTTCAGCTTTTCTTATAAATCAGGTTTCCTCAGAATATCTCAGTTGGGTGTCCAAAAGACTTGGCAATTTGTAACACCTCCTTTCAACCTGCTTTCCTGATAAAAGAAGAATATTTTATTGTATTGCCACTATTTAAGTGAGTCTCTACTCCCTATCACCTTGCAGCCCAAGCAACACAGTAGCAGATGTCTCTGAGGTCATTGTGCTCCTCCTGAGCTTTGTGCAAGTAGGAAACCATGCAGAGCAAAGTGCCTGAGATGGCTGTACAAGTATTGAAATCCTAAGTAAATTAAAGAAATTCATTTGGGAAAGGAGGCAAGTAGGAAAGACACTTTATAGTGCAGCTACAGCAAAAACCACTTGAAGTTCTTGTATTCTAGTACACAAATCTGGTTTGAAATGTAAGTCTAAGGGGAAATGGGCTTGGCTTGGCCTGGTGTTTGCTACTGCAAGATTAATCTGTAAAAATAACCTGAGAAAGAGGCCTCTTTTTCCAAAGTAATGTTGCACTGGGTGAACAACAGTGCCCAGGTGCGGGGCAGCCCAGGTGTGAGGCTGTTGGGATCCATGGAAGATGCCTCTGCCCAAATTCAGGTGTAAATCAGACCATAGGCAAAACTCAATTGCATGGATTTTATTTAGCACTAAATGTGAGTTAGAGAGACAGAAAAGAGGAGAGGGGAGGGAGAGAGAGAAAGAAAGATCAGTAAGAAGATAACCACCACCCCTGGAGCCAGTGGCATCCTGTTGGTCCTTCCTCACCCTGGGCTTCTGGGCCATGGGGATCCTGGAAGTGCCCCCTTTTTACAGCCTTAGTGCAGGGTATCCATGAGGTGGTCACAAATGTTCCCAAAACCCTGAGGTGGCATGTGCATAAGCAGTTTGCCTCCTTTCCCACAGTTTGACACAGTGGTAGCTTTTGTCTGGATGCATTAGCCAGGATGTGCTCACCAGACCTCAGCTCAGCTAGGCCTGGAATTAGCACCTTCCTGCTGTGAATTTCTGCCATCTGCACTCACTTCAAGGTGCCTTAGTTGTGGCTTATGGCAAGTTCCTTCTGTGGCTTTGACAGTGTTTCCAGACAGGCAGTTCTATTTTTTAAGTCCTTTTAAGAGGCACGACAGGGACAGATGTGAATGCCCCACAGTTTCTTTTTCTTGCCTCTTGGGGAGATGGGGAAATACCAGTCTGGTCTTTGCCAAGTGGTCCAGCTGAGGAATCCAGCTCCCCAGCATGATTTCAGAAAGGTTTCTCAGCAACCAAGCCTCCACTCAAAGTGGAGATTGTGTCTCACATAAAAGGCATTCAAAGGGAGCTGAATCAACATTGAGTTTTGTTATGTACACTCACCAGGGCAGGACACAAACTCTGTGCCATGCCTGGCCTGCTCCTGCTCCTGCCACAGTAAATGGTGTGGGATGGGATGGCAGAACTGGTGTGGGATGGGATGGCAGAACTGGTGTGGGATGGGATGGCAGAACTGGTGTGGGATGGGATGGCAGAACTGGAGAGACACCCAGCTCTCCATCCTGGGCACACTGCTGGTGCACCTCTGCTGCTGAGGGAATCTGAGTGTGAAATGCCAGCCCAGCATGAGGGAATCTGCAGGGCTGACCTGAGCTGCAAGCAAAGCACAGCGAGGGAGGGGGAGCAGCAAGAATCAAAGTTCTCTCTGTGTCCCTGCTGTACTTGTCAGTCCAGTCCTGGGTCCACACGGGTCCCTGGGGGTGCCTAAGGGCTCTGGGCTCTGCAGGCTGAGCATGCTCCAGCCCACAGGCTGGGGAGGGGAATGTCTCAGCATCATTTCCTCAGAGAGATGCTGCAAATGATAGGACTGGTGACAGACTGAATTCAAAAAGTGTTGCAGCCTCGGGCAAACCCACAGCCAAAAGGGCCACACCATTATGCCATTAGTCAGAGCAGATGCTTGTGGTAGTGGCAGTGACCTGAAACTGCTCATCTTGTTACTCAGGGAGGGCTTCAGCCATGGGGCTGGCAAGTGTGGAACAAATAAACCAGGCTCTTCCTTCCTGAGCTGCCTGCCACACTCAGATCTCACTTAAGGCAAAGAGAACAGTGAAGCAATGGTGACAGCTGACACAACACCTTTTAGAGCCAAACCACTGCTGGAAACAGCTGCTGAAACAAATTTTGGACAAAGATGACTTAGTCAAGGGCTTGTAACTTTTATCTCCTTTACTCAGACTCTATCCCTCTGCCTTTTTCTGAGGTTTCATTCTACCTTTACACCACCAAGCACCTCAAGGCAGCGATCCCAGGTTGCCACTGCATGTCCACCCTCAGGTGCACTCGCACAAGAAGTTAACACCTTTCCTCCTTGGTCCCCAGCACACTGACTCATGGGACAAGCATCCCATAGGAGTCGTGTTCTTGCCTCTAGGGCCCCTCTCTGTTCCAGGGCTGACACATCTACTGGAGTAGGTGCAAACATCTGGAACAGCTGCTGTGAAAATAGGCTCAGAGAAAGAGCAGCTGGAGAAGTTTTGCTTTCTCTCCTTGAAGAGGAGGTGGAGAAAGGGGTGTGATCTACAGCTTGGGCAGTAAAGAAGGGTCCAGTGTGGAAATTCTCCACCCCCTTCCCCAGGCCATCCATCTTGTCTTGCACAGGACACACCAGAATCTCCTGTTTAATATAAGTTGTGCCCATCTCCTAGGAGGTGACTCTCCCTCTCACAGTCCCACCCTTCACAGTGAGTGTCATTCAGGGCAGAATTTGCAAGGCCTACTACAGCCTTGTTGAAAAACAAGACATCTGCCACTGGTGTTTTGCTGGGTACAAAATGTTTGATGAGTGATAGAATTTAAGGATGTGGAAGGCCTCAGACAGCACCAGGCTTTGCTTTCTGCTTTCCCTCAAGATGACTGAGAAATGTACTGTGAGAAATGTCTCTTTAACAGCACACCAGGCTAAAAGCCATGGTCAATGTACCAAAGCAGGGCAAGAAGAGAAATGGGGATTTAATTTTTATGCAGTTTGTCTTTAAAACTCACACTTTTGATTTGGAGCATTTCCTTATCTTCAAGAAGCAAAGTAGCACGCGAACTGTGTGGAAACTTCCAACAGTTCTCAAGGGAAATGACACCAAGTGCAACCACAGTGTGTGAGAGAGAGGCACAGAGAGGCAGTGTGCCCCTTCCTTTGGAAAGTGTATAGGCAACTGTAGGCACTAAGAAAAATCATCTTGGATGAAAATTGAATTTATTTTTTTTTTTTTTACCATCGCCTCCCTGCCTCTCTGGCAATGTTGCAGGCAGTAACTTTCTGGAAGCTCTAAGTAAATCCATGAAACACTTGACTGCAGCAATCTGCATCAGAATGCCTTTGCAATTTTCATTTAATCAGCTGGCAGCTGTAATGAGAGAGCTAGGTCTGCAAAGGCATCTCTGTGTGAGGAGCTCTGACACACAGCTCCTGGCAGGCACAGGTGCCTTGCTCCCAGACAGACTGCAACAGGACGTGTGGCTGGCAAGGGCTGGGAAGGCTTCGCAGCACCTGGAGCACAAGCCTGAGGCAGGAGAAGTAGCTGGAAGGTGTTCAAGAAGAGAAGGTAGCCTTGGAGCACCCCCTGAAATCCACAGACCTATCTCCTTGTTGTGGAAGTCTGTATCCATGACCACCTCCCTCCTGGTCCCTGCTGGCTCATGTTGATAATGGTCCCCCTTGCCTTCCCGTCTGTAACTTGGCTCCACTTTAAAATCCTAATGCAAACAGGCAAACCTTTCAAGGCTGCTCCTGCAACCATGTCAAACTACACAGTGTTTATCACTAGCTTAATTATTCTTAATTGCTTTACTTACTACTGGCAGGATCTCATTAACATGGCTAAAAAAACACTCAGAGCAAAAAGCTCCCTGTATTTTACTGTGTATCTCAAGAACATAACACAGAATGCATGAGGGCAGACTTTTGTCCAGTTTTCCCAAGGAAACACTTTTGTGTCTGTCAGCAGCTGCTGTTGTGCCATTTTCCCTCCTTTAACATGTTTCCAGTGTTGTGTCCCAAGCTGGTTTGATATGAAAATACAAAAATGCTGATTTCTGTCAAATACCATGAATACAGGTGGGTGGATAGAGAGGAGAAAATACAACAACGTGGCAAACATTATTAGCCAAGATTTCATATTCAGTTTAAACCCTTCAGTGAGAATATAAAACTGTTCTGAGCATCAGACTGATCCTCTAAGCTCCTATTTTATGGCATCCAACACCACATTCTTCTAAAATGTTCCAATTCAGCTCAGTACTTTTTTGTCCATGTGGTTCCTTTGTTCTGCTTTACTCAGAAGCCCATCTGAAGGGGAAAACAGCATTTCTATGACAAGACCTATTTTCCATAAGACCAGAGTGGCTGAACCTTATTTGCATTCTCTCATTGTTTATCCCCTCAATGCTGCATTCCCTTTCTTCTACATTGCTTTATGCTGGGGGGTTCAGTATTACTTGGATCACCAACAGCATCACTGGGAATTGGTCTGGGTACCCTGAGATGAGTGAAACTCCTTTCTTGCCAGTTTTTCCATCCTGGGACTCCTCAACCTGGCAAGACCAGACAGTGGCAGGAAAGCCTCAGGAGAGGTTCACAAGCAGCCTTCTTCTTTTCTGCAAGAAAGGAGATATTCCTTCCCACCTTACAGCCTTTGCAGCAAACAAAATGTGTGTTCTCCCTCTGGCTTTCCTCAGCAAGTGCTGATCCCTCTCCATTGGAAATCCCACAGCCCTTCACCCACTGTTTTATTCCTCTCCTCAAATGACTGGCAATGGTGCCCAGAGTAGGGTGGATGCAAAACTGCCCACTTATAAAGAAAGGTGTGAAAAAGACCCAAAAAAAATTGCCTTCCTTTACAAATCCCAGGTGAAAATCTCTGTCCTCTTTCCAGAAATGGAGATGTTTCCTGTGGAGAGCAGCTGGATGGTCAGCAGGGAAAATCCTCACCAATTTGTACCCATCCAGGTGCCAACATCAATTGCACCATGCACACGAATTTCTAGTCTGGCATTTTCTATAAACTGGATCTACCTTCAGGAGCTACTAAAAAACCTTTTTCTTCCACAGTCTGAGAGATCCAGCTGGAACATCTGGGGAGCTCCAAAAAGGTTTTTAGAAACATCAGGCAAGAGGAAGCAAATTCTCAGTCTGTTAAGCATTATGTTCCTATTGGCACCAACAGGCTCTGGCCATTCACAGCAGCTGATGCCAGGTCTGGCACCAGAAATTCTCCAGCTTTACTTTTATGAGGTCTTGAGATATACTTATGGCTCACGGCAGAGCTCTGTGCCAATGTTGCCTTGCAAAAAAAAAAAACCCAGTGTGTTAGTTTAACATTATTAGTAAATATTTAGCTCTGCTGCAGCAGCACTTTGTGGTTATTTAACACCTCCAGGGACAACTTCCTTGAAATAATAGGTGAAGTGCTGGAATTTGAGAGAGCTGAGTGTAATTCTCTGCTGTTGCAGACTCAGATCTTTGGCAGATCAAAGAGCAATGCTGTGCTGTGATAGGGCATCTGTGTACATCCCAAACCCTTGGGAGAGGAGGTGCAGAGTAATGGAATTATGGCTATACAGTTATTTTGTGTGAAAGCATAGAAGGCAGTTCAAATGTGAAGCGGGTGATAAAACCTAAGAGTTTCCAGGAAAGCCCAGTCAACCCCAAAATGCAAAAAAAAAGGGCATTCAATTGCTTTGTGTCAAATATGAACACAATATTTTTCCAATCAGCAAAAACAGTTATCCCAGCACTCAAGTGAGGTCTGTGTGGCTGTAAAGAAGGAGTCAAGATTTGGGTTCTAAGGAGAAACATAGTCGGGTCCTGCTCTGCAGATTTTAAAGGTCTATGAGCAAATAACCTGTAATTCCCACACGTGTGGAGCTATCTGGCTTGTAAATGTATGTACCTTATAAAATGCTGGATTTGTTTGATCTCTTCTGCCATCAAAAATATTTATCCTGCCTTTGCATGGAGATAGTGAGAAGAACAAACTTTTAATTCTAGAATATCACCATGGGCTGGGCTTCATGCAGACAAAAATGTCAGGTCTAGAAACAAAACTTGGTGTCCTGATGCAGTATTTGAATCCATCTCCAGCCTTGTGGAGAGGTATCCAAGAAAATTCCTGTCTTCTCTAAGAACCATTTCATCAGAGTTGAGAGGAGATGGTGACATGGTTTGGGTGGCAAGTAACTCTGAACCAGGAATGTCACTTTTCAGCTTGACTTCTTCAGTACTCCCAGCTTTCACGTTTAGCCTGCAAAGCAAAGCACATAAAAACATCACAAACAATCAAACAGCTACCTTAAGCTAATATATGAGAGGAGAGGAAACTCTAGGTGGGTGATGAGTGGTCCATGAGAGTAAGAACATACTCAACCCCACTGCAGTGCCATGGTTCCTTCAGCTGTGCATGCAGAGCCTCTCTCCTTGGCAGGAGAAGGGATTAACTATTTAGTTAATTAGTTAATGTGTAGCAATGTGAGGGTGGGGAAAGGCTGCAAGATAATTGTTACCATTATTATCAAAACCACACAGCAGCTTCTCATAAATGCCTTCTTTATTTCTCATGTAAACGATGCTGTCAGTACCAGAAGAATTTTTCATCTCAAAAATTTCTATTAAACAACTTTGTACTGGGCTCCAATTTGAAACATATTCTAACTAGCAGACAATATGAAACAATGTCTAAATTATTTATCATAAAGATTTAAAGCACAAAAACCATGACAAATCCATCTGAATTTAATGGATGGGTGCAGAACACACTGCACCCGATTTCATAAATACCTTTGTATCCAAGCCTTTCTTCGCCCTTCCTATAAAATGTTTGTATGATGACAACTTTATTGGTGCTGAAATTGCTCCTTTCCTGATGTTCAGATCACAAGAACTTTGTTTGCCTTTTGTGCATTACCCATTATTATTTTGTCTCCTTATCGTAATGCTATCCATTATTTCCCTTTTTCTATATAGAATATTTTCCCACAGTCATGTCTCTTCTGTCCAGTGGAGGGGCATGGATGGGCTGCTTGTGCAGCAGCAAATGTAAGACCAACAGAGCCTCATCCCTGAGGGAGAGGTGATGAGCTGCAGGGACCATCCCTTCCAGGACCTTTGTCTCATATCAGTTGGTATAAAAGGTCTGTTTGTGTTGGGGCAGCTCCATAGGTGCCGCCAGCAATACATCAGTGAAGCTGCTTTTTTGTCCAATGTGTTTGTTTTTTCCTTCCTGACCTTTCCTTTGGAACCGTTGTATTGGAAATCAATGGCAAGTTTTATGTTCTGTTTTTGAGCTTTGCTGTCACAGCCCAAAACTGGCAAGAGAGAGAGAACAGACAAAAGCCTTAAGAGGCATTTGGCAGGCAAAACAAAAAATTATCCCATGTGCTGTTTTTTTCAAAAACCTCACAAGCCATTCTGTGGCAGAAGCCTGTGCTCACATTACAGCTCTGGGAGTTCACTAAATTGCTCCTGTAAGCAGCGTGCATCCCTCTGCATTTAGTGTGACGTGGCTGAAATCACAGAACAGGAATCAAGCAGAGGTGCTGCTCCAGACCTCTGTAAGGAAATGTGTATGTGCTGATAATACCACTTCTAAGATATTGGACATGGCTCATGTTTGGCAAGTAAGCAGAAAAGCACTTCCCGAGCCATTATCTGCCAAGCTGCTGGGCTCACACAAACCAATTTTCTGCAGCTACATCCGTGAGCACTTCTGGCATCTCTTTCCTGTCTCCAACATATCTCCTTGATCACTTCTTTAAGGGAGCCAAGGAATGCTTAAAAAAGGAATGTGACTTCGTCTCATCTCAGATTTTGGGCATTTTTGTGCTCAAATCATTAGCAGGTAAGGAAGATGTTTGCAATCCCTTTGGCAGTGAGGGATCAGTCTTTTCCAGCAGCTCCTTTTTGAGTGTACTAGTTGAAAGGTCGGAAGATAATTATTCCTATTTAGGGCAATATAGGTGTTTAGTGCACATTTTCCAAAGAAATAGCACTGCAAACCAAAAGTGGAAAAGACCTGGTTAAAGAATATTTAGAGAAGTTATGACATCCTGAGGAACAGCTGAAGTTTTTCCTCCTGCACTTCATAGTCAGGTGAGAAGATCCCTATACATTTAGAGGTTATCTCTGTAATTTCTCTGTGCCTGAGGAATTGAGGAAGGCAAGCAAAGGAGTTCATCTTTCATGACAGAATGAAGAACCAAGGAAATTGCAGTAATCTAATACCCAGAAAGGCAGAAGATAAAATTATTAAACAATATCTTAGTAGTCATCTAGGGAATAAACTGATAAAAACAGCCAGCATAGATTATTCAAGAACCTACTTTCTCAAACCATTTCTAATTTCATTCCTTGTCAGAGCAACCAGCCAAGTGGATAAAGAGCAGGCAGCAGAAGAGATATGTCTTGAATTTATTAAGAGTATGACATTGTCTTGCATGACATTCTCTTAAGCAAAAAGAGAAATATGGCCCAGTGGGTGCGCTCATAAAACTTGTGGATGGCTCTGTGCTGAGAACAGCACCGAGAGCTTTGGAGGGCAGGATTAGCAAAGGCTGGATTAGCTGGAAAATTAGCAGAAATCAGCGTTGATGACTTCAGTAAAGATAAGAGCAAAGGAATTCCGGCAGCTGTGAATGATTTCTCCTGGGGTATCTGCCACCACAACATGAGAGGTTTTTGCCTTAGGAGTTCTTTAGAAAATGTTTGCCCTCATCAAAATGAGTGGTGTACTTTCTTTCCATGAAGGGTCACTGGAAAAACACAAAACTATCAGACTTCATTTCTCCAAAAAAAGCTGAAATTCTCCATGCAGGTTTGCTCTTCGGTTATTCCACCCCCAAACAGACCACTAATTCTTAGTTTAGATGGTGTATTCAAACATCTAGGGCTGTTATTTTTCAGCTAGACAGACTTAGTGGAAAAGAGCATCACTAATAAAACCCACATTTCCTGTGGCAGAGGAAAAGATGTTCCCTTGGGATGAATCTTTTGGAGTAATTAATTAATTAACCATGGCTTTCTTCAGTTCTGATTGAAAAGTAGAGGCAAGAGCATTGCTGTGGAGTTAAATGCTTTGGCTTTATATTGCAGTGGATATTACCTTTACCCTTTTCAGTTCTGGAGGATACAGCTGAACTGTTCTGCTGGAATGAAGGATGTTGAGAAAATAAATACAGCAGACCATAACAAATTGCTTGGATGAAGTGAGATGTGCTAAAGCATATCCCAAAGACTTTTCATGCCAAGAACACTAAGCTGCTACCAAAGCTGTATAAACCCTTATTAAAACATGCTACAAGAGTTTAGGATATCTGAAAAAAGCCCAAACCCAGTCTGCTAGATTTGGTTATCAGTAATATTAGGACCTGCTTGCCCTATTTCAGAAGCAGCACCAAGTGAGCCCAGGGTCAGGAACAGGGGACAATAATCACAGGCACATCCTTTTCTTCACTTTATATGGATGTGACATAGCTCACACAGAAATACACCACTGATGTTTACAGAGATAGAAGACAAAACATAGAATTGAACAGAAAATTATATTTTTTTAAGAAATTTTTAGGTAGAAAAATATTTTCCACTACATGTTGAGCACAGCAGGAAGAAGGGAGGAGAAGGAGTATTGGAAAAAAACCTACATGAAAACCCTTTGTTTAGTGTTCAGTACACATTCAGTCATTGACAATAAAAAAAAAAAATTAAACCCACAAGTAAGTGTTGTTTTGTTCTTTTGAGAGTTTTAAAGTTCTTCTAAAAGTTTTTTATGCCTTGTGATGTTTACATATTTCTACTGAATCTTTTTACACTGTTTATGTAAATAATGATTGTTTTACATTCTTCTTTGTGGGTGGAGAGAATTGATAGACTGTTAATTTAACCACTGTAGTTGGAGAGGTGGCAATTTCACCCTCCAATCCACTGTCACTTTTAAGTTGCTATATATTGCAGAGTCAGAAAATAAAGTTCTCTCTTTTAGTTCTTTTCTTCCCCTCTTTTACATCTACGTACTCGTGTAAGTTATTTTGTGTTATAGTGTAACAAGTAAGAAAGCCTAATGAAATCAAAACCCATCTTCCACTAAAAAATACCAAGTAATTCTTCAAGGAAGTAGCAATGCCTTAACTGAAGGGTTTTCCTGTGAGCTCTGCAGGGTTCATTACAATGTTATCCAATGCAGACATACATTTTTTGTCACTGTACTACCACATGCTCTTAGCTTTTCTTTTGCAGGGAAGGTAAAAGCTCTGAAAATTCATAGTACAGCAGTAGAGACACCCCTTGCAATCCAAGGCAGAGATGTTCTGCGCTAACCACTTACAAACAGTCTGAAAAGCATGAAAATCAAGTTGTGTTTCAAGAAAATATGTTTAGATATAAAACCTGGGAGCACATTTATGCATTTCCAAGAAATATATATCCTGGAGCTGAGGTTAAACACACACAGACTTTGCCTGTTATTTCTAGTATAAATTATAAACTTGCTTTTGTCTTTTTCCCTTGAGGGCCTTTGCAAAGTTAATTGTCCCTGACTCCTTGCCAGTATTACCTCAGTAAATACAATATATGTGCATTGGCAAATGCCTTGCACTGTGCACATGTCAATTTCAATAGGTCAATAAATTATTTTCCTGTAATCTCCAATCTAAGATATATTCTACAGAGACTGCAGAGAGCATATCACTCTGTGGAAGTGCTGGTGTAGCACCACACCTATGAACATATTAAAATATTCAGAAAGATGTAAAAATATTTTTAGCTGGATAGACTTCTGTATTGGGTATCTCTGGCAAAGCTGGATGACTTCTTTCCTCAGGAACTCTGTCCCAGGCATGGCTAATTGTGCCTAGAGGTGGGTTTTCCAAATGTAGGAAGAAAAGCACAATATCATAAGCTTAGTGCAGTTGTTTCCTCTGGATCTTGAGATGCCCTGACTCTTCCAGGCAGAAACTCCACTGCACAGCCCAAGCTACACAGCCACTTGTTTCTGGACTTCCAGCTGGGTGCCCATATCATCACACTCCACACCCTGTCAGGAGTGTCCTGAGATCCCCATCCAGTTGCTTTCCCACAGCAGGTTAGAGCAGTAACATCCTTCAAGTCTTTCATCTCAGTGCCTGCATCATCACAGGCTCACTCCAATGCAAGTCAGGATCATTTGATCCATTACAAAATGATGGCTGAATTAGATCATCATTTCCCCCTTTCACAGCTGCATTTATTGCTCCTTCCCATTTGTCAGTTTTGCAATTCCTTTGTCAAAATTCTCCTCTACCCTTTTCGAGGTCAAAAGTTTCCCAGTAGTGTGGCAGTTTTTTTGGGTCCAATTAGAGACGGATTGTTCATCAGAAAGATGTCAGAATTACTGCAGCACAATTAACCCTTATTGTTTCCAGTGGCAGGACAAATCTAAGCAGCCCCAGGTGAAATGCCTTTGCTCTATAAATCCCAGTTATGCTCACATTTGCTGTTACCAATATGTGCAGCCTGACAGATGCATTTTTCTTAGCCTGTGTGCAATCTCCATTTGCATGGTAATGAGGCTTTCCAAAGGCATTCAGCAGGTAAGAGGGAGATGAACTCCTTCCATCAGCATCAGAACTCGCCATCAGCTGTGGTTGTCAGGAACAGGAAAAGCTCCAAGGGATCCAAGGGAGCTGTGCCTGAGCTTAAAGCTAAGACTTGCCACCACGAGTGGTGGGACAAGCTGCTGCCAAATCTGCTTGTGACATAACCAGCCATATTTTAAGATGCACTAATTTATATACACCCTTACAATAATGTTGGATTAAAAGAGTGGACAGGAGACAAGGAATAATAATTTGACCAAGGTCTGGTGGGCTCTAAGCCCAGTTCCCTATTGAGGGCTGTTCCTAACACTGCACAGCACCATTCGTCTTCCTCCCTACCTTTTGATGACTAACACTGAAGCTGCTGTCCAATTTAAACCACATCAGACTCCACTTGAGCTCTGGAATATCATTAAATTGCCTGGGTACTGCCCCATCTCCAGCTGTTTTCTCCTGGTGCATCCTTGCCATAGTTCACCTCGTGCATTCATGTGAGCCTCTCTTCTCCAGCCCTCCCTGAACTCCTGGGTTTTCTCCATCACTGTATTTCCAGGCTGATCAGTCCTAATCTGCTCATCCATAGTTTCCTTGTCCAAAAGCTGTGACAGGCTCCCACTGTCCCCACTGGAATTTGTGGAACTTCTCCTAGAGACCCTCCTGAGGTGAGCAGATGGGAGACAGATCTGTTCCACCCTGTCCAAGGCATGGGCTGACAGTAACCTCCTCCCACAACAGTGATCTTCTCCAACCCCTCTCTAATGACTCCAAACAACAGAGCTGTTTTTCCAGCACAGGTGGTGTTTATCCAGGCACCCATCTGTTTTCACAACTTTCCTGGCACAGCTGCTGTTCACTGGGTAAGCTGTTTCCTCCTGCTGGGATGGTGCAGAAAACCAGGTCCCAGCTGTTTTCTTCCTGGTGCCTGGTAGTTCACCTGGGCTCACTATTCCCATGCATTCCCACTATTTCATTGCATTATCTCGTGAGTTATGTAAAGGTAATATTGTATAGAAACCTCTTTCCCCAGACAGTGATTGAATTTTTCTTATAGCATTAAAGGATTCGTTCCTCTGTTGTTTTCTGTAACAGCGAGTAATCCCCATTAAATATTAAGTAATTGATTTGCCATATTTGTCTGGGGGCTTTTTTCTTTTTTTAAGTAATTGATTTATTTAGTCATTGTAATTACAGTAAATCAGCTAACTAAAAATAATGCCAAGTAATTAATTTACTTAGTATTTAAATATTACAAATTGCCATAAATGACTGCAAATTACTTGCACACAGGGTAAATTTTCTTATCACTTGCAGGAAATGGAAAGATTAATTTCCAAATGTTATTTATGTGTGCTGGTTTTGGTGCTTTGCCATTCCACCTAGTGAGCAAAGCACAGGAATATCCAGTTATTGAGGCTGATCCCAAAGCACTGAGATCCCTGACTTTTTTCTCCTCAGCTAAATGAGGCAGTGTATAGAGAGGTAAAAAAAACTCCTAATGACACTTATGTGGGAGTCTGACCACCTTGCTACACAGGTTTAATCTCTCATCTGAGGATTTTTCTCTTGTCTAATAAGGCTTAAGTTCACATTTCTGTTGTTTCACTCACATGAAACATGAACGTTCTGGCAATGCCTCCCCTATGTGGCCACATCTTTGAGGAGGGAGGAAACCCTGCATGAACTTACAATCTTTGCAATCTCTCAGCTACTGGTAAATGTGGTGGAAACTATCAAAAACAGCAAAAAGGGATGGAGGGAAGAGTAAGGGAGACAGGTACTGATTAGAAGAAAAAAATCACAGTCCTCTTGTTTCTGTAGGAAACCATGTGAATAAATAGGCTTCATGCCTTTCATCAGCTGAGATGCCAAAGTATGTGTGTGCTGCTGAAGATGGGATTAAGCCAGACCCCCTCCAGCCTCTGCTGCAACAGAGCTTTTTCCCTCTGAAAACTCAGTGCAGAGGATGGCAAAAATTCAGCCTAATTAGATTCAAAAGGACAAAACAGTGGGCTGTCTTGGGAGTCCCACTTCTGTCTTCTCAGCCCTTTATGTGTTTATGTCGAAGCATTACTGGAATCTCCTTGTCTTCTTGTCACAGCCCTTGAGGGAGCAAAGCAAGTACAGAGAGGAAGGGGCTTGGGAGAGCCCCAGAGCAGATTTTATAAGCCCACCCCTAAAAAGCACTCAGGAATTTGCTCAGTTATAAAACATGTCATCAAAGGATCATAGAATCCCGGAATTGTTTGGGTTGGAAAGGACTTAAAGACCTGTGGGCAGGGATGGCACTCACTAGGTCAGGTTGCTGAGGGGCCCATCCATCCTGCCTTGAGCACTTCCTGAGCTGATTTTCAATATGCACACAGGGATTATAATCCAAGGCAGGAGTCCACATCTGATAAAATCCCCCTGCTGCCCCTCTCACCGAGCTTTGGGTCACATTTGGAGCCTGCAAGGGAGCTGCTTTTCATCCAAACCTGGACAGAAGATGTGCTCCAGGAACGTAACTCATGGGGACATCAATCTGTCAAGGACTTGAAGTCCTCAGTGCCAACTGCTTCACACCACGGGACCAAAATCTTGTTTGTATCTCATTTTCTTCTGCTGTTAGGCTGAGTTTTTTTCATTTTTTCATTTCAATCAGTGGTTAAACTTGAAAACAGAAGTTTAGAGACATGAGATAATATCATCCTTGGAAATATTAAAAACCTGAACAGATTCAGCCATGAGCAACCTGCTCCTCCTGGCCTTGCTCTGAGCAGAGGGAACAGACCAGAGTCCTCCAGAGGTCCTCTCCAGTCTGAATTAGTCAGTGTTTCCCTTGCTTGTGTCACATATTAAATGCATTCTGTCTGAAAAGGCCTGTAGTCAGTGTCTTAGTGGTGTCTCTCAAAACTTCCTATTGCACACAAGACAGACCTGCAGGATTTCTACCTCTTCATTTCACCCTTGGTGTGCTTATGTGGGTGTTGAAAATTGCTTCAGAATGTTTAACTAATTCTAATTGAACCATTCTCATTTTCTCCCTAGTCTCACTCACTCCATAAATTGGCCATCCCTGAAGTTTTGCTTTCAGGCCCAGTCTCAGGTTTGAGAGGGATTTCCAGAGCAGGAACAAATAACTAATAATGACATAATATTTACTTACTCTGGCATTGCTGGCACTTGAAATTTAGAAGTGTATTCTTACCCCTCCTTATTCAAAATAGTCTTAATATTTCCAACAAATACCAAAATGTTTCTCTAAGTTTGGTGAAACACTCAAGAAATGGCCAATGGATGATTTATTTTGCCCAATCATTTTTTCACATTTTTTGTTAAAAAGGAATGATGTTTGCAATAAATCTTTCATTTCCAAATACCAATAGGGAAAATCTCTTCTTATCTTGCCTGTTTTGCTTCTGATATGGTTAACTTGGCAGAAGCAAAAGGAGTTCCTCAGGTATGGCAGCATTGAGGAATTTACTTTTCACCCTGGAAGAAAAAAGTTTCAGCTGCAAAGCTGTGGCAGAGCTTTACTCTAAAAAGCCCCCGGTGGCTTCTGTTGCCTTTGCTTTGTTCCTACTTCCCCTGCATCCCTTTATTTCATTTATAATCCACAGGACTCTCCTCCAAAAGCTTCCCAGACCATCTTCCATCTGTCTTCTCACCAGGTGGTCATAAATCAGTTGCTTCTTTACCTTCTCCTTGGCATTCCCTGCTCCAGTGGGTCTCTCCATCACCATGCTTGCCATATTTCTCTGCTCCTCCTTGGCTTGCCTTCAAGTAAATTTCCCTTCATCGTAGTCCAATTTTCAGTCCTGTAGGAGACAAGGAAAAAAAAATGCTAAGTGAAAAGAATTCAGTGGACTGTACAATTGTAAGCATATATGCCAGGCTAGACCAGGAATGAGTTGTTAATGAAAATGAAGGACAAAATTGTAACAAATGCAGGGTAGGCTTTTTTTTTTTTTTTTTTTTTTTTTTTTTTTTTTTCAGTTGAAAGTCTTTCTAGCTTGGAGGTAAGAACAAACATTTCATTATTTGTGAAAAGACCTGGCAGGAGTCCAGGCCCCGAATTTGACAGTGCTGAGAACTGAGGTAGGCATAAAAGAGTTATTTCTATCTCAATGAGATTTGATGTTCCACCTAAAATCAGCAGATCCCCTGCTGGTGTTAATTGGTGTCAGAGAACTGTTCCTTCTGGAGTAGCTCAAAGAGACACCAGCAGAGAAACTGCCTTGCTCTATTTCTGTGTTTCCCTTCTTCCCCTTTGCCTCTCAAGGGAAAAAAAAAGCCCATCTGAAGTATGAATACAGATGAGAAGCCTGGAATTTACTGCTCCTCGACCCTTGTAGGTACCCAAAGTGAGAAGAAATTGTTCCAAAGGCCCCGGTTTGTGCAGCATTTAGGCACCTGTGCACCTTCAAGCATTCCCTTTCCTGAACTGAGCCTGGAGTGTTCCCATCCCTCCAGCTGACGAGCCCAGGGAGGGCTCAGCAATGGGGATTTTAAATGCTGCAGTGGAATGCCCCCCTCCCTCAGAGATTTCTGGTGGGTGAACTGTTTTTCACAAGGCAGACAAAAGACGTGGGTTTTTTGCAGGGTGGCTCATTACTATGGCAACCAGCAGCGTGGCCTCCCCTTGCCCAGCAGCACTGACTCCAGAGATCAGGGAGAATTTCTGCTGAGTGTGCACATCACTTCCCACTCAGCTGTAGTGGCTGTGCAGACAATCCTAAAAGAGGAATTAAAAGGAAACTCAATTCATCAACGTGCCTCACAAAGCCAAACATCTGGATGTAGCAGCTACATCTGGTGTAGGTATAGGTGCTGAGCAATAACTAGGGGGTGACAAGGGTCTAGAAGAGGTTTCTCATCTCTGTATGGTGATGGCAAACAACTGGCCTTTGGCACAAGCTAGGGTTTTGTTATGTACAGTGTACAAAAGCAGGGGGAGTTTGCAGCAGCACCTTTTCAATCCAGGAAGGGGCAGAGAAAACGAGAGGCTGAGCTTGGAGAACATCATGTTTCCCAGGTTGCGAGGAGTTTAACTTTCCATTCAGGGCAAGATAAGCTTCTAAGAAAAATTACTTTCTTCCATATCTGTAAGAATGCAATTTGATGTGTTTTCAAGAGAGAAAAGGGTTTTCTTCCTCATTTCCAGTAATTGCCTAACAGTTGTCAGGCAAAACAAACAGAAGGCAGAGAAATTGTTTCATTTTAGGCAATCGCAGCCACAGCAGCATTTAGCTTTTGCGAAGTGTGCTGCAGTCTTAACCTGCTCATTTTCCTACAAGAGCAGCCACAAAGGAACCAACTGCTCACTTTCATCCTGTTCTTAGAGGGTTGATGTTGGTCCACCATGGCAGCTTCTGCACCCAGAGAAACAGTAAGAGCCTGAATGAGAGATGCAGGACTCCAGGCGGCTCCTCAACATGCAGTTTATTGTACCCAAGATGTTACAGCAGTCCAGGGCCGTGGGTGACAGAGCCTGTGCCTACAGCTGTCAGCTCCAGCTGCAGACAAGCCTGAAGACCCTTTAATTTTGGTTACAATGCATTATATACTTTTCTTTTCTGAGCATCTTAATACAGAAGAACCAATCTATACCTTTACTTTTATCTATAGCCTATCATAACTACTATAATTACCATATTCATGTTACTATTCTCCAATCACTAAAAGTTAGTACGTTACAGGTTAAGCTAGAAGTTGTTTTTCAGTTTTCTTGCAGTGGAAAATTCTGAGACCTTTTTTCTACTTGCAACATTGGCAGTCTTCTTTGCCTGTGGAATCTTTCTGCTTGGTAAAAACATCTTCTGTTTGGGGTGGGTTTATCCTTTGCTCTAAGCCATAAAAACCCCTTCTAACTAGCATACCCGTTGTCTTCTTAGTTGACCAGTAAGACTGGCTCAGAAATTGTCATTTTACACATCTATTATTCTTCTACATCAAAACTTACTTTCATTTCTATTCCTTCTTCAGATTCTACATTCAAAAATCTTTCTGCCAGGCAGACATATCTGTGATACTTTCTTGTCAAATTTTCATCCTTCCCAACAAGAAGCAGCCTGGACATCTGCTGGACACATAGAGCTGTATGTGCAGACAGTCCCTTCCCACAAAACCTGCAAGGTGATTACCTCCCACAGCTGTTCCTTGTGCCAACCTTGTTGTAACTTGTTCCTTGCACCACTTTTCCCAGAGATCACTTATGCCCTGGATACCAAGAGAAGAAACCTCACGGCAGGGGTGGTGCAGTCAGGGAGAATGGTGGGACACTCACAGGGCTGGGAAATACGAGTGCTGGAACTCAGAAATCTTAGCTGATATAAAGGATTATTCAATCCAGTCAGACTGCTCTACCACAAGCCATCTGCACCTTGTTGCTCTCCAAGCACTTGCCACAACCCACAACAGGCATTAGCCTTAAGGAAGCATGAGGCAAAAAAAGTTGCACTGGACCATTAAGTCAGTTCCTAATTTCAAACCCACTGTAGCCAGAGGACAAATTCTGCTCGCTCGCCCTGCTTCAACCAATCCTGCCAAAAATTGGTAAGGGGGGATTTAGGCAAGCTTTGCACTGTCCCTTTCTGTCTCCTCCTGTGGCACACACGTGCCTCATCCTCTTGCTGCACGCTCTGGTGGCTTCAGCAGACGTGCAACCCTCCATGCAGAACCCATCTGCATTGCCTTGGCACTGCCAGGGGACTGAGCATGGCCTTGCAGTTAAAATCCACCAGTAACAGGTGGGAAAACACAACACAGCCCCTGGAAACTGCTTTTCCTTTGCAAATTGACTGCAACTGATTCCTCTCAGATGTCCCAGATGAGGACTGATTTTGCAACAGAGAGAGCTGCATTCAGATTGGATGTGATGAGATGTGATTTTTGTTGTGCTGGACCACATTCCCATCTGGCAGGTGTCAGCATGCCAGAATTGCTGGGATCATGCTAGTATCTATCCATCTGTCCATGTGGGTCATCACGCTTGAAGTACTGCAGTGGAATAAAGCAAAAATCAAAATTCTTCTGCTCAACAGCTGCACACTCTGGTGATTTCCTAAAAGGAAGGGAGGGGTGGAGAAGTCTGTCTTCACCTGGTCAGTCAACCTGTTAGCGTGGCTGTCTACAATGTCACCATCTCCCTCCAGCTTTGGAACCCGTCAGCTCAAGGCCTCGGGACACAAAGGATGAGCAGTTGAGTTGGGTATCACTCATTTTCCCTGCTGCTGGTGGGTCACATCAGGGCTGCTGCCAGCACAGTGCACACACCTCCAGGCAGTGGCAATTTACAGCCCCATCCCTCTCTATCTTTAGGATCAAAGAGGCCCTGACTCTCAGCATCCAACACCCCAGTGGAAACAGTGAGGCTGGACTCAGGTCAGTTCAGGGGAGAAGTGAAACCCCACCACAGTCTGCATCAATCCAGCCAGGGGCCAAGAGGGACTGGGTGACAGCTGGGAATGTGAGGTGTGAAACCACAGGTAAATGGGCAAGAAAAGGCAGGGAGGAATGAGGAAGGTCTCAGCACTGAAAAAAAAATGAGCCGTATTTAATGTCAGCCCTGCTCTCTGTACTCAAAATACAGGCTATCTCACAGAAAACAGTGTTTCATTAATAAACATAAGCTGCAGCCTGGAAAAGTTTCCTCCTGAGAAGCTCCACACCTGGCACTTGCTAAATGCACCAGTACTTTGTGCCACTCTGCCACTCATTGGCCAGAGCCTGGCTAGCACAAGTCCCACTGACGGCTACCACGTGGCAGATGAACATGCTATGGGCAGGACTGAGACCCTTCCAGGTAATACAGTAGCTACTGTGGGGCTTTGGATCTCTAATAATCTGATTGTTCAGAGCAAGACTGACCATTGACCATCACTACCTTGTGTGCACAATTCAAGTTCCCAACACACTTCAACATTTAGAATCACTAGGGGTTTAGGATTACTGTTAAAAAATGTTAAGGGCCACATCTCTACATGCACCTTCCTTGGAGGTTCTTTATGAGATTTCTACAAAGCACAAAAACATCCTGGTTACACCTACAACAATATCAGCCCAGGGCAGCTGGTGTCCAAACCCAGTCACATCCAGAGCTTCCTGAGCCAGAGAAAGATTCTGCCAACACCCATTTCTCTATTGCCTGTTCCAGTCTCTGCTGTCCCTCTTTGATTCAGTGGCTCAGACCTTTCTCCACTTCTGTCCTTTCATGACAGATCTTCAGCCAGAGACAGATGAGAGATGGAACATGTTACAGGGACTAGCATTTGGAAAAGCCTTCCTTCCGTCATCCCACACTGGACTGGACATTGCAATGGGGTGTGTTGAGAGTTCTACCAGGGTTCCTGGAAGGATTTCATTGTTAGAGGGCATTTGCTCTCTAACTTGTAGTACTCAGGGACCACAGTAAGCATAGATCACATCTGCATATGCCCAAAATCCTTCCTAAGCATCAATTCATTCTGCAACAGTGATCCCTTTTCTGTTCATGCCAGCTGATCTGTGCTGGGGACAGAGCTGGTAATCCTGCATTTTCAGCCTCAGAACCCAGAGGGGAAATAAGAGGAACGCCCATTTATCACCTTCTACAAGACAATGAGTTTGTGCCCATCTTACAAGCTTGGGGAATTGTCTCCTGCTCTTGAACTCACAAGCTTGACAGTGGTACAGTAAAAGCAGTAGATTTTAAAAACTCAGTGGTCCAGGCTCTTTCCAGAATCTGTCACTCATTCTTTCCCCAGAGAGACAAGAAACCAAGATGAATGTCTGTGCTGGAGTTGTGCCACATGGATCAGTGAAGTGGGACTTTTCCCCTGTGTGCAGATTGACTTCAATTCACCCCGGCTCTGTTTCAGTGAGCCTTGTCCAAAGGCAGCCCCCTGGGAAGGAGGAAGGGTAATTAACTGATGCTTTTGGGAACAGCCCTGCGATGAAGGTACGAAAAATGAGCCAAGGGCAAGGAGACGTGGTGCTTTCATATATGCATATTTGTGTGTGCATGTTTTTGCAAGCAAACTTCAAACACTGCCATCAGGGCTTTGCAGAAGAAGGAAGTCAACAGCAGTAAATCTAGGAAGCAGCTGTTTTTACAATCTGCCTTCAGATAAAGTTTCTTCCAGACTTGAGTTCGGCCCTGGGCTTCCCAATAACCTGGCTCCTCATCTGTCAAGCTTTGACTCTTAAATATGTTAAAAACACAGTAGGAGCTAGAAGAAATATGTGTTTTCATTCAGATCCTATGAATTGGCTGTGAAGGAGAAAAAAAACCAAATCAGGATTCCTTAATTTGCTCTCTGGCATCTCCTGCTTTTGCTCTCTGACCATTGTTCCCATGCTCCGTGGGACAGGATAGGAACCAGAGCTGCTCCCCCACCTCCACCCTGCTCGAAACTTTCAAACCTCAAATCTGGTCTGCCTTTGAAATCAGAGCTTCCCATATTTAGTTTTTTCTTTTTCTTCACGGATGTCTCACTTGCAAGCAGAGGCAGGTGTTTGCCTCTGCACAGCAGGTACCAGGCTATACCCCTTCAAGCCATGTGTGCAGCAGGGAAGAAATGAGCCTGGTACACCCTGTGGGTTAAGGGGTGCAACCAAACCCCTGAGGGGCTGCTGGAACCCTGGCAGGAGCTCTGGTGGGCAGCACTTCTCCCCCCAGAAAGCCAATTTGCAGCCCTAGGTCTCCCAAGCTATTTTTTTTTTTTCTTGCTGTTTTTCTGACAACCACATTCTGTCTCCTCTCCCCATGCTGGCTACTTTTCTCCATAAAAATCAGTGCTAAAAATAAAATGGGGGAATTATTTTAATAGCTTTTAAACACCTAAAAATCACTACCCCCCAGAGGAACCCCTGGCAGAGTTTAGCTCTCTACATCTGTTCTGACCTCCACTGAACACTTAATTCATGAGTTTCCATGGCATGGGGTGATCAGAAGCCAATGTTATTATTATTCACTGCATTTGCACTTTGTCTGAAGCACTTGCAGGTGAGATGAAAATGCTTATTCAAATGCAGGCTCTGAAATGCTGTTCACAAATCCATCTGGGCACCAATTAAATTACAACACAAATCCAAGATGTAGCAGCTTCTTTTATCTGGAGACAACCAGAACAATGCCTGGGTGAGGAATTCTGAGAGCACACAGCTTCTGGTTACAACTTGAGGCTTTCATTAGGGAAAGATTTCACTTGGCCCTTCTTTAGTGTTTTTTTCATCTTTTGCTGGAAGTCCTTGAATCATTCTCTCTCCTGACTGATACTGACAGCTCTTTTTAAAACATGATTGATGGCCCATTGTCAATAGCCATCATGCTCCTGTCAGAGAAGTGGGAGACATGAAATAATTCGGTTTTCAATAATTCAAGTGATGTTGCTAAATTTGGGAAACAGACACTGGGAGGAATGAGGCCATGACAGAACCTTTTTGGGGGAAAATAATGAAGGACTTGTCACTGAGTTTTAATTTGATCAAGAGTGTAGTGGCATCAATAGACCAATAGATTTGTATTCCAAACATTGCTCTACTTCCAGTTTGAGTAATAATCACCCAGAGAAAATAATCACACAGAGAACGCATAACACATAATATGATATCTTTTCCACAACAGTTTTAGGTGTATTTAGTTTTTCACTTCTGTTGCTCCTGAGTCCTGAGTCCACCTTAGACTGTTGGGAATAGAGCAGACATCAGGCCATGAACACATGCACAGGGTTCACCCCTGGACTGATTCCCTCCCTGCACAGAGATGTGCTCCTGTGCCCAGGGGGCAATGGAAACAGACTTCATGCTGCAATTCCCTTCTCTGCCCATCAATAACATTTTACTTTCCAGCTGGTGCCTGCTGAGTCCTGCGCTGCAGGGCCAAGCCCAGCATTTGAACAGACTACTGATAGATGTTTTAAAACCAGTGAAGGTAGGAAGAAAACTTTAACAGATGGAAAAAGACCCCAAAAAATCCATTAGCATGTCTTTCTCAGTTGAATTTAATAGTCTCTTAGCAGCTGACCTTGTCCCTCCTGGAGGTAATTACACAATGTAATCAAGCCACCAAATAACCTCCTTGTGCACCATTTATGTGCTATCACTCAGTAATGCTGCTGCTCAGCTCTTCCCTGCTCATCCCCTCCAACATTCTGCTCCAAGGGATGTCAGGACACCATACCTGCAGCAGGCTACAGCTGAGCACCAAAGACTAGAAAGGCAATCCCTCTCTGTCTGAAAAATCTCCCCTGACTGTGAACACCTAGAAAATCTCTTTCTGCATCTGAGAGATGAGTAATTTTTTATCACTGGTGGATCACAGAATCACAGAATGGCCTGGACTGGAAGGGACCTCAAAGATCATCACCATGGACAGGGTCACCTTGCACTAGACCAGGTGGCTCAGAGCTCCACCCACCTTGAACACTTCCAGGGATGGGGCATCCCTAAGTTCTCTGGGTCACCTGTTGCAGTGGCTCACCACTCTCACAGTAAAGAAATTTTTTTTTTTTTTTTTTTGCTCTTCTTTATCCCAACACCTTGGAACTCCCTCCAGAGTTCTGCCAAATTCTTCTGAAGCTCAGAATTACAGGTCTGAGACACACAGCTCTGCTTGTGCCAGTGCACAAACACATCATCACGACCTACCTCCCACTCCATAGGAAACCAACCTAATCTTCCCAGTACAAGCCTAGAGCTGAGTTCTGGCCTTGGAAGACAGAGCCATGCCAGCCTGGTAAGAGTTTCATTAAGAGCACACACATCTAGCTGAGGTTCAGGTCTCCAAATGGATACCTTGGGCAAGGAGCAGGCCTTCTGCTGCTGTCCTAACTTATGCAGGGCCATCTTAGCATGGAGCAATCCAAACAGCAGCCATATAATTGGAAGAAAGCTGATCTCATCTACCATGGGGAGTAAAAGCAGGTGCCTGACAGCTTCTCTGTTACGGGTCATGCCTATATATGGGATTAGAAAAAAGGAAAAAGAAAAAAAAAGAGAAAGATCAATATAATAAATTTACTCTTCATGGTTCTCTGCTCTCATTCCACTTTGGTGATAGATGGAAGAATCAGCAACAAAGTGATTGGAATTTCAAGTGGCAACACAAAAATTTAGCCAGCTGTCTCCTTTTCAAATCCCACTTTTCTCCCACTCTTATGCCTCCTTCTACCCCAGTTTTAGAAGTTTTTCCTCTTAGGAAAGGAACCCTATGGGGGCTTGAGAGACCCTGAAAGGTCCTTCAGTCACCCCTCCCTGTACAGGAACCCCCTTTCAAACCAGACTCCCTGTTCCCAAGCCATTCTCCTGACAGCTCCAGGGGGTTTGGCTCCTGGAGAAGGGCACCTCTATGTTTAATAGCCCACAATTAACTTTTCTTCTCCCAGATTGCCTGAGCATTTTTGAACCCAAGCACACATATGTTGGCCACCACACCAAGCAGCAAGAAAAAAAAAAAAAAAAAAGGGGGGGGGGATTTTTCAGAAAATTGTGACTGCCCTGTAGTACCTGGGAGTGACTGTCTAAAACAGCAGCAGCACTTCCAGCCTCCAACAGATACAAGAACGAGTAGACCATGCTGCTTGCAGAGCAAAACCATCCTCAACCTGCCCTGAAGAAAGCTGCCAATTAGAAGTTGGGAGCACCCTCCTGGGAAGAAAGCCCAAATCTGTAGAAATCTTTTTTTTCCTTAAATTCTTTGGAGTGAAATTCTGAATATCACTTTCACGACAGAGAGTTCTGAATAAATTTCTCATTTAAGCTAATTGTTGAGTTCTCCATAGATGTCAAAATAAAACAGCTCTGTAACATGTAGAAGATCGAGTAGGATTAAAACGCACCACCATAAAAATGAAGTTTCTCCTTCTCAGACCAAAACAAAGGACATTTAAGGTCACAAAATGTGGCATGAACACTCTACATTGTTTTTAAAAAATGGAAAATCCAAAATAATTCACTGCAATTTTTTTCCCCCCATTAAAAATAAAAATCAAAGCCACCATATCCTCATAAAAGAATTTGCTTTCAAAAAAACATGGCAATTTCTGATGGCAAAATCTGCTGTCTGGAAAGTTTCCTGTTTAGCTGCAGATGGAATGCACTGTGAGATGCTGCATGCTGGAAGTGCTGACAGAAAATAACCTGCTTTCTGCTCCCTCCCTCCCGGACATACAACCTGCTGAGCTGTGCTTGACCTCTTTCAGGAACTGTGGGATCGTTTAGGAGAGAACTGCACAGCTTCCCGTGATGGTTCTTTTTATTGATTTTGCCAACTAAGGAACTCAGCTATTCCTTCAGGAGCAGTAGAAGGGGTAGGTGATAACACAGTCAACACCACTGAGCAGTTTTAGCAGGCATAACAACATCTAGGCTGCAGAGTCAGTGTTTTGCAGGAGAGGTTGATGGAGCACGTCCTGCTTTCTTTTTCCTGGAATGTTCTCTGCTCAGAACTGCTCCACTCTTCAGAGGGCATGTAATTTCCCCTTGTGCTTGAGCCTGAAATTTGTATTCCCTACCTCCTGGTCTAACTTTCCTCCAGGTGCAAACACTGCAGGTGAATAATAAAGGTGTGTGCTGGACCTTAAGGGACAATAATTAAGGGGCACTAAGGGATGCAATCTGAAATGCTCAACTTGCAGTCTCTGCTGACAAACATTGCCCCTAACTCTAGTTGGTACAATATATCACTAAACCAGTGGGATTTGCTGTAAAAATTGCCTTTTTGTGGTCAGGCATCTAAATTTTGTCCTTCCTTGATGGATATTCACCAAATAGGTCTTTTATTTTTGACAGAAGGAAAAATGGGAACATTCAGGACAGTTACCTCTGCATAGTGGAGCTATACAGATTTAATCAGCTCCCATCATCTGAGCAGCACAGCTTCTACCAGGGACCCAAATGGTGCAGACTGCATCATTGTGCTTGTTAAAGAGCCTGACTTGGCCTTCATTAGGACTAGTGGGGAGACTATCAATGACACCTAAATAATTTAGCAGTATGGGTCATTAAGGATAAAAAATTTCCTTCTGGCAAACCTGAGGCACTTCTGACAAATCCCACTGATGATTATTAAGTCCACTGCCCCAGACAGGGCAGTTCTGCTGCGTCCCATGAAGAAAATCTTTCTTAAAACTGTGCATTCCCAAAGGCTACTCAGTCATGCTGTTGAGCCACTTCTCCCTGATTGCCTGAATTCAGCATTCCTATTTTTTTTAACAAACCATCTGCTTTCACAACTGTGCAATGCTCCATAAACACGGTGATGTGCACATAAATGCTGGGAATGGCCACAAATGCTGCAATTGGTCAGGAGATGTTTTCTGAATTAGGAACATGCAGCGGGGTTGAAGTGAGAGCCATCCCATCATCAGCCACTGTGAGTCAGGGGATGATGGACACACTTTGCTCTGACCGTCCAGAGCACAGAGGGAAGAACATGGGAACTTTAGGAGAGATGCCAAATCTCTTTCATGGCTCCTAATTTAGAGGGAACGAGGCACCAATCTTTTGCTGTCAGAGTGATGGGGTTTCAGGCAGAGTAGATGGGAAAAGAAATTTCCTGGCTGTAGGGAGCTGAGTGTCTCATACAGCCGATTTTTCTGTGTTATTGGGTGCTGCTCTGACCCTGTCCATACAGGGAGAGCTCCAGCAAGGATCAATCAGCTGCTTAGTTGAGCATAAAAGGGAACATTAGTGTGGCCTCGGGGAATTGTAGGAAAATTACCCCAGAAAATAAATGTTGCAAAGGAAGCAATTCTACCTGCTGCTAAAGTAACCCCAGCAGTAGAAAGGAGCCTTGCTTCCTTCAGGGACACCTGAAGTTCTTCCAGAGTGCCTTGCAGCAGTGGTAGTAGATGGAAGGAGCGATCTGTGCCTAGCAGAATTATTTCCTTTCTGCCTGCTTTGGCAAGGCATAAATCTCTTCCCTATTACCTGAGGTATGTCTCCTCATGGAATCAGAAGCCTTTCAATTCAACAGCAACATTCATTTACTCTCCATTTCCATGGGCCCAGTGCACAGGAAGCAACAGCCGGGAGCTGCAGTGGCAGTCCCAGGTCAAGGTGAGCTGTCCCTGTTGGCAGTTCCCACCTCTGGGGACTTGGGCTGCCAAAGGAGATGCCTGTTCTCTGTACCAGCTTCCTGCATTGAAGGAAGGGCTCCTTATCCATCAGGGCACAGCACCAAATGGAATCTAGGCTGGTATTTCCACAAAGCACTGAGAGAAGAGAGAAAACTGTAACCACACCCTCCTCATCTCTCACCTTTCTCCCCTTCTCTTGTTCTCCAGCACTTCCACCTTCCTCAACAAACCCTGTATAGCATCTCCACTGAGGATGGCCAGTGTCTCTGGCAGCAACAGTTTCTGTCCTCAGCCTGTCCTCAAGAGCCTGGAGAGGTCCCCTGGCTTAGGGACTCTTCTTGCCAGAGGTAATCTCTCCCCCTCCATAGCCATGAGTCTGGGGTGATTCATTCTCTGGAGATTTGGTTCAGTCCAGCCCAAACAAAGAGACAAAAAAATCCCGTGCTGCAGTACTGCTAGGGAAGAACTCTGCTGGGATGAAGAAGTTACCTGTGCAAATTTTGCTGATGCTGCCCAGAGGAAAGGTAGCAGCAAGTGATCTTGTGAACTCCTGCCAGCCCTGCTCCCTGTGATTTACCTGCTGCTGGTACCATGGCACTGATCTACCTGGTCATGAAAGGCACAGGCAGGGGGAAAAGGAGAGGAATGAAAAGCTGTGCTTAAATTGCCAGAGGGTCTTTCTTTGACCTCCTCGGCACGTGTGGGCACTGAAGAGTTTGCCAGGAGGAGTTCTGTCAGGTGTGTTCTTAGCAGGTGGGAGTGTGAGCATGGGAAGGGATCATTTTCCTTTCAGCACCTGGACCTGCTGGTTTTCCAGTGAATGTTAAATTATGTTGCTGCCTAGGAAAGTTTTTTTTAACTTACCTGAAAGATTTCAATGGAATACAAGAGAAGCAAATCCTCCTCTCCCTCCAACCTTTTCTTTTCTTTAGCATTTCCAAGTTTCTGTGCACTTCTTCCTCACACAACTGTATTAGGTGCTTCAGTTACCCCCAGGGTGAAAGATGCTCCTCTTTTTACAAACCTTTTAGATTGTTGAACCAATTTGTTCCAAAGGCTTAATGCAGTGAGTGAGATTTTGTTTCTTGTCCTCTTCCCCAGTGGTGCTCTGATCATCCTTTTCATAAACTTATTTCTGGGTTCAAATGAAGTGAAATGACATGGGAAATAAGCTGAGATCCCTACATTGTTCATAATTTATTTGATACAAATATTTGATAGTTCTGAAACTCAGTCATTTGAGCAGATTGCAGAGTATTTTTCCATACTCACAGAGAATTTTTTTTTCCTTCAGAACTGCCCCTCTTGAGAGCCTTCACTCCTAAAGTTTCAGCAAATTGATACAAAACTTTCAGAACATAACTTAGCAGACTGGGTTTTTTCATCTATTTTTTCATCTAGTCTGTCTTTCAAACATGAAATTCTCATTAAATTATTTAGGGCTTTTGTCAAGGTCCACTTTTCTGAAAAAATGTTATTTGTTTACTCTATTTTGTTGAAGGGGTTTGTTGTTAGTTGATGAGGGGAGAACTGTACTAATTAGGACTTCAAAATAAGTATTTTGTGCCAATGGTTTCCCAGTAGAAATGATATGGCAAGGGAGTCTGACTCATGAGGGAAATTAGATGTATTCTCTGAAGGATAGCTCCCATGTGACTCTCTGGCAGTTTCACCAAATAATTGTATTTCCATATACTCCTACAAAAATCAAATAAAGATTGTAATTTCACAAACATTCTCCATTTTTTGGGCAATTTTCATTGCGACAATTTCCAATAGGAAAACAAACAAACAAACAAACAAACAAACAACCCTTTCTGTGGGCAAGGCACGCATGACATTTTTGAGCAGCTTTGGGGCAACACAGCTGATGTGCAAGAAATTAATGTGAAACCTTGTCATGAGAGGCAGGAATTATTGTCAGCTCCCTGGAACTCCAGTTAGGTGGTCACCACCTTCCTGCTGTTTAAGACAAAAGGGGATATTATACCTCTGGGAGAAAGTGACTCCTGTGGCCACATAAATTTTTCCGTTTACAATGATCTGTTAAGTAGGGTAATATTTTACAATACATATATTTTACAGTGTGTGTTATAAAAGAACAACGTGGATATACATATAAACAATCTTGAAATTCTCTCCCTTGATAGATATTTACTTCAAATGAAGGAAAGCTAAAAATTTAGAGGCACAGTGAGCTGCTGTGGATGCTGGTCCTGAGTCTGGAGTGGCTGGTGGTTGTTGTGAAGCTACAAGAGACATTTCCTGCTCTGAAAACCTTTCAGGGAAACTGTGCATGGAACCCTGAATATTGTGTGAAGTGTCATCACTGTGACTTCATTAGAGATGAGAAATGTCAACAGAGGGAGGTGCTGCTGTGACCAGGAGTACAACAAAATTCAGTGGCACAATCGTGACCCTGGCCCAAAGACAAACAGCACACCCCCAGTACCCACCAGAAGGCTGCTGAGGAGGCAGAGCCCCACTTCATCCTGGTCCACAGAAACAACAGAAATTAGCTGAAATTATAGATTCTAGCTGGATTTAAGGAAAAATACTTCATTATAAGGATATTCAAGCACTGGAATGGGTTGTCCAGAGGGCTGGTAAAATTTCTGTTCATGGAGAACTTCAAGTCCCAACAGGACAAAGTCCAAAACACCCTGGTTTGAATTCACATTTGACCCATTCTGTTCTAGGGGTTTCCACCAAACTGAATGAGCCTCTGATCTTGTGCAGCATGTTAAGCTCACTGCTTTCCTGGCTTTTTCCCCCAGTTTTTTTTTTTTGTGTCTGTGCTCTTCTCTCTCCCTGTGCTTGGGTTCCTAGACAGTGATCAATACAGGCTGAGAGCTGGGCTGACAGCTCTGTGCAAAAAGAAGAAGAAATATTTGCTTATTTCTGCTGCAGCTGAAACCACATCATAATACAGCTCCCCTTTCATTGATAATTAAGAAGAAGCTGCAGCAGGTACACAAAACTGGTGAGCTGGTGAACAAGCTGCTGTCAAATGGATTTGTACAATCGGTAATTATGGTTGTGATTGATGAGTTGAATGAATTCTGCTGGTAAAACTGAGACAGCTTCTGCCAACAGGCATGGCATCATCTTCTGCACTGCACAGAGTGCTACGACCAGCAGCAAAGGCAAGCTGTACACCACTGCTCAGAAAAAGGGCTTGACTTGCATGAAGCCAGGAAACCAGAAAAGAGGAAAATAATGCTCATTCTACTGGAACAAAGCCAGAGAAGAGGAGCTGGAGAAGTTGCCCACACTGTGCACCTCTGCACCACAGCACAGAAGAGCTGGCAGCACCCACAGTGGCAAAACAGCCTCAGAGCCATGCTCCTGGTGCTCATTACCCCTCACAGGCAGGGAGGGCACAGAGGAAGCCTCCTGAGGCTGGTAAGGTCACAGGGCACATAATGGCTTTAAACTGAAGCTGGGTCAACTTGGATTAGAAAGAATTACATTTTTTATGATGAGGCTGGTAAAATACTAGATCAGGTAGAGGTTGTAGCTGCCCTGTCTCTGGAAACATTCTTGGTCAAGCTGGACAAGGCTCTGAGCAACCTGGGCTCAGTGAAGATGTCCCTGCTTATTGCAGGGGTGTTTATTTAGGTGGTCCTTAAAGGCCCCTTCCAACCCAGACTGTCCTATAATTCTATAATGAAGTCACCTGCCAGAAACTCTTCCCTTGATAAAAATTCTCTCTCTTAAGAGGATTTTTGCCTTGCAAGAGGGAAATAGCACTGGGAAGGCGTCATCATCCCGAATTATCTTCAAACACCTTCAGTGATGCATCCTTCTGTAGCCAGCTCCTTCAGCACAGCCTGCTGTACACAGCCTCCTCAGGTGCAGCTCAGAGCCTGGCTTCTGCTCCCTGCTCCGTGCCACTTCCCAGGCCAGCACGCACTGGGCACGCTGAAATTAAACAGATCACTCACAACTGGCTTTCAGTGCAATAGCCGTGTTTAAATTGGCTTTCCCTGAGTGTTCAGCCCGGTGTGCTGCTGGCTTTTGCAGGAAATGAGCTGAAACCAGCTCCTGGTACGTTGAAATGAAATCCAGCTTTCGAACATTTCCAGGAAGAAATCAGGGATGGCTGAGCTGCTCAGGAGCACTCTGGCATGCTTGAATCCAGCCCCTGGAGGGCATCAGAGATGGGGCAAAGTAGATCTGCATAAGTCCAGCTTTGGCAATAACCACAATGGCACAGATCAGGAACTCTGACCCTCATCCCTGAGGAGTATCAATCACAGCCCAACCCTTGGCACGTGGAGCTGCTAAGATTTCAGCCTCCACAGATGGGAAGCAGCACATTGTGCTACAGCCGCTGTTCTGGTGCCACACGCACGTTAGACAGTGTGAGGATGGGTAATGCCACGTGCATGAAGGCAGGAACGAGTCAGGAGCACGTTGCACAGCCAGCTGTGGGAGGTGAGTTTATGACTCAAAACCCTGGATAGCTTAGGCTAGAAACACCCAGGATTTGTTTTCTAAACTGAAGGTCCATATCTAATATAAAATGGAGAAAAGCCTTTTTTATCTTTGCAGAAGATGGCTGCACAGCAAAGGGGCTCCTGCAAGAATGAGTTTGGTCCTGAAAAACAGAGAGATGACCAGCTTTTTTATCTGCCCCATCTTTCCCTTTCTTCTCCAGCCTTGGGCCTTTCCTTTGGGCTCTGCAGGAGGAAAAGCTCACTTTTGAGCATCACTGTCACTGCCCTGTTTTCCCCTGTGGAGATCAAAATGCACATCCATGGCTTGGCTTTGGACTTTTCCTTATGGAAAGCTCCAGAGAAGTCACGTTGTTCTCTGCTCTTCAGGCAGGATGCACCACAGGGGCAGCTTTGAAAGTGAGTGGGGCAAAAAGCTGAAGCAGCAGCCAGTTGGAAACACTGCACAGAAACCACAGGGCTGGAGAGGGTTCCACAAGGGATCAGACATCAGCAAGAGGGGCAAGGGAAGGTGCAGGGGTGTGGAGCAGCCACTCAGCTGTGGGAGGAAAGCTCAGGGCTACATGGAGAGCTGCAAGAACAGAACAACCCAGGCCTTCCTTTTGCTGTGCAAGGTCCCCACTCACACAAACATCCCTGACCTTCCAGTGGAAGGCTGGATGATCCAATTTGCAGTGAGAATGTAACTCATTAGAAGCAGGAAGGAAAAAAGACGCATCATCAATTTGATGGAAATAACATGGTTTTGAGGTTGCTGACATGAATCACAAATTGCATGAAATTTGTTCAGTAGAACTGGGTAGGTCAGAGTGATTCAGAGGTTTCATTTCACCTTTTCTTTATGCAAGTGAATCCATTCTTCTCTTTGAAAGGAGATTTTTATTTCATATTTTAAAGGAATAATAGAAAGAGCTAAATAACCAGAAAGTTATATGAACTATTTCATCAAGAGAAATCCAAGGGGTCCAAGGTATAATGAGCACTTGAATAACAGCATAAAGGACTTATTTTACCTCAGCAGTCACCCAAACACACCAGGTTCCCCAGAGCAACATGGGCCAGAGCCCTGAAGGACTCTGTCCTGCAGAAAATGTTCTGGTTTGTGCCAATAAAATGAGAGCATTAGTGCATGATGCTTGCAGAAATGGAGCAAAAATCCCTCAAAAGGATGAATGTTGCATGACAGCCAGAGGCAGAACAAAAATCTCATTCCCTATTCATCACTATGGGTCTATTTTCCATGAGCTAATGCAGGTTCAGGTAATAATTAAGGAGGTGGGAGGGACAGAAAGTCTTCCTCTCCTTCCTCTTCACAAAGTAAAGAAGTTTATGAATTATGGGATGTCTGTTTGTAACAAAAGTGGTACCTTAGGTTTGTGATCATCTCTACACAGTTTTCATTTTGAAATCTAATTAAGCAGGAAACTTTTATCACTGCTAATCATTTATTTGCCATTAATACATTGAAGATGTTTTTCATTTCAGTGTCTCACTTCAGAACAAAAATCAATTGCAAACCATCTGCCTTCCACTTGAAGCTCTTGGAAAAAACTCCCCTGGGCCTGAGAGGAGCAATACTTTCAAACCCATCTCAGCTGACACCCTGACACATTCTGCACTGGGCAGAATTAAGAACACCATCGTCCAAAGCCCGAATGTTTTCATCAGGATGAGAATTAAATAATGTGAAATCAATATCATGCTGTCAAACTTCTGCCTCCAAGATGATTTCTGCCAGGTCCAACCTACAGCTGGCCAGGAGTTCACTCCTCAAACACACCTGCACTTAACACCTGCATATGGCATTGCTCAGCTTCCTTCCTGAACAACATGAGAGGAACATCTGCATTTTCCCCAAGGCAGTGATTCATGATCCCATCTCTCCTGCTGCAGCTGTTCAGAAGTGACATGCAGCCAAAAAGGAGCAGAGAGGGAAAAGCAAGAGGTAAAAAGGTTGTGAATTCCTGTTGGTTGTGTTTTCCAGTAGTCCTGACTGAAAAGTAATTTCTCTCCATAAATTGGAAGCACAGTTGTGCTGAGAAGGATGTGCTCAGAAAAAAAAAGCCAGTGTCAGAGAGCTTGAACCACACTCCCATTTTTCAATAACTTCTTCATCTGATAGTCTCCAGAATCAATCAGAGAAAAAACATTTCAGCTCCAGCTTTTCTCTGCACAAATGTCTCTAAGATTTCTGCCAACTGTCAGCATGTCTGCCTCATCAAGGAGAAGCAGAAAAACTTCTAAGCAAAGAGATCAAGTGATCCAATTCCCTGAATGTCTAACTCTTCTGATTAAATACTCAAGGCTGAGGCTCTGAGCGTTTATTTATCCTAGGGTGGAGCAACCTATTACACATCTGATGCTTCTACAGCCTGTCAGGAAGGTGTCACTCCCAGCTGGCCTCAGTTACCAGCATTTGTAGCCAACAAAAGGAATGAAAAATGCTCTCTTTGAAAAGCAAGGCAGAAAATGATAGATGGGGAGGAAGCCAGGGGGATGCAGGCAGGAAGCAGCAGCAACCTGCCCTCTCTACCTATCTGCACAGGGCTGCAAAAAAACGGGGATGGAATGACAGTGGCTCTGCTGGAAGGGGATTGCCAGCCCCATGAGCAGCAGTGGGTGTGGCAGGAGATGACAGCTCTTGGCTTGCCCCAGTTTTCACTCCTGCTTTCATCCCCAGTGTAGCCAGGCCCTTCACTGGGCTGCAGCCTGAAACCCTGAGCCCCCAGCTGCCAGCCCCTGGCTGAGACTCAGCTGTGCAGCAGAAAACAGGTCTGTATCCCTGGCCAAGGTCTTGCGCCACCTGAGACATCCACCCAGGTGTTACCCTCACATGGCTCTTCCCTGGAAGATTTGCATGGATCCATTTGCATAGATCTCCTATGGGTGCCAGGAGCGTGGAGCCAGGCTCTGCTGGGTGGTGCTGAGCAGCAGGATGAGAGGCAAAAGGCAGCAACTGGAATGCAGGAAGTTCCACCTCAACATGAGGAAGAACAGGTTGCCCAGAGAGGTCGTGGAGTCTCCCTCACTGTAATATTCAAAAAGAAGTGTCTGGAGGCAATCCTGTGCAATGTGTCAGAGCACGAACCTGCTCGAGCAGGGAGGCTGGACCAGATGAGCACTGTGGTCCCTTCCAACCTGTCCCATTCTGTGATTCCATTTCTCTGCCCCTCTAAGACACATCTGGGTATTGCTTTGTTGTCCCCTCCAGCAGCCTCTCCTGACTGGAGGAGCCTTCTGAAAACAGTACTAGCATCCAAGCCACATCAAGAGGAATGTGAATCCTCACTGGCTCTTATTGCTTCCTCACTACTCAAACCTCCTTAGAGCAAGTTTGCAAAAGCACAGAAGAGAGAATTAATGGCACATTCTCATGTGCACAGCAGATGCTAGTAATTTGTTCAGTGTAAAACTTTTAAAGGAAACAAAACTGCAACACCAAAAAAAAAAAAAAAAAAAAAAAAAAAAAAAAAAATCTTGCATCTGTTTATGGAAAATAAGGGTCCTACCCTGCCTGAAATTATTATTTTTCTGTAAGGGGAATGAATAAAGCCTATCCTAAATAATTTTTCAGCTCACTCAGAAAGCATCTCAGCAATTTATAGTCAGATATTCATTGGAAATTGCTGAGGCATAAGCAGCACTACCTAACAAAAACAATCCTAACATTTCATGAAAGTGTGTAGGTGGAAAGATGCAGATACTGTACAGCACAATTAATTTCTCCAAGTAGTAAAATCACCCATGTTTCATAAGGGTCAGATTGAGAGAGTTAGGAAATGTTCCTCCCTGAAAATTATATTATGATGCGGCAGCTTATTCTGCAGTTGCCAGAACAAATTAAAAGTTACACATTGACAAAATTGCCCTGACAAATAAGAGCTCAGCTCCTGTGTAACCACAGCAGTGAATATTTACACCCACTAGCAGGTCCCAAGTGAGTCTGGGATTATTATTTTGGGTAAGAGAGGAGCACCACATTATCACAAAATGGGTTTTTGGGTTGGAAGGGACTTTGAAGGCCATCTAGTCCAACCCCATGCAATAAGCAGGGACATTTCCCACTAGAGCAGGGTGCTCAGAGCCCCATCCAGCCTGACTTTGAATTATTAGTGCCATTTTAAAAGCTAAGGACACTGAGGCACAGAAAGATGAAGGAACTTGCCCAAAATCACCCAAGACCAGTAGCAGAGCCAGAAAACAACTTAGAATCCTGGTTTCTGGGACACCCTGTCCCCCCTGAGAAGCAGTTTGGTTCCCTATTGCCTCCACCAAGGCTCTCTGCCAAGCTGAGAACACCCACAGGCCAACCTTGCCCAGGTGTAAACCTCAGCACCAGCAAAGGACCTCCCAAAACCTGCGGTGGGCCACCTGCCACAGACAGGGATCGTGGAGCTGCGTGCTTGCCTTCTGGGTGAACGTGGAGAAGCTGCACATGGGCGTCCAGAATTTCATCCTGAAGGTCACAAACTCTGAACATCCACTAGGACCCAGGGTAGCAGTGGCAGTGACACAACAACCTGAAGCCTGCCACAGGAGAAGCACAGCATCCACTGTCACATCCTTGGAAGAGTCACAGGTTGATGCAGAGATCCCTGTACTACTGGGAACCTGCTCTTAGATCCTCCTGTGCCATCCATTCTCCAGGCTGAGCCTCGCAGGGGAGTGCCCCAGCCCAATCACCTCTGGGGCACTTCAGAAACATGGAGAAGACACAATTCTTCCCCAGCACAAAAGGGGTGAGCCACACTTTGTCCTGGCCCATGAACACCTCTGTGCATGCAATCCATTTTCTCCTGATCCATCCACCACTCCACCATCCCAGTTACTATGCAGCAGCCAGATTAGTGTGGAGCACATTCCCCTCCAGGATCAGCAATTCATCTTTCCTTGGCAGCCTCTCAGCTCCTGCAAAAACACTTTGTTCAGGCCTGCAGGGCTGGGAGTTTGAAGAAATGTTACTTCAGCTCAAGCACAGTAAATGTGATTTGTGCCATTGCTGGTAAAAGACCATGAGCTTTCCACTGCCCTTTTTACTGCCCTGACAGTGCAAGAGCTCAGGGCATGCTAATACAGGAGGAAATGCACTAATAATAACACCATTTTGTGACATTTGGGTAATTGGTTTTATGAAGGGCTATAAATAAACACAGTTCAGGCAGCAGTTTGTGCATCCTTGCAGGAATGGTGGCAGTCCATCAGGGAGAAACAGTGGCACTGCTCTAAACACCACCAAATCTGTGTAAACATCCCCAGAACCTCCTTTCCAATCCCTCACAGCCTGAGATGTCCCTTCAAACAAGGTGTTATTTTGATACACAGATGGCTTCTGCCCTGGGAGCTGCAGGTACCTGTACTGAGGTCTGCCTTGCAAGGGAAAGAGGAGCTTAGGAGAACCAAGTAACCAGACATCATCCTTAGACATCTTTCATTTTCAAAACTATGAGGCTTTGGTGCAGTCTGAAGGTCTTATCCACCTTTTATGGTACTCCATAATAATAAAAATTGAGCATACCAGCAAAACTGACCCATAAAAACAACTCTAAACTCACTAAAAGTAAGACATACTGCTAAAAGTCAAGTTACTCCTGAGATTAAATAAAATTTGTGAAGTGTTCTCTCAGATCTCAAAATCCTCAAAAAATAGTAGCCGGTAAACAAATCCGGACAAAAAGGACAAAAACCTCACACCTGAGTGTGAAAAAAAAAAGACTTTTCCTCTGCTCTGGCAATGGCCTCAGGGCACAGAGATAGCTCTGACCAAGGATTGAACCATTCAGTGTTAAGCACAGAAACCAAAAGGCTTCCTTCAATCTCACTGTTATTTTCTCCTTCAGTTGAAGAGTAGGAAATAATAATCACGAGTTTGTGCTCTTACTGAAGATTTCTTTCCAAACCCAGTAAGTGAGGACTGAGATGCAGCTGGCAACAAGACAAGCATCACTAGAAACTTTCTGCTGCTCAGTAGCTGCTCAGCAGCTCTTTAGTAGCTGTTTTGCCTCCAGAGAAGAGATTTAGCCTTCCAGTACCCCACTGAAGAGAGGGGATCTTGTGCAAAGCTCTCTGGGGACTCCAAAAAGGAAAAAGATTTTCTGAACAGGAAGGTTTGGAGGGAACATCCTGGCTCCCCCAGACACTACAGCTGGCACTGGGTCATGCTATCAAGAACCCCCATCCTTTACTCAACGCTTTGTCTTCACTCACATCCACCTCATTAAACTCTGGCTGTTAGCAGAAAACAAGAAATTTAGCCATGCCTGACCTGGGCACAAGCAGGACCATCCCCAGCCAAGCACTCCCAGTTAATATTTGCACCTTCCCAACCTTTACCATTTGATACGAGACAATTTGCAATTTTCCCAGTCTTGCATCAAAGTGGGGACTTTCACCTTCACAGGGAATGAGCTCTTAATTGATGGCACAACATCCCAGGAGTGAGCAAGCAAGCAAAAAATCATCCTGATTTTCATTTCTTCTGCACAAGGATCCCAATTATGCCATATATCACATCATTTGCATTGCCACAACACAGCCTTTTATATCTGCTTGAGTTGCCAGCTATTTAATCTCAGTCCACCTTTAAAAAAAGACTTGTAGAAAATGAGATGCTTGCTTTATGCTGATGCAGTTAAGGGAGCTAATTTCAATTCCAAAGCAAACAAGATTTATGCAAGTCAATAGACTGAGGGGTCTAGGAGCCAACTAGAATAAGGCTCTTGTTCTGTTTTAATAATCCCTGGGACAGTCACAGAAATTTACATAAACTGAATTCTCCAGATCTCATCTAATTTTGGGCAGTAATTTCCTAGGGTTTGGAGGACATTAACCACTGATTTCAGAAGTGCACATACAACTTTTGCTGGCTTTGCATGTGGCCCTGAAACATATTTGGGGCAGCATAAAGACAGTTTCTCACTTGGTGCTTGTTTGCCAGTATTAAATGCCACTGGGATCAAAAAAAGGGCAGTTTCAGTGTCTGTAGAGTCACTGGTTTACCTGCCCATTGCAAGGTGTGCCTGTGTTCAGGAGCTCCAATATTTTCAAGCAGGGTATGTGTCAGCAGCTGATTTTGGGGAGGCCATGCAAAGTTCCACAAAAGCACAGTAGGTTGCATTTCAATTAGACCAGAGATCTGTAGAGTCACTAAATTAATCTTTCCTTAATCTATTATAACATCCAGATTCTGCTTCTTTTCTTATGGCAGCATACTGAAAAACAGCTGATTATTTCCCCAAAATAAGTTAATATTTTTCTATTTGATCCTGGTTTTCCCAAAGAGCTAAATGTAAGGAGATATCTTCAGTGCAACATTTTCAGCAGAGCTCAGGAAAGTTCACAGCCCTTCCCTTCACACAGTTATGTTGGTACCTGTATAAAATCCGTAGCAGCCACAAATACAATCTGTCAGTCTCTGGGTTAGACTGTTTCTCCAGGCACCTGCCAGGTACAAAGGATTAGTGGTCAAGCATGCTCATATTTCAATATCCCACCTCCCACACTTGCTTACACAGCCTCAGGGTTTCTGTTTGCAGGGACATGACTGACAGAAGCTCTCCAACTGTTTCCATCACATCTGAGCTATTGGGAAAAACACATTTTCTATTACAGAAAAGAAATCCCATAGCAACAAAAGCAATCTTTATCATGATCTCAGAGAACATTGTAAACACTCCTCCACCTAGGGGCAGACACCTTCGGGTTTGCTCATCGCACTTATAACAATTCTCTTCAGAAGCAGGACAAGAGGATGGGGTTAAATTAGAGTAACTTCCTTCAGTTTGCACAACACCTGGACACGACTGAGAGGTGTCTGTTGGCAGCGGAAATACCCAGGCAAAGAGCTGCAGAAACGGGTGCTGACCCTGCAAGAGAGCCTCTGTTGTGGACACCCAGGATTCTGAGGGGATGCTTGATGTAGTCCCTCCCTCGGTCCCCCTGACTGACCAGGGGACACTGACCAGTCCCCTCTGGTGTCCTTCTGCCTAGGTGAGCAAAGCAGGCTCCCGGCAGGCTGGATCAGACCTTCCTCCAGCAGACACTCGGAAGCAGATGGACGATGACCTGCTGGGATAAGGAACAGGGCAGATCTTGGCGCTGCCTTCCTTTTGCTGAGGGTAAGAAAGCACTTGTCTGCCATTCCTGGGCATCTCCTGTAAGATGCCGACCCCCTGTGGAAAGATTTTATGTTGCATGTATGAGGCTACAAGAGTTGAGAAAGGAAGGCTTGCCTTAGTCCCTGCTATCTGGGGGACCCAGGGACCACTTTTCCATGCTGGAAATTCATCCAATACTGTTGCTTGCCCTGCTCACAATACCAGCAGCAGTGCCTTTTTCTCTTCCAGTCCTGGGAGGCACAAGTGTGATTTGACACACTGCATTTCAGGAAACTGTATCTTCCACAAGCTAATACCAATGCCTCAGTAAAATGCAGATACTAATGATCAAGCCCGGGGAACAGCAGCCCAGAGGGATATCTGGTCACATCTGCAGCTTAAGTGCTGCTTTCAGGTGCCATCACACAGCACCTTCCCCAATGGTAGGGTTTCCCTCAACATTCTCTATAAAAATAAAAATTAAAAAAAAAAGTAAAACCAAATACATAAACCTTGCTTGCCTGTGACAGTATTTCAGACGAAGTGCAGTGGAATGTGACCAAAACATGTCAGTCTGGGGCCAGTATTTAATTTCACACTCGCTGCTCACTCTCACTACTTCGCAATCGAACTGGCTCTCTTGATAGATGGAGGATGCTCAGTGGAGCACCTGGAAAACTGTCAGGCATTTCTCCTCCCACCTCTCTTCCCATTATCAGCTGAGAAGCTCTGCAGTTAGCACTGAGCTGACACTCTCTGTGACCAGGTGAAAATTTTGGCTTACAGCAGGTCTCCTCCCTGGTGAATCTGAGCCTTCCAGACCCCTTGTCCTCTAATATCTGAATTCCTTGTTTTCCTAGCACAAGCATCTGCAGGAAGCATTTCCTACATTTGGAAAGCAGTTTACGAGAGCACAGAGCAAATAAGTTTCTTGTCAGTTCTCCAATCTCCTATCAAACTGAGATCCCAGACAGCTTTGTTCATGCAAGCAGCTGGGCAAAAAGCGTGTCAGAGCTGTAGAAACATCATGTTTCATTATTCTTTCAACATCTCACAGAAGAAATCATTTCCTCTGAACCATCTGGGGTGTGCAGCAGACACTGAAAATGTCAGATTATATAGGAAACACATTTCCATCTATGTTATCTGGCTAACACAGAAAGCAGTGAAAAGACCTGCTGCTCAGCAAGGAAAAGCAGGTAATTAAAAATCTGTAGTCATCTTAACCAGTCCCATGTGTTTTACCAAGGGAAGGTCAGTGTAATTAGCCAACCTGCCCAGCCCAGCCATGCCCAGAGGCCCAGAACTAATTTCATTTTATAGGTCATGGCTTGCCTTGAGAGAAGGCTGTTCCTGAAAAGTTCCCACATACCCCTTCTGGAACCAGCTCTGGGATCCCCAAGCTCACCAAACTGTGATTCTGCACAGATGGAGCTTGGTACAGCCAATGTCACCCAAGTCAGCTGCAACGTGGTGTCTGAAGAGCATCTGTCCCACTGGCTCTGGACGTGCTCAGAACTGCACGGCTGCATTTGTCAACCAAAGTCACCCTTCAAGCCAATCTCTTCTCCAGCCTCCTCCTGCTTTTAGCCAGTCCTGGCACTTGGAGATGGTCATTTTCCTCCAGGGATGCCAGGGCTTCCCTCCTTGGGCCCACAAGAAGGAAAAAAACCCACTACTCACCTCTACAGATGGAGAAACCACCTTGGACAAGGGAGAGGGGCATGCTTCGTGTAAGCATCCCTATTTCACTGAAACAACTCTTCTTTTGTTAGCTTTTATGCTCCAGATATAAAATCTATTCCCTGACCTGGCCTGAGTCCCAATTTCTTCTGCCGCTGGATGCTGAAAAGTTGTGGAGTTGGCAGGGCACAAGGTATGAAGTTTCTCAGCTCGTGGGGAAGAGAGGACAGTGCCTCCCTTTGTAAAATGCAGTTGAACCCAGTGGGAGGAAATGCTGATGTCTGACTCCAGTTCAGAAGGATGAATGATTTCTTTATTATAACTGTGCTATAATACATTCATATACTATATAAAGGAAGATACTAAAACTACAAACCTACTTGTTCTAACTCCCATATCTCACTAACTCACAACTCGTGACCCTCTCTGAGAGTCCAGCCACAGGTGGGCTGGATTGGCCACCAGCCCCAAACAATCCTCACCAGAGTCCAATCAAGCAATCACCCCAGGGAAACAATTCTCCAAACACATTCCACATGGGAAAAACAAGGAGCAGAGATAGAAATTGTTTTCTCTTTCTTTCTCTCTGTGCACCTCTATGAAAAATCCCGAGAGAGAGAAATGTGCTTGCCACACCTCCTTGCAAGGCATGGTACAGTGAGGGCATCTTGAGCCACTGGGGGATCTTCTCCAGCTGGAAACATGGAAAGGTTTTCCCCATCATCAGCCCTGTGCTCACACACACCCACATCTCCCTCCAGAAAGCTTAAAAATAGTGTCCAGCACACACCCCAGTTTATCACAGGGATGAGCAGCTGAGTTTCTCCTTTTCTTCCCTGCTGCAAAATCCTACCAGCAGGAGCCCATCAGCTCAGGGAGGTTGGGCAATGCCCTGTGAGTGAGTGATGATACAGAAGAGAGGTTTTAGCATGTGTCACCTCAAGCCCTGGGTCCTGCCCCAGGGTCTGCTGTCCCAGTGAGCCATGACTCATGCCAGAGGGTCAGCAGGGAGACACTCAGAAGGGATTTGCACCGTGGAGCCTGCAGGTTTGCTGCTCTTCTCACTCAAGAAGAGTCCTCCTCCTCCTCACTCTTCCTTGCCCAGCTGGGACAATGCTGCCCAGAGAGGAAAGACAGGCACCTGCCCTCCCACCTTCTCACCTGCAGGCCACCACTAAAGCTGAGTGACAAGTTATGGAAAGGCTCAGCATTGCCAGCAGTGATCCAGTTTAGGACACTTTCCTACTCAACACCGCAGAAGTTATCTCCAGGTGACCATTGCATCCCACAAGAAAAGGGACATGAAGTCTTCCCTCTCCCGTGTCAAGAGATAAAGCACCAAGATTCAAAACTGGATGTGTATTTGATTGGTAAATTTGACCCTCTGAGGGAGCCACACGAGGGATTCTAAGGCATTGCACGTTAACAATGAACACAAACAACCATGCATTTTTAAACACTCACTAAGAGGTCTCCGTGCCTTAGGCTAAGGAATACATCCTGAGTGCATTCACGTCAGCAACAGCACCGGGGGGGCCCAGACTGAGGGCTGCAGGGTGATCCAAATCCTCACGTGGTCATTTCCTCCCATAATTGCAGGAAATTGCCATTTCAGCTGCATGCACAGGGAAGTGTCCATACCTGGAAGGAGTGCTGATACAACTTCAAGATTCTCAGAAAAACCCTGTAGGGCAATGACCCAGGGAGCAGCATGAGCAGGGAACAATGACCCAGGAGTTGGGAGCCACAAGTCCACGTGAGCACAGGCCTGCAAGGGCAGGCACTGCTAAGGAGAGCTACACTTCTCACATGGTTGGCCCTAAATCTGTCCCTGAGAACCAGAGCCAGGAAAAACCCTTGGATTCTTGAGCTGTAGCAGAGCAAAGCTCTGACCCTAAGTTTCAGGAAGAATGTCCCCAGAATTGATGTAGGAGATGCAAGCAAAGCAAGAGACTACACGAAACAAGCACTTCCTTGGTCACCTGTTCACATCTGACACCGACATTTGAAAAAGTCAGGCAGAGAATGCAGCTAAAAAATGAGGGCTCAGTGTTCAGCTGGCAGTCACTGCCAGCCAGCCAAGCAAAGACCTGAGAAGCAAAATGCTCTTGGCAGGGGAACTTCCACTAATGCTCTTAGCCTGTTGCAAATGCAAAGTAACACAGCCCACAGCGGAAGGTGTTTAAATTAGGTCAGGCTTTTTTTTGGCACTTCTCCAGGTGGGATAATCACCAAGGTTGACACTCAGCAGTTTGTGAGCATGCAGTAATCTGTGCCATTCATTCATGCCCTTAGTCACCGGCACTTCAACAGGAAAATGCAGCACCTCCGGATTCAGGAGCTCCTAACTCTCATCTCCTCTGGCACAGCCACTTTTTTCCATGAGCTGTTCTGAGCTGCTGGATAATAAATACAACAAAGTGCTAGAAATGCCTCATTTTGTCTATCTGCACCTTCCTTTCTTGCCTCGACTCTCCTTGAAGGAGACCTGTGCAATTACCCACCCTCAAGCCAAGAGGACAGAAGATTAACAGAGGCAAACTCACCTAAAGCATGAGGGAATCCCTCCACCTCTGCCTTGTGCTTGTCTAGATGGAAGCCAGGGAATAACCACGTATGAACTGAGGAGATAGAGAAGGACAACTGAGGGCACCTGAGCAGCCTGACCCAGGATTTCCTGGGTCAGCAGATGGAGACATGCGGAGTCACTGACCTGGCTGGCAAGAAAAACAAGGCCACCTTCATGCAGCACACTGAGAACAGGGTGACAAGGAAGGAAAGCAGGGATTTATTCCTATTGCATCTCAGCACAACCCAGATGTAGATCTTTGGTGTCATGCAACCAGCTCATCCTCCCTACAACATGAACCAAGGTGTTGCCTAATGTTCACTGCAAGCTTGTCAAACCCTGGCAATGAGGGGAAGTGGCATTTCCCTTGGGAGGAACAACCCACAGAAGATGCACTCCCAAAGGAGCTGGGCTCACTGTATCCATGGGTGAGATTCACACCAAAAGGAAAAGGTTTAGTTCAAAATACAGAAAAGCAAGAACACAAGATAGAGCATTTCTTACTTTATTGGGACTGTGAAAAAACAAGAAGCTCCTCCATTGTTCACCTCAGCACCTTCAACCAGTCCCAAGATTCTCTCTTCACCTGGCACCTTCCCCTACTACCTGAAAATGTAATTTTATCATGGGGAACCTCCTCCTTCCTTACAGCCTTAGAACAGTACAGCAGCCAGGACCCAAAACCATTACAGCTTCAGCTAATCATCCCAAAATCAAGAGTAGAGTTCCTTCAAATGAAAACAGCTAAGGCTGTTTTACTCAAAACCAGAGGCCAAGCTAAGGAACAAGCATGATTTGTCTCCTCTGTGATCACGACCCAATATTCCTTCTCATCCCATTCTTAGGGCAGGATAGCACAGGTGACAACTAAAAGCAAACCCTCCCTGCAAGAGAGCAGAAGATCAAAGAAAACCACACATGGCAATTAATTAATTAAGTTTTTATGTTTACAGTAGTCACTTAACATGGATACCAAGAGGTTTTAATAAGAATTCTGATACTGGAGTGAATTCATTGGGAAAGCTGTAGAAGACCAAAACAGCTGCTCTAAAATAATAATTCTGAGGAAGAAAAAGATGAGATCATACTGTGCTTTAAAAGTGAAGTTACATGGTTTAATTTGCATAGCACAAGCATACATCAGTAGCCAAGTTACAGGCGTTGATAAAGCCCATCTCAATTTGTGTTATTGCCTTTTTCTTTTACATCTGAACAACTGGTTGCTGGTCTCTGCTGGAATCTAGGTAGGCTTACTGGCACTTGCTCTCCAGCAGCTCCACTTGGTTTCGCCAAGGAACATTCAACACTACGAAGTTGCAAATCGTGTGCTAAGGAAAGAAAGAAAAAAGTAGTTAGGAAAATAAGAGCATGAAACAGCGTCATTTACCACTGTTCTTCACTCCTGTGGCTCTCTAGATTTGCCCTCTCCAGACAAGTACTCTGGAGCAGCATTCTTGTGCTCAGAGCAAGTCACATCTCTTAAATAAACCTTAAGAAATAAAGCTGAGCATCAGCACTGCTGACAATCAGGTTATCTCCTTTATCCACTCACAGAGGAAAGCTTTCAGCATGGATAACACTCAAGCATAAGCCCACAGGCACAGCTAAGCCACGTGTGACAAATCATTGCAGTTGCCATAATGGTACACACCAGTTCTGTGCTTCTCTTATGCACAGCTACACCTCTCACACAAGCAGGAACAAAGGGCACGTACATCCTGTTGCTGCCATCAGCAGAAGGAATGAAGCACTATGGGAAAACTTAGGCCAGGTGAAGGCAGATATGATGTTTGGTGCTCCCACCCAAAAAGCTCAATTACTCACTACAAAATGCCTGTGTAACTGCTTGGTGGGCACAGAGAGATGGGGTGATCTGCTTCTTCTGGGCACTGCTTTGCCCAAAGCATTCACAGCAATACAAGTCCCACAGGAAAGCTTGCCAAGCATGTTTACATCACCATGGGAAAAAAAGAGATGAGAATTCTATGGGGACTGAGAGCCAGGAGGCCTGTAGGTCTGACAGAGTTTCTTCCACATATCCTTCTGATCCAGACCGTGACTACTTCTTAAGAAGCCTGAGACACGTGCACTGCTCCAGCCTGAGCCCCACTTAAAAAACAGCCAAAAGGCCCTGCCTTCTCTGACATCAACTGGCAAGACAAGTTCTGCAAGGGCAAAACTTGCTTTGCCTTGTTAAGCTTAAGGTCTCTGATGTTGGCCGAGGCACACAGGGGACACCACAGCCATCTGTACGAAGCCAGCCAGAGGGACAGGGCTGGAAATGGGGAAGGGAGGGGGTCGGCAGGCTGTGCCCTGGAGCCTACCTTGGCCATCTGGGGCTCCTCGTGGAAAGCACAGTGCTGGATATCAGTCACTGGCTTTGTGCAGGTTGTCCGGGCAATCTCCACTTCCATTATGTACTTGACTCCAGCCACGATCTGCAACAAGACAAGTCGGCAGAGGCAGCTTTACTCACAGCACACGGAGAAGGGCTCTCTGCCGAGAGAAGCCTGGCAGAAAGGCAGGCAGTGTTCCTGTTACATGATGGAAAACAGACTGTGAAAGTACAGAGGGAATTGTATGTGGCAACCTCCACTACAGAGGCACTTGGCACCCCCTTCGAAACAGGAAACAAAATCCAAGTAAACATGTCCCACAAAGCAGCTTCCTTAGCAATAAACAGAGACATGTGTTAACTCATGAGCAGCGCAGGGAAGCCACTGGCTCCTTCCACAGCGCGCAGCACTCAAGGTCACTCAGACTCAGAGAAGCCAAGATATAAAAAAGGGCTTTTATTCGCCTTCTGCGGGGGAAAAACGTTGCAGAAGCCCCCAGGCTAGCGCTCTGCCCCTTCTCCAGAGGAAGCCGGCCGGCATATTCCCAGCCCCCTAACAGAGAGTGCCGCCCCCGGCCGCTCACCTGCCTCTGGGCGCTGAGGACCCGCACCACCCGGCTGGAGTACATGTCGTTGCTGGCCCTGTTGTACGCCGTCATGGCGAACTGCAGAGCCCGCTCCAGCCCCTCGTCGTTCTCGGGGTCCTCGATAGGCTGCGGGGCGCCCACCAGCCGCGGGCGGAGCCCGGCGCCCCGCACGGCGCCGGCGAAGAAGAGCAGGGCCGCCGCCAGCAGCAGCACAGACACCCTGCCGGCCGCCATGGCTGCGCTCTGCCCGCTCCGCCTCACGGCCGCCGCCATTTTAAAGGCGCGGGGCGGGGCGGGCCGGGCGGTGTCTGGGGCCGAGCCCCGGCGCGCCGCGCCCCGGCCGGGACCCTCCGGCCCCGGCGGCGTTGGCAGAGGGCGTCCGCAAGGCAGGGAGCGGGGGGGCAAAGGGGAGGACAAGGAGGAGGGGGAGGAGGAGGAAGATGCTTTCCCGCACGGGCGCGGGAAGTTGGAGGCTTTTTCCAGACTCTGCCTCCTCGTGGGTTATTCTTGTGCTTATTTCCCTCTACTGCGAAAGGAAAATAAAAGCCACAGAGCATTTTAAGCTACCGGTGTTGTGTTCCCAGCACAAAACACCTTGAGTAATTTCCTACCTCTGCCTCCGCAGCGCTGGTGTTGCCTCACCTACGCTTCGAGGGGCCGAGGCGGCTTCCCAGACAGACGGCTTCGCTTCCCGTCTGCTCCCTAAATACCAACATTATCTCCCTCGTCCCATCAGAAATCCTAAGTTTGGAAAGACAGGACTTATTACAGCATGAGGGAGCCAGCTCCAGTGAGATTTAATGCCTCATGGAATTGCTGGCTGAGAGGGGAGGAGGTTTTGCACCTGAATATCCACAGCTTGCCGTTTAATGGAAAGGGCTTGTCTGCTGACTGGAAAGGCTGCCTGCGTGCCAGCAATATCCAGCATGGAAAAATCCCCGCAGCTGGCAACAAGCTGAGCTGTCAACACCGACAGGACATTGGGGTCGTTCTTGTAGCGAGAGGAGTACTCATAGAATGACTTGGGCTAGGAGGGACCTCAAAGATCATTTCACTCCAACCCCCCTGCCATGGACAGGGATACCTTCCACTATTCCAGGCTGCTCAAAGTCCCAGGATGAACACCACCAAAATCACCTGCAGACACTCAAACAGAAACAAGCTGCATTTGTTGATTATTGCCAGTCCAAACCCCATGAAATCAGGACTTGAAACAAAGCAATTATGAGGAGAAAAACTGGTTGGCTAAAAAATTATGTTCTACAGCTGATGAATAAAGGGCACCTGGTTCATGAAATAAAACTGCATCTTGTCCATTTGTTTCTGCAGGGTGCAGTAATCTTGCTCTATCAGAGGTGCTTTTTTAAAAATATAAAACAGAAATTCATTAATAACCAGATAAACAAAGAAGCTGGTAATTAAAGAACTTACCAAGCAGCAGAAGACTCATAATAACACTGCAAAAGTTTGTAATGCTTTGTCCCATCAGTATAACTAGAAAAATAGTGGTTTAGCATCTTCTTTTGTGGTTGATATTTGAGCAATATCCAACATATTTTCATCTGCCTTTTTGTCTGTGTTTCAACTTCACTCAGGACTGGTGAGCTTTTATGATACCAGGCTTACTAATTTTTCCAGATAACTGCTACATCCCTTGCCCTTTCTCTTGACGTCACTCATCTCTCTTTCACCATTCAAAAGTATAGTTGTCAAACATGAAAATTTCTCTTTTACAACTCTAACCATTACAATATGTGCATATGTGCAGAAAATCCTTCAAATAAATGTTCTGTAGCCTCCAGCCAAAGCATCTGTATGGGCATAGAGTTCCTGTGAAGTACAGTCAGCCAGGCCACTGTCCAGTTGGAGTTATATGGACAGCTCTGTGTCTGTGGGACTGAAAGATAAAATGCCCCATTGAATCCATTGGAAAGATTTGTAGGAGCAAGTCCATAAAGACATGGACAATAGAAATGGTAGATGGAAGTTGGATGGCAACATCAATGGGTAGAGTTGCTGTGGGCCATGTCCCCAGGGTAGTTTTCATGGCACAAAGATAAACCTGGGGGCTTGTGTGGAAAGAGTAACTTTAAATGTGGCAATTTCTCCACTTTGCAATTCCTAACGTGTACTCAGGGCAATTCTCTGAACACGCTTCCAGAGTTTGGTTGAACTTCCCAGAAAAATCTCCATTGTGGCAGCCCCTCACACTTTATCTGAGTACCTCTCCTCCAGGCCTGCTATCTGCATCTGGCTAAAGATAACAGCCTTTGGCTGCTTCCTGCAGGGCTGGAAAGCACAGCCTGCAGAGCTCTAATCTCTGCACGGCTCTCGCACAGAAACGGGGCCTGCAGGAGGAACAACAGCTTTTGTCGTCACTCAGGAATGGGATAGCAAACCTCAGATCGCAAAAAATAATCACGCTCCCTACAGGTAGGAGATTACCTTTGAAATATCTCAAACCCAGTACACTCTAAGTGCCTTTTTAATCTGCTTTTTGACTCCTTTTTGAAATACATCAATCATAAATCAAGGTTAGATTTCCAAGTTTTCCTCTGTCAAACTGGCTACCAGAACCAAATGCAGGGTTTGCATATGTTCACATGAGTCCCAGGGGCTCACAAAAAAAAAAGGCCTCTTGAGCAAGACAGTCAGCAGTTTATGAGATGGGTCTCAGAGTGATTTAATACCAAAGGCAAAACTATTTCACTGCAGTAGAAGAGTGTCCTCTGCTTATGGAAATGAGCTCATCCCATATGAGCTTATTCAGTGATGGTGGGAGAAAGAGTCTCTGCCTGCCTTTGAGACTTGTGGTCACCACTCCCTGCTCTAGCATGCAGAGGCGTTCTTTTTCAGGAGAGGAATGGAGGCAATGCCATGACTTGTCCCTGCAAAGAAAACCAGGTCTCTGTCTTGTCTCTCAGTTTCAAAAGAGTGGCCTCTGAAATGCAGACAGCTGATTTGAAAGTGCCCAATGAAATAGGATACAGCCACATCTCTTCTGCATGTACGCATGCCTTCACATACTGGCAAGCTCTTGCCACAAGCCAAAACCCAGTAGTGGCTTTTCTGGATAGGCTGCAAGGTGATTGCCCAGCTGAAAAATATATGCCAGGAGAGGCTTCAAGGGCACCAAAAGCCTGCTCTAAACATATTTCTGTGCTGGCAGTACAAGTGGATTAGTAAAGACCCGCCCTCTCAAGTTCAAAGACTCCTAAATAAGCTTAGCACTTAGTGCTGAGTGCACCTTTCGTACAATTCGTGGGAGTAGAGCTATTGGGAAACACAGGCTCTCAGTCTGGGTGTTGAGCCCTCTTGAAAGCACAGCCTTAGATTTCTTGGGAACAGAAAAACCAAGGAACAGAAAAGAAGTGCAGGTAGCACTGAGGGCTATTCACCCACTGGTGGTCACTTTTAGGAATTAAGTGCCAAACATCTCTCAGCACTGATCTCAAGTAGGTCAATGATTATCACCCTGCAAAGGCGTGGGACCTACACAGCCCTCTGCTGAGTCCCAAGCTGCTCACATCACTTGTGGGATGACAGCAGCACCTGCTTTGAATCCCTTTCCCTTATCCCAGAGCAGAAGATAATCTGCCTCTAAGAAATGGATATTCACTTGGAGACATCTGCTTAGTAATTACTGCAGTAAATCTGCCCTTATGGCCATGAGGGGAGGCATTGCTGTTTACACACAAGCAGTAAACAAAGTAATTGGCAGCAGGAAAAGCTGCATTTCAAATAACTGCATGCAATCAGTTATGGTCAGATTGTGCAACTGAAACAGTGAACCCACAGTACTGAAAGTGGGTGCTGGTTTAAGTGAAGTACTGGTGAACTTGGGATTTTAGCAAAAAGTCCCTCTGCAGCAGAATCCTTTTATTTTTTTTTTTTACTCTGAGAAATCTAAATACTGGCACAGCAATACCATATATTCAAAATTATCACCAGAGATTTTCTGCAGTCTGGTGCCTTTGATGGCTATATTAGCTTCTGTTTACTAAGAATAATAATTTGTCCATTCCCTTTTCCCCTGTGTTCTTCATCTTATGTATTTGCCTCAGCCTGCAGGAGAAATAGCTTTGCTGTGTAAGATTTGTGTTCATTAGTTCTTATTACATGTTTTGTTCTTCCCTAGGAATTGTTTCCCAGAGCTGACAAGAAAATGAGTTCTGTCCTTGGTCTCCAGTCCAACCCAAAGCATAAAGTGTGTATTTAAGCTTAGCTTCTGAGGAACACCAGTGAGTTCACATGACTAAGAAGAAGCCTTAAGTGAAGTGTATGTTTGTTTGTGTGCTGTGCTGAAACTGGCCCTCCAGCAGCCTGCTGGGATACTAGACTGGGATGCAAAGAGTGGAGCTCTGAGGCTCTGCAGATCCCTGGAAGCCCAGAGGGGAAATCAGTAGCACTGTGTCCATGCAGAGTTCCCCCAAGCTCCCCAGGAGCTGGTCCACAGTCACACCACTCTTGTTCTCTCCTTAAATCAAATCATTTCTCTCCTCCCTCAGCAACAGCTTGTAGTGTAACTCCACTACTTCCAAGTCCAAGGGCTTCAGGGCATAGCACAAATTTGAGTGTTCACTCAGCATGGTATCACACTTTAACTGCACCTATTTATGACGAAGGCCCTTTGCCAAGAGCAAGACTACAAATCCCTAATCCTTGCAAGAACAAACAATTAAAAGGCCATCCAGGACCTCAAGTTTTCATTGGTTCAAGTCAGTTCCTCTGCTATGATCCCAGCAGAGCCAAGCCAGGTGCCAGACTGCCTTGGATTGCATGGCACTGCACAGACACGCAATTGCTTTGTTTTTTTTATTCTGAGGTTGGGGAGGTGTGTTTGATTTTTTTGTTTGGTTTTGTTGTTTTGTTTTTAAGAGACAACTGTTGTGCTCTCAAATAAAATACTTCTTATTGAAAGACAAATCAATGGTGCATAGCCTGGATATTTTCACAATCCCCATATACATACATACAAGTGGTTGCAGTTCCTGTCTGCCCAGCATTTCAGAGCAGAAAACTCTGCCTGGTTAAGGCTTTGTTGCAGGGAATGGGGAAGCAAGGCTTGAATCTATGAAACATCTGAGTGCTGAGAACAGCCTGTTCTCAAGGGGCTGACTTGCCAACAGGATTCCTCACTGCTTCTCATTAGGAAGGATTTAAACTCTTTTCTACATTGTGCTTGTTGGATTTGAAGCATGGGAAGGGGCCAGGATACCTGCTGTGTTTAACAATTGCAAGAGAGGAATCATCAAGGTAGCTTGCAAATAAAACCAGTCACCCGTGCCAGACAAACTGGGATACTTGGCCACTAAGATTTTTCCCTCAAGAAGGAAGCAAAATTGTGAATGGCCTCAAAGTTCACCCCACCAGTGGCTCACTTGCTGCTCTGTGCATGCACATCCAGCAAAAAGACCAGCCCATTCCAAAACATGAAAGGGCCTTGCAGAAGAGTACGTGTTGTCACATATAAATAAGATTACTGCATCAATTATCATTACTTAATTAACATACATTTAATCTACAAGCTATGCTGCAGCCCACATTTATCGTTATCAATCCTTCAGGTTTCAGCTCAAGTGCACAAGTAAAAACTCACTTTCAGAGCAGCATTTTTACTCCAAGAAGTGGTTATTTGTGAGTGAGGCAACTGCTTTGTATCCAGTAACTGCTGTCAGTTCGCTCCAGTTCAAAAGTTTCAGTCATCCAAGCAAGGAGACAGAAAGCCAAAGCAGATCACTGCACCTAACACAGTGGATGACACAGAGCTGTGAAATGTCACCAGCACAAGCCTTAAAAAGAAATCTTAAGAGGATGGAGGGAATAGCAAAGAATGGGTCACACCACCTAGGAGAGCAACACTTATCAGTGGAGCTGGTCACAAGGACTTGCACAACATTCTCCCTGCAATCTTATGTAAGACATGCCTGTACAAAACAGACCTAATGCACTAGATTAATCTGAGCAGGAATAATTGAAATGTGTAAACATAAGGAGAAAAAATAAAATTGGGAATATTAAAAAAATAAAAATTCCTTCTCAGTTTCCCTGCTCGCTAATAACTGGACTTTGATGAACATGACAGGGCAAGGACAAGGAAGCTTTTGTTTCACTACAGTTAACTGGGGAGTTGTGTCCAGCTCCTGTAGGAATAGCTGCATAGAACGGGTGTTTCATTGCTAACAGCTCAGCCACAGTGCAGCCGAGTTGGTGGACCACAGTTCAGAATCCCAGGACAGGTCAGCTTGGAAGGAACCAGTGTGTCCCTGTGGTCCCTGCTCAAGCAGGGTCATACAGAGCACATGGCACAGGACTGTGTCCAGACTGTTCCTGAGTATCTCCAGTGAGGGAAACTCCACAACCTTTGGCAATTCCTAACGTGTACTCAGGGCAATTCTCTGAACACGCTTCCAGAGTTTGGTTGAACTTCCCAGAAAAATCTCCATTGTGGCAGCCCCTCACACTTTATCTGAGTACCTCTCCTCCAGGCCTGCTATCTGCATCTGGCTAAAGATAACAGCCTTTGGCTGCTTCCTGCAGGGCTGGAAAGCACAGCCTGCAGAGCTCTAATCTCTGCACGGCTCTCGCACAGAAACGGGGCCTGCAGGAGGAACAACAGCTTTTGTCGTCACTCAGGAATGGGATAGCAAACCTCAGATCGCAAAAAATAATCACGCTCCCTACAGGTAGGAGATTACCTTTGAAATATCTCAAACCCAGTACACTCTAAGTGCCTTTTTAATCTGCTTTTTGACTCCTTTTTGAAATACATCAATCATAAATCAAGGTTAGATTTCCAAGTTTTCCTCTGTCAAACTGGCAGTCAGATCATAAGGTAGTATAATGAATATCAAAGTTTGCATATGTTCACATGAGTCCCAGGGGCTGGAACCTGAAAAAACCCCTGCAATTTATTATGAGATGTCTGACGGGAAACAAAATCCATAAGGTTGTGATGATACATCACTGCACCAGCCCAGCAGTGACACGTCATATGCAGAGTTACTTATTATGCAAAATAGGCTCCTTTTTAGACTAAGAGTAAACTAATAAAACCATACACATACAAACACACACAGGCACCTATCAAATAAACAAAATCCTTCCTGAGTGAGAGAAAATTATGCATGCTCCTCTATGCTTGCGAGATTTTTAGAAGGCCAAATGCCTCTCAGCTGTTTGAGCTTTACTTTCTGATTAGGTAGGCAGTCTGGATAATGCACTGACATTATGCATTCAGGCCTTCCTTTCTTCTAGTGACCTCCAAAGTCAGAGAGGACAGAATGAAGTTAGGCAGCTGGGTGTGGAATTAAGTAACCACATTGGCACTTGGTGTTTTCTTTCCAGTTACTCTGAATCATTTGGTATCAGTCTGAAGTATTCCATAGGGCACTTGGATACTGGCTGTTAAGCTTCAGGACTCCAGCTGATCAGTTTTTTTAAGTCGTAGGAAATCACTCAACATTAAAAAGGCCTGATTACCATGGCTGCACTTCACTGGGAAAATAGAGAGCAGCTGAGCATGCCTAGAGGCAGTCATTAGAAGGACATCACAGCCACTTCAGCACCAGGCAGCATTACCCACCTACAGGTCCTGCTGTGCTAAGCAAAGTGGAAGCCTCACTGTGCCCAGTCCCTGTTGGTACAAAGGAAGAAGCCTGGAGGGTTTACAGCCCAGCACTTCAGTTCTGGGCTTGAAAACACACAGGCAGCCACATAATACCATTCTCTCAGGTCGGGTAATGCTTTCTTGATGCAAACAGCAGAAGCAGGAGTAACACCTTAGCTATCCCTAACTTTCAACAATGAGGACATATCTCCTGAACCTTTTATTGGCTTCCCAGGAAAAAATTTAATTCTCCCCCAAAATGCTCATCTAAACTACTCACAAAGACATCTTGTCTTTTTCCTTCAAATTCTAGGATAAATCTTTGCTTGGATGAAAAACAAAAGCAGTGGGCAGGAAGGCAGTGCACTAAATCCATATCTTTCTGCTGCTTGTCCCTCTTCTTGGATCTTGCTGTTCCTGCTATACAATGAGTTGAAACTCAGAGTGGTTAAAAGAGCTGCTTCCTTCTCCTAGGCTGGTGCATCTGCAGACACTGACAAGGAGTTCAGTGTTTACATGCCACAACCCCAGAAATCATTTGGAGTTCACAGGACTGAATCAGCTCATGCTGGGTGAGTACTGTCCTGTAGGATCTTTCCACATTGTTCTAGAAGATCTGAGCCTTCCTGGAGAAGTGAACTGTGAATTTGAGGAGCTGGCAATATGGCCATTAATTGAACTTCTATTACAATTGATGGCTTATAAAGCCAGTACAAGCACGATTATTGTCCAAGAACACACAAAATAGCTGAAAACATTGAATCAGATTTGACTCAAGGACCAGAATCTGGAGAAAGAAATTGAAAATACACCATAATACCTCTCATTTAATCGCATGAGCATTTCTTTATTTCTTCCCTCAGCATATTTTCTTTCAGCCACAGGAGGAGAGTCCTTCCAGGAGGTCCTTGTTAATAAACTGAAAGTGTATTTCATGTACTTCTGACTGATCAACATCAAGGACTAGTTCCATGCATGCAATAATCCAACCTCACATGTGATTAACAATGTCCACTTTAATAATGGTCAGGAATGCAAGCTCTCTTCCCCACCACCTTGAAGGATTTTGGCTGTAAAAGGGTCCAATATTTCAAGGTCACCTCAACAGGCTAAAGTTTGAATGTAATTCATTCCTTTGTTGACACAGCCTTGCACAAGGTTAAGGGGTGTTTTAATTCAGGTGAAAACCAGGCTACCCTCTCCTCAGCCAGACCAAGGCAGCTGCTAGGGCCCCAGTTTCCAGAATCATAAGAGAAACTAAAGAAAGTCTTACCTTTCCTATTATAAAAAATATAATATAATAGGAATAGGAATATAATAAGAAAGCCTGGCCTGCAGGCTGCTTTAGAAGAGAAAAAGAAGGTTGAAGACCTCTTAGGATCATAGAGATCATTGCAGAAAAATGCAGAAAATATCTATATGGTACCTCACCTGCCTGAAACTCAGTGACTTCAACACCTGCTTCTACAAGTCTTTAAAGACACAACTTAGAAACTCCCATCTGCTTCATCATGAGCAACACTGGGGCCCTTCTAAGTGGGTTTCTATAGCCAAGTAAGAATCAGCCAAGGGCAGGTGGAATCATGTGGGTGGTCAGTGAATCACTCTCCTTGAGTCACAACGCCTGTGTAACTGGACATTCCCAAGCAGGAGATCTGGGGAAGAAAGAGCACAAAAAATCTCACTGTGAGAGAAGTAATACCAGGGGAAGCACAGCCCTTCGCATGAAGCAGAAGCTGAGGTTTGCTGGGAATACACAGAACAGAGGAGGCTGAGAGAGCAGCCAAAGAATCATGAGAGACCTCTAAGCTGCCCCTGTTTAGCTCCCTTTCTGATTCCAGACTGGGGTTGGGCAGGGTCCAGAGATGCCTCCAGCTCTGACCCCTTGCTCTTCTCCCTTCTCTACCTGGGCCCAACCAGCTCAGTCACTGTGTGGGACTCAGAGCTGGGCTGAGTTGACGCCTGTAGCAGAGGGGAGATCCCACTGAAGACAGAGGCCTCTGCAGAACTCCCTGAGCCCACATGAAAGCCACTTCTCCAAAACCCTCTCACCCATGCTCAAGAGAACAGCCCATCCAGTCCCCTCAATAAGCCATCCTCTGTTGTGAAGCCCACACTCTTAGATTTAGATGGTGAAAGATGGTCCTGCACTTTAGGAGTCATGCAGTCACCAAACAGCTGAGATTAGAGATTCTGAAAAGAAAAAAAAACCAAAAACAAGTAGAAGTAAACCAACAGTTGTTCTCAACTGAGTTCCAGGCCAGAAAGAAAGAAATTAAATGATTTACAGAGGGTTCTCAAGCAATCATTAGCAGGGCTGAGACCTAGAACCCAAAGGTTCAATCCCAGCCCCATGCATTGTTTAACTCTTGGGCATACACAGTCTTGGTAAACAAGTAACACTTGTTCTTGTTTCTGCAGCTGCTTTTAGGCTGGAAGCAGTTCTCATCTATCTCTCCCCATGTGTCTGTTCCCATCAATACCAATTTTAAAAGAACCTTGCTGCTTTTCCATTGCCATCCTTGCTGCCAGCCATACACCATTAAACACAAGAAATAAGAGGTTTTAGTTGTAATTGTCATTTTGGTTTTTTTGTAGAGAAGGCATCCCATGAAGACTGACACAGCTGAATACCTGCCTAAGCACACCAATTCTCTCAGCAGGAATTTTCAGAGGGAAAAATTAAATTGTAGCTGTATAATACATTGAGCAGACAATGCCAGTGATTATCCAGCAACGTGACATCAAAAAGCACCAGCAGTGCTGACTTCCAAAGGGGCATAAAGTGTTCTGAAGAGTTACCCTGCAAAAGATGACACAGCCCTTCAAGAGCACACGTATTTTGTCCCTTTTACTCTGGCTTCTCTGCGAGGCCTCTAGGGCCAGACCAGTCCTATAAAACACTGAAGACACCTCACATTTTCTTGCAGGTAGACATACTCCACACAAGCTGGCAAGTGCCTCCTTTCCCAAGCCATGGAAACTCTGGCCAACCTCCCAGCTCACTCCTCTGACTGCATGACAAGGGAGCACTCTTTGGAACTCCACTGCCCAAGTGTCCCACTGAATGGAAGTCTGTCATTCTGCTTTCCCAAAATCCTACCTATTTCTGTTACAATTCACAGCATGGCCAGGAAATTGCCTTCTTTCCCTTCTTGGCCTCCCTAGCAGTCAGGCAACCCTTCTGGATGTTGCAAGTGGCCACTTACAGTAGGATAAGGAAGCCCTGTGGCTCAGACAGACTCAGTGCCCCGCCTTGGCAGGTTCAGGCTGAGCAAGCCCACCCCACAGGCAGTCCCAGGGAGGCCTTTTATTTATGTGGAGTACAAGCCCACAGTAAAGATTGTGGTGTCAGCCAAGGCCAGGAGGAAGCAGTGGCTCTGCAGCAATAAACACAAATCAGGAAACATGGCAACCAGCCACACGCTGACTTAGGGCATGGCTGTGAGGAAGCACAGAAATGTTCTCCAGTGAGGTGTCTTTGCAACACAACATCCCCAATGCCAAGTACAGAGGAGTCAGGACAAACCCGACACAGAAGGGGAAGTAGTGCAGGGAGATGCCAAATTCTGTAAAGGCATCTGGGGTCACAAGTGAGGTCACATTGCTTGCAAATCCCCACAGCCACGGTCCTGTCTGCAACTGTGCCAAGGCCAGTATATTCCACACCTCTCCTTAACACCCGCTGGAAAACTACGGAACACAGGACCCACATTTCTCCTTTATCTGGGGAGTATCTTTTTGACTTTTCTGGATGCTTCAGGGATATACCTCCAAAAATACATGTGCATTGAGGGCTACTAGAAGACATAAAAGCCAGCGAGGCATCTGCTCTTTCCCAAGCTTCCTTCCCACCTGGACAAAAGTTTAGTGCTGCTCTTGTGTTCTCACTGGGCTCCTTCCAACTGAGTCATTGAATTCACACACATCTCAGGATGCGTGCAAAGGTAGTCTCCTTTTCTTCCAAACCTCCACCTCCTACTTGCTCCAGCAAGAATTCTGAGTCCCACCAGCCCCATTCTACGGTCATGCTTTCTACAAAGTCCTCACTTAGGAATCTGAAGTAGCAACTCAGAAATTAGTGTTTTGAAAAGGCCTAATGAGTTGCTTTGGAGACCAGCAAGCACTACAGATCTCTACAGAGCTGGCCATGCCACCTCTAACTCCCTCTCTCTCTCTTTGTGTGCTCAAGTGCTTCTAATAGCATATACCACCCAATAGCTTCCTCTGAAATGTGTGTGCTCAGCCCCTATTAAAGGCTGGCAAAGACAGGTAAGTGTTTTGAGGCATGACCTGATGTATGGCTCAAAGGAATGTTGGTTTAAAAGGGGAGTGCATCTACCCCTGCCCCTACCTTCTGGCAGCCTGACATACATGGTTTAATGGATGGTTTGGCCCTTGTCTTGCATCCAGCACAAACGGGGCCATATGAGGTCAATAATACTGGGAAAAGCCTGAATTAGGTGGAATGCAAGTGCTTGACTGCTAATTATCCATATGACCTTGAAGCCTTGGACAGCCAGGGGTCTGCTACAGAATAAATTACAAGATGATAGATACAGACACTTAGGCTCTGAAGACAAGGACTGATAAATAAGATCTAGCCAGCCTTTCTATGGTTAAGACATTTCTATCTCGTGTATATGATGCCCAAAGCTGCAGCTCTTACCTTAGCAAAGTAACAAAAAACATCTGGGAAAGAAAAATCACACTAGGGATAGTACTTTGTATATCCTAAGCAATGGATGGTGCAGGTCTAAACACAGTGGGGGATAAAGAGAATGTTTTTCATCCTCCAGCTACTTTCACACCAGGAGTGGGGCCACAAAGTTTGTCTCTACAGACCTTCAGGGCCTGCTCTCCTTGGAGAACTGTAATTCCCTCTCTCTGAATTCCTGCACTGTGCAAGTTTTTCACCAAAAATTCAGTCATCTCCTCTGGGAAAACAAAACAAGGCAACAGCTTTCCCAGTCATGAGAAGATGAGCTCAAATGTGACTTTGGGTGGCTGCACTGAGCCACTTGGAAACATCCCGTGCTCAGCTGGTAAAAGGCAACATCCAGGTGGAACATCACCCACGACCCAAGGTGGAATTGTACAGCACCTGCTCAAAACAAAACTGGAAAGCAAAGAACAGAGTGACAAAGAAAAAAGAGATGGAAGAAAACACCAAATCTGAGGTCAACATCAAAATCTAACCAAATGGAAATCTCCAGACAGAAACATTGAAGTCCAAAAGGAAGGAAGAATGAACCAAAAAAGTTTCAGGATGAAGTTCTCTACTCAGAACAGAATAAAATTAGTTGGGGAACAAAAAGAGAGACAAAAAGGGACTCAAGTAATGCTAAGGAAAGTTTGGAAAAATAAGTGTTCTCACCAGAGAAATATTTTTTTAAAAAATCTTTTATTTTACAGAAGTATTTACTTTGAAAAGTATTGACTTTTTTATAAAGTCAATATTGTCTAACAAAAAAGAGACTAAACTCTGATTATAAAATCACATGTGCCCTCATGCCTGCTGTCAGGTCCCAAAATTCAGACATTGATACATTTCCAAACTGCAGAATTTCTAAGCCAATCTAAGGCTGTTTGTTTGCTGGCTGGAGTATAAATCTATGAACCAAGATTTCCATCCTGTTTGGTTTTGATTTCAACAGCCTATCTGGAATATTCAGCTCATGTTTTCATGTTTTTCTAAGCAACCATGAGAGAATTTTTTTTTTTAATTAGAAAATGGAGTTTCTTATGCAATGTCTTTCTTCCAGCAGCTTTTAAAGGAAAAAAACAAAATTACAACATCCTGAGACTGCTGAGAAAGCCATAAGGTTTAGTAACCACTGCAACATGCCATAAAAAATGCTTTTCATTTCCCCTCCACACATAACTCACTTATTTCTGTCATTCAGTCTCTATTCCAAATGTTTTACTGCAGTATTTGCTGAACCAGTGTACTACAATGAACTATTTTTAACTTCTTTAAAGAATTTCCATTAAAGCATGGCTTGGATAGCTCAACAAGCAAATATCATTGATACTACACCTGTCATAGACAAACAAACATCTGTGCTTGTATGGGGTCAAGACATTGTTTTATGGAGAAGCAGTGCTCCCAAGAACAGCACAAAGTCACATGTGGCCCATGAGTGCCAGATTTTAGGTTCACATCTCAAAGGAAACTCAAATAAGTGGAAAATCACAGGTAGACACAAAGCCCCTCAATGATTTCATCAACAGTTTAGAAGAGCCCTCTGCTGTGTTTGTTCTGGCTAATACACAAAATATCTAAGCCCTCATCAAAATGCAAGTGTTGAAGCATGTAAATAAATGATGAAGCAAGTTCTCCCGCTTTAGGAGAGCTTTGGCTTTTTTTGCCCATAGATATCCCCACACAGATGCATGCCAGCATATGCTGGTCTTCCAACATATGTCCCTAAACTCACTCTAACTTGAAACATTTCTCCTTGTCTCCCCTGGACAGCAAACTCCAACCAGAGTCAGAAGGAAGCCACATTGGACTGAAAAGTGCCAGAGCTGTGTCTTTGGTTTCCTGGAGAAAAATTGTTCTCCTGGGAACTGCTTGCATTTTGAAGGACTTTTTTCTCTTCCCTGGCATGATGTGACTCAGTTTCCAGCAGACAGTGCACACAACCTTTGTGGATCCATGACAGGAAAGAGTCCAGGCCTAAGATGAGGAGAGTTGCCAGGAAGATCTCTAGAGATGTCCTTGCATCCTTCTGTCTGTGTGCAACAGAAACCTTTGCTGAGGATGTCCTGTGACAGACTATCTGAGGACAGCGACAGGAATTACACCCATTTTTTATGCTGCTTTTTAAGAACCTCCAAGAAAGGACATTAATTTCTTGCCCCAGTAATTTGGTCTACTGCTTTGCTATCCTCATCCTTGGAAACACTTTTCTGGTTGCAAACTCTGATGTCCCTTGCTGTGATCTAATACTAATACAGCTAGCAGGAACACAGAGAACACATTACTCTGCCACAGCTAACCTCACATCAATCACACCAGCCCCCAAAAAGGGAGCACAGTCATTTTTCCAAACTCACTGTAGTATTCTGACTACTATTTTTTCACCAATTATTAATTAATCATTATTCAATTATACCGATCATATTTCAACTATACCAATTATCTTTTCCTCCAAGTGTGAAAGACTTGTCTCCTCAGCAATGTAGGGATGTGGGAGGTTGAAAAATGTGTTTGTGAAAGTGCCAGGTAAGAGCAGGAAAGAAGCCAGGCATTGGAAGGCAGAATAGATGGGAAAGGTCAGAATTACATTGTCTGGGGGAGTAAATGCTTCAACCCTGTAATCAACCAAAAAAGGTCCTATCACTGGTGATTAAAACTCAAATTAGTACCAAACTAAACCTACTGCATGTGTCAACACTCTTTCTAGAAGCACAAGTGCCACGTTCTTCTCTGTAGGTCAACTAGCAGCAAGGGCATGGCTGCAGGCAGACCCTCTCCAGCTCTGCTATTCTATCAAGACTGTCCAAAACCACCAGAGTGAGGGAAAAATGCATCGCTGTCACCACATTTCCACCTGCTCACTGTGTTTTCTGACATTAGCCAGCCTCAATATTCCCATCCTCAATGTTCTCCCATTCCTAAGAAACCTGCAATGAAAGCGCAAAACCCATCCAAGCACTAAATCAATATTTTGTTAAAGCCAGAGCAAGCACCACAGAGTCCAGCCCTTACACAAGAGCTGGGATCCGATGGAGACTGAGGTTTTGTTGGTTTTTTTTTTGCCATGTTTGACTCTGTTTTCTCACCAATAGGACTGGTACAAGGAATGGGAGCTCCCTGGTGGCAAAACGTGAATTTGCAGAGATGGGCTTTCAGTGGCCCCATGCTTTTCCCTGCTCACATGGAACCCTCGGGATAACAGGAACACAGTCCTGTGCCGCCCCCTCCCAGTGCACCGAGACCGGTCAGACCTGAACACTGAACACGATGGTGCCTAGTGCATGGATGCCTGTTTCAGAGCCCAGCACAACTCCCAGCTCCTCCTCACAAACCTGGCATCCCTTTCTCCAGCCCAGGCATGCAAGCTGTGCTGGGACACACATTCACAGGCCAGGAGGTACCTGTGTTTGGTTAATGACAAAATCAACACCAACCAGATTACTGTCACCCATCCAGGTTTCATGACACCCCAAACTAGGAGCAAGACCCAGACAAAATCCAATGGAATTTGGGTGAAAAAGAGCTTGGACTGCCATGATTTGCACAAAACAAGAGGCCTCCACTTTTTCCTACCTGATTTTTAGCACTGCCTTCTTAGGCAACAGTCCAAATCAAGTGCCCAGCAGCCCTTTAAACAGTTTGGGTCTCAGGGGATCTGGAGGAACCGAACCACTCCATCTCACACAGACAGCTGACATAGAGGGTTTACACCTTAATGCCCACCTTGACATCTGGTTCTGAGCTGGGTGCCACCACTGCTCTGTGCCTGAAGATCAGCAGACCCACAATCTGGACACTCCTGGCATATTTAGTGCCTCCAAGGGACCTGGAAAAGAGAGACAACAGTGACATATCACCAATCCTTTCTGGCTGGTGCTCTGCCCTGCAGCCCCAGCACGCGGATGAACGATGTTCATGCAACCTTGGACAGCTCTTTATGCCCCCAGCCCAAGGCAGAGGTCTCCTGCCCAGCTGCACTCCAGCAGGTGTAGCAAATGCCAGGAGTCTTCATGGGTTCAGGTGGTGATGAGCCAAAACCAGAAAGGATGAAATCCACAGAAGGTTGCCAAAATAGAGGCACAACGCCAAACTCAGGACGTTCCTGCCTGCACATGGGAGGCTGGCAGACCATCTAGATGATCTCCTGCTGCCAGCTGACTGCCTTTGTCTATCCTCCCCAGGAATCTCCTGCCAGGAAGAGGACACCAGGCTAGACAGACCTCTGATCCGACCCAGGACAGCTCTAACGGGAGCAGAGCTGTCACGTCCCAGGCTGTAGCAGCCTGCCCTTGGGCAGTGGCCTCTGCAGCTCTCTAATACTTCTTCCCAGACTGAGAAATCGCACCATGATCCAGGAATGACTCAGAGCTGGACAAGTTTGTCTCTGTAAGAAATAGTCACAGGAGCTGGGGATAAACAAGAACATCAGACAGGTGGGCAAAGCCACAGAAGGACCCAAAGCCGCAGAAGAGGGGAAAACAAAAAGGAGACAAAAAAATAGTTGGAAACTGCTGGTTTACATCTGGCTGAGAAAGTCAGGACTGCTCGCTGACAGACTTCCAGACAAATTCCTTTCATGCCGCCAGATGGTGCCGTGCCTTCAGTCACCGGGAGGCAGCTGCTCCGGGACAAAGCCCTCCTCCGCCCAGCGGTGTCCGACGGGCGCTGCCCTCAAACTGCTGGGGAGGGAAGAGACAGCCTCGCTCTGCCCAGGGCCCGGCCTTCCCAGCCGGACACCTCCCAGCTGCAGGGCCACTTCCACCCTGGAGTGGCAGGGCTGGTGGTGAATCTGGGCCTGAGACAGCCGGGATCCGGGAGAGGAGGGGGGAAATGAGCCTGGAAGCCCATGGAGCTGGAGAGAAGGTCAGGAGTACCTTTTTGAGCACTGCAAGAGCAAAGCATCGTATGTTGGGAGAAAGACTTCTGTGATGGGCAATTTGGCAGGGGAAGCACTGGCCAGGAGTTGTGTTTTGGTTACATTCAAGTGTTTTTGATCCAGCAGAAGTGTCAGAGCCCTAGGGAAGGACGACAGGGTAGCGTGCTCAGGGAAGAAGTTGCTCTGGCTGGCCAGATTCAGCCCATACACCATCGATTGGCATGCTGTGCTTCCTGGCTCCCTTCAGAAGTGCTGCTGTAACCATGCTCCTTCCCAGCACCCACATGCAGCTTGCTGGGTGACCACCCATCCAGAGATGTGAGCTGTGCCACTCAGGCAATGCAAAGGCTCAGAAGGACACTGCTGCTTGCTGAAGCCTGGGAATACACAGGCTCACCCAGCTGGTCCAAGCCCCACAGCAGCCAGCCTTTCTACACCCTGTGTGCCAGAAGAGAGACAGCACACCAAGCACAGGCCACCAGTACAGATCCAGGCACACAGAACAGATCTAAGGAGGCTGGTGGGAAAGGAATGCTCCGCTCACACTACCCTGTTTTTCAGTGGAGACTTCCCACAGCCACTTCCCTGGACAAGACCAGCCACAGCAGGTATATATAGCTCACCATGACCCAGCTGTCAACCCAGAGCTAAAAATACAGCTAGAGCACAGATACAGCTATCAAGCCACTCTTGACTCCATTCATAACCTGTCCACATCCTGCAAGCCCACAACACAGATAGGAGAGAGGTAAAGGAAACTGTCAGAGATTCCCTTCCACTGCACACTCACAGGAAACACAGCAAAACCTTCTTCTTTCCCAGTGTGTCCCTCTGCAGTGTCCTCCTACTCCTCCACCTCACCTGGCACAGCCCAAGTGGCAGTAGTGGTAGGAGTGTTATCCACCCGTGTGTGAGGCTCAGGTTCACCAGGAAAGCAAAGCCCTTTTTGAGACTACCTGATGTATTAGAAGGCAAAAACACTGATATGCTTGCTCTCCCCAGCACCATCCACATCGGTGCTGGCACAGCCAGCTCCCATAGCACTCAGACCCATCCAGACCCAGGCTCTGGGCAGATTTGTCCTGCAGCCCATTCCAGTTGTGCTCCACGGCACTGCCAGTGCTGTGGCTTCTCGCCAGTGTCACAGCAGCCATGGTTGCTATTGGGAAATGAGTGTTTACCTCTCCAGACCCACCTCTGCAACTCAGGCCTCCCGTAACCACCCTAAATTCTCAGAGCATTCCCCAGAAATCATAGTCAATGCTACTTAATTATCTTATGACAGTTTTGAAGGGCTTTTCACTACCCTCTAGCAAATCCTCCACAGCCATAAGGCTGCTGTTGATGAACATCCATCATGCTGACTAATATGTCTCATTGCTTCCTTTTTCATTACCCCATGCATTTCTTATGGTTAGACAGTAAGCAGATTAGGGGTGGGGATTTTCCAGTCTATGCCTGTACATCACCTTGCCCTATACATGGGGTAGGGCTAATTCACCTCCCATCTAATCTTACCCATAGAAGCCCTCCCTAAAATGAACTCCCAATTTAAACAAGAGCCAAGCTCCCCCCATTCCAGAGTGCCAAACTCAGACAGGTTCAGTAAGTGGCCACAGCCCTGACAAACACAGACAGGCCTGCACTTCCCAAGCCAAAACAAGGGGCCATCCTGCATGAGCAACACATCTCCAAAAGGCTTCATTATTCTGATGCAGCTGAGTACAAACCCTGTCATAAGAAAACTAAACTGCTGCAACAACCTTCTGTCTGGGTTACAGAGTGTGAGGAGTGGGGCTTCACTAATTCAGGAAATAAAATAATTATTAATGGCATTGCAGATAGCAATTACTAATGGCATCAGCAGCAACCACCTCCACACCTGGAACAAAGCCCACATGAGCCACAAATGCTCATTCTCCAAGAAATCCCCGCAGTCGTGCCGCATTCGGCGTAGCAGCACGATCTTCTTACATGCACAGAGCAGAGATGGCCCGAAGGGTCGGGTGTTACCCTGTAAAGGCAGCGAAGAATTTATCACGCTCGCCACAGATTTCCTGCCCGAGGCTGTGGGAGCCGTGCAGGCTCTCAGGGCTCTGCCCTCCCCCGCTGGCGAAGGGGCTGCACACACAGCCCTGTGTCGCGGCAAAAGCTCCGGAGCACAGTCACAGGGAGCGCTGCAACGCCTTCGGGTAATGCGGGCAGAGACGTTGCTTAAAGCTTTACCCACTGCTTCAAGGCCTCGTTGTACTCAACATGAGCCTCCCTTCTCAGACTGACAGGGATTTAAGATTTAATCCCTGTGTATGCAAGGGAAGTATATCATTGTAAGTTCTGTACATTGCCTGTTTTGAGGAATTAAGTGAAAGCTGAGCAGTGGCCAGCCCTTAAGCTGATTCGGGAGCAAGAGGCATTTCATTCTCACCATAAAAAGTATTTCAGACTTTAGTGGCAACAAAACCAAAGGGAAAAAAAAAAAAAAAAAAAGCAAGCCAGGTAGGAGAGTAGCTTGATGACATTCTTGCTTACTTAAATTAACATGAAGCTGTTCCACTGCTGAGCTGCCTTCTTGTGTTATTTCCTCCTTTGTCTTTCTAGTGGAGAAAATGCCCCGGGTGTAATGAAGCACTGAGCTCATTTCCCCATCCCACTCAATCCAGGCCAGTTCTGATGAGGCTGATAAAATTCACCCAGTTTTACAGCAGCAAGCAGGGTCAAATTTAAGTCTGTTTGCTTATGGCCTGCAGTTCTTACCATGCAGAAGTCATAAGGATTGCAACCTGCAGCAATTGTGGAAGTTGACGGCAGATTAAACGTAATATGAGTTCTGGCATTCATCTATAGCAATTTAGGAACAGCCTTTTCATTTCTGTAAAAATAGCAAGTATTGATAAGCAACACGTAGCTCTGATCTGCACTAAATCTCAAATTGCAGTACAGAAAAAGCAGGAACAAAGTTAACACTTCAAAAACAGGAAACTAATGCAAAGGGGGAAAGCAGCTTGTCCAGACTGACTCCGTGGTCTAGGATAGGGCTTTGGACCAAATACCAGGCTCTGGTTCCTGCATCCTGTCTGCTGCACCACCTCCTCAGAAAAGGGATGGAGCAGCACAGCTCCTGGAAATCTGGAAATCACCCTTAGATTCCCCTATCCCCAGATTTCCCTTTAAATTTTTACTCCAGTGCACCTGCTAAGCAGAATGTTTCAGCAATGCACAGCCATGGGCTCCTCGTGGGGTTTTTTTCTGCCAGTGAAATAGCTATGACTGTAAGGTTTACAGAGACCTTCTGTTCCCATCTAAAATTATCTTTGCTGATCCTTGCGACGCCAAGACCACAGAGCCAATATTCCACAAGCCCTGAGAAAAAGGCACTGTATTTCAGGCACACTCAGCTAGTGTTGTTACAGCAGCATCCATCAGCCACGACCAAAGCTCTGGGTCACCACCGTGCACCAGGGGACACTGCCTGTTCCTTTGCTGCATCAGACAGCGCAGAGAGTCAGGGTCTGGGTGCTCTGTGGCTGTTCAGCCAAACAGGAGCCTCGGCGATCCCTGCCCCAACTGCGAGATCAGGGCAAAAGTGGATGAAAAGACCGCAGGTGGATGCAGGCAGATGGGGGAAGCGAGGCTAAGAGGGAGACAACAGCAATTAGCATAAGCAGCGGCAGCCTCGGCTCACCAGCTGCTTTGCCGATTGTCTGCCTCCCTGATTTGCAACAGCAAAGCAGCAATTTGCCGACGAGCAGAGTCAGTAGCCAAGGCTGCCCCTCAGGACTGAAACTATCAGGGAAAACAAACGATTTCCATGGCACAAAACCATGGCTTGCAGGGCTTTGATGTAGGAGTTTGCCTAAGTAAGGCATGGAGCATGCAGCTCAAAACAGACACCAAATACTTCAGAGCGAAAGGCTAAAAAAGGAAGGTTTTAGAGGAGGAAATGAGTCAGTAGCTTGGAGGACGGGAGGGGGAGTTCAAATAGCTGAGGCATATAAAGTAAGCAAGCATCTCAAAAGCTACAAAGTCAGCAAAATGGATGTATTGATCTCAGGTTTCTGTTGATGTAGACCACGGGTGACTTTTTATATTGACCATGCTGGATTTTGAAGCAATCCTTCAGTGGGCTGACATTTGCCAGCTGCAGTTCACACCGGGGTTTCTGACAGGAGCCTAAGTGGTCACCACCAGCTACAGGATTGCTGGAATCTATCAGTCTCCCCTGGCTGAAGGATGGAATTTTTGGGGGCCGTGTGTGTGTGTGGGAAATTTCAGGCTGATTGCAAATACCATTTGCCTGAAGAGCAGGAGGGGGATTCACCTTTCATGATGGTTCATCCACATGTACAGCCTCAGCTTCCAGCCTAGCTTATTTATAGCACTAACACTGTGAGAAAAAGGGGCAAAGCTGGTTCAGTGATGAAAAGCAGAAAAGCTAGTAAAAAAAACCTTCTGCACAATGCAATTCCTGTCTGTCATTGCGACAACCTCACATTGCACTGAGAGGCTGGGGACAAAGAGGTCTCACCCCAAGAAGGCTTTAGCCTCGCTCACCACACACCAGAGGGTGCAGCAGGGTGTGCAACACACTAAGCCAGAGGCGTTGGTGTCAGAGTGGAGGAACTTCCTCACCTCTGCCCGGGTCCTTGTCCCATCCAAAGGTGGCACTGATAGAGAGGGGAACTCAGAAAAAATAAAAACAAAATTTCCTCCTGCCCTCCCCAAACCAGGGAGCTCCCCCTGGGTCCAGGCTCCAAGGCAAGAGCTAGAACAGCTTTGACAGGACCCTGCTGCAAGCCCGGGCTGAGGGAACCCCAGCACTACAAAGGGTCGGGTGATGCTAAAGGCACATGCGGAGAGGGCTGTCAGGTCAGGGAGCAGCACTGGGCTGGAGAAGCAGGCTCCCTTTCCCTGCAGAACCAGGCACACAGGATTGGCCCGCGGCAGGGGTTCCCAGCCCTGCCATACACACTGGTAATCCCCAGCAGGCAGCCCTGGGGCAGGGCTGGAGCTCCCAGTGCAGGAACAGCAGGGCTGTGGAGCCCTGTGCTAAGGCAGGCTGGTACCACCATAACCACACACCCGTCCGTGTATTTTGGTGCACAGATCCTGCCTCAAAGCACCACATCCGCGTTGTTTATCCTCACTGGGCTATGCTGTTTTGTCTTCTGGGGAATTAAACATTTCAAAAAGCCCTTGTGGTTGGTGGTGAGTGAGTGCCCTTCCCAGAGCAGGCACATCTTTCTCATGAGGCAGGTTAAAAGTGCAAGTTTTCTCTTACTCTGCTGGTGAAGGAGTTCTTGTCCCTGCTGAATTTCCTTTAACCAGTTAGAAACTTTCTCAACCCACTGCAACATTTCCAAAACCACCTCTCAGAACAGACTGAGCCAAGAGGCCAGTTCCACCTCATTTGCCCTTATAAGTACACAGCATGAAATAGCCCCAGCTGCTCTCGTGGCCTTGCATCATCTCCTCCCCTCTTCCCCAGGATGTCTCACTTCTGTACCCCTCTGTCAGAGCGAAACCCATCTACAAAGAGCAAGCCAGGAACAGTAACAGACAAATTACCCACATCAATTACGACTAGAAAGCTCAGCTGCCCCAGGTTTCTGCTACACACCACCAGAGACGGAGGTCTGCTGTGGCACTGCCACATGGCGCTGACCACCACTGCCTTGATTTCCTCTCCAAGCCACAATCACAGCAGAGGCAGGACCAGAAGTTGTCCAGAGAAACTTACTGACATGACTGAAGCTCTCCCTATTACACAGGCACTTTATTTGACTTGTTTTAGAACTACATTTCAAAATGGAAAACAAAAAAACAAACCCAAACATGTCCCTGTTTATTTCTTGTTAATACTTCCAAAGTAAGTCAAGATTTGGGGTCAAATTTAAGCGTTCGTTGATTAAATGTATCAGGGAACTATTCACTCAGGTCAATTGGAGTCTGAGTCATGCTGGTAGGTCTTTTTGCTAGTTTCATTACAAATCTGATGCAAGAGCTTTTGCAAAAAAGGAACCCCTAGCAGAAGTAAGTCTGGACCCAGCACAAGAGCCTAATGAAACAGGATGACTTTTTCAATGCACCCATCTTCAGCATGGAGTCTTTCAGCAACTTCTCTCTCATGTGAACAGGCCTAAAAACATCTACAAGGAGCATCTACTGGGGTGTCCTCCAAAGAGGGGATAAATAAAATAAAAATTAACCCCCTTTAACTAGAACAGCAATATGGATGAGAACTGTAAGGTGTGTGTAAGCGTTGCTCACACCTTTAATAGTGAAGCTTCATGATCATACCCCAGGCCTGCAAATCGAGTCTTGGTTTTGTTTCCTTCTTACAGGAAGGCACATACTCAACAAATAAGCTTTTGATGCTGGCAGCTTTTTGCTCATTGACTCAAGCCGGGAACATCACTGCAGTCAGAATTCGGTGATAAAAACCTAACTTTCTATACATTTCGTACCATCAGCAGATGCCTTTGTACTCTGATTACATGCAGCCCGAGCCTCGCTGGCCAGAAACATTAAGGAACGAGTATTTTCGTCAGGGCGAGCAGGACTCCCATGAACACCGAGGAGCAGATGGTCGGAGCTCCCCGGCCTCGGCAGCAGCGTTTTCTCAGGGCCGCCTTTGTTCCCAGGACAAGCCGCTCGTTGTTGCGGCCGCCGGGTGAAGCAGCGCCGGGATCCGGAATCCGCGGCTGCCCGCGGGAAGCGCCGGGCCCTGCCGCAGCAGCCGAGCCAATCAGCACCGCCTGCCCGAGATCGCACCAAAGTAGGTAGTGAAAAACCCTCGGAGGAAGGGAAAAAAAAAAAAAAGAGAAAAAAAAAAAAAAGAAAAACTCCCACACTTCCGCCCGGCTGCCCGCCCCTCGCCGCTCCCGCAGGCTCCGCGCCCGCCCCAGAGCCACGGCCGCCCCCTCGGCCGCTCCCCGCTCCCCTCACGGCCGCCCCAGTCCCTTCCAGCCGCGCTCCCAGCAGCCCGAGCCCTGCTCGTGCCCGCCGCGCCCGCCCGCCCTCCCGGCTCCCCGAGCGCCCCAGCTCTGCCCTCAGGAGCTTCCCCGCACCCCACCGGCGCACCTTGGGGCAGCTAACCCCGCCCGCCCGGCTGAGCGCGCGCGCCATTGGCCAGCCGCCACGTCAATCAGCCGGACTCTCCCTGTGATTGGTTAACTCGGCAGGGGAGCGGGCCCCGCATGGCGACGGGTTCCCGCCCCGCACGCGCGTGCGCTCGGGTCTGGGGCGTCGCCACGCGGGGCTCCCGCCATAGCAACCGCTTCCTCCTCCTCCGGGCACGGCGGCCGTGACGTCGGCAGCGCTTCCGCCCGGCTCGCGCCCTCGCAGCTTCTCTTCCTGCCGCCGGAGCCCGCGCCGCGCCCAGACAGCCGAGGGAGCCGCCGCCGCCGCACCGCGCCCCGCCGCCCGCCCGCCGCGCCCCGCCGACGCCATGGTAGGCACCGCGCGCCGCCGGAGGGGCCTTTGGCTTCTCCGTCGCCCGCCTCCGCCTTCATCCCTGGGGGAAAAAGGGGGGAGGCGGGCGGCGGTATCGCCCGCCGCATCCCGGCCGGCTCTCTGGCTGGCGGCGCCGCTGTGCCTGGCAGTATCGTGCCCCCTTTTCCTTCTCCTTCCCTTTCTCCCGGTCCTTCCCGTTCGCCTTTGAACTTGACGCGGCGGATCCGTTCTCCTCCCTTCCCCCCCGCCCCCATCCCGCCATGAGGCGACGGAAGGTTACTCCCACCCCGCCTTGAAGCGATGGAACTGTCCTCCCTCCTTTTCCTCTCCCCCGCCGTAAGGTAGTGGTACGCTCCGCGTCGCACACAGGCGCTGGGGGCGGGCGCGTCCATTCGGCCCTGGGAGGGGGGGTTGGTGAGGAGGGCGCGGCGGGAAAGGGCCGTGGGGGGGGAGCTGTTCGCGGCGCCTCCCCGCACTGCGGGGCGCGGCCCGGAGGGGACGGGAGGCGGCTCCGCTGCTCCCCGCCAGGGGCTGGCCGGGCGGGGGTCGCAGCCTCGCAGGAAGGCACCGGGCGGTGTTGGTGCGAGCCCGCCCTTCCCCCGAGGCCGGGGGCTGCCCTGCTCGGGAGGAAGCGCGGACGCCGCCTGGGTCCCGGCGGGAGCCATCTTCCCACGGCCCGGGGGTTCGGGCCTGGCCTAGAAAGCGGCGGCGGCTCCGCGGGCAGCGGGGGCCAGCGCGGGCCCTCCCAGGGCCCCCCGCCGCCGGGCCCGGCCGGAGCCCGCAGCGCTGGCGGCGGACAAAAGGGGGAAGCGGAACCCGCGGAGGGGAATCGCTGGTTGTAAAAAAACAGGGTGTCGCAGCGGCCGCTCGAGGAAGCTGAAATTTTGAGGTAGTTGCTGCAAGGATTTGAGGTTTTTTTTCTGTTTTGCTTCTCCGCACAGTGCTGAAAACATTCATCCAAGGCATAACGCTGGAAGCAAAGAAACAAAAAAGTATTGAGCATCCGCACTGATTTGCTTGTGTTTCGTGGCTTTCAAAAAAAAAAAAAAAAAGTGTTAGGGCTCTCCTTGCATAAGTGGGGCAGAATAGACCAAACGCGTGTTCAGTTTCATGGTGGCTCATTCTGTTTGCTTTGCCCATGCTCAGAGTTTGCATCTCTGTTTAAATCGGGAGACAGAGGTTGGCAAATTTGCCTCAATTATTAGCTCATGCAGTTTTAACTGCTGCCCTGTTTTTGCTTGAGTCATACACAAGCACTTGTCCAGCAACACGCACTTGCCTGGGTTATTTACCTGTATTAGAGGTGTTAAATATTGAGGCCTTCCCTTGGTATTTACTAGTTCATTGAACGTGTGGTATATCCGGGAAATAAATTTTGATCCGTAGGGGTGGCAGACAGGATGTACTACTAATGTCCCTGCTTTCTCCAACACCCAAGCTGGAGCATCTATGGCTGGTCTGCAGCGTGGAGCAGAGCTGATGAGAGTTGCAGATGAAGCTGCTAAAAAGTCTGATGAGACTCGCAGCTCTTGTTGGAAAGAGGCTTGTCTCAACAAGCCAGCTACCACCTCTGCAGTATGCAAACCTAGTTAAGTGTGACTACTCAGCATGTCAGGCTTCATCCTGCTTTGGAACCAGGGAATTCCCAAGTCAGTCAAAACTACTATTTCTCAGAGTGATCTCCTTTTTGCAACAGCGTTTAGGTTGGCTTTTCTGAGAGGCTGCAAATGAACTTGGTTTTAGGCAGAGTGGAGGCCTTCTGGCAAAGTACAGTAGTGCCAGCAGGAGGGCATCCTTTGGTATCAAAAGAGCTTGGATTTTCAGCTTTTGTGTCTTGCCACAATGTTCAGTTTCTTTGCTGCTGGATTAAATGAGTCCAAGGTCTTTGGAGTACCGTGCAAATGATTTTTCTTGGTTGTTAGTCAGTGCTGTTCCCAGATCTGTGTAATTACAAGGTACATATGCCTCGTATACAAGATAACAGCCTCATGACAATTGGTGCTGTTGATGTCTGGCATGTTCCTACTCGCCTTGGCAGAATCACTATCAAGAGGTTCCTGCTGGGCGCGATGGCTGACCTAAGCAATCCCATGTGAGAGAGCCTGAATACAACCAGGACTTGCTTGTGAGGCTGTTCTCGGCCTTTTCCTCACCTGGCTGTTCAGTATTCACAGCAGTTTCCTCGGGACAGGAGGATCCCTCAATAACAAGTATCAGGGATGCCCAGAGCTGGCCTTCAGAGCCTGATTTTGAGGGTGACGTTTAAGTTTTAGGTTCCTATAAGTGCCTGGAGGGCCACAAGAAAACTCTTATAGGCATTTAGACTCATAACAGCTGATTTGTGTGCTGAATGTGTTTCTGAAAAGGTTTGATTTTCTGCAAGAGTCCTGTTACACAGCAGCTTCCACCTGTATTACCTTAAAAACTTACATTTCAACACAGGAATGGGTGCTGCTCAAAACTTCTGCCCTGCTACTAGTGGCCACTGCAGTTCCTGTTTTTCAGTACTGTTGCTGGGATTGCCTTTTGTGGATATTGCTTGTTCTGCCTACCTTGATAATTAAATTGGGAGTGAACTTCATGGTGGCTCAGAGAAGGAGATAATTTCCTCTTTGGCTAAAAGCTGAAGAAATGACCTTCAGGAATTCAAATCATAGTGGTTTCTTTTCTTTTTTTTCTTTTCTTTTTTTTTTTTTTTTTTTCTTTTTTTTTTTTTTTTTTTTTTTTTTAACAACTGCTTTCCTCCTCATCTCTCCTTGTCTTGTCAATAACCTTTCTTCTTGTTGGGGGGAAAAAATAAAAGCTGAATAGAGTTTCGATTCTCTCCCTCACACTTTCCCCCTGCCAAAAGAGACCAAATAATGCAAAATACAAACTTGAGTCTAGCTGGCAAGATCTTTCTACAACTGATATGCAGATGTCTCTATACTTCTTGCTGGTTTATGGTGTGCAAATAATGGCCTCTTATACAACAGCAGTAAAAGGCTGTTAGTTCTGTTTCCTGTCAGCCTTCAGGTCCAAGTTGAAACCTTGGCCTTTCAGATGTACAGGCTGTCCCCTGCAAATGGAGGTGTCTCTGTCCAGCCGTAGGTAAGCAGGGAATGTGGGCTTTTCCAGACTCCTGAAGTCACTGGTGTTCCCACAGTGTTGCTGGTCTCTGGGATGAAGTTAAAGTAGCTACTCCTTGCATTTCCTCCTTGCATTGCTGCCTTTCCTGCTCAGTAAAGTGGGGGTGTTAACATCAGATGTGTTTTCTTGAGTGCTCACCAAGCAGTATTTAATATCTCTATGGTTTTTTGACCACATACACTCTCAGTTGGCTTGTCGGCCTTAGGTGACACCTTTCCAGAGGCCCGATTTGCAAAACTCTTTCAGCCAGGCTGTTACCCTCCCTTTCTGCTAAGTGCTCCCACAACTACCTTGGCTTAGTTTTCCCCTCAAGTTGCTGGTGATGGCCCAGGACATTCCAGTGTGTGGCAGTGCAGGGGACAGCTCTGTCCCTGAAGGGTGCTGTCCCAGATCAATAGGGTGGAAATAGGTTTAATTGAAAAAGTATTTATTGCAGAGATGTACTGTGACACATTAGTGAGTCAGAGGGAAATGCCACATGGCTCCACAGGCAGCTCTGGCAGTGGCAGGGAATTTCAGAGGTAGATAGGAGGGAGGGTAAGCCAGGCATGGAGAAACAGGGTTTGCTGAAGAAACCAAGAACCAAATACATGCCAATAATGTGACCAGCAAACATGGGAGCACAGCGTTCTCAAATCTGCCCTTGCAGTTAAGCAAGGTGTGCTTTAATACATTCTTGGTGTCAGATTCTGGAAAAAATTGATGATGCTTTTCCAAGAAGCAAATGTTTCCACTTATGTAGCTGTGGATAGTTCACCTTGATGTGTACAATGTTTGTACGTGGTTCCCAGATAAAACAAGTCAAGAACTGCATCTTGAAATGTCTCTGGAGATAATGCTTGCCCAGGCACCACTATGGAGAGTTCTTGGTCTCTAATCACAGGAGGGAAAACCAACAGTCTGAAATTATCAAGACTTAAATTTAGTCCTTCAAACTTGTCTTGAGGCAAACTAAGTCATTAGTTTAAGGTCTTAGCTGTCTTAGAGTTGAGGAAGACGAAGACTCTTCTTAGGTGAAATATTTTAAGTATTCAAGAAATACTGGTCCTCACAGTATTCACTTCCTAACAAAAGAGAAGCTGAATTTCATTGTGTCAAAGTTGTGTTTTAGTGCAGGCTCACTACAACTCCAGTTTATCAGGTGTCTGGCATGTCTCACTCCTGGAATGGCTTTTCTGTATGTGGGGATTTTCTTGAGAAAGCTTTGGATTATTCTTCAGTCTTCCCCAATTTAGATTAAATTTCGGTTTGGCTACTTGGCAATGGAGGCTAAATGTTGGGAGCTCTTAGTGGAGGCAGCTGGGTCTGGTTCCTGCAGTTGGACAGAAGGCTCCCTCTTTGGGCTGCCCAGTGGAGGGAGGGCATTGTGCTCTCCCAAGACTTGTGCAGAGCTTTGCACTCGAGGCAGGAGCGAGGCTCTGTGAGCAGGAGCCGCTGTGTTCCTGCAGTCCTGCTGACAAGGCAGTGAAGGCAGTCCCTGCCTCAGGTGCCTGCAGCAGGCTGCCTGAGCTCCAGGGGGACACTGCCACAAGTGCCATGGGCTAAGGAGTGAGGGGCTCAGCCCCCAGCATGTGCTGTGTCTGCAGCAGCTGCATGGACGTGCTGGGGGACAACTCACTTGTGCTGATTGCCTCAGAGAAACTTCTGTCTCTTCTTTCCTGAATGTCTCCCTGAGTGTGCTGTCCTGGCATCATTTTCCCATCTGGTAATTAGGTGGCTTGCCTGCTTGCTGCTGTCTTGTTGCAATTAAGGGTCTGTCCCCTACGGTGAAATGTCACCAGCTGGCTGATAGTCACAGATCCCACAAGTGCCTGCAGTATGTGCTGCTCACTGAAGCAACCCCCGTGTGCCAGTCCAGAGCTGGATAACTGCTTCCATCCTGGAAAGGAACAGGACCAGGCTGGCTGCTGGAGCTCTACAGTGTTCAAGACACAATGCACAAAATAATAACCAATGTGCTGTGTTGACTCCTGAGCAGTGCTGTAAGAGGCCAAAGAGGGAAAATCCAGACTTAACAAGTGTTTACTCTGTCATTACTGGGAGGGTGGAGGCTTCTCACCAGCTCTTCTTCTGGACAAGGCAGCAGGGACAAGGTTAAAATGTCGCTTGAGGACACATATTTAGAGTCTGGAATTTCTCCTTGTTCCAGTGCTCTTAGCAGTCATCCTATTGCTGTTCTACACAGAGTGGTTGCTGCTACCTTAAAACAAAAGCTGCCTGGGGTTTGAGTTTTTTCCTTTTTAAGTATGTTTGTGAAGCCATTTGTGGCTGGTACAGGCCCAGGGTTGAAGAGGGAGCCCTGCAGTTTTCGGAGGGAATTGGTTTGTTGCACTGTCTCATCTCAGCCCATACTGTAACACAGCTATAGGGTGTTTTCAGATGGAACAAATCTGCATTGTCCCTGGCAACACAATGGCTGCTAATGTCAGCTTGTGTGATGAATCCAGGGGTTGTACAGCAGCTGTGAAAAGGAGTAGCACCAGCTACTAACAGCCTTTTGCTTTGGAAAGCTAAAAAATCCAGTTGTCAGTATTGTCCCTTCAGCTGCTGGTCAGTCCTAGTTATCAGCTGAAGTTTTACAGTGAATTTTGAGTTTCCAGACTAAATACTTTCAACATTTTTGGAATCTGAACTGACTTGCCAGCAGTGCTCAGATTCTTTTTAAAGAAACAACTTGTCTCCTGACTTGGAGACATGTTTCTGGCTGTGTAGTACCACAAGCAAATGCACAGTTTGCATCAACCTGCAGCTCTATTGCTGCTGCTTCTGGCTCTAAGCTGAGCATTAACCTGTGCTTTCAAAGTTAACGTGACTTGGTGCAAGGGAATTACTTGTGTGTTTGAGCAATGCTCAAGAATTTACAAAGGTGGAGGTAGGTGACGTGTACTGCTTTTTCATTATAAATAGCCTCATTTCCATGCCAGTTCAGACTTTCTGTGCATTTTCTAAGAACCTCGAGGGCTTTGTGACTAAAACTCGAGTCTTGCCACCCATTGCCAGCTACTTAGGTACCATTAGTTAGAAAATAAACCTCGGGGAGAAAGAGGCTTCTCTTGAATTCACTGTGGATTTGTCCTTAGTGAATGATGAAATAGCTGTAGTTCCTGCACTGTTTGCTTTATTAGGTTAACTTTGTGTTATTTAGAATCTTCCCAAAAGGGTTCTTGCCCACACCAAACACTGGGACAGGAGGAGAAAGACCTTTATTCCTCATTAGCTCTCAGTCACACTCTGACAAAGTACAGTGTCTGTATGGAGGAGGTGACACTGGAATGAGTCACTTTGAGCCCATGTTTGCACTGTAGCTTGAATTTATCCTGGAATAGGCTTTCTCCATGTACTTTCCTCACCTTATTGGTGATACACAGAAGGATGGCTGCCTGCCACACAGCTGAGGCATGGTGACTGAATTGCTGTTCTCCTGTCCCAAAGTCAGTGTAAGCAATTCTGCATAGCTTACCACTTACAGACTGACCATGCATTGTAAAACTTGAGGGAGGTCCCCTTGTATTTAGGTAAACCCTGAGAAAGCACTGCTCTCCACCCTAAAGAAAAGCTGTCTCAGATTGCTGGTGTATGAGATTGTCCTGGTTTCAGTGGCCAGCACTTGGGAGCTCTAGATACCAAACTCCATGGTAATAGATTCTGCCAGCTGTGCCACCTCTCCTCACTGGGTTAGCTGGCTATACCAGCCACTCAGAGTTACAGGAGGAGGGATATTGGTAGAAAGAGGAGAATCTGGGCTTATCTGAAGTCCTCTGTGGTAGGCACTAATCAAGACTTCAAAAAACCCCCACACATTAAAGGAGGTGTCCATTCCATAACCATCTCTCAAGGACAGCCTGAGCACTGAGCAGGTCCCCTGCACCTCTGTCCCCCTGGTTTTGCAGCTGAACTCTGCTGTTCCTTCAAAATGCAAAAGAAATCCCTTGAGCTCACATTTTGGGGCTGAAGATAAGTTTAAAAAAATTACGAAGAGCCTTTAGCCTTTTTGAGTTGTGTATTTCACCTGCTGCTGTACCTGACTTGGTACTGCTGACTGTGCTCATAGCAGTGACGTGTCGTGGTTTACACAGAGGGAGTAAAGCAGTTTTCCTTCTGATAGATGGATATGAGTAATGTCATTTGAATTTGTAAGACAAAAAAGCAGTGAGGGAGGAAGCAGGATTCTAAAGGAATCTCATTGTTTATACTGTGTGTAGCATTTTGAACAGATAGAGTTGTTCAGTGCTGGACAGGCTTCAATTTGGTCTTTACTGCTCTGGCCATGATGTCCTTCCAGCAGTGCCTGCTGGCTTCCCACATTTGCAGTATTCACTCTTGCACAGCTGCTTTTAAACTCTCCAACTTGGTGCAGTCTAAGAACAAAACTCATATGTAAATGCTTCTACTTCCCACTTTTTTTTTCTGTCTCATTCCCAGAAAAGCATCAGACTGAAAATGCAGTTCAGCCTTTTGTCATTCTTGCTAGGTCTTGTCTCTTTATGCTGTGCAGCTGCCTTTACATCAGATTGATAATGCTGCATGTGCACCTCTTGTTCCAGCTTACACAGGGGAATACGATACCACTCACTACAATTTCCCAGCTGACTCCAAGGTGGGGGAGAAAGGTTGAGAAGGGTTGAGCTTGCTTTAAAAACTGCTGGAGTAGGTGCTGAGAAGAAGAGACTTTAACTGTTAAGACTTGCAAATTCTCTGTTTGAAATACTGAATTTGGAGCAGCTTCCCAAAGTTGGCTTGTTCAGCTAAAAACTACCACTGCAATCCCAGTACCCCACTACATTTCCCTTGATCTCTAAACTAAGTCCATGTGACAAGTCTGGAATTTGGCCAGCTTTACCTCTGTTCCTAAAGCTGCTAGCAAGCCTGCTGGAAATGGCTGGGAAACTTTGAACAGAAGATCCTTGTGGGCTTGTCCAGCCAGCCTGAAACGGGGAAGAAAATTAAGCTGCTGTAATGCCAAAGGATCTGCCACAACTGAATCTCAGAGAACAAGGGGTTGGCGTGCCTGTAAAACTCCCCCAAAACAATGTTGTGGTGTAAGTGGGATTGTGCCTTCTTTGGACTAGTTTTTGGCTTGGCAGCCGGCTGCGGGCAGCAGGGAGACTCCAGATTCTTCACTTGGCTTTGGAAAAGGGGGGCTGCAGCCTTTTCTGACGAGACTCTCATGCCACAAGTGACTGTTGCAAGAACCTATTGTCTTCTAGCCTTGGATTTAAGGCAGTGCCATAATGTAGCTGGGAAAATTAGGGGTGGAAGGCCTGAAGGTGTTTGTGGTCTTTGCAGGCCTCCGGAGTACAAGTGGCCGATGAGGTGTGCCGTATCTTCTACGACATGAAAGTGCGGAAGTGCTCCACGCCCGAGGAAATCAAGAAGAGGAAGAAGGCTGTCATCTTCTGCCTCAGTCCAGACAAAAAGTGCATTATTGTGGAGGAAGGCAAAGAGATTCTGGTGGGAGATGTCGGAGTGACAGTCACCGACCCTTTCAAGCACTTTGTGCAGATGCTTCCTGAGAAGGATTGCCGCTATGCCTTGTATGATGCAAGCTTTGAGACCAAGGAATCCAAAAAAGAAGAGCTGATGTTTTTCTTGTGGTAAGCCACCTTCCCAACTCTCTCATTCCTAGCATGCAGTCCAGGCTCTGTGGGTGAGGTCTCAGCCTTTGTATTGCCCAGGCTAGAAAAATGGCAGGCTTAAAGCCAGCTGGGCAGCCTGATGATGGAGCCATGAGATGTTCCACTTGTCCATGGTGGGTAGGATACTGCTTCTGTCTGGGGTGGATATTCAGTGTCACTAATTTCACTCTCTGTGATGTCTCCCACTAGGGCACCAGAACAAGCACCTCTCAAAAGTAAGATGATCTACGCAAGCTCCAAGGATGCAATCAAAAAGAAGTTTCAAGGTATGTAATGCATCTAATACTCCTAACTCTGCTGTATTCTGGGAGTACACAGCAAGGCTTAATTAGTTTAAGTTTTGGGGTTTTTTTTGTCGTTGTTGTTTTGAGATACTAGTGAGAAGTGAAGTGTCATGTGACAGAGCTAAAATGAGCTTTGGCACAAATTTACATTATCTGACAAAATTTCAGAGGCACTAGGACAGTGCTCAGGACAAGAGCAGGTTTTGCAATGTGTGATGGACAATACGGAGCAGCACATCTGCACCATACAGGCTAGAAACCCTAAGATTATATCACCACATTGGGTTTTGTGCAGGGCTGCCTCAGTGGCAGAGCACTTTCATCCCTGTGTCTGTTCAAATGCAGTCTCATAAACTTACTATGCTGTAGTAAGTCAGTCTGGCTGATAGCCAGGTAGCACTCTTCAGCTTCTCAGGCTGCCCTGGGCCAAAATCTTGCCCTGTGCAAGACTGACAGGATCTTTGTGCAGCAGCGCCAGCCTTCACAGGATGGAATGGCCATGGGAATATGTTGTGTGCTGCACATGTGGAAATAGAGAAAAAGAAATCCCGAGGAAATTCTGCTCTTCACCATATAAGGCAGACATGGGTTGGGCTCCCCAGCCTTAAAAAGGAAAATAAAGCACTGTTGGTTGTGTAGCCCAGCTCAGTCTCTGCCTGTCGGGTTTGCAGTGTGATGCTGTCAGCCACCTCTGCAGAGGCAGCGGGAGCTGAGTGAGCCCTCTCTGTGTGCTTGCCTGGAGCTCCCTCCCCTGCTGTATCCAGGGCAGCACAAGAAATGAGGGATTTGACCTAAGAGCCTGCCGTGAAAGGCCAACAGCCTGAGCACTGAGCTAGTGACAAATTTCTCCCTTCATGTCCCTTCAGTGACATTTGGTGTGCAGCCAGATGTCCCCTGGGATGTGTCAGGGAAAAACCGTCAAATTCCCTAAGCTAAGGCAGGACTTGTCTGCTTGAGTGACTGCATTGCTTCTTCTAATATTACTACCAGGTATGTTTCTTTGATTGCTTACCAGCATGTTGAAATACTGCATTATTGAGTGTTTTGCCTCTTTTTTTAGGCATAAAGCATGAATGCCAAGCAAATGGGCCAGAGGACCTGAACCGAGCTTGCATTGCTGAGAAGCTAGGAGGCTCCCTAGTCGTAGCTTTTGAAGGAAGTCCCGTGTAGATGTCATACAGTGCCACAACTCTACAAGCATTCCATGTTTTAATAGATCAGTTATATAAAGCAAACATTCTAGGCAAGGGTTTCACTAACAGTAGGGAAGCTGTCTTGTAGAATAAAGTAGATTTTGGAGATGTAGCTTGTATGTACAAATGACCCTAAATAAATCAAATTAAGGATTTATCTTGGTGTATTAATACTTGCATTGGTTGTCCAGCCCAGTACTGTCCCCAATGGATTAACACTAAAGGTCTCCAAAAATTTGAACAGTGTATCATGAAAGGTGGAGAGGTGAGAACGATCTGGTTCCTGTTCTTGCTTTTCTAAATAGTATCAAGCGAAATTCAAAAACTTTCCCCTGTAACCATTTAAGACAAAACTTAAAACCTGTAGTTTAACTTCAGCTAAAGCAACCTGTTAGCACCAAAACTGGGTTAAATTCTCAGTTGCAGAGCTGTACTAAAAAAGCCTAATTATGAAGCTAGACTTAAAACAGACACACTTTTTCTGGAGAAGTAGTCCTAATCCACTCTCTTGTAAACTCACAGTACAGTAATAATATTTAAAGGTTCACTTGTTCTGTAGGTTCAATTTTCTTGTTATGAAGTGTCTTGAGGTCTCTTTCCTCCTGAGTGATTCTATAGAAATTGCTTTTTCTGTTGACACAGTTTAATTTAGAAGTACCTTTCTGTAATATACACTGACTAGTGGATCAGATGCTTCTGAGGCTTTTATAAATGCAGGTTCGTATATCAGAGCTCTCCAGTTATGGGCAGTAAAATGAAAAAGAACCACAACTTAAAAAATGGTATTTTCAGCCCCAGTCTTTGGTCACTTGGTCCATTTGTCCATAATTACTATTGATTTAACTTAGTAGAACCAATCAGCCTGACTAATATGGCTTGATCTGGGCTTTTTGTCTGTTAGCTTCTTTAATTCTGTAGAAATGCATGGAAATATCACCTACTAGAAAGTTTGACCTGAAATGCCTTTTGTATGGGGGGTAGAAAACATTCCTGTGCCAGCTACAGAGATCTTAAAAGCTTCCATGTTTCATCAGTGGTTGATTAAAGCTGTTTCCTTTGTGTAATGTGTACATGGGAGTTGCATAGAGTTTTCTTGTATGTCTGTAGAGAAAAAGAAAAAAAAAACCAAAACCCTTAGCCTCCAGTGCATTACTGTGATATGTTCTGTGCGTGCCAAATTTGAACAGCCTAAATAAATGGGCTTTCCCTCCCCTGGGTCAGTGACTGATTGCTCTCCAGCCTCGGGATCAGCCCTCGTGCAGGGGGCTGGCACTGCTGGATCTGGGTAAGCACTTGGGAGCTGCTTTGCCTTCTGCAGCGACTGCCCTGCTCTGCTCTGGGGAGCAGGAGTGGGGGAAACAGGCTGCAAGGTGAAGCTGGAGAGATCTGGGGGGAAAGCAGGTTTGTCTCTGCAGTGTGTTCCCTTTAGGCTCTGCATCCCCTGCAGGCTGCAGCTCCCAGACAGCACCTCTCTGTGCCTTTGGGCTTTGGGCCCAAATTCCCATGGGCTGGGAGCCGTGTCCCTGTTTGCAGTCTGAGCAGCAGGAGCCCAGCCATGGTTGTTCTGCGCTGCTTTCCCCGCGGGGACTGAGGGGGCTTTCTCTGGCCAGGCCGGTGGAGCCCAGGCAGCCACAGGATGGCCCTTCCTCCCTGAGCTGTTCCCAGCTGTGCAGGGACAGAAAGTTGCAGTGTCTGCTCCTGGCAGAGCAGTGCCAGGGCTGTGCTGCTGTGTCTGGGGGCCAGGGCGATAATGGGCCATTACCCTAACGGGGCATGTGCCCTCTCTGGCCAGGCTGGGTGGTTGAAGCCCTTCATTAAAGACAGGCATTGACTGGCCGCTCTGGCTTGGCACCCGCGGGTCACAGGGCTGGGAGCACAAGGTTTCTGATGCAAAGGGACCCATCGGAGTGCAGCTTCCTGATTCTGAGCAAAGCAAACTGGCCTGGATTCTGCGGGGGCTTCTAGCCTGTCTTTCAGTCAACTGGGGCCTCACCCAAGTGTGTAATGATCCTCATAAACAGCTCCTCCTTGCCCAGGTGTCTGCAGTACTGATCTCTGTCCAAAGTCCAGGTGGAGATAAGGAAACCAGTGTGACACGCCGGGAGTGGTGCTGCCTGACAAACAGGCAGCTCCTAGCCAAGATCCAGCTGATAGCTGGTGCCTCCAGGCTGCAGGCATCTCTTTATCTAGCCCAGGTGATGCTGTGGTCACTTCTGCCTGAGATTTCCTTCCTTGGTCAGAAAATGGAGCAGAAGACACTGCAAAAGAGGAAGGATGTCAGACCTGTAAGGTAGGAGAGCATTTCCCACAATTTGAAAGCCCTTGGATCAGAGACTTGGGTTCAAAGTCCCAGAATCTTAGTCCTAGAACTGCGTGATAAGAGGTGGCACTTTGGGCCTTGGCTGGGTGTGGTGCTATAGCTTCAGGCAGCTGGAGAGCTTTCAGGATTCTCACAAGAAGTCCCAAAGTGAATTGATCTTTGTGCTCCAGAACTAACAGTAACTCAGTCCTCAGAGCTACAGTGCTGTGGGCTTACACACATTGTGGGGTTTGCTGGCCAAACTTCCCCTCAGGGTTGTTTTTCCTGCTTTTTGAGGGGATGAAACTTGTGACTATTTTTAAGTTTTCTCCCAGACCTTCTAAAAAGGCAAGACAAGCAGGGAGAGACAACATGATGAATGCTTCCTATAACTTGGCTGGTTGCTGGTGGGAGAAATCACTTCCTAACAGGGGCACATGAATAAAAAGGTGAAGGAGTTCGGGTGAGGGAGGCAGCTCAGTCACACAAGCTCAGCAGGACTCGCTCAGGTAGTGTGAACATTTTGAAGTACACATGCAGGCAATGGTTTCCCAAGCCATTTTTGTCCATTTGGCCTGTGAGAAGATGGGAACAGGAAATGGAGACTGATAATTCAGGCCTAAGTGTAAACAGCAGGCAGTGTAAATGTAATTTACAAGGAAGGTTAAATTTGAGTGTCTTCATCTGTGCCTTGATAAGCCCAGGTACCCAGGCTGAAAGGTAATTGCAGGCATGGCTGAATCAGCAGAAGGATCCAGTGTTCTTATTCCAAGTCACTCCAGCTGAGCAACTGCTTGATCTTTATCAATAAAGGTAGCACTGCCTGCAGTGCTGGGGCTACTCTGAGTCATGGGCACCAATGCCCATGCTCTGAGACAAGCACCAAGCCTCTCCTGTAGGAAAGGAGGTGACTCTGGGTGGGCACAGGGCAAAATCCCACCAGCTGTGGGGAAAGCAGGGGCTGGCCAAGCCTCAGCTCCGTGTGCTCTTGGGCAAGGTGTGGCTTTCTCCTGGCCCCTCAGGATGGCTTTCTCCTTCCATCAAGGTGCCAAGGGAATTAAAACATGGCAACAGTATCATTCCAGGGGTAAAAAAGTCTGATAAACTTTCCCCAAAAAGAGTTCTTTTATTTCAGCTTTGCTTTACAAGACTAGTCCTTCTCTCTCTTCCTAAAACAGCCAGCTCGGTGTTGTGTGCCAGAAGGGCATCGTGTGCCCAGGGGCTGGGGACACTGGACCTGCTCTGGGGCAGCCTTTGGAGCCCCCCTGGAGCCAACCTGCTCCGTGGTGCACTTGGAACACCGCCTGCCCTTCCTGCACTGGCTGTTCTGGGGCCTGTTACTGCTTCTGTGGGCAGGCCTGGCTATCTGCTGTCTGTGCACAGCAGCTCACAATAAAGGCAAGAATTGTTGCAAAAGCATAAAAACTGCAAAACCAAAGGACCCGCGTCACTTCCCGGCACCTGCGGCGGCCGGGCCCGTCCTCCCCGTGGCTCCTGGGGTGAGAGCCACCCTGCCATGCTCAACAGCCCCCTCCAGCCTGTGGGTTGGGTGGGGGTTTTGTGCAGTCCTGACACAATGCAGGCGTTCCCTCGCCTTTGGGGAGCTTCCATCCAACAGGCCAGGCGTGCTGGGCTGGGGCAAGTGGCAGTGCTGACAGGCTGGGGTCACCAGTGGCCCTGGATTCACGCGTTCCTCTGCGTGTGCCACAAAGGCCAGGAAGGTAATCCACAGGCTAACCCTGGCTGTGGGGCAAAGGTCTGCTTCCCGAGTTTGTCCCTCCAGGATGGGGAGAGCAGCCCCTCTGCCACCTGTGCTGGGGCCCGGAGTGGGGGCACACACACAAGGGTGGCTCTCAGCTCCCCCTTTTCTTGGCCCTTTTTCTTTCCTGGTCCCAGCTGAGGCACACAGTCCTCCCCCACCTTTCATCATGGCCCCAAAAGCCACAGTGTTGGGGAGGGACAGGATGTCCCAGTCCTGTGGAGTCTCAGGTGTGCAGTACAGGGGTTGGTCACACACTGGCCTTCCCCAGGAACAAAATGGAAGCAGCTCTGCCCCTCATCCTCCTTCCTGGCCTTGGCTCTTTGCAGGGGCCTTTTCCTCCCCTCTCTCAAAGTCTGCCGATGCCAGCACTGGGCTCAGCAGCTTTATTGTGAGGAGACAGGCACCAAGCTGTCACGTGGCTCTGCCATTTCCTAAGAAACCAGCTTGAAAATAAAAAAGAAAGGGGAAAAAACCCAATAAAATAAAATTTTAAAAAATGAAAAAAAATAAAAAGGAAAGCAACAAGAAGGGAGAGCAGAGGGCTAAAGAGCCTGACAGTAACCAAGGGCCAACACCACCACACAGCACCCACAGGGACAGATTACAGGGGAGCATTAAGATTTAAAGCAAGTAGGAGGAATGGTCCCTGTCCCCACCATGCCCCTACTGCCATGGCAAAAGTGTCAACCCCTCTGCCAAACCCCACACAGGGAGGCCAGCTCTGGACCATCAGTGGGAAAACACAGTGGGAACAAATAGTTTCTCTCCTTTGTGTGTAGTGAATAAAAACCAGGGGATGGCTTCTGTGAGGCAGTGACCCCAAAGCCCTACCTGGCTTGCAAACTCAAAAAACACAAACTAACCTCCAAGAAAAATAAAGCAAGGACAACCTCTCTTCACTACATCATTTTAATTGCATCAACAGCCAGAAATACACGTGCCAAGAGCCACCCGTCCAAGAGGGCATCCTTCCATGGTGGGTCTTACTGTCACACTCCTTTCACTCAAAAAAAAAAAAAAAAAAAAAAAAAAAAAAAGAAAAGAAAAGAAAAGAAAATAAAAGAAAAAAATAAGGAAAAAAATATATAATTATAATTGCACTGGTTGATGTACAAGCACAGTCTTCCCTTTTCACACACTGGTGGGTTCTGCTGGAACAGGAGGGTGAAGCCCCAGCACGTGCCCAGCGTGGCCACAGCAGCTCCCCAGGAAACGAAGAGTTGTACAAAACAGAACGAAGATTTTCTTACAAACTGCAGTGTTTACTGGTTGGTTTTTTGGATTTTTTTTTTGTATGTTTTCTTGTAAGTTTCAAAACTAGGTTTTGGGTCACTAATGGCTTGTATCTTTTATCTACAGTAAATTTAGCATAAATTTTTATTTTTAGGAATGTGTAAGGCATTTTGGTAAGTTAACTGTAAGGTCCAGGGTGAAGACTCATCAAACTGAAGTCCCTTCCTTTGAGCTGTCCTCTTTCCCCTGGAGAACAAAAAAAGAAGTGGGTTACTCAGCTGGGCCTCACCCTTATTGATGCTCATGGCAGCTCAAGGCCCAAAGCATTCCACAGATGGGCCAGGTCCTGCCTGTGGGGCAGGGAGGACCTTGACCACCATCTCGTGTGGTCTCAGCGTTTCCCAAAAGCCACCCAAATGGCTTCTGGCAGCAAGGACCACCTTGCCTCCACTGTTAAACCCCTGCCGACCCCTGCCAGCTGCACACTGCCCCAGGGCCTCCACCAGCACCAAGGGGAGGGACATGGCCACCACCAGTACCATTTCCTGAAGCTGTTCTTTCAACTTCTTCACCATTTCTCTCTCTTTGGCCAGTTGGTCCTGGGAAACCTTCAGTAGCTCCTGTAGTTTGGATGCTGCCTGGCCCAAGTCCTTTGTTAATTTTTTTTCTTTTTCAAGTCTTTCCTACATGGCAGTCAAGAGAAGGCACCTGCCTGAGCCTCCCTTTGCAACCTGGTGACCTTCCCCCCTTCAAAACGCCTCAGGCCACCTCGGGTCTGCACCAAGCTGTCTCAGTGACCACAGGCCAGGGGAACACTCAGTCCCCCCCTCAACAGGGAGAACAGGCACCCCCCAAAGCTCTCTCTGGCTCCCTGGAGATGCCGTGGGCTAGGACTGGATGGTTTCCCAGTGTGTGATAAGCCCAGCCTGTGAGTGTTTGCTCAGGGCATCACACTGATCTCAGCCTGCAAGGATGCAGTGGCTGTGGCCCTGCTGTCCTTCAGCCACGCTGGAGCTCTGAGCCCTCTCCTGCAGAGTAACCATGGGATGGGCCTCGCTCCTCAGAAATGATAAATCGTGCTCGTGGTCCTGCTCGCACGTGACTTTTGCTGTCGTGGCACAGCCAACTCACCTTGAGATGCTGGGCCTCCTCCTTGTCTGAAGCTGCTGCATGTTCAGCCAGTCTCAGCTTTTCCAGCTCTGCTTGCAAGCTGCGTGCTAAGCTCTGGGCCTGGAAAGGGACACGCTCGGTGAGCACAGAAGCCAACAGTGCCAGCATCTCCCACACATCCTGATCCAGCCATCCCCGAGTGCCCGCTGGGTGTGTCCTGCTGAGGAGCTGGGTGGTGCAGACACACAGGGCATTGCCTCCACCAGGGAGATGGCACTTCTCACTTGGAGCAGCAGGAAACCCAGCTCCAGCCCGTCACCCTCCAAGGAAAAGGCTGGCACAAGACAGGGGGGAACTGGGAGAGCTGAATTTGGGGGGCCAGTGATGCCACATGGCTTTAGCACAGCTGCTGTAAGAAGTTCTTCAGATGTGGGAGGGAACGCCTCACAGTGATGTCTGAGGTGTGGACAGTGATGGGGAAAAGCCTTCAGATTAATTAATTCCTGGGCTTCATTAGCAGCCAAGAATCCAGGAAGGCTTTGCAGACCCTGGTGTCCTCCTCGCCCACACCCACCTCCTCCAGCTCCCGTGCCAGTTTTTGCCGCAGCATTTGCTCCTTCTCTGCCAGCGTTTCGTTCTGCTCCAGCTGGGTTTTCAACTGTGTTGAGAAGAGGGGAAAACACCCAGAAATAAAATTTTAAAAAGATTCAAGAAATGAGCTAGCAGGGACATCATCAAAAGAGCTGGGCTGGACGGAAGAAATAAAACCAGAAGCTTTCCCCACAGCTCCAAAGGGCAACAGGTACAAGCATCCCCCCTCTGCAGGGATGCCAGGGCTCACCCCCAGACTGGGGTGACCCCGGGAGGTGGAAAAGGCTCTCCTCCAGCCCGGGCCTTCAAAGAAAGACTCAGCAGTCTTCAGTCACCCGGTCTCAAGGCAGTTTATTGTATGTTATCTAAAAGATTTTCTTCCTGAACTGCTGTGGTTCTTTCAGCAGGTCAGACAGAGGCACACACACACACTGACACTGTCTCGGACTCCTTCCCTCTCTGCATCTGACCCTTTCTGCCTGCCCCAGGGGCTGGTGCCATCTTTTATATCACACATTACGTGTTAAATGTTTATGGTTTCCCCCAATGTCTATCACCTATATTGAACAGTGACTTTCTACTCTAAACCAATCTGTGAGTGCCAACATCACCAAGAACATGGAGAATAGGAAGGAGAAAGAAGGAGGACAGGGCACGCCCAAATCCCTCCATCTTAGAACCTCTGACCCCCATGTACAAAACTCAGACCCCTCTGTACAGCACTCAAAGATTCTTCCTTTCACTTTAGACTACTTCTACTATAATATCTAAACTTTTGTGATTTGTTGTTCTTCCGGCAAGGTTGGTAAATTGTTCCATGGATCAGATTCAAAGCCACAGGGGTTTCTGGCTGCCTGCCAGGGTCTCAAATGCTTCTGACCTGGGCCTGGAACATCCAAGAGTGTCTGAAGGACACTTTGGGTTCCGACACAGGGAGATTGCTGATGCCAAGCCTGGGGCCTGCCTTAGCACTGCCCAATTCTGCTTGGTCCTCAGGCAGCACCAGCTGGGATGTGGGACGAGAGGCATGCCATAGAGCAAGATGTGCCTGGCAGGCCCCCATGACTGGGAGAAGGCTCCACAGTTAACAGCATTGAAGGAGAAAGACAGAGCACTGCCTCTGGTGAGAGGTGTCAGCCTGGAAGGGAACAGCTGCTGCTAATGCCCTCAGCCCAGCTGCAGCAGGATTTATGGAGCCTCTGTAATCCTAATTCTCCCTGGCCAGGAAGGGATCCTGGCACAGCTCTGTCAGGGTGTTGTCCCCTTCCTCTGAGGAGACTCTGAACCCCACAGGTCACTGTCACATGGCAGTGCTGGCCCAAGGGCTCTCAGCATGTCCTGCCTGCATCACCCAAAGCTTGCCAGAGGGCTCCCAAGGGGAACAGCCTGGTGAAATCAACTGCTACGTTCCCTGTGGGAACAGGACACATGGTTAATGGGGGCGTGCTGGGCTGGCTGCCCCCCAACGCAGGATGGAACACAACACAGCAGTGACAGCCCTGAGCAGAGCTGTGTGCAGTTCTCCATGCGCCGAGAGATGGTGACACAGGACGTGGGACGTGGTTAAGGGTCAGAGCCTTCCCAGGAGTGGCCTCCCCACCGTCCCCTCGAGCTGCAGGCTCACTTGGCTCAGCTTGTAACCCCACTACTTCTCCCTCCTGTACATGGCTCTTTGCCTCACTCAGCTGCTGCCTGACCTGAGGGATGAGCAGCAAGCCTGGCTCAGCGACACATCCCTGTGCCACAGCCCTCACACGAGCCACAGGGGCCTACAGACAAAGCCTGCCAGCTCTTTGGCTTGCACACCAGCTGGAATGCTTGGAAAACCACCTCAGTGTCTGCCAGAGCAGCAGAGTGGTATCTGACCTGGGAGCTGCAGGCTCAACAGCTCCCAGGGGTGCAGAGCAAATGATTCTACCTCATCTGCACAGAGATGGAGGGATGGATGGATGGATGGATGGATGGATGGATGGATGGATGGATGGATGGATACCCAAACCCCTGCCCCAGAGTGGTGTTGTGGTGACAAGTGCCCAGTGGTGGGGCAGCTGGGTTTTTTTGCTACACACCACTTGAGCAAGCCTTGCTGCTCTCCCTTCCTTCCCACCCCACCACAGGAGGAAAGACAGGCAAATAAAAATCTCCTCCTGGGTCCCAGCAGTCGGCTCTGACCGTGAGGAGCCCAGCAGCACCAGGTCAGCCCGTGCAATGGCTGTGCCTTCCTGCCCTCCCCCAGCCCACAGGAAGGGTGCTGGCCCCACAGCTGCTTTGCAAGCCAGCCCCAAGGACCCAGCAGAGCATCTCCCAGGGTCCCTCCTTACCAGGGCCAGCTCCTTGCTCTGCTTCTGTGTTTCAGTCTTTGCTGCCTCCAGCTGCTCCTGGGACTCTGACAAGAGCTGCCTCAGCTGCCAAGGAGGAAAAGAAAGGAAAAAAAAAAAACAACTCCTTTTATGCACTTGGTTTAGGAACTCTTTGGCCCAAGGAAGTTTTTTTATGATGCAACATCTTCCCAAAGAGGTCATGGTGTCATCACGTGCTGACCTGCCTGCTGATGCCTGCTCAAGCAAATACAGCCATGGGACAGGTCTGTCTCACCTGAGCCACAGAAACCACACAGGCTACCTAGGAGCAGCAGACAGCACCTCCATGACCCATCACCTTGCCCATGACTCTTAGCTTTAGGAGTCTACAACCCAGACTGGAGCAATCTCCATCTGTTTTCCTCTTTCTTTGCAAAGCTGCAGATCCCTGGGGCACTTCCCAGATGCCCAGGATACTCCTCAAATCCTCAAAACATGCATGGGTGGGGAGTCAGGGTTAGAAAAAGCTGAAGAAGGCAGCAGCCTCCACACTCACAGCTTCAACTTCTTTTGTGTAGTTCTGGCGCTCGGAGCTGGCTGTCTCCAAGTGATTTTCCAGTTGTGTTTCCAGAAGAGAGGTGTACTCCTTTAGCTGCATTAAAAGAGAAGAAAGCAGGAGGCGATTGATTGCTTGAGGTCCAATATATCCCAAACATCCTATGGCTAAAGTCTGCCCTCCCCAAAAACCTCACCTGATCCGTGCTCTGCAGATCTGCTTTCAACTTCTCCACCATGCCTTCCAAGGATTTCAGCTGCAGGTGTGACTGAAAGGATCAGAGAAGGACACTGAGCACCTCTGGCTCAATCAAAAACTGGCTGCTGTTTGACTCCCACCTTTCCCACTTCATCCTGTACCCATCCAAAGGAAGAATGGAGCTCTCCTTCCCAGGGAGGACAAGTCTAACATACACAGGCCATAAATGGTGGAGAGCAAGGCAACAGCTGTTGCCTGCAGCATTTCAGGTGGCTGCAGTTGGGTTTCAACACCTGAGAAACCAGCACCAGACTCAGCACAAGCTTCCTGCTGAAAGCACTTTTTGGTCTGGAAGCAGCAGTTTTCCAGTGAGGTGGCAAGGACTTCATTGTAAAGAGAGGCCAAGCTGCCAGAAAAAGCACTTAAACCCAGGCTGGTTTTTGAAGAGGACTCTACAGATGCTGAAGTTTTTGGAAAGGAGGAATTCACCCCCTCTCCACTAAGAGGCAGGATTGCTCTGGGAGCTGCCCTGGGCACCAGATGTTCTTCCCATCACAAACACCACCAGTGGCCACGTCACCCTGTGCAATCCCACACCAGCCCTCAGCAGTGAGCCAGCAGTGGGCTGAGAAATCAAACATCTCTTGTACAACAGCTTCCCCCACCTCCCTGCAGTCCCAGTTAACTCCAAAACCCCACGTGTTGGATGGGGAGCAGCCAGGCCATGGAAAACAGCTCAATCGCAGCTCTGCATTCAGGAGGGAAGATTCTACATGAGGTGGGCTTTTTGTCAGCTGGCTTGGTGACAGGAGGGGTAGATTTGGGAAGAAAAGGAAGCTCCTGTGTCTCGGTGTTCACAGCTGGCAGGAACACTGAGGGACACCAACCAATTTATAGCCAAGAGATTCCCCTTCTCCTGAAGTCCAGCTCCAGGAGCACCAAACCCAGCTGGGTCAGCAACACGCACCTTTTGGAGCTCCTCTTCAGAGGCTGTGAGCTTTGCCTTCCACACCTGCTCCTCCTCCTCCACGCTCTTCTGCAGGTTTCGCAGCATCCCTTCCTGTGGGCAGAGCCTCAGCTGAGCCCCAGCCTCCCTCAGCCCCCACCAGCTGAGCAGGGCAAGGGCTGGAAGCCTCGGCACATGCAAAGCCTCTTCAAGGATTTGGGCCAATCAACAGGTGACAGAATTAGAATCAGGTGGGGCTGGGGGCTCCTCATCCCTACTCTGGCTCAACCACCCCGGTCATCAGAGACCCTGCTGTGTCTCACCCCATCACCACCAGCAAGGTTTCCAACACAATTAGGCTGAAGAAGAGCTCTAGAAATTCTCCTTTATCCTGTTCCTCTGTCTCACTGACAAATACTCTACCACACAGCAGCTCCCCCAGCGCACCAAGGGATGCCCACCCTGAGCTCATGGGCAGCCTGGGCTGACAGGAGACCTCTCCAGAGGGGTTTCCAGTGGGAAGCCAACACAGTGCAAAGGGCAGGAACTTACGGTCTCTGCGAGGATCGTTCTGTACTGCTCACACTCTGCTTGTAAAGTGCTTTGCGCTTCCTCTGCCTCTTTTAATTTAAGAGCTGAATCCTAAAAGGAGAGGGAAAGGAAGGAGAGATGAAAAGAAGACACGTGACCCTCCAGCACACCCTCACCCCTCCACTTTCCAGCCATCACTTACGGGTGGCTCTGCTGCGACCATCTGCTGCTTTAGCACACCCACGGTCTTCTCCTTAAACTCCTGTAGCCACATGTCATAATCCTGAGTTGGGAAAAAAGAGAACAAGAAAGAAGGAGGATGCTGAGACCTCTCTCTTTGCCACGTGGGGAGGCTCTGGGGAGGTCTGAGGAAGGCTGTCCCACCTGCTGTGAGGACACGGTGACTCCCGGGAGGGCGGAGAGCAGCGTCTGCTGGGTTCGCGTCTGGAGCGCGTCCAGCCGTTGGGCCAGCTCCTCCTGAAAGAGGGACAAACTGCAATGGATGGAGGCCTTGGGCACCTGCTGGCCAGGCTGACAACACTGGTCCTGCTTTTCTGTGCCTACAGGGCTGGGGAAACCAGCCAACACAGAAAACTGCTGGTGCTGGGAACCACAAAAGCATCACTTCCAGTTCAACCATGTCCCCGGTTCCCCAACCATGACCAGTACCAGGGATGCACTGCCCTCAAGAAAAATTTTGGAGAAGCTTGCAGAAGAGTTGGGCCAGCACTGTTCCTAAGCAGGCAGGCAACCCAGGGCAGGCCTCCCCGGTGGCTTGGGGAAGCTGAATGTTTCCCTTCCAACAGCAGGGAAACGCCAGGCTCACCTTTGCCTTTGTAGCAGCGAGCAGTTTTTCCTCACACGCCTTCTCCACCGTGGTCAGCGCTTCCATTGCCTTCCAGTTCTTTTCCCGAAGGTCCTGTGGAGACCACACAGACAGGGCAATAAGCCACATGCCATGCCAAGGGCCACAAAGCTGCTTGCTGGCACTGCAGGGGATTTCAAAGCCTCTGCTTAGGGAACTGGGTTTGGTCAGGAGTCTTCCATCCCATGCGCACAGGCATTCCTTTCTCCCCTGGCTTTTCAGGGGCTCCACACCCCACATTGCTCTGGCAGTGCCCTGGATGGGACAGGAGCTCCAGAAGCAAGCTCAGGATGCCTGCAGGGGACACAGGCCAAGTGCAGGGATGCAAGGTGGCCTCCACACAAGTGACACCGCCCTGCAGTAGAGGGATAAGGAGCAAAGGAGCAGGAAGGTGTGAAGGAGCTTTCTCAGAGATTGCCTTGGCCCTACCAAGGCAGGATCTCTCTGGCTTACCAGGTCCTAAACCTTGCAAGAGGACAAGGGACAGACGTGTCACCTCAGGCAGCCCACCAGCTGCACAGCCTGCCAGGGGTATTCCTGCTCTCTGGCAGATGAGGCAATGCCTGCAGGGCTCTGTGGGGCAGCAAGAGCCTCTGGCCACACCCTGGAGCCACCAGGAGGTGACCAAGATGAGCTGTCTGACACACACTTACGTTGTTTTTCGCCTTCTGTTGCTCCACTGCCTCCCGCAGCTGTGTGGCTTCCCTTTCCAAAGCTGAGAGCTGGTTTGTCTTCTCCTGGAGTCTGGAAGGGCAGGATGCAGGAGTGAGCCTGAGCAGTCACCTCCCTCACGGGCAGCAAGCTCCCGAGATGGAGACACAGCCCTTCCTATCCTGGTCTGCTCTGGGATCTACACACAGCAGGAGGAAGAGGGAGCAGGACTGAAAACCACAGCCATGGTAATACTGGAGTGGGATCTGGTCTTCTACCCCCTTACCAGCAATAAAAAGCAATCACTTTACTGGCTGGCTGTACACACACAAAAAGAGGAAGAAGCAACCCAACATAAAGGCCAGGAACTCTGGCTTGCACAACTGGGGCTGCTCCTGTCCATGGCTCATTAGGCTGAGAGAGCCCACAGCTCTGCATTTTGAATGTATCATCCCACTATCTTGAGTAACCCTCAATCAGGGCTGCCAACCAGACAGCAAAGAGCTGCAGGTTCCCTCCACAGCCTCATATCCCCCATCTGCACTGAAGGGACCCTCAGTCTGAGCAAACCAAGGTTCAGGTCTTTGAGAAGAAATACACACATCTCTTGGGATCTCAGGACAGCTCAACAGTGCTTTCCTTTAGAGGGATGCTGGATGCTTGCTGGCAGTGGGGGCATCTGAGAAATCTTCCCCCATGCAGAGCCTGGGCCTTCTTGGAGGTGCCCAGCACATGGACAAGGAACAACAGGCAGGACTCATGACTTGGGAAACTCCAGTTAAATGCCAGGAGACCTTTCTGTGCTGGGGGGTGGGGGAAGAGGTTATCTAACACTGGAATAGGGACCCAGAGTGGTGGTGAATCTCCATCCCTGGAGATACCTGGAAACATCTTAAAAAAAACTTCCTCTGGCTGGCCCAGCCTTGAGCAGGGACTTGGACCAGAGACACCCCACACCCAGCACCAACACCAGCAGAGCCTCCTGTGCTGTAGGAGTGGCCAGGCTCCATGTGCCTGCCTGCAATTCAGTCCTCCTTCAGAATGGACTGGCTGTTGTATGGGGCCAGCACCAGAGCCAAATAATATTTTACACAGCACTGTTGGCCAGGATTGACCTTGACTCCCCAGCTGGGTAGCCCCAAGCCTGCCTGGAAGGCAGGAAGCCCTCAGCCACAGGCTCAGTGCTGGAGGAAGCCTGGGGCACATGGACAGCAAAGTGGAGGTGCCACTGCAAGATGTGCACCTGGACCCACCTTGACTGCAGCTGCTTCATTTCTGCTTCATTGGCTGCCTGGAAGAGAGAAGCACTTTGATTACCTGCCCCAGGCATGTGATACAGGTCAGCCCTTTCTGTGGCATCCCAGAGAGGATCCGGGAGCAAAGGTAACTCAGGGATTGTGCAAGCAGTGTCACCCACTCCCCTCCTCCCGCCCCAACTAAACGAGCACACAACCTGCAGGTCTCTGTCTTTTTCTGCCTCCCGCATCTGGCCTGCCTCCAGCAGAGCTTCGATGGACTTGATCCTCTCCAGAAGCTTTGCATTCTCCGAGCTGGCATCCTGCAGTTTCCCTTTCACGCTGTCCAACTCCAGCAGCTTACTTTTAACCTCTGCCTCGGAGCTCAGCAGCTTGGCCTGCAGCTCTGTTGGAGGGAAGGGTGATAAACACAGTCGGGCAGGTGCAAACAGACCTGGAGACTCCCCACCCTGCTCTGGATCTTAGCCAAAGAAGCCTTGGCCATGGATGCTTTGAGGAGGCACAGAAAGGGCAGGCAGGGATGCAGGCCAGCACAGGAGAGAGGCACAGGAGTGACACCCTGGGGTAGAACCACGGACCAGCCCGTGTCTTGCTCACAACCACACCAGGCAGCCTAACTCATCCCTGGATCTACCCGTCCTGCCCCAATGGATCCTCCAAGCTCTTTGGAGAGCCTCCAGTCTGCCCTACAGCTCTCCCCATGCTGATGCCAGTTCCTCACCAGCAATGCTCTGCTGCTGCCCTTTGGTCTTTTCTGCATCTGCCAACAGGCTCTTGTAGCTGCTCTGGGTCTTGCGGAGCTCGTCGCTGACCTCATCCAGCCTCTTCTGCAGCATCACCTCTGCCTCCCGTTGGTAAGCCTGCAGGGCAGGAAGAGAAGGCTTCCTGGAGCACGACAGACACCCCAGCCAGTTTGAAGCAAAGCTTCATGTGTCACATAATCTTATTTTTAAGCTGTGTTTCAGGGTATTAAAGTCATCCCCCCACCAAGCTCCCCCTGCGCACGAAGCAGCACGCGCTGGGCTCACATCTCATCCCGTGCCAGCCCTCACATTGGGAAGCAGACAATACCCAAATGTCTCAGTCCTGGGCCAATTCCATGGCCAACCTCTCCTCTGGAGAGCTCTGAAAAACCTCCCAGAACCCCGGTTCAAACCACCCCAGCCCAGCAGGGAGAGGTGCTGGCACAGGGCTTTGCAGAACAGAGACACCCGACCACGTTTCCACAGGAGGAGGAACTGTCTCTGCAGTTTGGGCCAGGCAATACTTTTTATTTTCCATCATAGAAAGCAGCAAAGAAGAGGCTGGCAAAGTGCAGGCCTTTTGAGGGGGAAGGCAAAGGAAGAGGAGGATGAGTTGCAGCTTTACAAGGGGCACCCTTGCAGAGGGAGAAAAATTGCTTTGCATGGCAGGGACAAGAAAGGGTAAACCAGCAGGCCTGCCTCTGTCCAAGGGATGCTTTCAGCATCACTAGGAAAGCAGAGCTGCTCTGGTTTTTGAGGATTTGACTCAGTATCCTCAGCTCAGAGCTCCAGGTGTTGCTTTGGAACACATTCTCCCTAGCACCTTAAGCACATTCCTGACTTTAGAGTCAGCTAGTGTGATTTATTTAATTAACATTTAAGGTGTGCAGCGAGCTGACAGCCCTGGAGTTCTCCCAAAAGTATGTCTAGGAGCTCCTGCTTTGAGCCAGAGAGGCAGCTCCTGCCTTCACACCAGCTGTGAGCTCACATCACCCTCCTAGCTCCTCACCTGCAAAAGCAGAAGGAGCCAAATGCAGCTCACCAAAAGGAGAGCTACATCCTCAGGCACACAAAAAATTAAGAGCAAGGATATGGAAGGCCATTTGTTCTAGGAACTCCTCTACAAAACTATTTTGGCATGTGCAGATAAAGGTCTCTTCCACCACAGCCCCTTCCTGAAGAGGCCAAAGCAATTCAGAGACATCCCTCACCCTGCCTGCTACACTGGGATTAATGCTCCCAGCACACAGCATAGCAACATCCCAGCAGGATCCCAGCAGGAGCACTGTCACATCCCAAGAAGATGCTCTTCCCTGTGTGAGTACAGCCTGCCTGCCAGCAACACACCCGTGTGCTCAGAGGCTCTGCTTGCGAGGTGTCCTTTCAACACCCCTCAAAACCCCAAACCCAGCCACTCCCTGCTGGCAACCAAAAAAGCCACAAAGTCCATCTCCTACACCAGGGAGAGAGAGCAACAAGCTTAGAACCATCTGAGTTTGAGAGAGAGAGCACCTGCAGAAGAATGGCTTCAGCCAGGGCACCCTGCGCGCTGGGCTCTGACGGTGACGCTACACAAGGGCCACAGGGAATGTGACAAGCTAACGGAGGGGAGAGCAACCAGGAAGCCTGCCAGGCAGCTTCCTTCCCAGCCATGGACATTCCTCTCCCTCCTAGCCCTTCCCACGTGCACGGATCCCCTGCCACTGAGCCACCCAGCCCTGCAAGGGGAGGGGGTTTGCCGGCGCCTGCCTGACCTGCAGCTGCTCGATTCGCTTCTCCGAGGCCGTCGCCTTGATCTCCCAGCTCTTCCTCTGCTGCTCCTCTTGCTGCAGCACCTCTGACTTCTCAGACAGCTCCTTCATCAGCTTGCTGCACTCCTGCCTCAACTTGGCCAGCTCAGCGTTTTGCCTGCAGCAACAGGAGCAGGGATACTTCAGCTCGCAGGCCAGCCAAGCCTCCCTGGTGCTGGCAGGGGGAAACACATCCTCCTGTGGGCCTGATTCAGGACTTGAAATGGTGAACTTTGTTTGCCTGTTTCTAGGACACTGCTGGTCCTTCAGGGAGGGGGTGGAAGAGCCAACAAATCACTTTTTAAAAGCCCTGTTTCAATCACAGGAGACATTCCTTTCTTATGAAGTAGAGGACACGTGGATCTGTGTTCCCAGACACAAGAGGAAGCACTACAGCTGGAGTCCACTCTGTAATTATTTGCCTGCTGTTAATCACCAGTCATTTCAGACTGTCTATAAAAAGGAGTGTGAAATTCTTCTACCTAGCTCCTATTTGTTCTGCACCCGCTGGGCTGGGCTCTGTTCTCTGCAGCATCACTCCCATCAAAGAGCTGCCTGCATTTCTTCTCAACTTTGAGAGTAGGAGCTCCCCTATGGGGGAAAAACACCACAGTGCCTTCTGATCCCCTCTGCCCCCTCCACTGCCTGTTGGATATGGCATCAGCACAGGTGACCCCAAAGGAGAGAGGGTTTCCCTGCCCTTTCACTTAGGAAGAACACCCTTGTTTCTCCTGGTGTACCCCCAAAAGCCATTTGGCAAGCTTTGCCTCCCTCATTCCCTCCTCCACCTCCAGCTAGTTGGGGTGTCTGCAGAACTACCTTTGGGAAAGAGGGTGGTCAAGCCAAGGTCTGCCAGAGGGCAGCCCCAGGCTCTGCCCCTCCTCCCAGCCTTACTTGCTTTCCATCTGGCTGGTAGCCTGGTTCAGGGCATCCCTCAGGATGGAGTTCTCCTGCTGCAGGCGAGCCAGCTGCGTGTTGGGGCCGTTCTCCAGCTGTTCCTGCAGGGTCCGGATCTAGAGGAGCCCAACAGGGGTTAATGCTACCACCAGCCCTTCTGCTGCCCTTTTTTCTGTCCCTGTAGAAGCCCAAGAGATGAGCAGGAGGGACTGGCAATGCAAGGAAGTGTCTGCTGATGCTGACAGTCCTCAGGGGTGTGACATCCCATGAAGATGCTCCAACGTGCCTCTTCTCCAAAGACATCTGGACAGAGGGTTGGGGGATATTTTGGGAGTGTGGGGGGTATTAAGTGGGTCTTAGAGGGGTGTAGGGGGACCTGAAGGGGTTTGTGAATCTGGGGGAGTTTAAGGGGTGTTTAGGGGGCCCTTAAAGGGGTTTGGGGGGGAAATTCAGCACCACGGCCCAGGAGCACCACAGGGCCTTGCCCCTCTCGCAGCTCAGCCTTCTCCAGAATGTCACACATGTGCCACCAGCAGCCACCTGGCAGAGGAAGGAGGCAGGTGCAGAGCACAGCCTGGGACTCACCTTGCCCTGCAGCTGCTGGGTCTCACTGACGTGGTCCTGGTAGCTGGCCTGCATCCGTGCCTGCACGGCCACGATCTCCCGCTCGCGGGCCAGCAGCTGCTCCTTCAGCTTGCCCTCCACGGCCACCGCCTTGGCCCGCTCGGCCGCCAGCTCCTTCCAGGAAAGGAGGCCCCCAGTTAGTCCTCAGAGCACAGGTTTCCCCATTTTAAGAGGATGTGGCCTCCTAGCTCAGCAGACTACAAAGTTTAGCCCTTTCATTGCTGCCCCCACGCCCAGGTACATTTAGCACTTACATTTCCTCCTGCATTTTGTTTTGGGCTCTGTGGCCACTGGATGCCACTGTTGTTCCATGTTGGGCCAGCTAAGAGAAAGGAGTAAGACAGCCTGGAATTTTATTTTCCTCCCTCAGGATAAATAACATCACACAACATTTGGGGCAAAGAAGAAAAATGAAGCAGATGGACTCGACAGCCACAAGTTCAGCATGGCAGGGATCTGTTCTGCCTTCAACACCCAAAAAGACATGGGGGCGGGGGGCTGAGTCAGGGAAGGGCACTGTAATTAGGATCAGGTTCCTTACAAAGGCACCATCTCAGCTCAGGGGAGCTGAAATGAGGCAGGATTTGCTTTTCTCCCTGAAGGAGGAGAAAGCTGCAATCTCTTACAGAAAGGGTTTTCCCCTGCTTCTCCCGTGGCTGCCAACGGGCACTGCCCTGTGGTTCTCTGGGCTGGCACCTCCCCAGACTGGAGCAGGCCCAAGAGAGGAGGGCACGGGGGAATCTCCTCCTCTTTTTGGGAAGAAAACAGCCAGCAGGTGAAAGGTCCAAAGAGCCCCATCAGGAGGGCTGAGATGTGGGGAGCAGGAGGCACATGGAAAGCCACCCTGAGCAGAGGCCACACCAGAGATGCCAGGAGAGCCAACCAGGGCTTACCTTGCTCAGCTCCCGCAGTTTGTTCCTGGCAGCAGCTGCATCCTCCTGCTCAGCAGAGAGCTGCTTCTCCTTCTCCTCCAGCTGGCGTTTCAGGACGGCAACCGGGTCACCCTTCTGCGTGGCCTGGCAGCACGGGGCGGCACATCAGCGGGGAGCAGCACCTCCAGAGCCATCCCCTGCACCCCACACGCGACATCCTGCCCTCTGCTCCAGGGACAATTCAGCTCTGTTCTCCCAGACGCCCTCAGGGCCAGCCTGCCCGAAACGGGGGTGATTCCCTCCCCTTGCACTTCCTGAGGCTCAGCAGAGCCCTACCGTGTGCCAGGTGTCCTGGATGATTCCAGCTTTCTCCGTCAGGATCTCGATCAGCTGCTGGGCCTCCCCCTCACTGAACACCATGCTGCTGACTGTGGACACGAGTGTCTTGTAGGGCAGGTACAGGGCCCCATCCGAATCCGTGGGTGCTAGGGAGGAGAGAGGAGGGATGGGCACTTCTGGGGACAACAGCAGAAATATTGTACCATCTCAGCTGGCTTCAAGCCCGCAGCTGCCATCTCAAACCATCATCCACCCAGATTTCCAGAGTCACATTTGGTACCTCTCTGAGGCAGAACAGTAACAGAAGTGCTGGAGATGACACCACACACGTGTCACCTCTGCCTGGCTCAACAGCTGGTCCCAGCAGCTGCCACCACCCTCTACCGAACGGAGAGACCCTCAGCAGGAGCTGGGAGTGCTTTGCCAACGCCAGGGGACTCAGACATGTCGGGCGTCAGAAGCTGGACCACACCAAAATACAGCCTTGCTGAAGGATGTCACTCCACGCAGTGGTGCTGGTGACAGCGAGGTCATCTCCCACCCTTCACCAGCCAAGTTTGTTCCAGCTCTTTGCTAAGGGAGCAACATGGCTCCAACCCTTGCCCTGCAAAGCTGGGAAAGCCAGGGAGCATCAGGGACCACGATGCTGTGGTAGGACCTCAGTGAACATGGTCACGATACACAGAGGGTGGCAGGCAGGTTTAGGGGTTCCTGCATGCATCTATGGCCCTGTGGGCTCATCTTTCTAGGAAACCACAGAAGGAAAAGCAGTTTGGAGTCCAGTAGCTCCAGAGCCCCTGAAGTCATTAACACCAGTGTCTCTTGAATACAAAGCTTTGCAGCAAGGCCCAAAGAAGAAGGAGGAGGAGGTGCTGCAGGTGCTGGAGCAGAGATTCTCCTCTAGAGAATGGACTCCACGCTGAACAAGGTTCCTCCCAAAGGACTGCAGCCCATGGAAGGCCCCACACTGGAGCAGGGGAAAGGCAGGAGGAGGAAAGGGATGCAGAAGGTGGTTGTAACAAACTGTCCACAGTCCCCATCCTCCTGCACCACTCAGGGATGGGAGGCAGAGGAGTCAGGAGGGAAGGAGTGAAGTTGAGCCTGGGAATAAGAGCGGGGGGGAAGGCATTGTTTTAATTTCTAAAAAAAAAATCTGTTTCTCATCTATTTTAATGGGGAATAAATTAGTTTTCCCCAAGTGGAGTCTGTTTGGCCAGTGACAGTAAGTGCTCAGTGATCCCTTTGGCAGGGCAGCACCAAGCCCTGGCAGCAGCCGTGTCTGTCCCCAGCCACAGCCGGGGCAGCTCCACCCCCGTGTGCAACCTGGCCCGAGCCTTGGCTCACACTTCACTCAGGCTGGCAACTGCAGGACAGCACACGGCATCCCCTGCTCAGCCCTGCTGCCTGCAGGGACACACCAAGCGGAATTCCGCCCCTCTCCAGGTGGAGTCGCAGGAGAAAAGTACCCCAAGCCATTCCTGTCAGTTTTGCCATCTGTTTGAGCGCTGAGGACGTGTCCTTGAACACTCTGAACACCCACTTTTATCTGCCACAGAATAATGTGTTCCTTTGCATTTGAGGAGGAGAGACCACGGCTGCTCGAAACACCTTGGTCGGACTGCAGTTGGCTTCATGGCACAAATCCTACCAGGAGCTTTCCTTTGCAAAATCCCACGGGGGCAGCTAAGACATCACTCTTCACTTTCAGGACATGAAGGATTGGCACTTCACACCCAAGGGAATCTAAGCTGGAGCACCCAAAAACCTCCCAGCTTAACAAATGCTAAAAGGTCACCTCCCAGCCACATTCCCTCAGCTCTTACAGCTCGGATTTAGGGCCGTGCTTTTCACATGGGTGCACGCAACAAACCAGTCACCTCCAGTTTCCCGACACCACCATCCCTGCAATACCCTCCAGGAGCACCTTCTCCAACCATTCCAAACCCCATCACTGTGTGGAGATGGCCTTCAGTAAAATCCTTCCCTCAGAAGAGCAGGTTCAAGGGGTTTAACCCAGCAGCTGCAAATGCCCCACTGAGTGGCAGGCCCTCTTCCAAAATGTGGGTGTGGAAACTGCCAGGCTGCACAGCAGGTTTAGATGTGCTGCAGAAGGGCAGCAAGAAGGGATGGATTTTAGTTTGGTGGGTTGGGGTTTCTTCTGGTAAAGAAAGAAAGAAATCCATGCACATCACATGACATCTTTGAGAACACCTGAGAGATTTCTGCCATGTGTCCACATGGGAACCCTTCCACAGGTCTGAAAGCATTCACATTTTTAGTGTCTGTAACTATCACTAATCAAAAATAAATCCCAAACTGTTCCTACTGGTACAATGAGAGGCAAGAATCCAGCAAGAGAGCTGATTTTCCCCTCCCTACACCTTTTTTATACTCTGAGAGTTCAGGACCACCTGATCTTTTCCATCTCTGAATCAATCAAGTAAGGCACAACTGATGATGGGCCAGTTTTCCCTGTGACAGACCCAAAGTCACCTCCCTCTAATTACGATCAATCCCCTGCAGTATGGAAACTCCATCCACCCTCTCTGCTTGAAGAATCCTTCTTCACCTCCACCAAAGGAGGAGGAAATGCTAGCGGTGACCCAGCTCCACTGAGAAGTGTGGGAGAGCTCCTCTGGACTTTTAACAGTCAGGGTTCTATGGGGAAAACACCTCATCCTGGCTTTCCACCCCTATGTGCAGCACCTTGGCAGCTGTCCCTCTCCCAGGACAGGGACGTGTAGCTCCCACTCACTCCCATCTGCAGAGCCCGTACCACAAATCCCAGAGGAACCTGTAACTCTCCAGCACCCGTGTGCTGGACCAAGGGGATACAGGCAGAGGAGTCTGGCCTTACCTGGCTCGCTCTTCTTCTTGGATGCAGCCTTTTTCTTGGCAGGTCCATCATGCTTCTGGTCCTCCTGGGCTGGAAGAGCCTCGGTTTTCTTGACGGTGACCGAGCTGATGACCGGGGCACTTTGCTGAGTGCCAACTGGGGGCACTGCCACAACGGGCACCTCCTTAGGGGCCACCTCCCGGCCGGGAGAACTTTTGGGGACACTGACAGGGGGCGGCACCAACACCGGGCTAGGAGCAGGCTCTACCTTTGCCACCTTCTTCTCCTTCTTCCTCTTCTCCTTAGGTGATGGAACAGGTTTCTCCTTTTCCTGGGGGACAACTGCCATGGCTGCAATTGGAGTCTCAACGGTTACGGGCTCAGGCACCACAGCAGGCTCAGGAACCACCTCCTTGGGAGGCTCCGTCACTTCCTGAGCAAGCTGCTGCTCTGGGATCTTTCCATTTGGTTTCTCTTCCTTTTTCTTTGCTCTTCCTTTTTTCTCAACTGTTTTTTCTTTCTTCTTTTTCTCTAATTTCTGCTGCTGGGTCTTCTCAAGCTCCTTGCGTTGCTTGGCCAAGGCTTCCTCGTAAGAGGTCTCCTTCATGGAGAAGGTGGACACCAGGAAGATCCCGATGGCCGAGATCACCATGAAGCCTCCGAAGACCATAACACCCAGCGTCTGAGGGTCGTACACATCCATCCTGCCTCACTCTTCTGTGCCTGCAAGACACCAGGACAACAGTTAGGGGCAGGAGGGGAGGAAAGAAATGCAATGGCTTTTCTGAGAAGGGTCTTCACATGGGCATCTGTGCCTTCCAATGGCACCGTGCACTGGGAACACTCCAGATTCACGTGGCTCAGGCTGACCCGCCTGCACAACCCCGAGTTTGTGCTCCTCTGCTACACTGCCCATGCACAGGGGTCCAGTTGTACCTCAGTGACTAAATTTCATCTCCACAAGAACCGAAGAGAAGGAATTAAAAAACAGGGATGCAATCAGAGACAGCCACGAGCCACATTCTACGTCCAGTGGGGTGGTTTTGTACGACCTTAAGCCATACCCGCAGCAGTAGAGAGCCCACTTTCAGACTGCTGGGAGCAGGTTGGCCAATATCTGGGCTTCCCCTGGAGCACCTGGCTTTTTCACTGCCCCCAGATGCATATCCAGGTGTCATCTTTGGGATAAAACATCCCCCTGGGAGGAGAAAGCTTTGCAGCAGCCCTTCCCTCTTGCCTTTCCCAGCTGTACACTGCTGCTGAGCAGCAGCAGAGACCACACCGTGTGCTCTGAGCCCTGGCAAGCAGGGCTCAGCCACACCTGGGGAAAGATGCTGCTATCTCCACCCCTCTTAATGGCTACTTGAACCTATCCTGGTGTCAAAGCCAATTTTTGCTGGCCCATCCACGTGTTTCATCCACCACGGCATCATTTCCCCGTGGCTCTGAGATGGCTCACAGTCCCCCAGCTGTTGGTGTCAGGCAGTTAATCTGGGAAGGGACATTTTCCAGGAGTTGCCATGGCTTCATTGTTACTCAAAAGAGAATTAGCAGAATGCAGAAAGGCCTCAGCTACCAGGAGTTCTCATCCCCACATTTAACTGCTGACATTATCGAATTTCCGCTTTAAGGGGTTGTGGGCCGAGGAGGGAGGGAGGGAGGAAGGGAGGGAGGGACAGGCTGGAAGGGGAGGAGGCAAAAATAAGAATAAAACTAAGGAGATCAGCATCTTTTCAAACCTCAGTGCTTGCAGGGAGACACCTCAGAGGCCCTTCCTTTCTAAGAGCTGGAGCAGCAAACTTGAATCTGCAGCTCAAAGCTGCTCGAGGTGGGGACAGTGCAGTGAAAACTCATTTCCAGCACTCAAACAGGGGGTGCAGAGCTGGGAGGAGCTGCAAATCTCCCACTGGAGATACCCAATCTGCCTGGGAAAGGATGCTGTAGCCCAGCTCTCCCTGCCCACCTCTCCAAACACCACAGGTAAAGCAGCAGAGAGAGAAGCTGGCAGGCAGGAGGGCTCTCCATGCCAGCTGGAACCAGCCAGCCCTGTCAGGGCCAATTTTCTACCCCAGGGCACCGCTGGAGATCGCAGCTGATACTGCAGGCATCACTTATTACTATTTCACATCTCCCTGGCCATCTTGCACCTGAACGGCCTCAGCCCACTCTATCCCAGCACAGCTGGTGCCAAGTCACGGCCTCCTGACTAGGGAGCATTGCTCTGGGAGGGTCCCCACCAGGACAGACAGGTAATTCCTAACCCACAGTGTCAAAAGGACTGGAATTCCTCTCCCTGTCAGTAAATAAAAAGTAGGGCTGGAGAACACATACCCCCGATCTTGTGCCGGGTTTAGGGCTACACCAACGCACCCAGGAGCTGTTTTAGGGCCAGAACAAGGTGACCTCACCCAGCAACCCCAACATATTTGTAAAAATAAGCCCTTCCTGACCTCACAACACCACAGTTTCAAATCTAGATAAAAATCTGCTGCTCCAGCTTGGGGCAAGGGCATCCCCAAGTGCTGACAAATGCACTCCAACCCCATCAGGCAGTACTGCCACCCTCCAAAGCAGCTTGATGGAGCCCATAGGGGATGGGAATGGGGCAAGAAATCCTAATCTCCACTAGGGATGGATGAGAGGACAGAGACAGGGGTGGTGAGGTGGGTGAGATGGCAGTGCTGGATGGGGCACCATGGCACCAGAGCCGTGTGTCTGCCCACTCCTTAGCCCACAGGACTGTGTCCAGAAGCCCTTCCAGAGCCCCATACCCTCTCTCCCTCACAGAGAGCCTCACCCAGCTCTCCATGGGCTGCAGTAAAAGCTGCCTGTACCTTGCCTCCTGCTTTGAAGGCAGGGTGAGATAAGGATGTAAATGAGCACTAAAGTCCTTCGGAGCGAAACAAAAGCACCCCAGCAACCCCCTCCAGACCAAAAGCAATATGGGAACAAAGCAGCCCAGAGCACCGAGGAGCTGTGGACCTGCAAAAGAGCCCTGTCAGCTGCCAGAGCTCCTGAAAGCAGCCGAGATGCTCAGAGAGGCCATCCAAGCTCCCACCCAAGCTCCCACTGCTCGAGCAGGGGGACCCCACGCTGCTCCCAAGGACAGAGGTGCCGGCAGAAGATCCACAGGAGGAGCAAGAGGTGCCAGCCAGGGACTGACCCCTGCCAACCTGGGTCCTGTCCCAGCGCTCGTGCCCCGCAGCCCCGGCGCTGACTGCGAGGAGCGAGTTCTACCTGCAGGGCTCCTCCTGTGCTCGGGACTTGGCAGCACCAGCCCAACAGCTTGTTCAGGGATGAGCCCATCTCTCCAACGGGGCAGAGACAGCCACACGAGCTTAAATCAAGCCAGGCTGGCCTTGGCATTTGGGGGATAAGGAATAGTCTTCCTATGGGAACTTCCTGGTGCACAGATGCCAGAAGCATTTATCCCACAGTGCTAGCACCCAGGAGAGAAGCTCTGCTTTGACATTTCCTGACCTTGCCATGTCTGCCCTTCCAAGGGCTGGAAGTTTGCTCCTGGATTTGCACAGCAAGACACCATGCCCCTCGCAAGCACGTGTGCCCTTTGGCAGGAAAGCCCTTCGTGGTTATCACCTGGACCACGTCGTAGCCAGGACATGGCCAAATAGGGCACCAAAGGTAGTCTCACGTGTTCAGCTTGACAGCCACGCCTGGGAGAGGCTCAAAGACTTCAGGATCCTCCCTCCTGTAGCTTCTGGTCCTCCAGGGGCGTCACTCCTATGATGGCATTTTTCCATCTGCCTGGGAGAAGGCTGTGTGCCCAAGAAGTGCGTGAACACCAGCAGTCATCAGAGTCCACGCTCAAAGTATCAAGTTCACATCCAACACTGAGCACATTTACTTCCATGACATTTCTGGAGCATCCTACACTCCTCTCCCAGCCAAAACAGCAGAAATCATCTAATACCTCCATACACAAACTCCTTTCCCAAAGCAGCTGGTCCAGGTAAAGCCTTTCCCCACCACGAGAGCAGGAATATGGTGAACTTCACTTGGTATTCACTTGGCCTTCTCATGTAAAGGAGCTGGCTGAAATGCTGTGCTCTGACTCTTCCATTCCTGCGGCTTTTTCTTGTTATCCCCCAAGCTTCCCAAATTCCCAGATAACAGCCCAAGAGACCTGAACTCCCTCACCTCCCTGCACATGCAGCCACCTCTGTTTGACCTGAGCAAAAGTCCAACTCGGCTGAAGGAAGCAGAACCAGAAAAGCACTCAGCCTCGCTGGTTTTCCAGCACTAAACAATTTCCAGGATGAACCAACCCAGAGACATGTGACATGACAGCACCAGGGCCACGCTCAGTGTCTTGTGGTCACATTTGTCACTGACAGCTGTGGCAAAAACCAGGCTGGAGCCGTGCCACCTGTTCAGCCTGTCCTCCCATACATGAAATCCATGGGAATTGAGCATCTTTAAGACCCAGCCCTCCACCAACCCTTGTTTAAATCACCCAGGCCACACAACGAGCAATGGAAGAGTCAGGTTGTGCAGTAACTACAGACATCTTATTTCTTCCCACAGCCAAAGGAAAACACATGTTATCTCCTCCTGGCGTCAAGAGGTGCTGCAGATAGGAAAAGATGCTCTTTTCAGGCAGGACACTGACCCCCTGCAATCCAAGGCTTCCACTTTGCCATGGTGTGAAGGCGGCATCTCAGTTTAGAGCAGTGCAGCAGGGGTGATGAGGGGCCAGAGGGCAGAGAGAGAACTGGGTTCGCACAGGCGGGCTCTGCATAACCCACAGCAATGCCTGCCTGTGAAGCTCCTGCAGCTTCCCTTCCTCTACATATCCCAGCAGCTTAAAAAAAAGGAGGGAAAGGGCAAGGACGAGGGAACTGGGAGGCCTGATCAGCAACAGCACTGCCAGCAGATAAAAAAACCATCACCAGATACTTCTCCTGGAGTTTTTCTCTCCACTTTGTTGCAATAGAGACAAAAATTAAAAACAAACGAGAAAAGCCTGCACGCCGTGAGCAGATCCTGCCCACGTTGCCAGCAGCCTCTGTTTAAATACATTTTCTGTGTAAGTGACTGTGCACTTCCAGCCTCCCAGCAGCATGTGCTACTCCACACAGCAACTCCAGACCAGCCCATCGTCAACAGTTATAGCTCGACTTAATTGAACGTGTCTTAGTGCTCCATTAGCTCTGGCGGCAGCAGCCAGCTGGCTTGTGCTTGCCAGCAGCGCTGCCAGCTCCCTTCCTGAGCCCGGGAGTGAGAAAACAGGCAGAAAATACGTGTATATATAGGAGAAGAGTGTAACAGCACCACAACACAGCTGCAGCTTGACTAAACTCTGCAGCGGCTATTAGAAATTTTCTCTCCCCTCGCTGGCGCGAAGAGGCATTTCAGTGCCGGTTCCCCTCAGCTCCTCCCTGGGGCTCACATCCCGGGTAGCCTCGGCTCCTTCCAGCCATTTCCCGCCGGTGCGGGGCCTCGAGGCAGGTGGGAGCTGGCACTGCGGGCGCGGACACCTCTCGGCGCCGCTCAGCCACGTGTGCAGCACACGCTCCTCCGCCGCACCGCTCCCCCGGCAGGGCGAGGAGCGGAGCCGCGGGGAGGCTGCTCTCGTCCCGGCTGGAGAGAGCCCGCGGGGCGCGGGGGTCTCCGCCCGGGGGGTCGCTGCCTCTGTCCAAAAGCTGCGCGCTGCCGGGGGGCTCCGGGTGCCAGCAGAGTTTCGTGGGGGGGGGGGGGGGGCTTAGTTAAGGAAAGAAAACGGACAGGGGGGCAGCGGCCCGAGCGCCGGGACCCTGTGCGAGCGCGGTTAATCGGATTGGGGATTGTCACCCGGGACGGCGGCGCCGGGGGCAGCGCGGGGCCCGCCGCTCGCCCTGCCCGCACACGCCGCCATTCCGCGCTCGGGGCCATTCATCCGCCCGGCCCCGCCGCCCGGAGCGGACCCCGCGCCGGGACCGCCGCCGCCGCTCCCCGCGGGGCACGGGGGCGGCCCGGCCCGGCCCGGCCCGCTCCGAGCGCCGGGGCCGCGGGCAGCGCCGGGCGGGGGTCCCGCGGGCAGCGCGGGGCGATCGCGGAAGCGGTGCTCGGGGCAGGGGCCGGGGCAGGGGCCGGGGGCAGGGAGGAAGGGAGGGAAGGAAGGGAGGAAGGGCTGCCGCCGCCCCTACCCACCCGTGCCGGGTCGCGGTCCCTCCTCGCCGCCGCGGCCGTGTGGAGTCGTGGCACTTTCCGCCGCTGTCTCGCCGGGCTCGGCCGCCGCGTCCCGCCCCGCCCCGTGGCGTCCCGCCCGCCGCTCCGCGCTCCGCCGCGGGGCCCACTCAGCGCGCCGGGCCGGGCCGCGCCGGGCCGGGCCCTCCCCGCGGGGCAGCGGGGCTGCAGCGCGCTCCCTCCGCGCCTCTGCGGAGCTCTGCCCCCGGGCTGAGCGTGCCCCGGCCGCGGCTGCCCGCCGGCCGTGCCCCGGCTGTCAGCCTCGTCCCCGGGGCACGGCGGGGAGAGCGTGGCTCGGGGGTCCGGGGAGCGCCCAGCCTGCGGCAGGCTGCTGCTCTGTGCTGGGGACCCTCCTCAAGGGCTGGCAGTGGGCACCGGGGAGCAGATGGCACCCGAGAGATGCCTAGCCCCAGCGGGAGCCTTTATTCAGGGTTTGCAAACGCTGTGCGGTTAAACAGCGCCGGGACTGCTCCATCGCCCAGCAGCCTGCGGGTCGCAGGACAGGGAGAAAGCCGTGGCCACGCAGGATGGCGGCTGTGCTCTTGGCACATGCCTTCTCTGTGTCTCCCGGCCTGGTTGTGACCTCCCACGGCAAGATTTATCAATCAAGTGCCTGTTCACACCAGAGGGAGTTTCCTATCTGGAAGTGGGTCAGAAGGGACTCCTCTCACGTCAGAAGCAGCCGCTAGGCTGAACCATTGGAGAAGAGCCAGAGCATCTTCAGGAGATGCTGCACCCTGCCAGCCTGTAATCAAAATGTGAGAACCACCTCAGCCCCATCTCCTCAGGAGCGTGCGTCCAAAACCAACCAACACCCCGACACCCAGCCGAATGGGAGTGTGAGGCTTGGCAAAGAGGGTTGGTGTGACAGGGCAGAGGTTTGCTGCCTACTCTTAACATACAGGTGGCATTGGCTACACTTTCTATCCCAAAACAGACAAAAGGGCTGGTCTTGTGTGGGAATATGTCTCCCATGCCTCCATACCTTCAGCCAAGCTCAGAGTCGTCTCTTTCCCTACCCTGCATTCTTCTTGGCCACGTTGTGGTGCACAACCAAGCGTCTGCGCTGGCTGTGGAGTAAGAAAGGAATCTATTTAAAAACTGTCTGTGAGGGAGTGATAATTCACCATCACAGCACAGGCTGTCGGGACCTTCCAGCCTCCTGGCTTGGCACATCAACGGTACTGTATTTCAGTGGCCAGATCTTCTCAGGAGGTGGCCACTGGGGCTGCTCTCAGTGGTGTTCCTGGGACTGACATCAGCTGCCACTGGATTGTCACCCCCTGCCTGGAGAACAAGCCGTGCTATTGAGGCCAGGCTGGGGAGGACAGTGGGTCCTGCCCGCAGCCTGGTACATCTCGACACAAGGGCAAGGGGAGAATAAGTGACTGTTTCATGAGGGCTGATGTGGTGGGAGAAGAGGAAAAATATGCTAATGGAGAAACATTTCAGCTAAATATGATAACACAGCTTCTGCAAGGGGACCTGAAATGGTCCCCTTGCCCATGGTGGCACTCATGAGGACTTGGAGGCTCTTCTGGGTTTTCTTTTGGGGCAGGGCGGGGCTCCCCACTTCAAGCAGGACTTGCACTGGGAAAACCCATGATGACCATGATGCCTCCAGGCAAAGGCATAAAGGTTTGGGATCCATCCCTGCCTCAGTCCACCTGGGATCATCAGCTCATTAGACTCCGCAGGGACCTTCTCCAAACCAAAGCACCTGGCTGCAGGGACGCAGGGGCTGAACAGCACCGATGTCCTGAGTCCCCATTTCCCTGGCTACTTTTGTGGTGGAGCATGCAGCCAGGCACCCCTTCCAGCCCCCTGCCATGCCACGAGCATCCTGGGAGGCCATGGGTGCTCTCTCATGCCTGCTGGGTGTGAGAGACCCGAGGCTGGGCTCGTTCAAGCTCTCTTAGCAAGGCACTGAGCCCTTCAGTGGGGCAGGGGCGGGCACGCGCAGCCCCAGCCACACAGCCTGGCCATGGGGAGCTGGGCTCGCTCTCAGCACCTCCAGCCAAAGAACAACTGAGTGTCTGCTTCAGCATGGAACAATAATGAGGGCAGAGCAACGGGGAAAGGCACAGTGTGGGGTGACACCCCAGGCAGGCAGAGCTGAGATGTGAGCCTGGGTGCCGCTGCCACCGTGGCACAGACGTGCTCAGGGGACCGCTCCCTCTGCTCCTTCCCCAGCTGTCTCTGGGGTCTGTACACAATGTCTGAAACCCTTGCTTGCCCTCAGTTCCCCAGCCCCTGTGTGGCTGGAAGCGGTCTCCTTCCAGAGTGTTCTTCCCAGCACCCACAGCCCCCGTTGGGCTAGTCTCGGGTCTTTCCCCTTTCCCCTTTATAAGACATCAAGTGGATACCTCCCATCATGGTGTTTCCCCCTGCACGTATGCTGTTCTTCCAGACCGCTGGGATAACATCAGTGTAATTTGATTTCACCTTCATAATGAAGGCATTCTCCTTAAATACTAAATTCTCCTTAAATTCTCCCAACTCCTGCCCAGAGGCAGAATCCAGCCTAAATCCAGAGGTCTGTGTACCCTGTTGTTAAAACAACCAAAGCACTGACAATTTTCCACAGTCGTCTTCACTACTAGAAAGTTTTTTTTGGGTTCAGTTTGAAAATCGCTTGCTCCAGCTCAAGTTTTTCAGTTTCTACTTATTTTTGCATCCACAAGTCTTTGGCTGTTGGTGAAGAAGCTGTTGTTTAGCCCTGGAATAGCTCCAAATCTTTCCACTGGGTGTATTAGTTATCCTGAACTCCTAACCATAGCTGGGGTATTTTTAGCTCTGCGCAGCAGTCATCAAACAAACTCTGCCACAAGGCCTGCAGGACTCCCTGAGGTCCCCCACAGCCCAGCTCCTTCTGAAGCTCCAGGCTCAGTTGTGCAGAGATGACCATGAAATCCCACCTGGGGAGCCACCCAGGACTGTGACCAAGGGTTTTGTGCCACCCCCATGAGATCCACGCCCAGGCTGCAGCTGAGCACATGGACAGGCACAGCTCGTGCTTGCTTACAGGAGAGCAGGGAGCTCTGCCTGGCCTTGTGGTGCCCTCATGGAGGTGTAGAGGTGCTTGCCCCCTGCCCTCACTCCCACCAGGGAATACTTCCTGCTGCAGAAATACCAAAAAGCTGGTAGGAACAAGAGCAGGGCAGCCCCTTGCTCCAGACTCGGCTGCTGCCTGCTCTGTGGACGTGATGCTGCATTGTCTCCTGGCCAGGCTGATCCTCCGAGCAGCATCACATCCACACTTGTTCTTTTTGAAGACTCTGGAAGCAACCTCCCCTTTTTCATAAAAGAAGGAATCAGTCTGTCTGGCCTCCCCTTGGCTCCCTGGCAGTTCCTCCCAGCCTGCGTGCCTTGCCAAGCCCTTGCTGGTCTGGGTTTAATAAGCAGCGGCTCTGCTTCAGGGATGGAAATTAGAGGTGGATGCTGCAGCAGAGCAAAGTGCAGGGACGTGGTGGCAAGAGCTTCTGGATCCCTCCTTGCCCGTGTTTCTGCCATGGCACAGCTGAGGCCTGGCTTAGAAAATGCACCGTGCCACAGCTGGATTTGCTTTTGGAGCAGGGTGTACCTCCTGCACAGCCTCCCTGTTTTTCCACCTAACTCCACATGGGATTGGAAAATACCACTGGAATATGAAATATGAACCAGGACCTGCAGGATGACCCCACGTCAGTGGGCTAGCAGCCAGAGAACAGTGGGACAGCCCAGTTCCCAGCAGACACTAAATCCCTGTGTCTCTGCAGCTGGGCTTTGCCCTGGGTGTTTGTAAAATAACACTTTTCCAGGAGCACTCCTGGTGTTCACGCCTTAGATCTCTGTTCTGCTGTTCCCCTGCCCCAACAGCTCCGCTGTGTGAGGTGCCCCAAATGCTGGCAGGAGGAGAGCAAGTCAGGCAGTCACCAGAAGCCAGAAGTTCAATGAGCTCATCTTTGGGTCCACCAACAGTCGAAGTGTTAGAGAAGTAGATTGGTAAGGAGCTTGGAGTCAAACCAGCTGATGAAGGGTTTGAGAAGGGAACCTCTTGCCTTCCTCCCCACCTATTTCCCATGTTGCCCACTGGCCTCACTGTGGCATCCTTGCTTCTGCCCTCATGGCCATAACTGAGCTCCCATTCAGGTGGAACCCCATCTGAAATTGGTGAATATTGCTCTGGGCCATCTCAAGGCATGAATAACAAATGTGGTTTGTAATGGGGCAAGGTCAAATATCCATGTGCTTCATCTTTTCCTCCATCCCTCACTGGAGATGTTTGAAGCAGAACTTAAACCTGTTCTCTGGGAGAATTTACTTAAACAGCTTCATCTCCACAGAGGGAGGGTTGTGAAGCTGCGCCACCCCTGTAGCTCAGCCAGCAATGAAGGAGTGTTAAAACCATCTGATTTCAGACCCCTAGATGCATCTGCTGTGGATAAGGCTTGACACCAAAGAGATCTCCCAACCAGTAGCTTCATGCAAGCAGCTCCTGCTCTCTGTGGCACTTAAGAGCCATTAAATCAGGGCCCCTGATTATTTTCTCTCTCTTTCTCTGTGTGTGTGTGTGTCTTGTTGGCACATGGAAAATATTTTGCATTCTCCTGTTAACTCTTTCCCAGAACTTTGCATTGTTTCAGCTGAGAACAATTCCTGGCAGGAGGAAAGCAGGAACAGGTGAGTGCCTGGCCAAGGATGTGCTGGACAGGCTCAGACCCCATTTAGGATGCCTTAAGGTACCAGGGATGTGCACCTCAGCCTGTGCCAGAAGTTAACATTCCCTCTGCCACGATGACAGGGAGCGGGATGCACCCGTGTCCTGTCTGCTGCTCATCTCCATCCAGCACATACCACGGTCCCCCAAAACCTCACCAAAAAAATTTTGGGCTGTTTGGGGTTTTCCATGCACTGGTGGCCTGCAGGGCTGTAGGACCAGCCCTCTGTAGCCTCAGCATCAGCCTAAGGTTACTCAGAAAGGGCAGCTGGTGGACTGAGTGTGGCCGGATCTGTCCAGATGTGAGCTGCGATGCTGCAGTGGAAAACTGTATCCCTGTGCCAAGGCAGGCTTGTAATAGGAAAAGCCAGCCTGAGGGCAAAGCAGGAACACGAGCTAATTTGGGAACACAATGGTTATGCTAATCAAAACACCTTCCAGAGGAGAAGGGAAGGAAATTACCTAATCCTTCACGTGCAGTCTGGTGTCCCTGTGCCCAGGCTGGGGGACCAGGGCTATGCACAGCTTGGAAGAAAGGGCATTTCCATCTAGGCAAGGAAAAAACCCCTGGGACCTATTCCCTCCAGACCCTCTCCATCCAAATGGGCTGAGAGAGAGGAGACTCCTCCTCTTCCCATCCCCAAAGTGGCTTTAGGTCCCAAAAAATTCATGCTTCTCTTGAAAGTTTGGCTGGACACAAACTTATGTGACTCAGAAGCTTAGCAAGAAACTTCATCAGAATTTGGCAGGTCAGCTGAGAAGGGCTGAAGCAGTTCAGGGACGTGCAGCCTGCCTTGCTCCACTGCCAGCAGACTGGGATGGGGCAATCACTGGCTCTGTCAAGGGAACTCTTCCCACATCCCATGGATGATCTTAGCAGGGTTCATGCTCATTGCCTGACTCAACATCTGGAAACTGTAATCCAACTTAAAGCAGCCCAGGAAGGCTCTCCTAACAAGCCAGGAACAAGCACAGCTCCCAGCTTTGAGAAATCCCGGGCCATGGCCCCCAGTAGAGAATTTAAGGTATTTTGGGGATGCTCGTGCTACAGAGTGTGAGTAGAGGACAGCAGTGCACTTTCAGCATTCAATAGCAAGCCACAAAGTGCCTCTGGCTTAGAAGAAACACACCTCAGCTGAGGACAGGTTGAGGCTCTCCCACATTTCCAAGGCTCCTCTGCCTACTGCCCCCACACCTCCAAGTGAAACCTGTGCAATGCCTTTTCTCACCTGGCTGAATCCAGGAGCCAACAGGGGAGAAGAGTGAGCCAGAGCCAGAGGTTTGGATGCACTTGGAGGGACTGCAAAATACATGCATGACAGCCATGAAGGGAAAGCCAAGAGCTGAAGGGGTTTTTCTTCTGTTCCATGAAAAAATACACTCTATAAGTGGAATATTTTTCTGGATGAGAAGAACCCCTTCATAGAATATGGATTTTTATTCTGCCTTCATCACTCCAAATTTTGTGTGGGGGAAAAAAATTAACTTGCCATTTTTTCCCCTTTGTCCTGTTTGAATGTTTCTCCAGCCTGCAGACGCCAAAGGGACACCCCTGGGAGGTGGCGCTGGTCTGTGTGACAGCAGTGGAGGGGAGATGGGGAGCCATCCCTCCGGTCTGATGGGGGGACAGGAACCTTCACTGTGGGAGCTCAACACCACCTAGGCTGGCACGGCTCCCGCTGCTCATTCCTCTGCTCCTGTGCACCAGCAGAAAGCAGCCAAGCCCCCCCCAGCATTTTGTTAAATCTCTTTATTCCCATCTCACTTCTCTGCTGCACATGAATCTTAGAGTGAATGTCTCTTGCTGGGTACAGGCATCCAACACACCCCCACTGTTGCAAAGAGGACTTTGCAAAGGGCCAACAGCCCCTCTCTGTTTTCTCTGCAGGAAAAAACCTTACTTTGAATGTCCTGGGATCTGCCACATCAGCACTGAAATGTATCAGAAGGTCTCTAAAATAAACACACCTAGGGATGGTTATTTACCCAAAGAAGCAGGAGAAAAAGAAGAAAAAAAGAAGATAAGAAAGAAAAGGCTACTTTTTTTTCTAATTCTAATTTTTAAAGCAGTTTCTCTTCCAAAAAATGCAGCTGGAAACCTCGGGCTTGGGGTTAAATCTGTGTGTGAGGTGGCACTGCATAATGCCAAGGTAAATCCTAGCTCTGAATTAGTCTCCTTAGAGCAGAGTCATGTACCTGCACATTGCTGTCCAAGAACATGCTGTGCTCTCTGGCTGCACACAACACTTGTACTCAGAATCCTGTCTCTGAGCAGAAAAGGGATTTTTATATTAGCAAACAAAAAACAAACCAATAAATAAATAAACCAACTCCTCTCCAAGTACACATACTTACATACAATTACACGCAGGTGCCAGGCTGGCATTTTGGCCAGGTGAGGGGCTTGAACCTGCTGCTGAGTGAGGGTCAAAGCAAGCCCCAAATCTTGCTGCAGCAGCACGGTGTGAAGGCTCATGTTGGAGTGTCAAAACATGGTGTTTGGGACTTGGGGAAGGTCTCAGGGTGTGCAGGGGGAAGCTGCAAGTTGTGGGAGGAATCCAGAGTCCAGTTTCAGGTTTGCCAGAGGTGTCTCTGTTGTCCCCCCACCATGGCACAGGAGGCTGGTGTCAAACTGACACTCCAGGGTGGTTCTTGTGCCACCCCTGTGCTTGGCTCACTTGTTGCTCACATTTTGAGCTCCCTGGATACTCCTGCACCAGCTGACACACCAGTGACTCCAGCCTGGCCTGCTGCTATCCAACCTCGCTGCTATCTCCTTGTTTTTCAGGTGTGCTGGAACAAAACCTGCCCTGGAGGGGAAGGCACATCCCCAGCCACTCACACGTGGGCTCTGCTCTCCCAGCACGGCCCTGAGCACTGGAAAACCTCCGGCTCGCATTCAAAGAGGACTTTTGGCCAGCAGTCACCTTGGCAAGGGGCAGTGTTATTTGGTGTTTGACAAGGGCCTTAAAAGTAAAACTGGAGCAAAGGAGGTTGAATGGGAAAGCTGGGAATCAGGTCACCATGCCTCTGGTCAGTTTGAAGTGCCCTGACACAGCAGAGCTGTCCCGTGGACAATGGCCTTGGGTTGCTCGTTCCTCCCGGGAGCTGAGCATGGATCCCCCCGCAGGCAGCAGAAGTGCTTCCCATTTCCACTGCCATGGGCAGAGGCTCTTGTAAACCTCTTCATACAGCCCAATTAACCTCTGGGAATGGCTTATAAAGAACAACATGTTGTAAAATCCAAACATTTAGATGTGCCGTAAGTGCCAAGATTATCTTTAAAAGCCCCTGCAGTGAATCCTTTCAAATAACACATTTTGGGGTCTCCCTGACATTGCAGCACATGCTTAAAACTTCACAGAGGGCAGGGAATTACACTTCTCAGACTTCTCAGCTGTCCTGGTCAGACACACACATGTATATTTACACTGCAAGCTGTACTTTGACTCTGTGTACTGAGAGAAAGACAATGTAAAGTTTGTATGCACTGCTGCCTCCACTCCTATTTGGATTTTAAAGACCTGTCTTGACTCCTGGATGAGATGCATTCTCCTAAAAGTGTCGCATTTCCATCAATGCCTAAAAAAGCAAGAACAGGTACTTGTCAGCCTGCCCTAGTACAAATGGAAAAGCAAGTACCAGACTTTTTTCCAATAGCCAACTCTGTAGGTATGACTGAGGGCACTCTCGTGATCATCAAAGCCCTGCTCAACCATCAGCGCCTGTGCTGCTGCCTGGAAGGTTGGTGTTTCCAGTGATGGCTCTCCACCATCCAAGGAGGAGGATCCATAGGCTCCACAGTGGCTCAGACCTATCTCTGCACCAGCCTCTGCTCTCCAAACTACCCCCTCGCTCTAGGCTCCTCTGTTTTTAAATGTCTGGCCACGTTCTTCTGTTCTTCAGAAGGTGCTGAACACCTACAGCCAGGGCTTTTGCTAGAAAATTTTCCTCATTTAATAATAGCCAACCAGACCATTTGATTTACCCATGCTTATTGATTCATTGACTCTACTGATGAGGCTACATTTGTTAATTCAGCCAGTTGAATGTTCTGCCCTCCTCACGTAAGCAAACAAATAAAGAGGGAATAAACTCACAGCAAACATCCATTCCAGGGAGCCCATGTCTTTGCAAAGGGCTGTCTGAGGCTCAAAAACAAATGAAAAATATTAATAATGCTGCCTGACACTGCTGAACCTTCCCCAGCTGCACCAAATAATTTGCAAGGGGCAAGTCCACAGTGGATCTTGTGAAGTTTTAAGATTTACGTGGGGCCTGCTGGAGAAGGGGACACCCAGGGACGTGCACAGCCACTTTTGAGAGAGCTCCTGTACCAGCAGCTGCCGGGAACAAAACGTTTTTGCAATCGGCCAGCGGGAGTTAAAGAAGAAAGCAGCCTGGCAGTAAATATACTTAGCAAATTCAAACAGTGAAAGAGTTCCAGGAAACTGAGATAACCCTGCAGGCACAAAGATCCTGATCCAAAGCCCACGGAAGTTGGTGGAAAAGAAAATCCTGTTGGCTTTTAGATGAAGCTCAAGGAAAGTGAAATAAGAGGTCTGGTCCCAGTGAGTCTGTAATTCTTGCCAATGAAACAGCCACCCAAATCTCACACACCTGCCCTGGCAGCTCCTCCCTTGCAGCTTGGCCCCCACAATGGGAGTTTGTACTCGTGTATATACCTATACATACATTTTTTACTCACAAACTGCTCCTGGGTCCTGCTCCCCTGGCAGCTCTCTGGTGTCTGTGACTTTCTCACAAGACTGAGCATTTGGTGTTTCTCCTTGAGCTTCCTGTAGTTACAAGGGTATTTAAAGATTTCCAAAGGCAGGAAGAAAGCCCCCGAGCAGCCCCAAAAGCAGCACGTTTCCATGTAACCCCACAGTGCTCAAAACCAGGGTGTGGGATCCGTGGGACCAGCATCCCACAGCATGAAGAGGACGCATGGCACGAGCAGCCAGAGTTGCCAGGCTGAAGAAGGCACACTTTGCACAAGGGTGCACAACGCTGGCTTAAGCAGGATCCTTGCTTTGGCTGGACCTGGTGAGCACTTTACTTTTCAAATAAAACGTGGGGGTTTTACTTCACTCCTTTTAACTGCAATTGCCTGGAATAAAAATTAGCAGTTACACAGAGCCTGCTCCAGAGACCTGACATCAACAGCAAATTGTTCCTGCCTTCAGTGGACTTTGAATCAGATTCTAAAAATGCAGCCCAGCCCATCCACATCTGCAATACCACAGTCAGAAACGAGTTCAAGCATCCCAGTAATCCAGGGAGGCGGGGGAGGAAACCCCCAAGGTGACATCCAGGAAAAGAAATGTGCCACAAGCCAGCAGCTGCCTTGGAGCTCCGAGGGGGATCGGGAGAATGGGAGGGGATTGCTTGGCAGGGCCAAGTTAGAAAGACAATTGCCCTCTTAATACCAACATTATCCAGCCTGGCCACTCAGTTTCTCCATGCTGACAACTTTTACTGTCCCTGGGCTGTCAGGGCAAAGCTAAGCCATGGTTTTCCGACCAGAAAGACCCTTGTCAAAGAAGAAAGTGTCTTCCTGAGAACGATATGTTTATATGAGAAAATACAGACATTTGGTTTTTAGGTGTCCCCTTCCTCCTCTGGATTTATAGCATTAGAATTAATCAGAGAAAAGATAGGAATGCTGGGGTTTTAATTACAATCTTTATCAAAGAACAGCTTTTATGACACTGGAAAGGAAATCAAGTTGAGGCTTTGGACAACTTTTCCTGGAAACAACTCCTTTATTTTTTTAGTGTGATTTCTTAAGGCCATCAAAACCAAAGCAAGAGCTCAGCATTTCCCCTCTTTTAACATTTTATCCCACTGAACCCTTTCAAGCAGATTTTTTCAAGAGTGATGGAGTTTTCTGGGGAAAGGACTGTGGAGAAGAGCTCCTACAAAGCCTTCCCTTCCAAGCAGAGAGGCAGCTGGGCTGGGAGGGCATCCAGCGTGGCACAGCTCGGCTACCACAAGAGCCAGTGGAAGGCCAGTGTGTGATCAAGGACAAAAGCCAAGCCTGCTTCGAGGCAGAGGTGCCTCAGGTTCTCCATGACTACCAGAGGCTCTCTGGAGGTCAGGTCCCAGGGAATGAGGAAGGCAGTGGTTTGCAGCCCACGTGCTTCCTACCCACCACGCTTTCACCTCTCAGCAGAGCCAGTCTCGCCCTGCTTGCTCATATTCACCCACCATGGAAAGCATCCCTTGGCTGGCAGCAGGGAAAGCCCTGGCAGACACTCTGTCCTGGCTGGGGGTAGCCCCTCCTGGCTGCTGACATGAAGAGGATGTGAGCTACAGCTCTTCTGAGGGGACAAGCCCTGCTGCAAACTCACCTGCCTCCTTCCCGCTGTTTTCCCCCCACCACAGCTCACCCCTCACCAAACCAGAGGCAGCAGGTCAGATCTTACTTGCCCTGGCCAGGTCTGCCTTGTTTCAGTGTTCCCTGGTCACTCTCCACTCGGAGCTCTCCATCAGCACACATGGGTATCAGTAAGGCTGCTCTTTGTCTCCCACCTCAGCGCTGGCTCAGACCATGTGCCTGCCAGAACTTCTCTGAAGGCCAAGACCAAAGGGCCCCATCCCTGAAGGAGATTGCTACAACTCCTGGCCAGAAGAGCTGAGCGTGGCACCTCCTCCAGCTTTCCAGGCTCACATTTTCTATTGTAACCACCCCCAGAGGCAGCTCACATTTAACAGATGTTCAGCTTTGATGCTGCCTTGGTGCAATCCTGGGCTCACTCTTGCTTTTTGAGCACATTCCTGCCTGAACACAAAGGTTTCCAGCTGCTTGCAGCCTCTCAGGGAGCCACACCAGTAGGTGCTAAAAATCCTTGGGCCAGACCACCTGCAGCTACATCTCTGCCTCTCCATAAGCTGATGTGCTTCTGCTCATCTGCCAGAGCACCGAGAGAGGCCTGGTCTGCTCTATTTTCTTACGGTTATTTCCTTTTTCCCATGGGATTTTGAATTTTTTTTTTTTTCTCTACACAAAATGCTTTTCCCTCACCCTTGGGCAGCTCAACACCTAAAAGCAATTCCTTTACAGAAGTCTTGTGGGTTAAATTATGTGGTGTCTGTTCTGATTTTCATTAATAATATTGGATTATTATGGTCCTTAATATGTCCCTATGGAGATTCCAATTCCCTGGGGCTCTCTGCTGAACTCATGTGCTCACAATTTCCTACTGGAAAAAATCAGGACAGGGATATAAAAAAGGTCTGAGAGAAACATCCTTCCCTCCTCACCAGCTAGCCAAGAGGAGCTGGCAGTAAAGACCAGTTATGGCTGCTCCCCAGTGTTCCATTTCATTTGTGTTTTCAGCACATGGAAGGAGACTTTTGGTGGGCACAGATGTATTTTGAAAGGCTGAGCTTACTGCCCATCAAGCAGGCACTGTTCAGAGTTTAAAAAAAAATATCAGTGGCCACCCAGAGTATGCAAAAGGGAGGGGCTGGCTGAGGTCAAGCTGCAGCACAGAGCTTAAGATGGGGAATAGGAGAAGAAGCAGCTGTATTTTCAAATACAGAGAATTGGTGATCTGTGGACTTCACATTGCTGTGTTAAATTATGTTATTTAAGCTGTTGTCTGAGACCAATCACATCCAAGGTCCTGTTGCAGGTTCTCCTCACTCATGTCCAGCCTGAGCCCAGCTCTTCCTGCAGAAAACACTGCAGAGCATTGCTGCCCCTTTCTCTGACAAGTTCCTATATTAAAAATAAATCCTGGGGAAAAGATGCACCCTCTGGGCTTGGGAAGGGTGTTTGCATGAAAGCAGCACCTCAACAGCAGAGCACAAAACCAGCTGAATTCTCATCAGCACTGCCAAAAGCCTTGACCACCAGAAATGTGTTAGCACTGTTGCTGGTAATTCCCAACTGGCACATAAAGCAAGAGCCTTCACATAATCACACAGCCAGCCCAAATCCTGGCCTCTGTCCATATCACTGACAGCTCAGTGCTAGCAATCTGCCTTTCTGGAAAGAGGAAACAGGAGCTGACACGAGAACTGCATCACTGCTGGTAGCTGCAGCCCTCAGCAGCTGCAGAGCTCATTCCCTTTCTCTGCCTCAAAGGAGCACGCACGCCCAGGCTGGCCAAGAAAGCCAGGACCAAGTTCAGCTAAGCCTGAGAGCAAGCAGGTTACCAAAGCAGCAAGGCCACCCTGCAGAAGAACTGTGGCACCCTGCCCAGGAGCAAGAGCACGTCAGGCTGGGGAAGGGAGTCCTGAGCTAGGAAGAAGAGAAGTCTGGGATCAGGGGAAGCTTCCTCAGAAGCACAGATAAAGATATTGTCAGGAAATAGTCCAGTCAGCAAGGCAGCATTTAGGCAGTGAAAAGCACAGAAATGGTGCTGCCCACGTAGCCAGAAGCAGCTGGGAGTACTGCCAGGACAAGGGACCTTCACCGGGACAGCTCCACCCCACTCACCCCAAACTCCCCATGAGGGGCACTCAAGATGTATGAAGGGAACAGTGGTGTTCACATCAAGACATTCATGCTTTTCTCTCACTGGAATGATGACCTTGGCTTCAGTAAGGAGAGTCCAGTCTCTGCTTGCTTGCAGAAAGGGGGTGTCGCAGGGATAAACCTCTGCTCCCCGCTGGTGCTCAGTGGCAGTCATTTCTGCAGCTGGCAGCAGGGATGGCCAAGCCTGGATCGTGCAGAGGTTTCCCTGGCACCTCCTTTCCTCAGAACAAATCTTCTGAAAGGAAAGAGTGCTGGTGAAAGCCTTGTCCCCAGGAGAGGGGTGGGCAAGGAGCTCTTCCATCCTGCCCTGCTCTTGGTCCATACTGGAAGTCCAAGTGGCTGCCAGCAAACCTGCAGCCAAAACCATGCCCATGATGGGAAATTCTGAAGGTCACAGATGTAAACAAATATTTGATGAGTTGATAAAATGCAGCCTTGACCAGTGCATGCCCAGCATCGGGAGGACCCTGCTGTGCCATGGCTGAGTGTGAATGCCCTCCAGCAAACCACCCACACTGTGTTTGAGCTGCCCCGCTGTGTGCACACCACTTGCTTTGTTAATGTTTAGACTTCCCCCAGAAGGCCTGTCTGGGCTCAATGAGCAGGAATCAGCAACATGAATTACCAGGAGACAGTGTCCCCAAAGGCTGCTATTATCTCTCTTCTCTAGGTGGAGGAGCCACGCTCCTCCTGGCCTTGTCTAGGTGACCTTTCCCTTCTCAGCTCTCCTTCCCCTGGGATCATCTGACCCACGTTTCACCCACTCTGGCCACCAGAAACACACCTGGACACCTTCTTTCCAATCCTCCCTCTGAGCCTGACTGGCCACAGCCCAGCTCCTGAAAGAATCTGAAGGGCATTGAGGGGGAAAAGGCATCAGCCCTGCTGTGATCAATCTGCGGTGCTGCTGCACGTGTGACTTTGCCCTCAGGATGCAAGAGACTGCTCACTGCTGCATGAGGCTCCAGAGTAGTCTCAGGGCTGTACTTGAGCTACTGTTGTGAAAAACATGGATTTTGTCCCTGCAAAGTTGTACGAGATGCCAGGAAACATGATTTTGACATGCTCAGTAACCTGTAACCTCAGTCTCTCCTTGTACCCAGCTCTCTGCCTCTCCATCTTTGCTTTGCCTCTTCCCTCCCTTGTCTCCTTCCCATTTCAGTGGGATTTCTTTCAGCCCAACCCCAAGGACAACCAGCAGCCTTGGATCCTGATGCAGGAATATCATCACTTTGGGTGTGCCTTCTGCTCCCTCAGGACCTGCAAAATAGGGAAACTTTTCCTCCCCTCTACATTTTGTTGTGGGAAGCCTACAAATCGTATGTCACAGTGTTCTCACATGAAGGAAACCTCCCTCATGACATGAAGAAGAAGAAGAAGCATTTTCCTGAAAGAAGAGACTTGGTGGGGTGGAGTTTAAATCTTGTTTCCTGACTCTGAAAACTTGGGTGAACCAAAGTGTGGATGTGCCTCGAGCGACGGCTTGCTCTGCTCGGAGTTTTGTGGAAAGCTAGGAGAGGGAAGTCTTAGAGTTGCTTTACTCCCTGTTCCTTGTAAATTTTCATATAGAAAAATAAGCCTGACCATCCCACAGGCCCTTCACCCAAGTTTCCTGCCCCCTCACAGTGTGGTGACAATGAGAGCCACCAGCTTCTTCCAGCTCCCCACCCAGCACCTCAGCACAGCTCATCCAACCTCAGCACAAACCCAGGGTTCTGCTGTCCTGAGGAAAGTCCAGTTTAAAAGGAATTAAGAGGATGCTACAGTATTTTTAGAGGATTAGTTTAACTGATATCTGTACCTCAGACAGCAACAAGCCCCAGGGCTCTGGTGAGCTGTAGCCCCCCTTGCTGCAGGACTTAGACATTTATTCTCACTACATCCCCCCAAACCCTCCTCAGCTCAGAGGTGCAAGAGCAACAAAATGCCCCTTGGACCATTTTTTCCCCTGGCACTGCTGCCTCATCTTCTCAGCAAACCAGGTTTGCAACAGACTGTGTTTGAATTCTCCAGCTATGTGGCTTTTTCTTTTTTAATGCCTGGCTGCCCAAGCACAGCTGTGGGGCTCAGTAAAGCAAGCTTGATTTTCAGCCTTTGAGGTGGTTTCAGACCTAAACCACCAAAAATTTTGGTGCTTAAAATACAGCTTGGCACTTTCAAGAAATGAAAAAAGTGGCTAGTAGTTGTGTTAATTCACCTGTTGCCTGGCTTTAGCATCCCCATATGTCTGCAGGGAGCTATTTCCCATTCTGAGGAGGCGTGTTCTGGTATATCTTTTTTCACTTTTGGTATTTGTAATCTGTGATGGAGAGGGCATTTTAAAAAGCATCCTGCTCTTCTGCAGCAGTTTCGGGTGATCCAGCTTGTCCAAGCCATGCAGCTGCATGGGGTTCTGGGCAGAGGCCTGTGTATAAGAGCTATTTTTCTTGAAAGCTTCTCAAAAATGCCAGTGGGCAGCCCAGCACCAGGATTTCCAGGCTGACACATGGGTGTGATCCCAACCTGCCAGCCTCAGGCACTCTAGGGCTGCTGCTTCCCATCTGGGTTTGGGGCAAATCTTTCACTTATGGACCCTGCCCAGTCCAAAACCATCAGGACTGACTAAGCTGAGAGAAGAAATTCCCAGTTTCCCTCTGTGTCACAACCTGCCTGTACTGCCTGGTCCAGCCAAGGCTTGATGCACCCAGCTGCAGGGCACAAGGAGGATGTGAAACCTGGCTCAAGGGCTGGATTTGTGAGCAGGAGGATCCCAGCCTGCAGATCACCAGCATCTCCCACACCCCCCTGGGCACCAGCTCAGCACCAGCAGCCCCTGCAGAGCTGCTGAAAGCATTGCTGTTGTCACACAAGGCTGGTCACAGCACTTGGCAGCCCCATCTTCAGGGTCACTGGCATACCTAGAAGACAAATGATTCAGTCTCAGCTGTTTCTACACATTTAGGCCAAGCTCATCCTGCATCACTCCAGGATTTGTGCCATGGGAATGCCCTGCAGTTACTGAGGTGACACCACAGCAGTGATGGAGCACTAAAATTGGAGTCGTGCATCAAGGGCACTGGCCTGGCTGCAAACAGTGTTTTAACATTCTTGCATTTTAGCTCCTTGCCTGGCACTTCTTGTGTAGCTCAGCGGGATTCAAGCAAAACTAGACAACAGCTGCAGAAGGGACATTTCCCTTACTCTGCAATAAACCCCACCAGCAGGTGGGAATCACCCCGACCTGGTGCAGCAGAAATGTGGAGTAATTCCCCTCCTGGAGACCCTCTGGCACGGTGCAAGGTGGGTCGCAGCCTTTGCCTCTGCAGCCCCGCTCTGGTGGTGGGCTTAGGTCCTAGGTGGCCTTACGAGGCAGCTGAGCTGCAGAAGCTGTGTGCGTTTGATCACCCCGGCACGGCACCGTCTGGAAAAACAGCAGCAGATGTCTGTCTGCTGAGGCTGAGGCAGAGATTAACGTGCTCAGGGCCAGGGGAAGGCAGCAAGGGGGACTCTGGCCACTGGGTTTCCCAGCAACACGCCTTGCATGAACTTGTGCACCCTGTCACCTGGGCAGAGGCAGCGGCGGAGCCGAGAACATCCCCTGCTCTCGTTACTCGCTGGTGGAAACGTGTGAGAAAAGGGGGAGAAACCATTTAGCTCGAGCAAAGTGAAAATCGATATTTTGAGAGACAAATGGTAAAAGCAATGGCTCCTACAGTTGTCCCTGTGACTGAGAGAGGAGGAGGCAGCTGCAGAGGGTTTGGTGGGGCTTTTTTAACGTGAAACCAAGCGGAGGAAGTGTGAATCCAAACCTCGCAGAGCCGAGATTTTGCATATTTACACGGAATGGCAATACACAAGGTGTGCTTCTCTAAGTATTCCCCCATCTTTCCTGGGACCTCTGACACCAGCTTGCAAGAGCTGCAGTCTTCAGCAGCCAACCATGTCACTCTAAGTGACATCCAGGGACCGCCATCAGCTCAGATCCCTGGCACGCCCTTAGGGCACCTACCTCCCCTCTGGACTGACCAGAATTAGGCACCCTGGGCTCTTGCTTCCCTGTCCTGGCTCTTCCCCTCTCCCAGTCCCAATCCTTTCGAGGGACCCCGCCAGCAGTGCTGTTCCCCACCTCCTGCTTGGCTTCGCCTCCACGCCGGGGCCACGTCACCACCCACAAAGAAGGGCCTGTGCAGGAGCTGGGGCTCATGCTGTTCTCAGAGGAGTCATAAAGCTCCTTTAAGATGTCCAGCACAAAGCTGAGCCTGTTCAGCTGCAGGTTGGGGGCTGCTGCCTCCCCTCCCTGCCTCTGCCAGGCACTGAGTCATTGCCCTGCCCTGGTGCTGCCAGCCCAGCGCTGGAGAGAGGGCCAGGGCTGGTGGCCGAGAGCAGCAGAGCTGCCCCGCTCACGGCTGCGACAGCCAGAGCCTGTGCCTCAAAATACTGCTGCTTTCCACGGCTGCACACAGGAAATGTTATGGAAGAGACCTCGGGAAAGGGGCAGTGCCATGGAAGGGGGTTGGCCGTGGGGAAGGGGTCGTGTGGACTCTTCCTGGGGTTTGTGTTTTCCACCACAAATCGCTCTCGATGCCCTTTTTGGCACAAGGAAGGACAATAAGGTTTCTTGTACCTGTGTCCTTTTACAAGGCAAGAGAGGGAAAGCTGGAGATACTTCCCAGCTTCCAGGACTCATGGCTCTTGTGGTGTGGGCTTCTTCCTCAAAGACCAGAGCCAGGATTGCAAAAAATCTCTGACATTGTGTAAAGCAGCACAAGAGACATACAACCTTCTGCCCACAGAGGAAAAAATGGTTAAAAGGTGGATCCCAGCACTCTTTCAAGTTTGTAAAGCATTTTCTTGACTCTGTCATTTTTATGACATTCTGAGCTGGCAGGAAATCTCACAGTGGTGAGATTGCTGATTACTGGTGCCCAAGGAATTAAGGTGCTGGTTCTCTAACTCTCTCAAAAAATAAAGTCTGGTTCCTTAAGGGTAGATGGAGACCTCTGCAGAGATGTGATGCCTATCATGAGCAGACAGGAAGCAGAGCTAGAGATACACACTGTGACTTCAATCTGCTGTGAAGTCATAGAAATACAAAAAAAAAATAAATAAAAGGCAGGATAAAGCTGGGAAAGGGCCCTGCTCAGGGCCAGCAATTCGAGGTGTGTGGAAGAAATGCACTCCTGACTCCTTTACCCTCCCATGCCTGCAATCCAGGTACATGCTCCCTTAAAGGCCAGTTAGAAACAGCAGGAAAGTGCAGGAGCCAGTTTAAATTGAGGGAAATAAGAGACTTGGAGAGAAGAAAAATAAACTCCTTGAGCACCTCACCTGTGCCCAGCTGTGCACGCTCAGCAGCTGGGAGCCTTGGGCACTCGCTGTTGCAAAGGCTGAGTCACACCCCTAAGAAAATCCCAACTGCCTGGTTTCACTGAGTAATTGCCTTTCAGATCAAAGAACTGAAAGCAGGAGGTGAGGGGGGAGACAAGCCAAGCAGCTTAGAATCTGCAAGTTGAGAGAAAGTAACTTAAAAGAGGGACTCGATGCCAGGCAGGAGATCCATCCTCTCCATTCATGTTTGTCTTCCTGATTCTGCTTTTCCTCTCTCTTTCTCTTCCAAGTTATTTAAGACAGGAGAGCCTCTGCCAGCATCACCCCGATGTCCTTCTGAAAATCTAAAGGCAAGGCAAGCCCCAAGGACCAATTTATAAATTGGCATCAGTGCTGCACAAAGGCTTCCCACACTCTGCCCTGCTCTGTATCCAAATCCACACCATTTCTGGGTTCACAGATACCATGGGTGTTCTCTGGCAAACAACTGGGGGTTTGTCTGATGCCATGATCCTGTCTGGACCCAAGTACAGGTCCTTCTTACAGGGATCTTCTCAAGATTTTAGTGTTGACCTCCCTGGTCACAAGAGGTAGATAAGCCTTCACACACACCCCTTCTTGTACTCTTAACTGAATGAACTGATTTTTAGCCGATTTCGCAGGGACACAGGCTGGAATAGGAATCACCAACAAAGCTGTTTTAAACCAGGCTTTCCTTTGCTTCCCAGTGCTCAGCAATTCCCTCCTCCCAGGAGGATGCTCTGCCCACGCAGCCCACAGTGCACTGGAGCACTGAGGCACAGGGAGCGGGCAGGGCTGGGAAGCCGCTGGACCATCCAGGACTCCCAGCAGCTCCTGGCCCAGCCCCAGCCCCACTCTCTGCTCAGAGCCCTGGGGATGCTGGCCCTGGCTGGGAAGCTCAAGCTGCAGCCATGCCAGCAATTCTGCCTGAAGATGCCTCAGCCCTTCCTTCACAGCCAGCCAGGAACGGCCTCCCCTGAAACACATCCAAGCTGGATCATTTCAGGTGCTCCAAAGCTGGATTTGCCATCCAGTGAGCTCCTTCAACAGCACTGCACAGTGTTGCAGACTGTCAAGAGCAGAACAACCAGCTGAGTCACTCCCTGCCACCCCCAATTTGCCAGAGGTCCAAATTAACCTCACTGCAGTCCTTCCCCCTCTGCAGCTTCTGGAAGTCACTGCATCCTGCTCCCTGAGCCCTGGCATCCACCTCTCCCAGGCCTCTGAAAGGGCATTTCCTTTCAAGGAAAAGCCCAGGCAAACCATATCCTCCCCCTTCCTTGAAACATGCTCCCGTTTAACCTCATAACCTCGTTGGGGCTGGCTGTGCTCCACAGAAAATCCATGTGGGTATTCCCACCTCTGGGCAATGCTTCACCCAACAGGAGATGTGTAAGATTTTGTGGGGCGGTCTGTGCTACTTAGAGCCACACACCTGGTAGGGAAGAGAGAGAGAGAGAGGGGGAGGGACAGAGGGTGGTTTCTCAGTTGGTTCCAGCTCACTGCAGGTCAGCACTTGGCCATCAAGTTTACATTAAAAGCTATTTGATTTTGGTGGCAATCCTTTCCTTTCCCCAGCCATAAAAAGCGAAGCCAAGCCTGCTGCTCATGGCAGTAACTCTGAACACCTTTCCTTAGAAAAGAGCTTGAATATGTATTCTGTTCCAGGCACGGAGTAAACGCACAAATCAGACGGGAGCTGCTCAGGGAACCGCCAGGCACCGACGTGCACCAAGTCCTCGCCTGGTGGAGCCCTTTGTGAGGGCCTGAGCCACAGCCTCCATCCAGCACCTGCATGGAAGCACGGCCAAGCATCGGGAGCTGCTCCTGGCAGCCCTGCACAGAGCCCTGCTCAGGGTGCCAGCACCAACGAGCGCGCAGCAGCCAGGGCAGGGAGCACTCCCGCGTGGGTGGATGCAGTCTGCTCCCCAGGCACCTGCAAAGGGACCAAGGGATTGTGACCCTTGGGAGGGACTCCAGTAGGGCCCTTCAGCAAGAAGACCCTGCCCTGTCACACTTTGCCAGCAGGCAGTGGGCAAGGACCTGCAGCTTTGGCTTCCCTCACGTGACGACTGAGCTTTGCAGAGTAAGAGCCACCAACAGGCACAGGTCTGACTTGGAGAAACTGCAAAATTCCTGTCGAGGCACTGCTAGAGAATGAGCTGCCCAGGCTTGGCATTTGCAGAAGGCACTGAGGTGAAGAGCTTAATCTTTGCCCTGTAAAGGCAGCTAAGGAGTGACACTGCTCCACTCCCCTGCCTCCCCGCTTTCTCTTCAGGAGACTTTCCTGAAGCCCTTTCCCCAGTATAAAGGTCCAAGCAAAAGCAGCCCTGACTTCATGGATGAAGAAACTTGGTCTTCTGCATCTCAGTCGCTCAGGGAGTCACAGAAAGTCCCAGAAATTCTGCCCAAGGGAGATAAGAAACTGCCACCCAAAGTGACTGAAACATTCCTCCAGATCCCCTCCTCCATCCCCCATATCAATTGTTTCCCTTCTTCCCACATTTTACCCCCTGACCTTCACTTCGCATAGTCAGCCACGCTCACTAGGGATGCTCTGGCTAACCACTCTCATGGGAGTGGGAAACTCCACCTCAAACAGGACCAGGATCTGAAAAGAAGCCACAAGCCCCTCACAGGGGTGTGGAGTGTGATGGGGCAAGAGTTCAGTGTTTTTCAGAGTTGCTGGTATGTGCTGCCTGATGAGGTTCCTTGGCCTGCAGAGACCTTCCTGCTCATCCCCTAGGACAAGGAAATCCTCCTTGAAATCCTGCTTTTGGGCAATGAGCAAAGCAGGGTGGACCTCTCTCCAGCTCTGATCCAGTTGGGAGGGTGAGGCAGTGGTCCACCCACCATGAAGGTGTGCCCCATGCTGCTTTCATCTCTTGCTGGCTGCAGATGGGAAGGAAGGACCACGGTGTTTGTCTGCCAGGGATCCCTCCCTTCCCATCACGCTGACATTGGCAATCATCCTCAGCCTCCCTTCCTCCCACTTCCCTTAATTTTCCTTTCACTTTTAAAGATTTTTCTCACCCCCCTGCCTGTCCTTCCATCAAGCCCCAGACTGCCTCTGTGAGTCCTTGCTGGGTGCCAGAGGTGGCTTTTTTCTGCATGGAGGCAATTTTGCAAAGCAGCCCTCAGGTGTGTTCTGCAGGTGGCCAACAGCCACCAGCGAGGGCTGCAGACAGTGCCCAGTCCTGGCCCAGGGAGGACAGCACAGCCTGTTTGGCTGCAGGAGGGTGACAGAGTATCTTGAAAGAGCTCATTAAACTCGCTTTGGTCACGCTCCAAAGCACCTTGGAAGTCAGGAGAGAGTCCCCCATTGACATGCACAGGGTTTGGATCAGGGTTAATGCCATTAACCAGGGTGTTTGGTAGCTGCTGAGCCCTGGGGTTATTACTGTGCATGTAAGCTGTCCCTAATAAAATAAAGAAGACAAACTGGCCACCTGTGTTTAATAATCCATGGTGATTTATGAATCATCTGTGTTTGTTAAGACCCATCTTGTACACAGACTCACTCTGTCGCTAGCACCCAGCTCACCCTTCCCTATGGAAACCACAGCCAGCTTTCCTGCAGGAGGTGAATTCCTTCCAGACTTGCATTTAATCTGCTGCAAGCTACCCCTTTAAATCCAGGCTTTTACATCCAGTTACTCCAGAGAATATGAGGAATGCCTCTGCTGGCTTTTCACTGAGCCTATTTAGCCTTTTTTGGACAGAAGGAAGCATCTGAGAGGGAGGGTGCATTTTTCCCTCTTTAAATCACAGAAAGAACACCACAGCTCATTCCTCGGCTCCAGCCTGCTTAACTCTTCCCAAATCCTAGCAGTCCTGAGCTGCTGCTCTGATGGCACTGGAGGCCCTGGCTGTGCCCTTGCCTCCTGGTTGTCCTGGCACACAGCTGAGCTGGCCTGGCAAACAGAGGCGTGGGCTTTTCCATCCTTTCGGGGCTGCAGCCAAGACAGTTGTCCCCGTCTTGATCCTGCCACTCAAGCCACAGCCCGACACGCAGCTCCGCAGCTCCCTGCACTGCAGGGCCCCAGGCAAGAGAGATTCTTCTCTCTCTGAAACAAGGAAAGAGTGTTTTCTCCCTTCCCACTCGTTCATGCGCTGCCACAACAGCTGCTCTCCAGGGCTCACTGCAGAGCCCTCAGGCTTAGCTCGGTTTTCAAGAGCGCTAAATTTGCATCCATGCCACATGACCCAGGCTTTAAGCCTGCCCACATGGCTGGCAGCGAGCTCCTCACTGTAAGTTTGGCCGCAGGCACCGACTTTCTGATGACCATAGCATTACTAACAGATTCCCACCCTCCCATGGGATGGAGTGCCATGCCAAAATTCTGGGCTGGAGAGCACAGGGAAGGGCAGAGCACCAGTTGTGGAGCTCCCATTTTATGTGTGCACAGAAGGTGTATACATAATTGTAATATATTTTTTTAATTATAATAAATAAATAAATATATATTTTTTTTCCTAGTGTTTGAGTAGATGTTAAATTATCCATGCAAGCAAAATTAAGGATGGGAACGAAACAGATCACAAATCTCTGCTGGGGCCTGAAGAGTGACAAAAGCTGGCCACATTCTATAATCATAGATTCTGGGGGGTTGTACACCATCCTTAAGTTAAAGCATTCCACAAGATGACTTCAGGTAAGTTTACCCTGAGATGTACTTTTTTAACCGAGATGGTGACCGAGATGCTTGTTTGGTAAAAGCCCTGCTCTTAATAAATAGAAAATCCAACATGACAAAGCACTGACAACATGAAAATCTGACAGATGTGCCTGTTTGAAAGGCTGCAAAGTGAAATGGTGTAGCAACAGTTTTACAGCGAAATGAACAATTGATTTCAGATGCTGCAAGCTGTGGGGACTTAAAGAATTCCCCCATCTCAGCTGTGCCACATCAGCACCTGCACTCCAGCAGCGGGGAAGACCCAGGGATGGAGCAGCACTGCCTGCTGTGAGACACGGTCCGAGCAGCCTCCCATCCCAGCAGGCTGTGCCAGGACTCAGGGACAGCATCCAAGTGCCAGGGCTGACCGTCCACCAGCAGGAACACAGCATCTGTGCACCAGTCCACTCAGCAGCACACAGCTCATCTCAGGTCTGCATAAGCAGAACACCCAATTTCTACCCAATTAGCTGTGGTTCATGGAGTTTATGTTGTCTCTGTGCAGGAAAACAGGCAAGCTGTGGTGCACATGGGACACAGAGACACGCAGCTCCTGATGTGGCACAGGGCCTTCCAGTCAGACAAAAATATTTAACAAATCTGAACCAGAAAAGTGAGTTTGCATGGGTCATTAGTGCCTTGCATCATGGGGCTGGGATATTTTCTGATGTGGTTCCCAGGAGCCTTGAAACCACAGCCTGCAGCTCAGGGAAGGAGCGTGGCAGAGGACAGGAGGTGGCACAGGACTCACCCTGTGACAAAAGAGCATGGCTTTGTTCTGGAGGGCAGAGCCTTGGAATGCCATTATGGGAGGAGCACACAGATGAGCAAACAAATTTCAGCTCTTCCAATGTGCTTCCAGAAGAGCCTAAGAAACTTAAAACAGTAAAAAAAAAAAAAAAAAAAAAAAAAAAAAACAGCAGGAAAAAACACCTACAAGGTTAGAGATCCCCAAGATGGCAGGACAGCAGTAGTGTGAAGCACTTCTAGGCTGGCCAAACCTCTGCAGTTGTGATGGTTTCTGCAGGTGGCCAAAAGGACAAGAATAGTCTGTTTCCCGTAACAGCTTCATCAGCCCAAGGCCAGGACTCCTCCTCTGACGGACACTGAAGTGTGGTGTGCTGAGGGAAGGGGCTTTCCCAGCACTTGCCCTTTCAGGAGTAGAACAGGTGTCCTGCAAACACCGAACCAGCGATGTGAGATGCAAGTACCCAACAGGCTCACACCTCCCCCGTCGCCAGCTTTTGTCAAGGATGGACACCCTGCAACCAAGGAGAACAAGAGGAGGAAATGTGACCTCCAGCATGCTCTGGAATCTCCTCTGGAGGAGAAAAACCTGCTAGAGAACAGCAGCAGCGCTTCCAGCTCTTCTCAGGGGTTTCCACACTCCCTTAGGTTCTAAATAAAGAGAGGCTGGAGAGTCTCTGGCAGAGGCAGAGATGTGGCTGCAGCTGCATGTTCCAGCAGGCAGGAATTGTCCTGAGCCCCCCACGGTGCTGCTGTGGCCCTAATCATCCACTCCTCAAATCACGTGAAGGCTGCAGCCCTTCTTGCAAGCAGGTTTGATTGCCCTGCTGTGGGGTGGCCGTGACCCTGTGGCTGTCACACGTGTGCCACTCCCCTGAGCCGCCTGCTGCGTGCCACCACCTCCACCCACGCCCCAGCCGTGACTGGCAGAGCACTGCTGGGCTTCACTGGGCTACAAACCAAGCCACATGGGCAAACAGGCTGGAGAAGGGCTGGCCTTGCCCCGTTTAGCAGGACAGGCAGACCTGACCTTTCTCCCACAGGCCAGGCTGTCCCTGCCCACACTCAGGCAAAGAAGGCCAGTTCCTCATCTGGGTCATCCCAAGGTGAACCCACCAGGAAGGTGACAAATGGGGAGAACTAAAAGAAAAAAAAAAAAAACCCTAAAAAGTCTTCCTCCCAGTGCCCTGAGACACGCAAAAAGTATGGGCAGAGTGTGGCTGGACTTGCCAAGACAGGGCCATCGGCTGTTCTGCACCAAGAAAAGAAAGGTGACAGGCCATTTCTGAAAGAGCAGCATCCCTCCTTTCAACCCAGAAAAGCCATTAATGAAACTTCTTCTACTCTCAAAAGAATGAGCACTTCCTGAGGAAGTGGGAATACACTGTGTGAAAACATGCAAGTGGAGGGGCAGAGACTCACCACTAAAACGCCAGCTGCCTCCTTGCCTGCTCACATGGACCAGCCCCTTCAGCTGCTGCCTTCCCCTTCACTAGGACAAAACAGAGTTTTTGACTCTGTGACAGTGCTATACCCCTCTAACCAGGGCAAACATCTTCCCAACAAGACAATCAGGAAATGGAACAGTGTCAGACTCCACCTGGTGCATCATTCACATTCATTTTGGCCAATCCTGGGTGTAAAAAGGGGATTGGGGCTTTTTTTGCCCTGAGATATGCTGTCACTACCTTCAAAAGCTGACACACAAATAGAGACAGCTGCATATTTCTCCAAAGCCTTCTCTGAGACCACGTTTGTGTCTTTTCAGGCAAAATATGCCTGTACTCAAAATCCCAGAGCAGCTCTTAGGAAGTCCACCTAACGTCTCTGACCATGGCCACAATCTCTCAAGTGGAGTGACACCTAAACCATCCACTCCAGGTTATTTTTAGCCTGGATCATTTCCCCGTTTCACTCCTGGCTCACAAACCGGTGTTGTGGATAAGAAGTGAGGCAAGAAGAAGGAGTTGAGATTGTGTTGCTGCAAAGAGAAACATTTGGCAAATCTTTCCCAAAAAGATATTCTTTTGTTTGAGCAGGGAGAGGGTGGGTATTCCTGAACAGCACCAGGAAAAAGGCTGGAAATGAAACCTTGACCCCAGCAGAGGTGAGTAGTGCACGAACACCCAGGGATGCTTCCCTTTGCCTTATCATGGGAGCAGCCATCCTGCTTGGGGTGCCTGACATGCTCCAGGCTGCTGCAAGGGTGGCATTAGCAGGGCACACACCAAAGGCTGCACTGGAGATGTGCCCTGAAGGTGCATGTTACACCCTCTACAGTGATTGCAGCAGTTTAGAGATGAAGACATTAGGGTAATGATTTTCATTGTGCCTGGCTTGTCTCCTCACCCCTCTCCCTTCTTTCATCTCTGAGTGGGATCAAGACACTGTGACAGTTTGAAAACCATTGGACGGTTTTTGGTACAATGGCACAAGGCACATCTGGGTTTTGTGAGGATGGCAAAGGATCCATCAGGAGGGAAGAGGGTTTTAAACTGGAGCACATCCCTGATCCAATCCACCACACAGCCACTGATGGGGCAAGGGTGGGCAGAAAATCACACGGGTGACAACCCTCATGCTCTGGATCCAAAGCAATGCTGATTTACCCACACACGAGGAAGGGAGGGTGTTATCCAGGCAGGAACTGCCAAGCAAGGTCCCCACAAAGTTAAGGCTGCTGAGCCTCAAATGAGAGCCCCATCTTCCTTCTCTCCACATGGCAGCAGGAAGCTGCCAGTAGCACTGGGAATGCTGCTGATCCCAGAGGGGCCATGGCTCTGCAGGAATGCTGGCAAGGGCTGCCTGCCCACCTTTTCCTGCCCCTGGGCAGCTGGGCTACCACAGCCCATGGTGAGGCTCAGAGAAGGAAACTGTAAATCTGTAACCACTGGGGCTGGCTGACTCAGGAAAGCAGCAGGAGATGAGAGGTTAGACACGTCATCGGCAAGAGCCCTGTTCTTTGCCTACAAACCCCGGTACTTCAAGCCTAAAGCACCTCCTGTTTTGCAGGCGGTGATAAGCTCAGTGCTCCATAAATCCCCAAAGGAACATTGCTGAGACTGTGCCCCTTGGCATCGTTACACAGCAGAAGGGATCATCGCTGCTCCCTCTGCTTTGTTATCCCACAGTCCCACCGAGAGCCCTTCCTGCGCAGCTCCTGCGAACGGGCTGCACAGAAAATTAATTCTCCAAATGTCTGCTGCCTTCTCCCTGCGCAAATACCAGGCTGTTGATTGACCAGGGAAGGATACAAATATTTACAGACAAGGTGAGTGTGGGAGCTCTGCCACGCATTGTGCTTGTGGCTGCAGCTGGGCAGCAAACTGAGCTGCCAGGGTAACCTGTGGCCTGTGCCTGCCGCACAGACAGACCTGGCAAACCCCAAATTCAGCAACAAATATTCTTTTCTTGGACTGATTTCAGAGCATTTGGTTTAAAGCTGGAATGCTGATCTGAATAGAGCTGAAGTGGGAAAACAATCCCATTATCGTGCCAAACAATGACAGGCCCTAGAGATACACGAGGTTCTCCAGCACAGGAACCTCACCACAACACCCCACATCAGGCACTGGGGCCACAAGGAGCCTGCTGCCCAGCAGGAAAGACTGGCACCATTGCAAGAAAGATGAGCAGCCACAGGAATTCCACCACCACCTCCCAACAAATGCTCCAAAAAACCCACCTTTAGTTCAGTCTTTTCTTGTCCAGGTGGTCCTGGAGTTTGAATATTCCCCTGTCCTTAAACAGATCAGCTGGGACAAACCAGCCTCCCACTGGATCAAAGGGAGGAGGAAGCAGATTCTGGATTGGCTGGGAGTTGGAACCATGACTGTTAGGATGGCACCTGGTGTGGCTTCAGCCCATGGCAAGGAGCTTTGTCCTGCAGGTATCCAAGATTTGGGAGACAGCACGGGTCAGACAGCACTTCCAGCAGCAGCAGGGACATGGCTGGGGGTAATTTAATAACACACAGACTTGGCCAGACCTGACCACAAAACACCCTTGCGTACCTTTAACTTCTTTACAGCAGTGTAGCCCCCTGCGTGTTCCTTTCCCCTTTAGGAGACCTAAGTACAAGAACCCTGGGCTGGGTGGAATCACTCTCATTCCAGTTTTTGCAGGGACATTTATGGATTCCCCTTTGAGCTGACCTTTGCAACCATCCAAGGCCATTTTCCTGGGGTTTCTCCTTTTCCTGAGGCTGGAAAGCAAGTTGCACTTGCCAGGGAAGCACAGCCTGCCTTTGATGCTTAACAGGGAGAACTTCACTCAGCATTGCCTCAGTGGAAGAGCATATTCCTCCCAAATTTACACATTAACCACCCCCCCTCCTACTGCTGTGGTGTCCTTGTCACAGCTCATCACCCTCCTCTTTCTGCTGCTCATTCCCCAGCCGAGTGCTTCACTACAAGAAGCACCTCACCGAAACATGCCGAGTTATTTGTCCAGTCCCTGTCCTTACTGGCTCCAGGAAATCAGCAGTGATATTGTTTTATGGATCAGATTTCTGGGCTCCATCCTTCACCACAAAAACACCCATATGGCAGGAACACATCCAGGAGGCCTAATGGAGTGGCCAGGCAGGGATACAAGGAATGGTGGAGCCCATAGGGAGGTTCAGGGCAGAGGTTTTCTTCACCCTCTCCTTCCAGCAGGCAAACAGCTTGTTCTCCATCTGGGAACCGAGTGGCAGGCACATGGTCACGCCTCATCAGCAAACACAGCAGTCAGATGTGAGGGGCACCTCTCTGGGCCTGGATGAGAACACTGAAGGCACGTTATTCCTGCAGCCAGGGGATCCTTGATCTATCCCAGCATCGTGGCTGACACTTTCTCTCCCCCCCATTTCCACCCCTTGGACCTGTGCTTGTTCACTGCAGCATTACAACTCTTCCCTTTAGGAATTCCTACAATTCCAGGCCAAGGGGATGGACCCATTTTCTTGGGTCCAGCTCTGCAGAGCAAAGGTTCAGAGGACTCAGGAAGCACCTGCCCCTGGGCTGATCACTTAGAGCTGGGACTGGGACTCCTGTACACGAGGTGTTACACAAACACTGCCAAAGGTCCTGCCTCGAGCAGCCTTGCAGCTGAGAAGGCTGAGAAGCAGCTTTCTGTGAAGCCAGTGTACCCACGATGTGGCCATGCTCTGCACTGCATCCAGGCTGACATTACAGGGACAGGAAATGCCTCTTCCATAGAGCTCAGCAGGATTTGACCTGCTCCCAACCCACTGTGCAGCCCAGGGTGTTGATTGACTCGCTGACCGATTCCCCGTGGCATGCCCTGGGCAAAGCAGCTCCAACACATGTCCATCCAACACAGCATCCTCCTCACCTTCTCGGGAGAGCAAGGGAAACCATCTCTGAGCACTGAAAAGTCACAGGACCGTGCTGCTGGAGAGTACTGGAGCTGGAGGGTACAGCTACACCTCTGGTGAAATTAGTGAGGAATCAGCACCCCACCATGCTGGACCTCCCTTTGCAACCCCCTGGGGGACAGACCCCTCCCCACCTCTCCCCTGCCTTTGTCAGGCCTTTGCAGAGCTGCAGGACAGCATCTTAAACATGGATTGTGTCATTTCAGCCCAGAGCTCAGTCACTCACCCAGGACACAAGTCTCCTTCCAGTGCTGCCTTATCTGTGGCTTTGTAGGCACAGGATATGCATACACTGGCATAGAGGGGCAGGCAGAGGACCGGAGGTGCACTCAGAGCTCCCATTTCCTTCTCTCTGTTGTGCTTTTGAAAGAAATGGTCCCTTTTTATTCCTCCAGCAGTGTCCCCAGAAGTGCTCTACCTGTCCAGCCCACAGAAGACCCCAGATCCATTGTTCCAGGAGCAAGGAGTGGATCTGGGGCTATCTGCTGAGCCTGCTCCCCAGGCCACTCTTGCAGGCCCCTTCTTATCTGCACCACCCACTCTGGAGTGGGTTACTGAGCACCAAGCAGGAATATTCAACAGCACAATGCCAACACACGATAACACGATTCCTACATCCTTCCTGCTGGGGCAGGAAAGAGGGCAGGAAGCTGTCACCACCTCCATCTTTCCCCAGAGCAATCCACCTCTCACCAGCCATCAGTCAGCAGTGTCCTCCCGCTGTCCTTGCTCCTTTTTTAGCTGCTTTAAACAGAGCCAGGTGGTTTATTTGCAAAGATTTCTCCACTAAGACACAGGGATGCCTGTCTCCCACAAGAACTCCCTGTTTGCACTGTACCTCCCCCTGCTTGCTGCGTGCACCAAGGAAGCTCTGGCACTTTAAGCCTTGTGTCCTCGCACTCCACATGGCTTTTATGATTAACCAGTTTCTGCAGACCAAATTATCCTGCCTGAGGAAAGCCTTCCAGCCAAGCGTTGTGTTTCTCCCTCCAGAGCACATCCTCCAGCTTGCCATTTCACTGAAGCACACAAATACTACGTGCACAGTCCCAAGGAGAGCAAATAAATCTTTCATTTTCCCCTCTTCTCCTCGAGCGAAGGCTGAGCCGTGCACAGCACCCAGGTGCCACATTACATTTTGCACTTGGCTTTTTGCAGCCCAAAGATTTTGTAAGTCAACCTCTCCAGAGTCCCTTGAAACGTCTGACATAAAGAGATGGTGTGTGTATGCAAAAGATGGACAGACACACAGCCACCCAGCGCTGGTTCCATTAGCATTGCCTCCTGCAGAACACCAGGCTCTTGACATCCTTTTTGCCAGTCCGTGCCACAAAGGAGGAAGATGCTGTCACGAGGTCTAATGCAAGAGATTTGTTTACCCCCAAGCAAGTTTTTTAGCTCCTTCTTTTAACAAAAGGATGTCCTGGCCCTCTAGAAAATTGAAAGAACAGGCTCCATGCAACACAGTTTCCAGAATCGTTGCCATTGACAACCAAATTGAAGATGAGCAAGACCATCTCTGTTTTCATTTATTGCCTTTTATTCCTCCTTTTGCACACACCTAAAGGCCAGGCCGGGGGGGGGGTTCTTTTTCACGTGGTCTCATTGACACCAGTGAGTGGTTTCTGTGTCACCTTGCACATTTTACAGGCCAAAGGACTAGAAACACTCTGAGAATCAGGTGGCCCTAAAGAAACCCAGCCAGGCCCTATACCAATGGGCCAAACAGTGCCAGTTCAGCCCCAGAATTAAGGGTTAAGCAGGCATTCTGCAACAAATGGATGTGAAGCTTAAAAAGCCCAGCCTCCCATCAGGGAAGAAGAACCCCATCCTAGCAAGGTGAAGACACCTAAACCACACAGCATTCCCAGCCATTGATGGGAAAATAAAGCAGCACAGAGGGTGGGACTTGACTTGTGCAAATATACCTAGGGAGGGCTGGTGGTGGAAAGGAGGAGGTGGCACTTTGTGGTCAGTCATAAAAGGAAGACATGGATCAGGTGGCCTTGTGGTGACTCCAGAGAGACGTCACAACTTGCCTTATTCAGGGCTGGGCAAACACAGCCAGGGAGCCCTGCTGGTGTAAATCAGTCTTGCGTTGACTTGAGTCAACACAGCCATGCCAGGTGACATCAAAAGACTCTCTCCCAACGTGAGAAGACGCAGAGCAAGAGGGTCGTTTGAACATTCTGCACTGCATCAAAGCCGGGCTGTGGCAAGGCTGGGAACAGCTGCAAGGGAAATCCTGGAGCAGCTTCAGGAAGGATACAGGAGTTCTGAGATTTTGACACCATTCCCATCACACTGAGTGCCAAAGGTACCTTAAATTCACCCACAATGTCCCTATGAGCAATTCCAAGAGGGGTCCCAGAGACTCTGCTTCTGATTTAACACATCATGTTGAAAGCAGTGACTGGTGTACAAAGAGAAGCTGATGAGTGCAGCTCCCTTTCCAGCCAGAACACCACAGTCTACTTGCAGGAATATCCTCTGGAGCCTTGAAACAAGTCCGGTTTCATGAGCATCAGCTCAAAAACTTGACTTAGAAAACACTGCCAAGCAAAGGCTAAAGCTCACCAAGTCAGACATGGCCTTCTCTTTTTCTGTTCCAAACACAACTTGGGGTTGCAATGGTGTGAACAGCAGTGGGACAGGACCAGACCTGAACTAAACAACTGACAAACCTGTCTCTGGAAGAAGGGAAATTCCTGATTCAGTGGTGATCAATAATCACTGGGGTACATCAGTGGTTACCTGTTTATCTGGCCTCCAAAGCAGTCCACAGGCAAGAACTACAACCCTGGTGATAGGTGAGGTATTCATGGGTTGGGCAGCATCCAGGCAGCTCAGCCCTTATACAGCTTGACAATGTTAATTAACAGTAATGGTTAAAGTTAGTTAACCCACCACAGGCTTGTCTGGTCTCAGCTCCTGAGGGAACTGGATCCTCCCACAGAGCCTGCAGTGGAAAGGTGGCACCAACATGTCCTGAAAGATCTGTCAGGATCCATCCCCCTACGGGCACCAATTGTCGGTGCTTGGCACCAATTGACGGTGGATGAGAACTGACTGTCATCTCCAGTTTGTTATCTTACTGCAAAACTTTCCTACCTTCTCTCTGGGAGTTCTCATGGGCAGCTCCTCACTGACTCCTTCTCTTTCTTCTGCGTGGCTGGCTGACTCCTACCTGTCCCTCTGACAACCACCTGACCCTTTCTGTCCCCAGCAGCACACACTGACCCTTACAGTCCCTAACATGAACACTGACCCTTTCTGTCCCCAGCAGCACACACTGACCCTTACAGTCCCTAACATGAACACTGACCCTTACAGTCCCTAACATGAACACTGACCCTTTCTGTCCCTAACATGAACACCTGACCCTTACAGTCCTTAACATGAACACCTGACCCTTACAGTCCCTAACATGAACACTGACCCTTACAGTCCCTAATATGAACACTGACCCTTACAGTCCCTAACATGAACACTGACCCTTACAGTCCCTAATATGAACACTGACCCTTACAGTCCTTAACATGAACACTGACCCTTACAGTCCCTAACATGAACACTGACCCTTACAGTCCCTAACATGAACACCTGACCCTTACAGTCCCTAACATGAACACCTGACCCTTAGAGTCCTTAACATGAACACCTGACCCTTACAGTCCCTAACATGAACACTGACCCTTTCTCTCCCCAGCTGTCCCCAGCAGCACACACTGACCCTTACTGTCCCTAGCACCACTGCCTGACCCTCACTCCTCACAGCAGCACGGCCAACTGACTCCCACTCTCCTCTCCACAGCTAACCCACTCACAATTTTATAACACCCACCCTTATTGGACCATCCTTATTGGACACAGCTGTGGCCTATTAAAGGCAAAGCTGTTCCTACTCTTTGGTACAGCTGCAACTCCTCAGGGGTGAGATGCCTTCAGCACTGTCTCTATTCTCCCACAATCCATCCTGCCACAAAGATCTGCCTGGAGTCTCACCTCTTACCCATCTCATAAGGACAGGGCAGCTCTAAACATCTGGGTATTTGCAGGAGCAGATGGCCAGCTGCTCGACCTGCACACGTGGCCCAAACTGGTGTTCCCACCTCCAGCAGCAGCAGCCAGGATATGTTAAAGATTCCAGGTAGAGAACACAGAGCCAGCACAGCACAGCGGCCTGCAGCTCCAAGAGGTCCAAGGCAAGAAAAGGCAGAGAGGAAATGTAGAGGGAAACAGGAATGAGAAGAGCTGCAGAGTTAAATGGAGAGACATACACTGAAAGTTTGCTAAGTATCTTACTTCCAAGTGAAAATCCCTCCTGCTTCTCACATTAATCAGGGCACTTAAAACTAGTCCTAACCAGCTGCACACAAGCAGCCCACTAAGAAACAGAGCAAATACGTGCAAAAATTTGCAGACAGAGCCAGAGACCTTTGGAAAACACTCCGTAGAAGCAAGCACCCCTCTTCCCAGCACAGAGGCAGCTGTGCTTTACAGTAGGACAGTTTCCAATGTTTTCTTTCTCCGTGCAGACGAGGGATTTCCTGTCCTCCATGGCAACCACTTTGCATTTACTGAAGGAGACTGTGCCAATAATCTCCAGAGCAGAATGAAAATTTTTAAAGTGGCACTGCCTCTTAGCTCCTGGCTTTAACTCGCTGATGTTTTCCACACACGTGGTTCCAGTCCATTCTTCTGCCCTCCTTAAGAGTGTTGCAAATTGGGGTAAAACTCCAGTGCTGCATTGCCCATGCAGAGGGAGTTTCTCAAGCACTGGTGACACAAGTCTCTCTAAAGAAGGCACCAACCACCAGCACCTCCCAGCAAGAGTTGTCTGTGCAGCTTCCAAATGACAAGGTTTTTGCATTTTCCAGCAAGGCACAGTTCCCAGTTTGAAGACAGTCCCTGTCATGAAGACAGCCCTGGACTTTGATGGCCCAAGTCTTCCTGTTACAGGTTTAGAAGTAATCTTTCCTTGAAGGGAAGCACTCAGTGGACCAGTGCTGGTCCAACAGTTCCAAAAAACAGCTGAGCCAAACTAAGCCGCCCCAGCAAGGTGTCCTTCTCTACCCCCTCTGAGCTGCCCTTGCTTAGGTCTGTGTGCTTCTCGGCTCCAGTGACACAGATTCAGTGCAGTGACTTGGCAAAAAGCCTTTGTTTTGTTTTGGCCCATCTCACACCATTTTAGCGAGTTACATCAGCTTGGCCTGAGGCCACACGAACATCAGGACCAGCCCAAGGCATGCAATAAGAACAAAATAGGAGGGGAAGTGAGGCCATCTCCTTTCAGTGACAGTGAGTTCATGATGAAACTACATCCATTGCTGTCCCAAGTTCTACTGTACTAGAACATCTCTTATTAACCCCTTACACTTAAAGAGGTTTTGTTTAGCAAGGCCTTCAAGGAGGAGCAGTTCAAGAAAGAGCTAGAAGCTCCTGACTAAGTTGTACTAAATCCGAGGTATACTTTTGGGCTGAGTCACAGGTGCAATCTAAACTCCCTCTGCTGTTTCAGAGTTGAGCTCTCTTCTTTCTACTTTTTTCTTTTAAAATCCCTTGGCAAGGGAGCAGAACAAACTTGATTCTAACTAAACCAGACATAATAAAGCAGGACATATTTTTCAAAGTAGGCAGTAGACTAGCATTAAACAGGAACCTTAAAGTTCTTTTTCACTCCTGTTTTATGTCAGTGAGTCAGACTCTCAGGAGCCTTTTCCTCAAATGAAACAGGAAAGTTTTTTAGTAACAGCAAAACAACATTAAACACAAGGAACAGAAAGGGAATGAGAATATCTGAACTGATAGGGAAGACTTCTGCAGTCTTGCCTAAGAGAGGTTAAGGTGCTACAAGCAGTAAATGCACAAAGTCCACTGCTCTCTAGCTTTGAGTGCTGACATGAAGCACAGGAGCTCTCACAACACATTTCTACCTGCCCTGGACCCCAGCAGCCTCTCTTGCAGAAAGTGACCTTGCAATTCTACTGCCAAGTAAAACAGACCCACAGAAGAGAGCACTAAAAGTCACTTAAACTGACTGAAATGCTTCACTGCACTGGAGTGGAGGTAAAACAGTGACGTTGGCAGCTGCCACATCTGCACAGAAGAGCAGCAAACCACAGCCAAGGGACAGCCAAACTCAAAACCACCAGCACTCATTTGACTGCTTCCAAGAGCAGCTGATCAAGACAGCAGGAGCCCTGGAATGGAATTTCAGATTCAAGTTAATTTCCTGGATCTGACAAAAACTCCCCATGGAACCTTTTCTGCACACCACCTGAATTCCCTGTCCTGTAAAACAGGCACCGTTCCTGCTGCTCTGTTTAAGTCATGAAGCACTCCTAGCAGGGATTATTTTTAGCATGCAAGCATGACAGCCCAGCTGAGCTGGACTCTGATCTCAGCTGGGCCTTCTCATTGGCTTTGTAATATTAAAAGTAAACAAAAAGCAAAGCTGAGCCCACACCAGAGCTCAGCCACCAGGCAGCATTTTGATAGCAGATGAAACACAACTTGGTAAGCAGTGAGCTGCAGATCCAAAGCTGCAGCCAGCCAACAAAGTGAGGGATTACGTGGATCACCTGTGGCTGCACTCGTTCACTGGTGAGCAGTGATCTGCCAATGGACCGACTTCAAACCCATTTCAGACATTCCAGTGTCACCAAGCAGTGACGCAGGTGCTCAGGAGGACAAACTGAAGTCGCTCTTAACTGTGCTCTCAACCATGGCAGCAAGTGCTGGGAGAGCAGGGAAGAACTGAAAACTCCATCTAAGAACAGGAACTCTGCAGAGCTCTCTGCTTCACAGCACAAACAAGCAGCTTCTCCCAATCTGTTGAAAGAGACGCCAAGTCAGAAACTTAATACCTGCTGAGAAAACCTTCCCAAGTCCATGTTTTGAGAAATTAACATTTGCTATCAGAAGCGCAGCACAAGGGCCTCAGATCAGAGCTCCTCTACAGAGTGTGCAATCCAGAAGAAAGAGGGTGGAATAGAGAAAAGCAGAATGAATTGGGATAAAGAGCACAAAGAGTACATGCCCATGGCTCTTCCAGGCTTTATGTATCACAAAAGCACACAAAATGTTCTCTATTTTGTTAACCAGCCTCAGTGATGTGTCTTCCTAGAATCATGACTACTTGGATATGTCAGGGCAAACCACTTCCTTCCTGAAGTACATTTGATCCTTAATCATGCCTTTTCTCTGCCTACAAACCCATTTTATTGCAGCACCTGGAATCACAGCCTTGTGCAAGAGGACACGTTTTTGAGCCTCTCTTACGGGACCAGCTTGGTTCCCATCTGCGGTTTTTCTACAGCTGAATGCTTAACACATCTTGGTGTTTGACCAAATAGTAGATTTTCCTCTGCCCTCGTTCAAATAGGGGGTGAAGAACTGACATCTGCAGCATGTGGCTTTTCCCAGCAGTTACCATCACAGTGATAAGGCCTGTGCCTGCTCTCAAAAGCCAATTTTTAACTCATAAACTAGAGGAACAAGCTTGTAAAGTTAAAGTTAACCTGCTTTACAGATGGGATCAGTAAATATACATTAGTCAATCTTTTTTTGTTTGGGACATCTATGAGACTCTGCTCTCATCCACCCCAACCAGACTTTTAAATTAAGTCTCAGCAGTATTTCTAAAAACTTATTTTCATACTGATGATAACCTGCCTTATCACACTGATTTGCCCAAGCTGATCTTCATTTTACTAAGGCTTTATTCAAAGCCCTGCTATAAGAAAAGGCAAGTCCAGTGATATTATATGCCTTAAAGGACTATTTCTATCCTTCCTTATGAGCAGGCTGCCTTCATACACAGCTAATTTCTCTTATGTATCAACATCTGTCCAGCTACCTGGACAGGTAAGAACCTGGGGGATGCAGCAGCCTTTTCAGGACTTCACCTCAACTCAGCCTGAGGGGAAAGGTGGGAGCAGGTAAGCAGTGGCTGTTGCAGCCTGCCACCCGCTGGCCTCCCGAGGTGCGAGCTGTGCTGGGGCTTATTTTCCAAGTCACCACGCTGAAGCTGACTGCAATGCACTCTGCTGGCAGCAGCTGACAGGCAGCAGCTTCCTCCAGAGCAACAGTGGCATTAGCAGAGACATCTTTACAGCTTTCTTGCAGTTACTGTAAATTAACTGCAACAACTGCAACATCAGTATAAAGTCATAATTACAGCCATTTGTAGTGCTTAACATACTTTTAATCTGTTCACATTAATATCTTGACTTGGATTAAGGTATGTCAAGAACTTAGAGTGCCAACCACACAAGAACAAACATCTTGTGGAAAAGCTCCAAAAGGGTATTTGAAACAGAAAAAGGGTCTCTCACTTAGCTTCCAACACTTCTACTGGCAGTGCATGAAACCCACCATAGTATGGATCACTTCTGGGGTTGGGACATAAAGTGTTGCTTGCCATGGCAAAAACAACTGCTCCCTTTCTCTGGAGAAAATGAGAAGAGCCTTTGAGACAGGTTGAACTAGTTTAGGATAAACAGTATGCTTTTTTAGGAAAAACCAGCTTTGCAGCATGAACCATCCAGTTTGGGACCACTGATGGCCCCAGGACAAGTGCAGGGAGCTTATTTGACATCTGTCATAGGAAGCATCACTGTCACCTATCAGCTATATAGAGGCCACATATGCACAATGTGCTTATGGCAAACAGCCCCAGGTTGAAACTATTCCTGCCAAACAAAGGAAAAAGCAGTTCACACATTCTTCAGCTACTCTGCTGCAGGATGGTGTGGCTGGCACAAGCTGCTCAGTTCTCATGGAGTATCAAGAAGAAAAAGCAGTAGGTCACAGGAAAGTAAACCCTTAGAAACAGCCACAGAGCTGCCCATTCTCAGAGCTCCTCTGGTTGAAGCTGCTTCAGGCAGTCTGCCCAGAGCACAGCCACAGAGCCCACTTTGAACAGGATGAGAAGTTTAGTCACATGAAATTAAGCAAGGCTGAGACACTCATCTCACCCAAAAGCTGCCTTTGGGAGGGTCTGACTCACTGGCCTCTATCCATGGATGCCAACTGATAGTAAACTGTCCAGCAATGGCCCTGGGGTTTATGGGCTGGGCCACCTCAGCTATGGCAATGTGAGCCCAGCTGTTTCAAGAGGTTTATACCTTGAAGCCTATGCTTCCAGAAGCCCTGAAGGTTTAAACAGCCTCTTGCTGCTAGTAGGAGGTATAAAATTACTTTACAATGCTGTACGGGCAGCACAGGGGAAGTAAAAGTTGCAGCCAGCCACTCAAACAGCAATGTGACTTGAAGTCCACACATTTCATTTCAACACCCATTCCAAGAACAATCCTCTCGAGTCAAATATTTCTCTCCAGTAATCTGAAGAGCTCCAGGTGATGAGTAATTCGTGATAGTTCTGTGTCTGAAGCCTTTTTGTCACTTTACGTCCCACACAAATTCTTGCCATACAACAGCTTGTTGTGTCAGACATCTTTATTTGCTGTGTTGCCCAAGTGTACAAATAGTGAATGTAGTTATAGAAATTCAAAATATATTATAGTAGAAATCTGTCTGGGAAGTGGAATGCTAAGATATTCACTTTATAAAATTATTACCCTTAAGTCACTCTCACTTGGCAAGTTTTAAATATATCAGGGCCATGAAGAGACAGATTATGATCCTGCAAAAAAGGAGTTCTCAGTAAACTTTTTCTGCTAGATAAAGTCAGTCAACAGCAAATTAATTTCTTACATTTGACTCATTTTGAGTTATCAGCCAACAGGATGTTAGCTACATCCAGACAATTCATACACAATTCAGCTCCCATTTATACCAATAAAGTCAATGTATCACTATCAACATACCTAAGCATTAGTGAAACAATCTCAGTGACAATATTATTTTAAGCTAATGAAGTCAAGCCAATAAGTTGCCCCTGGCTATTGAGTGCAATTGATGCTTTTGTCACATTTGCAGAGTGAGAATTCTCAGTTCTTGAACAAGTCAATACAGCTCTGCAGGAGAGACACATTGTTCTGCAAAGGAAGAGAATTAGTTTCAGATGAGGATGACTGATAATTCAAATCCTGCCGTTCACAATGAAGTAGCTTCCCAAACAGTGGGTCGGTCACAGGATTTTGTAGCCTGTACCAATGCTAAAGATCTCCTACTGCAAAGACAAGCATTCAAGCAGTAAAGAATCAAAACCAGATCACACATTCTGCAATCTGCCTCTTCCTGCAGGCCTGCAACCATACATCAGTTTGTGGTAAGGAGAGGGGCAAGAGCCAACAGGAAACTTTTAAAGTGGGCCAAACTGAGCAGTGCTGTCAAGGCTTTGTGTCACATTCCAGTTCAGCACTGAAGTAGCTGCCTGTGGTAAAGTCCAGTACTCTCAGGGAGTGGGCCATTAGAATTTCCTTCTTCAAAGGAAGCTGAGGATGCACAGCTACTGCTTTGTTCTCTACACTAAGTTAACAGACCCTTCAAGCCTGCCTAGCAAAGCTTGGCAGAGGCTGCTATAAAGCCAACATCCCCTCCACTGACAAGCCAAGTGACAAGGATTGACAGCCTGATCACAAGCTGCAGGATGTGCTCCTGTCCCAGCACTCAGGAGCACTGGAAGCAGCAGCTGCCTCTAGCAGTAGGGGTCAAACCCCACAGATGAGGCTGCCTGATGGGAAGTCAGATGACCCAGCAAATCCTCCCAGTTACACACTACTCATTTCTCTCAACCCATGCCTGTTAAATTCCAAAGAGAACACACCTTTGCATGTTTTATTTCCAGTTCTGCCATTTCAATTAAGTTTTTACGAAATGCTGCTATTCTTTTCTGTTTGAAGCTCATCAGTTCTGTAGAGAAGGAAAAAACAAAGGTAAGAGATATACAAAGTGTGACAAGTAATGTCCCTTATGTTTCAGGAGTTCTGTTGTGCAGCTCAGATTACAGTATTTGATCAAAAAAAGGTTAGAGTCAGTCATGCTGTTTTTAGACAGAGATGCAGTCATCACATGATACACAGACAGCTTAAGACAGAAAAGCTTTGTAGGAAGACAGCTGGAACAAACCAAAAATAAGCCACACAGGCTCTGTGAGAACCTGAATCATTTAAAAGCCAGATACACTAAAGGAGCAGCATGTATACCATGAAAGCATATTTCCTCTGCTTTATATTGTCCAAATATATAAATATATATACACACATGTACTCTTCTGCTGAGAACCAGTGTTTGAAACTCTGTAGAAGGCACTCAGCTGTACTGGGACAGAGCAAGAGCCTGTTTGCACAGTTCTGACTGAGATAATTTGTTACCCTCTAGTAGATACATTCACATGGAGTTCAGTCCAAAAAGCAAATACCAGGGGCTTATAAATAAGGTTGGTGTAGTACCGACACAGCTCTGCTACAGAGAATTACTTTAAAAAATGTTTAGCTGCATTAGTTTTACAGCATCTATCTCTACTGTCCTTGGGATGTCCAGACTGTTTGTTCAGGAGCCTTCAGCAGCTGAAGGTCAGATGGAGACCTCGGCTGCATTAAGCTCTCCTTTAAGCATAAGTTCAGCAAAGCCTGTCTTACCTTGTTTAGCAGATTCTGAAATCTTTTCAAACTTCTGACAGCAATCCTGTTGATGTGCCTCAGCCAGCCTGACGTCCTTGCTCTTTAGTCTGGCTTTGTCTAGAGCTTTGTTCGAGTTCTCATAGTCAACTAGAGCCCTGGTTCGTCTGTACAGGAGATCCTGAATAGACAGAAATAGCACACCAGAGCCTTAGCAGGACTACTTCCCAAACTGAGGTTACAACCACCTTAGCAGCAGGAGGTTACACTTCTTTCAGCACCAGATTCTGCTTTTTCAAACAGCCTGCTTTTGGCAGCCTTTCACAGTGCAGAACTACCTTTTCAGGACAGCCAGTTATGCCCTAGTGAAGGAAGTCTAAGGGCTACTATAGGCATTGTTTCTTCCCTTAAAGGTTTCTCCTGCTGTAAGGTGGATGTCTCCACTAGGAGCAAAAAGCACTTTCTGAACTCTCAGTCTACTTCCAGCAGACATTTAATTTGTTGGAGATCTGACAGTTTGACTGAAGCACTGCACTAACCTAGACAGGAGAAGTAGTACAGGTCTCTGAGCCAATCCCTTCCTAACACAGCAGGAGTATAGTTGTGATGTCTAAATAACAGTACACCCCAGGGAGGGAGGCGGTAGTGGATGTTCTGAGGTACCTGACATTACAGGAAAGACACCAGATGAAGAGGACCAGTAGGTTGTACCTAGATACCTTTTTGCAGCATAGTCTTCCCTGTCAAATCAAGTTTTGATTAGAAAAGAGTTGCCAGCAATGCTTTTGCAGTCACATCAATCTACCAAAGCCCTCTTGGAAGCTCAGACTCCAAGAGCCTTCACAAGTTACCATGTATTTGTGCTAAGGTACTCTAAAAATCCTGAAGTCAATCACAACTACTAATTAGTCATCACTGATTTTATTGACAAGTCCCTGAGTACTCAGGCAGGGAACAGGAAAGAAACTGCTGCAAACTTAAATTCAGTTTGCTCTAACTTACAGAAATTTAAAGAGTTCTTCCACTTTACATGCCAAAGAAAAATTGGTCCAAGGTCTTCTGTAAGTGGCTGGGCTCCAGCTAGCTAATATACAGCTTCTATATTCTGCTGTGGTTTAAGAGTCTCAGGTTTCTTAGGCAAAACAAGGGTCCACTTTCCTGTCTTCTTAAAGCACAAAGAATACCATGAGTGAGTCATGTTGCCCATAACAAAACTAAGCTTCAAAAAGAAAACTGTTCTCACCTTAGCAGCTTCTATATTGAGCATGTAGTATCTCAACAGTTCAGAGAGCTTTAAGTCTTCATCAGATGAAACTCTACTCTCTACCTTCTACAGAAGGGAAAAAAAAAAATCAGTTAGTTGGTGTGTAACAGAACAGCAAGATCCAGAGTCAGAAATTCTTCTCCCCCACACCTGCCACCAGCAAAGCTTCTTACCCTGAGTTTCTCAAAGAGTTCTGCAACTTTCAACAAGTATCTAGTGAAGGGAAGAAAAAAAAAGCATAAATAAGTTTGAGATACTTCTTAGTCTGATAAATACCAGGATCAACTGGCAGGAAACCAGAAAGCTGAAGGCTGGAGTTTACTCCTGTATACAGATCCAAACAAGGGCTTGGTAAAACACTCATTTAGGCAAACACTCATTTCGGCATCGAACCTTGGAGAAAAGGTTCGATGTGCTGGATTCCAGCTCACCAGAGTAGTACAGCTGAGCAGCTCAACACCATTTAATGTAACGATGCTGATCTCCAGAGCATAAAGGTCTTGTGGAGAATTTCCCTGCTGCTATGCAAGAGGGATGAGCTGACTTGTTTATCCAGCTATACACTCTGTTTTAACAAGGTCTTGGTAAATTGATAGCAAAGTCAAAAGGTGGAAGAAGTCACCTCAAAAAGGCAACTGGGTTCCCCCAGCTTAAAAATCCCCTACTATTCTGGAAGTGCAAAGGTCCAGAAAATAGTACAGACCTAGTGTAAGCTGACCTAGTGCAGGTATATTTAACAGCACATTAGAACGCACACACAAAACCCCTTTCTTCAGGGGTCTCCAGCAGTTTATGACATGAAGGTAATCAAGGAGATTTCTGTTCAGAAGGAGTTTGATGAGCAGCACAAGTAACCTCTAGGCCACAACTGGCAACTGGCCAACTAGTTCAGAGTTAGGTGCAATTGATAACATTAGGTCTGCCACAGCAGGAGTGCCAGAAGAAGGAAAGTTTTAATGCCACTTGCATACAATTCAAGAACCTTAAACCACCTATGATTCAATCCTCTGGATTTTACAGAAGAAATTTGGTATTCCCAGACTCAGGATATGTTTATGAACAGTTGGAATTGCTTACTTTTTGATAACTGTAGGCTCTTCTAATGCCAGGCTGTTCAAACAAGCTGAAGTATAAATATAGTCATCTGCAACATCTGCAAGAACAAGACAAGGTTTTCAGGCTGAAATTATCAAAACTGCATGATCTCTCGAAAGGGCTTTGAAAAGATTCACTTTTATGAGATCTTGTCATCTTATCTGCTTTTGCACATGCATCCTTGATTCTGTTGTAGTAGTTCACAAGGAAAGTCTTCTCTTGCTCAAAAAAATCTTCTACTTCCTGAAAAAGAATATGACCTGTTAAGTCAGTAACTGCAGAATACAAGCTCTTCCCTATTTTAGGAAGGGCCAAAGAAACAACCACAGCCTGGGCATGAGCTTGAGGCTCATCAATCCCTGTGGAAAAACTGTTCAAGACAAGATGTGAGCCAAGGGTTGACTGGCAAACTACTTCCTCATTATGCAGTGAAGATGAAGTTGACACTCAAGTACTGATGCAGGTTTTCTGAAGCAGCCAGTAAGTTATGGGACAGCCCTCGGGACTCCCAACTGTGGAATTTTATTTCCTAGGCCTGCTGCAACACTGTAGCTAAGTACTAAGCAGTTTACAAGCTTGTTTCTCATCCACACCAGGCATGATACATATTGTAATGTTTCATGGCACCGCTCATAGGACAACGAGCTTATCGGGAAGTGCTGCCGTGGCACACAACACAAAAGCTGGAGGAAGACCAGTTACAGGGGTCTTTGGTATTTGATCTTGTTTAGGATAAGCAGAAATCCATAAATCATGTCTGTTCAGAGCTCCAAAGTAGACAAAGGCCACAAGCACATTTCCTGAAGGTATAATTCCTTCCTTTCCAGTATCAGGTATTAAGGTAGGTTTTCTGCATCCAGAAACTTTAATTATACACTGAAATTGAACAGCGTAAAGTGACAATGTCTAATTTTCATAGAAATCAGAATTAATACAGGCTACTCCCCTCAACTGGGACAGCAGTAACAAGGCAAGTTAATGTCACTAGCTGAGCCTCATGCACAGCAAGCCTGAAGCAGACAGGAGTAACTTCCCTGGGGCAAGAAGCAAGAAACACTCAAGATTAGGATAAGAGACAAAGCAACAACCTTACCTTGACTCCAGAGAAGAGAACCTCATCAGCACTCTTTACTACACTTTTTAAAAAGCCACCAAACATCTCTTTAGTGTTTTTCCTCCGAACACTCAACTGTAATAGAGAGGCCAAAGCAGCTTTAAAGTTATACCAGGGGAAGGGTAAAAGTGACTGTTTTGATACTTGCAATGTTAGTAACATGCTTTACACTTAGCATATGTCAGAGCAGGTTGATTTCCAAGCCCTCCATAATGCCCATATAAAAATGCAACATGTAACACGTGGCTTGGCTACAAGTAGTTCAACTGTTCAGCACCACAGATTTTTCCAATTGCAATAAACAGCTCTGTTTCTCCTTGCATATCTTGGCTCAGCATCTATCACTCATAATTAGGTGTGACAAAACATATGCAGGAGTGACTTTAATACACCTCCATCCCTCCACTTCAGGACCATGCAACACAGCACAGGTACACCAGAACCATACATGTTCCCAAGATAAAGACATGCAAAGGTGGCTTCCTAACCAACTTGACAAGGATTTAGAAACATGGTGAGATTTATAACAGAGTAAGGTCTAAAGGTCAGGCTTTCATCCTTGAGTCATCTCACAGAAATACTTGCAATATCTACTTGCTGATGCTGCACACAGATCCACAGAACATTCTGACTGTGCCCAGCAAAAACAACAGCACTCCTAACAGTTTGCCTCGCTTGGAAAGGGAAACAAGGAAAAATGTCTCACATCTTGGTCATACTCCAGGAAAACATGGAAATTGCGATCTTTGCTGAGCACAGGATGAGAAGCAATCCGCTGCAGGAAGATCTCATGTGATGAAACAGTCTTCTTGAAGACAGCGAGGTATTCACTGCAAGGAAACAACAGACTGAGATCCTCTTTGTACTACCCTCTTCAGTACACAAAGAATTGCCTTAAATTTAGCCCATGAAAATATCAACTGCAGACTTCTGAAATAGCCAGCTTGTGATAGTGAAGCTACTTTCAATCTCTTTAGCTAGGAAGTTTTCCAGCTTGAAAGCTGGAAAACCTGGGCTACTCCCCAGCTCCATGATTTTCAAGACACCCTTCAAAACAGAGACACTCAAGATCAGTTATCACCAAATGAGTTGCTCTCCCAGGAGGTTTCTCTAAACGCAGCTTTTGGCAGTAGATTCATTTTACTTACGCTTCCAGCTCTTGCTTCATTTTGGCAAACTCTTCTTTTGTCATGGACACTTCTCCTTCCCCCAGCTTCTGCATCTTCTCTCTGGGACCATCAAAGTCAGGCTTTGAAGGTGCTGGAGGTATCTAAGCAGGGAATTGGTTAGTCATGGATATCAGCAAATTAAGTTTTCCAAGATTACTTCTCTTTTGCCTGGTCATAGGAAAGTGTGGTAAAGAGTGCATGATCCAGGAATTCTAGGTCCCTGGTTTGTGTTATCCCTCCCCAGGAGGGAAACAGCTTCTGTAATCCACCCCATTGCCAGCCATCTCTTAAAGAATCATGATAGGAAGGAAAACCCACAATTAATAGATTATTTCAGTGTGCCATCTTCAGGCAGATATTAATACCACCAGATAGTCAAGGACTCTCACAGCACCTTTTGCTGCTCCAAGCTATATGGAAAGTTAACACAAATGCCATACCACTCAAGTTGTTTAGGAATTAAGGAAACAGGAAGCATAGGGAACACCCAAGTCACTGAACACCAGTAACACTGGTAAAATATACTTCATGCCCTTATTAGTAGGCACTTTAGATTGCTACAGGTTTTCACTTAGAATCACATTCTTTAGGAAGTACTTACAATGAGTCCTGCATACTCTTCAGTTTCAGTGAGTGTATCATGTAACCACACAAAGTCTTCGTGCTGCCTTGTAACTGAAAACTCAGGGCTTTGAAAAGCTGGCAGTGTAGTCTGGAAGAGAATATATAGAAGCCCTACTGTTTTGTAAATCAGTGCTTTTAGAAACAGTTCTGCCCATTTCCAAAGGAAGCTATTCTGCTTACTAAGAGCCTTGCCCACTCCCTTTTAGCTGAGCTGGCACTTCTTCAACAGCACCACTAAGGAGACTGTTACAAAAAAAAAAGTACTGGTGTAGAACAGCATTAATGCAGTTTCTTTTGTGACATTTCACAGTAGCTCCCTTCCTACCCCCCAGCCTTCTGGTGTCTAGCTAGGATTCCTTAGCAAAACCAACCTAACCATCAACTACTTGCCTCTGTTTAGAGAGTTCAGATCCTAGGAAATCTGAAGTTTCTGCATATATATACACATCCTCAGGCCACCTTTAAGTGGAAAATCTCCATCTAATTAGATTTACTTCATTGCCAAGCCCATCTTTGCAGGTATGTGTACTGCAAATACATCTGTTACTTGCAAAGCCTCTTTTTGCCCATGACCTTACCTTAGTGTGCACAGTGAACTTCACTCTGTCCTTTTCACTTAGGGCATCGGGGATATCAATTTGGAGAGAAGGATCAACGTTCAGGTCTACAGAAACAGACCTCAGCTGCAAGAGAATTCACAGAATAATCCTTAATCAAGCATCAAGTAGGTTTAGTGAAGCTGACTGATCATCAGCCATGAACAAGAACCACACTGCACTACACACCTGCCTTCAGGAACAGACTTATGACCAGAATTCCTTTCCCAGTGCTTCAAAGAGCCATAAACTGAGCAAGCATCTTCCTTTGGGGGCTTATTCCTTCTTTCATTCCAACAGAATGAACCAGAACATCATTTCAAGCCTACTCAAACTTTTAAAGAGCAGTGGAATAGCTTTCTCAGTAGAAGATCCTCCAGCTTACACATGAAGACTATCTTCTAAGAGGCCCTCCCTTGCTGCAGCCTGACAAATCCTTGCTGTTTTCTGCAGAAGGGAGAAACCACCAGAGATCAAGGTCACAACACAGGAAGTTTGCTGAAGAGCGACCGTCAGAGCCAGGAGGAATGCTGAAGTTATCCTTTGGAGATAATTCTGAAGGCCTTCTCAGAAAAGCAAGCTAGAGAACTGCAGCAGGACTGCTATTTCACCACTCTGCAGCACAGACCACACCAGCCAGGAGCCTGCTCCTGCCTCTGCAGTGTGAGCTTCAGCAAGCCCACAGGCAAATGGTGCCAGGATCTGAGCAATCCTACCATATCACAGATGGCTAAATGCTGCCTCAAGCCTCTGTAAAGCTGCCTAAGAACTGTTGATAGGCTGCATGTTATAAGGTGAAGCTCTGCTTCCAAAAGGCTCTGGAAGCTCCCTCCCCCTAGGCTGGCCATCTGCAGTCCAGATCTGTTATGTGACAAGTCTCTCTGGCTGTCTGCAGAGGACACAGCTGCCAGGACAGGGAGCATTTGCCCCTGCCACTGCTCTCCCCTATGATCAGACTGCTGTGCATTAAGTGAGGGATTCCCCAGTCACTGCACCCTCCAGCCATGCTAAGAACTCTTCTATCTGCTGTATCCTCACTGTTAGCTGGAATTAAAAGGAGATAAGTAATAGATAAAACTCTTGAAGCCTTACAACTATGGAATGACCTTGCATGCAGCACATTAAGCTTACCAGAAGATGGGAAGGACAGAAGACTTTTAGCCCATCCTGGGCATTGCCTTGGCAGCGAGCACACTTACAGAGTATGCCCTGGAGCACAGTTCCTAGCAGTCCCAGGCCCTGTTCACATCCCTCAGGACATGGTGGGACTCCAAACTCTTCAGGGACTCCAACTGTAATCACTTCCCTCCAGTCCCACTTAGGACAGACTATTATGTTCCCATACAGGCAGTCAGTTCTGGTCCCTGCTAGGAAGGCACAAGCCAAACAGAGCTGCATGGTTCAGAGGTCACTGACACGGGCTTGGGCAGAAGCTGCCCGCCCCAGGCACTGCAGGAAGGACAGGTGGAAAGCCACCAGTCAGGCATTAGTTTCACTGGGAGCACAGCTCACTGTCTGTTGCCAAATGAAAGGCAAGCTGGTTGGTGTTTCCCATTTCCCAGCCAGATAACACCACTGGCCAGAGCAGCAAGATGCAGACCCCAGTGTTTTACATCCTGCTTACTTCTATTTGCTGTCCAAACAGGATCAGCAGTGCTAACAATATGAACTGCTGAGTCTGGAAAGTATGATAAGCCAAAGGAAACCATTTCCTCTCAGCTAAACTAAGGAAAGGATTACACAGATCAGACAGTCCTGAATTTGTGAGCTTGCTTGCTTGCTTGCTTTCTTGTGGAGAAAGTAACCTGTGATTAGATGCTGTCTAGGCCCCTCCATGCCTAGTAGTTTCTTACACAGGAGACAGATGAGCACAAACATTAGGTGGTCCTGCTTGGTCAGATTAAAGCAGTTAACATGTCACAAGCATGTGTCTCCTGGCACCCTGCACAAACTGCAAAGGGGTCCTGGAGCTATATGAAACCAAGGATTGTAAGACCCTGGTCAGCTCTAGTCCCATGAAGGTCACTGTGGGCTCCTAACTCCAGGCCAGAGACCTTTAGGATTACAGAATCATGGCTCAGACTACAAAGGGAACATTCACACTGTCTGACTTCAGGAGGAGAGTGTGCTTTGTTTCCCCGACAAAAAGTGCTGGAGCAGCATTTGTCCCCTGAATGGGGGGAAGCAGAAAGCCCCACTCCTGTCAGCACAGCTCTGTAAAGCACTAACTCAGGGAGCACCCAGGGCAGAGGTCTCACACCAGCCCCTGCCCCACCCAAGCACCTGCTCTGCAGCACCAACAGCTCTGCATGCAGGACTTTTCATGCCACCATCTCTCCTGCACCCATCCTACAAGCAGGAATGGGGACCAGCCTCCTCATGGGCACATGAAGGCTGTGCAGAGCAAAGGAATTAAATATCCATCTCCAGGCCCCAGGCTTGTCCTTTTACCACAGCAGGCATCCAACCCAAGGCTTTCCCAGGTCACCCCTCCACCTTCACTCTCTGGCAGCTCCTTCATATCCAGAGGCATTTCTCTGCTAGGACATCACTGCTTCCTCCCTGGACTCCAAGCAGTGGAGCAAGAGAACTGAAGGTTCCCCATCCAGTTACCAGAAACCAGTCTGTCACTCCTTACCCTCAAGGCATAAAATCCAAGCTCAGCAGCTGGGAAGGGATTATTCTTCATTTGTAGCAGATGCCCAAATAGGTACAGAGGACACACAGAATGGAAACAGCTGAGTTGGGCTGCAAACTGAAACACTCAGCACAGCACAGTACTCTCAGCTCTCATTTCTCTTCCCCAGAAGCAGCTTCTGGTTTGCAATGACTCCAGAAACTGTTACAGCTTCTCTGACACCTCCCACTTCTAAACTCAGGACTTGTCAGAGACTTGTTTCAGGATTCCTAGGGTTTCTTGAGGATTCAAGCAAAACTACTCCCTGTTCAGTACGGATACTGCCCACCCATCCAACTGGTAAATCAGAACAAAGCAGAGCCCTTCACAATAACATAGACTTCATACTGGTTAACATTTCTAGGTTTCAGAATCAAAAGACTATAAATAGATATTATGCTACTAATGAGGACACCATGATAAACACCTGATCTAGAAGCCCAGGAAACAGCAGAGATCATTAATTACTGTGCCCAATCCAGGTAGAATTTTAGAACATTTGCTTTTTTTCTATTTGTTAGAGATGCTAGGGGAAAAAAAAAAGAAAGTTGGAATACAAGGCAGTGATGACCATCAGCTACCCAGACTTCTGCCTGACAGACACTGCATTTCTGATCAGGCCTCACCCAGATGCAAACACATCTTGATGCTTGCAGACACCCAGTGGGAGGAAATGTCCTCAGCCACTGGAGTCTCTCAATTCTGGTGAGAGGCCTGAGCTGCTGCTTTTACAGTTCCACCCTTTGCAGTTTTAGCATCAGCTCCAGATGATTTCAGTGTCACTTCTGCATTCTAACAAAAGAATCTGCCAGTGCAAGCAGCTGTGTACAACTTCTGACTGCTAGTGAAATATGTATTTGTTCTCAAAGACAGATTAATCCAGGGGTTTTCCACATAGCCAGGCTCTTGGAAGGAGCAAGGAGCCCTTCCACAAGGGCTCACATGTCAGAGTTTTCTGCTTATTGTCAGCTACCTTTTAAAAACCTTCTCCCCTTACTGATCACCTCCCTGCTGTCATTCAAGCAATAGCCCACAAACAAGACTTCAGAAGTAATTACATCTGCCACTACCTAAAATCCTTTACTTTTTAGAGAGCAGGCTTTCTAATTAAAATTGTTTAGGTGCTCTCCAGAGAGCACTAAAAGATCATGGTGTTTTCTGGCAGTTTATACAGAACCCTCAGTTCCAGAGGGCCTTGTTTTGAAACCCAGGAATTAGCCACCAGATGATCTGGCCAGCAGATATCAGTAGCATTAGCTGCTGGAACTACATTTTAGTCATATTCAGCACAAGCAGCTTAAGTTTCCTTTTAATCAGGATACTAAAAGGACATCTGAAAGTGCACTGCAAGCATGGAGCACTATGGAGCACATGTGAAGCTTGGATCTTGCAGCCTTTGTGGCAGTTTGCTGTCACCACTCTGACACTGAGCTGAACAGTCCTGAAGTGCTCTAGTTACACACAGCCATGAAAACTAAAACACTGCTTACTTATGCCATGGAAAATGCTTCCCCAAATTTGTGACTTCAAACTGAAGAACTCCAGTGATGCAAAGGTTTAATTATTTTGCTTAAAACACCGATAAAGAGGGAATAACAGCTGAATCTAGTCACACTGAAATGGCATTCCTCAGCAAGTGCAGGGCTTGCCAAGGAAGCAGAAGGCCCAGAGCACCTGTTGCCTCGGGCTGAGCAATAAACTGGCCCTCTCCTGCCAGAGGGATCTCTGCATCACTCTCTGCAGGAACTTGCAGGTCACACGCCTCCTGACAGAGGGAAGGACTCTACAAACATTCAAGGATGCCACATTCTGAGCAAAAGCCTTGCTGGCTCACCCTGTTCCACCAGCAGCACGCAGGACGCCTCCACCCAAGCCACGGCTTCCTCTGCTGGAGGGGCCAAGCACAGCTTTGGCCATGCAGGGCAAGCCTCCCGTGTGCCTGCAGAGCACAGCCTGGGGCTGAGCCCTCCTGGCCCAGCTCAAAGGGAAATAGTGCAACAGCAGCAAGCCCCACAGTCAGCATCCCCGAGAATGCCTTGCTGACCTCCTGCAGTGAGGCCAGAGCTGGTGGCAGGGAGTGGCAGGAGCAGGGCAGCCTCACCGTGCTGGCTTCACCTTCCACTGGCCCAAAGTGCTCCGTGGAGGCTGCGTGTCCTTGAGAGTTCATTATCCCTGTCCAGGAGCTGGCACCCTGCTAGCAGCTCACCTCCCCACTTGATTTCAGGCTCAGCAGCATGCAGAAGCAGGTTTTTTTGCTAAGCACAAGATCCAGTATGGTCTCATTCCTTTCAGAATGTGCAGCAGAATTTGTCCAGCGGAGTCACTGTTTGTGAGTGATAAGAGCAAGTCCCAGGTCGTGACACAACATTTTGTCTTCCACTGATGGGTTTGACAAAGAGGGGCTCCAATACATGCTCCTAGTATTTTGTTCTAGAACATTTCAACTGCAGACTGAAACCTTCAAATATCGTGAAGCCACTGACATTAAGAAATACCAAGGTATTTACTCAAGCTTAGCTTGGAAGTCTCACCACTCACTTCAAATTCTGAAGTGCCTTTTCCTCCCCCATGACACATTACACCTTATTTTCCACTGCACTTTCAATCAAATCACCTTTATCCTACCATCCCTTCCTCTTCCTACATATCCTGATCCTCTCCTGCTTTGCCACCTCGGGGTCAGTTTTTAGTTTATACTTAACAGTGGCTCCTATTTAAGTTAATACCTTATGAAGTTTCCTTTACAGGCATGAGTTTTATCTACTGGTCACACACCAGTTCCATGTTGCTGTTTCTTTGCCTAAACAGGAACAGAAAAGATAGGAGCACTTTTATCCTCCCCCGTGCTGCTGGAATCCAAAGACACCCCTACAACCTAAAACAAGCTAATCTTTGTCCATTGAGCATCAGAGTTTAAAGCTATTCCAGCCCCCACCACTAGAACATTTTCCCCTCCTCCCAATATTTCTGAGTTAGAAGGGCACATAAACACTCAAAAGTTACCGAATGTTGCAAGAGAGTTGATATTTGACCTTCCCCTCCAGTACTCTCCAGGGGCAGACACTTTAATACAAAGAGTTTCACAGGCAGCAGAAAAGAAAGCACTGGCCAGCTCACAGCTCAAAGCAAGCTAGTAGAAAATGCTTCTTCTACAAACGCTTGTCTGTCTTACTGATTCAGGATTGTTTCAAAACAAGATTCATACGGAAAAGAAGCAGAGAAAAGGAAATTGTCCAGAAGTCAATAAAGACTGGTGCATTTCTAGCCTCCAAGTTAGTTAATATACATGCTCCAAAAAGCTGGAGAAACCACAGACTGAAGAGACTTTCAGCACACCTAACAGCTTAAAGCAAAGTCATCTTCCTGCCAGTGAAGCTTAGTCACAATGCAAAACCATATGCACATGTGATAATATGAAAGGCAAATAGGCAGCTTGCTGACTCTTACAGGGCTGCTTTGCCTTCTTTTCAAGGTGTGTTGAGGGTAGTTATTAAACCAGGGAGTTTGGGTAGGTTGACCCAAGCAGCTCGTCTAGTAGAACAGAGAATTCCAATCACTGTCTACACTACATAAACATTAATTCACAAAGTTCCTGTTTCAGCATTTCACTTGCATTTCCTCTGAGAAGTTGAGAGTCTCAACATTAGGAAATCCCCTGTGCTACTTTAAAGGGGAGATATGAAGCTCCTTGGCACTTACAGCTTCAACACTTCTCCGGAGAAAGGAAAACCAAGCGAGCTGCTGATGAGACAACCAAGGCAAAGCGCCTTCACCGCAGGTGAAGTGACAGCTGACAGCCTAATTAACGCAGAGCACACAGCCAGGTCACAGGCACAGCAGGGCAGCTGGCCCGCCGGGGAAGAGCAAGTTTAACCCCCTGCAGCACTTCGCCCGCAGCGCCCGGGGCCAGGTCCGGCTCCTGCGTCCCTCACCTGCCAGGCCCAGCTCCCGCAGCTCCAGGGCCGGGGCCATCACCTGCTCCGCCTCGGCACAGAGCGCAGCCCGCCCCGGCTCACGGCAGCTGCACGGCCCTGCCCTTGCCACCTCTTCCTCCTTGCCGCTCCGCTGCAATCCTGCCACCCGGGCACCTCTCCCCTCAGGGGCTGCTCCCCACGCTCACCCCGGGCGCTCTGACCCCCTGCCCTCAGGGGACCTCGGCGCGCCAAAGGCACGAGGACTAAGGCGACTTTTAGTCTTTTAAAAAGTCCTAAGCGGAGCAAAAACTAAAACCCTCTCACTGTCCCAGCGCTGCCGAGGGCAGAGGGAGCAGGGAGCTCCCTCTCACGCCGCAGGGCCAGCCCGGCTGTGCCCTCACCGCCCGCCCCAGCCGGAGCCGGGCCGCCACCCTCACCTTGTCCTGCGCGTCCCCACGGAGCAGAGCCATATCTCCGGGCGCGGACGGCCACCCTGCACCTTTCCCTTTCTCCTCCTCCCCGCCACCTCCTCCTCATATAACCCGGGCGGAGCCGCCGCCGCCACACCCCCTGAGGGGCACTCGCCATCTTTGGCGAGGGCAGGGCGCTGCTTGCTTCCACCCGTGATGGCACCCCAACGCTTTATTTTTCGGCTTGCATTTAAAGATTTGGGTTGTTTTCCTTACAGCCTTTCAAAGAATACCAAAAGAGCGCGAAATGGAGCAGACGCGTTCCTCTCGCCACCTTTCGGGGCGCTCCAGCAGAGGGGAAAGGGCTGCGGCTAACAGTGCGGGGAAACTACAAGTCCCATGAGGCAGCGGGGGGGCGCGTGCGCGCTGAGCGCGGCAGAGGCGGCGGGCGGGGCGCGCCTGCGCGCTGGCGCCCGTGGCGGTGGCGGGAAGCGCGGCTGAGGTAACGCGGGGCCGCGGGTCGTGAGGGCCGGAGCGAGGGAAGGCCAAGGGAGGGAAGGGGAAGGGGAAGGGGAAGGGGAAGGGGCTGGTGCTCCCCTGGCCCGCACTGCCCCCGGGTCCATTAGCGAGCGGGCCGCATGGCCGGGCTGCCGTGGCTGGGCATGCCCGCGTCCGGCGGGGCTTCTTGTCCAGGGTGGTTTATCCCCCTCTGCACAAGGGCGGGCTGTCCGCCACTGGAATTTTCAGGCACATGCAGAAGGTTTATTTTCCTGAGGGCACTTGGTGATCACTGGTGTTGGCCCAGCTCTTTCACAGATCGCAAAAAGCGCTGAGTTCGTGTTACAGCCCTGTTCCCCACTAATTCCATTCCCAGTGCTGATCTGGGAGTGAAGCTTGAACTGGGAACTGAAGCCTGTTTACCCTGAACTAAAGCTCGCAACTGTGGGCTTGTGCTTTAAACGGGGTTGCTGAGTTGTCTCTCTTTATGCTGTAAACATCCAAAAGAGAGAGGTGTATCTTTAACCTGGATAGGTTCGATAATGTATTTTGAAAACGGCAGGGAACTCATAGTTATACCTTCATCAGTGGATTTGTTCTGCTCAGATTAGGGACAAGAGGCAACAGGTCTGTAGGTGTGTTTAGGAGTGCTCTTTTTTGTTATCTCTGAAATAAGCCAGTGTTTTTTTGTTTTTTTTTTTTTAGCTGGGTAGGTTTCTGTAGAGGAAAAGCCATACTGGTTATTGTGCAAAAACACAGCTGGAGGTAGGTTTTTAGAGACGTGAACTTTTCCTTAAGTAATCCTTTCTATTTCCTTCAGTCAAGCCACTCATTCCTATACTGGAAAAAAAAATTCCTCAGTTGTGTTAGCTCAGTTATTGTTGGAGCTGCAAAGTCAACTTGCTTGGGAAAGTAAAGTTGTGTTGGGTTTTTTTTTTTTAGCTCCAAGTTATTTTAATTTTTTTTCAGTTCTCCATTGTGGCTCATCACGCAACACTTGAAGCAATTCTGCCAGTCTTCAACCACAAATGCTTTCAGAGAGAAGGGAGACACTTCCCCAGAGGGAAATCTCATTAAATTCTGTTCTTTATGTACAAGAGTAGATCCCGACCACTCCATTTCTTTCTTGTAAGTTATCTGCACAGAAATGCCACTCTAGTGATTTATTGAAAAACACATGGTTCTTTATTCAGCAGGGCACAAGGGTTTCTTATTCCTTAGCAATCCTAGAACCTCTTTCTTTTTGTAAAACAAAAAACAGGACAGCAGCTGGCAAACTCTCCCTTCCCTGGTGGTTTGGTTCATACACTGCACAAACATTTCCACAGGTGTATTCCCCAGCACAACAAAGGCTGTTGAATCAAAACTCCTGCTAGTCACTGAAGCACTGTGTTGCACTAAATTTAACTCTGGAGCTCGTAATACTCCATATCTCAATAGCTCCATGATTCAAAACACTGATCTGGTATAAATTTATTCCTTGGAAAGTGTTGAGGGAGCAGCTTACTACAAGTGAATTTATGCTGAATCAGGCATCCTCTTGCTTCCTCCAGAGGCACAAAGCCAGAATAAACTTTTTCTTTTCTGCTGTGGCTTTATGGAACAAAGCCACAGCGAGTGGCCCAACATTTGCTCTCTTCTGAGTAGTGCGTGTCCAGAGTGACCATTAATGAGCCTGTTAATAATCATCAAACAGCAGCCTGGGAATCCACAAGCTTGGGTAGTGTCACACAGGAATAAGAATATATTTTTCCTCTTTTATTTTAAATCCCAGCTCTGGCACCTCTAGTTAGAGGTAAGCCCCCAGAGAGAAGGGACTAATTTTTCTGCACTGATGAAGGACGATACCTATGGATCCCAAGTCCAGGGTGTCCGCGTGCTGCTGCGAGATGCCTTGTTCTAATCAGCTGCCCCAGTTCTGGAAACCGGTGTGTGTGGCAGGTGCTCACCCCACGCTGGGGCCGCTGCAGCTGTGGGATGTGCCCACGCAGAGTAACTCCCCGTGCTTTTGCTTCCCGAGGTGCCCAGGGCTCGGGCAGCGTGGGAAGTGCTGTGTGAGGGGCGTGGGGAAGCAGGAGAGCAGCGTGGAACACAGTGCTGCTGTTGGCTGGCAGCGAGCAGCGGTTCTGGCTTTGCAGTGGGTCGGGGGAGCTTTGGAACGGTAAACAGGTTACTCCACTAGGGCCTCAATTCTGCGTGGGAAATGCCACTGTGGAAGTGTTACATTTTATCCGTGTGCCAAAAACTTCCTGGGGCTTCCAGTGCGGCTCTGGAAGGCGTGCTGAGAGTGGTATTGCTCGTACGCTGCTCTTGCTTTTAAATTTTGTGTCTTTGAGCACAACTATGTTTGAAACCTGCTTTGGAAAAATATATTTATATTTTATTCTGAACTTTAAAAAAAATTCTTTGAACCTCAAAATATTTGCAGTGCATCTGGTTTCTCTTTGCCTTTTTTAGCTTCAAGTCTCACAACTGTATTTACTGCTGCTGTCTGTTTAGGGATACAAGGTGCTATAAGGTACCTTGTCCCCACAATCCCCTTAAGTTGGTCATTCTCTATAAACTTAAGAGTTTTAATACCTCACAGCAATGGATTTGCTTCAATGTCCTCTGTGTAGCTTTTATTTCCCCCTCCCTCTTTTGGGGGTTGTTCATGGCAGAGCTGGTTTTTGTGCCTATTTCCATGGCAGTTCTGATACTGTTGCTGTAAGGATGTCCTGTGATGCAACTTTAGCTGCTTGCAACAAATCTTCAAGTGTTTCAGATTTCAGATTTGGCAGGCCTGCAGCTGTTCCTTTCAGGAGCATTTCCTCTTTTCCTCACTCATTGGTTTTTTATCTTACTTATCTGAAGAATAAAGGTGATAAAAGGTAAATGAAGACACTTTGGTCATAGCAATTCTTTGTTTGGCAAAGGGCAAGAATAGGAGGGTGTCAGAGTTTTATGACTATGTAAATCACAAATTTCTTTTTCCACAGGAGGAAAAAAAATATGGTAACCCACAGACTGTTGCTGACAGAAGGAAGAAAACACTAACTGCTCACAAACACTTCTTGTCAGGATGCAATTCCTACAGATCCTGTCCAGGAAACTGGGGGGCCTGGAAGGGCTTTTTCAAATACCATTTTGCCAAAAGCAATTCCCATACACGTGTCTGTCTACCTCTGCATGTGTTTATAGCAAAAAGAAAAAAGGAAACAGTTATGAACAAGTTGACCAAGAAAAATACAAGAACTTGGTCCACTCTGTTACATCTTACAAAACCAGTGCCCAAACGCCAGAGACAATACTTGAGGAAGACAATTTCTTATATGGGCCACCAGCTAAACACACACCTCCAGTTAAAGCTGGGACAAAAACTCCCAAGAATTGGGTTCCTTTAATAAACCCCAGCAAGAGAATTCTTCCTGTCAGCAGTGATTCAAACGTCCCCATGAAAATCGGGTTACAAAGAACGAAGATGCCCAGTGTTACCCGCATCCTTCAACAAACCCTCTCTCCACAGCAAGTCTTCTATCTGGAAAGATGGAAGCAGAAAATGATAGAGGAGCTTGGAAAAGAGGGATTTGAAGAGTACACCAAAAGTAAGTCTAGCCACAGTGTGAGTGTAGAGTAGAAGCAGTAGTTTGGATTGCTGGCAGGTACAATGGGCCAAGTGGTTTGGAAATCCATGAAGTTGTTTCCATTTCATGAGAGCATGTTGTGAGTGTACCTGTTGCCAATGAGCCTAAGCTCTGGTCTTTGTTCTGGGACCACTAAAATGGATTTATAAATTTGTGGAAAATGACAGTCAGACTGTAGGCATACTTTGCTCAGTCCTGTCTGACTTTCCTCTAGTTCTTGATTTGCCAGTATCTATTTAGAAATAGATATTTTTCAGATGATGTTATTGAGCCTCTTTGCAGTTACAAGCTACTTTGTAACAAGATGGAAATAGGCATTTTGAACTCGTGCAGTCCTGAGCGTTTAAAAGCCAATGTGTCTTGCTGTTTATGGTGAGGTTTTTCAGTGACTGTTTGGTTTATCCAGTGTATGTATGAGTAAGCAGTGAGACTAAAAAAGTAAAGGAAGCATTAATATAAGAGATACCAATTTCACTATTGACAATTTATTTTCTGTTTCTTTCCCTTCTCCCCACACCCTCAAACTTTCAGTACAAAAACCAGGACTGGTTTAAGAGCTACATTGTGGAATATGGAGGATGCAAATCTAAAGTAGTGTCTAAAATGTGAGGGGTTTTTCCCATTTTTCTTAGGTCTTTTTCTCCAAGGAGAGCTCTTCCATTCAGCTTTGGAATCGATATTCCTGTCTGAAGAGACAGCAGCTAGGGACCAGGGTGAAAATGATGTTGTGGCTGGCTACTTATCCAGTGTGGAACGTGTCTTGGAAGACATCAGCGAGGTGAAGGCTCTGGAAAGTGGAGTTCACCACGAGACCCTGCAGTACCTGGGCCTGGTGGACTGCGTGGCCAAGTATCGGTGAGGTGCCCTTCCCTAAAACTCCTGTCCTGTGATGCCGTGGGGGCGAGTGGCTGGGGGAAGCTGGACGGGTCTCTAGGACTGGCAGGCTGGAGGAACTCCCCTGGATGATCCTCATGGCAGAAGTGCTGTTTTTGCTGGTGGGGAGAAGGGACAGGTTTAAGCAGTTGTCAGCACTTTCCAGGAACTGCGGCAGGTTGGAGTTAGTTTTAGTTTGGTTTTTAGGATCTAAACTGCCTGTGTGAAAGAGACTTGTTTAGTCACAATAATGAGCAATCAGGGGGAAACAGGCTGAGTGTGAAAAGTCTTTATGTGCTGTCTCCCTTATTTCTTACTTGTGACTAAACTTAAGTATAAACCACTGTCCTGTCTTGTTCCCTTGTGCAGGGGCCGACTGTGTGTGATCGACTGGAAAACTTCCGAGAAGCCAAAGCCATTTCTGGAGAATACTTATGACAACCCATTACAGGTTGCAGCATATATTGGAGCCATAAATCATGATGCCAATTATGACTTCCAGGTCAGTAGGCCTGCTGCATGCCAAGACAAGCAGCAATGCTTATGTGATCTTCATTTCTTCCTGCCTTTAGAACCTGCTGCCCATTGTGGAAGTGTTGGTAGGATTTGTAACAAAAGAGCCCAGTCTGAGATCAGGTTAAGATGTCATACTGTGAAATAATTCCATTACTCCAGCTAATCCCGCTGCCCTTGGCTGCCAGTAGTGAATTTTCAGTGGTGTTAAGGAAGTGCTCAGTGGGACTGAGAGATGCTCAGATGAACTCCCAGGGACTTGGCATCTGGGCAATCCCCTGTGCTCTGTCCTGTGTGGTTTTGGCTTGTGTCAAGAGTAGGAAGGGGCAGGAGAGGAAATAAAGCATAAGAACCTGCAGACAAGAAAATGGTATGGGAGGGTCTTGCCTGCATCCTGCCTTGCTGTGTCCCACTAGCAAATGAGGGACTAAGTGATGCACTTGGTGTCTGGAAGCTGTACTGAGTTTCCTCAGGAAAAAGCAGTGTGTTGGGAGTCACTTCATCAGAAAACTGTGGAATACTGTTTTTAAAGACTCCAAAAACAATTCTATCCTGCCTGCTTGGCCTGAAGTATTTTTTCCTCAGTACAGGTATTGAAGGGGGAAAATAAGAAGCAAAAGAGAGCAGGTTAATATGTATATTGTGCAAATGACTTTCTAGGATACTGTAGAGGTCAGTGACCACAAGCAGTCCACAGACATGATCCTTACAGAGTGAAATATGGGCTGGAATTCTGCTGGTAGCTTCCTGTCCCCCACTGCCAGTGGCTGTTTGGGATTTGTCAGCTATGAAAGATGTCAGAACATACCCTAAGTAACCATTTCTGTCCAGACTGAAGTTGGAGGGTGGCATCAGTCTGGTTGTATGGCCCCAGGCAAAAACTTCTCAGTCTCTGGCAATTTTCCTGGCACCTGCAGGGTTTAAATATCACTCATGCTCAGAGTTCACGTCCCCTGGTTTTCACTGGAGTTACTCAGAGCTTTGGGCTCAGGGTTTTTGGAGCATTTGAATGTTAAGTCTCCAAGTGTTTTACGGTAAGCTATTTTCCCTTTTTATCCATACGTGAGATGTGTACGTTAGGAAGATGTTTTTGTGAGGTTTAGCTCTTGGGGTTGCACACAAGTGTCGGGTTTGTGACAGCCCCGTTTGTGCCGCAGGTTCGCTGTGGGCTCATTGTGGTCGCCTACAAGGACGGCTCTCCGGCACACCCGCATTTCATGGATCCTGACCTGTGCTCCCACTACTGGAATAAGTGGCTCTTGCGCCTCGAGGAGTACATGGACCAAAACTGACCCACACTAAGCACAAGCAAGTGGCCTGAGCACAGAGACAAAGGAAGAACCTTTTGTTTAAATGTACCACTTTCATGTTCTTTTTTGGGTAACTTTGGCCAATTTCTTACTAGCTCCCCTCTCCCCCCTCCCAAAAAGGCAAGTAACTATCAAATGGGGTATATCTGTTTCCTCATACTGTAGGTGACCTCAGTGGTCCAGGCAGAAAAACCCCAACTTATTTGGCCTCTCTTTTTTATCCCACACAGTTTATACAGCCTGGGGTTGATAGAAAAGTTTCTACTATCAAGTAAAACTGTTTGATCAAATCATCTTTCATTTGTGATTTTTGAGGAAAAAAGAAAATGTTGCAGAACTAAGTCTTTAAAAATGAAGTTGGTGAACTAAAGCAAAACAACATCTGTGATGTATGAGCTGAGAGAAATGCAAATGATAAAGAAATGGATATAGTAGACTGGGTTTCAGTAAGTTCTTGCTCATGCCGTCATCAGGCTTGTTATTATTTGTGGTTTTTCTTACAGCTACAACTGGAAAACCTGTGCTAAGAGTTATAATTAAAGTCCTCATTAGTTCTTATTTAGAATAGTACAGCAAAGTGGCCACTTGGCAGAAGTGGCTCAGCAAGAGAGGAGCAGAATTGGAGCCAACACTCCCAGAAATTTCCAGCGCGTGTTCTGAGAGGTGGGAATGTTGGCTGCTGCTAGTGGCTCCTCCTGCAGGTGTTTTAACACCCAGCCCACAGAAAAGCACTGTGAGATGGTGTGTGTGCCTTGGCTTGGGAGCTCTGTGCTGCCACTGCCTTGAGCTCTCCTGACTCTGCTGTGGGTCTGAGCCAACAAGGAGCCCACCCCAAGAACGATCCCCAGTGCCACGTGAGTGAGTTTCTATATCAAAGCAGGCCTGTGGCTGTGAAGCAGGGCCTTCTGAGGGGTGAAGAGCTGCTGGTTGGATTTTGGGGGCTGTTTTTTATGGGTTTCTCTTTGGTTTTTGGGTTTTTTTTTCCAAATAAGGTTGTGAATAAATGTTTTGAAACAGAACTTTTACTTTTGAAGCATGTAAAATCAAGTCTGTAAAGCAGAGAATAAGCCTTGATCATGTCAGGCAGTATTACTCTGGAAAACCTTTTTCCTCATTCTGTTTGTGTTCTGTGAATTGTATGTATGAGTTTTCAAAGTAGCACTGCAGCTTACAAATAAAATTATGACCAACCCCTAAGCTTCAAGACAATCGGCCAGAACGCCGTGCCTGAGGAAGGCTGCCAGCAAAGCCACTTTGTAAACCTCAGTCCCAGCTGAGTCTGTACCTCGGAGAGCCAGGAGGAGGCAGACAGCCTTGAAAAGGCAGCAGTGGTGGGAGTCACTCGTGTCTGGCACTGCTGGAAGCCTGGCTGCTGCCTTGGGCATCCCTGGCTGAGCTGTGGAGCATTTCTGGAGCAGCACGAGCTGGTTTGTCCTGTAACAGGACTGGCGGGTGGCTGTCACCAGTGTCACACAAACCCAAACACTCTTTGTGACCAGTTTCAATTAAGTTGCCAGACTGTTAAAAGTGGCACTGCTACACCCAGGGCACTGCTACAGGCACTGTCTGTCCTCTGCAGAAAAACTGGCTGGGCAGCCAGGGCAGTTACTTCAGCTCTGACATCCAGCTTCCCAGGGCTTTGCTCTCCATCCAGGATGGCTTTTTCCCTGTGGCCTGCTCCCTTTCTCCTTTGTTGCGAATCCTTTCTGTGGCCACCTCACTGTGCCTGTGGTTCTGTCAGCAGGGATGTGCTGTGGCAGTGACACTGGAGGGAGGGCAAAAGCAACACGTGGTGCAGGAGTGATAAAAAACCAACCCATGCACACAGGTGTACCCACAAGACATGTCTCTGGCTGGAGAGGAAGGGTTTCAGCCCCAGCTCTGCTGTGCCTGGGGAAGGGCTGAGGTTTCAGCAGAGCTGAGCATGCAAATCCCGTGCAGTCAGGTGAACGTTAATCCCATTGCAGTGAGCAACCTTCTCTTTACACTGCTCAGTTATAAGACCTGGGGGTCTGTGTACGAGCTTTAGCTTTCTGCAAAGTCAGGATCTTCTAATTTACCTCAGATGCTTTTTTTGCCCAGCAACTTCCCATTTATCAAAGTATATTACAAACTTTCCTGCTATATAGGATAAGTTTGCTCTTAACACAGTAGCATCACTTTATTATCCTCATTTTCAAGGTCTCAAGCACCAGCAGTTGTGCTCAGTAAAGCATTATTATCCTTAAGAATGCTTTAAGACCCCTAGAATCCTTTCCCCACAAAAACCCAAGCAGGTGCCTGTACAAAACTGAAGCAAGTTGAAAAGACTTTCTTACAATTCTTGTAAAGTTGCTCAAAATGTCTCATTTTAGCAGCGATGACTGTGGAAGTCCTGGCTAAGCCTGACTTGGTATTTTAGGTGGGAGGAGCCTTCTACTCTCAGAGTGGTCACAGAGGAGCAGCCAGGTTGGTGCCTGCAGTTTTACACTGATCTCCTGAAGCAGGCACAGGCTCAGTCCCCTTTCCACTGCATTGCTGTACTCATGAACAGCACTTGAATGTAAAAGAGAAACACCCCACACACACACACACACACCATAAAATATGCACAAAATTGCATTCCATCATGACAGAAAATACTTGTTTTCAAGTCATTACAGTGCTTTCTTTGGGTTTCTGGGTTGCTACAGGTGTATGTTAAAAGGATGTGGTAATAATCCTCAAAGTGAGCACAGCAAGTCCAGGAACATCAGAGCTAAGATTTCACTTGTATATCAACATGATAAACGTAAGTTCATGGCTTCAAGTACTTAAGACACAACCAAAGCTCTGCCCCAGAATAATGTCATTTGCTAGTAGAGAAACTTTGGGAAGAAAACGTTCTGCATCCTTTGGGAAGAGTTTCAACTCACCTTGGAACACGCTTCCATAAATTGTTAGCAGACTGCACAGGGGGCAGAGCTGAGGGTATTTGCACTTTGTAACTCATTTGCTGATACAATGCACTCCTGTTCTTTAGGCACTTCCATTAACGTTGCATAGAACCGTGCACCAGTAGCGCTCTTACCCAACACTTTTCACCCAAACCTCTCATAAGTAATTTGCATGGGAGGTAGCAGTTATTAACTTTACAAAATACAAATACACTGGGGAAAGGTGAACTCATTTGTCAGGGGTGTTCAGACCTGTGGCAGAGCTGAAACAGAAAACAGGTTGCCCAAATGTCAGTTCAGTAAATACTCCATCCGAGAGGTGACAGCCTTTGCAAGCATTCCGTTTTTATTGGCCAGATAAAAAAAAAAGTCTGATGTTTCCATCACAAATGGGAATATTTCTGTCAAGCTGAGGTTTTACCAGCATCAAGAGAGTCCCGTTAACAAAAGCATCCCTTTAATTTCAGGCGTTTCTTTCAAAACTGTTCTTAAAAAGATAATATACGTAGTCCTACATGTAAACTTCATTCCTGCCGAGCGCCGTGAGCCCCCGTATCACTCGTCCTTGCCGTCCTCTTTGGAGTTCCTCTGCAGGACGGGGCTGAGTTTGGTTTGCAGAACAGCCGCGAGTTTTTTGGAGGTTTTCTTCAGGAAGGCGCTGCCGGGGTGGACGCCGCTGACGTGCAGGTACAGGTCCTCCTGCGTGGGGCCCGTGTAGCCGCAGTCCTCGCACACGTACAGCTTGTCCCTCCTCTGCTTGTAGGCGTACTGCTGCTGCACGCCGTGGATCTTCTTCAGGTGCGACTCCAGCGAGCAGCGCTGCGTGAAGGCCTTGTTGCAAACCTCGCACTTGTAAGGACGAATGCCTGCGGCGGGGAAAGACAACTGTCACCTGTTGTGTCACCCGTTGTGTCACCCGTTGTGTCACTTGTTGTGTCACCCGTTGTGTCACCTGTTGTGTCACCTGTTGTGTCACCTGTTGTGTCACCCGTTGTGTCACCCGTTGTGTCACCTGTTGTGTCACTTGTTGTGTCACCTGTTGTGTCACCCATTGTGTCACCTGCGTCTTGTTTCCTACAGCCAGCCAAGGCTCTGGCACGTCAGCTGCTGAGATGGTATCCAGCAGCCCAAGGAGCTGCCTCTCTAAATAAAACATCCTCCTTTCAGGCTATGGGTTCTCAGGAATGGGTTGATATATTTAAGCACAGAAAACCTAGGAATGTTATCCTCATCATCTGCTAAGGTCAGTGGTTTGGTCCTAAGGCAGCCATTATCAACTCCTGCAAAACTTATTTTAGACCCCTGACTATTTGAAATCTTGTGATTAGGTAAAGCTATCAGTTTCAGCTTTTATAATGAATGAAAACTTCTGTCTTGGTAAGATTTTCATTTTTATCTTTTGGTTTAATGAGGCTTCAGTGAACAGCAGTGAATGTCCAGCGATCCCAAGTGCTTCAAAGGAGCGAGAGCGCTTTCGTACAATACAGTTTTGATGACTGAGATTACAAATTCTAGAGAAGTGCAGGAAGATGAAAGAAATAACTCTGTGTGTTTCCAGAAGAAGGAGAAGAAACTGGCTTGTGATTTGAAAGCCCAGACAACCAGCACCACAGAAATCAATTTTACCACCAATCAACACTGATTTAACAAGTGCTTAAAGAGCTGAGGGTTTAGCAACACTTGAAAGAACTTAAACCAGCAGGAATTCTGCTTACTAGACTAGATCAGTAAGTTTCCAAGCAAAGACCACCCTTAAAACTGATATAAGGAGTCACCTAACCCCCTCTTTTCCCCAGGGAAGGTGGAATCTGGAAGATCAGACCTATGGTGAGCCAGGCAGAAATGGGTAAACCAGATTGGTCTGTTCAGGCAGTTGTAATTTTGTGCTTGCATTAAGTTACTAGTCAGGACCTGATCTATCTACCAGAAATCCAAGCTAATTATAAGTTCCAATAAGCAGCATCTCAACCGCATTTTTGTTTAGTTAAAAGAGGTTATCCCAGTGCACCAGATTAAACTACTGCCGGAGCCTTCCCCGGATTGGGGTGACTCCGGATGGTGGTAAAGTCTCTCCTCCAACCCGTGCCTTCAAAGAAAGACTCAGCAGTCTTCAGTCGTCCGGTCTCAAGGTAGTTTATTGCATGTTATCTCAAGGCACACAGACTCCCTGACATTGTCCCTGACTCTGTCTGTCCCCGTCTCTGGCTGTCCCCGTCTCCCCTCCCCGAGGGGCTGGTGCCATCTTTTATATCACACATTACGTATTAGGTGTTTATAGTTTTTTCCCAATGCCTACTACCTATGTTGAACAGTGACTTTCTACTCTAAACCAATCTGTGAGTGCCAACACCACCAAGAACATGGAGAATAGGAAGGAGAAAGAAGGAGGACGGGGCACGCCCAAATCCCTCCATCTTAGAACCTCTGACCCCCGTGTACAAAACTCAGACCCCCCTGTACAAGGCCTAAAACCCCCCTGTACAGCACTCAAAAATCCTACCTTTCACTTTGTGACTACTTCTATTATAATATCTAAACTTTTGTGATTTCTTGTTCTTCCTGCAAGGTTGGTAAATTGTTCCATGGGTCAAACTCAAGACCACAGGGGTCCCTGGCCGCCTGCCAGGGTCTCAGAGGCTTCTGCCCTGGGCCCAGAACATCCAAGAGTGTCTGAGGGACACCTTGGGTTCCGACAAACTACCAAGAAAGAAGTTTCCTAATGCCTGCTGCTGTGAAATTGCTTCATTTCCATTAAACTGGAGTTGGAGAGAAAGCCCAAACCTTCATCAGAATTCACACACCAAAGCAGTTTCGTGCTCATTTGAAGGCAATTTAAACCTGCACCATCCTTGGTGTCTGCTCCAACACTCCACAGGCAGGAACTCAAGCACAGAAAGGGCAGTGCCAGGATGGCACAGCCCATTAGGGCAGTGGGAACCTCTTCATCACTTAGGAATAATTTAAAATCATTTGGGAATCATTTGAAATTATTCTGACTGGAGACCCTCTTGGATTTATTTTCTGATGCTCTGATGAGGGGACAGCTTGAAAAATCACTTCCTTTGGAAGCACTGACTCCACACTCCAGCCATACCCCAGTGGCAGCTCTCTTTCCCACATGAAAGCTTTGCAAACAAACCCAAACAGCCCAAGACATTGGCTCCAGGCAAAAATGCTTTCCCATCCAAACAGGTGTCATTGGTTGTGGGGGCTCTACTACTAAGAAACAGCTCCTGCCTACCAACATCCTTGTGTTCACCTGGTTAATGGGGCTCTGCAGAGCATCTGCACACATCTGGAAAGATGGGATGTGCCTGGGAGATGTGGAGGATGCACCTTCTGGGTGCCCAACAGTGCAGAGTCAAAATGGCCCACCAGGAAGCATTGTCCTTGGAGAGGATGGGGTTAATGTTTATTTAAGCCATTGCTTCCACCAAGGGGAAAAAAAAAAAAAAAACAAAGCCAATCAAACTGGCAGCCTTCTCCCTGCTCCAGGCTGGGGTAAGAAGTTCTGGGAAAAGTGAGCTGGATTGGAGGCCACAGAAACACAACCACTGCGATTTGGGACGGACTCAGGAGCTGGCCCCAGAGCAGAGAGGCCACAGACAGCAATCCTCCAGCCTGGGGGAGGCACAGCATGAACCACACTCTGCCTCCTCCAGACATTTCCAAAATCAAGCCAGAATCCCATCCTGCACAGCAATCAGCTGGGAAGGCTCCCAGCAGCAAAATCCCAGGAAACTGCTGCTCGTTGCCTCTAGAGGGCAAAGCGTTTTCATGGAGCTGCTGCCTGCACTCCCCGCTGCACGCGGAAAACTGCAGGGATTGGCTGTCCCGGGGTGGTTCTCCCAGGCAGCCCATCCTGGGCGTTATCCCAGCCTCGCTGCCCCGGGCACGGCAGCACGGGGCTGTGGCTACCCGAGCTGTGGATGGCAGGTCCTGCACCCTCACTGCTTCTCACGGGTTGCAATAGCTCTCCTCGGTTTTTTCATCGTTCCCAGGACTTTTCTCTGTCCACAGGCACGTCTTCCCCTTTTCTCTGCTTCCCCACTGTTTTTGGCAAATGTTGTTAACCAGGGCTTCGTGTTATGATCTTGCCAGGTTACCCCCACCCTGTCTTTGTCCTTGCTCCACCCCACCCCTTCTCCCCGAGCCTCCCGCGGGTCCCCAGGGAAGGCATTCTCACCAGTATGGGTCCGGACATGCCTTTTCAGATCAAAGGTGTCATTGAAGCCTTTTCCACAGAAGGTGCACAAGTGTCTCTTCACCTGGCTGTGGCACTTGATGTGACGGTTGAGCATCCTCTGCAGGCGAAAGCCTTTGCCACACAGCTCGCAGCTATGCAGGGCAGCATCGTTGCAGGTGCCAGTGGTGAACTGAGGAGTGAGAGAGGACTTTGTGAGCATTGGGATGATCTAACAGAAAAAATAAAGCAAAACAAGCAAGGCTTATTGTGGCATTAAAAATTGAAAAAAAAAAAAAAAAAAGGCGGGGGGATATATTAAAAATGAAAAGTGGAAGCATTCAAGATTTTCCTGCTGGGTGAAACCTTCACACTCTCCTTGCAATCAAGCGGGGGACTTCATGTGCACAGTTTGGGACTGAGGTATCACTGGCCAGCTTGGATTGAGGGGTTAAAACAAATTCTGTGTAGTGGTTTCCTTCCAGGGGTAGCAGCCCTTATCCGGCTACATCCGTGAACACGAGGGCTCAGGCTATGAGCACCTTTCTGTGGGACCACTCGTGTGCTTGCTCCTGCACTCAGCTGATATCCTGGAAGGAGAAGGGAAGCCTCTCTGGTGCCAGGGAGTTGTTTTATGTGCTGCCTTCACCAGTCACGCCTCCAACTGCTCTGGATCCCTCAAAAACTAGCCAGCAGTGATAAAAAAGGTGGTTTTGGAGAGATAAACTCAAGGCACGTTGTGCTGACTCAACAGAGACCGAAACAATGGCCCTAATCTTGCCCCGTTGGCGTCCCCGGCTCCTTAATTAACAGCAAAGTCACATTAGGGGTAATCTCATTCCCACTCCTAGCACCAAAAGCATTGTGCCAACACCATGACATAACTCGACTAAAGAAGGCACTGATGATTCATTCAGCTCCTGGGAAGATCATTCCTCAGAGAGAAGGCTTAATGTCTGGAAAATGTAAATACTGCGCTGCTGGTTTAATTATTCCTGGTGGAACACACGGACATGCCCCCTGTTAGACGCCAGGGATGAGGGAAAGCCAGCGAGCAGACAGGACCACGTGCACACATCCATCGGCTGAAAAGCCCAGCTCTGCTGAATCGAGGTTTTGCTGTGACAGTCACAAATAGCCCAGGTTAAATTATACAAAGTAGGTTAAAGTCAAACAGCAGCAGGGCGGGCTTTTCACAAAGACAGGAATACGTCTGGGGTTTCTTTTTCCTGAAGAGCCAGTTATTTTTCCCGGTTCTCCTCCTCTGCTTACTACTGAAGCAACGCTACTCGAAATTGTAAAGAAAGATTTTTTAAAAATCGGCAGCTGTGAAACCACGAGGTGTGAAACTGGAGGGGGAGCCATCTGGGAAGAATCTGTTGGGCAACAGGGCTATGACTCCACCTCAAGCAGCTGCATATAACCGGGGTGAAATTTAATCATGAGACTTCAGAACACGGTGACTGAAAAGCTGTCAGCCCGGAACAGACAATGGTAATTTTTACTGCTCCATCCAGCAAAGCAGCAGCCAGGGTTTAACGAGGTGTTAACTAGCAGCGGTAAACACATCTCCTGCCTAGCGCTGGGGTGGCCTGGCTCTGCCTCTGCCTCTGCTCAGCGCACCCCGGATGCTCTGAGAGAGACGCGGCGCTGCTCGGGAGCTCGCTCGGTGTTGAATTCTCAGGTACCACGAGGACCTGGGGCACCGTGAGCAATCTGCCTTCTCAGCCTTTGGGAGGGAAATCACTGCGCTGCTCTGCGGGCTCTGCCCGGGGAGCAGCCGGAGCTCCTGCCCCTGCAGCAGAGAGGCTCCTCAGCACCCTCAGCGGACAGATGATTGCTTCATTTCACCCAAGCCCGCAGGTCGACCTCAAGGTGGCAATGGTCCTTCACAGCTATGGAGGAGAAGCTTTAGCTGCTTTCTTGACAGCTCGTGGCGGGAGGGGGGCAGCCTGAAGAGTCACCCCAGCCCCTCTTGGTGAAGGCTTGAGTACAACCTAGAAGGCAGCTTTTAAGGAGGCCCCACGCTAAGGAACAAGATCCACCCACGCACCATGGGGCATGACTCCTCGCTGCCAGGGCTGGTCCTTCCTGGCTGGGTTCAGAGCTCCTGCGGGCCCCGAGCCAAGCAGGTCAGGGGCAGCACATCCCAGGCAAGGATAAGAGAAGGCAAAGGGCACTGGAAGATTATGGCACATCGCTTACGAGGCTTTCCCTGCCGCTGCCATCCTACAGCCGGCTGCTCTCGCAGGCCTCCACCTCGGCGTGCGGGGCAGGTGCTGTCGCCGCTAGCAAAGAGAGCCCAAGGGACTGTTGTCACCTGGTATCCCCAGGCAGCAGCCAGGCCTTGACCTTGAACAGGGGTCACCCCATTGCCAGAGAAGAGATGGTCGGGGTGTGGGCGGTTACCTTGATTTTTGACCTGACCATGGGGCGCTTGACGGCCAGGTCCAGCAGCATCCCCCCGCCCGTGCCCAGCTCGCCGGGGGCAGGTTGGGGCGTCGGGGGGTCGCTGGGCTCGGCGTCCCGGGTCCCGCTGCTGCCGCTGCTCTCCAGGCTGCAGCTGTCTTCATAGCCCAGCAGCACGCAGCCGATCCCGCCTGCAACGGGGTGGGGATGCGATAAAGCGGGGGGACCCCGGAGCCGCGGGCAGGGCAGGGCAGGGAGGCGGCGGGCGGGAGCCGGCGGGCCCCGGTGTTTAACCTGCGGGCGGGCCGCTGGCGGCGGGGGAGGATCCCCGGCTCACGCTGCAATCGGAAACTCATACACGAACGGTCCCAAAGTTCAAACAAGCCAGCTCCGCCGCCTTCCCGTTATACCCCGGGCAAGGGCAGGAGGAGCGGGAGGAGGAGGAGAGGGGGAGGCCAGAAGTACATCACCCCCCCCCCCCCCCACGCCCTGGGTCCTTCCTTCTCCTCCCCCAGCCACCTTTCTCATGCAAACGAGGTTTCCCACCTTCCTGGAGACACACACACACACACACACACACACACACACACACACACACTCATTCCCCCCTGATCCGCTCCCCGCCCCGCCATCCCGGGGGCTCCCCGGGGTGGGAGCCGCTGCCAGGCACGGGGGCGCACGGCCCGGCGGGGCTGGCACCCCTGCCGCCGCCCGGGGACTTTTCCCCCGAGCGTTGTCCGTGTACCCTCCACCGCGTTCCGCACAGCTCTCTCTAAGCCGCCGCCCGCCCCCTCGGGGCTCCCCCGGCCCGGCAGAGCCCCCTCCCCAAGTCGCCCCCTCCGCGGACCGCGGGGACCCCGCTCCCTCCGTCCCTCCCGGCGGCGGCCGGCGCCGTACCTGGGATGTAGGTGTCGGCTCTCTCCTCGTCGGGCAGCCCATCCCAGCTGCGCACCGCCGGCTGCGGGCTCCGGCGCTTCACCAGGAAGGCTCTGGGCATGGCGAGGGCAGGGGGCACGGCTGGGCACGGAGCGGAGCCGCTTCAGCCCCGCCGCCCGCCCGCAGCCCGACGGGGCGCGGGCGCTGCGCTGCCGTCCGGGGGAGCGGGACCGCACGCACCGGGCAGAGCCGCTGAGGCGCGGGGAGGGGAAGGGGAGGGGAGGAGAGGGGAGAGGGTGGGGGGGGGAGGAAAGTTTCATAAGGTGGAATAGAAAAATGCACCAGGAAACTTGGGAAGGAGCATGCGTGCTGCAAACATAACGGTGTCAACAAGTCTGCTTACCTGTCCGACCGGTTGGAGCAGCTGAGCTTTGTTCCAGCCCTTCCTAAGGCATGAATGTTTGCAAAAGAATTTAACGTCTGAAAATTAAAAAAAAAAAAAAAAACAAAACCAAAAAACCCAACAAAACCCAAACCAAACCAGAAACCCAGCCGAGGAGGGAGCCCCGCCGCTGCCGCCTGCCCCGGCCCGCCGGCCGAGCCCCCGCCGCGCCGGCCCCGCTGCCCCGAGCCTCTCTCCGCCGCCGCACCGGGATGCCCTGCCGGGAAAGGGGGCCGGGGTTGCTGCCCGTTCGCGAGTGCGGGTCCCGCGGCCCACGGGGGGCTGAGCAGAGGCCCCCCCGGGACTGCCTGTCGAGGGGAAGACTTGCCGAGGCGCCGGGAAAGAGGCCGAGCTGTCCTCGGGGCAGCAGCAGGAAGAGAAAGTTCTTATTACTTTTCTTAATGACTAGCCTTTCTTCTGTTCAGAAAGAAAAAAAAAAAAAAAAAAAAAAGAGAAAAAAAATTATTCTTTTTCAGTCATTGATTTAAAATTCAAAACGTGTCATAGCCTTTTCTCTCCCCACTCCTTTTTTTTTTTTTCTTTTATTTGCCTCTTGTCGTCTTCCCCCTCTTCCCAAAGTGGAAATGAAACAAAGACAAGAGGCTAGGGTATTGGGGAAGGAAGCAAAAGAAACAGAAGAAAACCCACAAGAAGTCTGCGAGCAGAGCAGAGCCCGCGCCTGGCGTGGCCTTGGGTGTTTAACAACATTCAGGGATCCCTTCTCCCGTCCCCTGTTCAATCTGCTTTTTTATTAAAAGCAGTGGAGACGCACTCGGTGCCTCCCTCCCCACGCTCATCCTGCGGCAGGGGCGGCACCGCGCTGGGGCAGTTGCGGGAATGAGCACCAGGAGCTGTTTCCCCACCCCAAGGAAGAGGCCTTTCAAACGGAGTCACTCCTCCCCGGCGGAGCTTTCCTCCCACAGGGCAGAGCACACACCGGGGGAATTGGTGGCAGTTTCATCGTCGGTTTCACTGTGACCAAGACTTCACTTCAGGGGCTGGACCTGGAGCTTCTGAAAGGAGCCTTCAAATATCAGGGCCGGATGAAAGAGCTCTGCTGGATGCCCGTGTCCCCGTTAGTCTTCTGGAGCCCCAGGGGTAAAGCTCGGCCCCACATCAGGCGATGTGCTGTCAGAGGGCTCCTCCAGCAGTCTGGATTTCCACCAGGGTAGCCCAGCACCTATTTGCTGCCCCTGCTCCTGCGGGGAGTTTACACTTTCTGCAGGTACCAGCTGGGAAGCCACCTCAGCATGGCTTCAGGCAATACCTCAGCGAGACCGCACTTAAAACCTTCCCTTTCTTTCTCTTTCAGGCTATGTAATTTCTCTGTTATGTCTGAGATTTTGCTCCAGGACAAAATACAGCTATGTGGGGCTTAGCTGATTTTTTTTTTTTTTCAGTGCTTTCAACTTGAGGTTTCTTTTATTTTAACATCTCCTTGTCGTTTAAGCCAAAAGAGGTAGCAAATGACATTAATCAGAGCACTCCCAAGCCAGGAGCTTGCTGAGACGACTTCACTGTCATCTGGGCTTTCTCAAATCCTGCTTTGAGGTTCTTATTTAACGAGGTCCTGGAGCACACACTTCACTTCCACTGGGTGCTCTAAGTCAGACGTGCAGTTACAAGCATGGCTGAATCAGGAATAATAACAGTAATAATAATAATAATAATAATAATAATAATAATAATAATAATAATAATAATAATAATATCAGCAGCAGCTCTGGAGCCTTGCTGAGTGGTCAGGGCTGAGCTGTGCCCAGCACCACAGGAGACACAGAGTGGAGAGAAATTCCTGCAGCCTCTGGCAAGGCGAGAGGAGCTGGGTGGAGAGGCACCAGCTCCCTAAGGAGAGCATTCCGGGGTAGTGGGCTGCCTACTCGCTGAGCCACCAGGTGGAAATGCAGACTGTTGATGGCTGGTGTTGCCTGGCCACAGGAAAGCCATACTGCCTTTCCTACAAATACCATTCCTTGGTGTTTTCTAACCTGGAGGAGCCTGAGGAGCGTGCTTACGGCATGACACCATTGCAGGGAGGCACATGCAGCTCCATGAAATGGGATCTTTGGGGATCCTTGTCTTCGGCAAGGCAGCCCACAGACATGTCACTGCATGGCCATGTCCTTCTCCATGCTCCCACTGGAGCAACGCTGCATGTACTGCTTCAGCACTGCAATTAAACTCGATAAATAATGATACTAACGAGGTAATGGCACAAACATTTCTGTAGGATCTTGTGTAATTTTCAGCATTACTTGGGTGTGGGAGAAAATCTAGCATGTTAAATTAATATTTCAAGTGTAAATCAAATTAAATGTACAAAATGCCCCGTAGGGTCAAAGCACAGTGGGACCCACCCTTATGGATTTGACTACTAAAATGTCTTTCATTTCACTCAGATCATTTGGGAGTGAGGAGGGAGAGATGGGATCAAAGAAAGAACCAGCCCTGTGTCGCTGTCCAAGTCACATCCCACCCCTTCCCAAAGGAACCCTGTGTGGGGCTGGATTGGTGGCCACGTCCGAGGGGCAGGGGACTCATCCCCCTCGTTCTGCAGGATGTCACTGCCAGCATCACCTGTTGATGTGGCAGCCAGGAGGGAGTGGGGACAGCGTGCCTGGGGACAAGGACCTGGGTGTGGGGAGCAAGGGGAGGAGCTGGGCTTGAGAAGAGCAGAGGGAGAGACACTCGGGAAAGGAGGTGTAAGGAAGGCACTGCTCAGGGGACAACAGCTCAGTTCGATCTGTGAGCAGGGAATGTTTCAGCTGTGATCCCAGGGAACCCTGCCCATTCTTCTTTTCCCCATGATCAGCACGATGAGGCTGCAAAGGGACGTGGCCTGGGCAGGGATGAGGGTTTGATTGCACAGCCCGTCAGAGCTGAGCATTGTTGAAAGGCACAGTCCCTCAGCAGTGCCAGGGCAACGCCTTCAGCACGGAATCCAGCAAAGGACCTTCCTGCTCAGCCCCCAGTGGCATCTTGTCCCCAGCCATCACTCGTCTGGCACGGGAATGGAGGTGGTCCAGCAGGTCCACCTGCAGGGGCTGGGGGTGCTCTGCCCACAAGGCTGAGAGCAGTGGCCCAGGACCCCTTTTCTGGCCATTCCTCATGATTTTGAGTCCAACCAGGCCAGACAGAGATGAGAGCCTGGCTGGTACAGCAGCTTGGCCAGGCAACCTTTGGTTTCCAGCTCCCAGAAGAACTCTGGTGAGGAGATGTATATAAGTTTACTGACCAGGAGAGGCCACAGTTTCATACCCTTGGGAAAATGGACCTTCATCTTCAGGGTCTGTAGTGTTCTTGACACACCAGGGCTGGGACACCTGGGCTGCTGCAAGTCTCCCAAAACCCCATCTGACACCCCCTTGGCTGGTGAGCCCCCACACTGCTCTCAAGATGCATTTTGGGAGAGACAGGGAGGAGTCTGGGTGTCAAAACACTGCCCAGACCTCTGCAGGACACACCCTGGTGTGACACCCATTCCCTGAAACGCTCCGCGTGTCCCCATCCGAGGTGGGATGGTGAGCACAAAGCCCAGTGCAGCACCCAGGAGTGGGCACTGCCAGGCCACCACGAGCCCCGGGGTCACATCCCAGCCCCGTCACAGAAGGAAAATGCTCTCATTCAACCGAGGCACGATTAGAGCCAGGGAGAGTTTCTCCTGTGCAGCCTTTTCCAACCTCCTGCCTTCTTGGATTACCCGGTGGAGGTCCAGCGTGCCACGGGGTCTTTCAGGCAGGACTGTGAGGACTGTGTCTCGAAAGCTCACAGAAAAGCACCGTGTCCCCCTACTCTGGAAGAAACCCTCTCCTCGGACACACGCTGCTTCCAGCCCCGGCTTTCCTTCCGCCTGGCTGTGTCCGTGCCGCAGCTCAGCATGTCTGTGAGGAGCCGAGGCGCTGCCGGGGACGCTCCGCTGCTGCCCGCGCTGCCCCGCACGCCCGCGGCAGCGGGGCCGCTCCCGGCTCCGAGGGCAGCTTCCCACCCAAAGCACGGCGTGTGGCTGAACACCGGCCGCGGGGCCGCTCCCGGCTCCGAGGGCAGCGGGATGTGAGCGCTGCTGGGGCGGCACGGCTGCCGGAGCGAAGCTCCTGCCCCGGTCACCCTCTGTGCTGCCGGCTCTGGGGCCCGGCCACTGGAAAGCCCTGTTCCAAGCCAGGTTTTGGCAGCTCTCCTGCTTAGATGAGGAAACACTTCACCGCAGCGGCAGGAGCCAGAGCGGCTCCGTGCCAGCGTTATCTTGGAAGGAGGGAGCAGCGGCTCTGCAGGCTGCCCCAGTTTGGAGGGCGATCTGCTTCCCTCGACTGAGCAGGGAGGGATGGAGAAGGTGCCAGCTGGGGGGAGATGCCTCCCCAGGCTGCGGCAGAACCTGCCCTGCCTGTGCTTCCCTGCCGCGTTTCAAAGCACCCCACCAGGCTGACTCACCGGGCTCCTGTCTCCTGCCTCCCACGGCCCCTGCCACTCCCGGCGTCTCCCTGTCTTTCTCCACCTGGAGCTCCACTTCCTTCCCACTCTCCCAGCGGCTCAGCGCTGTCTCTCAGGCCACCCATTCACTGTGGCTCTGCTTCCTCGGGGCACCCAGCATCCCCACGGGCTCCCACTCCCTGTGGAAACGGCCCCACTGTGAGGTCTGTGGTGAGTGTTGGACCTGAGCACCCTCCCCAGTGGTATCCATGGCCCTGTGCTTGGGGCAAGAGGCTGCTGCAGGATCCTGTGTGCCTCACACCCCCTACACATTGCCCAGCACCAGTCTGGGATGACAGTGACCCTCTTGGAGAGATGTCCACTCTCTGAAGGTGGTCAGCAGAGCCCTGAGCTCTCAGGCTGACATGGAAAGGTGATGAGCATCTCTCTCTGGAGATCTCTGAAGCCCCTTGCCAGTTTTGCCTGCATTGTCTAGCTTGGGTTTTTTTTTTTTTTGTTGCTTGGTTTCCTGCAATCCTACTGCCCAGTGTTTCCTCTCTGGGAACTTCCATGTGTTCCTACCAGCCTGATCCAGCAGCAAAGGTTCCAAAGGCAGTGAAATCCCACGAGTATCCTGCAAGTCAGTAGCTAAATAGTGGACAAAAAGCTACTCCCTCTGAATGTTTCCGCTGTGCTTCAAAATACATCACCCTTTTCAGACACCAGCAAATCCACATGGGCTCTAACTTCCAAAAACTTCATCGCAAGTCAGGGCCCCTCCAGCCTCTTCCAGTAACCAGTCACTGCTGGAGGTGGCCCTCAATGCCCTGTGTTTGTCTGGTGTGACCAAACCCAACAGCTGTGTGAACAGTGAAGAGATGTGGCAGCAGCCTCTCACCCTTCTTGCCCAGTTGCTTGGATTTTGGATTCTCTCTGGCAGGTCACAGGAAGCTTCAGCCAGGTGGGTTTGGCCACTTGAGCAGCTTCCCAGTTCAGTCTCTGGAGGGGGCTGCTGGAATGCAGTGGAAAGGATACCACGGGTGGTCTGCTGACACCCCACTGCCCGGCTTTATCCTTGGGCATTTTCCCTCCTTGCATTATGCACCATCAGCACACCTCCCTGTTCCCATTTTGCTGCCCAGCCTGAGCCTGCTTCCCATGCAGATGGGAGGTATTGCCCTGGAAAAGACACGTTTTCCCTGTCACTGGGATGCCCAGCACATCGGGAGGCACTGCCACCAGGATGCACTGCTCTTGGGATGCTCTGTGCACTGGGATGTGCTCCTGGAGGCTGGGAGCTCAAGACAGGAAGGCGAAGCCCATTAGCTGACTGGGATGACAAGCATTTGTAGGGGTTTGGGAAGACAGGGGGAAAGCTCTCCATGAAAAGCTGGTGAAAAAAGGCTGGATGAGCCACAACTGGAGGCTGACTCAGTCAGTCTCTTTCCAGGCTCCTGAAAATAATGAGTGTGCCTTTGAACCCCGTGCTTCCCGCAGCTGGCACGGCATGATAAGCTGTGCTTCCCCCCTCCCACAAGCCCTGCCATCTCTGCCAACCCCGGCCAAGCTCAAACCTCGGTGGTAGAAAATCCCCTGTCCCCTCCCCAGGGACAAATGGCACCTCTGGGGCCCCCCAAGGCTTCCTCATTCCTGCCGGGTGACGGCTGCCATAAATCCCATTGTATGCGTAGGGAGTTCAAGCATTTCTTTACCATTTCAGAAATCTCCAGGAGGGGCTAGAGTGCTGTCCGTGCCACTGCTCTCCTTTTGCAGGATTATTACAGTGAGAGAGAAGTGATAAGGGCAGAGAGGGTCAGCTGGAGGAAGGAATAACTGCCCCCAGCTGGGTGCTCTGGGACAGTCCCATTGCTGCACCCCTGCCCGAGCAGCTCCCTGGGGTTTTGGCAGCAGGAGAAAGAGGAGATGGTTCTGCTGCACTCCTCTCAGCTCCTCCCTGACAAGGAAGGCCACCAGGAGAGCCTTGGCCACGGGCATTGGTGATGCCAGCCTGGGCACAGAACGGTTCCAGGCAGGGCCAGGGCACAGGACAGGATGTCCCGAGCCCCGTGTCAGGCACCGCCTTGTCAGAGATGCACCTTTGCTGCTCCTCGTCCTGGCGCCACGCGTGCAGGGCAGGGCTGCTTCCAGCGGGGACCAGCGCTGCTGCTGGAGAGTCCCTGCCTGTGCCGCCCGTGCTACAGCACAGCATGTGCTCCAACACGCCCAGGACCAGCGAAACGCCGAGCGAAACGCCGGCACACACACACCCAGTGCCCGTGGGATGGCCTCGGGAGCACACGGGTGCTCTGCCCGCTTCCTTACAGCTCTGGTTCAACTGCTGAGGGGGCTCAGGGCTGGCTGCAGCACCCACGGGTGCCTCTGGCCCCTCCACACACACACAGATGTGCCCTCCTCTCCCTGCTGCCTTCATGGCTGCGGCCCAGGAATCGCCCCTGCCCACGGGAGAGCCCCGGGAGGGTGTGAGCTGGGGGCGCAGCTCACCCTGCTTTGGGGGCCAGGACCCCCCCACACCTCCCTGTCTTGCTGCAGCGTGACTGCAGAATCACCCTGTCAACACTTTGGGGCTCCGTGCACAAGGGTTTTGATCTCCCAGCGCCTTTTACAATGATTTCCAGGAGAGGAAGAGCCCAGCCCTAAGCCGGCAAGCACCCCTGCCCTCAGTTCTCGGCCGCGGGCAAGGGTCTGTGCAATTGCCACCAATATAATTACTACGTGCTGGGATTACACCCTCTCCGTGCTGCACAGCAAGCAGACTTTGGCCTCTGCCTGCAATTCGTGCCCCTCTCCGGGGAGGCAGCGGCAGGAGGGAGCCAGGCTGCACTCCCTGGGCTGGGTACCCTCTGCACTCCCTGTCTGGGTACCCTCTGCACTCCCTGTCTGGGTACCCTCTGCACTCCCTGGGCTGGGTACCCTCTGCACTCCCTGTCTGGGTACCCTCTGCACTCCCTGTCTGGGTACCCTCTGCACTCCCTGGGCTGGGTACCCTCTGCACTCCCTGGGCTGGGTACCCTCTGCACTCCCTGTCTGGGTACCCTCTGCACTCCCTGGGCTGGGTACCCTCTGCACTCCCTGTCTGGGTACCCTCTGCACTCCCTGTCTGGGTACCCTCTGCACTCCCTGTCTGGGTACCCTCTGCACTCCCGGGTCAGGTACCCTCTGCACTCCCTGTCTGGGTACCCTCTGCACTCCCCGGGCGAGGGGCAGGGACCAGCCCTGCGGAAAGCAGGGATATGGTGGGGTGCCAGCATCCAGACCCTCTCCTCCCTCCCCTGTGCTGGTGACGCCAGGGAAGGAGCGTGGGGTGTCTGGGGCCCCTCTGCCCCCCTGGCCGGGCCAGTCTGAGGTGTTGGTGCCTGTGGCAGCCCCACGCCTCAGCTGATTCGCCTGGAGGTGAGCCGCCGGTGCCCCCGGGGCTGGCTGCCCAACGTGCGATCACACAAGCCCGGCTATAAAACCAGCAAGGCTCCAGTAGCGGCCGCCCGGAGCTCCTGCCTTCTCGGCTGGAAGGAGGAAGTGCACGGGGAATTTAAAATCCAAAGTAACTGTTTCACAGGCTGCCCTGCAAATGGAAGGAAAGTTTCAGTGCTCCTTGCTCTGAATCCTGTCATCTTCCCCTCCAGTTTATCTTTACTCCATCATTCAAATCTCAGGACAATCAGATTTGCTTCCCTCCAGCTCCCTGGGAAGAACTATCAGAGGGCCCTGGGGCTTGTCTGAATGGGAGGAGCAACAAAACTCATCCAAATTGCTGGTGAGGACAGGTTCAGGGAGCTTTTTCTGCACAAGTGCTGAGAGGATGAGTTCCAGGGGCTTTCACTTCATTCATGCCCATCAAAAAATAAAACTCACCCAAGCCAGGCACACCTCCACCTGCCTGGAAAGGAGGCTGGCCTGGTCAAAATAAAGCATTTTTAATACATACACTTAATGAATTAAAACTATTTTTGGAGTTTCTGTGCACAGAGAAGCCTTCAGTCACCCCTCTGAATTACAGAGGAGGGACACAAAAGGTTACACGTTACAATTTTTTCCTGTGCATAATGCACTTCTGAGCACCAACAAGACGACCCTGCCAGCGAATCCTACGGAAACATTTCCAGCAGGGCCAGGGCGGCTGCCCCTGCACCAGCAGCGCCTACAGCGCCACAGGCAGCCCCGTCCCTCTTGCGGAGGGACGGGAACGATTCCGTTCCTTGGAAGGGAAAAGGCATCACGGCGAGATAAAAGTGCCTGCAACACAGCAATTAGCTCTTTTCGCTGCTATAATTAGCGCTGCCATAAGGAGAAAATCAATGCTAAGAGCAGCAGGCACAGCCTGCTCCCCTCCTCAGCTCTGCCCCTGCCCCGGGACCCTGGCAAAGCCGTGAGGCACCCAAGGCACCCAAGGCAGCCACGCTGGGCTGCACGGGCAAACGGAGGCTGGGCTGGGCTGGGCTGGGCTGGGCTGGGCTGGGCTCGGGCTGGGCTGGGCTGGGCTGGGCTGGGCTCGGGCTGGGCTGGGCTCAGGATGGGCTGGGCTGGGCTGGGCTGGGCTGGGCTCAGGATGGGCTGGGCTGGGCTGGGCTGGGCTGGGCTCAGGATGGGCTGGGCTGGGCTCAGGATGGGCTGGGCTGGGCTGGGCTGGGCTCAGGATGGGCTGGGCTGGGCTCAGGATGGGCTCGGGCTGGGCTGGGCTGGGCTCAGGATGGGCTGGGCTGGGCTGGGCTGGGCTTGGGCTTGGGCTGGGCTCAGGATGGGCTCAGGCTGGGCTGGGCTGGGCACACACACTCACACACTGACACACTCACACTGACACACACTCACACTGACACACACTCACATTGACACACTCACACTGACACACACTCACACTGACACACTCACACTCACACACTCACACTCACACTGACACACTCACACTGACACACACTCACACTGACACACTCACACTCACACTGACACACTCACACTGACACACTCACACTGACACACTCACACTCACACACTGACACACTCACACTGACACACACTCACACTGACACACACTCACACTGACACACTCACACTGACACACACTCACACTGACACACACTCACACACACTCACACTCACACTGACACACTCACACTGACACACTCACACTCACACTCACACTCACACTGACACACACTCACACTGACACACTCACACACACTCACACTCACACTGACACACTCACACTGACACACTCACACTCACACTCACACACACTCACACTCACACACTCACACTCACACTGACACACTCACACTGACACACTCACACTCACACTGACACACTCACACTCACACTCACACTCACACACACTCACACTCACACTCACACACACTCACACTCACACACTCACACTCACACTGACACACACACTGAGCTGCCTCTGCAAAGAGGGAAGGACAGGCAGCAGCTCACCAGAACGCCGGGGGGAAACCGAGAAAGCTTTCCGAAAACACACCTCCAGGGTGGTTTTGGAAATGGGCGTTATTATTTTTTGTTAGGTTGCAGTTTGATAAGAGAGGTCGGTTCCTCACACTGCGCAGGACGAACGGAGCAGGAGGGGGCTGTGATTCAGGACCAAAGCTGGAAATGGGCTGTGCTCGAACTTTTCTCCCTCCCCTTCCATATCTTGCAGGGTTTCCTTAGGCTTCAGTCCTTTTTCTTTTGCCACTAAGGCAAGCTACAGGCGAGCAGCCTGGATCCAGTTTCCTGGATTCTCTGGTGGCTAATACAGGCTCGAGCTGACACTGCCACCCCTTCTCTTCACAGGATGCCACCTAAAGTGACAACCCATGACCCAAAGCCCAGCCAGAGCTCCTCCTCATCCATCAGAACAGCTGGAACAGGGAAATTAACGTGGAAGTCTTACTGAGGCAGGGCCTGCAGTGCAGCCTTATCAAAGAGGGTGCCAAATGCCCGTGAAAGAGCGTGGAGGCTGGATGAGGCACTCAGGGGTGGCACAAGCTGAATTTTCTTTGAAATCCAGGATAAAAATGCCCCCTAAGGATGGACCGCAGATGTTATCCGAGATCATGATCCTGATCTGAGCTGTTTGCCCAGGGGAAAAATGGCCTTGAGCTTCCCGGTCTGGTTCAGGAGTGACCCAACCCTTTCCCCCTGGCGCTCGGCCCCACCGCCGTGAGCAAAGGAGGAACCGGGCAGGAAAGAGGGACCAAAGCTCTGGGCAGAGCACAGGTTTCACCAGCAGAGAAACCCTCCTGGTCCACCTCGCCCTCAGCTGAAGCCCATCCTCTGCCTCTCTGTTTGGGAGTCTCATGGACACAGCCACCAGGCTGTAAATCTGAAATCTCTCGTGTCCTTCTGCCCACCAGCAGCTGGGAAGGTTTTCCCCAGCAGGAAAACATCCTCCATTCGTGCACATCCCCTCTGGGCACTCCTGCCCTCCCACCTCCATCACACATCACACCACTTCCCTGCCTTGCAGCCGGGCTCCCAGAAAGGAAAATGGGCTTTTCCAAAAGGGCTTTTCCACATCGCGGCCGCTGCGAGCTTTGAAACCAGACCAGCCGCCAATGTGGGCTTGGAGGAGGCCCCCTCTCACGGCAGAGCACGGGGAGGGGGCAGAGCAGAGGAGCAGGGCCACAGCAGGGAGCCGAGCCCCTTGGCCAGCCCCAGCCCTCGGGAGAAAGGGAGGAGGGCAGGAACACCTGGGCCACCGGGCAGAAACCGAGATGCTGAAAGCCAGCCCGAACGCCGCCTGCTGCCCGGGGCTTTCAGCCCCTCCAGGGACTAGTGACAGCCTCGGCTGGAGGCCCTGGGCGAGCTGCCCCCTTCCCCAGGGCCAGGGGCTCTGTGCTGGCTCCCACCCACCCGGCCTGGGCTCCACCCCGCTCTCGGCACGCCGGGGGCCTTGGACCCCTTCCAGGCACTCAGGCACAGAGCCTAAAGGCAGTGAGCACGCCAGCGGAGCACAGCCACTGGGCTCCACTGAAACGTTGTCATTCCCGCTAATTTCACCGTTTATTTTAATCACGTTCGTCCAGCAGAGAGATGGAGAAGATTATAATGAGGAGGGATCAGCCTGACGTGCGCTTGGTTTCCCAGTTCCACTGCAGACAGGGCTGGGGATGGAGTAATTCTGTCTTCAGAGCACGAAAAACCGGCAAACATGAGGCCACACACTGAACAATGAGAAGAAACCACACAATTGAAGAGCAGCTTTCTGCAGCTGCTTCTCTCACGCAATTGGGGATTTCTGGGCGAGGTCTTCACTCGACAAAACCAGAAATGTTTCTTGCACGCACAAGAAACCTCCCCTGGTTGGCGTTGGCCGGCAGGAAGCTCCAGCGAGCATCCCCTCCAGGGAACAGCCCCGGGAGAGCCGGCACAGCTGGGCACCCAATCCCAGCGCCGCCGAGGGAACACAGGCCCAACGCAGGCCCGCTTCTAGGTTTTTAACAGCCCATGGCAGAGCTCCTGGCCAGCAGGGCGCGAGTGCCCGGCCCCGAGCGGCATCCCCACACCCAGGGAGCGGCATCATCCCCAGGGAGCAGCATCCCCACACCCAGGGAGCGGCATCCCAAAAACCCAGGGAGCGGCATCTCCATCCCCAGGGAGCGGCATCCCCAGAGATCTCCAACCCCGGGGATCTCCATCCCCAGGGAGCGGCATCTCCAAGGAATGGAGATCTCCAGGGATCTCCATCTCCATCCCCAGGGATGTCCATCTCCATCCCCAGGGATCTCCATCTCCATCCCTTGGGATTTCCACCTCCATCCCCGGGAACTTCCATCCCCAGGGATCTCCATCTCCATCCCCAGGGAACTCCATCCCCAGGGATTTCCATCTCCATCCCCAGGGATCTCCAGGGATCTCCATCCCCAGGGATTTCCATCTCCATCCCCAGGGATCTCCAGGGATCTCCATCGCCAGGGATCCCCAGGGATCTCCATCCCCAGGGATCTCCATCCCCAGGGATTTCCATCTCCAGGGATCTCCATCCCCAGGGATCTCCATCCCCAGGGATCCCCAGGGATCTCCATCCCCAGGGATTTCCATCCCCAGGGATCTCCGTCCCCAGGGATCTCCATCTCCATCCCCAGGGATCTCCATCCCCAGGGATCCCCAGGGATCTCCATCCCCAGGGATTTCCATCTCCATCCCCAGGGATCTCCAGGGATCTCCATCCCCAGGGATTTCCATCTCCAGGGATCTCCATCCCCAGGGATCTCCATCCCCAGGGATCCCCAGGGATCTCCATCCCCGGGGATCTCCATCCCCAGGGATCTCCGTCCCCAGGGATCTCCATCTCCATCCCCAGGGATTCCCATTCCCGGAGCCGTTTCCCGCTCCCGCCTCCCGGCGCTGCGCCCCGCCCCGCATCGGCGCTCGGCTGCCCGGGCCTGGCTCGCTGCGCTCGGCGCTCGTTGGGGGGCGGGGCGCGCCGCCTCACGCCGTGCCGCGCCCGCCCGGCGCTTCCCCCGCCGGCCATGTCGCGGGGCTCCCGCCTGGCGCTGGCCGTGTCCGCGCTGCTCTCCGCCGCCATCGTGGCGGCCGTGCACGTCCAGCAGCGCCGGGAGCTGGAGGTGAGTGCGCGCCGCGGGCCGCGGGGGGGAGCCGGCCAGCGGGGCCCTGCCCCGGCCTTCGCTGCGGCCCCGCCCCCAGCGCGCAGGCCCCGCCCCCTCACCTGGCGGCCCGGCAGGCCCCGCCCCCACCTGCGGGCTCAGCGCGGAGCCCCGCCCACCGCCAGGCCCCGCCCCGAGCACACGTGTCCCTGCTCTGTCCCTCCATCCCTCCATCCCTCCATCCATCCCTCCCTCCATTCCCCATCCATCATCCATCCATCCCTCCCTCCATCCATCCATCCATCCACCCATCCATCCATCCACCCATCCATCCATCATCCATCCATCCCTCCCTCCATCATCCATCCATGGATCCATCCATGGATCCATCCATCCATCCATCCATCCATCCATCCATCCATCATCCATCCATCTATCATCCATCCATGGATCCATGGATCCATCCATCATCCATTCCCCATCCATCCATCCACCCCCCATCCATCCCTCCATCCCTCCCCTCAGCTCCTTGTTGCCTAAGCCGTGCCCCAGCTCTGTAGGCACTGTGTGTGCCCAGCCCGGCTCCCGAGGCCGGCGCTGCCCCGGCTGTGCTGTCCTGTTGGCACTGCCCCGGCTGTGCTGTCCCGGCTGTGCTGTCCCGCTGGCACTGCCCCGGCTCTGCTGTCCCGGCTGTGCTGTCCCGCTGGCACTGCCCCTGCCCAGCGCTGTCCCGCTGGCACTGCCCCGGCTCTGCTGTCCCGGCTGTGCTGTCCTGCTGGCACTGCCCCTGCCCAGCGCTGTCCCGCTGGCACTGCCCCTGCCCAGCGCTGTCCCGCTGGCACTGCCCCTGCCCAGCACTGTCCTGCTGGCACTGCCCCTGCCCAGCGCTGTCCCGCTGGCACTGCCCCTGCCCAGCACTGTCCTGCTGGCACTGCCCCGGCTGTGCTGTCCCGCTGGCACTGCCCCTGCCCAGCGCTGTCCCGCTGGCACTGCCCCGGCTCTGCTGTCCCGCTGGCACTGCCCCTGCCCAGCGCTGCCCCGCTGGCGCTGTCTCCACAGGCCAGCCCTTCCCCGCGTTTTGCTGCCTCGGTGCCTGTGCTGTTAGCTCTGCTAGCTCTGCCAGCTCCGCAGTGCTGTCCTGTGCGTTTCCCCTCGGGGGCACACAGCAGCGAGGAGCTCAGGTGAGGCTCGCTGGAGGCGCTGCCTCCCTCTGCAGCAGCCGGCGTGCAGGGCAGGGGGGATGTGATCCTGCAGCCTCCTGCCAAGGCCGTTCCCCTGGCAGTGTTCCCAGGGCTCTCCCCTGTCCGGCTGTGCTGTCCCACTGGCGTGCCCTGTTTTTCCTCAGCCCCACAAGCGCAGCCTGCTGGAGGACAGGCAGCCCCGAGCTGTGCTGTGCCGTGCCCCTGTTAGGTGTATTTTATCTATAGCGCCCCTGCTCCCCTCTTGTTCTGCCAGGGCAGGCGCAGCGCAAGCTGTCAGAAGCACCGCGTGGTAATTGAGCAGGGCGGTTCTCTGTGCTATATTTACAAAAATCAGGGAATTCCTGGCAGGCAGCCTGTGTGCCAGAGAGCCCACAGCCAAAAGGTGTCAGGTATGACCATGGTGAGTCCTAAAGCAGAGCAGTCCTGCCTGGGACTAAAAGCTGTGTGGTTGTGTAAAGCTGTGCTGTGTGGGCAGTGGGTGTGCTGGTTTGGACCCTGCTGATGAGCCCGGGGTTCTGTGAGGGCACACATCTGATCCTTCTCCACTTACATGCAAAAAAAAAAAAAAATCTGGAAAATGCACGCAGAAACAGCCTGTGTTAAATGGCACTGAGGCAGTCAGGAGTTACAGAACACCAGGGTTCAACTTCCCCATCCCTAGCCCAGCTCAGCTGGCTCTTGCTGGGGCTTTATGATACATTCTGTAATTAGAGGATTATATTTTCTTCCCCTCAAGAGATTGTCTCTGTCAGGGCTTGAGAGGGATGGAATTTGGAGGATGAGACTGGTGTGGGTAAGGAAAGAGGCAGGTTTGTGTGAGCAGGAGTTGGAGAACACTGGATGGCACAGGCAAGGAGAGGATAGTTGGGATCTGGAGTGGCCACCAGCAATGGTTCAGCACTTGCCAGAGCTGATGGATGCTCTGGGTAGATCACCTAACATATTTTAGGTAGATCACATCACATTTTTGTAGCTGGCTGCTCTCTAATTCAGTGTGCCTGCCTTGAGGCACTGAGGATCTGGCAGGAGGAGCTGCTAAAGGCTCCTAAAGTAAACTACAGCTGCAATTAATGGCAGCTGCACTTTGAACAGGTGCTGCAGAGTAAACATCACCCTTGGGTGCTTCAGTGGGACACCTAAACTTCATGGATCTTTTTGACCCAAATCCTTGGCTAATACCTATTCAGAAGGGCCAAGGCTCAAAGCTTATGTTTTGTAAATTAAATTGGAGATTTTATTTTTATAATTCTTCATGGCCAAGTCAAGCAGTAGTTGTTTGGCTTCATGTTCAACAGGTCCAGTTATTTAGATAACATAATGGAAATAAATAATGTGGATGTTTTACACTCCTGGCATCGAGATTATTTCAAGTTTATCTTTATGCAGATTAATAAACGTTTGACTTTTGTAAATTGATGTGCCAGGCCCAGAGTGATTTGAGCTTGCACATGCTTTTCATGCCTGCAGAAGACAAGCAGGGCTAACTTCCAAGAACTGAGGAAGATGAGGAGATGAATTTGTCATAGGTCTTTGTCACTTGTGACACTCAAATTCTAAAGGTGTCTTTTGCAAAGTGTGCATTTTCAAACACATCGACCATCTGAAAGATGGCAGGGTTTTGTGAAGGATTACCTTGCATCTCCCCACATCTTTATTGCTATTAACTAATAGTAATGTAATAAAGAGTTTATGAACTTTGTGTTCAGTTTCAAATTACTGATTCCTAGTAATCAGTAATTACAGTAATTCGTAGCCTGAGTTCAGTTGGTGGAAGCTGGTGGGAAGGAACTGGTTTTATTAGATTAATAATTAAAAAAAAGAGTTTTGATTATTGGGTGACATATGTGTCTGTGCATTTTCTTAACAAGATAAAATTATTTCTTTAAACATTTCTGTTTCGATCTTGACAGGAGAAATTATTGCATTTGAAGTGTGCAGTCATTGGCATGCTAGGTGAGGAATAAAACCCTGTAATGACTTGACAAATAATAGTCATAAGCATCCTCTCAAGTGACTTCAGGGTCAGCTTTCAAATGAATTATTTGCAGGAGCATTTTGGCATCATTCAAATGGGTCAAATAAATTATTGATCTTTCACCTAATTATCCAAGTATCAATGTGAGTAAAATTGTCTAGGTAAGAGAGAGAGAAGCATATAGAGGAAGCAGCTGGGATTTTCTTAGGGCTTTTTACACCCATTGAGGGGTTGAAAGCTGCTGGTGTTGTGTTGCACGTTATGCATTTATTTATATATGTGTTATATATTTACATGGTATATAACGAACATTTTAGGTAAAGGGGATATTTGTGAAGCAAGTGCCTTGCTTTTTCAAGAGTTTGGCATAAGCAGGCTGTGGGTATTTTTTTAAGATTAAGACATGAGCAGAAAGAAGCCACATGCCAGTTTTTCTTGAAGTAGTTTCCAATTTGTCACAAAATTGCCTCTAAGCAGGGAAGTTTTGAGGAGCTTATTCTGATTTGGTAAAGATTTAGCTCAGAGATGACAGGATTTTTTGGATCACATCCACGCTGCATGGCACGGGAATGACAGGCTCCTAGCTTTTATTTGCTTTTATTTACTAAGCTTTGTCGCTTAGTAAACCCAGGCATCTGGAGCGAGCGCAAATAAAGCACTCGGTGCGGTGATGGTGGATACTGGCTCCCGAGGATTCCAGAGCCTGCCGAGGCAGCGGAGGGAGCAGCCCTGCCGGAGGGGCGCAGCCTGGGTGGGCTTGGTCCCGGTCAGCGTCCCCCGGGCTGCGATAAGCCCTGTGATAAACCCTGTCCTTTGTGTTTCCAGAGGCTGCGAAGTGGCGTCCTCAGAGATCTTGAGCGTCAGAATCAGAAAAAGGAGAACGTTCGCCTGTTAGAAGAGCAGATTGCCCTGACAAAGCAGCTCCTTGAAGAGAGAGACAAGGCGCTAATGGAGAAACCTTCCCAGCAGTCCTAGGCACAGGCCCGGCTCCTTAGAGGTTTGATTAAAGACGTTTGAAGGTCATTTGCATCTCACTTCTCGCCGGTGTTTTAACAAACAGAGGTAATCTGTGAAAGACCGGTTGTTTTGTTTAAGTTCTAATGCAGCCTCTGCAGCTTTAGAGCGGACAAAAACCCATTTCGTGTGTGATTGGTACTTGCACACTGGAGGCTTGGCCCACCTCTGAGGCTGGGGAGGAACAGCTCCTTGCTGGGCAGGCTCCCTCGAGGATGGCCAACAACGTTCACATGAGTGGGCTGCTCAGCCGCCACGACGATGAAGCCACCAGGACCTCCACCTCCGAGGGCCTGGAGGAGGGCGAGGTGGAAGGGGAGACTCTCCTGATCGTGGAGTCCGAGGACCAGGCTTCCGTGGATTTATCGCACGACCAGAGCGGGGACTCCCTGAACAGCGACGAGGGTGAAGCTTCCTGGATGGAGGAGATGTCCTACTACTGTGAGAAGTGCCAGAAGTGGATCCCAGCAAGTAAGGCTGTCCCTTGTGTTCTTTTTATAATTCTTCATGGCCAAGTCAAGCAGTAGTGGCTTCATGTTCAACAGATCCAGTTATTTAGATAACATAATGGAAAGAAATAATGTGGATGTTTTACACTCCCGGTGTAGAGATTATTTCAAGTTTATCTTTATGCAGATTAATAAACGTTTGACTTTTGTAAATTGATGTGCCAGGCCCAGAGTGATTTGAGCTTGCACATGCTTTTCATGCCTGCAGAAGACAAGCAGGGCTAACTTCCAAGAACTGAGGAAGATGAGGAGATGAACTTTGTCATAGGTCTTTGTCACTTGTGACACTCAAATTCTAAAGGTGTCTTTTGCAAAGTGTGCATTTTCAAATACATCGACCATCTGAAAGATGGCAGGGTTTTGTGAAGGATTACCTTGCATCTCCCCACATCTTTATTGCTATTAACTAATAGTAATGTAATAAAGAGTTTATGAACTTTGTGTTCAGTTTCAAATTACTGATTCCTAGTAATCAGTAATTACAGTAATTTGTAGCCTGAGTTCAGTTGGTGGAAGCTGGTGGGAAGGAACTGGTTTTATTAGATTAATTTCTGGAGAGTTTTGATCATTGGCTGACATACGTGTCTGTGCATTTTCTTAACAAAAAGTGGGCGTTTGCAAGGTGTTTGTGCTGCCCTGTTCCACGGCTTGTTGGGCTGTTCCCTGTCCTGCCTTGGTGGGTGATGCCTGCTGGCAGGGGCTGTGTGTGCCAGAGCTGGTGCTCTCTCTGAGCAAGTCAAACTGTCTTCTTCAGTGAGTAGAGAACATCAACGTTCAGAAACATGCCCACCCTTACAATGCCTGCAGCTGTTTAGGGGCTTGGGCCAAGCGAGCTGACCTCTGCTCACTCAGATAATGACCCTTGCTGTAAAGCTCTGGGGAGGAAAAGGACTTTGTGTGTTACTTTTTTCCCCTCCCCGTTGGTTTGTCACATCTGTGGAGCTTACGGCTGAATCTCAACCTTAATGTTTTCCCAATAATGTGAATTTAAGTTAGCTTAGAAAGATGCCCAGCCTTCAGCAGCCAGTTCTGGGGGGTGTTAGGAGCAAGCTGCAGAATTTGATACCTCTCCTCTGGCACTTGACATAAGATATACGCTGTTAGCAGTGTAATAGACAACTTCACATTCTGAGTTCTGGATTATCTGATCTGTTATTACATCCAAGAGCCAGATATTGCTAAACAGCAGTTGGCTTTGGTTTTGGTGGGTTTTTTTTTTGTTTGTTTTGATTTGGGGGGTTTGTGGGGTTTTTTTGGGGTTTTTTTGTTTTTTTTTTTTTTTTTGTGGTTAGAAATAATGAACTGTTTAGGTGGCACCTGCCTTGCAGATATGTCAGAGCTGCCCTTTTTGCCTTCTTAGAATTTGCCAAAATTTATAGTGCAAAAATCTGCTCTCAAGGCGTATTAGTAAATGTTCAGGTGTTAATTTAATGAAACCAGCACCAGACTATTAAATTACTATGCAGCAGAAGGAAATATTAACTTGAAATGTATTAATAAAAAAATGAAGCAGAGTTAAAGGTAGCATGAGCTACTAGCATGAGCAAGTGCTGGAGCACTTGATTTTCAACACTCAATTTGTTTTATTTTAGAAATATGTTCCTCTCTGCAGTTGCTGTGGAACAAATGCAAGGAGCAGAAAAGGCCAGTTGCAAAGCAATGGTAGCCACAGTGGTAGCCACGTTTACAAATGTGCAGAGTAAACGAGCTGTCAGAGGGAGATACTGTGCTTTTTCCTAATCATTCAGTTCTAGGGTGTTCTGTTGTCTCGTGTGAAAATGGCCAATGTGCTCAGGCAAATAATCACTTTTTAAATTTGAATTGCCATTTAGAAATTCTCTTAATCTACCAAGTGTTGGGAGTTTTCCCTCCATCCGATGCAGTTGCAACTTGAATTCTGCAATTCAGTATGGAACCAGGGTATCCATATGTTAAAAATTATACAGTAAAAGAGATGACATCCTTGTAGAGAAACATCTTTTGAGTGTGACTTCCCAGAAACACTCTAGTCTTAACATTGTTTTCCCTGTCCTCCGATTTTTCATTTTTCAATTGTTCATGTCTGTGTAAACTAACTCCTGGTGAGTTTAGAAGCCCTGATTCATATGATCTTTTTTTCCTGTGCCGTAGAAACATGGAATTAGAGCCAGTAACTTTGGGTGCATGGGGGTGTACAGGTGGTTCTGTCATTTTTGTTCAGACAAACCTGATCTTGGAAGAAATCCAAATTTACTTTGCAGCACTTATTCCTATAAAAGGGCCAAAAGATTGATTTTTACCTTTTCATTTTAGGTCAACTGAGAGAACAGCTCAGCTACCTCAAAGGAGATAACTTTTTCAGATTTACTTGTTCTGATTGCTCAGAAGATGGGAAGGAGCAATTTGAACGTCTGAGATTAACATGGCAACAAGTAAGTGAAATGTTTGTGTCAGCAGAACAGCCGTGGGACTTTCTGAAATTGTTGGTTGTTGTGTATATGCTACCTGGAAAAGGAGGATCAGGTATTGGTAACAAAGGAGCATTTGCATAAACTTCAGAAATTAATTAGCTGAGGATTGCCTGCACATGAGAACTTCAGCATTTGGCAGGGAAATTGAAAGATAATCATATAAACCACATTCCTTTTCTTTCTTTTTTTTTTCCTTCCCCTTATGTTGCTTATGAATTCATGGCTTCAAGCAGGTTTGGAAAAGCAAAATAAATACAATTTGGCTTCTAGGCACGAACAGTTTTTTGTGTCTAAGGAGATGTAAAACTGGGGAGGTGGCAACATAGAAACAGAAAGCTTGCCAGCTCCGTGGGTACAAAGCTCCAACCTGGCTGCTTGTACACTAGCATCAGTCCTTGCTGGAAGTCACTGTTCCAGTCATTTGCACACCTGAGCAATCAGAATATCTGTTTGCATCCTCTGGGCCCATAACAGTGTGTTGTCTCATAGAATATCACAGGATATTCTATGAGATCCAGTCATTTGCACACCTGAGCAATCAGAATATCTGATTGCATCCTCTGGGCCCATAATAGTGTGTTGTCTCATAGAATATCACAGGATCAGCTAGGATGGAAAAGACCTTTGAGATCATCAAATCCAACCTATGGCCTAACAGCACATGGTCAACCAGACCATGGCACTGAGTGCAGCATTCAGGCTTTCCTTAAACACCTCTGGGGATGGTGACTCCACCAGCTCCCTGGGCAGCCCATTCCCATGCCCAGTCACTCCTTCTGTGAACAATTGCTTCCTAATGTCCAGCCTAAACCTACCCTGGTGCAGCTAAGGTGTGTCCTCTCATCCTGTCACTGGTTGCCTGGGGGAAGAGGCTGAGCCCCCACCTGGCTGCACCCTTCTCTCAGGCAGTGCTAGAGATTGATAAGGTGTCCTCTGAGCCTCCTCCTCTCCAGCCTAAACACCCCCAGCTCCCTCAGCTGTTCCTCATAGGATCTGTACTCCAGATCCTTCCCCAGCCTCGTTGCCCTTCTTGGATGTGCCTCAGCACCTCAACATCCTTCCTAAATGGAAAGGCCCAGAACTGGACACAAGGCTGGAGGTGCGGCCTCACCAGTGCCAAGTACAGGGGAAGAATCAGTGCCCTGGTCCTGCTGGCCACTAGTCCTGATCCAAGCCAGGATGCCATTGGCCTCCTTGGCCACCTGGGCACGCTGCTGGCTGGTGTTCAGGCTGCCAGCAGCCAGTACCCCCAGGTCCCTTTCTGCCTCTCTCCAGCTGCTCTGTCCCCAGGCCATAGTGCTGCAGGGGGTTGTTGTGGCCAAAGTGCAGGACTCAGCAGCTGCTCCTGTTAAACCTCCTGTTGTTGGATTTGGCCCATGGATCCAGCCTGTCCAGGCCCCTCTAGATGGTGTGGGAGGCTTTGAAGTCCAGGTAGACAAAATCCACAGCTTTCCCTGGATCTACCAGGCAGGTCACCTGGTCATAAACGGAGGTCAGGTAGGAGCTGCCCCTCCTGAATCCATGCTGTAGGTGCCAAGTGGTGGCACTCAAGATGATCTGTTCCATAACCTTGCCAGGCACTGAGGTCAGGCTGACAGGCCTGGAGCTCCCTGGATCCTCCTTCCAGCCCTTCTCATGGATGGCTGTCACACTGGCCAGCCTTCAGCCACCAGGTACCCCCTGGTGAGCCAGGACTGGTGATAAATGATGGAGAGCAGCCTGATGAGCTCTTCTGCCAGCTCCCTTGGCACCCTAGGGTGGATCCCATCTGGTCCCATAGACTTGAGAGCATCTAAGAGACTCAGCAGGTCACCACCTGCTTCCTCCTGAATAACAGGGTTATTAATTCTGCTCCTGGTCCCCATCTACCAGCTCAGGAGGCCACTTGTCCTGAGGAAAGCTGCCAGATTGTTGAAAACACCAGCCAATACCATTCTTGGCTTTTCCTCGATTCTTAGCCATAGGCACTCAGCTTTGGCATCATGTAAGATAGTTGGGAACGCTGATTGTAACTCCTGCACTGCCTTCTCATGGTGGCCAGTGCAGGGAAAAAGGTTGGTGTAGGTAGGGGCTGTGCTGGCAGACTGGCAGAGTTTCACCAAGTTCCAGACTGGGAAAGCAAAGGCTGCTGGTGTTGCCCAGGTCTCTTCAGAGTGCCATGGGGAAGGGGCAGACAGAATGAAAATGGGTGAGGAAGAAAGCTGTGGCCACCTCCCTGGGCTTCCAGCAGCCAGAGCTGCTGCTGCTTCTGGGTAAGTGGAATTGAGAGAAATGGTCAAACTAACTTACCTGAAGCAGGAAGAATGGGGACAGTGATTTCTGGATTTTTTTCAGAGTATGTGGCCTCAACAGGTCTGTATCTTTAGCCAGTTGAAAAGAGAATTATTTTTGACATTCTGAGGAACTGTCCCACATGACTTTAAAACCCACAAAATCCTAGTTATCAAACTGAGAGGGGTTGTGAGGTAAAAATAGGGTGAAGGGGACATTAAAGCTGTCCATATTTCCTCATTTTGACATCTTTGACAAAGATTGGCATCCCAGAAAGCCAAGGTCCACTGTGAGGTGACCCATCTCCCTGAGAAAAGCAGATTTCAAACTTCTCTGAGGGTGAAATGCAAGTCATTATTTGAAGTAGTACCAAACTGAGGCTGGGTGATTGTTGAAAGATGATCCCAGCCTAGCTGAGTTTAGCTTTGTTCTAATAAATTAATTGAAATTAATTAAGTAAGCGTAATTAACAGTTGGTCCCCTAGGATTTACTTGAAGGAGGTGAAGTATTTTCCAAACCTGCCCTTTAGTTTGGGTGTGTAACAGGTCAGAGTGAATTTGGTTGTGAAGTGTGTGAAAGACCACTGTCACAGTGTTCCTGATATATTGGATAGCAGGATTACTTGTGACCTTTTTTTTTTATTTATCTGAAAGACTGTTTCCCTACCTCCACATCACATTCAGACTCCAGCTGTATTGTAATTCATTTATACAGCAGCTGCACAATTCTTGTGTCTCAGCACAAACCTGCATAACTAGGCAGCTTGTTAGTCCCCTGGGATGGAGAAATCTCTGGAAGAATGTGCATCTAACAATAGAAAGACAAGAACAGGCAGCATAAAACCAGGAAGAAGACGGATTGCAGAAGCTGCCTATGAGATGTTGCAAAAATAAGATATTTATGAGGGAACAAAGATCTGTGTGTGTGTGGCAGCCGTGGGGGTCTGTTCAGCAGAAAAAGCAGAAGGGATTCACTTGTGTCCAACACTTTCTGTTCCAGGTTGTCATGTTGGCAATGTACAACTTGTCTCTGGAAGGAACGGGCCGCCAGGGGTACTTCAGATGGAAAGAAGACATTTGTGCTTTTATTGAGAAACACTGGACTTTCTTATTAGGGAACAGGTAAAGACATGATATTTCCCTGAGGGTCTGGTTGGTGAGCCAAAGGAATTAAAGCCTGTCATACAGATGGACAAGAATCCTGGTTAATTTGGTGACATCTCTGTTGAGCCTTACAAGTGATAAAAATATTGAGAATCTGAATGCAGGCTTGAGGGGTACACTTGAGAAAGAATCAGCATTTCTTACTGGGGAAAAACAACCCCAGGAATGTCACACAAAAGCAATACAAATGCATGTGTATTGGATTATTTCTTATCTTCCTTTATGAACCTGCAGAGAATTGAGTTTTTCTGAACAGTCACAATGGATAGGCTGATCATGGTATTGCCAAACTTTAGGGACAAAAAAGTGATCCAGCAAAATTCCTTGGCTATAAAGCTTGCAAGGACCGAGTTCTTGAAGAAGAACTGAGCCTCACCTTTTAGATTGCGTCAGATCTTAATGAAATGGCTCTTACATAGTAGGTGTTAAACAACTGAAACATTTTTCACACTGTCAGAGTAGGAGCCCCTCTCATAGAGGGCAGCCTTCATTTTCCAGGTGAACAGCACATTTCTTCTGAGCGTGCTGAAGCTGTCAAACCCAAGCCTCACTGTTAATGTGTGTGCTGTGAGGCAGGAAAGGAACGGAGCAATCCTTGGAAGTTGTAGATTTGATTGACTTCACAGTTTCTTTTCTTCCCCAGGGATTTCTTTGTTGTAAGATCTGGCCTTTCTTCCTAACTAGATCTGGTCTTTGGCTTTGCTTCCAGTGCTTGTTTGTGCCTCCTTGCTCTGTTCTCAGAAATGTTAGCATTTATCCTCTCTGGAAGCCACAGGGACCCTGACAGGAGGGCAGCTGGTGGCCCATTGTCCCTCATTCAGGGAGCCAATGCCTCCTGGGGTTTGCTGCTGCCTTTTGAGACTTGCCTTGGGAACTGGGCACTCCTTGCTCTGATTAAAATTCAGAGAGTGATTCCTGGCCTCAGACACAGCCTTCCCACTTGCCTGGACAAGCCACTGAAGGAACAGAGACAGCTGAATTGTGTGTGTAGCAGTACAAACCGTGCAAAGATCTTCCTTAGCATATTGAAGTGCAGCTTACCCAGATTTACTGTAACACTCCAGACTTTGAGCTGCAGCAGCTGGGTTTGATCCCCCACCTTTGAGGTTCAGTACCTCAAGGTGTGTAAGGGCAGCACCTGGGCAGCAGTGAACACCAGCTCAGCCAAGCCTTGGCGGGTACAGAAGTTTCTGCATGTGGAGGTGTGCAAAGGCAAGAAGAAATCCTGAGATTCTGGGCAACTGAGGTTAAACTCTGTTCCATGAACCTGACTCTCCAGAGTCCAAGGGAGTCCCTCAGTTATTGGCTACAAGGGCAATTCTTCAGTATTTCTTCTCACCTCTTCCCTAAGTGTCATCTTAGTTAGCCCTGTCACCAGTTCCTAAAGGAACAAAAAATGCTCAGATGCCCATTAGGAGTGCACGGCCCAGCAGAGGGAAAGGCTTAAATGCAGGTCCCTGCCTGCAGGGGGCCGAAAACGGGCTTCAGGAGTAGTTCAGTGATTGTGTGTCAGTGCCCCTGGCAGAAACACTCTGTCCAGGATGGAAACACAGCTGGTGCATGGGGACCTAACCCTTGTTTTCCTCTCTCCCACCACAGGAAAAAGACCTCAACATGGTGGAGCACTGTTGCTGGCTGTCTCTCTGTGGGGAGCCCTTTGTTCTTCCGCTCGGGGGCACAGGAATTTGGAGAACCGGGATGGTGGAAGCTGGTTCATAACAAGCCCCCAACACTGAAACCTGAAGGAGAGAAGCTGTCAGCATCTGCACTGAAGGCAAAAGGTACCTCTGTCCCCAGTAGTGTGTAGATTCCTCACTGGTCCAGAGCTGAGAGACATGAGAAAAGTTCAGTTAAAACCAGTTTGTGTGCATGGACAGTTCCTCTGTTTTGTTCTGCTGTAATGGTTGGCTGAAGAGAACTATGGTGCTTATGCTGTAGTGTGAGAAGCCTGTTATATTTTATTACCTTTCCCCATTGTGCTGACTTACAGGGTTTTGAGGCTTGTGCAGAGTGGTTTTGGTTGGGTTTTTTTTTTAGCTGAAATCCACAATTTTCCCACTTCTCTGTACCCTGGGGAACGTGTTTTATCTTTTGTCACTAGATGTAAATTCTCCTCTGTGTGGAGGAACAAAATTTGGGCTTTAACGAGGCTTTATTCATACACTGGCTTAATGCTACGTGTCCCAGAGTGAACTTACTGGTCACATTGAAAAGCCCATCTTTTAAGCTCTGTAGTCAGTGTGGTTTTGACTGCACAGTGAGAACCCAGTGGCTGCAGGAGCTCAGAATAAGCGAACCCCTTCTCTAGCAGCTTCCAAGCCCCCGCTGGATCCCATCATTACCGTGGAGGGCCTTCGGAAGCGGGTGAGCCGCAATCCGGTCGAGTCCGCCATGGAGCTGAAGGAGAAGAGGTCCCGCACCCAGGAAGCCAAGGACATTCGGAGAGCGCAGAAGGAGGCGGCCGGGTTCCTGGACCGCAGCACTTCCTCCACTCCCGTCAAGTTCAGCAGCCGCTGCCGCCGGCCCGACATCGTCCTGGAGAAAGGAGAGGTCATCGACTTCTCCTCGCTGAGCTCGTCCGACCGCACGCCGCTGACCAGCCCCTCTCCGTCCCCGTCCCTGGACTTCTCTGCTCCCGGCACGCCGGCCTCGCACTCGGCCACTCCCAGCCTGCTCTCGGAAGCGGATCTCATCCCGGATGTCATGCCGCCGCAGGCGCTCTTCCATGGTAAGGGCTTTCCTGTAGAGATGAACCCTCTGCGGTTTTCTAGGAATATATTTTTAAAAAGAAGCTCCCAGTGAGCTGCAGGATCCTTTCAGGGTGAGATGGAAAGTAACTGGCAATATTCTGTTGTCTTAATTGAGTGTGAGAATTGACTGGTTTTCCATACTTTTATCACCAGCTTCTAAGGCCAGAAGAAACCCCCATTGTCGTTTTCTGAGAGATGCTGAATAAACAGTGGGTAGACTTCACACAGCAACTGCTGGACCACTCAGCATTAGCATTTCACTGCAACACAGATAACAGTGTTATGTAGCAGGTCTAGTTTTGTCTCAAATGTTTTTCATGGGAGAAATTTTATTCCCACGGTAATACCCCAGTATTTTATAGGTTTGATTGTGCTGATTAGCAGATGCTGCATTTCAGTGAGATTACAAAGCAGTGATGCAGGCTGAATTCTCTTAGTTCCTTAAGGAGCCAGTCTTCTGGGTGACAGAATAGTGAGGGTATGCTAGCTGAAGGTACAGCTCACCAGCTTGACTTTTTGATTCTCCAGTCTTTGGGAATTTTCAGCAGCTTAACGTTCCTCAAAGAACATGTGCTTGCAGCTCAGGAGGGACACTATTTCCAGATGCCAAATTACAAGACAGGATTGATTCTGTGTCCTGAATTGTACTCTTTTCAGCATCTCCCATCCAAAATCAGGAGATCTGGCAGTACATAGAAAATGAAGTGTGTTGGATAAACCCACATTATTGTTCCTTAGCAGGAAAATGCTGTGGCAGCCATTTTTGATGTTTTGATGTTTAAATTATTTTTTCTTTCCCCTGGACTATTTTGATCTATTCCACAGATGATGATGAGATGGAAGGAGATGGAGTCATAGACCCAGGAATAGAGTATGTGCCCCCTCCCAGTGGGACAGCTGGTGCTGGCACCATGATAGCAAGCAGGAAAAAAGTGAAGACAGCTGAGCAGATCAAGCAGGAGGTGGAGAGTGAAGAAGAAAAAACAGAACGGATGGAAGGTGACAGTGAAGATCCTGAAGAGTCAAACACACCCTTGCAGGTGAGAGGACGAGACAAGGGGAAGTCACAGCTGGAGAAGGATGCTAAACCCAGAGTTCCCAAGCACACCTCAGTTAGCATCTATGAGGAAAAGCTGCTGCTGAAGAGACTGGAAGCCTGTCCCAATGCTTTGAGCATGACCCCAGAGGCCCGGAGGCTGAGGCGCAAGCTGCTGGTCAGGCAGGCCAAGAGGGAGAGAGGACTCCCACTCTTTGACTTGGACCAGGTTGTGAATGCTGCATTGCTCCTGGTTGATGGGATTTATGGAGCCAAAGAAGGTGGTGTCTCCAGGTCCCCAGCAGGGCAAGCAACATACAGAACTACTAGCCAGGACTTCAGGATCTTGGACAGATACCAGGTGGGTGTTCCCAAATCTAGGTTAGCTTTTGGCACTGGTTATTTTAAAGCTTTTGCTGCAATCAGCAGTGTCACATTAAGGTTATCTGTCTCCTAAAGTGAAAAGGAACAAGACTCATTTTGGCTTGGGGCTGTGTCCCCACCAATGCTCTCCTGAGTCCCTTTCTTCTTGGGACATGCTGGTTCAGCTATCTGTCTGTCAGCACCACAAATGTTGCTGTATTTGTACTCCAGCCCTGCCAAAATGCTGGTGGTGGAGGCCTGGAAGTACCCAGACAGCTGGGTGCTCTTTCATGTGTGTAGGAGGGAGATGACTTGCAGCACTTTTAGGCTTGAGCACCAAATTTGGGAGTGCCCAGCAGAGTCCAGAGGTGGGACCACTATGGTCCAGTCCACCCTGTCACGCTGAGAGGCCCTTACTCTCCCTCCATGCAGGTCCCTTGTTAAAGTACTGACTGACCTTCCTGCAATTGTTGTGCATTTCTTTGTGCATGCAGACGATGCTGCCCGCTGCGAAGGGATACCGCCAGCAGACAACCAAGTTTCTGTACCGCCTGGTAGGCTCGGAAGACGTGACAGACCACAGTATTGTCAGCCCTTACACCTCCCGTGTCCTTAAACCCTACATCAGGTACAGAGCGTCTGAGCTTGCTCTTGGCTTGTGCACCGCCAGCCCACGGAGAGGACACCTTTCTTGGGCAGTGCTCCTCACTCCTCCTCAAAGTACAACCCAGTGCACCATGGTAACCCTGAAGGGAGAGTGTTTGATTTAGCTGAGTAGTGAAACGGATTGCATTCTTTATTTTCCTAAAGTTGAGCATGTCAGAAGATATTTCATGGGCAGTGCCCATTTAGCTGCAGTGGCAGTTCTTGTTGCTCACTTGCTTTTTGTATTTCCTTTTCACGTTCCTGGCAGACGTGATTATGAGACAAAGCCTCCAAAACTCAGGCTGCTGGCAGAAATCCGGGCGAATCCACACAGGAATGATCTCAACTGGAAGGCTGAGCCAGAAGCACCCATTGATTACTGCTACGTTCGCCCTAATCACATCCCCACTATAAACTCCATGTGCCACGAATTCTTCTGGCCTGGTAAGATTCCTCCAGTGCTTGGGTTTCCAAGAAAGAAGTGATATGTTCAGAAAAAAAAATGTTCTTGGGCCAAATTTTACTTCAGTCTGGCTGGTTCTTAGAAACCCATTATCTGATGTTACAGGAATGTATTTGAGGCGGAGGCTGGGTTTGGTGTCTTTGTCTCTTGAGATCGCATAGAGCTGGGCAATTAGGCCCTAATTAGCACAGCACTTACAAAACTAGGTGCTAATAGGAGTAGTCAGGTAGTTTAGTAGTTAACTAAACTTAAGCATCCAGTGAAATATTTTGCAGAATCAGGGGTTGAAATAAACAGATTTATACCGGAGATCACTGTTCATTACCTTTGTGAGAAGGTTTCTTCCTAGCAGCCCTAAGCTGGATATGTCAGAGTGAAAGTTGGGAAGCCTATGGAGGAGTGGCTCACTGGCTCTGTTCAGCCTGGAGAGGGGGAGACTGAGGGGAGACCTCATCATGGGCTGCAGCTTCCTCGGGAGGGGAAGCAGAGGGGCAGGCACCGACCTGTTCTCTGTGATGACAGGACTCGATAGAACAGCCCTGAAGCTGTGCTAGGGGAGGTTTAGGTTGGGGATTAGGAAAAGGTTCTTCACCCAGAGGGTGGTTGGGCATTGGAACAGGCTTCTCAGGGCAGTGGTCACAGCTCCAAGCATGCCCCAGAGGAGTTTGGACAACGCTCTCAGGCACATGGTGTGATTCTTGCGGTTGTCCTGTGCAGGGCCAGGAGTTGGCCGTGATCCTTGAGGGTCCCTTCCAGCTCAGCTTATTCTGTGATTCAGTGAATTGCTTTTACAACTGTAGGCTCTGCTGTAATGTTCTTTTTTTCTTCAAGCCTCGGTATTTACAAGGTATGGGAAAGATTAGGTTTGTATTTTTCTGTGTTATTTCTGGACCTGCAGGTTCTTTGGGGACAATGGCTGCCCTTTCTGGGGGCGGTTATGGGGCTGCAGTGTTTAGTTCTTCTGAAATAATAACAGGGATGTTCATCTGCTGCACGCATCAGCTTCTGATCAGCAAACAACGCAGCAGACTAATTTAGAGAAGGCCAGTACAAACAGTACACACCTTATTCCAGGTAACTGTTTGCTGTGTGTTTTGATTTGCCGATGGTGATTCAGCAGGGCTGTAGTTCAGCAGTGCCCGTATGCCGCAGTCAGGATGGGAGCTCTTTTTGCTGCTCATTATGCAAATTGCACAGTGTGGGGGAAATAACCCGGCACGCCTTTCCTTTCACAAGCTGTTTGAGAGCTTGTGAGAGACACTTGCAATCCCAGCAGAGGCTGAACCACTTTGTCATAGTCTCTCCTCTCCTGATAATGCATTTGAAGTTCTGGCCAATTTGGGTTGCACCTTCATTAAGTTCTTCAGGACTCAGCCTGTTTTATTTAACATAGGGAGCATGGGTGTGTTCCACCCAACTGTGAACTGTTCATCACTAAATCAGAAAGCTGACACCCCCATCAGTCTCCAAACAGGAATCCCAGTTTTTTTCCGTGGTGAAAAAATTCTGATCCTGGGATATGATTGTTGCACCGTGGTTCTGTTTAGCAGGAGAGGGAAGTGAGGAATTGATGCAGGACGTAAAGCCCGGCTGCATAGGGTTTAGTTGATACAGCTTGGGGGTGGGAGGCAGGGATATGCAACTGGGTGAGCATCATTAAACCAGCACTTAGTTCTTGTATCCCTCCAAATCCTTCCTTTCAGAGCTGTTCTTGCCTCTCCCAAGGCAGAGCTAGGTTTCCAGGTGGAGAGATTCCCCAGTGTCGTTTCCCACAGTGCCGTGCTGCCCTAACGGGAAACCTCTCCCTAGCAGGGAGTGTCTCCAGTGGTGAACCATCCTGAGCTAAGCATCTTCCTACAGGAAAAACTGCACCACTGCAGAGACACCAGCGCCTGGGGCAATGAGTGTTCTGTCCAGACACGCTGCAAGGCACTCCACAGGCAGCGGCAGCCTTGCCTTAATTAACACAGCTCTCTATTGCCAATCGATCCCTCCCACGTCTTGCTCCACCCAGCTTACTCTCCAGCAAGAAAATAACTCACCCACTTCTTGGTGCCTGGTGCCTTATGAAGTCTTGCATCTCATCAAGAGTGATTACTGGAAAACAAACTCTGTTATTTTGTTACCTTGTGTTCCGAATACATTGCAATTGCCAGCTTCAGGCTGAAGCAAACGTTTCTGGCCCATCTCCTCTGTGTCTTGCATCTCATTTAGGGTCTGTCCACACAAATTACCCAGCGGTCAGTCTCAGTGCCTGGAGCTGACAGGCTGTGTGGATGCTCTGGGACTGCAGCAGCAGGGTGACTGGGCAAGGTCACAAACTCCCAGTCTCTCGCTTGTGTCCAGCCTCTGACTCACAGAAGCACCACTGCCTGAGAGGCTACTTCATCCCCCAGATTAGAGAATTTGCATGCTAAAAGCAAGTGTTTAGATAGCGTTGGAAGCTGTGGTCGGGCTCACAGTACAGCTCCACAACCAGCTGAGTCTGCACAAGAGGCAGCAGTAAGAGCTCCAGGCAAGATGGAGGAAAAAGACAAGGAACCATAGCAGGCAGTGCTACCAAAGCTAAAGCCCAGTTTCATGTGTGCTGCTTCTAAAGAGAGTTAAGTTTCAGTTTCATCCTTGAGTCATTTGAACGGATATCAGCTTTATTAGTGTTTCCACGCAAGCTTCCCTGCTAAGCAGATCCTGTTTTGTCTGTTTTGTTGTATCATCTTTTCCCTTACCTGACAAGGGAGGCACCAGGATCAGGCACCTGGTTTTCCCAAGGCAGGGTTCATCCCCTGCACTCTGGGTGTCCTGACCCCTGGGATTTCCCAAAATGCAGGAAATTGGCTGCATAATTTGTAGTAACAGAGGACTGCTCTAGCAGGGGCCCTGGACTATTCTATGATGCTGTGATCTCTTGCTATTACAAATTCGAAATAAAGGTGAAAAGATGGGATCAAGTGTTTCTAAACAGCCTGAAACCCCTGGAATTGAACAACACTTTTGGTTTGCAGTCCTTCCAACTGCTGTTTCTCCCTTTCTCCCTAGGAATCGATTTATCAGAGTGCCTGCAGTATCCAGACTTCAGTGTTGTTGTCCTTTACAAGAAAGTTATCATTGCCTTTGGCTTTATGGTGCCAGATGTGAAGTACAACGAAGCTTACATCTCTTTCCTGTTGGTGCACCCTGAGTGGAGAAGAGCTGGGATTGCAACCTTCATGATTTACCATCTTATCCAGGTAATGAAATGAAATCATCCCGTGAATCTGCCAAAGATCCAGCTCTCACTTCTTCCTTGTGTGCACACATGCAGATATTAGAGAGTAGGAACCCTTTGTGTGAATGTTTATGGGAGGAAATAGCTCCTGCTTTGGAAGTCAAAATGTGTTTAGGAAAACAACCATCCTGGTCATGTCCTCAGAATTAGAGGGATGCTGCACACTTCAGCTGTCTCGGCGTTAACTCTGCGTTCTTCAGTGGTCAGTAGTTTATGTACAAGGGATACTGTAAACGGGGGGTTTAAGCAGAAAATGAAGTAAGAGTGGGCAGGGTCAGTTAGAATTATTGCAGCTTTCTTGACTACACCTGGAGGTTTATTCCATGCATTAAATCACTTACTGATCTCAATCACTCACTTTTGCTTTTGTACTCTGGTTTCAAATACAGCCGAGTTAATGATGAAGCGTTTGCAACCTCATTGTTTAAACTGGCTTGTACTGTGCCTTGTTCCACAGCAATATTTGAGAAAATTAATCTCAGCTATCTGAATGGGTGATGTTAGAGGAGTTAAACTTCATTAAATCTCTAAATGAATACTGTTATTCAAGTGGCCTTAATTCCACTGACTTTCTTGAATTAAATTGCAGGAAAGGCAGCTTAATTGTGACTAAGGATGCAGATACATGTCCTTTACAGAGCCCAACTCCACAGTTTTACCACTCCCTGAATTCTCTTGGCAGAGCTGCCAATGGGAAACCTTGTAATCAAGATGAGCTTCACTAACAAACACTCACCATTGAAACTGTTTTATCCTCCTCCTTATTTGGCTAAAGCAGGGTAGGGAGTGCTGGCAGAGCCCTGGGGAAAGTGATCCCTACTTTGGAAAAGCACTTTGCTCCTGGGCCGCCTGAGGGTGACTGCTACCTGCACAGCTCTCTGCAGTGCTGACACAGGCCTCTAATCAATATCCTGTAAACTCACCCCTGGCATCTCCCAGGCAGCTCTGTGTCAGGTGTTGAAGGAAATTGCTCTCAGCTCAGTGTGTTGATGTGAGATGTCAACACCCAGTGGGAACAGGCGCCAAGGTTTGCGGGGATCCAGCAGGTGGACTCTCAGAGACTTCCCTCTCCAGCAGAGCTGGGGTGCTGGAGTCAGCCACAGAAAATCCTCACACCTTCTTGTAGGATGTATCACATCAATTAACCTAATCCTGCTTGCCTGAAATTCCTTGTTGAGGAAAGCCGAGCAGATCTGAGAGATTTGAGTCTGATTAGGCACGCTAGCAGTGAGAGATCAGCACTGTGTGTTTGGCTCACGTGAGGTTTGTTTTGCCATTGCTGACTTGCTGACTGTGGTAGAAGGGGTTTAGTCCTGTGCAATAATGGTGGTTGTGACCTTCTGTTTGTCAGTCTCCAGGTTGTAGGTGCTGCTTTGCAGCCTCTTCTCTGTAGCTTGAGACACACTGATGCTCTGCTTTGATTCAGAGTAGGTTGCTGACTTTGGGATCAGTGTGCTGAGTTTGGGGCTGAATTCTTGGGAACAGTATAACTTAACAGGAAAATGGTTTGATGCAAATAGTGGTGGCTGGTTTTGCTGTCAGAATTTATCCTCTCATCATCTATACCAGAGGAATAAACTGCATTTTCTTAATGATCTCATTCAAATTTTCTTTTCCCCAAAACAGCTTCCAATTATTTATTTTTTTTCCTTCCCTCCTTAAATTCCTGAGAGTTTTCCCCTTGAATGTATTATCTTGGAGATTTCCTAGAGGGTATTACTGTTCCCACTTTAGAATTACAATACACTCAATATACATGGAATGCTATTAAATCACTTGATGAAAGCAGAAAATAAATTATTTCACATTCTTAATCAGAGTGTTGCTGGTTGGAATAATTTGGGATCTTCAAGGTAACTTCAGCCATGCTGTTATTTGCTGTCTGAACTGAATTTCCTGCCTTCTCGGGAGGCGAGTGCTGTGCCCTGAAGGATGGGAGAGGAGCTGGGTGGGATAGGCAGGAATTCCAGTGTGACAGCACAGAGGTGCTCAGGCAGTCCCAGAGAGCTCAGCTCTGTTTGCTGACAGGGAGGAGTGCAGAGCCTGATCCTCTGGCATGTTTTGTCTTTTCTTCAGGCCATTGTATTTGAGATCAGGGCTGTACACCAAGATTATTTTTAATTAACAATTACTTTAGTAATTTACAATGGGCAGATGACAAATTATAATCCCAAACCTTTCATTGTCAGACAATCCACGTTTCCCAGAAACAAAGGCTTGGAGGAGCAGCAGCAGCGCTCCGTTTGCTGTTGCTATGTGTGGTAACTCCTGTGACTTTTCTCGTATTTCCTCAGTACCTTGGTTCCCTGAGCTGATGAATCTCCTCACCTCCGCATTCCCCCAGAGGCTGTCTCGTTCTCTTGCAGTGATATCTCCTTTTTTTCCCCTCTCCCCCTCCCTTGGCAGACCTGCATGGGCAAGGACGTCACCCTTCACGTCTCTGCAAGCAACCCTGCTATGCTGCTCTACCAGAAGTTTGGATTTAAGACCGAGGAGTACATTTTGGATTTTTATGACAAGTATTACCCCTTGGACAGCAAGGAGTGCAAGCACGCCTTCTTCCTCAGGCTGCGGCGCTGAGCTGTGGGAGGGGTCTGGGGAAAAGCCCAATCCATCCAAAAAACCCCCCCAGCTTTTGGTGGAGGATGTTGGCTGCCACAGGAGAGCTGGAGCACGCTGGTGTGTTCATACTTAGGACTTTGGATGTCAGCAGTGAGATGTTGTGTGTGGAAAATGCAATCCAAGAGGATTGATTCCTGTGCTCCAAGGGGAGAGGCCTGGAAATGCCAACTAGGGTACACTGAAACCACTGGAAAATGGAAATTCCTTATGGGAAATTTTCCTGCCACTGTTAATTTGGAGAGCCTCATTTGGAAACAAAAATATCAAACAAAAAAGTGTTTCTCACTTCAGAGGGGCTCCATAGATTTCAGGTTTTGAAACCTATCCAAAAAATATTGCAGGTTTTTTGTCTCTTGTTTTTGTTTATGAGCAAAAATGAACACCTAAACTTAAACCATTCAGTGTTTCTGTGGTTTGATTGCTTTGTTAGGAACTGTCTTGACTCTGTGAAGGGAAATAAGGTATTGGTGCCTGTATCTGGATGTTAACGTTAGAAAAGTCCTGCACATGCCAGAACCGTGGTTCTGGAACCGTGTTTCAGGACTGCTGAAGAACGTGTGGATTCCTGTTATCCTGAGCACAAGGCTCAGAGGAGACACCTTTGTTTTGCTCCTTCCTTGCTGCCTTCCCTTCCCCTCCTTGCTCAGTGTGAAGTTCTCGTAGCGCGCAGTGTTTTGTGTTCAGGAACGGTGTCAGGTGGGTTTGTTCTAGGCGAGGTAGGGCACCACAGCTGCCAAGTCAGCTCTTGGGAATCTTTCCAGCTCCCTGCCGGTTGTTGTTCTGCACATCAGCCCTTTGGGCACAGCTCTAGCCACAGAGCAGCCTCGCAGGCTCCAGCACCCCCCTTCTCCTGCTACAGGCGCTCTGGCTGGAGGAAACCCAGAGCAGAAGGCAGCGGGGATCTTTGAAATGCGGGCTCTGGTTTGTAGAAGCAGCTTGGAGGGAGGACAGGGCAGAGGAGGCCCAGAGATAGTTCTTGGAAGCACCTAGGCTCACCTAGCAAAGAATAAATAGAAATACCCAAGAATTAAAAAGTACAACCCCGAACACTTTCTCTGGTAGTGGCTCTTGTCCTTTTCCACAATGTAGCAGCTTCTCTCTCTGCCTGCTTTTCAGTGCAGATGAACAAAAAGCTGCACCGACCAAAGGTCAGGCTGTGCGTTTTAACTACGGATCACATCCATTGGGATGGTCCTTTTACATCAAGCCCACAGAGAGCTACACACCAAATGTGACTTTTGTCCTTAATCCATTGTGTGTACCTGTTGGCTACCTGACTGTAGCAGTAATTGCCTTAGTGGAGTCTTCATTTTGGTAACAGAAGAGAAAGGGACAAAAAAAATATGTTTTTGTGTAGCCAGTGTCCTTCATCACCAACACAAAACCAGTGGTATTGGAAAGGAAAACCAGCCCAGCCAAGGGTTGTGTGTCTGAACATCCGTGCACATTTCTGCCTGTTTCATGACTGTGAAAATTCTCAATGTTCTTAATGTTATGAGTTAGCTGGACTTTGAAAGAAAAGAAATATATGTCTTTATGAATGGAATTAAAGCCCTTCCTTTGGAAAAGCCTGTCTGTAGTAATACTGTTTGTTAATATGTCTCTCCATCATCTTATTTCATTGGAATCTAGCAAACTCCAGTATGGCCCTGCGAGGATGTGTGTGGGCAGCTGACCAAAGCAAAAAACTCATTTCTCTACGGGCACCCCCAGAGAAGGCACACACAGGCCTTAGCAAGCTCCTCCTTTCCAGACAGAATTAGGAAATATAAAGTATTCTGAAGAAGATGACCAGTTCTGCATTGTGTTCTCAAAGGTGACCATGAAGATTTTGAGGACCTTCTTGCTCTGTGGCTTTGTCCCTCAGGGGCGGCCAAGCGCTGACGCTGTTACAGCAGCCTTGTGTCACCTGCTGAGCTGCAGCCAGCTCGTTTTATCCCGGTCCCTCGTTTAGCCCCAGATCCTCAAAGGCAGTGAAGTGACCCTCGGGGCGGGAGCCATGGCTCTGTAAGGGGTGAGATTCTTCTAAGGTAGAGAGGCAAGCAGACAAACGGTGTTCCCAGCCCTCTGCTTCCCTCTTGTGCCTCGGGAGCCCGGCTGGGTCAGCGAGCTGCGCTTGAGGAGCCAGCACCGCCCTGCTCCGCGGCACGGCTCCTGCCGCAGCGGGGCAGCGGCCGCAGCACTGAGAGGAGCCGAGCGCAGCTCGACAGAGAGCAGCTCTCCCGGAGAGTGAAGGCGGAACCTCGCCCTGTCCGCACAGGGCAGCAAAGCCCCGGCGTTTCCCGGAGCTCTGATTCGCTGTGACGGGGAAAGGCCTCCTCTCGGCTGGCTCGCTGAGGGCGCCGTGAGGGCGGCGGGCCCGCCCCGCTCCCGCCCCGCTCCCGCCCTGCCCCGCGCGCAGCCGTTTGAACGGGGCCATGGCGGGCCGGGCCGGGCTGCCCGCCGTGTGGCAGCTCTACTTCGACTCCGTCCGCGCCGCCACCTTCCACAACTGGCCCTTCACCGAGGGCTGCGCCTGCACGCCCGAGCGGGTGAGCGCGGGGCCGGGGCGGCGGGGCCGGGCGGCGGGAGCGGGGCCGGGCGCTGACGGCCTCCCCTGTGCCCGCAGATGGCGGCGGCGGGCTTCGTGCACAAACCCAGCGAGAACAGCCCCGACGTGGCGCAGTGCTTCTACTGCCTCAAGGAGCTGGAGGGCTGGGAGCCCGACGACGACCCCCTGTGAGTACCGGGGCATCCCTCGGCCTCCGCCCCGGCCCGCGGGAACCGCTGGTGGCAGCCGAGGGGCTCGGCAGGGCAGAGCTGCTGCCTTCTCTTTTATTTTCTTTTCGCCTCTTTTCAGGGAGGAACACAAAAAACACAGTGCGGCCTGTGGTTTTCTTTCTCTTCAGAAAGAACCTGCTAACCTGACGGTGCAGGAGTTCCTGAAGCTGGAAAAAATGCGAGTGAGAAAGGCACTTGTACGTACTCGGCATCTTGTCTTTGAATTGTTCGGCTGGCCTCGTTCCTTACCACGAGGCTTTGAGCAGAGTGCTTTGTGCATCCAGGTCGGGCTGGATCAGCCGCTGTGCCCTTTCCTGGCTCTCAGCCGTGCTTTATGTGGGATGCATCCTGCTTTCTCCTCGAAGCTGAACGATACTCCACTTAGTGGTAGACAGTAACGTCATGTTATTTTTGCTCTTTGCAGAAAAAAGAGGTTTCTCAGATGATGACCAGGGTTGAAGATAAAGCCAAGATCCAGCGCTGTAATATAAAGAAGCTGGCCTAGACTGCTGCAGCTTCATAGCTGCCAGTGGCATCTGTCTTGTCCACGTGCTGTGGCACTGCCCCTGTGACTGAATGGCCGTGCTTCCTGAGGCTGCTTCCAGACTGCCTGTCCCTGAGAAGCAGAGGCAATTCTGCTTCACTCCTCCAAGTCTGTCTGGGAAGTACCTGGGGATTGATGCATTGCATACAAAATCTTTTTCTGCAGGGACTCTCCTAATTTTCCTGCTGTTTTTTAAAGGATTATTACTTGTGGGTTTACTTGGGTTTTTTTTTTTTTTTTTTTTTTTTGTTTTTTTTTTTTTTTTTTTTTATCCACCTGTTTAGAGATATTGCTGTCTCATAGATATACTGGTAGCTCTGGTGCTAAAACTTGTGTTTCTCATAGGAGTTGACATGTGTTTCCATGTTTGTACTGAATATACCGATGCTTCTAGATACTTTGGGACATAGAAAGGGGAAGGAGTTTTAAAAATACTTCAGGGATTGAGGATTGTGGCTAATAACACTGAGTTATGCCACACCTTGGTGTGCCTGGTATTCTTGTAAACTTCTGTTTGTAGTTGGCTGCTGCCTCGTGTTGATGCATTTATAAATAAAAGTTGAAGGCAGAAGAGCAAAGTAGTTTTACTCGATTTTCTGGAGGACAAGACTCTGACCTTTACTGCAATGGGCTGCACTGACTGCAGTTTTAACATCAAAAAGGAAATTAAGCTCATCAGTTACAGCTTGCAGTGCTGTTGCTCAAGTGTCAAACTCTTGTAAGCAGTGTTCATCAGATATTATAGACTTTTCAGAGACATTGAAATTTATTGGTGCCTGGGAAGGTTTGGTTTGTCCCCTTGCTTGGAAAGGAAAAGAAAATTTGCAGAATAGAGTGCAGTCAGAGGGGACTTGTGCTCTGAACTGCTGGAAAGGAACGGGGCAATCTTGGAGAAACTCTTTGACTGTTAGAGGGCCCAAGCTGATCACACAGGGTCGTGGATTCTCCAGACAGAACTGGACACACATAAGCAGGTGCTCCCAAAGTCAAAGAACCTTCAGCTTTATTTGGGGAGAAAGTTTGTTGTGATAACACATTGATGAGAACAATGTTCCCGTGTCACGTAAGTTTGTTCAGTGTTCTCTGTCCAGACTTACTTGGAAGAGTGAAATAACCTTATTATCTCCAGCTGCAACAGCCAGATCCAGCGCCGAGTGCCCTGCTGCATTCCTCTTTTGCACGCTTGCATTGCAGCTGTAAATACAGAACACATTGGTTTGAACTGCTGAAATTCAGTGCAAGAGACTGCACTTAGTGATGAAGTGGCTTGTAGGTGAATGTTGATGTGGAGTAACTTTGGAATTTCTGGAGGCTCCTTCCTGCAGGGACGTGGGGCAGGCTCTCAGTGGTGCCCAGCAGGTCTGTGCTGGCAGGCTGGGGGGAGTGATTTATAAGCAGTGATTTTAAAAATACAAAAATAAACACACAAATGTAAACTAGTGTTAAAATTATAGTTAACCTTATAAACATTAACTATTTTTTTATCTTGTGTATAAAATTTATAAACTAAAGTTTTGTAAAAAGAAGTTATGTTAAAGTTTACAAATTTTTACACAGATCCATCTCATAATCTCATGCAGCTGAGCTGGAGGCCCAGCACAGTACCTACCGTAGCAGGGCTCGGATGCACTCCTCTCCCTCCAGTCCCAGCAGAACTGCCTCATGGAGAGCTGTGTTGTTGTGCCTGCACAGGAGGAATGAGCAATGCACTTATTACCTAAGGAACTTAGCAAGTAAAACTTGGGAAAATGAATAGGAGGATACAGACCACACTAGAAGTGTGATAGGCTCTGGTGATATTTATCATATTAAGTGTGTGGGAGAAGGAAGTGAAAAGAACAGCAGCTTTTATAACAGAAGTTAGGAGAAATCTTCAAAGCTGGCAACTGGAGGAGGGAGTGTGGACACTGTCCTTGAAAGGACTGCATTTGTGGAAGAGAGGTGGGGCACGTAAGACTTTTTTCAGTAGAACTTGGAAGGATCAGAGCTCACTTACGGCCCTGACTGCTGGTCAATGTCTGCCCCTTTCTGCACCAGAGGGGAGATGGCTCCTGCGTGCTTGTTCAGGACAGCAACTGTGAGGGCAGGGCGCTCCTCCTCGCTCAGGGAACTGGGGTCAGCTCCCTGCAACAGAGCAGAGCAAAGGGGGCTGCTACAACCATACAGATTCTTCAGCTTCAACCTTGCTTTTGTATTATGCCAACTCAAGCTGGCAAATGGGCTTCAAGCTCGAGACAGAGAGAGGTTCAAAGTGTGTTATTTTGCTTTCTTCTGAAAAATGTTTGTCATCTCCTAGCTTAAAGCCAGAGTAAATGTGTGTAACAGCACCAAATCAGTTCCCAGAGCAGAAACAGAGATTATGCTTGCTTTTGTTGTACAGAGGACTTGATCCTAAATTATAAAACAAATACCTTTTTTTTTTGTTTGGCTGTGACAAACCCAGAGAAGACTGGCTTATGTACTGATCAAATAGAAATTTGGGGAGAACATCTGTAAATGTAAAACAGGCCCTATCTTCTCTAAAATGCTCTTTCAATCTGAAGACTGGTATTGCAAGGCTGTTGCTTCCTACTCATCAAGCTGAAGTTGCATTCCAGGCTAATATTCATGCAGTAAACAGCCAAAGAGTTGAAAAAGGAAACTTCAGCAAGTGTTACTTACATCACTGAGCAATTGTTCTATGAAGGTGATTCTTCCTTTCCCAGTTGGACCCAGTTCATCCAGCAGCTGTCTGGACTCTGGCTGTGGAGACACACAACAGCCAGGAACATTTCACACAGGGAAAATACAAGTAAGTGGGCCAGATCCTGCCTTGGAATGAAAGTGCAAATGCACACAGTGGCATGAATTTGATGCATCTGAGCCTCTTGTTACTAATCCCTGACTTCTTTGGGAATGTCTTTCTGAACCTGAGCAAGTGTTGGGTAACCCTGGCTAATATCTCACTGCTGAGGTCTTCATTCAGCAACTGTGTCTGCAAATGATTCACTTTGTCAGTGCAGCTCTCCAGGGCTGTACAAAGATCTGCTCAGCACAGTAAAATTAAACGTGCCTACACGTTTAGGAGTAAAGTTTGAAGCTTCCAGAACTTGTGGAAGTATTTTGTTTTAAAAATGTGCATGTTTTGCCTCAGTGAAATTAGTTCACTAAATCTTAACAAACAAACAACTAAAACAACAACCTAAAACCTTTTCCTTTTATTTCTTCCCAGTTTTCAACCTTTTCTCGTTTTGAAAGCTCAGTCACTTGACCAAGCATTTTTATTTCTGGACTCATATCACAGAGCTCTGTATCTGCTCCCACCTGTTGAGCTGGCTGACTGATCCAAGCTTAGATAAATGTACATTTCCCTTTTGAAATTGTCCATGTCGTTATTGACAACCCCTTTAGTAGACAGTTCTTTCAGGAAATTTGGTTTCCAGTGGAAGTAAATTCTTGCTTCTTGAATTAAACTAGGCCTCTATGGAGTTAAATGTTGTCAAGTCAAGGGAAGATGACAATACCTCCATACGATGTTGCTTCTGAAAAAATCTCTAAGAGAATCGCTGCAACAGTCCTTAGGCCTAATGCAGTATCAAAATTGAATGGGTTCAAAATGAGAGAAAAAAATCTAATTAAACTCCTAGTAGAAAAACAAATTAGTTATTTTCAATTCTGAACTAAATGTCAGTTACCAATGTTGAGGTTTTATATTAAGTTGGACTTTATCCCCTGCCCTCAGTCAGGGTTAAAACCTTTCTGTTTTAACGCCTGGATGCCCTCCTTCACGTTAGTGCTGCTCTAGAAATCTTTTTTCCTGTATTTGCAGAAGATACTTACAGAGGGCTTATATTCCTGTCCCGTGAGTGTTCTTGACTTGGTTCTCTTTATTTTGCCTCTTGAATAGAAAAGATGATCATCTCTGCCTACCAGAAAGGAAAACAAGTGTTAATTCAAAGCAAAGTCAGTATCCTAACTAGAACTTGGAGCAGAGATCTGGAAATAATTTATCCAAAATCAAAGCAGTATTTATCAGTTTTCCACATGAGAAAGTGATGAAATACTTGTTGCAGTTCAAACTGGTTTTAACAAAAGGTTTGCACAGCTCCCACTGCAGTGACTGCCTCTTGCCAAGCCTCAGACTGGAAGCACAAAGTGGATGAAACTTACATGTGAATTAATATGTGAAATGATGCTATAAAAATTCCTGAATTGTAATGCTGACTTTACAACTGGTTGATTTAATGAAAACCTAAGTCCAATATGAGATGCCCACAATGCTGAGCTGTTACTGACACCAGTGGGAGATTGCAGTTAAACATCTCTGAATGAATGTATTTCATCATTTCTCATCTCTGCCAAATACACCAGAGCTGGCAGTGCCTGGCAGAGTTCAGAAGTAGAGATAATATTGATATTTATGGTTCCTATTGTAAAAGAGTATGTGAAACAGCTAAAGTTTTAGTGTAATAATAAAAACACTGCTGTGTCCTGTGGCTGCAGTTCACTGGTCTCCTCAGCTCTCCAGGGATGAAGTTCCCAGGAGTTTTTGAGAGTCTGTACATTGCTTAAATCTCAACTTGGACATATTTTGAGACTTAAAAAAGATCAACTTAAATAGGCACAGAATGTTTGCCTGCCTTGGTGTCTAAGCTTCCAAGCACTACTTCTGTATTTCTGACTGCTCTATTTATGGTCTACTGTAAAGACAGGGGGAAGAAAATCTCACCAAAATTAGTCTGACTGCCATCCTGCCCATCTGTGACTTCTGTTCCAGCACTCAGGTAATCATTGCTGAACTTCACTGCTCTGTTAGGATGAATATCCTGTAGAATCATCAAGTGCAGGCAGTTATTAAGATTCTCATGCAATGCTGCTATAATCCTAGTGGCACAACACTGTAGCATATGAGAAGATGCGTAGGCTTTGAATATCAGTGTCAAGCTACCACAAGACATTATCATATGTAATTGAACTGGGTTTTGAGGCAAAATTATGTAGCAGTTTTTTCCAAACCTTATGTAAGTATTTTTTTTTGATTTAGGAAAAAAAAGTGATACAACCTCAATTAATGAAATGAAGATTCTCCTCCAAATGAAAGTGTTTCTACCACTTGAGAAATTTCACTTCTGAAATGATGTGATACAGTTTTTCAGGCCTCACACAGCAAGGTAAGCTTTCCAAGATTCCACACAAGAGACGCAGTCTGAATTTTGGATTTTTGAAATGGTAGATTTTCATCTTGAAAAGCTGGAAATGTATATGTTGTGATTTTTGGAACATGGTATTTCCTGAGATAGACATTCCAGATTTTGAATAGAGTTAACAGGAGCTCTGACAAAAGTTATCTCCAAACTATTGAAAATTACTAAGCTTAGTTTTTAAGAGCACACTTTCCAGGGTGAAGAAAAACAGGATCTCTCAGGAACTCTCTCAAAAGCTAAGGGGTGCTGGAATCATCAGACAACATGAGCTGAAAGAAGAAAGTTAATACTAATATAGCAAACTAACAAAACATGAGATGATAGCAACATAACCATGAAGTCTGGCTTAATCAGATAAGGATACCTGTTCATCCAACTCCAGCAGAGAAAGAAAAAGATTATTTTCTCTGAAGAGATAAGGTAACACCCTCTGAACAAAAGTATTACTTCTTTAGACCTGAACTGAAAATATCTCAGCATTATGCTGCTGTAGGGACAGCTTTAGACCAGCTGCCTCTCAACAGGCCCCATCTCATGAACTGACCTTGTTAACAGCAGCAAAATTCAATGTAATAGTGACTTCATAGTCATCTTCAGAGATGGTGGCATAATTGATCTAGAAGGAAAGAGCAGCCATTAGTATATCGTAGCAAAAAAACCCTCTTTAAAGAAGTACTTTAAAGAATAATTCTTGCTGATGGTGTTTCTTGTGCAGCCAATGCACAAAATCACACATGTAGCCTTTGCTTCCTTGTGATACTGTACCAACACTTCCCATGTCAATGAGAAAGAGGCAGGTGTGTTTTCAGTAACTGGAAATTTCACAACAACCGAAACGCCAAATGAATCCAAAACTGTACTGAGGCTGCATTTCATGGAAGTTCAGTCGTTCTCCACTGAGATTTTGTAGCTGCATACAAGGCTGTGCTGTTCTTGGGAGTCCAGATCCACGAGAACTGGTGGCTGCTTTAGGCACACCAGTCTGGGGAAGCACAGTCTGTATTAAAACTTTGGTACCTTTGTGTATCATCAATTCCTTGAGACAGTACTGCTGGCAACAAGGCTATGGAAGTCATACAAAAATGAGTGCACAGGGGATTATAAAGAAATGGAATGAAGATTATATTGCAGCTGGTTGAGAATTTTGAGGTAAGGTTGATTATATTTCTAATCCACATGAAAAACTGCAAAAGCAGCATTAAACCCAGATAGCTGCATCTGCTTTGAACCATTTCTGTTACTTCTGGGGCACAGCTTTTAAGACAATAAAGTGACAAAAGGCCACCAAGCAGCAGGAATAGCCTTCCCTAGGCAATTTTATATTCTTCAGGCCTTATCCTTTTGAATCCTCTAGCAGAGGAAACAAGTTGCAATGGACTGCACCTCTGTTCTATTAAGCAGATATTCTCTTATGGTTGCACTGCAGCTTCTGAAGATCCTGGTGGACAATAGGTCTCAGTGAATATAGAAATCAGGTGCACAGTATCTACTGGACTATCTACTCCCCAGGAAGGAGTCCTAGAAGGTTTCCACCTTCTTACTATATAAAAGCAGCTGAGCAAAGTGTTTCTCACTCCCCTTACAGCTCTTAGGTGAGAGAACAGGAATTGCCATAGGAAAAAAAGCAGAAAAAAGTCTTCAGGAAAAGACTGACCAAAAAATGGAACAACAAAATGAGACAAATGACACACACAGACAGATCAACATCTAAAGAAAAGGGGGAGATTTATTTTCCCAGTGCTTATGTAGCAGCCACAATAATCTTTTAATGACCCTCCATAGGAAGATACTACTCACAAGCTCCTTCCTACCTTTCCCATTTGAGGTTCTCCAATCAGTGTTCTGAATTCAAGGTTGTTCTGGGCATAGCTTCGTACATGAGCACAAACATGATCCAGCTGTTTTCTCCAGTAACCTGTTCACAGGGAGTTAAGCAGGAGAAAAATCCTTAAAATGTGATTAACATTCCTTCTAGTCAAGTGATGGGAGATTTAAAAGATAGCACAGTTTCACTGAGATTTAAAAAAAAATTCTGTAGAAAATTCATCTAATCAAGAAAATGAGAAGGAAGTTATACTCTAAAAAGCCAGGTGAAACACTGTTTAATCTATAGCCATAATTCATCCTTAGGGCCCTCTACTGACAACAAAGCCATGTCTTGGAATGATCCTTAGGAGTCAAAACTGGTTCCGTGTGAAGGGAAAAATCTCACACCATTCTAGATCATAACAGAAGAAGTAGAATATTACAATTAAGCAATCATGTGTTATTGAGCTGTTTTTTAGTTGATTTTGGGTAACTGACAGGGAACAATAATCCAAATCTGAAAACTGCAAACACAGAAACTCAGGATATACAACATTTGGTCTGTGTAACTTATCCTCCAAATAAATTCCTTTCAATTATATATGTGAGAGCATATGAAAAGCTTAAGCATTCCTGCTCTTTTGCCTGTCAGGATCTCTGGGAGAGAGTCAGCATTCCTTTATGCTGATAGAGGGCACAAAACATGAGGGGCTGATTGTGCCTGGATTAAAAACTCATCTTAAGCCATTTAGAGCTTTTGCACCTCCTGTCCAGGCAATTCCAGAGCTACATTTTGTTTTCATCAGAGAAAAAAAACAAACTGACTTCTTCTCATTTTTAACTGATTGTTTTCAGGATCTGGCTAATTTTCTTTTTTAGCATCCTCATGGTAAATAGAGAGCATGATTCATTTTATTGTAAATAAACTGTGTAGGCTTGGTAACCTCATTTAACTTACACAATGCAGCTGCTCTGACCTTTTCCTTTCCTTCATGTTAAGTGAAGCTTAAAACTGAAAAGAGACCAAGCCAGAAGGAAAGTGCTGCTCTGGGTTTTACAGGACAAAGCAAGGGCACAAGGAGTTTTGTGCTTGGAAGACTCAAGGTTGACAAATGATGGTACGACAAACTAAACCAACAAATCTTACTTGTTAAGCAGCTTTAAATGAATAGAAAAAGAAGGATCCACAGAGAAACATAAATTGCTGCCTGCTGTGGTCTCATATGCAAAAACTAATACAAGCTGAAAGCAGTATTTAAAACATCTAAAATAGACTACTTGGCGAGTGATCTCACCATAGAAGTCAGTATTATTTGCAATAAAGTAGTACATAACTAGCCCAGATCCCCAGATTTTATTTGAAAAAATCCAGATGGTCAGGAACATATTCTTGCATTGCATGGCTGATATTCTATTAGATCTCGAAGGATTTTTGGCAGCATTGATGGAATACCTGGATCCATGCTGCCAATAGCAGATTATACCTTTATGACACTGATTTAACCTTTGTTACAGTAGAAAAGGGAAGTTCTTTGTAAAGTTTTCCTGGTAAATGTCTTGGTTCCCGTTCAAAACAGACTGAAAGTACAGCAAAAAAAGAAATACAGTATACACCAGAGGATTAGTGTTTTGGTACTGCTGTTGTTTGCCCCTTTCTTAACTGTTTAATATTTTTTTTTTATCTTCAAACATGAAAAGAAAGTTAGTTAATAGTTGATATGGTCAAGAAATAATAACCTCCACCATTTTATTTAATTGCTTTTATTTAAAAACTTTAATATCAAATGCCTGATCCTATTTTGATTGAAGAAATAATGGTCATATTTGGCATATATAAACAAGATTTTCCTGGTGATAGTACATGGTCTTGTTGATACAGATAAGCTTCAAGCCACATATATAACTCAGCATGAAGTGACTGTAAGAGACATTTATTGAGTTATGGGGTGAAATACGCTCCTCAGTCCTTGGCAGGATCTAAAGGAGAATACATTACACAGTGCAACTTCAACAAAGTTACCTTGGCTAAGTGGATAAAAATGGAAAGAATTCAAAAGCAGCTCAGAATTCCTGCCCAGTGTTTCCCAGTGAGCAGTTCTCACTCACAAGTCACGAGCTGTACTTCTGACAGAGATACACAAATATTCAGTGTGACTTTCCTTTTTCCTTGGCACCATTAGGGGCCAATCCTTTCTTATCTCTGACTAAATTAAGCTCCCTGACATGTTGAGTCAAGTGTTGTATTTCCTACAGTGATGCCTAAGAGAACATGTCACATTTCAGAGGAAGGGAGGAGGAAACCAGATTTCCCCAGTGGTAATTTTCAGAATTAGAGTCCATCTGAATACAGACACACAGAGTCAAAAGAGATATTTCTAACATTCATTAGCAATTCCTACTACCCAACAGAAAATTAATTCTGGTAACAGCCTGAGGGCTTGATTGCTGAAGAGAGCTAGATGAGAAAGTAGATCCAATAGAGGAACTGCTCCTCTAAACCAGGGTTTGGTGCTGGAATCATTTAAAATTAACTCTTTCTATAGATTGCCCAGCTGGACTGCCCTGTGAGATTAAAGACAATTTTGCCCACTGAGCCATTTATTAGATCCCTAATTAATACTGATGGACTGTCTTCAAGGGTTTGGGATCCAGAAAGCTGAAGATTTCTCAGGATCGTAAAACTAGAACCTCTAAAAATGGCAAGCATTAATGACAGCAAACAGCCAAGGGATTTCACAAAGAACAAAGTGACCACAAAACTCACTGTGAAAGAAAGTTGTCTGCACTACTGATACTGCTCCTACTGTAGTCTGTGAGAGGAAAAACTCTTCAATGAGTGATATTTTCATAATCCTATTAAGAATCCCTTCCTCTAGTTCAGTTTTCTTTGCTTCTGAAGCTTCTATAATTTATTGCAGAGCAGCACTCCAAACAAGTTCCTCACGTAGGCAAGCTTCATCATATTTTCAAGAGCTCTGATCCCCCGTGTCTCAGAGTTTTGTTTATCAGTATCTCTGCAGGTGCCATCACAGCTCTACCTGAGGTTCACATGGCAGGGGCTGGGGAGGGTGCTGGGAACTGGGAGCTGTTCAGTGGTTTCCAGTTCAAATACAGGACACCTGCCTCCACTCTTGTGGGATCTGAAGAAACCAAATTGCTACCAAATTAGTAAGGCTGCACAGGGCCCAGTAACCCCAATTTTGCTATTGCTGATGGCTTTATTTTAGTTGGTGGTGGAGATCAGTGATTGAATTCTAAGGCAGTGCATTTACAAGTGACTGGTGGAAACACAGACTTGTAAAGATGTAAATCAGTGTCCTACTGATGCCACATCCCATAAACTATAATATGTTCAAGAAAAAAAATAAAGTTATAAATTGTTTAGAAATAATAAAATTAGAACTTCTAACCTTTTCCAGGACTAATGGCTGTCAGGAGAGGCTTATGATCACTCATCTTTTCCACTTTTTCCTTTTGGGAAATCAGCTCAAGCTCCTTCTTTTCCAACAGTTTGCTGGATGGGTAAAAAAGTCCAATGGTTTGGGTTCCTCTATCTTCTCTTTCTGTTAGTTCTGCCCTTGATTTGGGCAAGGAAATAGGACAAGTTTGCCAGGCAACCTGAGCCTGTAATAGTTTTGCCTTGTGGGGGGTGGAGAAGGGAAAATGTAAGTAATATAGATATAATTCAATGGCTTACAAGCATAACTAACCAGAACACCAAATTGTAAGGGAATGAAAAAGCCAGCAGGAAGAATAATTAACAATTTTTAAATTTTAATTACCAGTCTGTAACAACAATGCAACTTATCACAAATATTCAAGAAAAATCCAAATTCTTCACAATTGCCAGGGGATGTGTATGCTTTTGTAGGGCAAAAGCTGGCCTTGCTAAGTATTGGGCTCTTTCTTAAAACAGTTTAAAAACAACTACTACATTTGTGTGAAAGAACACCTTGTATCAGCAGACCACAAATAATTCACAGCCAATAAGATAAAACTGCTTGAAGGGCTAAGACTTTTGAAAGACTGACTGTTTCTCACTCTGCCATTTACAAAGAGGCTGGATGGAGGCCTTGGGATGAGGCTGCTTTTCAGCAGAAAGCAAAACAAACAGTTTTGCCCTCCTTGTGCTCCCAGCCCACAGCATTGTCCAGGAAATTAATGGAGCTGTGCTGATGCTACCCGCAGTGGAGCAGCCTCTCAGCTGAGTTCAAAGCTGGCTTTGTTCCGTTGTGTGTCCTACCTGAGAGGCTCCCAGGGAGTCCCCCGGGGCCGTGGGGCTGCCAGGAGAGCTCTGTCTGCACGGAGGCTCTATGTAGACACCACAGAACACGCAGAAGCGAGCATAGGGCTGGTTGCTGGTGCCACACTTGGAACAAGAAAAGTAGGATGGAGGAGGTCCAGGCTGGAAAGTTCAATGCAACATTTGTCACTAGAGAAACATAGGATGAATGACTCAGGAATGATAAGAGCAGAGGAATGAATTAAAAGGAAGTAAAGTACCACCCTGAGTGTCCTAGTACAGTACAGGACTAATGGTTATTTATGCATATAGGGGAGTGTTTCAAATTTTATGTGCATTCAGCTCACAGAGAATAAGTTTTCCTTGAGTGTGATCTTAGATAGAAGCACTGTACCAGGGGAAATTGCTTACATTGATTGTAATTCTACTGAGCAGCAGTTAAGTACTTGTCCTTACTGAAGTTAAGGAGGCCTTCAGTCAAAACACTTGCATGCATCATCTCATATCTGGTAATTGCCTGTATAGGTGATTATAGCCCAGAGCTGTTATGGGAAAACTTGCATTGCCTCAGCCTATACTTTAACCTTTGATGGTTAAGTTACTTTGCCCGAGCACAGCGCTGTTGCATCTCAGCTGATGCAATGATCTGGTGCTTGTTGACCCATAATAATTTGTTTGCACCTCCAAACCCTCGGGTCACTGACTGATGTGGGGTCAGGATGTTTTCTGAGTTCACTTTTCCATACACAATCCTCTGTGCTCTAAGCAAGTATCTCGATGACAACAGTGTTCACTGGCAGGAGTTGTGCACAGAGCAGTGTGATGCTGCTGCAGAGAAGCAGCCCCAGGGGAGTCCCCACAGACAGCAGACAAACCTTGGCCCCACACCAGGCACAGAAGCGCGCGTCACTCTGGTTCACGCCGTGGCACTTGGAGCACTGAGCCCTTTGCTGGCCCTGCAGAGCTGGGCAGGAGCCTCCTCCAAACACAGGCTGATTAAACAAAACAAGCATTAGGGAGAAAACGCTCCTCACGAAGGAAACTCCACAAGCCTAATAAGGGGAAAGAGGAAAGCAAGCTGCTCTGGCAGCACAAAGTAACATTCAGCCTAAAGGAATTATTGCAGCTTAGAACGAGCCACAGAGTGTCTTGGATCTAACCTATAATTTTCATTACAAAGCCACGGGAAAATGTAGCATCAATTAATTTGAAAATATTTTTAGCAGAACTAGCACTAAAAGATAAAAACCTTACCAATGGTGTGCTTTTAACCTGAGTATTTATTAATAGGGCCCTATGTGTAAGTACAGATGAAAATTCAGATGGAGGCCTCTCTACTGACGAACTTGCATTTTCAAATCCAACACACAGTTTTCCTTGTACCTTTCTTTTTAGTAATATAGCAGGGACAATGTGTTCAGACAGAATTTCCTCACCGTTTGGAATTTGCTGCATAAATATTTTTTTGCACTCTTTTGCCTTGTGCAAATTATGTATTACTCAACTTTTCTACAATTAACTTATATGAGTAAGCAAAACAGGTTTTTCATCTGAAACTTCTAGAGCTTAAGTACAGATCGCAGTTAGGACAAATAGGACTTAAAAATGTTTTGTTAGGTTTTGCCTTAAGGCTTATGCAGTTTATTTTCTCTACAAGTCAGGAATATGGACAGGGGACAGAACCCAAGGAAAATTATTTTAATTACACTGTAACAGCAAGTAAGCAAACACAAAATAGCCCTGTTTTAATCTGTGGCCTGCATTGCAATTTGAACAATGTAATTTGGGGGTTCAGTTGGAAAATAAAATTTAGAGAAACACAAGTCTAAGTATGTTCTAAATATAAATTATTTAATAGCCATTAATAATGATATCAGCATTATTACTACTATTAAAAATACCATGTTTATCACTAATTAATTACTATTATTAGCAAATTTTCTGATTCCTATTAATAATTCTTAGTAATCATTTAACTTTCTCAGCTAATACAAGTCTCACATTAAGTCACATGCCTCACTACATATGCAGCTACATATTATCTCCACACATACCTGCATTCAGTGAAGCAGCCAAAGATAGATATGTTTATCTTAGGTAAGTACAGAATCCTACTGAAATTCACTTTAAATGACACTTATGTGGCTCTACAAGAGACTTTTGCCTCTAGCTACGGACAGTTCTAGAACTCAGGATGTTAATTGTTATAATCAGAAGATTTTAACTTGCAAACCATTATTGTTCTATCATTTTTGTATTTACCACAACCTGGAGAAGTTAAATGTGCCAGACATTTTTCATACAAGATTTTTTCAGAACTGAAAATAGAATTCTTCTAAGGAACCAAGCTAAACAGGGAGTTGAAACAGAGCAATTTTAGGGGTAACATTTCAGTGCTTTTCTCACCTCTGTGCAGAGTCACAGCCAAATACAAGCATGCTAGCTGTATGCATATAGGAGAAGCAGCAAGTGGAGATAAGAAAAATAATGTAAAAGTGGAGATACGAAAAATAATGCAAAAGCATGTTCTGTTTTCAGAAAATAACTGAAATCAGTGTGAATGACATTCCTGGTGTATTCACTCAACTTTTCTATTGCAATTGAAAGTAATCTGGACACAAACAAGACTCCCTTGGAGTCCCATTTCCTAAGAGCCTTCTGAGCTTTCTCAGTGGCATTCACAATCCTGATTTCCATGTCAGAAACTTGAAGGTCCATGAGACACTTATGTTTAGCTGGACATTTGTGATGGAGCTTTGGGAGGACTGGGCTTAAATATGACACTGGGGAGAGAATCTCTGCTTTGGTAGCACAGAGACAGGGGGACATGACTTGGTTTTCCAGAGATAAAGGATGTTCTGCTGTGGTTTGATTCACCCAGTGTGATCAAAGTCTTACCATCTGTACTTCGGGCAGCTTGCTCTCACAAGTTGCACAGTGTCTATGGTGAAGAGGATTTCCTGTGCCACACACCTGACAAATGACTTTGCCCTTTTCAACAGAGAGAAAATACATTTCACAGAGTGTTTGAAAACTGTCAACAAAGAGACAAAGAAGAAGACTTGATCTTACAAAATGCCGTGGTTATTCAGCCCTGCAGAAAGAGGATATCCTTCAAATCTGGGCTGTTTCACACTTTAGTTAGGCCATGTTGCCTCTCACATATGGGGACTAATTTTTTTTTAAATTATGGTACAGTCTCCTCAGGAGATTCAGTGTCTCCAGGTCTTTGTATACTCTGGTTTCAGTTTGCTCAGTCACTATACTCACAAAAACCAGACAGTCCAGTATCTGCACGGACAATTATTAATAATAATATAATACCACAGTACTCTGTGTGCCTTAAAAGACCTCTGGTGGTGAGTTGACCCTGGCTGAAGACCAGGTGCCCACCAAAGCCATTCTATTCTCCCCTCCTCAGCTGGACAGAGAAGAGACAATATAATGACAGGCTCATGAGTTTAAGGGCAGGGAGAGATCACTCACTGATTACTGTCAGGGGAAAAACAGACTCATCTTGGGCAAAGTTACTGAATTTATTACCAGTCAAGTCAGAGTAGGAAAATGAGGAATGAAACCAAATGTCAAAAACACCTTCTCCCCACTCTTCCCTCCTTCCTGGACTTAAGTTTCCTCCTGATTCTCTGTCTCCTGTCCTCCTCAGCAGCACAGGGAAATGGAGGTTAAGGTCAGCTCATCACACACTGCCTCTGCTGCTCCTTCCTTCTCAAGGGAAGTATGTCCATGTCTTTCTTGTACTGGGGAACCTTTAATCCCTTTTTCCATTCAAGCTGTTTTTTATCCCACTACCTCTTAAAGCTGTCCATAATGTAATTATACAAAGCGAGGTTGGATCAAAATATTTGTAATGAAGTCATCTGTTAGAAAAATGCATGCCAGGAGTCAAATCACTATTTTGTTTTACCTATCCTCAATTACCTTTCTGCAGATGTTGTTTTGGGGCTGCAGCTGTGGAGCTATTGGTGCCTCACAGATAATGCAGGTGGGTGTATTCATTGGCACAAGATGTCGGCATTCGAGGCACGGTGCCATCTGAAGGAAAAGCCACATCACAGTTATGTTAAGAACCACAATGAGATCATTCAGGTTATTAATGAGATTTCAGTATTTTCCTACTGGAATCTACATCAGCAGCAAGGTCACTGGAAACAGAAATTGACAGCAACTGATGCTGATATTGATCCTTAAAGATCAAAGGATCATATTGAGAAAATATTAAGACATCTGGAAAGAGAATGTCAGAAAGGTATTAAGGTAATTTTCAATAAAATGAAAATGATATTATAAAATATAGCAGGACTGGCAAGGTGCTGTGGTCCTTGAGGGGACCTGTGAGAAGGCTTTCTTTCTGTTTCCAAGAGTAAAAGTATAATCCTGTTATTCCACTGTCACCCACTTCATACAGGTAATTGAAATTCTCCTAATTATGAACCTAATCTAAGGAGGTGGTGAATCTTGGTCATTACTTAAAACTGCAGCATTGCCCAGACCAGACAAGTCTCTGATGATACAGGAAGGGAAACACACCACTGACTTGTTAGGTCAGGTTATGATCTCTTGGGAAGAGCTTAGGGAAAACAGTTACACACACCACTCCAAAAACTTGGTGCATATGCCCACACATGCCACCATTTAAATTTTCAGGACTGGTACTGTTTCCTGATATAGGCAAATAATTTACTTTTCCTTTGTTTTTCTTATTAGAATACCTGGCCCCTGAAGAAATCTCTGGTCGATTTCGCCCACTGTTGGAGAATTTCATTGGGTGCAGTGCTAAAGGTATGGGGCACAACAGAGCAATTAGAGCAGAGCTGTGAAATGAAAGTGTGAGTAACAGTTTGCCAGCACTGACTGTGTAACTTGCAGAGGCTGCTGCTCTCTCCAAGGAGGGTGTGTGGGTTGCCAGGATGCTTTGCTGACCTGTGCTCCTTCGGGGGCTGGGAAGCGCCGGACTGGCACAGGGGGGACAGGAGATCCACATTTCTGGCAGAAGTGAGCCAAGGGCTCAGACAGGCGAGGGGCAGAACAATGTGCACATCTGAAAATAAGAGCAAACTGGCTGAGCTTGGTTTAGTATTGCACTGCTGCATGATAATGAATAATCTGGCATTGGCTGTGGCAGGACTTAGGCCACTGATTTCTCAGCTGTGGTGGGACAGCAGACCATGCCCCAGCATCCATGGGACAGAGTTCTGAATGCCAGATGGCTCTGCGAGGTAGAAAGCTCTCTGGCTGCTATGGAGTTTCACAGTTTCCTCCTCATCAGGGGAGGTGAACAGGTCTCTGACAGGCAGTCTGTGTCAGCCTCACTGCTGCACCATGGGGAGCCACTGATGTGCATCACAGAGCTTTTTCAATACTGATAAGCATTAATGTTGTGTGAGACTACAGTGAGAAATGTTCACCTAGAGCATGGAGGGTGTACTGTAATTTGAAAAGACAGTTTATCCTCTGATCCTATGGGTGTTAGGAGGTTTTTTTTAAGGGATGACAAGACAGCTGATAACAGACAGCTGAAAACTACATTTAAGGAACAGAATTTTCAAAGTCCTATCTAGATTATGCAGCTATGAGCCAGCTGCAAATCTGCAGCTATGAGCCAGTGTCTGTCTTTGCCTTCCTAATTTTTATAGAAGCCCACAGTATTATCAGCTTGGTTGCAAAATGATGTTTTCCAAAGGACAAGTGTGTCAAAAGGAGAAGCCACTTACTTAAGGAAATCTGTTTCGCTCTGGATCCTTGACACCTGTGTGCTTGCTAAGCTTTTCTGGCTAGTTACTGCAGAGGAACTTGCAAACTGAAACAGAGGTAATTCTTTATGCTTTAGTAAGGAAATATTTGCAAAATGCATATAAAGATAGAAAAATCAGCTACAGATGTAATTTGAAATAAGCTGCACTGAAATGCACTGCCTTGAGGAGTACTTACTATCCTTCATTCCCCCATTAGCTGCATCAAGGACACATGGCTTCTTCTAATAAAAACAAACCCATGCCTTGCTATGTACTTCCACCACAGCATTGCTGAATACTGAGTTTTAAATATTACCTTGCCAACAACCAGCACTAAGTATTTGCTAACTGCAGATTCAGGAGTGTATTAGAAAAGAATTAATAGGAATGCAGTCAGTGTTGATTTCCTTTGCCTGGTTTTGTCCATACTGACAGCTGTGTCCTGCTTTGGGCATTCCTATTCTCGTGCATCATTACCAATACATTTAGATCAGCACTGTAGAATGCAGGCAAAGGCATTGATAGCTGAGAGAGATCACCAGTCTTCACCTCCTCCTTTTTTTAGACCTGATGACAGCCTTGCACAGTTTTCTTTGGCCTACCCCTTTGCTCACCTGCAATGACTCCGTTGGCTGTGCTGAGGTGGATTCCTCTCTGTGCTCTGTGGCTCCCAAACCACTGGCAAGGAGCTGAGGTCCTTGAGGGGACCTGTGAGAAGGCCTTCTGTCTGTTTCCAAGATTAAAATTACAGTCCTGTTATTCCACTGTCACCCACTTCATGCAGTTAATAGATACCTGAACGTGATTGTTACATACTCTCACTAAGCATAATTAAAAACATATTTGGCATGCACATTTTGGGTTCAAATAAGCTGCATAGAATCACAGGAAATTAAACTAGAAGAAACCCCACACTTCTCTGACAGAGCTTACTATTGTGTTTTAATTTATTTACCGTTTTCTTCCTTCCTGCATGAAGGAAGAAAAATCCCAGCTCCTAAGAATAAATTAAGGAGTAAACATTAATACAATTACCTGCTGTAAAACAGTCCCATTGCTGTTGCCAAGGAATAAGAGACTTTATCTACAGAGAAAATCTGGGTGAAGTTTTCATTTCTGCTCAGTGTATTTATTTTGGAATCTTGCTGCAAGCAAACATCAGTAAAAAAACTCTGCAAAGGATTTGCAATCCCATCAATTTAACAGCATCTTCTGGCACAAAGGGAAATACAGACAGGGCCTTGTTGTGTTGCTGAGAGATGAATGATATTTTAATATGTTTTTGATAAGTCATGTGAAATGTATGCAAAGTAAATTTTGTTCTCTATGTGCAGTCTTGAGCAATCAAAACTGGAATTTCCAGAGGATGTTCTGTCTTCTGAGAAGGTTTTAAAATTACCCACATTTTACAAGCGATGCAAGAGGGAAACTCTATGCAACTTTCTGCTAGAACAGAAGACTACCTCAGCTTTATGAAATTATACTTACCTTGAAGGTCCTGGGATGTTTCATCCCAGGCAGGCTTGATTTCCACATTCAGTCGATTCTTCTTAGGTTTTGTAGCAAATGTTCCACCTTCCTTATTCTAAAATGGAATTCCAAATAAAATTTTTGCTTTTGCTCTCATCCTCTCTTGCTATAGTTAATTGTTAAAATTTTAAAAGTATGTGTTTAAGGTATTTATTTGCAATGCAAGCATATGAAAAGCTTAATTTTAATATTAAAAATTAAAAATAAAAAATTTTTAATAATAAAAATTAAAATTAATTTTAATATTAAAGGACCAAAGCAACAAAGATGGGCAAACAGAGAAAATAAGATATGTGAAGAAAACTGGCAGTCAAAGCTAAATCTCTAAATAATATCAAATATACAACATTTTATACTCACACAAGGGGTTACAATTTCCAAAACTTACCTGTGTGGCCATATCTTTTAGGAAATTCTTGTCATCATCTTCAACAGGGAAAAGGATGTTTGGTTGCTGGTACTCTACCACAAACACCTTTGTCACAATTGAACTCTCCCTGTAGTCCCTGAAAATCAATATTCACAAAGCTAAGAACCTGCCACAGACCCGTGTGCTGCAACAAGAAAATCACTGATGGATGTGGCTTATTAGGTGGAACATCCCTTCCAAGCTTGCCAGTCATCGCTGCAGTCGAGTCCTGAGCAATATTTATTTGGTAAAACTGTCACTCTCTAATACCTATTAACTTACAACAGTGGATTGAAATTGCTGTAAACGTCCAAACCACTCTTCCATGATTTATAATTATTAGAGTGAATCTCTGAAAGTGTCTTAGCATAAACAGACTGCAAACAAGTGTTAATCTAGGCAGTGATAGCAAGAAAATAAACACAGGCCTAGCTTTTGAGTGTTACATAATGTTGTTGTACTGCAGTGCAGGCACGAGCACAGGCTGCAGGTGCTGCAAACACAAATCTCCAAGTGGAGTGGGAGCTCCTGCTCCCTTGGAAATAAAAGACAATGCAACACACTACAGAGAGAGAACTGATGTGTCCTCTCTCTGTCTCTAAGCATGAAGTTATTTTGGACAAGGTCAGTGGCTGTGCAGCCAAATCCAGTTTTTTTTCTGTGTATTGTATTTTTGCTTCACCCAACGTTGTACTTAAGCTGTGAGGTTCAGCTTTCTGTGATCCTCTGGGAGAAACGAAGCAAATTCCTGGTTAGACCAGCTTCTGTAAATGCCCTGAAGCACTGGATGACCCCAGAAACACCAGCCTGGTTTCTCTGGTGTTTCTGATGGTCACACTCCAAAGGATGGGCTCTCAGGACAGTGCATCAGCTTCTCACCCACAGCCTCCAGGATCACTGGACACCCTGAGTCCTGGAGATAACACCCAGAGGTTATCCAACCACAGAAACACTTGATGGATAAAAATTATCCTGAGAAAGCCAACTCAGTGCTATTCGTGAGGATCACTCAGATTGCAAACTGCCTGGGGAAAGGCTCATCTCTCACTTGCAGGTATGGAGTATTTAAACAGCACAAGCTGTGACAGGGCTGCCTGGCCCTTGCCAAAAGAGGACTAAAATAAACCAAAAGAGGATACTCACTTTGTAACTGCCAGGGCTTTGAGCACTATTTTCCCCTCGGGTAATATGATAGGACCCTTATACTCCAAAGTGTTATATGGCCCATAGCCAGGTTTCCTGATGAGTTCTGGTTTGCTTCCATCTAGAGTGTAATAAATACAGGCCCCAGGTGTATCTGAAAGAAACAGAAAAAGTAATTCCTCAGACTGTAGGCAATCTTGGAAAAAGCAAATTACTCACTGCAGTTCTTGATTGTTCTCACATAAAGAAAACAAAGCAGTTCCATAAGTGACCAAATATTTGGGATCAAAAGTGTTTCTCCCATGAAATATCAGTTACTGAACAAAAGCAATTTCATTATAAGCAATATTTCTGACAGCAAAGTATCTGTGAAATGATTTTGCATGCAAACATTGCAGCAGCTTGTCCATTCCAGTGACAGAAAGGATATTTTCTGCCACAGCAAAAGGTGGCAATTCAAAAATTGTAACGACAACGCTGGGAGTGAGCCTGGCACATGATTCTTTCAAGAACTGTTTTTGCAGTCAAAGCCAAATGCAACAGCTTAAAAGTTTGGCTTGGAAGCAATTAAGACTGCTAACACATATAACTTTTATGTCAGTAATATTGTTGGGATCAATAAAATTACATGCAAGCATACCTGCTCCATCAAACCTGTTAGTTAATTTTATAAGTTCCTTAATGAAATGCACACTCCAAAAGTCATGACTAAATATGAAAAAAGTATAAAGGCCAAATATTTCAACTGGACACATAAGTACAGGTTTGAGGTGGAGTTAAAGCTCTTGCTCATACCTGATTTTATTTCTATGAGAGTATTTGTGTCTATTTCCCGTTGAGCTTTCCCTGGAGGTGGGATTCGAAGTGGGATGATCTGAGGAGCTGAGACAGAGCCAGCTGTCATTTTTCTCAGCAGTGATCTTTAAAATAGGAAAGTAAAAAGGCAGAGGATCATTTTCCTATAAAGAAGAATGCACTGAGAAACACAGTCTTTTAGCATGACTCCTGGTCTTCCTTTGTTTCTCTAAAAAGAGAGAACACTGGATTCTTTAGACCATCCTGTGACTGTGATTCTGTGTGTTTGAGCTAGAACAGCTTCAGCACCTCACCTCAGTGACACTGGAAGGAGTAAGGACAGGACTCTCCACCCTCACCGTGTCACATGTGGAACCAGCCTCGTCCCACTGTGGCCACCTGGGCAAGTGCAGCGTGCCCTGGAAGGGACTAAAGAAAACCAGCTGTTTCTCAAGCCTATGCCAGACACCACGTGAATCCAGAACATATCCTGGGAACAGGTGCCGAGCCTGATTTATCCTGATGTGCACAGTCATTACCGTGTCATGCAATTCTAGAGTGAAAAACTGCATTTGGGTACAATGACATCTCACAAAACAAAGAGATGGACTCCAGATCTTGGGAGTCGGTGCTCAGGGCCAGGAGACACGTGTGTGCTACAGGGATTTGGTTTTGTCCCCATCGCCCCGGTGCTCCAGAAAGAGCTCTGGTGCTACTCATGCCAGCAGGCAGCCAGGGCACTCGCCGCGCTGTGCGGGCAGCGTGTCCCGGCGCTCAGTCAGCTGTGCAGGGCGAGGCCGACCCTTCCCCGCGCACCGCGTCCCGTGTCCTCCCTGCCGCCCCCTGTCCCATTTCGGGCCCGGCGGCGCGGAGCCCGGTCCGTGCTGCGGCACACGCCCACCGAGCACGGCCGGACCGGCTCCCCCCGGGCCCGGCGCCGTTCGGCCCTTCCCTCCCGCTGCCCCTGCTGCGGCACCCGCGGCCTCCGCTCCCGCCTCCCGGGACCGCATCCCCGGCGGGACGCGCGGCTCGGCCCGGGCCCAGCGCCGCCGTGCGGGGCCGCTCACCGCCGTGCGGGGCCGCTCACCGCCGTGCGGGGCCGCTCACCGCCGTGTGGGCTCGGTCACCGCCGTGCGGGGCCATTCACCGCCGTGCGGGCTCGGTCACCGCCGTGCGGGGCCGTTCACCGCCGTGCGGGGCCGCTCACCGCCGTGCGGGCTCGGTTACCGCCGTGCGGGGCCATTCCCCGCCGTGCGGGGCCGCTCACCGCCGTGCGGGCTCGGTCACCGCCGTGCGGGGCCGCTCACCGCCGTCCCGCTGGGTCCGGCTGGTCCCGGCTGGGTCCCGTTGGCTCTCGCTGGGTCCCGCTCGGGCCCGTTGGATCCCGTTGGGTCCCGCTCGCCCCCGTTGGCTCCCGTTGGCTCCCGCCCCCCCCGCTGGGTCCCGCTCGCCCCCGCTCGCCCCCTCTCGCCCCCTCTCGCCCCCGGTGGGTCCCGCTCGCCCCCGCTGGGTCCCGCTCGCCCCCGCTCGCCCCCGCTGGGTCCCGCTCGCCCCCGTTGGGTCCCGCTCGCCCCCTCTCGCCCCCGTTGGGTCCCGCTCGCCCCCTCTCGCCCCCGCTCGCCCCCGCTCCCGCCGCCCCCGCTGGGTCCCGCTCGCCCCCTCTCGCCCCCTCTCGCCCCCGCTGGGTCCCGCTCGCCCCCGTTGGGTCCCGCTCGCCCCCTCTCGCCCCCGCTCGCCCCCGCTGGGTCCCGCTCGCCCCCGCTGGGTCCCGCTCGCCCCCTCTCGCCCCCTCTCGCCCCCGCTGGGTCCCGCTCGCCCCCTCTCGCCCCCGCTGGGTCCCGCTCGCCCCCTCTCGCCCCCGCTCGCCCCCGCCCCGTTTCCAGGGACGCCGCGCGCCCGCCGCTCCCGCCGCCCATTGGCCGTTGCGTGGCAACCGGCTCCGCCCGCTCCCGCCGTCGCGCGTCCCTGACGTCATCTCGCGGCGCCGCAGCCCGCCGCGCCATGGCGGAGGTGAAGGTGAAGCCGGAGGCGCCCGACCCCATGGACATCGAGAGCAGGTGCTGCGGGCGCCGCGGCAGGCCGGCTGGGTGCCTGTGTGGAGGCCGCGAGGGACGGGTGGTGGGGCTGGGGGCAGCAGGCGTGGCGGGGCCTTGTCGTTCACCCTCGTCGGGTGGTTCGACGCCCGAGTGTTACCCAGGAAATAGATGCCGAAGCGGGGCGTTGTTAGGGGCACGGAGAGTTTGGTGCTGGGAGGTGCCGAGGGGGCACCGAGGGTTGGGTCAGGTCACTTCCGGCCGTCCCGGAGGCTTTCTGGCCTTGGAAGGGGAGGTGGTGCACGGGGGCTGGTGCCGAGCCCCCTCAAGAAGCAGCTGGTGGACACTTGTGCCCTGAGCTGCTCTCGTCGCTCTCCTCCGTCCCGGCTCCGGCACTGCTTGCATGCAGCAGAGCACGGCTTCTGAAGCTGCTTCTCTGCCCCGCAGGATCATTGAGCTGTGCCAGCAGTTCCCCCACGGCATCACGGACCAGGTGATCCAGAACGACATGCCTCACATGGAAGCTCAGCAGAGGGCCGTGGCCATCAACAGGCTGCTCTCCATGGTAGGCACAGCCCACCTTCCTCTTCCTCAGCACACAGCTCGAGCCCATTAGGCACGCAGTTAATGGGCTGTAGGGACGAGCAGGCTCTCATGTGTGGGGCTGTTCTCTGAGCCCCCACAGGATCCCGAGGATCGCTCTGAGGGCACACGGGTGAAACCTGCCAAACCTGTCAGAGCCAAGGATCAGCTGGCAGTGAGAGGGTGAAAGCTGATTCCTGCTGTGAAAAATGCCTATTTTGTGATTGCCTTTACGCAATAGTTACAATGAATATTATATGTGTAACGTTGGAGAGTTATGCTGTATTAGTTCTCTCCAGTAGTGTGTTGAATGCATTTTTAGGTTATAACACAATGTTAAAATAGGAACTATGCTATGTAAGATACTTTTTAACTAGCTCAAGAAAGAGATGAGATAATCAAGTAGTTCTTCACACAAGGATAACAATTACAGAAACCCCTAAATCTTCCAGAGGAGAGGAATTTATGGCTTTCCTTATCAACAGAAATGAACTTCTTCAAGCCTGACTGAGACTCAAAGGCGCCTGGGGATTAACAGAAAGTTTCTGACAAGTACCAGATGAAGTTCTTGTTTTAAATAAAATATATGCATAATCATGAAGTGTTTTGTATATGCAACAGGCTGTTGCTTTTAAGGTGATTCCTTTGTTCACAAGGCATGCTTGTCGTGGCTTAAGTGCCCGAGAGCATCTGGACATCCATAACTCTTTGCTTTTTATTGTCTTGTGATTGTCCTAACTCTAAATTTTTATTACCCTAATTGTATTGCTATTTTAATAACCATTTTATTATTATTAAACTTTAAAAATTTTAAAAACCAAGTGGTTGGCGTTTTTCACACTGCTGTTATACACTCTTGTGCTTGCCCAATTGCTTTCCTCTTCAAAACAGGAAACAAGCACTGGCCACAAGCACGCAGAGCACAACAATCTCTCTGTGTGGCTGAGAGGTGCCAATAATTTGCTTCTAGGAGTCACTGCCCATCAAAGCTGGCAGCTTGCCAGTGGTGGCCACTTAGTACAAAGCAGAACTTTGTTACTGGAGCTTGGAATTGTTCCAGGGCTCCAAGTGAGTGCTTTGGTGGAAACTGAGAGCAAAGTTTACAAGAACTTGATGTGCCTTGTACCATATGAAAGTCAGGAGAAATAACAGGGACTGTGTAGATGTTGTGGGAAGGGTCAGGAGCTGTTTGTTATTTCTGACAGCTGATGATAAGTGGAAATGTATCAGGGGAAAAAAAAAATCCTCAAGGCTGTTATTGTTTCCAGTGGTTAGAAACATTAGTTTTTATTTTTCTTTATTTAGTTGACATTAAACAATGTTTTTGTTTTAGAATTTCAGAATATTTTTCTAGAACACCTTCTGAAACAAGCTGTTTGAAGGGAAGTAAATGCATTGTGCCCATCTCTCCTAGGGGCAGCTGGACCTTCTGAGGAGCAGTGCAGGTCTCCTGTACAGAATCAAAGATTCCCAAAATGCAAGGTAGGCCTGTGTCTGCTGGGTAAGTAAGTTTGGAACACAATTCTTGTTTAAAACAAATCAAACTTCTTTCAAATGGTGGACCTTTCAAAAATCCTGGTGTCTGCCTTGTTTTACAGTAAAATGAAAGGTTCTGACAATCAAGAGAAGCTGGTTTACCAAATCATAGAGGATGCAGGCAACAAAGGTACTTTAAATTATGGTTGTGCATGGTACTAACTCTGTTTGCTCATGGGACCATTCCAGTCCAGAGTCACAAATGCTTGCCCAGACAATACAAATATAAAATCTAGTACCCCATACCTGCTTGTTTTTCCCCAGTCCCTTCCATTCCTTCCCTGCTGCTGGGAGTGGCAGGCAAGCAGCCCAGGCAGTGTTCTGATGTGACTTTTGGTTGGTATATATGGAAAGAAATGGTTTCTTCTATTTATTTCTGTTCACTTCTCTGTTTTTTAACAGGTATTTGGAGCAGGGACATTAGGTACAAAAGCAATCTGCCTTTAACAGAGATCAACAAGATACTGAAAAACTTGGAAAGCAAGAAACTAATTAAAGCAGTTAAATCTGTGGCAGTGAGTATTTTGTGACTTTCTTTTTAACAATTTCAAACATCTGCATGCTTTGTATGCTTTCAGCAGGGGCAGAGAAGCCTCATTTTGCCTCCAGCTTTCTCTTTGGCTGTGCAGCAGTGTTTGACTCTGCTTTAGAGCGCAGGTCTGAGGTGCAGCAGACACTGGCTCCACAGGTCAGCTCTGTGCTGTCTGTCTTCACTCACCTGGTTCTCATGGGTCTGGGAAAGCAGGTGGGGCTGGAGAAGTCGGACATAGCAAAGCAGTAGCTTCTCTGTGTTCATGTCAAAGGTGCTGGCTTCATCTCGTCTCCCAGCACTGTTATAAAATGATGAGGAATCCAAATCTCTTTGTCTCTGCGTTGCCTGGGGGTCAAACAGGTTAGGGCTAGCTGGAGTCAGGTGGATTGCTGTGCCTTAGGTACAGGAGTGATACAGCTCTTCTGCAGATTGTCTGCTTGTCTGTTCCTTGCTGATGAAGGAAGGAATTTGTTGCTGAGAGCTGTGCCTCTCCCTCCCACAGGCATCCAAGAAGAAGGTCTACATGCTGTACAACCTGCAGCCCGACCGCTCCGTCACCGGAGGGGCCTGGTACAGTGACCAGGACTTCGAGTCTGAGTTTGTGGAGGTGTTAAACCAACAGTGTTTTAAGTTTCTGCAGAGTAAGGTGAGTGCCAAAGTCACCTGCCATTTGTTTTGTAAATGAGGCAAGGCTCAGGTTTTCCATAAGTGCTGGCTGTTGTTGCAGCTAGGTTGGCAAATCCAACCTATTGGACTATTCTTCTTGTCACAGTGGTGTGATGGTGGTGTATTTAATGATGGGTATTTTTCCACCCTGGGCAAGGAGGGAAGCCTTTTGTCCCTGAGGTCCAATGACAGCTATCCAAGGTGACCCAAAATTGTGTGTTCCTTATCTTCTGTGTGCCAAGCTGCCCAAGAGTACTGCTGTCCCTAAGGGCCAGCTACCCGGGAAAGAGGAGCCTGTGTTTTATCCTGGAGGGAGGGGTGCAGGATCCCTTTAGAAACGGGAAACCAGGGGGGCTTTTGTTCTCCCTGGGTGCCCGAGGGGATGGCCTGGGGCGGGTCTCCAGGTCGATACCCCAGAAGCTGCTCCAGGGGGAATTCTGCAATACCTTTTCCTGCCGAGGAGGAGTCAGACCCTCTCTCCACCATTTTCCAGCCGCCTGCCGTGTGTGTGTCCAGGAGGGGGCGGACCTGCCACCTGCCGGGAAGATTTTTCCAGCGTTTTTGGCAGCATTGGAGCCTTTTGGCCAAAAATTGTTTTAAATAAATAAAATTGTCCAAGTTTTCTTTCGTCCCTGTCCCCCTCTGATTGTTGTTTGTGGAAGTTCTGGAACCGCAGAGGCTGTTATCTTTTATTTGATTTTTTTTTCCCTTTCTGTCTTCTCCCATTTTGTCTCTTATTGGTGGAAGGAGATTGGTTAAAACTAAAGGGGAGATATCTAATTTTGGAGTCTCCACCCCGTATAATTATATATATATATATATATATATAAACTAAGACACAAACCAGGCAGCAAACACCAGAGGACCAAAAAATCTAGGGAAAGCCACTGTGGTTTCTGCAGAGCACCTCATTTCTGAGAGGATGTAAGGCAGCAGCCAGTGAGGTAGGTCTGCCTAGAAGACAATTGCCCCTAGTCTAAATTGTCCCTGGTTCATTAAATATGTCTGCAGATTCTGGCATGTGTCCATTCCATTACAATATATTTTTAATTTGCTCTAGGTACAGCAGAAACTTTTTTTTTTTTTGTCAACAAAATGCCAAATGCTGGTATTTCTTCATATTAATCTGAATTGCAGTGTAAATTTTATGTCATTTATTATAAAATTATATTTGATTGTGCACTGCATTGTCTCACACACACCAGTCTTAAGAACGTGGCTTTAAATGCCAAACACATGCCAGAAATGGAAAACAAGTTTTGTTTTTGAGTCTGCCTGAACTGACCCACGAAGGAGGCTCTTGGCACTGAGTGCTGACGAAGTAACTTTTGCTTTTTCTCAGGCAGAGGCAGCTCGAGACAGCAAACAGAACCCCATGATACAGAGGAACAGCTCGTTTGCCTCATCCCACGAGGTGTGGAAATACATCTGTGAACTGGGCATCAGTAAGGTCAGAACAGATTCATCTCACTACTGTTCAAACGGGCAGTGCATGATTAGCTCTAGGAGCTGGGTGCTGCAAACTTGCTGAAGGTCTCATAAGTGTCTTAGCACCCCCAGCTTGTGTAGTGGAGGAGAGCTCTGTGGCTTCACTGCTTCTTGGGGAGGGTCACTGATACTGCCTGGCATACCAGGATAGCTTGTGCATGTGGGTTTTCAAAAATGTGTAAAGGAATTAGCATTCACATCCTTGTTAACAGTCTCAGCTGGTTTAGATTTCATAATTTCTCTTAGGTTTACATATGCACTTCAAGGAATTTGAGGGTAGGGAAAAATACCCCACCTTTACTGGTTACCATCAACAAGTATTTCTTTAGCAGTCTTGTCTTTTTCTTCTTTCACAATTGTTTTCTTGCCAAACTGGAACTGTATTGTGCTAGGCTGATGGAGACATCTCAGGTGCACAGGGAAGTTCTTTTTGGTAAGACCAAGGCTAGTGCAAATCAGAAGTGCTCAGGAGGTAGGAGATATTAGTATTTGCTTTTCTTTTTGCATATGCACAACTCCATAAAGTTCCCAGTGAGTCTGGTGTCTTTTTCTGGACTCGGTTAGAACTCTGTGGATTTCTTACTCGTGGTGTTTGCTCCTTTCCTCCTTGCAGGACTCACTGGCATGCGTCTTCCCTAACATCGATTTCACAAATTGTTTCTTAGGTAGAGTTATCAATGGAAGACATTGAGACCATCTTGAATACTCTGATCTATGATGGCAAAGTGGAGATGACCATTATTGCTGCCAAGGAGGGGACAGTGGGCAGCGTGGATGGGCAGATGAGGCTGTACAGAGCCGTTAGTCCTCTCATCCAGCCCACTGGGTTGGTCAGGACACCCTGTGGACTCTGCCCTGTGAGTAACTAATTCTGTGTATTGTGAGTGGTGCATGCAGCTCTTGAACACAGGCCTGCAGTGGCCAGATGGCACATGGCAGGTTCTGCCCACGAGTCAGCCTCGGGGCTAAGCCAGCTGTGCTTAAAAGCTGCCCGTGAGGCCTTAGCTGTGGTGTCACAGGCTCTGTGTTTGGTCTGAACACCTGCTCTGTCAGGTGTTCCCCACTTCCAACCTGTCTCTTTACTGGACTGTATGTGAAAGGATGCTGTCAAGTGTAGCCTTTCCCAAATTATGTTATTGTATTTCTGATCCCAGGTTTGCCTGTGTTTTTATCAAGCTAAATTATTTCTGTCTAGCTTTTGGTCTCTCCTCCCTGGACTGTGAACTGGCTTGTAGGTAAAACTTCCCAGTATGTTCCTTTGTGGTGGGATCTGTTTTTCTCTTCTGCCTCAGAGCTGCCATAAGACCTCCTAGGTTTTGGCCTCTGTTAGACTAATGCTGATCTAGTGGGAAAGAGGCAGAAAACCTGGGAGCATGTTACACACAGCAAGCACCGTCCAACTGGACGTAATTACTCTGCTGACACAAGGCTTCTTTTGCAGGTTTTTGATGACTGTCATGAAGGTGGTGAGATTTCTCCATCAAACTGTATTTATATGACAGAGTGGTTGGAGTTTTAAAGTCAAAGAAAACTGGATTCATCCTTCACAGCCAAAGTGACAAAGCAGCTTGCTTTTTTTAAAAGCGGACTTCTAAATTTGTAAGCAACTTCAGGACATGGAGTGACAAACCAGCCATGATCAGTTGTGTGAGCTATCCTGGGAGTGGACTGGAAGTGGAGTCAGTGCTGAAGATCAAGGCTGAAGTGGAAATGTAGATCCATTCTTCAACCAAAATTGGAGATGGCAACTAAGGTGGTTAACAAAACAGATTTCTAAGCAACAGTTCAAAATAAAGTTCAAACGAGGTTGAGACATTTTAGTCTTAACATTTATCAGTCCCTCACAGCTGATCAGAAAAACTTGCAACAAGTGGTACCAAGAATGAGATCCCAAATTTTGCTTTCAGATTAATGCTACTGATGGATGCTTAAGTTCTAAAGCTGACACTTTTCTCCCACGATAGCTTCCATCTAACTGAAGAATATGATTCTGATGTGGGAAAGATTCTGAATATGTCAGACAGACACTGAACAAGTCAAACACTTACTGGTTCTTTATTATCTTTCTTACCTGCGTATTTATCATTAAAACCCTGATTTTTCTTACGTACACCTGTGCTTGATTTCCTGTGTTTCTGCCTGGTGATGCATCTGCTGTGTTTATTCCTTCTTCATCACATTTCTGGTGGTGTGTTCTGCAGCTGTGTCACATACATGGATGTCTCCACTGCAATTTTGAGTAGAGGTGTTCTGGGAAGATATGTCTTCCACAAGAGAAAGGGTTCCTCTGGCCTGATGATACAGAGAAAATTTTTATAGATTCCAGCATCCAGAGTAGCAGAGGGCTGGCCTGGCACACTGGGAGGCAGGGTGGGGTGCACAGGGTCTGTGCACAGACAGGCTGGCTCCTGTGCCACTTGCTGCCTGTGGCTTCAGCTGGCTCTGGCCAGGCTGATCTCTCCACAATTACTCAGTATCTTCACAATGCTCTGCCAGCACTGGGGAACAATCAGGGGGTCAGGCACAACACAGGGCTTGTTGCATCTGGCTATTTTCAAGTGTGCCTGGCTGAAAACAAGCCCTTTGGACACTGTGTTGGGAGGGTGCTGGGAAAGCACCTCTGTGGCTGAGTTAGCAGCATCCTGGGTAACCTGGCAGAGGGTTAACGTAGATTTTGGAACAGTTTACCTCATAAGGGTAAGAGACTTTACATCAGCATTTTCAGTACTGTCCAGGAGTTTGCACTTTCTAAAAGCAGTCTGGATCACATACAAAAGTGTTCACATCTTGCTTGATTTCCATTTCCCTTCTAACAGCGAGGATGGAGGACAGAAGCTAATGAAGGTGCCGTACAAAGAATTAAAAAACCTTCCATGGCTCCTGTCCCACGCAGGGAGGGTATGGATGCAGAGGCAAAGGCTCCTCGTCTGGGAGCAGCTGAGTGTGTACTGGAGCAAACAATGAGCACTGATGAGCTGGCAAGGCCACGGAAGGACTCTGATTGTCCCAGGAGGTGGGCACCCGCAGCGGGCTCTCCTTTTGCTGCAGGGTTGTCTCCAGGTGAAAGGGATGCATATCTCTGCAGAGGCTGAAGGGCTCTTAGGAAAGAGATGGGGGGGTGAAGTGATTGGAGCTTCATTCTCCCTCTGCCCCCTTTAACCACTGCTCTCTTCCCTGGAAGGCGCCTTGGATCAGACATCCTTTATTCCAGCCAAGGTAATTTCATTGAGATGTGGGGCTGGGGTTGTCTTTGTCTTCCTGTCTTCAAAGGGGACCTGACACAATGGGGTCCTGAGCCTGCAGCTGCAGAGATAACACAATGTTTGTGCTCCACTGCAGCTAGAAGATAACTTCCAGGGGAACAACAGGGCTTTGTCATGCAGGTATGTCACTTTATGCTCTATAGTCACATTCACTGGCAATAAGAAAAAGGAGAGAAAGCTTCTCCTCAGTGAACAGCTTTAGGAAGTAGATAGATGGTTTATTAAGCTCTTTAAATTTTGGCATTGTGTTTATCTGGCTTAGATGACCTTAGTGGTATCTGAAACTTCTTAGCGTTGAAGCTGTAACAAGACTTTTCATATCTGGGGGAAAAGTGCCTATAAGGGAAAAGTAATTTCAATTTAGCTTCTAACAGATAGGAATCTGTCTGATCTATTTCTACATGAATCAGAGAAATGATCTTTCTGTCACTCTGGTTCTTCATGAACTTGGCTGATCTATCAGCCTGACATTCTTATCTGAAAAGGGAGTAAATGCTAAAAGGTAGCATAAATGGTGTCCTAAGTTTTGTCAATCTTCCCCTTGGTGAAGCTGTCCCTATTCCAAACTGGTATGAAATGTAATGTTTTGAGGATGCTACTATAGTAGCTGCAGTACTCAATATGAAAACACTTACGTGTGGAAAGCTGAATTATCCCTTAAAACATGGATGACAAACAGGAAGCATGACCTGCTCATTTGTTTTCTCAGGCAAGAGGTCAGCATTCTGCTGCAGGACCAGGAGATCCCTCCTGAGCTGGAGAGAGCTCATCCTTGTTTTCATGAGCCCCGATCCTGCTGTCACCCCATGAGCCTCTTTGGAGTGGTTGCCTCTCTAGTAGCAGCCAGCTGTCCAAAGGCAAGTTGGAGGGTGGGCACACCCAGATGCCACACGGAATCGAGTGCAAAATCGTGTTTTAATTCCAAGAGAAACATTCACTATGGTAGCTGGCTGCACTGTGAACTGACAGTGTACAGCTGGCAGGTATTCCCTGGCACGTGTAGCCTTTACACTGCAAAGTTTAAAACATGAGGATGAATGGCAAACTTGAAGCTTTGGTACTGAAAACACTTTCCCCGTGGCTGAGTGGCTGTTTGATTTTTTCCTGGGTTGGGTTGTTTGGCTGGGGGTTTTGTATTTTCACTTCGATGGGGACTGAGCCGTCGGAGGAGTGACGGGTGATTGCTGTTCCTCTGGTGCTGTTAGAGCACCATCTCCTGTCTCTTCCTGGGATGGCTCCAACAGGGAAAAGCTCGCTCTTAAGCCGTGCTGGTTTCTTTTTTGCCTCCACATGCAGAGCAGATTTTGGGAAGAAACTCTAGTGAGTGGAGACAACTGGGTCTCCTGTTGCTGCTAAACACTTGATGCTTTGAAGCAGGGTACAGACACCTCAAACAGAGCTGTCCTGTGCCACACACAGACCACCTTTCCCTCCTCTTGCTCTGCTTGGCTGGGGCTTTGTGTCATTTCACCTGTGAGAAATGCATGGCTGGGCCCTCCTCAGCCACGCCGAGCCCAGCTTAGCTTGCAGCCTGGAGGAGACTGAAAGGTGGCGTGACAAGATCCACAGGTGGTGTCCGAGTTCTTGCTGAAAATGTTCATTTCCACCACGAGAAAGTTGGTCATTGCACTTTGCTCACTCTTCAGGAAATCTTCTGGGGAATGGGGAGGACAGGAACCGGAGCTCAAAGTTCTCCTCTCTGTCAGCTGTTTAACACAAACCAAGTTGGGGCTTGTGTAGGCAGCCTGTGGTGTTTTCCTTTCTCCCACTTTTGGAGCAAGCTTGTGCTTCTTTTGGGAAATGCTTTTGGGAAAGCTTTTACTCGCGTTATTTGTTCCACAGACACAGGGCTTTAAGATTGTGCTCCTCTTCCAAACTGCTTTGGTTTAACCCAGCAGACAGGTAAACACCCCTCAGGTGTTCCCTTACTTCCTCCCCAGTGGGATAGGAGAGACAATTGTAAAAAAAAAGTAAAGCTTGTAGATTCAGATGAGGACAGTTTAACAGGGCAGAACAGGAAGGGAAAATAAGTCCAGTGATGAACAATAGAGTTGCTCCTCCTCTGCTGACCATTGCCCAAGGAGTGCCAGAGCAGTGGGCTGAAGCCAGCAGCCGACTCTCCCCAGATGTTTTGTTCAGCATGACACCATATGATAAAAAATAAGGAATATCCCTTGGGCCACTTGGGATCACTTGTCCTGCCTTTGTCCCCTTCCAAATTATTGTGCACCCCCAGCTTTCCTGGCTGCCAGGAAGAACCTGAAAAGCCCTTGACTTAGCATAAGAATTGCTCAGCAAGGACTAAATTATCAGGGTGTATCAATATCTTCATAATCCTAAATCAAAAAATGCAGCACTAAACCAGCTCAGAGGGAGGGAAATTAACTCTGAAAGTTGAAAGCAGTTCACAATAGTTGCTGAATATTTTAGTTAATCTAATGTTTGCAGAGGGGGGCACTATGGCCTTGAAGCCCTGGGTCCTGGTAAGGCTCTCTGCTGTTGAGAGGTGGCAGTGGGAGGAAGATGGAAACAAACAGACACCTTCAGAAGAGCAGATCTGCTTTGCCTCCTACTTGGAGAGCCAGTCCTGGGTCTGAGAATGTTAGCAAGATTAGTAATTTGAATTTTACACACTTCAGCATACACATATCAGTAATATGCTTCTACTTTTTTATTCCCTCTGTATTTGGGATGTCAGGAAGCTGGGAAGGCAAAAATTAATGTTCACCTCAGACAGCATTTCATCTTGCTTTGTTTTGGACGTGGAACTGTACTTTGCATATTCCAAACACAGATTTCTGTTGCATTTAAAAGAAAGAAAACAGGAAAAACAAACAAACAAACAAACAAAAAACCCAGAGCTGGACATGGGAGAGTAGACTTGATCACAGGGCAATAATTTCCTTTAAGCAAAGGTAGAGTGGTGCCCACATGTAAGCCTGGGGGATATTTGTAAGCTGACCACTGCATGAATGTAAGGCAAACACCCAAACTCTTGGAAGCAGATTGAAGCATTTCCCTGCAATGCCTTTGCACCTCGAATATGTGTGAAAGCCTGCAGGGTTCAGGACTGGATTTGCATCCATGCATTCAGATAGGACAAATACCACTTGCACGGCATCATGCAAAGCTGCAGGGGAGGATTCCTGTCTTGGGCTCACTAGGACAAGGTCTTGGCTTTGGAAGAGAGTCTGGGAAGCAGTGAAAGGGGGAACATATTTGCCTAATTTCAAAGCAGAGACAAATTCCTGGGGCAAGTCAGGTGTGCCAAATCTCTACCTCAGGCTCCCTGAAAATGGTGTCCATCCCTGGAGCTCTCCTCTCAGAGGGCCTGGGCACGGCAGGGCTCTCCCCTGTAGGCTGGGTTACGGATTTCCTGGCAGAACAAACCACCGTGGCCTGGAGCAGTGGGGTAAAGCTCGGCCAGGGAACAGAGCTGGAGGAAAATCCGACGGGCTGTCCCCGCCTTGCTGCTGGAACGGATGGCGTGTGTCGCTGACCCCGGTGCCCGGGACAGGACCCTCGGCCCCGGAGAGGAGCCGGGAACGAGACCAAGCTGAGGCTGCGTGGGGCTCCACTTCATTCCTTTAAAACGTGTCTTTTAGTGTTTTTAGTGGAGCGCTACTCGTAACCTTCCCAGGAAGCGCTGTGCTCCCTGCTGAAGGCGACAGCGCGCTCCCCAGCAGCCCAGCCCTGGAGGGCTACTTTATCATTGGCTTTTCGCAAACATTAAATTGAATACTGTATGTATTATGTCATATTGATTAGAAGCGCTGTATTAACATTTTAATAGTATGGGAAATGTAGTTTTGTAGTTAAAATAGAAACTATGTATGTGGGGGTTTTTAAAAGGATGAGATACTCGCTTCGAAAGAACAATCACAGGACACCTAAATCTTCCAGAGAAGAGGAATTTATGGTTCTCTTATCAGAAGAAGCTAATTTCTTCAGGCCTTGCTCAGACTCCAAGACGCCGTGGCGATTAAAAGAAGGAGTTGACATACTCCAGAGAGAGTGTCTTGTTTTAAATAGAATGTATGCATAACCATGAAGTATGTATGAATATGCAACAGTGTATGGTTTTTAAGGGTTATTCCTTTGTTCACAAAACACGCTTGTCGTGGCTTAAGTGCCTGAGAGCATCCGAACGTCCGTAATTCTTTGCTTTTTATTGCCTTGTAATAATCGTCCTAACTCTAAATTTTTATTGCTCTAATTGTATTACTATTTTTATAACCATTTTATTATTATTAAACTTCTAAAATTGCAAAAACCAAGCGGTCGTCGTTTTCGACACCATGAAGTTCTACGCTCCCTGCCGAACGCGGCAGCGCTGTCCCAGCAGCCGAGCCCCCTGAGGGCGCAGCTGCTTCCCTCACGCCGCGCCGCCGTAGGACGGCGCCAGCGCAGCCCGCGTTTAGCAGGGACGGCCCGTCCGCCGCCGTTGCAAGGCGGGACGTGCCGCCTTGAGCCGAGCCGAGCCCGTCGGCGCCCGCCAGGGCCGCCTCTCCTGCTTCTGAGGGCGCCGCGGCCTGCCCTCAGCCAAGGTGGCGGCCGCGCCTCGGCGGGCGGGGCGGCCCTGCCGCCGCCATCTTGGCTGCGGGCAGCGCGCGCTGAGCTGGCCTTGCGGGGCGTGCCGGGAGGGAGCGGCGCCGGCGGCGCGGGCAGGTGGGAGCGGCGGGGCCGGGGGAAACGGGGACGGGAATGGGAACGGGAATGGGAATGGGAACGGGAATGGGAACGGGGACGTCTGTGTGCCCTGAGGACAGGCGGTGGGCGGCGGCCCCTGTCGCGGGGAAGGGTGCATCCCCTGCGGGAGGGGGCGCTCAGCGGTGTCCCCTGAAGGGGAGCTGGGCACGGCCAGCGGTGTCCCCCGGCGCGGTGCTTTCACGGGGGTCAGCGGGGTCCCGCGGAGCAGCACGGGCTCGGCGGTGTTGGCTTTGGCCGGGCTGGGGACCCGCAGTGCCCCCCAGGGCTGCGCTGGCGGCAGGCGTGTCCCCTGTGGAGGGCCAGCGGTGCTTTGCCCTCCGGCCGTGCCGGGGACCGGTGCTCTGAGGGGCGGAGGTGGCGCCGGGGCTGCACGGCGGACCTGTGGTGTCCGCTACAGCCGTGCTGAGCGAATACACCTGTCCTCCCGCTGTCCTGACCCCAAAGTAGGGCCGCAACCCGTGGCAGACCCAGCACGGCCATCGGGGCGCGGAGGCGATGCTGGGCTACAGCCGGGGAAACAGGGAATAAATTTGCCCCGTGGCCGTGCTGCACGCCTGAGATGTCAAATGTTTATATTGCTGTTCTGATGTGCGGGGTCTTTCACAGGCAGACTCAGCTCTGACTTTCACCTTGACAGACCTGTTTGTGGTGGGGATGTGTTGTGCACCCTTCTGTTTGTCCATCCAGCGAGGGGGGTGGAAACATGGGGCAATTCTCCCTAAGCTTAATTTACATCCTTAATAGCAAGGAAGAGGAAAACGTCAGTGAGTTTGGAGTTCTGTAGGAAAATGTTACACCAAAACTTCTCCTCCTTTGAGGGAAGGTGTTGCTTCTGATTTCTCATGTGAGTGGCCCTCCTGAATATCCCACCTGCAGTGAGGACCAGGAGCAAGGTAATCCTGGAGCATTTGCAGCTGTAGCTGAACCTCCGAGTTTCCTTGTCTGAAGCAGGTTGTGCAGCTGCTGCTTTCGGCTCTGTGAGTTGCTGCTAGTGCTGTGTGGTGTTTGTGGTCTGGATGTGACAAGTAAGTTTTTTGGTAGGCTTGTCCTTGCCTTTCTCAGAGAAATCAAAAGCAGTGATGGCCTGGAAGCTCTTGTTTGTGTCTTATTTTGAAGAGTTTAGTGAGACAACACAGAGAATGACTCCTCTGTTGTGTTGGGAATATTCCTCCTTGATGTTTTCTGAAGTCTTCTGGACTCAGCTCCTTCCTTACTGTCAGTGGAACAATGATGCTATGCAGAGTGGGTGTCCAAAAGACCTTTCTTGGTATTTTGTTATGTACTCCCTTCCCTTTGTAAGCAGGTCAGGCTGGCAGCATGGTGACATTTGTGATTGTTCTGGTCTCAGACTTGGCCTCCTTTTCTTTTCTCCCTGCAGTGTTTCAGCTGGAGGCTCCAGGATGTGTTCCAAATCTGGCCTGTTTTCCCTTACTGACCCAGTCAGGCAGCATTGCCTTGAGGCCAGCTTGAGGCTGATTGGGTTTTGAGGTGCTAAATGTGTATCGTAAGAAAAAACCCAACTCTTACATTCTGACTTTGAGCGTCAGCTTTCCTTGTTTCCTTGCTGGATTTGGTGGTGTTTCAATTGGCTGTAAGGTTGATGAGAGCACTGGACAGAAGAGATTAATGGAGTCACGTGGTTTACTTGATAATGGGATTAATTCATTGTACTGTGCTGGCTTTGTCCTGCAGTGTCTTGATGCAGATCACCTGTAGCTGATCTGCTGAGCTCCTTTGCGGGCCTGTTGTCCACACAAGTGGCTGCTGCCCCAACCTTCTGTGCCTTCTTGTGTCCTTCAGGAGCTTCTGCGGGGCCATGGCGACGTACCTGGAGTTCATCCAGCAGAACGAGGAGCGTGACGGCGTGCGCTTCAGCTGGAACGTGTGGCCCTCCAGCAGGCTGGAGGCCACAAGGATGGTTGTGCCCCTGGCCTGCCTCCTGACCCCGCTGAAGGAGCGTCTGGACCTGCCCCCCGTGCAGTATGAACCAGTGCTTTGCAGCAGGCCGACCTGCAAAGCTGTGCTCAACCCACTCTGGTAGGAATCGCTCGGCTGGGGATGTGGGAAGGGGCTGCACAGTGCCTAATTTTCATCTGAGCTTCACTACTTCCTTATTCCCCTTTTTCTCTGCCCAATGCCTGGCAGCCTCTTTCATTTAGATGTGGTGGGTTTGTTAAAATCCATACATCAACAGGCCTGTTACTAGAGCTGGCAAGAGCAGAGGACACAGGGGGATCTTTGGGGAGGCTGTTAAGGCAGAGAGTCCTCTCAGCATCCCAGATAATTAATGGTGAATGAGGAAACTCATAATAGACAAAGATGCCCATTATACTGATATTGGGCTCTGGACCCTGAAGTTCACTTGTTTTCCTTCTTCCTACACACCCTGTTGCTTGTAGGTCAGTTCCATAATGAAATAATGAGAGGAATGAAATAATTATAATGAGCATAATGAAATAATTTTAGAGGAATATCTCGGTCCCAAAATCATGTGATGATCGTGCGTACTGGGAGCATGGTGTTGGGCTGAGAAAAGGCAGGCAATGCCAGTAAGAGGAACAGAAATGAGATCAAAGCCATGGAATGAGAAGGTGGCCAGGCATCCTGCACTAGCAGGATGTTGTACTGGGCTGAGGAGAGTAAACTGTGGGACAGGGAACAGCCTGTTTGTTCTGTGTTTGCACAAGATCTGGGTGGTGGCTCCTGCTGCTCTGAGACTGGAGCGCTTGTGTGCTACAGCTGCACAAACAATAAGACAATGAGATGAGCCTAAGTGTAGTGAAAGAATTATTAGACCCAAGTCTGTGTCTGCCGAGGGCTGGACTTCAGAGAGCTGTCAGTGGTCCCTCATGCTGACAGGCCTGGAAATGGCAGGGCTGGATTAGCTAATGAACTTCCTGGTAACAGAACCAGAGTCTGAGTCCCTAAAACACTTGCTGTTCAAGCTGCAGTGTCTGTTTCTTCCTCAGTGCTGTGAACCAGCATGGATTAATGAATTAATTGTGAAGCTTTCCTATAAAATTGTTCCTGAAGTCACACCAATGCCTCATCTTTCACTTGCAGCCAAGTTGACTATCGGGCCAAGCTTTGGGCTTGTAACTTCTGTTTTCAGAGAAACCAGGTAAGTTGGAAAAAGCACTTTGACCTTTTCAGTGAACACTTTATTGATGGCCTTCCCTGGCCATCAATAATTTCTGCTTCTCTAGATCCTTTCCTTTGGCCTTCTTCTCTTGTTGAACCCAGGCCAGATTACAGTCTGGTTTATCTGACATCTTGTCAGTGATTTTACTGGCATGCAGGGCATAGTAAGGAGATAAAAATGCAATTTTGTTCCATGTGTCCAGTGTGTTTTTTGCATCTGATATTTACTATTCCTGCAGAATATGGAATTCATTAGGTTTGAGTAGACCTTTGCCATCAGAAACTATGGCTAAAAGAATTTCAACTACTACATTGTTGCTGCTGTAGCCTCACCTTTCATTTACACTGGATTGAGCAGCTGTCCATCCTGCTGGCCACTTGCTGTCTGTACTTAGGAAAAGCACTGTGGGTTTCTTGTAATGAATTCCTCAGGTTGGTGCAGTGTCAGTAAATAAAAAGCTGAATAACCACATCATCAGCAGGGCAGGCTCTGTGCTGCATTAGAGAGCCGTACATTTTTGTCCTGCAACTTCCTTGTCCTAATTTTTTGTTCTCTTTTTCAGTTTCCCCCAGCATATGCTGGCATTTCTGAAGTCAATCAGCCAGCAGAGCTTATGCCTCAGTTTTCAACAATTGAATACATAGTGCAGGTAAATGAACCACAGACGAGTTTGAAGCTCCCAGAATTGTCTTGTTTGTGACAAATGATATATGTGTAAAATTTTCTTAGGATAATGCAAATAAATTCCATGTCTGCAAGGTGCTTAAGAAGGGGCTCATTTTATTCCTTGGCTGGAGGCTTTATAAAATGTCATTTCTTCCCACATCAGCGAGGTCCGCAGACGCCGTTGATCTTCCTGTATGTTGTGGACACGTGCTTGGAAGAGGAGGATTTGCAGGCCCTGAAGGAGTCCCTGCAGATGTCCCTGAGCCTGCTGCCTCCCGACGCCCTGGTGGGGCTCATCACTTTTGGCCGGATGGTCCAGGTTCACGAGCTGAGCTGTGAAGGGATTTCCAAGAGCTACGTGTTCCGGGGCACCAAGGACCTGTCGGCCAAGCAGATACAGGTGTGCTCTGCGGCCCTGGCTGCCCTGCCATCCCTCGGGCCAGGGGCTTGTACCTCGCAGCTCTCTTGGGCTCTCTGGGAGAAAGAAGGGCTTCGTGCCCTCAGCTGGGAGCCTTTTGCCCTCCCACTGTCTGTCCTGTCTTTTTGCCTTTCTAAATGTCTTGGAAGCTTGTTCAGGATTGAGTTTGTGTATCTCACGTAACGGACCCGTGATCCATTCCTGATGGCAGTGCAAAGATGAATAATTTTACAGCTTTAAGTGTATTTAATGCTGCAGTATTGCAGGCTTTAGGGTATATTAAATAATAATATAAGTAATATGTTTAGTGTTTGAACAGTACATCTCTGCCTCCTCTTTACTGTTCTTAGGATATGCTTGGGCTTTCGAGGCCAGCTGTCCCCATGCAACCGGGAAGACCTCTTCAAACTCCAGAGCAGCCTGTTATTTCCAGCAGGTAAGCTTTACCAGCGCAGGACACAGCAGGGCACGTGTTTTATGCCCCTTGATATCTGTAGGTCATGCTTCTAACCCTGGGTTTCCTGGGAGGGGAAAGAAGATTTAAATGGTATTGTCTTGTCACAATTACTTACCTCCATTGAAAACAGTTTTCTCTTTCCCAGCTTCTCTTTTTCAGTGGTAGCTCTCATGCCTTTCACAAACTCACCTTTGAACTTCTTTCTTGTTCTTTATGTGACTTTGCCTTCTTGTCAGTTCCTGATGTCTTGCTTTGGTGAAATTTTTTATTTTGCACAGGCTTGTTATCTTGGAAAGTTTGCATGTAAGAAGACAACCTGCTGCATGTCTCTTTACTTCTGATTGCTGTCTCAGTGCAATTTATGTGTGCCAGGAACAAAGAGGCAGTTTTTGTCTTCTCCAAACTTAGAAGTAGGAAGACACTGTATTTGAATTTTTGCAGGTTCCTACAGCCCGTGCATAAGATTGACATGAATTTAACAGATCTGCTTGGAGAGCTGCAGAGGGACCCATGGCCAGTGCCCCAGGGAAAGAGACCCTTGCGTTCTACTGGAGTGGCTCTTTCCATTGCAGTTGGCTTATTGGAGGTACTTGTAATGCTGTTGTTTGAGACGAGCAGGCCAAAGTAAGCACATGGCCGTGCTCCCTGAGATGGGTGCAGGTGTCAGTGCCCCTGGGTTGCAGTGGGGTGCAGAGGTGCAATTTGTCTGTACTGGCATCTGAGCTGTGCTAGCACCAGCTGCTGTAGAGTGGGCTGGAAGGTTCCATCTAAATGGTAACATTTGCAGGTGTTTAAAATCTCTGATTCTTCCGTATGTTGCCACACAAGAGGTGATACTCTGCACTGGATTTATCTAAGTATCATCTAAGATGTAAGTAAAGAGAACAGAAACTGCCTGCTTCCTGTTTTGAAGACATGAAGCTTGACATGGTTGAGTTTAAACTTTATCTGAGTGCTGTGGCTGTCAGGAAATGCATCACGATTTATCGAGGTGGCCTCTGGCAGGGACAGGTCCCCACTGCCATTGCAGAAGCACGTGCAGACCCTTCTCTAAAGAAAGCATTGTTGCTACTTAATCAGTTTCCCTTTTTTCCCCCCTCCTCCCCCTCTCTGATATAAGTCTTTGTTTCTATTTTAGGGCACATTTCCAAACACAGGGGCCAGAATAATGCTGTTCACAGGCGGGCCACCAACACAAGGGCCAGGCATGGTGGTGGGAGATGAACTGAAAACACCCATCCGTTCCTGGCATGACATAGAGAAGGACAATGCAAGGTTCATGAAGAAGGCCACCAAAGTAGGTACTAGGGCTTGATGGGTGTGTTTAAAAGCTGAAACTGAATGTTGTGTCAGAACACTATGTGGGCTCCATGGTTGTCCTTGAAATAATCTGAGTCTTTGTGTACGCTAAATTATGAGGATGGTTACGGGAAGGGTAAAAAAGCTTCCTCCTAGTTAGTTCTCCATCACAGTCTTGTGCCTTCTCAGGGAAGAAAGCATTTCAGTGTTGTTTCTTAGCTGATGGTGGGTGGAGAGTTTGTTCATCCACATCGTTGTATCTCCTTCTGGAGAGGAAGAAATCTCCTAAGAACTGGTTATTTCCAGAAAGCCTCTTTTATCTTCTTGACATACAAAACAACCATTAAAACAGTAAAAATGTCAGATATGAAATGTGCCTGTCAGCGTAGAGAAAGCAGGATGACACCTGCTCTTTTAACTATCACCTGGATATCTTTGGGTTCCCACCAACTCCTCAGAGACTAGATGATGCCTTGTCATTTATGCACTGTTTGTATTTGAGACAAACTCAGGCTCATCCGAATGCATCCCTCCTCCTAGAAGGGAGCAGTGTGCTGCAGCCAACATCTCTCTAGTTACCACAGCACTGGTGGTTGCCCCATCTGTACCTTGTGTTGAGGTGGGGAGCAGCAGAAATGGCACACTGCAGCCTCCTAACCCTCGGGTGTGTGTTCCCAGCACTACGAGACTCTGGCCAACCGCTCCGCGGCCAACGGGCACTGCATCGACATCTACGCCTGTGCCCTGGACCAGACAGGGCTGCTGGAGATGAAGTGCTGTGCAAACCTCACTGGGTATGTTCACAGCGGGGCAGCACACAGCTGGCACCTGCTTTTTGGGGTTTTTCTGGAGAGGGAGAATAGTTCAGGAAGCAATTGGATGTGCTGTCAGGGCAGAAGGGTTTTTATCGTTCTGTTCTAAACTGTGGTTTGAATTTGCCAGGAATTACATGGCAAGCCTCACCTGATGCCAGTCCACATTTCTGGAGTCTCAAAGCAGCATGTGAATTAGCACTGCTGTTAGAAAACTCAATGGTGGGTAGAAGCTTTCCTTGTGTGGGCCAGATTTTCTCTGCTTAACAGCTCGCTTATGCTTTCTCCAGGGATTCTTGACCTCCCTGGGCCCAGTTTTAAGTGACATGTCTTAAGGGGTAAATGTCTGTGTTCCATACTCCTGGAAATGGTCTCTGTGAGGAAGGCTGTGTGCTAACCCAGGCCTTTTGGGGACTTGGCATGTCTTAGTGCAAGGGTTTGTAAATAACCCCTCAGTGCTCAGCAGGGAGAAGAGAGACTGTTTGACCCTGTGGATGTGTTACTGAGCTGCATCTGGTCAGGCTTGGTTTGCCAGGGCACTCAGGAGGTGCAGCACCTTCTCTGCAGCGGTGCAGCCACCTGTGGTGTAGTGTGGGTGGTTCCAGCCTTGCTCAGGGGAAGCCGGCTGAGCAAAGAGCTTTCCAGGCTTGGAATACAAACATTTTGAAGGCAGCTGAAGCAGGAGCAAGAGACAGAGTTGAGAAAGGAAACTGACAAAGGTGGAGCACTAACCCGTGTGGCTTTGTAGGAGGCACCCATGAATCTGCGCTCCCCGGTGTGAACCCTGCCTATGCAAAGGCATGCTCTGGAGCAGTAACTGCATGTGTTTGCACGTGTCAGAGGTTCAGGGATGTGTCCTTTGTACTTCTAGTTCCCAATTGCTTCAGTTCCCTTGTTTTTTTTCTTTCCCAGAGGACACATGGTGATGGGAGACTCCTTCAACACTTCTCTCTTCAAACAGACCTTCCAGAGGGTATTTAGCAAAGGCTACAATGGGGAATTTCGGATGGCTTTTGGTGCAAATCTGGACGTGAAGGTGAGAGATGAGTTTGATTGCAGTAATGGGGAAATACAAGTGCTGTTGATTAAAAAGTCGGTTTAAGTTTCTGGGATGTTTAGGGTGTAGGAAAGTCTACATGTTTGAGCCAGAGGTAGTGCTTCTTTGGGAGAAGCTGAGCTGAACTCCACTGAACTGGAGGGATTCTTATTTGGAAGCTTAGTAATTTTGTTGTTGTTGTTTGGGGTTTTTGTTTTGCTTGGTTGGTTTGTTTCTGTTTTATTTTCAAGCAATCTTTCCTCACTCAACAAGGAACATCTCATACTGTTTCATCCCTATAAACATGTCTTCATTATTTAAATGTAGCTCTGTAGATTCTCTTACCTTCACTAATTGTCACAGTGCATGGTCTGGGAAAATACCATCTCATTAAAGCTGAGCAACTAATTTAGACTGTGTGTATTCTATTTGACTGACTTAATGAAAAAAAAACCAAACTTTTTTTTTTTACCTTGTTCAAGACCTCCAGGGAACTGAAAATTGCAGGAGCCATTGGACCATGTATATCCCTGAATGCTAAAGGACCATGTGTCTCTGAAAATGTAAGTTTCTGACATGGAAAAATCTTTAATAAATAAGTAAATATACAATGCAAAGTTTCTGTCTAAACCTACAGTTGAACCAGAATGTCAGAGTATTCCAGGGAGCATCCCTAGGAAATTACAGCCTTTCTTAGACTAAGTTCTTGCTTCCTAAGGCTTTCTTTTAACTGTATGGCCTTCAGTAACTTCATTCACACCCAAAAGATAAGGAGTCTAGAAGGTCTGCTATTACTTGTACCTCTGATCAAAATTTAACATAAGCTTGCCTTTCCTGCTGGTTGGGGAAAACTGCTGCTTTCTTTTTGATTCTGTGCAGGAGCTTGGAATTGGAGGGACATCTCAATGGAAAATCTGTAGTCTAGATCCCAGTACAACTCTGGCCATTTACTTTGAAGTGGTAAATCAGGTCAGTCCTGGCTTCTCTTTTTTTTTTTTTAAATCATCTTTTTTACTCATCACACTGTTACAGGTCTAGAAAATGCCATGGCACCCCTTGTGTTGCAGGTGGATGGTTGCAAAGCAGCCAAGTGTTCTGTGATGAGGAAATAATTTCAGAAGTTTTTTTGCACGTGTCTCTTTCTTTTATGTGCTGTGGGGGCTTGTTACAGTTCTGGGCAGAGTTATGGAAAAGGCAGCACGTTTTGAAGGCTGGCCTCGTTTCATTTGCAGCACAATGCACCCATCCCTCAGGGAGGCAGAGGGGCAGTGCAGTTTGTCACCCAGTATCAGCACTCCAGCACGCAGAAGCGCATTCGTGTCACCACCATAGCCAGAAAGTGAGTACCCTGTGCCAGCGCTCTGGCAGGGCGGCAGCAACTTCAGCTGCAGCCTGTGCAGGGATTCCTGGCTGTCTGCTGCCTGCACGGGCACACGTGGGTGCCCGTGGCACTGACCCTGTGCTCTCCCTGCAGCTGGGCGGATGCGCAGACTCAGCTGCAGCACATCGAGGCCGCCTTTGACCAGGAGGCAGCTGCCGTGCTGATGGCGCGGCTGGGAGTGTACAGGGCTGAGTCTGAGGAGGGACCTGATGTTCTGCGTTGGCTGGACAGGCAGCTCATCAGGCTGGTAAGAACAACACACTGAGCTTGGGGCCATTCTTGAGTTCACTGAAAATGGAAGAGACAACAGATTGCCTTGCTTTGCTTGTGCTCGGATCATGGTCACACAGCTGTAGCGCGGGATAACTCAGAACCCAGTGCTCCCAGCAAATTCAGGATGGGATAGGTGAACATCCCATCATGCTGAAAGGGATTGAATAAGGGATAGTGAAACACAGGATAATGCAGGTGGGATGGTTGCTGATTCAACCCTCCTGCTTAAAAGTAGGACCAGCTCTGAAGTTAGAGCAGCTTGCTCCAAGTTTTGTTCAGTTGTGTTTTGAAGATCTCCAAAGGTGGGGTTTCTTAATGCTTCTCTTGACAGCCTGTTCCAATGTCTGGTCACAGTCACTGTTGTGGTTTTTTTTTTTTTTTTCTCTCTCTTCCCTGCCTCTATCTCAGTCAGAATTTCCATTTCCCCAGTTACCAGTCAGGTAGACAGCAAGTTGACTCCCTGATCTCACTCTTCACCAGGTGAACAAACCCAGTTTCTTCAGCTTCATTTTCTTCATAAGATGCTCCAGCCCCTGACTAACTTGGTGGCCTCTGCTAGACCAGTATATATCCATGTTTGTCTTGCACTGGAGAGCCCAAAGCTCCACACAGCATTCAGATGTGGGCAAGTTCAGGACAGTCCTCTGAATTAATTCTGCAACCTCCTACTGTCTCTTGCTTTGAATTTCACAAGCTCAAATTGTCTGAATCAGTGCTGGTCTTGTCCAAACACCCATGTGGGGTTGGTACTAACACAATATGGCACATGATTCCCTAAAGAAACAGGGCCAGTCAAATAGAGATTGGAGCACAAGCACAAACAGGGGCAAACTGTTTGCTGTGATGACTGTGGGATCATTTAGAGTTTAATTTCTAAAACCACTGATACTTATTTTCAGTGAAATGGTGAAATACTGATCTGCTGTTCTGCAAGAAGTGTTCCATAGTGTACAGAACACTTTAGTTTAGCCCTGAATTAATGGGAAAAAAAAAGGATAGTGCTGTAGAGGCACCATTTCTTTCATTCTTGGATAATTTCAAATCTAGACTTTATGAATATATATATAAAAATAGATTAAATCTTCATTCTCGTTCCAGTAAGAGAGAAACCACTGACTTAAAGAAAAAATAGCCTGTAAATAATGTAGTACTTGTTCTTGTCAGGTTCATGCCTTGATTGTTTAAAAATTAGCAGAAGATCACCCTGTAGAAAAAGAGATGTCAATTCTATTAAAAAAAAGAAAAAAAAATAGAAAAAAAGAGAGAGATAACCAAAGTACCCATTTTGCTTCCAACAGTGTCAGAAATTTGGACAATACAACAAAGATGATCCCAACTCCTTTAGGCTGTCAGAATCATTTTCTTTGTATCCTCAGGTAAGAATGTCACTTCCCACAGCCGTGGGAAGAGTGTGCAGGGGTGAGTGGGAATGATGATAAAACATCTTGCACTATTTATCAGATTCAGGAGGGGAGGAACAGGTGCTTTTTTAAATTTAATGGACTGGTCCTGTAGTTCAGCACTGCAAGAGACCGATAAGGGAAGAAGTCTGAGGAGTTAATAAGGCGCAGACTTTTTCCCAAATAATTTGCTGTTCAAAAATACTGGAATTGGGTCCAGATGTTTTGGCAACTTTAGCTGACATTTCCTGTCTCACTCCTCTTTCTGGCGCAGTTCATCTTCCACCTGCGACGCTCCCCGTTCCTGCAGGTGTTCAATAACAGTCCAGATGAATCCTCCTATTACCGGCACCACTTTGCCAGGCAGGATCTGACCCAGTCCCTCATTATGATCCAGCCCATCCTTTATGCTTATTCTTTCCATGGGCCTCCTGAGGTGAGTCTGTGTTTTCCAGGAAGAGGTCAGTCAACCCAAAATAATGAGTATTCAGTTGAAGTAACACTATTTCAGCCAAAAGGCCCCTCTAGATGTAAAAAAATAAAGGACAAGATACTTTTATTCGAGATCATATCAAATTACACTTGGATGGACATAGAAATTGCTCTGTGGCATCCTGAGATCTGAGGGCTTTAGGGGTGCCTAACTTTGTTCTTTATTTTCCCCAGCCAGTGCTTTTGGACAGCAGCAGTATTCTTCCTGACAGAATCCTACTGATGGATACTTTCTTCCAGATAGTTATCTACCTTGGTGAGGTATGGTGAAACACCTTCTCCTTCTGTTTGTGCTCCTTCCCTCCTGCCATGCGTGCAGACAGCTTTGCTGCTGCTATGAAATATTAACAAGCTAACTTCTTGCAAAGCCCACACAGCACAATGAGCATGTCATATACATGCTGCCTGTTGGAATACAATTCCCACCACTGTCAGAGTAAAAATAATACTGGAACCACTAAGGGTATGTTCTGCAGTGAGTAGCAGCTGTTGTGTTAGCTTGGCCATGAAGGTGGTCCCTTACTATGCCTGGAAAAGGCCAGAGAAACTGGAAGTGAAACAGGTCAGAGTTACAAGATTATACATATTTTAACAGAGTTGCAAGTATTTTCAGAGAAGTCACAGACTTTTGGTTGCAGGGTTTTCACACTTGAGTACTGAGGCTCTTCAAGAAATCAGGTAGTTTTCCAGTTTTTGCTTTTAAATACTGGATGGTTTTGGAAGCTTCTGCTGTATTCCTTCCCTCGTGACTGAGGGAAGTGCTTAGATACTGGCCCTTTCTAAAAATCTTCTGGAGTTACCTTAAGGAGTTTCTGTCTTCTGTTGCAGAGCAAGACACTCAGCAACTGGGTAAAATTCAGACAAGGGAAGAGCTGAGTGTCTGACCTGTGTATGTGTAGAGGAATGGCTGCAGACATGTGGCACATGAGAATACTGTAGGCCAAGTCAGATTCAAAAAGTCAGTGATCTATAAATGCTTCACTGCTGTGTTGGCACAGGCTGAAGCATATTGAAGATTTTCAACAAACTGCTCTGGCACTGCACAAATTGCTGTGCAGCTTTTGGGTGCCTGTGCTTAAATTCAGGGACTGGAAGTAATGTTGTAGCCAGAGAAGTGAAGGTGTTTGCCACCTAAGCAGAAGCACATGTAGCATCCTGCTGCCTTAAGACATGCAGGGTAAAAAGGGGAGGCTTGTAGCCATCTCTGCTTCATGTCTGTTTCCTCCCTGTCCCATCAATAGACTATTGCACAGTGGCAGAAAGCTGGATACCAAGACATGCCAGAATATGAAAACTTCAAGCACCTCCTGCAAGCCCCACTGGACGATGCCCAGGAAATCCTGCAGACCAGATTCCCAATGCCACGTTACATCCACACTGAGCATGGGGGCAGTCAGGTAAGGAAGTTTCTGGAGAAACTCTTTCTGTTGTTGCCTAGAGCAGATGGCTCATTCTGCTTTTCTGAGAGGATGGTTCTGGTAGTCAAACACAGTTTAGCTCTTCAAAGTACAGAGCTTGCATACTTTCATATCAGCTTTTACTACAACTCTGTCTTTTAATAAGCTGATCACTTGCTGGATATGCTTATAAAATGTGAGGGTGGAAAAAAAATGGAAAAGCCAACTTAAATATGTTTTTATTCCCCAGTAAAAGGGTGGGAAATAAATGATTTGTCTATGTGTCTATAGTTGGCTTGCTAGGACAGTAATGCTGAATGATTGACCGTCTGTATCTCCATTCTCAAACACTGAATGAGGAGGTAAAATTGTTCTTATTTTCACTCTTCCTCAAAGAGCAGTGTGCTGTACTTGTTTGTAGCAGTGAAGAGGCAGGAACTGAGGCTCCAAACCAAAGGTCTGGTGTTGATTTTTGATGTGACCCTGTTGCACTGGTCTTGCACTGAGCCCTTTTTGGAAGAGCAGATGTGGCATGGGGAGAAGAACAGTGCTGGTGTTTCCTGTGCCATGGATTCCTGTAGCAGAGCACTCAGTGCCCCTGGCAGACAAGCTGTCTGTGGAGCAGGGACTTGTGGACTCGAGACCTGCTTAAGTTAAATTAGGACCTTGCAAAAGCAGAGGAACATCGCTGGTCATGCATCCAAGGCGAGATGAAGCAGACAGGTCTCTCATTTTACCAAACTCCTCCTCTTTTGTCTTTACAGGCCCGGTTCCTGCTGTCTAAAGTGAATCCTTCTCAGACCCACAATAACCTCTATGCCTGGGGCCAGGTAAGCAATGGAAGAGCTGCTCACGTTTGGGAATGCCCTAAAATACACGTGGACATGTCTGTGTGGGCAGTAGCCATCCTGTCTCACCAAGTGGCCACAAACAGCATTACATTTGTCTTTGGTTCCTTACCGTGGCTGTTGATAAGATGGGCAGCACTGGATGATCAGAGTGGAGTTTTCAAGCCTGGATGTGTCCTGCATTTTCAGTATTCTGGAAAAAGCAACTGGCATGTGGATACATACAGATCTAATTTAGCTGAGAACGCTAGGCTTCTGTATCCTCTTTGCTTGCCTTTGGGCAGCAAAATTCCTAGTGCTTTAGGAAGAAACTTCCCTGCAGCAGTTCAGATTGTAGGAGAGGATAATGTCAGTGCTGTTGCCAAAGAGTAGCATCTGTCTTTTGCAGGAGAAAAAGCAAAATTTTAGCAGGCAATTAGTTCAGAGTGCTGACATTTGCTTTGCCTTCAGTTCGTCCCCTGCGTTAGCAACAGTATTTTAGGCTCATTATTTCTTTGTTTTGTCTGCAGGAATCTGGGGCTCCAATCCTGACAGATGATGTGAGTCTCCAGGTATTCATGGACCACCTCAAAAAGCTGGCAGTTTCAAGTGCATCGTGACTGATCAGACTGAGCACCAGGAGCAGACCATTTACATGGATTGTGGACCAGTGGATTTACATTTCCTTTTCTCTCTTTTAAACTAGGGATTTTAACTGTTACACGAAATAAACATTCAGGGAGAGTTTTTTACTTCTCCCTTCTAATTTATTTGTATTGCTGTTTGCCTATATTCTGTCCGCCCTGCGTTTTCCACGCATCGCAGTGAGAGTTGGGAGGCGTTTTAGCCAGCGGAGATTTTCTCAGCCCTTAGCCTAACTTCTGATGCCCTTAAGAGGTGTCCCATCGAGCCGGGGGCGGTGTTGATGACAAGCAAACCGGGTAGGAGCGCTGCTCCTCGGCCTTGGCCCCGGGTCCCGGGGCTGGCGCCGCGGGCGGCTCTTGGCTCCTCTGGCCCCGCCCCCGCGCAGCCCCGCCCCCCGCGCGTGCCCCGTTGGGGGCGGGGCGTCCCACGCGTCCGCGCGGGCGGCCATGAAGCCGGCGCGCGCCGCCGTGTGGAACGCCAGGGCCGCGCTGCTCTACTCGCTGGGCGCCTGGACCACGCTGGGCGGCCTCATCTACTACGGCCGCCTGGAGAAAGCCGGCACCGGCACCGGTACCGGCAGCGCGGCCTGCGGCCCGCGCCGGGGGCCGGGGAGGTTTCGCTGAGGGAGAGCCCGGTCGGCGCGCGCCGTGCCCGGGGCGGGGCTTGCCGGGGGCGGGGCTTGCGTGAGGGAGAGCGCGGCCGCGGGCGGCTCCTGCGCTCTGCGGCTGCTGGCATCCTAATCCCGGTCCCGGTCCCGGTCCCGCTCCCACCGCTTCCCGGCCGGGGAACGTAACGCTGGGTGTTGCCCGCCCGCCCCTGGGGCACTTCGGGCTGTGCGGCTGCCGCAGCGCAGGCTCCGCTCGGGCCGGCGGAGTGACGGGTGTCCGCCCGGCCCGGCCCCGGCAGTCCGTCCTGAAGGGAGATAAATCCCGCGTTGATGGGAGAAACTCGTGCTTTATCTCAAGTCACAGGAACGGACGCTAGGCTCTTCCCAACCTGTAGCTTTTATTTACGCTGTGGGAATGGCTCAAAGCTGTGCTGCGAGAGGCTTAGGCTGGACATTAGGAAGCATTTCTTTACTGAGAGGGTGGTCAGACAGTGGAATTAATACGTGTTTGCACTGGGCTGCTTGGGCTAGCTTTAATGTGGAGAGCTTGGGAAACCTGTTGTTACTGCTACTGTAGTACTGATAAGTTTCCAGTACCAGTGCAGGTATCTGATCTACCCTAGTAAATCACTTTTTCTGGCTTCAGTTAACAGACCTTTGCTATCTGGTCCTCAGAATGGAAGAAAAAGCAAAAAGAATACTGAATGCCCATGTGGCTGCCATTGTAAAGGGATAAAACATTTTTATTGCTGTGCTCTTTTTTGTCTTCCCCTCTCCCCCCCTTACTATCCTTTCTGTTCCTTAGAGAATGAAAACGATCCCGACGCAAACCAAGGGGGCCGCAAGGAAGTACGCACTAAGGAATATCCTTTTGGATTGACAGTGACAACAGAAATAACCTACAGAGAGGTGCAGCCTCCTCTCACTCGGCTGTTCCGGCGTGTGGTGTCATTCTTTGTTCCTAACGATGACCCTCCTTCCGAAAAGTGAGCTGCTCAGAAGCTCGGGACGTGGTGCTGGAGCTCTGAGAACACCGTGCCGCTGCTGGAAGCGTGACCCGTGCATTGCTGGCACGGCAGCTCTGGAACGGGTACTTGGGGAGCCACGCGTAAATGGGAAGGGGTGTGGTTCAGTGTTTTGGTTACCGGAGTTCTTCATGGTCCTTCAAATAAAAACTCGTGAGAGATGAGTTACGAGTGTGGAAATGTTTCTGTAAGCTACAAATAATTACTAATGTTCTGCTCCTGGCTCTTTAGGGGTTTTCCTGATCCTGTGTCCCCTTGCAGGGTACCGTCCCTCAGCTCTGCGGCCACAACTGATGTTCATTCTGAGGGGTTTTCCCTCGTCCTCATGGACACCTTCCCCGTTTCTGCTGGGGCTCTCCGGCAGCCCCTTGACACATCTCGCCCTGCCCCACACGGCTCTCTAAGGTTTCCCACTTGCTGTATGGAAAGCTGTGTCCATCTCCTCTGCCCACACACCTCAGCTTCCAGACCCTTCCAATTTCTGAAGGGGGCCCTGCAGGGAGAGGGACTCTTCCTCAGGAGCTGTGGTGATACGACAAGGGGCCGTTGGTACCAATAAAAAGTGGAAATTTAGGTTAGATATTAGGAAGAAGCTCTTTGCTGTGAGAGTGGTGAGGCACTGGAACAGGCTGCCCGCGGAGGGTTTGGATGCCCCAGCATCCAAAGGAAGTGCTTAAGGCCAGATTTTGGATAAGACCTTGAGCAACCTGGCCTCGTGCAAAGTGTCCCCGCCCTTCCAGCGCACACCTTTGGTTCTGCGGGAGCTTTCACAGCCCCAGCCCCGCGCGGCCCGTGCACCTACAGACCCACCTTCCAACACGGCCTCCTCAGCTCCCCGCAGCCACCGCCTCCTTTTCCCGAGCGCTCACCCCGCCGCGCCGCCGCCGCTGTTCCTGCACGCTCTGCCTACGTGCCTATCGCCTCCTGGCAGCCCCTGCGGGCAGCCGGCGGAAGGCCGAGCGCCGGGGCGCTCCCGTCCCTGCCCGGGTCCGCGGGGCGGCGGGGCCGGCGGCACCTCCGGAGCGCGGGGGGGCGCTGCGCGCGGGAGCGGCCGCCGCTGTCGCCGCTGTCGCCGCTGTCGCCGCCCGGCGCCGGCCGCGCCATGAAGGCGATCGTGCAGCGGGTGGCCCAGGCCAGCGTCACAGGTCAGTGCGGCCCGGCCGCGGAGCCGCGGCGGCTCTCTGCGTGTCTGGGGACGCGCGCGGGTGCGGGTGCGTGCGGGCGCTGCCCTCGCCTTGCCCCCCGCTTGGGTTTGGCTTGCGGCTCGCCGGGTGCCCGGCCCCGCGGGTGCGAGCGCGGAGCTCCGTGTGCGGCCCTGCCTGGCGCGGCAGGCGCGCTGCCATCGCCTCCTCCGGCGCCCTTGCTGTTGCCGGCAGCACGGCAGCTGTCGTCTTGCCCCGGTTTGGACCTCCTGTGCTCGGGGTGCTCGAAAGCCCCCGGAGGTTCGGCCGCGAGGCAGTGGGTGCCCGCTGCCGCAGTCCCTGCTGTGCAGCAGCGCGGCCTTCCAGTGCCCAGCGCCTTCTGCCCGTGTGCCAGCGCGGGCACAGCTTCTGTGCACAGCCGGGGCCGTGGCCACAGCCCTCACACCCTGTCAGCACCCGGGCTGCCTTAGTGCCACTTCTCTGGGAGAATTCCGGCCCTTGTTCCTGCCTGGTGAGGAGTTCGGTGCACAGTGCTGCGCTTAGCAGCGCAGATCTCTGCAGGGAGGACTCATGCCCCGACCCACCGCTAGTGTACAGACACTCAGCTTTCACTGCAGGCCTCGTCTCCTTTCTTTTTGTGGGGTGTTTGGAGCTTTTTGGCCCAGTCATGAGTCTGGATGCAGTTTTAGCAGCTGGGTAACTGGTGCTTATCTCGGCACCTGGCATCTATTCTTACTGCAGTCATCTCAGGGTGAACCACGTTAAGATAATTTAATTAAATTAAGATAGTTTAAGACTTTTCTTATGAAAACACTGCAGATCTATGATAGTTTGCGTTTTATTGTAAATGTCATTAAAGGGGTTGTTTTCCCAATCAGGAGGGTCTCATTTGCAGGTTGTTGGAAATCATGTTTCAGAAATTCTGTGAGGACTCCTGTCAGGCAGAAATCACCTGTTCAAAAAAAAAAAAAAAAGGCAAAGTTGAAGGGAATGGTGGAGTAGAGAAATTGAGTGCACCTAGTGGCATCAACCAGGTGGATAATTTTTCAAGGATTGGGGAGAGTTTTACCACCTTTCTGTTTAGGACAGCTGATGCAATTGTAGTATGAAAATCTTCATACAGTGTTTTTAAATGCTGGAGTAAGTAACCCTGTCTGATAAAGAAGTGGTGGCATTGGAAAGCTTTTGAAAGAATGCTTCCATGTGATCTGTCAAATCTGCAAACTTAAGACAGAGGAAACAGGGTTTAGAATGCTGTTTTCTTTAGTGATTGGACTGCTGAAACCAGTCCTAACTTGTGCCATAAAACAAGACAGTGCATTTAGCCTTATTTTTCTTTTCCCTCTCTCCTTTCTCCAGTGGGTGGTGAACAAATCAGTTCAATAGGACGAGGCCTCTGTGTGCTGCTGGGCATTTCTTTGGAAGATACACAAAGAGAGCTGGAGCACATGTAAGTCACTCCCTTCCTTTTGCCTTGTACTCTTCCAGCTGTGCATTGCTGACACCTGTGCAGTAGCCAAACAAACCAGCTATTCCTATTGGGAAATTCAGATTTGCCTGTTAGTTCCTCTTCAGATTTTACCTTCAATACAGATTTCTTAGAGTTTTCTCTTCATGTTCCACTGAGAAAAATCTGTTCCCATTTTCTGCTGTGTGTTTTTTATCAAGAGTGGACTCTTCTAAATCCTTTTTCAGTCCAAAAGAAATCCATCCTTCAATGACAGGATTTATGGGCATCCTCAAACTCTCCTTTTAACTTGCACATGAGTTTTGTTCTTCCTAAAGGCGGGACAGTCTTGTCAGTTGCTTGTCTGCAAACAGGAATCAGCTTTGGCAGCCTGGAGCACTGGCTCTGGCCATCTGCTCCATGGCCCCAGAATAGTGGGATTCAGCCAGCAAACATATGCAAGAGAGAGCCCTGCAGGGGCTTCTTCTCTCTCCTTTGGACTGGTTGTTGCTCTAGGACTGACCGCAGTCCTTGCAAAGGCAGAAAAGAAACAGGTAACGGAGCTGACTGATGTTAAGAAGAGGGGTTTTTATTCTCACATGCTCATTGGTTTGCCTCCCTCAGTGTGAATCACCTGCTCTGCCATCGCTTCCCATCCCTGCCCCGGTGGATGTGGAAGCTGCTTCTGAATTGTGCAGGCAGGAGATCTGTAGCTACCGTGCTCTGAGCACCAGGTTGTTGGGATGGCTGACACAGGAGGGGCAGGAAGGAGTGAGAGAAAGCAGCTTAACCAGGCTTTTCAGGTCCTATTAAAGGAAACTCTGGTAATCCTGTAAATGAAACAACGAACATCTCTGTGAAGAAAACAGAGCAGTGATGATGATTTAAGCCTTCTGCTGGGGCCTTCCAGCGGATGCTTTCAACAATCCACTTCATTCAGGAGTGAATTCTCTTTGCTGTTGACACGCACAAATTGGCAAGGCTGTTCTTGTGACTGTGCCTTAGTGATGGCAAAACCCTGAAGCTAGACCATAACAAAGTCTCAGCTTTGTCTTGCACTGACTGCCTCACCTCTGGTGCCCTGCAAAATGCCTGGCTGATGACTGCAGCTGAGATCCTTTCTACTTGATAGGCTCCCTTGGTATGCTGCAGGTGTGGAGAAGCCACAGGAAGAAACCAAAGACAGGAGAGTGGCTTGAATGCAGTCCTGTTATCAGTGTCCTGACATGGACTGGGTTACAGCTGCCTGCTGCTTTTCAGGATCCACTCGTGAAAGTCCCCTTGTTGTGTTGAGCCAGTCAGTTCTGTCCCCTATCTCTAGAAAATGGTCCCGAAATTCAAACCACTTTGCTGCCAGCTGCAGTTCTGCCCTGTTCCTTGGATTCCTCCTCTCATCCTGATGAAACAGCGTTGTCATCATCTGGCTTATGGGGCCTGGTCTGGAAATAGTGCTAGGAAGTGACAAAGCAGGAGGAGTATATGTGAATCATGACTGGAAACAAAAACCCACAGTTTTGAACACAGTTTAGCATGATCTCATTTCCTACTGAGTGTGATTTCCTGGTGTGGTGGGAGGATTAAAATTCCCAAAGCTGTTCACACGTTAAATAATGTTGTGACACATAAAAGCAGATAGTAAAGAGTGACCTTTCTTACTTCCTGTGCCATCTTTATGTCACTGTGTAACATGCAGTTACTCTGTCCTGGTGCCACACTGTAAAATGATGGTGTGGATTAATGGGCTGACGTTGTGGAGCTGTGTAAGGGCTCTCTTGTTTAAGGCTCTGCCTACTGTGATGAGATTCCCATGGCTGGGAGTGGAGGTGCAGAGGGATGTCTTGTTGTGTGGAGGCAGGCTGAATATGCATCTGTTACCTCCTTCTGTATGGTACCTGTTGATCCTCCAGGGGACAATTTAGGAATTATCTTCTCCTCCTCCCAGGGTGCGAAAGATCTTGAACTTGAGAGTCTTCGAGGATGAAAGTGGGAAGCACTGGTCCAAAAGTGTGATGGATAAACAGTATGAAGTGTTGTGTGTGAGCCAGTTTACTCTCCAGTGCATCCTGAAGGGAAACAAGCCTGACTATCACATGGCAATGCCCACGGAGCAGGCGGAGTCTTTTTATAACAACTTCCTAGAGCAGCTAAGAAAAGCCTACAAACCAGAGCTTATTAAAGGTAAGGACAGAAGGTTGGTGAGGCCCTTGCTGTGACCAGTGGGCACTCCTTGTGTGTGTCCTTTCCTGACTGTTGCTTTCTTTATTCTGTGATTTTCTGTACTGAAGGGATGTTAACAGTATTTTCACCAGAGTCTCTCAGGGTGATGGCTGCAGTCTGCCTCTAGCCAAGCCATTTCCTGGCCTTCCCCTGGATGACATGTAGATGTTCTTGTATTCCTTTTGGCTGCACAATATGAGCAGCCCAGAGAGGCTGCAGCCATGAGAACAGGCTCTGAGGTCAGGCTCCCTCAAAGGCTGAATGTTTTGTGCTGTGTGGATAGATTAACCCAAGAGAAGCATTTTTTCTGAGAATTGTATTTAGTGAGGCTCTAAGGTGCCACCAAGTGTGTGACGGACAGCACAGTTCCATCTGTCACTTCCACATCCTCTTAAATGGATGGAATTGTGACAGTGGGAGGTGTAATGTGCTACTTGAGAACAGCTTTTGATTTAGACTCTGTTTCCTCAACTCTGTGTCATGTGTGGAGAAGTTTTCTCTTTATCAGAAAATACCTGGCTTCCCTGTTCATTTGTGCTCTGTCCACACTCAATCTTTTCTGTTTGGTTTTCTGACTACTTTCTTTCCATTTTCATATTCAGATTTGACTTTTTGCTACACTTGACAGAAGACAAGTTTCAGGAAAAGAACATTTTTAAAATGGTGCCTATAATAGATAATGGTTGGCTTTACTTTCCTTATGAGGAAAAAAGAGAAAAACAGAGAACTGATAGCTGAGGAAAGATTTAGAAGCTAATTTTCATATTGACTCTAGGTTAGGATCATTATTCTAGTGCTTTCCAAGGAGGCACAGTGAAATGCACACATGTCCACATGTGCAAAAATGTTAATTTTTCAACCTTTTCTAACTTGATATGTTCTTCCAATGTTTGTTCCTGATAAGGAATGCATTTCTGATACCCCTTCAATTACTTTATATTTTGACAGCAGCTTTTTGAATTCATTCTCTCAGTGAATAGCAGTTGTGTATCTGAAATGAATATTAAGTGCCCTTATTTTGGCACTTTTTTTCCCAGTGCTTTCTGCAAAATGAGTTTTCACTTCTGCATTTTTCTTTCCATGTTAAAAGCACAGGTTTGGAAACCCAGGAGTCCTATTGTGTCAGATAACACAGGAATTTAAATATGCTGGCAGCACTGGAACTACCTGTCAGTTTATGTTTTTGCTTTCTTATTAAGCTGTGCTAGTTATGGTGTGTTGCACCCAAGTCTGTTAAGTTTCTCTCAGGTTGAAGTTTCTGCTGTGCCAATTGCTTTGCCAGTGTTTTTTTTTACTTCTTTGCTGTCTGGAAAATCTGTACTCACATTGCCCCTTCATACACACAGGCACACACACAACAGTTGCAGTTATTGGGAGATTAGAGTTTGATTCTCTGGATTGCTGTAGGTGCCCTTCCCTTTTGATCCTACAAATTGCTTAATGCATTTTAGAGGAATAATTTAATCACTGAAAGTGCAATTTGTGTAGTTGAGGCAAAGACAGATCAATAAAAGTTTTGTCCTGTCTCCTAAGAGCCTTGTGTTCTCTGGTTCCTGGTTCCAGTAGAGAATCTGGCTGTTGGAAGTTGTAGGTGCTGGGCAGGCTGCTCCTCCCTGCTCTCTGGTCTGCCTGGAGCTTGCCAGCCAGGAGCTCAGAGTGGGAAGTGTTCCCCAAGCAGAGGCACAAACCATTCTTTCACACCAAGAGCTGTGGGACACTTGACAAATGAAACCCTGGAGAGGGTTCAGAGCCGTGGTTCCTAGGTCAGCACAGTTTCACACATGGGCACCCACGTGTAGGAAGGGAAAGGCTGCAGCAGAAGTCCTTGCCTGCTGTGCTTCAGTTGCTTTCTTGTGCTCTGAAACACCCCACTCCCCTCTGGGGAGCAGAGCTGGTGTCTGCAGGCCTGAGCACTCTGGCTGTGCAAGCTGATATCCAAATGTCAAGGCTCCTCCTTACGTTTCAGGGCCTTTGCTGTCTGTCTTGGATGTGGATTTATTCTTCTGAGGTAGTAAAGATTAACATGGCAAGGAGTGTGAAATGTCCTACTCTCTTAGTAGTAATATCTAAGTAAATATGAGAGGTTTGTTCCACAAGGAACAGTTTAACTCAGATTAAGGTTTGGTACAAGTAGAAAGCACAATTATTCTCCCTGATTAATTCCCTTTGTGAGTGTTGTCACTTCAGAATAAGTGCTCTTATCTGGAGCAACAGTATTCACATGAGGTTAATTAAGAATAACTTTCCAAGTAGACAAGCTTAGAAGTATAAAACCAGTGTGAAATTTCTAGGTCATAAGGCTTGAAATATGTACAAAAATATTCTGGAAGTAAATTATGCCTCTTTTCCAAGTCTTAATGGCTCAGATGTGGCTTCTCTGACTCATGTCAGGTGCAGATATTCCATCTGAGGAAGGCATGTGTGCTGGGCTTTTAGAGACAAGGAATTTGGAGAGATGGGTGTCCAGCAGAATGAACTTGTCACTTCAATAATACTTCTAGGATCCTATTTTATTGCAGAAGATGTTGCAGAAGATGAATTGATCAGTCCAGAAGTCTTAAAGTGGGGAAAGATGAAAAGCAGTAACTAGAAATATAAATGTGTGAGGAGAACAGGAGGGAGCTGTTACAGAAGGATGTTCCTTGGCAGTAGTTCTGGTGCCAAAACAAGATAGAAAGTACTTGTGACATGGGAGTACTTGGAGTGTTCTGGTAAAGGTGGGGGTGTTTGACCACTTTATCAGCCTCTGGAAAGAAAGGGCTTGTGGAGTTTACTTTTTCTTGGGTCCATACACATGAATGGGAAATGGAAAAGACCAACCCTTTTTGTAAGTGAAGTACAGCAGAGGGATGGGACGATGGGAGAGCAGAGTAGAGTAGAGAGCAATTTGAAAAGTTGTGCTCTCACTAATAAAGTTTAAGATACTATTCTTTGTTTATTGTTTTGTTAAAGGAAGGTGCCTTAGTCTTGGCTGGGTTTTGTGGTCACAGGGTGTAGGTTACATCTGTGTAACTCTCAAAGACCAGCCTAGGTTACAAGCAGGAATGTAGAAATGGCTGCAGCAGATTGGGACTGAGTTGCACCCCAGTGTCCCCTGCTCTACAGGGTTCAATTGTCAAATGCTTCAGAGTAGGCTCCAGGTCTTCCTGCCTTTTGCCTAAATATAAAGTTTCTTCAAAGCATCAAGTGGTCAGCTGGCCTGGATCCCTAGGCTGAGCTGTTACAGCTTTTAAAGTGTCATCTCCTGCAGTGAGAGCCATCCTGCCTATCCTGAACTGTGGGCAAACCTGTAGACTTGGTTTGTTTTGTGCATGTTTCTCTACTTAGCTGTGTATTTATCCTCTCTGAATGTCAAGCTACATACCTGGGTGCACATACACTGTTTTTTTCTTAGTAGCTTTCTGCAGTTCAATAGTCTGCCCTTTTATGTATTTTTATTTCTTTTTGGTACCACAGTTGGTAAGAACTTCAATGTGTGTTATCCTCCCAAGGGCTCTGAGCACTTGTTGTCTCTTCCCTTTTCAGATGGCAAGTTTGGTGCCTACATGCAGGTCCACATCCAGAATGATGGTCCTGTAACAATAGAACTGGAGTCCCCAGCAGCCACTGTGGATCCTAAACAAGTAAGTGACTCCTAAGGTCTGTCTGGAGAGGATGATGTGTATCCTCTGCAAATTTGTAGCATTCCTGTTGTGAAGCAGTACAGCTTCCTTTAGGTGCAAGGACCTTGTCCTTGCTGTGCAGGCTCTGAGCAGTCAAATAATTGCATTGTTTTCTTCAGTTCCCTGGCCTGTGGATGGCTGCCTGCTGTCCTGGGAAAGGCTGCGTGTGTGTAATGCAGAACAGCTTTTCACAGTTGATTCCTCCTCCTCATTAAAGCTGTTGTTTAATCATGACTCATTAGCCATGTTTTTAATAAGTCTGGACCACCCCCCCTGCCTTTAGTGAAGTTTCTTGGCCTGTGGCTGACTGGGTGGAAGTGAAGAGGTGCCTCTGTCAGAAACAAGGGAACAGTGAATTTCAATCCTGAATTTAAGTCTGGAGTGGACAGGAGAGTGAGCTAGCTCTGCTGAGGAACAGCACAAGTGTGCTGAAAACCAAACACAGTGCTGAGGCTTCCTCATCCTCTAAACACAACAGTGGCCAGCTTTTCCAGGCTGAGAGAAAAGGGGGAAGGATTGTTGGGCTTCAGCAAGGCCACCCCAACCTCATTTGTATAATGCTTCACTTAACCTTGGTGAAATTGTTACTGCAGTTTATAAAAAGGGCGTGAGGGAAGAAGCAGGAAACTACAAGCCTGTTAATCTCACCTCAGTGCCTGGAAAAACTGTGGAGAATCATGCTGGGTGCTACTGACAGGCATTTAAAGGTGGGGTTAAAGTCAATGTGGATTCAAAAGGGAAAGTCCTGTCTAACTGATTTAATGCTGTTCTACTGTAAGGTCACCTGCCCAGTGAAGGAAGGGAAGGTGGTGGATTTCGTTTTTCTAGATTTTAGTAAAGCTTTTAATACATCATCCTTCTCAACAAGTCCTCCAGAAATGGGCAGATACAAGTGCCCTGTCTTGCCTTAAATAGCTTGGTTTGAAGTCGGTTTCATTTTCACCTTCAAATGGTGTTCTGGATTCTTGTGTCATGTTTTAGCCTCTGAAAAATATACTTCTGTTTCTAGTCTTTTTTTCTGTACCCTCACAGTTTTAGCCCAAAGAATTCTCAGACCAAACCATGCATACTTAGCAGCAGCAGCAGCTCTGCTTTTGGAGTGAGAACTGCTGCCCAGTGTGGAGCTGTAAAATAACCAAGGTGTGCAGGATTCTGCAAGGTTTCATTTCTTTCTTGGGGAATATTGCCCTCTTTTAGGGTTTTGCCTTCCCAGTTCAAGGCTGCCTGCTTTGAACTACCCATCTGACAGCAGCTTCCTGGTGGCCACAACTTGGGCTGAAGACAGGGAAGGATGCTGGTTTTTAAACTCTCTCTGGCAGTATAAGGCCCAAAATTCCTTTGACAAGCCTCTTAAAAGGGCTTAGGGTTTTTTAATGTTCCCTGAGTTAGACACAAGGGAGAAATTCCAACAGGGTATTATCAAGAGGTCAAAACAACAAAAACTTCATTGGCAACCTTCAGAAAATCAGACAGCTTTGGCAAAAATTCAGAGCAGCATCCAGTTACCATAAAACATTTCACAAAGCATTGGCTTAACCCCAAACCTGTCCAGTTTTAAGTTGCTCAAAACTTGGAGGAGAGGGAATTAGAAGAAGAAAGAGACAGAAAAGATACAGCAAAGAATGAATATAGCTCCCACTCCTGGGCCCAGCAATGTTCAGCTGATAGAAATTCCAAGAGGAGGTGGGGTCAAGACATCCATCATGCAGAGTGTGATGAGGGAGAGGCAATTTAAATTGTTGTTCTCTTTTCTCTTCCCTTCTCCTTGTGGTTTTTTTTTTTTTTTTTTTTCTGTCAAAAATCTGTGGATTTGTTTGTAGCATGGGAACTAAGGCTTAGGGATGGTGTGGTTTTTGTATTTGAGATTTCAGCTTTAGCAAGAAGAGATAACTGAACCATCCTGCAGTGTTCAGTGTGATGTTAGCAGGAAGAGATTAGACAAATAATTGCTGATGAATAGCTCTTTTATGTCATTGGATGTGACAGTGAAATACCTCATTTTGTCTGAGCAATTGTCTGTGTTTGTAATTGGTGATCAGAACTTTGTAAGTCATTTGCAATGTAATTAGTAAAAATACATTTAGATTAGTCAACCTAAATGTATTTTTTGTATTACTTGTGCTGAGGGATATAAATAAATCACTTCTCTTTTATACTTGGGGTGATCATGTTATCTTATGGTGACAATTCACTGCCTTTTCTAAATTTTTTAAAATCTCAGCCTTTAGCTCTTTTTTTCTTTCTTTTTTGTTTTGTTGATGCATGTATTGGTGTTATGAATCTAAGTTGTAAGTTTTATACAAATGCTCACATTTACAATTTTTTAGAAATAGACTTCTGAAATTGCTTTATTACATGGTGTATTTTTTCCTTACTTTGTGAATAGCTGACAAAACTTGAAAAACAGCAACAAAGAAAGGAGAAGACCAGAACCAAGGTGCCCTCTGAGTCAAGCAGAGAAAGAAATGCCCCCCGAAACAAGGATGACCCCAGTGCCAGCAGCGGAGCAGAAGGAGACGTGTCCTCGGAGAGAGAGCCTTAGCTCATCCAAGGCAGGCCTCAGGTTTGGCTTCTGCTCTCCTCTGCACTGCTTGGCCCTGCCTGTTTTGCAGAGAGTGGCAATAGAAGTGCTGGAAGGTGAAATTTTACAATCTTGCTGGTTTTATAAATTTTACAGCCTCTGCTCCCATCTGCAGTTGCACACCAGTTGGGGTGGGTGAAAACCTCTTCCCAGCTGCGTGCTTGGCTGGAGTTGTGGGTCTGGCCCAGTGGTGATTGTTTCCATGTTGGCTCAGGAAATCTGGAAGTTTGATCTGATAATACAGCAGTGACTTAACTCAGAATCCTGCCTTGTGTTCTTCAGGTAGACAGAGACACAGGGTTGTGTCTGTCCTCACCTGGCAGGGAGCTGGCTCTGGAGCAAATACAGCAATGGAGGTGCAAAACAGCTCAGAAGCTGGAGGCAGGGCAGACTGCAGCTTCCTTTCATGGTTCTCCTCATGTCCTTTCCCAGGATGAATTAGTAACAGGCTGTTTCATAGCCCTCCACCATCCAATAAGGACATTAGGGCAGGCACTGAGAGCCAAACATGCCTCAGTAGCAGGAGATCTCTCCCTTCAGGCACTTGACCTGCAGGACATGCCTGGACATCAGTGAATGGAGCTGGGCTGAATGCAGACCTGAATCCTGTGTCATGGATTATCTGCCTGTGTAGATCTGTGTTTATCATACTCTTGCAGTCAGTGTTAAGCCTTCAGGACACAGCTTTCATTACCTTCCCTCCCCCTTCCTGCTCCCAAAAAGCTACATTGCTGATTTTTGACTTTTCAAACGTGTCCAAGCTCTCAAGAAAGTGTTATTATCCTCATCTGCACACTGAAGCCCTGAGCTGGCTGTGCAGTTTAATTATTAACAGCTTTGCAAAGTTAAGGTTTAACCTTTCTCTCATTTTCCTGTCCCCAGAGTTTAGTCTGGCTGTGATTTATACAGCTCACAAAGTTTCTTACTTGTTTTTTCTTTTTTAAATCCATGAATTTCCCCGGTGGTCAGACATTGGGTGATGATTTCTGTTCTATACAAGGTTCCCCCCCCGCTGTTTCTGGGTCGTGTGTTGAAATAAGAACATTTTAGAGGGTTTTCAGGCCTTCTGGTGTGCTTTGGTCAGTCCAATCTTTCCAATAACAGTTGGATTTCTAAGGAGCTGAAGGTCTCTAAAATGTGGTATACAGATAACCTGGCATTAGTTTCCATGCTGTGACAATAAGTAAAGATTCTTTGCTCTGTGGGATTTGAAGGAATCCTGCTGTATTTCTGCTCTACCCACAGTAATGTTCCTGTTTGTTTGCCTCCACAGTTTCTTACACAAAAGCTACACTGAATTCTTGAAGAAAGACCCAACATTCGCCTCAGCAGCACTCTCCAGCGACTTTGGAAAAGGATGGAAAGTGGGCAAGCAGAGCTGAGACATTAGAAACCTGTCATTCTGTATTGAACCAGCCAAAGCAGTGCTGTCAGATGCAGTTGTTAATGTGTAGTGTCAGTAGTGAAAAGGACCCGTGACATTTCTGTGTATGCCTTCTCACACGACTGCTGAGTGAAGGGTGACTGTAGGCAGATTGTAGCAGAACATTTCACTCTCAGTACATAAGCTCCATTTAAAGAACAAATCAGGGTTTTTCCTTAAACTTACACTTGAATTCTGAAAATTCTCTGAGCAGGCTTGTGTATTGATTCTCACTCCGTGGTGTCATGTGCTACCTGTTTCCATTGCAGTGTGCAGAGCTGTGCATATTTTGGTAAATTGTTAGCTGCTGCCTAGCATCAGGTTAGGCAGTCCAGTCTTTCTGCATGGGTTAAGTTATTACAAGAGAAGATCAGCCTCTAGTTGTTTATCATGTGGAACACATCTGTCTTGTAAACTTTTTTAAAACCAGAAAAAACTTTATTAAACAAATGATGCCAGCTGAGTGCCTGTTGGTGTTTGTGTATTGCAGCCCCCGAGTCGCTCCTGGGTGTAACAAGGTGGGGGACACAGAGCTAAGGTTGTAGGCCAAGAAACACCTATTGCTTCAACTCACCCACCTTTCCCGTGGAAGGCTGGAAATCAGGCTGCTGACCTGAAATCTTTGCTGTTTCTAGCACATCTAAGTCATTTATTTTGTGCTGGCTATCAAAATGCCACACAGCTGCTCCACCTACTGCCTCCAGGGCTGCTGACAGTTCTGTCACATCCAGGGGAGGCAGATGAGCATTTGGAAACTGCCAGCAAACAACAAGAGCTGAGAAGAAGCTGCAAAACTGCCAAGGAAGCTGCGGGGGAAATGGAAGAGTGCAGTTTGTTACACTTTGACTTCTTTCAGAGATGATGGCAGCTGTTATATTTGCTGTTCCCCAGGTCTGCCTTGCCCTTCAGTGTGCCCTGGGCACCTGCTGTGACTGCCATCAGAGCCAGGATGCAGAGCTCTCCCCTGACTGTAGGGATAACTCCCTGGTGAGAGTTTTTAATCCAAGTGCACGTCACAGTTACAGTGCTGCACGTCGTGTAACCGCTGTGCTTTTTATTATTTAACTTGTGGGCTGCTTGTATTGTAAAATCAGTCAAACCAAGACAGGAGATTTAGAGCTGCACCCTGACATGGTTTTTTAAAAACCATGAAGCTTTAGCAAAAGATTTGGCAAGCTGCACAGCTGGCATTGGAACAGGAATGGTGGGTGGGCAGGACAAGTGTTAGACTTAGTCTTGCCTTTAAGAATGACCTAATTTCCCATCTGACCATTACATGCAGTGTAAGGAAAAGCTTTATGTTTGGGATAGAAGCTTCCTGTTGTCCTGTGCCCAGAGTATTTTTAAGCATCACAATTTGTTTCAGAAAAAACCACCAACCAGCCAAGCCCACTTCATTTAAAAGTACTGTTTACTTTAAAAAAAGCTATTGCCTTACTCCACTGGCAGCCAAACTTGGGCAAGGCCACTTTTGCAAGTGCAGTCACATGGCTTTGAAATGGGCTATTTATCCTATGGAATTTTCTGCTTGCAGGGAGCTGCAAGCAACAACCAGGATACATGAACTCCTGTCTCTTGTTCCTCTGCTTGGTATTTCTTAGGAAAAAATGTTTTCTCAACAGAACACACTTCCAATGCAACTGTGCTGCTAACTGTTGTGGACTGCTAAACACCAGAAAATACAATTATTATAACACTCAGAAAGTTTGCAGGTGTTTGTCCAAGATTCCCATTCAGATGCTGGCTCTAGGGGCTATGATAGTTTAAAAAATAGAATTTTAAGAATGGAACAATCAGGATAAGTGATGTTTCTACAAAGCTGTTTGGAAAAATGATCAGAGTATTTGGTTTTGGGATATAAATACAGTAATCAAAGTCAAAAGAACATTACTGCTGATGTAAGTACCCAGTGGCTAAGCTCATAGTTGAGAAGCTAGTGTGGACAATTAATTAAAAATGTTCTCATTTACAGAGATACTCATTCATGGAGCACCCCCACTCTGACTGGTGGAGTTTCTTCTTTCAGTACCTGCCCAGCAAAGGGCAGACACCTCCCCAGGCAGGTTTCCAGCTGGTGTGAAGTCTGCTCTTCTCTGGCTGCCAGTCCCTCCTGAGCAGTCCCACAGTGCTCTCAGAAATGCCCAGTTTTGGTCCATTTTTCGTTTGGGTGTTTAGAAATGGTTCTCTGTCAGCTCAACTGCAGGTAACTATGGATTATGCAGACAGCAAAGGTTGGTGACAATTTAAAAAGAGATTCCTAAACTCTTTGCATGTGTTTGACTCTCAGTGGAAGTGACTTGGCAGGGCCTGGCAGGAATCAGGGCAGATGCTGTGAGAACACAGTGGAGCCTGGTCAGCTTTCTGTGTTCTGCAATACACACTCATTCTCATACCAACCTCAATTTTATTGTAAGTCTTTCTATTCCCAGTGCCTAGGAAGAGAGCACTCTGTCTTCTCCCCAGTCCATGGTTTGCCAGGCCAAATCCCAGTCCTTCCTACGAAACGTGGCCTCCTGTTCACCCTGGCAGAAATGCTCAAAGCTGAGCTCTTTCAAAGGGATGGGGAGCCAGGTTGAAGCCTGAGGGTTTTTGGACAATGGTCTTTGAAAACAAACCATGGAAATCTGAGCTGTGGCTGATCTTGGACTTTCTCCTCTCCTTTTTGAGAGCTCCTCTGGTTTAATAAACAGTTTAGTATTTGCAGCCAGCAGTATCTGAATATGTTTTTGTTCTTTGTGAGTTTAACCTAATACCCACAATATTTTAGAGCTGCTCCTTGTATTTCCAGGCCCAAAGATTATTATTGCTTTAATAAATAGATTGTCAGCATATAGGAGTGTGGGGAATGTGCCTCAGTCGTGACTTAAGGAGATTTACACTTTGTGCAAGACAGTACTTTGCTATTCATGCAGAAGTGTTTTTTCCTCCTGTGTTTAGCTTATCTGGGGGATGTTGACCAGTGGCAGATGAGGTATGATGGTGAATTTTTTATCTATTAAGAACTGGGACTCATTTTATAAGGGAAAAAGCCTCTGGCTGTACAGAACGTATATATGTCTTTTCACTAATCCTTCTGCACTAACACAATTGTGTGCAAAAGGTTGGGGTACTTGGGGGTGAACAGCTCATTTAGCAGATAGTATTAACCTGTAAAAGCCTTCCAAGGCACCTCTTACAAAACTTTGAGTGCATTGGTTTTGCGGTAATAGAAATGGCAAATCTTGACTCAGAGAGGATGAGGTGTGATTGGCTGCTGGAGCAGGACCAGAGATGTTTATTGCTTTGAGACTATTTCCCTGTGTGCCACCTGGTGTCAGCAGAACCTAAGAAACTGAAAACCATTACAGTGGATTAAGGTGGTGTTCATGAAAGTCTCCTTCCCTAAAGAAAAATTACCATTCCAGTGCTAACTGACACCGCTTTTTCTTCGGAGTGTATTTGCTCTAAGTATCTGCACTCTCCAGAGTTCAAAAACTCTGCCGTACATTGCTTTTTCCTGCATATTAACGCAGCGTTTGCGTTGCATGTGTGCAAAGCCCTCAGCCCTGCAGAGAAGCTGCCGGAGGAGCAGCAGCAGCAGCCCTGTGTCACCACGGCCTGCGGGGCACCAGCAGCGTCCGTGCTGCCTTCTGGAAGCTCTGAGCTCCGTGCTTCAGAGCATTTCTGTCGGGTTACAGGACTGCAATTCTGGCAGCCCCAATAGATGTGTGTGTCAAGGCAGGAGGTGGATTTCCTGAGAGCAGGTCAATGCTTACAGTCTTAGCACTGACAAATACCTGCCTGTGGAAACAGGTGGGAGCCTTTTGAATGAAACTAGGCTATGGTCCTACTCACATCGTGTCTACCTGATCTCTTGCAGGGGAGGAGCTTGCCTTTGCTTGTGCACTTTGAATCAGAAAATGAGTATGTTTCTCATTCTGGCATGAGTTTGTTTCTTTGAGGTGCTCTTGCTCCTCAGAAGCCACGCACTGTTTGTTGTACTATGGATTTTTTATTTCTATCTCGTGATAGCTGCAAAGAAGTTCTCTCTAATGGCTTTTCTTTCTTTCTTTGGGGTTAGGGGGACACAAGACAGGACTGTGAAGGGCAAACACAGGTGTTGTCAATGCTAGAATGCATTCACGTTCCAGAAGCTATCCTTTCAGGGGATGCTTCAAAAGGGCAGCCAGCTGGAATGTTTCTCCCCATGGAGAGTTGATTACTGTGTCATGGTCTCTGAGGTTTGCTGCTCCTGAAGCAGGCACAAACAGCAATCAGCCAGCTAACATCACTCCCTGGTGTGCTTTAGGAACAGGAACAGTGTGGGCAACAAGCCAAGGAGCTCCTGGCCAGAGTGGAAAATTTCCAAGGGGTTGATAAACGTCCTTAGAAAAGAAACCTGAACAAACCCCCTGAACCTGCTAGAATGGTTTAAGATATGCTAATACATAGTGAGGACTTGAAGTGGGAGGGAGGGTGGAGCAATGCAGATATTTCTTATGGATTAAAAGGAATAACAATGAGCACTTGAAGTTTTAGGAAATTTATTGGAATGCAGCCAATGGGCTTCAGAAGTTGAAGTATCCACTACAACCAGGAAGTTGTTGTGTGCCTGCTGCAAAACTGCCTCTGTTTCAGAGGAGAAGAGGGAGGTGAGCACCTCTTTTATTCCAGTTAGTTTAGCATACATATATTTTAAACACATCTAACCAAACATTTTATGAATAAATTTCCATTTCCCCACTTGCGTGTTGGGGAAATCCATGTTGTTCTTCTATGAAACTGATCAGAAATATTTCTGATGGTAGGACAAATTGCATTTTTTCCATTATGCTCCAGTGGTGAAAGTATACTGAGCTAGCCAGAATGTTCCTGCAAATAATTACAGTGAAATATAATGTATTATGGATTAAAATCCACAAAGAAAGTTGATCAGAGTATTTAGATTCAGAGAAAAGTCTCTTCTAATAGGAGGTATTATGAAGTCCATAGAGTCATAGGCAGCCACATGCTGATAAGAAAACCATCTTGAAGAGCAGCATAGTGCTTTCTTGCAAGGATAAAAGTGCTGACATTAAAACTGAAACTGTTTCATTTGTATTCAACATGTTTTAGGAAAAATTCTACATGTTTTAGGAAAAAGGATTTCAAATTAGCCCAGAAGCTTTGGCTACAACCCCCTAACTTCAAGTCTTGTTTGCTGTTGTTTGCTTTGGTGTTGGAACTATGGTCTGTGTTGTGTTTTCACTTGTTTTTTCACCTGTGCAAGCTCCAGGACTCTCTCAGGGTGAGCAGGATCTCAGGCTGGGAGAAGCTGTGCTGCTCCTGACGTGGGTACTGGTGTTGGTGATCCTCCAAGCTGCACCAGACAAGGCAGAAAGGTTTTGCCTGTCAATGCCAGGTCAGTCACCATTTCCCCCCCCAGCTATTTCCTACCCGAAATACAATGTGTTTGTAAAGATAAACACAGAATACATTTAATTCCTGATTTGCCTCCTAAGGAAGGTGCCAGATGCACTGCTTTTGAGCACATTTTATCTTGCCTTCCAGCATCCCTTCTTTCCCCATCATCAAGCTGATCAGCTCCTGCTCCTCTGTCCATGTTGAAAAGTGGACCCATCCCCCTGGGGCTCCTGCATAAGCCCAGTTTCCAGCACACCTTGCAAAGTGGGCTTTGTTTTGGTTTTGGAAACGTTTAGAAGGATGTAAAAATGAAATAAAAGATGCTGAGAAGGAAAAAAACCTGTTTGCTTGTGCAGGCATCAATCCCTTTGAGGTCCCAGTGGGGAAATGGGGAGTAAGGGAGAAGGGGAACAGCTGGAAGCTCGAGTGGTATCTGTGAGGCTTTTTCCTTGGGGCAAACCAAGTGGAGTAAAAGATGCCTCAGGTGTGAAGTGGATGTTTCTGCACTGATGGCAGCATGCCCAGCATTACCAAGTGCAAATGCCACAGGAGATTAATTAAATGCACAGAATGGTGTTGCCATGCTGTTGTAAATAGAGTATAAAATACATTGACCTGTAATCTGAGGAGCTCTGAAGTGGAGCCTGTAGCTGATCTCTGTTCATCTCTAAATGTACACGAGGCAGGAATCTGGGCCATCACTCGTTTGCATCTTTCTGGCCTGCTACATTGGAGTAGGACAATATTTCCCTACAGCCATCTGCAGTGGCTGTGCCTCTCTGAAGTGTGATGTCTGAGCTCTGAGGGCCACCCACTGTCCCCTCTCTGCTGCTCCTCTGTTTCACACCAAACCACACTTTGCACCTGCTACAGGAGGCTTCCTACAGAGGCTGAAAACCAGGGGGACTGGTGGCTCCTGGAGACAGGAGGAAGGAGGAAGAACACAGACATCCTGACCCTTGTGCCACACAGCCCCACACAGGCTCTGCCACGGGTCCCCCGTGCAGAATGTGCAGAAGGTGCTGGGGAAGACCTTTTGGGCCATGGCATTATTTGTATGATGATGGTTTTCACTTCCAGCTCGCCAGTGTGGTCATCAGATTCACTTAATTCAGTTTTCTTACGTCACCAGCACCTGGGTAAAGTGGAGGTTTAGTTCTTGAGTGGGGGTTGTCAGAGGATTAATTTAATTAAGCTGAAAATTATGTTTCTGATGGGAAAATCCAGAGACACTGGAGGAACTGCAGCAGCTCTTTGTATTTAGGAAATCTGTCAAACCAGCTTGGATTACTGAATGTAGGTATTTTGTGTCCTCAAAGGAGCAGGGTTTCATACAGCAATTCTCTTTCTGATTGGTTTGAGATTTGCCAGCTTTTCTCCTTCAAGCCAGATCTTGCTGGAAAATGCATATGTGTATATATATATATATATATATATAAACTAAATAAAATTTGTGAATTGGCACTATAAAAGTGCCACTTTAACATTTATATATACGCATATGTCATCTGTATAAATATATGTAATATATAACATATATATACATATGCATCTGTGTCCTGCAGGGTCTTAAAGAGAGAGTAACAAATTTGGACACAAAGAACGTTGGAATACAGTAACATTTGGGGTTACTCTCAACAATCTGTCATGTCCAACCAGGGATACTTAATATTTTCTTATTAAGATCAACCTTGAAGTTACCCTAAACTTTAGACATGAGCAGGCCCAGCAGGTTTTTGCTTCACAGGGTGTGCTAAATTCTGTGTGCTTCTGTTCTTCCAGACTGATTTGATTGTCAAAATCCCCACTCAGAGACAATTTACTTCTGCCCTTGCTGGAGTCCCCTGCAATGTGATTCTTAGCATGGGTGTTTTCCTGAACTGGTACTGCTCATTTCTTGGGACCACTGGCTTCAGTTCACCTCATCTTATCCAATTCTGAAAAAGAATAAAAATATTTTCTGTATAATAAAGCACAGTGTAATAATATTTCGTGAGTCTAGACATGTGTTCTCACCCATAAAAACCCTGTTGACAGAAATCTTGAACAGCCTTTCCAGTAACCAAGTGGAATATCTGGACTATATTTGGGCCCTTTAGGTGTTGCTGTCCAAGCCTCACAGTAAGTGAAGAAAGAGAGCCTGTAGGAGCAGTTTTGCTTCTTCCTTCACCCCAAATTTGTCTCCTTGAGGGGTGCAGGGCACATGGAAGTTTGCAGCATCTTATTTCATGATGTTGTGACAACTCTTTACTGGTCTCTCTGGGAAAGCCTGCAGTGTCTAGAACTCTTACCAGATGAGAAGGATCCCTCACCTCAGCTGGAAGATTTTGCCTTTTTAATCTCTCCTATGGTCCATGAGAGCTTAAATGGATGTGGGGAGTGGGGAGTCTGCCAACCATCCTCAGCTGTTAGTGCTCCTTGTGTTGTTCAGGGCACATCTTTGGAGAAACCCCTGGGGAAGACGACACGGATTCTTATTAGCTTCGTTTTTCTCCCCCCTTTTATCTGGTCCTCTAATTTAGAAGTGTTTGTTTGACAAGAGCCTGTGGTGCTGGAGCACCTGCAGCAGCTCCAGCTGTCAGCAGGAGATGCTCCTGGAAGCAAAACTGAAGGAGGAGAAATGCTGCATCAGGAGTGCTTCACGTCAGGTGATTTCTGGACAGTTCTGCATACACTTGTACTTGCTTTTAATTCTTCACTGATCTTGCAGAGAAATTAAGCTTTCTTGGGTACCTTAGAGAATTCTTGGAGTTACAAGACTTCTTCCAAGCAGATGGTTTTTAACTTCCCTCATAGACTATTTCTGGTGGATTCTTTGCTTCTTGCTTTGGCTGCCAGTACTTCGAATTTTATTTTTTTCTAATGTAAACACTTCTAGTAGTAGTTTGGAGGTTGTTTTTTTTTTTTTTTTTTTTTCCTTCAGACATGTGCTTATATAAACTCCAGAAATGCAGCCCACCACACCAAAACTGTAGTTAGATTTTTACTATTTGAACAGGATTTTGAGATTTTGAGACACTGGAGCATGTCCAGAGAAGGACAACAAAGCTGGTGAAGGATCTAGAGAGCAAATCCTATGAGGAGAGGCTGGGGGTGTTCAGCCTGGAGGGAAGGAGGCTCAAATCCCTGGAAGGAGGGTGTAGCCAGGTGTGGGCTGTCTTCTTCCAGACAACCAGGACAAGGGGACACAGCCTCAGGATGCACCAGGAGAGGTTCAGGTTAAATAAACATCAGGAAAAATTTCTTCATGGAAAGGGTTGTCAAGCATTGGATTGGGCTGCCCAGGGAGATGGTGGAGTCTTCATCCCTGGAAGGGTTCAATAAATGACTGGATGTGACATCCAGTGCTGTGGTTTAATTGGCAGGGTGGTGTTTGGTCAAAGGTTGGGCTTGGTGATCTTGGAGATTTTCTCCAACCTGTGGTTCTGAGGGTTTCTCCTTCTTTTCAGTGATTGCTTTCTGGGGACCTGACAATGAGCAGGTGTTTTTTATATATTGATTTATATCTCAAGTTGCATCAGCAAGAATGTTTTGCACATCCTCTTGAAGGTGAAGGTAAATAAGGAATCTTTTCCATGACCCTGTGCTCACCACCTACGGTGTAAATCAGAACTAAACCCCCCTGTTAATCTGGAGTTTTTCTAGGCAGCATCTGTGTGACCTAAATCGTTACTCCCCACATGCTCAGACCATTACATCCCATGCCGAGGACTAAAAAGCTCCTACAGCTTCAAATTACCTTTTACACCCATCTGATGAAATTCTAATGCATAAGAACACCAGCATTTTCTCATGAGCACACAGAGAGAATGATGTTTAAGTGCTTCTTAAACACCATCAGGTGGTAAGTTCAACGCTAATTCTGGCTGCTTTGCAGGAGTGATTGCCTCTTCTTATTTGCAGTAACTTCCACATTTCAGTGTGAGTGTATTTAAAATAAAGTGCCTTAATTCAGGGGTAAGGAACCAGGTACTGATAAGTTTAGCTGTGATTTCTGCTGCTGTGCCTCCTGAAGGGAGGGGAAGGTGCTTGTCTTTTATCTAATCACTGGTTGCACCTTTATTTGCACCTCAGAGCCTGCAATATTTTGTCCTGTCCCTAAGCAACGCTGCAAAGAATTTGTTTGACACGAAACCCAGTAGAAGTCAGGGAGGGGGTGTGTGTTTGGTTTTTAGACCAGACCACAGACATGGTAACCAGCACTGTGGGATCATTTAGGACAAATTAGTTTTGCCTTGAGGGGGAGGAGCAAAAGAGTTATGATTATTGCAGTAAAAATTTAGTGAAAAAAAAATAATTGAGTCGTGCACTGAATCCTTTAATTATATTTTCTTAATGAGAATGACTTTTTTTTTTCCTGATGGCCTTGAAGATGCTGAAAATGGGCACGCAGGCAATGCACACAGGCATTTTGGCCTGTTCCAGTGAGGATGTTGGATGAAATTCCATGCCCCAAGCTTTGTGTCAGGTAACCTTGGAGTCTACCACCCCATTTTCACGTAATGCCACATTCTGAATGACATTTTGTATAGTTTTTCCATTGTTAGGTGATTTTTTCCTGCCCTATCCTGCCAGCTGTAAGGCAGTCTGAATGCTAATGGACTTGGAATGCACTAAAAGAATGCACTGAGACTACAACAGCAATAATTCTTTAGGTATTATGAATATTGTGTCTATTTATGAGTTCATTTCTTATGTTTGGGAAGGGAAACTGTTAAGAGATTTTTTTGAGAAAGGTTTCTGTTTAATAACTCTTCATAAGTGAGACACATGACCTATTTCCAGAACAGAAATGTATTGGCTTAGTGGTTCTAATAAGGTAATTTGAGTTCCATTTCTATTTATTGGCTAAATGAGCAAATGTGAAAAATGAAATTAAATTTGTCTAATTTGTTCCACCACCATTTTTTCAGGTTATATTTACAGTACTGAATATACTGCATTTTTTTCTGATTTCTGTTTGTAATGTGTGGAAAAAAAAATGGGCTATGTCAGTTCTCCAGTGTTTTTTTAAGGAAAAAATACTTATTTCAGGGATACACAAATCCCTAAAATGAAATAAAAACAAGCCAGGATAAAGGAGCAGCTCAGGAACGTGAGGATAATTTTGAATTACACATTTGTTTGTTGCTGCTCAGTGTGCAAAGCTGGAGAACTGAAGAAATTTTCTACCCCTTGGTAATGATTATCATTCCTTTAGACTTTCACTGATTTATCATCAGATACAATTTTACAGGTTCAGTTGTGCTTTTGGACATTGCAATGTCAAATTTCAGAGTTTTCAATCTGATTTGAGTTGCAAGCAGGTGTGCAAAACCATTTGGAGTAGGAGTAGCAAACCACACGTAACACTCAAGTAGGACTGCAGATAGTAATGAGCCATGAATATGATTTATAGCTCCACTTTTCATATATTTTTTTATTATTAGCAGGCAATATGCCACTAATAATATGTGTCTTTATGAACCCAACAGTCTGTCAGTTGAGGAAGATTATTGGCACGTGAATTAACCACTGGCTCCTCTCCATGGAGGGAGTGATTCTCCTCTGTATTTTGTTATTTTAGTGCAGTTTTAATAGTGCAGCAGAAATACCTAACACCAAAGGATTACATTTTTAATCTTTTATTATTAACTTAATAACAGTGTGAGCACAATGTGCTGGTCTGGAGAACTGTGCAGCCCCAAATGGTGAAAATGCTACTCCTTGAAGATGGGGAAATTCCTCACTACAGAGCAAAGAGCTGCCACGTGTCCCAGCTGTAGATTTCAGGTTGGGAAGTTGCTGCAGAGCTCACCCAGGAATCCCATGACTCGCACCTGACTGGCAGCATTTAGGAGGAAAGGTATTTAATACAGATGAAAAATGTTTAAAACTGCAAAATAATGAGGAGATGCTTGACCTTAACCCTTAGGAAAAAGGGGATCTTTGGCTGAGCTGCCGTTGGAGCCGTGTGTCAGACTGAGGGCTCCTACCAGGCTGATGAGGGTTTTCCTCAAACCCCTTCACCAATGAAGGATGGGCTGGCAAAGTTGTCAGTACCAGAAATGTTTTTGTTTTTTTTAAGTCAAAAGCAGCCTATGCAGCTTTTGCAACAATATGAAGTCTGCAATCTCTGAGCAGCATGAATAAATGAGCAGCAGAGTGTCTCTCCCCCAGCCCTGGCCAGCTGGGGAGGATGCAGGTCAGAGGGGTGAGTCGTGGAATAAGATTATTTTTCTGCTTCAATATCTCAGTGTTCAGAAGAAGGAAATATTAATTTTAGCTGCAGCTCACATGCTCACCTCTAAACTCCAGGGAAGCCTGGATCTAAATGCAAGCCACGGGCACCCAGTATCGCTGTAAAAGGGACTGCTGGATCATATCAAGTATGTGTTTCTGGCTCCAATTAAAACACATTTATTGCTTGGCTACTCAGAATGATGGAAAACAGGGTGTTAGAGGCACCTGAGCCTGTGTGTGCAATGTAATTTACACAGCCAGCCAGAGATGTAAATCAGTGCTGAGGCGCACGTCGTTACGAGAATATTACTGAATAAGAAATGCTGCTCTTCAAAGCAATCTCAGTCATGAGAAAAATAAAAATGAAAATGTAGTTGTTCCATAATGTCTCCCAGATAATTAGTGGCTCCAGATATTTGAAGTGATCTGGAGCTGCCAATACTGGTGCCAGAGGTACAGCTTTGATACCTGGATGTTGTGCGGGGCTGGGGCCACCGAGAGCCAAGCCCTGGCTGCAGCCTCCTCTGGGAAGCTCAGCCCTTTGAAGAGGAGCCTTGTAAAACATTATTGCAGTCTAGATTTTGTGCTTTCAAAAGGCCTTATCAGCCTCATCTCTGTCTTCTGGGAACTTAGCTTGACGCTGTAATTGAGTCAAATTGACTCTTAATTGGTTGGAGTCCATTCAGGAAGGCTAGGCTAGTGCAAAGTCCTGGCTGGCTTTCTCTGAGTGCCATGCTGTGCGCGGAGCCAGAGCTGCCCGGCTGGATGTAAATCCTAAAGCAGCTCAGTCCCTGCATTTGGGATGCAGGGCTCTGTCACTTCACGTGGCACAGCTTGAAGGTGAAATCTAAGCGGGTGGGCGCGGTGTTGTCTGTCCCTGGGCTTAATAAATGTTCTCCTGAAACATGCAGTCCCCCCAGTCTGGATTAATTTAGGATAGTCCTTGTAACACGAGACGTTTATTTGGAGCATTCTTAAGTAATTCAGTTGCAGCACACGAGCAGCACGAGGATGAGCTGCCTTATCTGCTGTCAGGTGGTTTTAATTCAGAGAATTCACTGTGCAGGGCACCTGGTAATCACTAAGTGCTGTGTTGCTTATTTAAATAAGGGCTGCTAATCTCCAAACCTCTTGCCTGGCCGGTCCAATGTGTGCTTTCAAAGGATGGTGCGTGGTAATTAATTACTGTGATCGGGTTTAGTGAGGGGTATAGAAAATCTGAAATAGAGAAGTGAGTGTGTGAAGGCTAAATTCAGTAAAATGCAATTTCAAAAAATTCAGTTGCTTCCCTCTCTATAGGAAGAAAGCCACAAAGAAAAATTACTTATTACCACCTTGGAGAAAAGCATCTTTTTTAAATTCTTATATCAGACATCTTGTATTAGACCCCAGATTTGGTTGAGCAACAACAATAACCTCAAATGCATAGAAAGAGGTCTGAAGATACAGGAGATGAAAGTAAAGGTTAGGAGGGAAGGAAATGGGTTCAGTCAGAGATTGTGTGAGACAAAACAACAGGGTAAAAATACCAGGGTGGTTTTGGTATTTTATCACACAGAAGTAATTGTGTGGTAATGTATAGCTATTTATTACACCTTACAGAATTAAGCTTGTATTTAAAATTATGGAGTATTTGTATTTTCTTCTGGTTTTTATTATCCATGAAAAGATGCTTAGACTTCTATATTTATGAGCTTTTACCAAAATAATTCTAAGCTTTATAATGTTGTTAAGATTATTACTCAGTTACATGAAAAATGCAGGATTTTAAGATTTACTTAGCTTTAAATATTGATTTAAACATTGATTTATTTCAGATACTAATGAGATGTCAAATGTATTTCAGTAAAACTTCTTTTAGCTGAATGTAGCTTTAAAAAGTGCTTACAAGAGTTTGATGTTGTGTTCTTTGCAGTTTACCAGTGACAAGGCAAAATCACCATTTTCTTAAAGAGAGCTGGGCTTGTGGGTCTCTCCCCTGTATATTTTCTGGTCATCACTGAAAAAATTATCTTCTTCTGTTTGAAATCAAACATGAAGTCTCTTAATGTTGAAAGAGGAAAGCAAATTAAAAACTGCACTAGAGTGTGTACAAGAGAACCTTTGATGCAAATCTGTTGGAAAATAGAAAACTAGTAAAGATTTTTTTTTTCACTTAGCACACTTAGTTTCCCATTCGAGAGGAAATCCAGGAATGTTCGTAGATCTAGGCAGGAATGACATGGCTTTTTATCCTACATAACACCCTATCAGTGGCTCATACCCACAGCATTCCCCACTTACCCAGTTAAGCCATCATTAAAAGTTCTTCACACACTCTAAAGAGCTGAAATATAAGTTAGACCAATTCCTGAATTTGTACAAATGCAATCTCTGGTGGAATGAGACTTTGAAACGCTTGTTAATTCTGTATTAAAAAAAAAAAAAAAAGAACCCAAAAGCTAAATCTGCTTAGTCTGAGGGTTTTTTTTTTTTTTTCTCTCTTCTTCTCCAAAAGTGCCTCCCTGCTAGCAGGAGAGTTTGGAATTAGAAGTGGGATAGCAAACTTCTGCAGAGGAAGGTGCTGCCTGAGGCTGAGGCATTCCCCTTGGAAAGCAGGTACATGTTCTTCCAGCCTAACTCCCTTTCAAAAACAAACAGAGGGATATCTGACTGCACCAGCAAGGGTGATGCTGTCAAACTGACTCCAGAATTGCTTCTGATGGTTTACTGTCCTTAGGATCTAAGTCGGGCAAGGATTTGTTAAAAATAGCAAAGCTGTCTGTGTATTGTTTCCTTTATTTTAGTGCTATTGTGTGCGAAATTTGGTGTCAAAACTGTGGAGGAGTGTTTGGCCAAGTGGGCTTTACCCTGTGGATAAGGATGCCCGTATTTCCAGTTTGGAGCTGATGAGCTGGGAGGGATTCCCTCCAGCTGTGACAGAAGCTCTCAGGCCAGGTCCAGGACGCTGCCTGGGCTGCCAGCAGTCTCTCTGGTGGCAAAAACCCCTCTGTGTGCCCCAATTTCCAGAACCTAAGTGGGAAGCAGCTCTTTGTGCTCCTACCCAACAGCAACAGAACATCAAATAACCAACAGGAATTACCCAGAACCCGGGGAGGGACAGAGACAGTTACTGTTGCAGAAAAAAATGGTATTTGGATGCATTTTGCTGGTTGTGGTGTTTATTTTGCACATGTAATGATTAAAGGAGGTATTTTTGGTGCGTGTCCACTTCCAAGTGATGTGTGTGCCTCGTGCTGAGTGCTGTACCAAGTCCCTGAGATGCTGCCACACGAGCCCCAGCACATGTGACAGGGTGATGCTGAGAGCACACACATCAACCCGTGCTCCCAGTACAGCTCCAGGCTTAAATGAGGGAAAAAACTGGGAGATGGGGACATGGTCTTGCTTTTTGGACACTACCTTTGGTGCCCAAAAGGAGCTGGGACTCACTCTGGGACCTGGGGAGAGGAGTTCACACGGGAAAACCCAGGTATGGGCAGGGAATGTAAATGAGAACTGTGCCTCCCTAACGTGATTTCTTCAGCCTCTTGGAAAATCTGGGAGATGACAATGAGCATTATTTGATTACATTTCCTAGACAATATCCCACTGACTTTGTTTATTAGTTTTGGAATTTGATTTGTGTTTACAGCAAAGTGTCTACTCTGCTATCTTAGCACCTAAAATGCAAACAGCAGAAATTATCATAATAAATGTTTACAGCTTATTGTCAATTCTATAATCAAAATGAGGTCAGCCAAAAGGAAAAGATTCAATGGCTCTTTGTCTTCAAATGCCACCCTCCAGAAAAGCAGATTTAGTATACAGAATTTATGATACAATATATGTATTGTTCTTGAAAACCTGTGCTCAAATGCCTTCGGTACTGATTCATATTTAACAAAATTCCTCTTTGAAGGAATTTTTGCTGTTAATGCTATTAGAATTTCTTTGGGATATTATATTTAGTATTAATTTGCATAAATTTTTTGGCATGACAAAGGGGGTTGCCTGGGGAAAATTAATTACCGTTCTTTCTTTGTTTCCACTTCCATTTGAACCTTCACATCTGATTACCTTCTCTCATTGTTTTTACGTGTATGCAAGTTGCCTACCTCTGCACAGGAGCTGTGACAGCCAGCCTGTCACTAACATTTTGGAAGGAAGGTGTTTGAGGAGGAGCAAGGATGTGATGGGCAGCTGAACTGCCCAGGCTTTTGGGAAGCATCCTTGGTAGTTTTACTGGAATTGCAGCAGGTGAGCAGTCCTGCCCGTGCACAGCAGGCTCAGTTTCCAGTGACCAAACACAAAGAGAGGGAGGGGAAGAAAAGGTGACAAGTTTTCCCTTTTTCACTCTCTCGACCAGCAGCGGGCAGGGAGGGCAGCTGCTCTGCTGAGGTGCTGCCTTTCCCACCCCAGCAGGGCTCAGAGCTTGGGCTGAGCTTGGCTCATCACATGGCTGAGCGTGGGAGATCAGAGGTGGAGTGCTCATGCTGGCAAGTTCAGGAACTGGTGTTCACACCTCCAGCTGACATCTGCCCCTGGCGTGCTGAATTTGCTGCCCATTCTGTCTCCTTTACAACAGAAACCACCTTTTTTTCCCACAGATATGGCAGCAAAAGGCAACATAAGGAAACAGTTTTTTTTTTTTCCTAAAAGCTTTTTCTTTGGACCCCTGCAATACTGTAAGATTAAAAAGTTTTGCTTCAAGAAGATGCTGTCTTCTGGCAGCTGTTACTTTGCTCACCATCGTCCTTGTAAGAATGAGTTAATTTTCTTCTCAGCTTGGAGCTTTTTTAGGAAGAGAAGGCTGTGTTTTTAGAGGAAAGACAAAAGGGTGTCTCCCTTGCCTTTGTATTTAGTGTAACTTTTGAGCTGCACAACACTTAAAGTTTGATAAGAAATCTAAAAGTTTCTGTGCAACCCCCAGCTTCTTTTGTGCCTTAAAAGAACTGTTTAGGGACTTGATGTATATGCAGTTGTCTTCAAAGACATATTTCATATTATGACAGGAAATAGCAAGTGTGCAATGGAAGAGTTTGTTTGCAAAAAGCTGAATTCTGCTGCAGTCCAAAGTAAGACTTTCATTTTGGAACACCAAAGATCCTGTAAAACTCATGAATATTAGGATTGAACTGAGTGAAGCAAACATCACTTTAAAAACTTTGATTCATGCTTTTTTGACTGCTGGTATGACTGATTGATGTTGTTTTGTAGAAGCAATGAATAAAGCTGAATGCAGGTCATTAGGGGAGTAGGCTGGAGCCAAGATTTACATTTGGGAGGCTGCTGCCTTTCTTGTTTGAAAACAGCATCAAAACCACAGAAGTGCAATAAGGTTTTAGTGCTTCTTAGAGACTACCATAAGAAATCCCATTTTTGTTGGTTAAGAATGTGCTAAACATTTGCTCTCACTGCCTTAGTCATTAATGAAGATATCATAATTGAAGATTAGGATAATCTTGTCCTAATGTCTCCAGTGAATGACTCTAAAGCTTCCCCTTACACCCTTTCCCAGTCCCTAATTGCTATTACACCAGTGATGACAGGAGCAGTTCTATTTCAAGGTTGAATTGGTGTGGTTTTGTTCATGTTCTGGCCACTTTAAGCAACATCCCCCTCAAGGTATTTAGGTACACCTGAGGATAGGGGCAAATTCTGCACTGTTCCACTGCACACTGTGCATCTGTGTCTCCTGGATTGACCTTCTCAGGTTGTTGAGCTTTTAGAAGCTGAGTTTCCAACCCAATGCTTCCAGGCAGTAGCACTGCAGAAGAGAAGTGACATCAACAAGGCACCCAACCAGAGGCAACCAAACCCAACGTGCATAACAGGAATCGGCAGGAGCTGTGAACAAAATTCCCAGCCCAATGTCACAAAGGATGATATCACACTTGTGGAGCCAACAAAAAGCAAAACGTGTTTCTACTGAAACCCCTTTGAGCACCTCCACCTCTCCACCTGAGTCTGTTAGTCCTTGTGAGCATCCTGAGGATTTTTTTTCAGTTTTCAGCCCTCTTCCTGCAAAAGGTGGTTTGTGTCAGCGAATTTGGGGCTGCACCAGGTTTCTGAATTGAAGCACAGTCTTCACCTTTTTCTTGTTTGCCATCTCCAGCGTCTTCAAAGCTGAGTCCTGACAAGTGACAATGTGATATCCTCCAAAGACAAAGGCTGGCAGGGCCCTCCCCCGTGGGGTTCAACCTGCATTGTGCAAAACAGAGTGAGATCTCATGGAAGAAGTCTGTGTAGCCAGGGAGGGACTGAAGCAAGGAGTGAGTCCGGTCCTGGGGAGGGCTCAGCTGAAGCCTCTGCATTCTGCAGAGGGCTTGCCACACAGAAAGGTCCTTCTGAAGAGCCTGAGTGAACTCAGCCCCGTTAAAATCCAGGGATTGCCACTCATGAGGGGATCTCGGAGCTCATTCCAGGTCCCTCCACAGCAGGGGAAACACAACAAAAGTGAACTCAGAGCTCGAGTGGCTTTCATACCACCACAACCAGTGAGTCTGAAATAGATCAGAGGGGATCAAAAACCAGCAGCATTAACTCCAGGTGACTTCAATGAGCTCTGCTAATTCTAGAAACAGTAAGGAGCTGGGCACTGCTCACAGAATGACAGTGTTTGTAGAAAAAATTAGCAGCTGCTCAGAGGGGAGGGCTAAAGACTAAGGAGAATGGCTGTCCATCCCTTGCACTCTTCTTATCCATTTTCTTCCTAAATGCCAGGTTAATTTAATTTATTTATTTAAAATCTCTTTCTTGACTTTTCATATTTTTCGAGAGGGAAGGCTTTTGAGGCTCAGGGTGGAAACTGTGCTAACCTGCAGCCCACACACCTGCACGAAGCTTTTGGAGCCCAGGGCAGCTGTGCTGAGCCTGTGTGGCAGAAGAGAGCCCGCGGAGCATTTGGCCCGGGGAACACATCTGCTGGGGAAATAACTTCTCCCTTTTCCTTGCTCAGGCAGCTCTGCTGTGAAGGATCACTCTCAGGAAGGTAATCTGCCTTCCAGGTCTGAGCTAAACACGGGCAGGATCCTACTGATTTCCCTGGGAGCTGGATGGGCTCATAAAGGCCCATTTTTAGACATAATTGGCTACTCTCAGCTCTGGTCAGTGCTTTCAAATGCTTGAATTTCATCAAATCGAGAGTGTTTCTGAAGAGGAGATAGTCTTTACTAGTTCTGGCTGCACAATCTTGAACAAATCATGGAGGCAGGAGCCTCCTATTTTATATTTTTTGGTCCCTTTTCAGGAGACATCAATAAACTTTTTGACTTTTCAAGGTGTCAAATGCCTCCCCAGGGTAACAATCCCATGCTTTAAAACCAGGAGAGGATTTTTTTCACTAAGCAGACATTGAGTTTGAAGGACTCTGCCCTGTGCTCCTTGTTGTACATATCTTCAGGTTATAGTGGTAAGGACATGCAAAACCAGAGCACAGGGAGCCTGAAGGAGCGTGGCAGCTGCTCACAGAGGAAAACTGCCCCTGCAAGGTGCCAAGAAATGTCTCTGTGTTAGATTTCTTAGTGGAAAAAGCTAACTGAAAGATCTCAGAGCTACTACTCCTCCAGAGCATGTAAGCAGCACCTAGGAGGGTCCCTGGCTTCTAAAGTCTTGTAGCTGGCTCTTGGCCTTTCTTGTCACAGGGGGGTTAACAGAATTTATGCTCTGTGCCATCAAAACCTCAGAAAACTCGTGTGAAATGTTCGTGTGTCGTGTGTGTTACGTGCACTGAAAAATAACACACCTTGGGATTTGGTATAAGGAAGGAATGGAAACGAGACACCAAGGAAATGGAGACCCTTTTTGACCAGATAAATTTGAAAATTCAAATTGTCCCATGTGGAAAAAAAACCTGATCTGCTTTTAGGAAGAAAAAAAGCCAACCCCAAACCAGAGTGAAACTCTTGCTCTGCTGCACATTCTGGCTCCAATCATGCAATTTCTTTGCAGGTGCCTTTCTTGCCTCCCCTGACTTCAGCAGGGAAAAGCTGCAGCTCCCCAGAGCCTGGGAGAGCCCCTCCACACCCATGCCTGAGCCTCTTTCAGTTCAGCCAGGCCTGTTATGGATTTAGCATCAAGCACATGTTTAAAGTCCCACTGAGGCTTCATTTTGGTATGAATATGAGACCACTGGGGTTTCAGCTTGTGCTAAATTTGCTGCTGGAGTGCCTGGCTGAATGTGTGTTTGAGTTGTGGCCTCTGAAGGAGCATGTTTGTGTAATGCAGTATCCTGATTTGTGAAAAGAGGGACCATGACATTTACTGGGGTGCTGCAGGAGTCAGGGTGATCTTTGTGCATCCTGAACTCCTCCTAAGAACCCCTGCAAGACTTTGGGCTCAAAGACCCCTGTGCTCAGAGTGCTGCTATGTGAAAAAAATCATCCATAAAGTCTTTTTGTTTATCAGAGGCAGGGAGCTCCCATCAGCAAACGATGCATTTAGGAAAGTAACAGAAGACCTAAATTTAAGCAGCATAGCAGTTTTGAAGTAAGCAGGCAGTCTAGACACCTACAGCTGTTACATAAGGATGCATTGAGGACTCATTAATATTTCACTAGCCAATAAAATGTTGTATATTAAAGTATTAAAATGGAATGTTATCCATTTTGTTGCATTGCAATGGGAAACCAACCAGAAGAAGGCATCTCACAGGAAAAAAAACACCAGGGTAGACTTGAAAATTACTGTAGATGTAAAGCTTTGTGGGCTTAAAAAAGATGCTGGGTGGGAGAAGGGGAGCAATTTTCGGGGTCTGTTCTGGGTTTGCAGTCACACCCATTTAAACTATACATTGGAACCTGAGATAAAGCCACAACAGGTGAGTTTTGTGTGTTCACACTGGTTATGGCAGGTCCAGGGGCCTGCTGCTGGCTGTATGCAGAGGTTTGGGAAGCCTTATCCTTCACAAGTCACAAATGTTCTGTTTGCTTCCCAGTCCAACGAGGTTTTGGGAGTGCAGGTGTGAATCTGGGCTAAGGCAGCTGCTGCAGGCTTTGAAGGGGCTGTGCTTGAAGGACCTGGGTGCTGAGCTCGCTCTCCAGACCCTTTCTGTGTGCCTTGGACATGGCAAATATCCTGGGAGAGCTTCGGGCTGTAGTGGGTGGACGTGGCTGGATGCCAGGCACGGCACCCCTGTACCCAGCCCCAAAACCTGCCCACACAGACCACATTCACACAGGGCATGCTCCTTTCCATTGGCAAACACCAGAGCCAAACACAGCAAAAACCTCAGAGAATCAAACCACCGGGAAACACAGGTGAAAACCAACCTCTCTTTTTGGCTTTGGGGTTACAATAAGCAGTGAGGAAGACAAGGCAGCCTTTTAATCAGGGCTGTTCTCAGTAGGGCTTGAAATGCTGTGGGGAGAAAAATGTGTGTCATCAACTCTGAGGCAGAAAAACGGAGGCAGTGCAAATTCTTCCCCTGCCAGGTCTCATCTCAGGCTGTGGGGCTGAGGGATAGGGTGACTCTGGCCGTGCCTCCTTTGGCTGCCCAGGGAACCAGCCTGAGCCTCAGCCCTGCAAACACGACTGCTGGCTGTCAGGAAATTTACATTTGCATTAGCAGTCCAAATTAAATAAATCTAAAAATTAAAACTCTCAATACAGAGAAATTATGGGGTGGATTAGCTGGGATATAATTCTAGTTTTACAGGGGAATGGCTACAGCAAAACCTTCTGGGTTACACATGTGTATGAACTGAGATGGATGCAGGGGTCTGTCAGTCCTTAAAATGAATTTTGGTGGGGTGAGAACCTTGATTATATCTTGAGTTTTGACAATGAATTTCTTTGAAAGAGTGGAAGCATTTATATTATTATTATTATTATTATTATTATTATTATTATTATAGCTCTTGTAAGATGCTTTTCATTAGTGTTTCAGAGTTGTTCTGTAAAGTGCTTGCACAGACAACTAATATTGATTACAATTAAAGTCTCTCTTTTGAATTTGAATTTGAATTTAAGGCATGCCAAAAAGGACAATAGGCTGTGACTTTGTTATTGATACTTTTTTTTTTTTGATGGCTGATATCAGCTTATAGCTGTTTAAGAAATTGATCTCCCAGAGTACATAAATATTTTATATGACTCACAGCCACACTCTGGATAATGTAGAATTAATTTATTTTTGGTTGAATTTTGTATTAATGGAGATAAAGTTGTGTTTGGTTTAATATGCAAACAACTTAAGTAAATGTGCCTATTGTTTAGTTGTATGAGGTATTGATATATTTTTAATTTAACTTTATAACTAATGCCATGCATACATGTGCTCACTTAAAGGCCAGTGTTGTGTCTAAGGCTGTAACAAAGACAAACAAGGCTTTCAACATTTAATTCTGTAGAAGATGTCCCTCAAATGTAATTAAATCTGATCTCACTTACTAGTAGACTAATAATTCATGGAGTTTAGGCATAATCAGGTTATGAACTTTCTTAAAATTTCAGATGATGTGCAAAGGTTAATCTTCATATTAAAGAAGAAAAGCTGGGATAGCTGTATCTCCAACGTGATAATCCAGGTTGCCTAGGATACCATGTTAAAGAGACAGAAAGTTCAGGAGATATATATATATATATATAGAGTCAAACACGACCTGGTATTTATTTAATCCAGAAGATGTATAGATTTTTGTGTGTCCTGTATAGATTTTTGTGTGTCTGAACAACTCGTTATTCTCTCTTGAAAAACACAACGTACAAAACTGAAAATTACCTCAGAGGTACAGCTTTGTGGGCTTTAAAAAAGCAGCTGGGTGGGAGAAGGGGAGCAGTTTTGGGGCTCTGTTCTGGTTTTGGAGCCGCACGCGTTTAAACCGTGCGGCAGGCACGGCGGGGAGAAGGGGCTGGGGAGCTGGGAGGGAAGGGAGAGCGCTGGGAGGCTGCAGCCAGAACTGGCAAACTCCCAGGAGGGCAGAGGGACAGAGGGCATGGCGAGGCTGGGGGCAGCAGCGATGCCTGGCAGAGGAGAGAAGCCTGGTGCAGATAAAGAGAAGTGAAAGCTCTGCCGTGTTGTTTTGGTTATCAAGAGTTTTCTAAAGCCTTCTGAGTTTACATTCTTGTAGAGAACTTTCCCACACAACTTTCTGTAAAGAACCTATTGTTTTGCATTCTTTCATAGAGGTGGAGAAATTTGATGTACAGGTAGTTTGTCCAGTGTCCTTGGAGAGGTGGCACGTTCACCCTCCAACCCACTGGCACCTTTTGAGAACTATAAAAGATTGGAGTCAGAGAAAATAAATGAGTCTCTTCATCGTGACCAAAGCTGTGGTGCGTTGTTTTTCCTTGTGCCATCTGGTGACACTGCCGGATCGGCCGCGTCTCACCAACGGGACAGACCCTGACTGGTGCAGGCTCAGGGTTTATTTTCTGTCTGTACCATACAGGCAAAAAGCAAGAGACACAGGGAAATAACAGCATCCATGCAAACACAGATCAGAGGCAAGGTGGCAGCCCATGCAAAGCCTTTTTCTACATATTCTTTGAACCAATAACATAAGAAAAGGTGTAAGGTCATTATACTCTAACCAATTAGAAAAGGACCCACATGGGTTTAACATTCACAAAAGGACTTCTATAAACCTCAAACAATACACAGTAATTCATTATTTAAGATGGAAACTTTTTCTATCTTTGCAAAGCATATATCTAGGACTTTTCACATCTTGAGCTACCAATAAGTTCTTGTTCTTTCTCGTTCCTTATGATAAATATAAATGTATTCACTTGGTTCTTAAATTCCTTGCTTTCCCCTGAGAAGGGTTAGAAATTCCCCAGCCTTTCTCAGTTTTATGTCCACTTTCTGGGGCCTTTCTGCACTTCCCAAAGTCTTTTACCTGTTTGCATCCCTACGACAGCGATCGCGTGGCTGCCGAGGGCACCGGGGGAGCTCTTCCCATTCCAAAAAACCACAGCCAGCCCTGGGGGACCAGCCAGGGAGCTCTTCCCTCACCAAAAAACCACAGCCAGCCCTGGGGGACCAGCCAGGGAGCTCTTCCCACACCAAAAAACCACAGCCAGCCCTGGGGGACCAGCCAGGGAGCTCTTCCTTCACCAAAAAACCACAGCCAGCCCTGGGGGACCAGCCAGGGAGCTCTTCCCATGCCAAAAAACCACAGCCAGCCCTGGGGGACCAGCCAGGGAGCTCTTCCCATGCCAGAAACCACAGCCAGCCCTGGAGGACCAGCCAGGGAGCTCTTCCTTCACCAAAAAACCACAGCCAGCCCTGGGGGACCAGCCAGGGAGCTCTTCCCATGCCAGAAACCACAGCCAGCCCGGGGGGACCAGCTGGCTCTCGGGAGAGAGGGATTGGGGTTCCGGGTCATTGCCAGGCTGGGTGCCCACAAGCAAAACCCTTCTAGCCCCAGGGCATCGTAAGCGGGGTTCTCTGCTCTGCTGTTTCACCCAGCAACTCCTCTCCTCTGAAAAATGCGTGTTTTGTGACTTTGCAAATATTAAATTGGATGCTGTAGGTATTGTGGAGGGTTATTTTGTAATGCTGTATTAATCCTTTTTAAGTAGTGTGTTAAATAGAGTTTTGGGTTACAACATAATGTTAAAATAGGAACTCTGCGATGTAAGATATTTTTTACTGGCTCAAGAAAAGGGATAAGATAATCAAGAAACTCTTTGCACATAAAGAGTTACAGCCTCCTTATCAGAAAAGACAAACATCCTTCCACCTCCTCTCCATCTTTATGGAACCACCAGGATTAAGGGGAAGACGTTGACAAAAACCAGAAAAGTTCTTAATTTGCAAGGAATTTCTGCACCCTGTATGAGATGTATGAATATGCAACAGGCTGTTGCTTTTAAGGGTTATTCCTTTGTTCACAAGGCATGGTTTTGGCAGCTCAGTGCCCAAAAACATCTGGATGTCTGTAATTCTTTGCTTTTCATTGGCTCGTAGTGTCCTAATCCTCATTGTCCACATTTTTATTACTCTAATTTTATTACTATTTTTATAACTATTTTATTACTAATAACTTTTAAGATTTTAAACAAGTGATTGGTGTTTTTCACATCGCTGCTCTTAGAAATCGTTGGCTTTGGAAACATCTTTCCACCGTGGATTGGATTGAATATATCCAAGCAAGTCCCCAGTGAAAAAGAAAGCAGGGTTTGCTCAGCTAAGCAACAAATAGGTCTTTCATTAGAAATGCAAAATTGACGTGAGAGAAGTAATACACACTGCAACAAAAAGAATTATCTTTGGGATACTTGCCTGAAATAGCAGCATGCTTAGTGTCTTAACAGAGGGGAAAATGGCTTTGCAGTAGTGAATCTCAGCTCTGACAGCTCTTGCCCTGTGTGTTACAGAAATCCCACTGTTTCTTTAGCATGCAGTGTAAATTTGCAGGAGCTGGGCCACGAGAAACACCAGTGCAGCCCTGTCTGGGGTCTCCAGTTGTTCTTGGGGGCCTTGGCCTGGAATTCCTCTGGCTGTGTTTGTATTTTTGCAGGAATATGTGGACATTAATCCCTGAAGAGGGTGATGCTCAGACTTTCCCACAAACCAGCTTTAGAGGGTTCCCTGTTCTGCACGCAGATCTTAGCAGTGCCAACACAACATGTTGTCTTCCTCTGCTGCTGAGAATGATTTTAACCATCCAGTCACCAGTGTGCTTTTCTAGAAACAATTTATTTTTGCTGACTTTGTTGATCTGTTGGGTGTGTCCCCCACCATATTTTTTTTTCCCCCATACTTTTAGGCCAGCCATTATTTCTGCCTGCAGCCTGCTGCTGACTGAAGCTGGCAGCACTCAGCCCTGGCTGCTCAGTGCTCAGAAGGGGCTTTGTCTGCACCTGTGTCAGCCCTGTGAATTCAAGGCTGCTGGGTTATGTTGGCTGAGCTCTGCTGCCTCTGCAGACTGGGGCAAAGCTGATGCTTTTCAAGCAGGAGTGAGGTAGTTCTGATACTCTGCTTGAAAAGCCTCGGCAGCATCTGAGAGTCCTGCACCAGGGGTCTGGAACTTCACTCCTGAACACGGCAAGATCCTGCTGCAGTGACAGGATGTTTGGAAATAATAACAAAATAAAGCTGTGTCTACTCCAAAGGGACAAAACTTACAGCCCCATGCTGGGCTTTGGCTACTCCTCTGCAATTTTAGAGCAAAAGCCACTCATTTGCTGAGGAAAGTAATAAAGAGAAGGTGCTCTGACACTGTAATGTTGGTCATTTGCTGCAGACTGCACTTGGCTAACTGCACTTTCCAGTTTCTTGCTGAGGTAGCTGGAAAGGCAGGTGATGGCAGTGAAATGTGCCCTGGCATGCCTGGAAGGGAATTTGGGTGAAACATTTAAAGCCATTTATCTCTGAGCCCAGAAAGCTGAGGTTCTCAGGTCAGCTAAGCCACCAAGTGATGAGACAGTTTAGCACCAAATCCCTGTGCTCTAATTTAATGTGGAGCCTTATCTCAGCGTGGAGCCTGGTCCCACTCCTTTCCCAAGGAGCACAGGGTTATTACTCAGGATATCTCCTGGGGAGGGCGTGGAGAACAGCTTCCCCAGGCAGGGCAGTGTCAGCAATGAGCTCCTCGCTGTTTTCTCTCCTCTCTCTGAGGGTGCTGCTGCCATGGGCTGAATCAGTTGTTCAGGTTACATGGATTAGTGATTGATTGATTAATTAATTAATCCCTTACTGACAGTCCAGGAGGTCACCAAAAGCCACAGTCCTGTCCCATCTGAAAAACTTGCTCAAATACCAATTTAAGGGATAAGGTTTATTTTCTTAGCAGTTTCTGTCAGAGAAGGTTGAGGCAGGAGGGGTGCAGAGAAGAAACCTCCCCAGAGACTTAGGATGGAAACAGAATGAAGAACAATCCCTGCAGACATCTTTATAGGAGAGTCATGGCACAAAGTTACTCTGGCATGTTAGCAAATGCACCTGTGTCCTACACCTTGTGCAGGGGAGATGTATTTTGGGGCCTGCAGCTTCTTCTTTTAACTTTTTTTTTTCTTTTTTTTTTTTTTTTCTTTTGCTTGGCCATCCTTGCTTTAGAAACTTTTGCAGTTAACTGTCACCCAGAGCAGCCTTAGCAGAGGACACACATCCTGTTGTTTTTCTGGCTTTCAGAGGTAACAGCTTCTGCAAACTGCCTGTTGGCATTTCATCCTCTGACTTCAGCGCTCACAAGGAAATTTTAATCCGAATCATTTCTAAATCCCAAATAATAGCAAGGGAAAGCTGTATCAGGGCTGTGTTTGCTTTCTGAAGCTCACTGCTCAATGTCTTGGACTGAGTTTTAAATATGCAGAAATCAGGGATGCTGGTGGTGCCTTAGACTGACCATGTGTCTGGAGTGCAGGGTGAGTTGTCTCTGAGGAACACAACTCCATGAGAGAGTGGCCAGGAGCAGCCATGAGTAACTGCTTGGATGTGTTTCTGGACTGAAATGTTTACAGATATCTCTATATAATGACATTCTAATATTCCATTCTAATGACATTCTGTACAGAAAAAGAGTATGCAGTAAATAATTTTGAAGTAACAAGTACTTCAAACCCAGCTATTGTGTTGGTTCTTAGAAGCACAAAAACGCTCTCTTGTTTGTGCTGGCTTATCTTCTTTAAACTGTAGATGTTTATGGAGTGACCATCTGTGGCAAGAAACATGTTTCTCATCTTGTCAATTCTTTTCTTCCTGGCCTCTCAGAGCGAGGATTTCAGAACCCTTATGCTTGGCAGGTTCTTGAATTTGCTATGCTTCTTTTTGTGCCTGGAACTGCATTTTTAATGCCTTGGCAGATGGCATCCAAACAAGTGTGAGTTCTACACTCATGGTCCCCCTGGTGCCTGCTGGGGCATTTATTCTGAGGAGCACTTTTGTCCCCAGTTACACCACAGTGCAGGGCTCTTTTACCCTCTTTCCCCAGCAGTAGTGAATTTTGCAGTGTTAGGTACATTGCACAATTTGGAGCAAGGTGGAAAGATCTTCCACTGACCTTCGGAATTGTGCCTGACCATTTACATTTCTTTTTCTCCTCCTCTGAGGAAGGAGCCCTTGTTCCTCATTGTTGGCAAGTTCAGGACTGGGAGGGTAATTGAATCTGACCAGTCTGCATTTATGAAGTAGCAGTAGCAAGAATAATGTGCAACCTTATGTAATTGTGTTACAATTTTTAGGATGGTGGAGGAAATAAAGGGAGGTCTGAATAACCCTTACTCTGGTGTGGGTACAGCTGAGCTGTTGATCTCCATTGCCCACAGGAAAGGACAGCTGGCCTAAAAAGCAGTGACTTCTATGAACCAGAGTCAGATTTGGCAATGCCTAGAAGTGAGCAGCATTCAAGTGCAGCTTTTGAATTGCTGGATTGTCACAAAAGGAGGTATTGATTGTTGGATGATTATGCTGAATCAGAACAATGTCGACTAATGTAAGAATCTGTTTGCTAGCTGTTAGGAAATGCTGGGTTGTACTTGAAGTGAGCATTTATGTTGATTTAACACTTATTTTCTAGTAGTTTGCCCCCACAGCAGCCAGAAATGTATCAGCTGGGTTTTTTTCTTCCCTTAAATTATATCAGGCAAACTGTATAGGGTACTAAGCAGCATTTGCCTCTTCTCCATGAGTTATTCCAAGACTTGAAATGTCTAGAAACCAGAAGATTAAAATATCTGGGCCTGCCTTTTCACTTGCAGGGCCCTCTCCAGTGGGTTTTGGGGGGTCTGTTAGACCTGTCAGATCCCATAGATCCTGGCAGCTGCAGTGCATTGACTCCTGTTCCCAGTGATGGGGGACACTGCCCTGGCAGTGCAGCAGCGTTCTGTCCTCAGCTGCTGCTTTCCCTCGAGTGTATTTAGAGTGCCAGCATGGGGAGAATTAGCCTCTAGAGCCATATTTGCAGGCCCAATTTAATCTGAAAAATAAGTCAGGAAATTTGCAGAAAAACTCCAGTGCTCAGAGGGAGGAAGAGGAAAATCCACGATGCCATAATGTTAAAGCAAGTTGCAGTTCTTTCCAAGGGGAAAGGGATTTTTACAGTGCCTATGTAGGCACTGTGTAAAATTCAGATACAATTAGTAGAAAGTGGTCTTTAAAACCTCACCAGCATTCTAGTATTTTGAATTACTTCTCTCCAACCTTTATTACCTTCAGTAGTGCCAGTGCTGGAATTAACTCCTTGGGCTCTGAGCACGCAACAATGATCAGGGAGGTTGTAGGGAGGCTTAGCTGATAGAAAAAGTTGGTGTATGGCATAAAATTCCCTTGCTTCCTGACAGACTGGAGTGTGCACAAATGGCCAGTTCAGAAGGCTCTGTGCAGGCTAAGGAAATGGGAATGAACAAGAGCAAATATGACTTGGGCTCTTCTGACAGCATGTTTCTTTTTAGGAGTTCTTGACATCCAGTTGCTCTGTGATTGCTGTGCTTGTGTTGCCCTTGCCAGCCTCTGGCTATGCAGCTCTGTCTTCTCCTGGGTGAAAAGCTTGCTCCCATCATCCCTGTCCACTGCCTGTGCTCCTCATGGAACACAGGGAGAAATTCATCCCATTTTCCTTTGCAGTATCCTCTGGAATACTGGAAGGCTCTTTCACAGCTCTCTTCTGCCTTCCTGACATTAGACCCCAGGTCCATTAATCCTCTGATTAATCCCATGAGACCATGTTTCCTAAAACCTTGATCTCTCTTTGTTGGAGTCTCTGGATGCTTTCTCATTAGTGTGTATCTTTTGTGAAGGGTGAGCCTCAGAAACAAACACTATTTGAGCTGAGAATTAGCAGGAGACTCTAGGCTTGACTCAGAGCAGTTTTTCCATCAGCCATCAGTAATTTGGTGGAGACTCCCCTCTGTGAGGCTGTTGATGGGCACATCAGGTGAGAGGCTGTGGGGACTGTCTTGGAGTGGGAATTGAAATTGAACCCTTCAGTTAGAATAATATTTCATTTTTAAATTAAATGTATTAATTTTTACTTATTTCAGTTTATTCTATGCTTACTCCATGGTGTTTTAGCTCAAGGGATGTTTTGATGTGTGTCTGCTGTGTGTACTGGGGAGGAAAAGATAAAATTGAGTGAGTAGTCAGAATTTCTGCAAATCTCTTCACCTGTGAAAAGCAATTGCTAAAAATGCTTTTCAGTGCTCCCTTTGTAGTCTTGCAAAGAGCAGGCTGATACAGCAATATCTGCATCTCCAGGAGGCATGATGATTTTCTTATGAAAGAGTAAATCAGAAGAAATGCAATTTGTCAGCTTGCCCCCTGAAGCTGGAGTGGGGTAATTTATTATCAGGTGGCTTGGCACTCTGTGCTCTTGGAGAAACAGAGCTGCCTTCCCTCCAGTTTTCCCAGTCCTGGCTGTTTCAGTGGATGTGCTCCCCGTTTGTGTTAGGGCAGGAGCAGACCAGCTCCTTGCTTGCCAGTGCCTGCATTCCTTGTTTTCCTGTCAAGTCAGATGCCAGCCTCATTGTGGCAGGGAGGAGGAGGGTGCTTTTCCTGAAATGCCATTTCACTGGGTGTATCCATTCCCTCTGCAGTAAAGAATTGTTCTGTTTGGCAGTGACTTTACACAGCAGCCTGATGTGGAGCTGTCTGTGATTCCGTGGTGCTGTGCTCTGCTCCCAACGTGACACCCATGATATCCAGCTCATTTGAATTACAGGGATTGCTGTGGCATTCAGCCTTGCACAGAATTAGCTCCTTTCTTAGTTCAGAAATCACTTCTATCACAGAGTGCAGAGCTGCCTGGCACAGTTTTATCCACTGTATCTGAATAATAGCCCAGAGACTGCTGCACTTCAGATCTGCAGAAATTCTTGCTGAGCAGTGAAGTGTCATTCTTGCACTTAGCATATTTTCCCACTGTCATTAGTTTATGTCCTATTGAAATGAGATATCAGAATGCTGGAAGTTATTATGTGTCTGGCCTGACAGCTCCTGTAGGTTTCCAGCATGTGGGAGGTTTCTTGGTACAGGCACTGCTTTGCTTTGTGTGCTTATTTTCATTTGTAAACAGAGAGCTGACTTTTCTGGCTGATCCATCCCAGGTTTAACTGGAAAACTTGATAATAGTGTTCATAATAAGGGCTAGATATGCTTCCCAGATGGATTTTGTAGTTCTTTTTTCACCTTTTCTTTCCCTACACAAAATGACTTAATGGGACCCCCTCTATTAATGTTCAGCAGCCAAACCTTCAAGTGAGAGCTCTCAGATTCTCACTGTAGCTCAGCCCAGCTCTGAGAATTCATGCAGTAAACAAATTCCTTCTTTGTCTCTTGCTGGTTTCTTTTTTTTCCCCTCCAGAGAGTGCACTTAGCCTGTTTGCTGTCACTTTGAAATGTCAGAGTTGCCATTTGGACATTACTTTGCAGGAGAACAATGACAGGTCAAGAAAAACCCACAGGTCTTAAAGAAGTGGAGCTCTGGTACAGTCCAGTGTTTCTCAATATCTAAATGGCATTAGGTACCAACTGAGACAAAGATATAAATTTCACAGTAACAAAGAGGAAACGGGTGAGCCAGATTGTGCTGTGCCATCTCACCCATTTCAAGGTTTTTTTTTTTTTAATTTTTTTTTTTATTCTGCATTCAGATTGAAGTGTAATTCATGGCGTGGATATTAACAGTTGTCAGTAATTCAGAATTTCTCTGAAAGTTGTTACTGTAAATGCCTACTTCTGCTTTTTGACTAGGATAGACCCTCCCCTAACCTGGACAGGCTAATGAACATATAATTGGTGCAATTTTAACACAGATTCATAGGGTTGGAAATGACCTTAATGATCATCGAATTCCAACCCCTCTGCCATGGGCAGGATGGGTGTTCCTGTCACTTCTTTTTAGCTCTATCCAATACCTTTGGAAGTGGTGCTGCTTGCTGGTCTACATACAGATTGATTCTCTGCTGTGACCTGCAGATGATGTGCCCTGCTTGTGCTGCTTAAACATCCTGTTGGGGACAAAAGGAGTTTTCTATCTTTTTCAAAGGTCAGATGAATTTACTTCCTGAAATTAAGGTTAAGTTTAAGTGCAGCCCACCTGAATATTCACAAGGGCTGAACTAAGACCTCTAGAGGAGGGGGTTATAATCTCTGTAGGAGCTGTAAACCCCGGGGATGTTTGCTTCTGCAAAGGGAATGCAATTTTCTGGAAAGCTCACTGCTGACTTTGAGGCACCCCTCTGGCCTTGCCTGTGGGGGAGCTCCTTCATAAGGTGTGGGGTGAGCTGGGAGCCAAGGGAGACCCCAGAGGCTCCAGTGGCCCCACAGGGCTTGGGCAGAGCAGGGAGCTGGCACCGGGGTCCAGCAGCTCAGAGAGGAGCCACCCTGGGGCCATCCTGGCCATCAGCAGCAGGACAGAAGGACAGAGACAGGAGAGGACAGAAGGTAGGGTGGGGATGGGGGATGGATGGCTACAAAGAGGTCCAGAGGCTGTGCAGGGAGACAGGGGTGAAAACAATGACACAGCTCAGGGGAGGAGCGGGAGTGCAGCCCAAATTTACCCAGAGCTTTTGCACCGTGGCCAAAGGTTTGGCTGGGGAGCCCAGGTGAGGATGGTCAGGGTGATTGAGAGCCTTTGAGAGCACTCAGGGCTCTGACACTGTTTCATTATGCTCTGTGTGTGTCTCTCTGTGTGTAGGGAAATGTTTTCATTAGGTCAATTAATTGTGATTGACTTTCTGATTGCATTTAGGAAAAGACAATTAATTTAGAAAGGCCTGAAGAGCCACAGGCTGTTTCTCCTGGTGTGGTGCACAGGGAGCAGGGATCTCCTGCTGCCCAGCTCCCAGGTGCCTCCTTGCCCAGCTCCCGTGGGTCAGCTGCTGGCTGCAGCCACCAAACTCCCTGGCTGGCACCAGGAGCATCAGCGAGGTGAGTGCTGGGACCAGGCAGAACAAGAGATTCAGAGTGAAGCTGTTTGAAAGAAACAGCACCGGAGCAGAGTGAAGGCACAGTGTTTAAAGACAGGTGGAAAAAGCAGAGAGTATTGAGTGCAGAAGTGTTAATTTGGCTAGTAAGGACAGTGGGTGTGTCTTATACTGGTTCTTTGATTTGTTTGCAATTACAAGCTCTGGTTAACAATTCTGGGTTATTTTGCACAATCTGAACCATGGGCTCTCCTTTGGCCTGTGTGGAGTCTGATGGAATAAGAATTTGTGTCATCCAAAGGCATTTCCAACAAATAAGTACAAGCAAGGAAGGAACAAAGCCATGATGGTTATCAGTGGTACAATGTAATTTCTCCTGCAAATAATTACTGGTTTCCACCTACTTCTCATAGGGCTTGAACTAAATGCTGTGTTAGCCAGCTGCAGGCAGAGTTCAAGAGATTAGTGCTTATGCAGCTAGCTCTGGAGGGAAGGAGCCACAACAAGGCCCAAAGGCAGTGCAAAGGAAAGAATTTTGGGATTGTGTTGCCACAAACACTTGACATGAGCAGTTTGGGTTGATTCCCAAAAGAATGGCTCTTGCAGATTATTGCCAGCTTCCCTTTTCCTTGGTTTGTCTGCTGTTTTCAGCAACAGGTGAGGTGCTGTTTCTCCTTTTGCACAGTCACTGCCACGCAGGTTACTGCTTGTTTTCAGCTCCCAAATAATATCTGCTGAACCTTGCTGACACTCTAACATCTTACAGGGGTGCTGGCAATGTGTGAGGAAGGAGACAAGCCCCAAGCTTTGCTGCTGAAGGGATGGTGTTTGCTGCAAAAGCAGGGAGCAGAGAAAAGGTGCAGCAAAGAAGCAGCAAAGATGAGCATTTAGCATAAAATAAATGAAGTTTAGCTGATGCAGTTACGAAACTCTCAGAAGCAGGGTTATGTTGAGGGTTTCAGGACGCACACGAGGTGCTCCATGTCAGTGTCACAGCCAGGTGTGACAGGCAGGGTAAATATTGCCCAAGAATCCAGCAGTACCTGTGTGGCCACGGAGGGCTTTGTTTGGAAATGGCACTGCACCTCCAGCATGGATCAAGAGTTGTGAACACTTGAATTAACCTGGGAAAGAGCAGAATACTGCGGGAGCTTGGGAGTTACTTTGGACTCTTGGGTAAACACCGTTTAGACTTGTGTAAATTTGTAGGGGATATTTTGGCAAAAGCATTGTTTACCCAAGTTAATATGTGCTTTATTTTGCTGCGTGCTCCATATGTATTTGATCAGTCAGCACACTGTGTACTTAGGCTCTACCTCTGATGGTTTCAAGACATCCACACCACTGGATGCAGTACATTTTCAGTTTAACTCAGATTTAAGACAGTGTTACTGGATTGGCATCACCTAACAGGAGTAATTTTGAGTGGCAGATTGCCTGACCCATTTCTCCCTAGAGTCAGGAGAGGCTCCTTAGATGTTTAATCCATTGGGCCAAGGCATCTCTGCTGATAGAGAGAGAAGTAAATATACCTAGGGTAATGGTTTTCCTTTTCTAAAATGTGTTATTTGCTGGGTGCTTGTTAAATAGCTTGTGCTGGTATTTCTGAGGGGTGCTGCTCTTTTGCTCTGTTTTTCCTGGAAATACATTTCCTACTGATGGCCCTTGGATCCTCCTGGGAGCCAGGAGCAGTCTGTTTCATGCCCAGTAAATATTCTTGGCAGCCTAAAACTCACTAGAGCCATTTGTCTTGCAAGACAACCTTGACAAGCCATCCATGAATATAGCTTAGTAATTATTAATTACAGGTCAGGAAGAGGTGGGGAATAATGGAGAAGCTCTCACTTTGTTTTGTTGTGGTTGTTGTTTGTTTTTGTTTTGTCGTGTTTATGCCAGGGAATTGGAGAATAAGGAACCCAAAAATAGTCCTGGTCTGTGGCGTCCTTCAGCTTGTCCCACCCCTGGCTATTCAATCCTCTTATCCATCCAAAAAGGCATTATTTTTCCTTCCAAAGAAGTTTGTAAAGTGTCAGTTTTCTCCCGGTTTTGTGAGAAGTTGCCTGGGAAAGGCTTAGCAATTTGTGATTGGACTGAATTGTTTTCATTTACTCCAAGTTCCTTGAGGTTCCTTCTTCACCCAGCTACTGATTTCAGAGCTTGCTTGTCCTTGTCCCTCTCAGATAGTCCCATTGGCTTATTTATTTATTTTTTTTTTTCTGCATTTATTCCTCTCTTCGTTGGTTTTTGGAGTGATTGTGATGGGACTGGAATGAGGGCTGGTGGGCACAGGAGACTTCTTTGAACGACTGTGCTTTGTCAGGATTTATTGCTTTTCAAGCATTGTGTGCATGTGAGGGATAAAAAGGAAATGCTCTGTGGGCCCTTCCACTGCTCCCTTTGCAAAGGGGAGACTTCAGTTCAAAAGGAAAAGGTACATTGAGCCTACAGCTACAGCATCCAGCATTAGCAGGTGATGGCAGGTAGGGAATCAGCACGTGTTTATCTACCATAATTACCAGCTACTAATTTCTACTGTATTAAGCAGTCATATCTTTCTTTATTCCCTCTGTTGACATGATCAGACAAATCACAGTAGATCTTGTCCTTCCTGCTTAGGGCTGTGTCAATACCCAGCCATCTGCAAAGGTGTGCTCTCTTTCAGGATGTAATTATCTTAAAAAGGACTGTCAGAGCTGCCTCTCAATGAGCCTTCTCGTGTCAGCACCGTGCCTGGCACCGTTCTGGCACTGGAGGTGAGGGCAGCTCTCCCCAGCAGAGGAGCCCTGAGCTGCCCCACCCTGCTCCGAGTGTTTGGAACACCTTTGGGATCATCAGCAACAGCAAAGCTGATCATCCTAAGGTGTTCTTTGACTTTGTGCTCGCTGCTGAGTCTCTGTGGAGTGTCTGTGTGGTGTTTTCAGCACGGGTAAGAGACACCCTGTCGCTGTTGTGTTCAGGATGAATGAAGTGACACCGACTCAGGTGTTCTCAAAGGCAAATGCAAAGTTTATTATACACCACGTTCTTTTTACAGACTGCTCCAATAAAGCCGATTGGTCCTCCATCAACACTGGCTAATTAGGAACAGCACCCTTCTTGTAAACATCTTACAAGTAAGCAACCCATTCAAAACGCCAGCTGCAAAGATTATTTTAATTCTTTCCCCGAGTTTTCTCAAAACTCCCCAGAGCAATGCCTGGGAAAGTTTATCTGACTTTCTCAGATAAAGACCAGACTGTCAGCAACCACAGCACCCAATGCAGGAAAAGAGCCAAATTGAAGCTGGTGTCAGCTAAACAATGGGACAAATCTCACCCTCACAACTCTTTGGCTCGCTGAATTGCAGTGAAAAATTAAGACCTCACAATTCTTATAAAGATTTGTAGGGACGGCATGTTTAGTACAGCGCTGGACGCATGTGAGGGCTCTTTCCCCTTTAAAGGATATATGTGCTTCTGAAAACTCTAGATTTTTTTTTTTTTATTACTTTAGCTAATTTACATATTCATAGAATTTTACAATAGGTTCATGTATATTTATTTTTCTTCATGTATATTTATTTTGCATTACACTTACAGCTAGTTACACTTGTACTCAGTTTTTGTCAGAAAGTACAGAGAGAATTCCTGGGTCACTCTGCGTTGTCTGTTTCAAGGTCTGAGGAGTCTTTTTTATCTCTTGTCTCTTTAGCTTGGAAATTTGTATTCTTTTTCTTTAGCTGGGGCAGTTTTGTTAGTGCTGCAGTTACCACACTAAACAGCATATTTTACTTATGCTAGCAAGCTCAAAGTGGCACATTTCACCTAAATCCAAATGGATTTCTACCCTGTGAAATTTTTACTCTGTCTCACGCGAGAAAACAAAACTGTTCCTTACCTTGACTGACCTGCCAAGCAATGCACTGCATGGCCACTAAAATAGTTCCACAGCCCTGTGAGGCTCAGCAGAGGGGATGGCATGTGCTGGGGCAGTGAGGCACTCGCTGCACTGAGCTGGGAGCTTGGGGACCCCCTGAGCCCCCAGCCCGGCCGGCGAGGGCAGGGCACGCAGCGCGTGTGGGGCCAGTGCTGCTGCAGCTGTGGGGCAGGAGCCAGAGGTGTGGCTCCACGGCACTGACGTGGCTCCAGCTCCCTGCAAACCCCAGCTCTGAGGCAGGCTGGGGTGCTGGAACGGCTTCTTTCAAATGGCTCCTGGAATTCCTGCTTTACAGTGTCACATTGCTTGTCCCCATAGGCTGGAGTCTGTCTGGATGTTCATGCTGTGCCTCTGGAGCTGAGTGGCATTTTACAAAGCCAGTCCTCCAGCCTGGGAAATAAAGGGCAAATAAGCTCCTGTCCTGTGCCTAGTACTTCAGGCAAGGTGAAAGGCCCCATTTATTTTAATTTTGTGGCCCAAATGATACTGCTGGAGATAGCAGCATTAGCCTTTTGATCCAGGGTCTTTGCAGCAAAAGCAGCAGGCTGAAGGGCCCTCTTTATTGGATAATACACTCAGATGCCAGGATCAACCTGCTACCTACCATCAATTTTTTCTTTAATAAAATCTTTCCCTTTTTTATCTTTTGAGTCAATCCAGACTACACCCAGGGGTGCCCTTGAGCTCCTGTGAGTTAAGCCTTCCCTGATAACACCCACCCACCTGATAACTTCCCTCAAACCCTTCAGTCTCTCACTGCAATTTTTTTAAGCTGCAGAACTCCACTTTCCCTACTTTTGAAAAATGGTGATGGGGCCATCAAGGATCTCTTTGGGTTGGCCCAGGGGGGTGAAAGCCGTGGGTAGCCATTTCCCAGGTCCTGCTGGAGGGATTTCCAGTGGGAGGCTGTATTGTAAAATGCAGTTGAACCCAGTGGGGAGAAATGCTGATGTCTGACTCCAGTTCAGAAGGCTGAATGATTTCTTTATTATAACTGTGCTATAATACATTCATATACTATATAAAGGAAGATACTAAAACTACAAACCTACTTGTTCTAACTCCCATATCTCACTAACTCACAACTCGTGACCCTCTCTGAGAGTCCAGCCACAGGTGGGCTGGATTGGCCACCAGGCTCAAACAATCCTCACCAGAGTCCAACCAAGCAATCACCCCAGGGAAACAATTCTCCAAACACATTCCACATGGGAAAAACAAGGAGCAGAAATAGAAATTGTTTTCTCTTTCTTTCTCTCTGTGCACCTCTATGAAAAATCCTGACAGGGAAATGTGCTGCCACAAGGCTGTTAGCCAGGGTTTAGCACCAGCTTCGTTAGCCTGGCTTATTAGCAGAGCAAATGAGCTCCCTTCTGTTCCCCAGGCTGAGGTGGCTGTGCCCCGTGCCTGGCCAAGCCAGGCTTCCCCCCTTCCTCCCCCGAGTGCAGGAATTCGATGTGTGGGGCAAGAAGGGGGCTGAGGGGAGGGGCTGCACTGGTTTTTGGGGCACTGTCCCTGTCCCAGCCTTGCAGTGCTCCCCAGGGCCTCTTGAGCCATGTCACCCCTGGCTGAGCACGCCCCGGGCTCAGGAGCTGTTCTCTGTGGGTGAAAAGGCACAAGGATGCTGCCTTTGTGATTTCCCCCAAGCTTTGAGTTAGAGTAGGGTTTTCCTGTTCTGGTGTCCCTAAATCCCAGTGCCAAGAAATTGTTTTCAATTGGTACTTTTAAAAAAAAAGACAATGCGATTATTTTTGCCTCTTTTTTATAACTTAACACCAATATCTATGTTTAATTCTTTAATGATATCTATTATGGGGGACCCTAAAGCCTGTTTTTCATGCTACTTAATCTTGCTGTTTCATCTCATATTGGGTATTGGGCCTCACAGCATCTCATAAATCAGATTAGGTGGAAACAAATACAAAGATGGAAATGTCCTGGATTTCAGTCTTGTTCTGCCTCAGACTTAATTTATAAATCTGTTCTTGTTAATAGCATAGATGTTGACAGCTCTGTATTTTAATTATATTAATTTAGCATTGTTTATTTACATTTAAAGCAGAAACTATCAAACCCCAAATGGAGCTAAATGTTATCATGTGTGAAATTTATAATTTATTGAATTATAAGTTTTCATTGACCTTAACCTGGGCTTGTAACTGCAGTTTTATCTGTTCTTACACCAGCTCTCATTAGTTACTCAGCTTGTCATTTGTATAATACTGTTGATTATCTTTGCTTCTTGAAAGGATTCAGGTAATAAATAAATTTCTTTGCATACAAAGAAATAGATTAAATGTTTCTTTAGCACAGAGGATGTTTATTTTAAGAATGTATGCATACTGCCCTTGGTGTATCTCATCCTTTGCTTTACTGCCCCTCCTGAAAGCTGAGTAAAACTGTTCTGAATCAGATTTTAAAAATTCATTTATTTGAGGAAAGTGGTGGGAGAAATGTGCTCAGAAATAAAGCCATTTCAATGTGATTAACTGCAGAATAGTTAAAGTATTATTCAGGTAATTTTCAAAATTAGATTGTCCAAGTCTGCAAAATGTTTTTTGAACTCCAGCCCCTCGAGCAGAGGGTTGTGAGGGTGTTAAATAAGGTGACACATCTCTGTCCCAGCTGGATCAATATTTGAGTTGCTTTTAGGTCTGCCTGTCACAGAGGAGCAAGCAGATAAATGGTGTGAATTTCTAAGTAATATTCACAATACCAGCTGCCAGGGATGTTGCCTGCTTCTACACACAGCATCTGCTTGAGTGTGAAGCCTGCCCTGCAGAGCTGTGGGGCAGGCAGGAGCTCCTGGTCGCACGGAGCTCCTTCAAAGTGAAGCTGTGACACCTCCAGGGCGTTGCACAGCACGGGGAGATGGGGGTTCCTGTCACCTGGGAACCTTGGCTGCAGTCTGGTAATTAAAAAAAACTTCACAGGGGAAGGAAAGCAAAGGCCTGCTGGAGCTGTGGCTGCTTTCACTGATAATTTGCTAAGATATCAGACCTCGTGTGGTGGCAAAAAAACACCCTTGAAATCTGTGATCTGACCTAATGCTTCATCTCATTTAGGTCAGTCTTGAAAAGTGATGTGTGATGGGGTGGTTTTTTCTTTTTTTTTTTCTTTTTTTTTTTCCTTTTTTGATTGGTTTTATTTGTTTTTCTTTCCCCCCCGTGCTGATTTTTATCACCCCCTTGAGCTGATTTCTGTGGAGAAGGCTCCTGGGCTGGGAGATGGGCAGCACAGGCTTGCTGAGCTCAGGGTGCGTGAGGTGCTGAGAGAGGGCAGAGCGTGGCAGGGACCTGACGAGGCAAATCTCTGCCTGCTGCTGTGAGCCCCCGTGCTGGGGGCTCTCTGCTCTGCAGAGCAGCTGCTTCTTGAGTCTCTTTCCCCCTCTGAGAGCCCAGAGATCTGAGCCTCCCTCTCACAGCACTTAGAAGGACTAGAAACCTTTTCTAGGCAGTGGCAGACCAAAGGGCTGCTAGGAACAGGGAAGAAGAGGAAAGGGACAGGGAGAGGAAGGATTTACTTGCTTGTCATCCTTGGTAGGATGCTGCTGTGTGAAGTTTAGATGTCAGGTGCACAGATTTATATGGATACCTACACCCTGGCAGCTGCCTGAGAGCCTGGGTACCTCTGGTGCCCTGATGAGGTCGTGCATCACATTAAACCCGTGGCATTTGGGCTGGGAAATGTCCCAAAAAACCCTACAAAAACTACATTTATAGCTCCCTGCTTGGGAAATGTGCATCCACCTGAATTTGAAATGTGGGGATTCTCATCTGCATTTCCCCTGACAGGTGACACACAGTGTTGCTTGGAATAGACTCCAAGAGGAATAAAACGTGTTTGGAAGGGAGTAGCTCACAGTCTGGGCTGGGTTTTGGGGTCTGGCACATGTTGCAAGGGGGAAGTGGGTGCTGTCCTTGAGGTTTGATGCCTTGGCTACATCTGTGGAGTGAGGTGAGCTCTGAACCTCTGGCCACCTTGTGCTGAGTTGCTCTGCTCTGACTCCACCTGTCAAAGGAATGCAGGAGAAAAGAGCTGCGGACAGCAAACAGTGGAGCCTGGAAAATCTGCAGGGGAAGGAATGTCAAGTGACACCGTGGGGCACTGCTGGGCTTCCTGCAAACCTCTGCACCTCAAAAATGCTGTCCCTTCATAGCCAGCACTTCTGCAGGCCCAGGGTTTGTGGTGACCTTCCTGCCTGTGTCACCTCTGTCCAGGAGCTAAAACTGAGGTTAGCTGCTGCCTGACAGTGCAGCAGGCTTATCAGTGGAGCATGCATTGAATTATTTTCTTTTAGCAGATTTAAGGCTCGAATCCTGCCTGAGCAGGGCAGGAAGAGGAACATCATCTCCTTGCTGTATCCCCAGGTGCATGGAGGATGCTCTTCTGTTGGGAAATGCTGCTTGTGTGACAGAGGCAGAGATTTCTTCCTGAAAACAGGGGGCTTTTGTGCTTGACAGCCCAATTTGTCATGCTTTACTGAGAAAGAGTGTGTGAAAGAAGGGAAAAAAATTCTGCTTTTCTTTGTCTACTTACATATTAAAAGATTTGTGTTTTTTTTTTTTTTTTTTTTTTTTTTTTTTTTTTTTTTTTTTTTTTTTTTTTTTTTTTTGTCATATAAGCATAAAAACCAGAGTAAACCACTTACAGGCTTACCCAGAAGGCTGTAGCTCTTGGACAGTCATTAGCATCCCATTACTTGTTTTATTCTGTTTGAGCAATTATCTTATCTTACTGGGCCATCAGTTTGGGAGCAATTTCTTGACTCTCAAACTACTATTTCTCTCTTTCAGACACTCACATTGCATGTATCTGATATTTTCAAAGAACCTCTGATGCTAGAAAAGCAGAATAACTTGCTCAGCATTGCACTCTGATTCCTTATAACTGCTGTTTGCATGGAGCACAGCCTCCACAGCCGTGTGCATGAAAAGCTTCTGTACCCTGCATTTTTCACAGGAAGCATTTGGGATGAATTTGCCATAAAGAAAAATGCTGACCAAAGAGATTTTCTGCTCAGTTATTGGGAGGCTTGTGGGATAATTCATAGAATTCTGCAAGACAGTAAAAAAAAATAAATTAGTCATTTTCCTTTCTAATTTTTAAAAACCACATCGGTTTTATGTTTCATTTAATGGCTTCATTAGTCATAGAAACACAGAATGGTTTGGGTTGGAAAGGGACCTGGAAGATCATGTAGTTCCAACATGCCCATGGAACTGCCATTACCTAATGTGAGCCAAACATTTGTTGGAAATAACCGATATTTTTCTCTGATATTATTTATAATGGCTGCATAAAAGAAGAATGCAAAAAAAAAACCCAAGATATTTTAGGGATGAAATAAAAAAGGGTATTTAGTTGATATCTGTGTGACCCACACCAGGCAGGACTAAATAGCAGAGTTTAGGGCTGGTTTGTGCCTTGAGCAGGTCTGTCCTGCTGAGCCTGAAGCCAGCATGAGCACGGCGTGGTGTGGGTATGGAGAGGCTGTGCTAAACATCACCCTTCCTCCTGCAGGGCTACCTTGCAGCAGGTCCTGGGCAGCTCCCCTGAAGGTGCTGGCCCATCCTGGCAGTGGCAGGAGATTCCCCAGGCACAGGTTGCTCCCAACAGGGCACACTTGCCTGGAGGTTCTGGGAGAGGCATGGGTGCTGGGAAATGGGAGCAGGCAGGGGAGGTGTAAGGCAGACCTTGAAGTGATTCATCAAGCTGGGCTTGTGAGGAGAGCAGGTGAGCGAGTTTCTTCTCCTTCCAGGTGAGTAGTGTGACTTTTTTACCCAGAGTGTGCAAATTCTTCTCTGTGATGACTTCTTCTCTGCTTCTTTAGTGCTGCCAACAGGTCCCTCCCAGGTCCGGCTCTCCAGCTGCGGAGATCGGTGGGTGCTGGTGGGATTTGACACTCCTGGCTGTGACAAGGCAGGAGCTGCAGATCTTGCTCAGGCCAAGAACCTGTTGAGATGAAGCCCTGACCACGCAGATCCCTGCCAGGTACCTCTGATAGCAAACTGATGAAGCATTTGGGCATTTCTGTGGAAGTGCAGTGACTCGTTCACCCTTGGCGAGGGGGTTGGAACTATTTTTGAGCTTTAAGGTCCCTCCCAACCCAAACCATTCTATGATTCTGCAGGTGGTGAATAAAGAAGTCAATCCAATTTCTTGGTTTAGGTGTTTGGCTGTGTGTTTTAATTAGGAGCCTTAATCTCATGGCATTTGAGTTGCCTCAGGGGGAAGCAGCAACAGTGGGAATTGACCAGAAGAGGCAGCAGCAGCTGCAGCAACCAAAAAACCCCTAGAAATGCTCCAAAACCCAATTAAAAACCCTTCTAAAATACAAAACCTTGCAATTCTGTCTTTCAATTTTAAATATTGAGTGAAAAAAGTATGTTTTCCACTAGCTCATGTATGTGTCTTAATGTCTAAGAGTGGAGATTGGATCTCTGTTTCTGCATAGCTGTTTTTGGACAAATGTTTTTTGGATTACATCTGAATGAAACCTCTAAAATATGTTTTTGAGAGAGAGCAAGGGGGTGGAAGCGGGGCCAGAGGATGTAAGTTGGACGAGGAGCCCAGCTGGAGTTTGAAATAGGGATTGAAGGCAGCAGCTCACATCCCTTATGTGAGCTCCTGTGCATCCTTTCAGTTGGGGCTGGGCAGGTGCCTTGGGGCCGTGTGGGTGCTGTGCTCTTGTCCCCCAGCAAGGACCCCCTCCCCTCTGCTCCCCGGGACTGTTTTAGCAGCAGCTTTATTCCAGATCCCTGCAACCAGCCCTCCAGCAGGGCGAGGATCCAAGGGGCTGCATGGGACGGGCTGCAGGGATGCTCCTGGATAAGCTCCATGGATAAGGCTCCCAGGCAGGGCTGGGCTCGCTGCACGCTGCCAGCTGGCCTGAGCAAGGGGCAGTCTGGGTGAGATAACATCACTTACTGAGCTGTGCTGGGGATGAGGGGTGGCAGGGCTGGCAGCTGGTGCTCAGGACTGACCTCAATGGCCAGTGCTGCCAAAGGAGACAAATCCTCTTTTTGCCTACTCGTGTTTTATGCTTAGCGTGAGATACAGCGTGGTTTTCCATTTTCGTTTGGGATTTTAGAGGTTTGGCACTGTAAAGGGTGAAACTGCCCAGTTACCTGTTTGCAGCCAGTACTGGTTTTAAAATGCTGACCAGAATTCCGTGCAGCAGCGTTCTCTCTCTTCACTCAGCACTGGATGCAGCTGGTTTTGGGATTCCTGTTCTGCCTGAGGTAGCCTCAGTTATTTCACATTCACGGGCACCAACCTCACTTTAAGATATGTTACCTGCATTTCCCAAACTGCTGTGGTTAAAAAGATGCAATGCTGTGATACCCCATCTATTTGCTAAATCCCATCTGAAACCACCCTTGTTTGCAAGCCATTTTGCTTTCCAGTGCTTCACACCTAAGATGGGAATGAAAATGAGGCAATTTTGGAGGTTTCCATGGCTGATGTCCTGCTGCTAGCAAAGGCTGTGACCCATTCCCTATGTGCCACCTGAGGCAGGAGCATTCAGGTGAGCTCAAAAATGTGTGGTTTTGCCTTGTCAGTCTGTCACCATGTCTGAAAGATTGATAGGGTATGGTCATGAATAAACATATGGCATTTGTGTGGAGTCTCCCTTGAATATAAAGCCATCCAGTAATTCCTGAGATAAAAGAGAAGGGCAGGAGGGGGAAGATGGGAGAGTCAAACCCTGCCTCACACCTAAGAGGTTCTTTCCTTTGGAAGGAAGTCAGCCACCACGTGAATAGAAGCAAAGGCAGGTAATGAAACAGGAAATAGGCCCTTCATCCTGCTCTCCTGGAGGTTTTGTGGCAAATGTGTAATTGCTGTCCATGGAGGGGGGGATCAGCCTGCTGGACCAGCAGCAAAGCCTTCTGATACTTGGGCAATTACAGGCATTGCCATATTCCCAGCACAGGTTTAGCTTTGTGGCTCAGGGAACCAAAAACCTGATTAACAACTTCCCCCCAGACAGCGAGGAATCACGTATTTTTCTCTTATCTGTTTTCCATTTAAAGATAAAAGTGGCAGTAGCTGCTTTTCTCTGTTGCAGCTTGGAGTAGTAGTTTACATAAAATATACAGATTAATACAGGAATAAGGCTCCAAGATGAAATCACCCCACATGTTAACACAGAGGGCTGCTGAGTAATCCCCCACAGGCACACAGATAAGTCTTGCAAGATAACATGGTAACCCTCTGTGTATAAATTCTGACTTTCCTATAAAAATCCATTCTTTTTTCAATTTCCCTGGAGTTTACACACGTGCACTGCCATTGTCTGGAGAGAAGCCCACACAATTGTTTGAGAGGAAATTTTTGGTGCAGGTAAAATGTCCTGTGGTGAGCTTCCCAAAGTCTGCTATGCTTTACTTCCTTTTTATCTTTAGAGTTCAAGTTCTGAACTTTCTGTTCAGCTCTGTCTTCTCCAAGGCTCACTGGTTTTTACAGTTCAAAGATTTAGGGGTTCAGCTGGAGACATTTTTCTGTTGATTCTTCTTTGAAATGCTTTCTTCAGAAGTGTCTGTGTTGCATGCCTGCAGCTGAGAGGCACATACAGTGTGGAAAAAGTCCTGTCCTTAGTCTGGAATGTTGCTGCTTCTTCAAAATCAAGGATGGTTTCCTCATAATACTTTCTTTTAATGTTTCCTTTCATAATGCATGACAGGAAGCTTTCCCTTTTTTTGGTCTTTTTAGGACCACAGCCCTCTCCATTCTACAAATCCTCCCCTATTTGCTTTCTAGGAACCTTATGGGGGTGTTTAGGGCTCACCCTTTAATGCTTTCTGGTTTTGCTTTCTAGGCTTCTCCCCCTGCTTTTTGATTTCTTGGAATTTTCCCCAATTTGTAGGAACCCATTCATTTTGCTTTATAGAAATTCTGCTTTTTAGCACTGCTCCTTGGTGCTTTCTGGGACTATTTGATGTTGTCTAGGATTCCTGGGATGCATCTGCAATAATTCTCCACATTTCCTAAGATCACACCAGTTTAATCTCTAAGACATCCCACCCCAGGAACTTTCCAGACTGATATGCTCCCCCCCATGTCTCTGGGGAGCCCCAATGTCTTTTTTCCCTATCCATTTCCTAGGAATGTTGCCATCCTGTGAATTTCTGCTCTGCTTTCCAGCAATTCCTCATTGCTTTCTAGGACTGCCTACATTGAAGGAAGTCCTCTGAACTTTCTAAGAGGAGTTCCTAATTTGCTTTGTAGAAATGCCTTATTTGCTTTCTAGTGGCTTGTCCTTGCTTTTCCAGGGATGGTCCCTTCTGAGGAAATATTGATTTTCTTTCTGGCAATTCCCTGTTTGTCTTTCCAGGTTCCCTCCATATCTGTGCAGGAAATCCCCCAGGTGCTTTCTGTCACTTGCTTTGTTAATAATTCCCCCTTGTCTTCGAGGAAGCCTCCTCTTGATAAATTCAGTCTCGTACCTGGGAATTCTTCTCTGCTTTCAGGGAATTCCCTACTGTGCTTTCAAGGAATTTTCTCTTTTAATTCCAGCAGTTCCCCAGTGCTACCTGGAAAGTCCAGTGTTCTTTCTAGATTTCTAAACCATTTTTCTTTTCTTAGAGGGTTTATTTTGCTCTTCTACTTCCTTTGAATTCTCTGCTGCTGTTGAGAATTCAGTGCTTGCGTTTCTTACAAGTCCTCATGTATTTTCTAATAATTCTCTTCTTCCTTTCTAGGACACATTTTTTTTTTTTAAGCTGCCAAAGTGACACTTCTAAGCAGCTGACCTTAAAACCCTCCTTTAGCTTTCAGAGTTAAAAGTCGATGGTGCTTTTAATAAAAGGTGGCTCAGAGAACAAGTGAAGATTAGGATATCCTCAGTTGCCAATGAAGCAGGTCTCAAAAATCCTTTACAGACAGATTCTCCATGATTTGAACTGGAATTCCTTCCTGCCAATAAAAGTGTGCATGCCATATTGGTTTGGTAAGTACCTCCACCTCCAATTTAACTTGAACCTTAGCCAGGGCTGTCAGATGGTAGAGTTAAGAATGCAGCATTTTTGAACAAAAAGTGGAATCTCCTTTCTCTTCGTGTAGCTGCTTTACACATTAAGAAGGCTCTGCTGGCACAGCAGTGCCAGTCGAGGTGGCAGCTTGGCTTTGGCACAGAGGCAGAACTCTGCAGTGATTAGTGCTCACTGACACCCAGCCCTTTCAGCCTGCATTAATCTTAGCAGGATTTGTGAAATCTGAGCAGCTAATAAACAAGACTATCAAAGAGATACGCCTCAGGGTGGTAACTCTGTAGAAAAGCATAGCATCTCTTAATTTTCCTTTCTGAGGTACAGTGGGATGTTTTCTTGCTGTAGCATGAGGGTCAAATAGAAATTATTCACAAGCCCCAAAAGCAAAATGGAAAAATCTTAGGGCTTTAATGCAATACCAAAATCCACTGGTTTTTCAAAACCTGAACCTCGTAGTACAAAACCATAGCATGTTTAAATGTTTTTCTTTTTTTTTTTTTTTTTTTCCTCTTATTGCTGCAGACATTTAACTTGAAAGCACCAAATGACAGTGAGAAATGTCAAGGTAACTTGTTTGTTGCTTACCTGATGCAATTTAAGTGATGCTGACATCACGCACTGACCACATTGTCAGCTAAAGATAAGTTTTAGTTCATCCACCACTGTCAGCAAAGCATTCCCTTATCATCTTTCCCAGCTATTTGTTTATCATTAAATTATTCAGGCTTCAGCTTGTTTAATCTTTCAGGTCGCTGCTACCAAAAGAGATAAGGAAGTTTATTAAGAGTGCCTGTAGGATGATGTTGGAGGGACAAAGGAGGATGCAGAGTGTTTGTGGAGCTCATCTTTATTCACGGAGCCCTGGAGGGTGATGGGGAAGGGGACCAGGAGTCCCCAGGGCCGGGGGCTCCTGCAGCCGAGCTTAACTCGCTGCTGCTGCTGCCTCAGCTGAGCACCGGGAGGCTCTGCCGGGGCTTGAGCTCTGCCTCAGGGCACTGGTAATGCCCGGGGTGACAGTGCCACTGCTGGGGTGACAGTGCCACTGCCGGGGTGACAGTGCCACTGCCGGGGTGACAGGGGTGACAGTGCCACTGCTGCCGGGGTGACAGTGCCACTGCCGGGGTGACAGTGCCACTGCTGGGGTGACACTGCTGCTGCTGCCAAGGTGACAGTGCCACTGCTGGGGTGACAGTGCCACTGCCGGGGTGACAGTGCCACTGCTGCCGAGGTGACAGTGCCACTGCTGCCAAGGTGACAGTGCCACTGCCGAGGTGACAGTGCCACTGCCGAGGTGACAGTGCCACTGCTGCCGAGGTGACAGTGCCACTGCTGCCGAGGTGACAGTGCCACTGCTGGGGTGACAGTGCCACTGCTGAGGTGACAGTGCCACTGCTGCCGAGGTGACAGTGCCACTGCCGAGGTGACAGTGCCACTGCTGGGGTGACAGTGCCACTGCTGCCAAGGTGACAGTGCCACTGCTGAGGTGACAGTGCCACTGCTGAGGTGACAGTGCACTGCTGCCTCCCTGCAGGGCTTTCCCAGCCACGAGCCTGGGCTCTGTGAGTGATGTTGGTGATGCCCCAGGTTTGGCTTTTCTATTTTTCCAATTCTGTGCTGCTTTAGTGTGTTCACTGCTCCGGTCTGAGCTTCACGTGAGGGGGTGCTGAGCTCTCTGCACAGAGCAGGGAAACAAAACAATTCCTGCTCCAGCTGGGGACAAGGACAAATGATCCAAACCTCAGGCCCAGGGGCATAAAGAATGGCAGAATGAGGAGAGGAAACAAGAAGGATGGGACTTCATAACCTAAAGCTTAATTGGACAATTAACTCCAATATGCAAATGAGCCAGAACCTATAAAAGTGTGAGACCAGTTGTCCATTTTGGGACCATTTTGGGTTTATCTTGGGTGCAGCCTTGGGCTCTTGTGCTGCCCAAGGTGGATCCATGGAGGAGATCCTTTTCATAAATAAATAAATAAATCCCTGCTTTATTCTTGAACTCCATCTAGCCTCTGCTCTAGGGCAGCCTTCACAAGGCATCGTCAGTTCTGAGCAGCACAGCTGGAGCAAAGCAGGCTCTGGTGTTTGCCGGTGGCTGGACTCCAGAAACACAGGCCCCTTGGAATTCGGATCTATTTCATTACAGAGATAGTGGCACGTGCACAGATAGCAAAGCAAATCCAACTACTCTTGTCCATGGTGTAATTGCACCGTGTGTCTCAGTGTTTGTGCCTCCATCCTTTCTTAAAACTTAAATAATAATTAAAAAAAAAAAAACCCTGCAAAATCTTCCAGGCACTTTTGAAATGGTACTTTTCTAGCGCTTTTCAATGCAGACAAAAATGTAAAACATGCATATGTGCAACATAGGAGCTCTGAGATAATTCCTCCCAATTATTTAAAACTGATCTCATGGATTTTGGAACAATGGATAGATTTATTTTGGTATGTTCTTTTTTTACTGTTGCTGCATGGTTTTGAAGAGCATCCAAACAAGCTGCCCACTCAAGGCAATGATGTCTCCCCTGCCTGTTTTCTCTTTTTCTTTTTATTTTTTTTAATCTGCAGCATTTGGCCTATTTCTAGTAGGGTAGAGACAGCTGATCCTTTGGAAGCTTGGGTACTGGACTCTTTCTTTCTTTCTCTCTCTATTCCCCCTGCTGCACAACCCTGTGGAAGAGGGGATAATGTGTTGACACGAGGTTTCCATAGCCAGGTTGTGCAGTGTGTGATGTGATATTCCTGCAATAAATGTGGGCACCTGAATTCTGTTCCCCTAAAGGCAGGTGAGGGAAGCAGCAGTATGAACTAGAACATTTCCCCCCAGTTTAGGAGGAATTTTGGGCTGCCAGCAATTCTTCCTGTCTAAGAGGAGTGTTGCTTCTGGGCACAAAGTGTGAGAATGTCTATTCAATAGGTCAGTGCAAGATCTAACCCTGGTCTGCTTGCCTCTGCCAGAAGAGTAACAAAGGAAACCAAAGAGATTGCCTCAGTGTCAGTATGGTGCTGCCAACCTCAGCCTTTCCCAAACTGCAGGACTAGCTGGAAAGTCAGTACATGGGATGTGGCTTGTTTTGCTTTTCCCCCAAAAGCTACCTCATACCCTGTGGTTAATTTGAATTTTTACCCTTTACTCCACAGTGAGGTTTAAAAACCTAATTAAAAAAAAAACAAAACAAAAGTGAGATTTGCTGATAACAGACCTCAAAGAAAGACACACAGTGTCATGAGATTTGTGATTAAAAGTGGGGTAACATGTTATTGTTAATTTTTCACGTGTATCCCTTTGGGTTTTAAATATACCAGCACCTGTCTAGAAATCTCATTGCTTAGGCTTATTTAATTGAACCCTCTCTTCCTGCCTCCCCATGGCTGATGCTGCCACCTTGTTCACTATCGTGATAGGGAGGGCTGTTAGCAGGCCGTGCACAGGATTAGTGCAAGCCCATTTCTCTGTCCTGCTGCAATTTTAGGTCTTCTAGGTACGGGAAGTAATTTCCTCCTCATCCGTTACTAATGTAAAATCACTGGAAAAGTCAATTTTTAATTAAAAGTGGAGAAACAACAGGACAGCTACACCTTAAGCTGTAATAAGTTTTGGTCACATTTCACCCAGACATCAGCATTTCGTGCTGAGCCCTCAGTGGGTGACATGCCTGAGCAGATCAGCAGTAATTCCACCTAATGAAGTGGGTAATTCAGGTAAGTGGCCAGCCAGACAAGTGAGACATCATTTTTAATTGCCACGAGAAATGTTCGCACCCTTGCATGCATCAGAGGGCTGTGATGGGGACTTTGAGAAGGGAAAACAAGCCCATGGCTTTCTCACAACACCTGGCATTAAAAAAAAAAAAAAACCAGTCAAATAAGATGTCTTTCAAACAGGTGCTAAAGAACATTTGTGCTGAGCTTTCTGTAAAACTCCTGAGGTTTCTCACCTTGCAGGGAAATGGCCCTGGAGAGCTTTGTGGAGACAATGGAGCTTCTGTATGGGAGTGCAAACCATTACACATTAATGGCATAATTTGTCATTAAGTGATTAGTGCAGCACACCCCCGGGTGACAACCAAATGCTTGGCACGTTCCTAGGAGCAGAGATTTCCTGCAGGGTGGCAGGGAGGAAGGAGGGCGAGCAGTGAAGTGTTACCCTGGAGGAAAGCAGCTCCTTGGTATTAAAGCATTATAAACAAATGCCAGCCTCCTGCTTCAGACCAAGGCTGCTTGGGAACCACATCAGACTCCCTTCCTGTGTCAGGTTCTGTGTGTAAATTAAGAATTGATTATAGGGAAAAAGATAAAGCTGAAAATTACTCTGTATGGATCTGAGCACTGCTTGCCAGCAGACAAAATATTTGTTTCGTGTTGAATCAGGTCCCTCAGATCTGGCAACAAAGGACAGAGAACAGCTCTGATGTGGGTTACTGTAATCGTTTGGAATAGTCTTGATGTCCTATTTAAACTATTAATATTCCTAAGGTGGACCCTCAATATCCCTTCCTGCTGAGCCCTTTAACTCTTTTCTCTCTCCAGCAGCTGTGAGTTGACTCAGCAAGGTTCTGAGTTGGGGCTTTGGGGGACTGCAGAGCTCCTGCTGCTGTCACACTGTTGCTGGTGCAAATGATGGGTGGAGGAATGATGGCTGCTGCAATCAGTATTCAAAATGTTTGTCTACAAGCTGAGTGACTCATTAATTACAGGCTATAAAATGCTACATTGCTTCTCCTGTCCGCCTCAATCTAATTTGCAGGCATTTCGCTCAGCCTTCTCCAGACAACACATTGATGCAGAGAGTGAAAAAATACACAGTAAAATCACTGGTTTAGCTCTGCCAAGTTGCTTCATCCTTGAAATGATCCCACAGGCGGAGAGGTAAACTATAAAACTAAAGTAAGGGGATGAATTATTGTGGACAGTTTCTGATGGGTGAGGATTATTTGTCCTTCTTCCCCACACACTTCTTTGCAAGTGGTGTTGCTCTTTCTTCACAGGCAGATAAAACTGGGTTTGATCTTGTTGGTTACTACATGTTGTCAGACAGATCTTTTTATTTTTTGCCTTCAGTGTCTCTGAGGAGGGAGATTCCACAGCATCTCTAGGCAACCTGCTCCACTGCTTGACCACTCACAGTAAAAAGCTGGTTCATGATTTTAGGTGGAATTTCATGTCTTTTAATTTGTGTCCCTTCTGTCTTGTCCTGTCACTGAACACCACTGACAAGAGCCTGCTTCCCTCTTCTCCAGGCTGACCATTCTCAGCTCCCTCAACCTCTTCTTGTATGGGAGATGCTCCAGTTCTTTCCTCATATTTCTAACGCTTTGTTGAAATGACTCCTTGTATATTGTGCTTTTTTCCTTTCTTGTTAAGTCCAAAGAAGCTTATGTGACATGGTTAATTAATGTCTATGAAAGCAGCTGAAAACTGGGGGGGAGATAATTTTTAATATAATTGTTATCTATCAGCCTAATGCATGTCTGCTGTGCAACATGTGAATTAAAAAAGAGTCACAAAGCCAAGTGTGTGTAGCAGTAAATATGGAAGTGAAAGATGATGGTGGGGATAGATGAAAGTCAAGTGTCTGTCATTATTTATAGTCTAGCAGTGTTATTTTCTGAGTGTTTTTGGAGAAAAACTTGGAAGGTAAGGGGGCAGCCAGGGTGATTACTTCAGTTTGAATAACAACAGTACCCAAATGTGCGGCGTAAAATCCCTTTTTGTGATCCTCATCACACTTGGAAAATTATTTGTGTGGCTCCTCGTTGTGATCCTCTTGATCGTGGCGAGCAGCAAGAGACTGAAAGAAGGAGAACAAAGACAGTGCTGGTAAGAAATGGATGAGACAGGAACAGCAGGTAATGAGGAGGAACGCAGCAGATAGGAGGCTTTAGATCATTTAAAGCATAATAGATGAGAAAGATAGTTCACTGTAGATAAATGTGCAATAATGATGACTGTGATGAATCCTTTTCACTCCAGATTCTGTGTTTCACAAAACAGAGCTTTAAAAAATAAACCCACCAAAACTTAGAAGTCAAAAGGCACAGCTCTGTGTGCTGCCAACGAATAGCAAACAGGAGGAAGGTGAATATCTACGTGGAGAATGCTGCTGCTGGTGGGGATTGGGATCCAGGGTGCTCAGGGGTGGGGTAAAACAAAAAGGAAGAAAGAAGAAGGGGAGGGGGACTGAAGCCAGTGGCAAAATAAAAAGGTCAGCTAACTGAAAAATGAGAAGTTTGGAATAGCATGCTTGTGTGTGCAGACTTTTGATGTCAAGACAAGTGATTTGGTCCTGGAGCTGTTTCTCTCAGCTTATTGCTGGTGGTTATATTTTGCAAGCAGTTATATTACATGTGTTTAGAAGGCAAGTGTCTTGGTTTAAGACAATTTAAGGAATACACTCTGAAATCAGTCACCTCCCCTTAGTTTTAACCAATCCCTTTCCAGCAGTAAGGAGAAACAAATATGAATAGATTGAAGTGAAAAAAAAATACCAGTTGACTAAAAAATGAAACAGCAACAGGCTAAAAATAACAATAAATGATGACTAGAAACAAAACTGGACTGAGATAAAGTGAGCAAATTTGAATGAGTAGGTTGAAGTACAATCACACTTTCTATCTGGGGAGTGGAGATGACAGGAACTTCTAGCCTATAGTCAGGAGTTGGATTTTTTTTAGGCTGACTTTGTCAGCTTTTGACTCTCTCCTTTTATGAAGAAGGGGCAGCTTTGTATATCTAGATAATACTTAGACTTGCTGATCTATTTGTAATTCTGTCTCTTGTGCACTGGAGCCTGTGTCACAGGGCACACTATTTCACATGAGATCTTTAAAATGAGCTGTTAAAATGTGATGTACAGAGCATACACACCTTTTATTCCATATTTTATAGCCATCTTGAAGGTCAAATGAAAATCTGGTGAGTCCTTTCTGAGCTATTTCTCTGCTCCATTTCACAGTACATGTGCTTGTCTTTTTATTAACCTATTATACTGTTTTACTATACTATTATTGGTTGAAATTAGTAAAGACATAAGAGAGAGGGTTTAGTATCCCAAATGCAATCTTTGCAACTTGGATTTTTACACTGATAAAAAAGACTCCACGACCACAAATGCCTTTAGAGAACAACGGTGCTCCAATGGAAATGTCTTTCTATCAAAGGAAAAACATCTTTATCCATGACTTAGGAACTCTTGTCAGCCTTTAGCAAATGAACCAGCACATCTCAAAAAGAAATACAGGAGGCACAGAAGTGTGAGAACTCTTGGCACAACAGGCCTTTCATTTCTCTAATTAATAGCAAAGAAACAAAGAAATAGATATTAACTATGTTTTTGTTAACAGGCAGAGGTGATAAAAGATTTTTTCATGTGCTCAGGGGGGATGAAGCTTGGTTGAGCTGCTGTTCCTGGCCCTCATCTCCTCTGAACTGCAGTTTCTCGTGGGAGTGGCCTCTGCTGTGGGTGCTCTGGGATTCTATGTGCAAGGAATGATGCAGCACCCTGTGCACTCTGTGCAGCACTCTGTGCTTGTCTTTAGGAGTAGGATGACATGAAGTTTTCAACCAGTTCATTCTCTTGTCACGTCCAGAGCTGCTGAACAGCTCTTCAGGCTTTACTCTGTGCCAGAGATGGGCTGGGAGCACAAGTGGAAGTTTCCTTTGGAAGCACTGGCTGTAATATCAGTTTGAGTGGGGTCAGAGGATCTCCTGGCCAGCTGGGAAAATTCTGAAGGGCAAGAGTGAGGGGCTGTGCATCTAGATCTTGGTTAGAGCTGTTGGTCCAACCACACTCTGTAAATGGCTTGAAGGAGGTCAGAAATTAAAAAATGTGTTTGATGTGGAGAGGCAAACAATGTTCATACTCTCAAAGCCTGAAATGTCAGAGTAAGAATCTCTGCCCATTACTGTGGGGGTATCTTAAAATCTCTGCCTGGTTCCTTTACACTGGTGACTATTTCCTTCCTGTTTATGTGAAATGCAAGACATTTAGCATCCATTTCTTTGGAGTTGGTGGTCTGTCGATATTCTCTTGGTTTAACTCTCCATTCTTCTGTCTTTTCTCAGAGACACTTTTCTCCTCATGCTGATGCTGGCAATGTGCTTCTGTGGAGGAAGGATTTTATGAGCCCTTGGGCATTATGTGTGCTGCATCCTTACAGATGCCTCAAAACCCTGGACACAGGGCACAAGGTATGTTCAGAGAGAACATGATTCCCCTCATTTCAGCTTTTCTGGTAATGAGTCATATCTAAAGTTGAAAGCTGAGAATTGTCTGCTCTGAAAAGTCCAAACTTTGATCTTTTTTAGGTCTTATCCTGTGGAGTCCTGCTATTTTGATGACTTATGGTGATAACCTAGTTCCACATAAAGGGCTCTTAACCTGAATAATCAGTTACCTAGAGATGCACCAAACCAGCTTTTGGCATTTGAGAAAGGGTCAGAAAAATCTCACACTGGTAAATATTTTAAATTAGGAGTCCTAAGGGTGTGGATATGAAGACACTGAGAATATTTTCACAGTGCCCTGATAAATGAGCACTGCTAGGATGGCTGTGGCAGTTGGTCCTTTAGCACAACAAACTTGTGTGCTTGGATATGTTGTTAATCTGGATGGTTATAAAATTTTTCTGGGAGATAACTTTCCACCCTGTAGAAGGGAATTTACTAACTGTAATCCAGAGAATTTTATCTTTCTGGAGTAGATCCGTGGTGTTTTGCTGTCCACAGGTTTCCGTCATACGACTGAGCTGAAATCTTTGCTCTAGACAGAGAGAAGAGAAGCAATTATTAGGTGTTGATTCCTTTATGGTAGAGCCACACACTGATAGTGGAAGTTGAAGTGAAGCTCTGCACAAGTAAGAGCCTGTTTTTAGGGGCAGGCAGAGCGTGGCCTGAAGGATGTGCTGTCACTGATGGAGAGGCAGGAGGCACCTCATGGCACCTGAGCTGGCACTGTCAGCTGAGGCAAAACTCCCACTTCATTCAGGGGTTCACAGGGCACCATTTTTGGAAGAGGGGATAGTGATGTGTGTATCAAACGCTCTTCTTCTCCCTGGCAGGACAAATTTTATAATTACAGATGGGCCGTGCTGGAGTTGCCAGGCACTTCCAGCACATGACATTGGATATCAGTGATTCTGCCTGATCTGCAGGAAGCAGCTCAGAGCTGCAATTCTGCAGAATCACTGCATGTTCCATATCCTTACAGTCCTAAATTGGAGTCTTCCTGACTTGGAAATTAGATCCCCAGTGCTGCAAATGGTGCCAGAGTGATTATTTGTCCCACAGCAAAATGGGAATAAATTTGTGGCAATGTGGTTTCTTTCTCACGTTGTCTGTATTTATAGATATGTAGATTTATAGCAGCTATTTTAGTATGAAATATGGGCTAGAAGTGTTTTGGGGCCTTTAAAAAAAGGCTGATATGTGACAGAAGGGGAAGGCTGAGGGATATGGAAAGGGATAATTCCAAAGACAACGATGCAGTTGTGGGAGAGAGAAGCTAGATAACACAAAACACTTAAATGATGATGCACCACAATCAGAAAGTCTTTCCAAAGGGGTCATGGGAGAGGAATATTAATGTGGGTTGTCTGTGGCAAAAGGAGATCTGTGATGGGCCTCAGAAAAGATGCCCCAGTGCAGGAAGCACGGTCCAGGACCACCAGGAAGGAAAGGAAAGGTACAGGAGCAGGTAGTGAGAGAATGCAGGGCAGGAAATGGATTGCTGGTGCCAGACACTGTTGCAGCAGAATTATCATTGGGCTGGAGCTGTGTAAGTGTCAGCAGGAGCCTTTAACCACAGTGCTGGATGCAGGAGGATGAGCAAATGCAACGACTCTGAACTGCAGTCCTAAATGCCTTTGTTCAGTAAAGTTTGCTTTCTGGATGGTTAAAAAAAAAAAAAGGAAAAAAAAAGACCTTTTATTTTCCACTCCACCTTTAAACTCTAAAAGAACAGCACATTCCTGCCTTTTATACTGCACTATAAACTGTGGAAGTACCATCTCCTCCCCTTTTCCTGAGTCTTTTTCATGTCAGAGCCCTCTCCTTTGAATGGACTCTTCCATAAAGAAAGGAGAGCCCCGAGTCACCTGCTGGTTTTACCTCTGTCATTGGCTACACTGGGCTCCTTCTCCTGAAATGCTCACTGGATCTTCCAGCCACCTTTCTTCTGGTGGGTAATGTCATGTCAGGAAGAAAGAAGCAGCGTGTGAGACAGCAAGAGTGGGGCCAAAAGAAGCAGCAAGGTCTGACTTCCCTTCAGTCCCTTAATGCTGTTTGCATCTCCCAAAGGTGCTGCTTTCCCATCACCACTGCTGGTAGTACCTGTTACAGAGGGAACGATACAGAGTGAAATCAGTGCAGTTAGGTCAGTTTTGTCAGTGCAGTTCTTGCTCACGTTCTTGTCAGTTCTTGTTCTTTCTCCCACAGCACGGGGAACCTGCATTGTTCTGTATTGTAAATGCAGGTGAACCCAGTGGGAAGGAATGCTGATGTCTGACTCCAGTTCAGAAGGATGAATGATTTCTTTATTATAACTGTGCTATAATACATTCATATACTATATAAAGGAAGATACTAAAACTACAAACCTACTTGTTCTAACTCCCATATCTCACACACTCACAACTCCTGACCCTCTCTGAGAGTCCAGCCACAGGTGGGCTGGATTGGCCACCAGCCCCAAACAATCCTCACCAGAGTCCAACCAAGCAATCACCCCAGGGAAACAATTCTCCAAACACATTCCACATGGGAAAAACAAGGAGCAGAAATAGAAATTGTTTTCTCTTTCTTTCTCTCTGTGCACCTCTAGGAAAGATCCTGAGAGAGAGAGAGAAATGTGCTGCCACAGTTCTGCTCACCTGTGATGTCAGCTCCTTTGCATGCACAGTATTTGACTTTTATTCTGTGCTGTTTGCTGTGGTTGGTGCTTGAAACCAAGGAATTTCTCAGAGCTGGTTAAGACAAGGCCTAAGTCCATGTTCAGCATCTCTGTGAATGTTTAAACCCCTAAGTATGCTTTTCTGGTTCTTAGAGAGTATAATTTTTCAAGATGCATTCAAAGAGTTGGAGGACGCTCTTGTCTTTAACAGAGCAGCACTTTTGAGATGTGAAGTTCAGGATATTTCTTATGAAATATAATAATTCTACCTTAATGCAGCAGCTGGATGCAGGACATTCAGTTACACACAGAGCTGAAGATATGCTACTGATGTTTGAGTAGATGGGTTTATTTGTACATGTCTTAGAAAGAAAACTTGTGTGGGACGATTTTTGGGAGAGTTGGCTGGATGAGGATAAAGAAAAAATTGTGTTGGGATGGGAAAACGGAAAGGAATTAACTCAGCTGATGCTTCCCAATCCTGTTTGTCTCCAGTGCCCTGCATGGACTGATCACACTCTGCTTCCACCTGGAAGTGAAAAGAGCAGAACCACGTTTTTATGGCACTTGCAAACCACTTGTCTGACTCAGAGGCCCTTAGGTTTTTATAATGTCTATAAATACAATATTTGTATTTTATTTTTTTCCTGATTTTTTCCTTCAGTATTACACTGTTTCCTTCAGGCACTTTAACCTATTGAGTGAATGATGTAGTTCATTCTCTGACAAATCCTTCATGATGAAAACTGTCCTGTTTTTTAGACCTTTTCCCTTATCTTTCCATCATGATACATCAATCTCTCTTTGCACTTCTTTTTGGTTTTTATTGTTGGTTTTATTTTTCCCCCCTCAGGTTTACATCCCTGGAAATGCATTCTCGCTCAGGCCTCTTTCAGTTAATATAAAAATTAGGTTTTGCCTGACATTTGTTTCAAATAATTTACCTAAGGAGCAGAAATAATACCTGGAGCTAATTTCACTAATTTCACTGATATTACCCAGGGCTGCATATAAATCACTGTGTACATTTCATTTCCTTGACCACTAATTTTGCTGTTCTCTCTAGAAGTGCTGACTGGGGCCAGAGAAATCATTATCCCAGACTTTCATGAGACACACTCTGTTATTTTTCACTTGTAACAGGATCTATGATAAATTGAGTTCATTAACTTCAAGCCAGTCCCCAGCTCTTGATTTCTAATCAGTTTTTATTTTGCTCAGAGATGACTGGCTGCTAAAGCATAACATCAGTCTTCAATCAGAACTGAAATTAATCTCTCCTTTTGGAGCTGAGAGGCAAAGGGCCTTTTCTGAAGCTTGCCTGAAGGAGGTTTCATTTTTATGCTCATGCTCTTCATAACCTGCCTTCCACCAGAGTTTGCTGTCCCCAGAGTCCTGCCAGCAGAGCATTTTGTGCCAGAGCTCCTTACCCCACCACAGGCAGGGTCCTCTGCATTATTCCAGGCAGTCTGAAGGGCTGATACCTTGGCATTTCCTGAAGTCAGGGGAGGGCAAACTCACAAGAGTCACCTCAGCCACGGTAAGAGTGGCAGGATGGATTGTAGGAGAATAGAGACAGTGCTGAAGGCATCTCACCCCTGAGGAGTTGCAGCTGTACCAAAGAGTAGGAACAGCTTTGCCTTTAATAGGCCACAGCTGTGTCCAATAAGGATGGTCCAATAAGGGTGGGTGTTATAAAATTGTGAGTGGGTTAGCTGTGGAGAGGAGAGTGGGAGTCAGTTGGCCGTGCTGCTGTGAGGAGTGAGGGTCAGGCAGTGGTGCTAGGGACAGTAAGGGTCAGTGTGTGCTGCTGGGGACAGCTGGGGAGAGAAAGGGTCAGTGTTCATGTTAGGGACTGTAAGGGTCAGGTGTTCATGTTAGGGACTGTAAGGGTCAGTGTTCATGTTAGGGACTGTAAGGGTCAGTGTGTGCTGCTGGGGACAGAAAGGGTCAGGTGGTTGTCAGAGGGACAGGTAGGAGTCAGCCAGCCACGCAGAAGAAAGAGAAGGAGTCAGTGAGGAGCTGCCCATGAGAACTCCCAGAGAGAAGGTAGGAAAGCCTTATGTGGATGATAATCTGGTGGTCAGTCAATTGGGGCCAGGCACTGACAGGCAGCAGCCTCCAAGCCCTCTGTGGGGCTGTGTGGTGACCGTGCAGTCACCAGAGGCAGGTGCTCTGTGTTTGTCATTGGCAGGTGATGGGCAGTGGAAGAGCTGAGCAGAAACAGCCCCAGCCTAAGCCAAGATTAGTCTGTGATGTTCTTCCCATCCATTCTGGGGTCAGTCTGAAAACCAAAGAGGCAAAGATGTGTCTGTTGCACTGAACACCGATGTGGGTTGGTGCAGGTGGTGGAGGAGACTCTCAGCCTTGGGAAATGCTGCAATATTTAGGTGAAAATCACTCAGTGGCTGGAAGGTTCTGCGTGGCTCCTTCTGCTGTCCTGAGGGCAATGCTGCTGTACACCAGTGCTGATCCAGTGCTTTTCTCTCCAGGGTAGGCAGATCCAGCCCAAAGGGCCTGGAGCCACATCTGGGGAGCCTGTCCTGGCCAGCTGGATTCAAGTGCAGTGTGACAATTAACTAACACTGATTGTCCTCTTTGCTGATAACACCTGCGAGGACCATAGTTTGAAGGGAAAAGTTTTCTCAGGACTTTCTTTATCAAGAAAGATGGTCCTGGCTGGCCATCACGTGGGGGAAGCCCTCTGACAGTTACACTGTAAGGATAAATAAGATTTAATGCTTCATTCAGTAGGATTTGAGATGGCTTTGTAAGATGCAGGGTGAGTTTGCCTGCTCCGGAGGGAGGGAGGAGACAACCAGCTGCTGGTCATGTAAGTGGAGAGGATGTGATCAGCAGAGAGCAGCTGTTTTTTGATTTATTGAGTAACAGGATATCCTTGATGCCAAGCACACGGGGCTGAGCTGAATTTCTCGTAGCTGAGGCTGGCCTGGCAGGTTTTCACAGCCTCGTTTCCCTCTGGGTGCTCCTGACCCTCTGGCACAGGGGAGCTGGGATGCTGCTGGCTCTGTCACTGCCTGTTTGCTGATGTGCTGAGAGGTGATTTGAGAGACAGAGGCTGTCAGCTCTGACTCGAGCCAAATCCAATTCATTGAGGGTTTGTGCTGCACTCCTTGCTGTTGTAATTCAGCAGGGCTCTGTCCATGTAGTAGTAAATTTAGCTTTTTAGCCTCGAAAAAGCACCATTCCAGTGAGGTGCAAATGAAGCTGGCAGTCTGACAGCTTGGTCTGTAGCCTAATCACTAGTCCTTGGAAACAAAATAACCACTGTGAATTTCATTTCTAATAATGGCTGAAACAGAATACCTGCATGCTATGCCTCTTTAACATTTCTATGTTTATCAGCAGATAAATGGAAATGGACATTTTCAGTGCCTTGGATTATTTTTTTTTTTCCCTTAACTGAGCTGTATGATTTTGCCTTAGGTCTTGGAGAAGGCTTTGCTGACCTTGGAGGATGTGAAAGGCCAATAAAATGTGGTTGTGTGAGATGTGTTCTGTCTTCCTGGGGAGCAGAAAATGCATCTGAAGGAGGTAAGCCTGAGGAATGGTCTTGGTTTAAGGCAATTTGAAGATGTGGACACTCTAAAATGAGTTACCTGCCCTTAGTTTTATCCAGTCCCTTTCCACTATTATTACAGCATGATAATCCCAGAGCAAAAAGGTTTGGATTCATTTTCCTGTGTAACTGCTCAGAGAAAGGGCACAGCCAGAAATTTTCATCAAGAAAAACATCAGCTGTTTCAAAAATGATTAGATGCCTTCTATTGACACTCACTTAAACCTTGCTCTTATTGTCTTATCTCTTGTGTGTGGGAATCAAAAAAGTCTTATTTATTAATGTTTCAGACACGCTACAGTTGTGACCAGATGAAATCAGGAGAGGCTGTTAGGCTTTCATAACTTACAGAACAGAATTATTCAGGCCATTAGCTAGGAAAAAGGTTTAGATTTTTCACTGCCCTGGCAAGTTAAAAGGTCTTTGTATCTGAGAGAGCTGGAATATCCCGAGATGGAGGAGTTTTACTAATTCTGTGGTGAAGGGCAAGGGACATTTCCTTAATAAAGACAAATTTTTTTTTTTTGGTTAAATTTCAGTCAGACATTATTGGGGGAACTTAGAAGAATATTGTTAAATTAACTGCACACTAGGATCTTTGTGTTAAACACTTAAAAAAATTCAATATTTTATTCCTGCTTTTTAGTGTTTTATGGATTAGCAGCGTAAAAAATGTTGTGGCTATAACAAGGCCCTGTAATTACCTGCAAAAACTGGTGGGGAGCAGGAAAGCTTAAAATCTGAGTGAGGCTCAGAATTATCTGTGAGAACTTGGGTCACAGTCATTTCCATCACTGGCGCTCAGCTTCCAGCCTTCCTGCTGGCAACTGGGAATCTTTCAGCCCTGATTTACCCCGGAAAGTGTGATTCCTTTGGAGCTCAGCTTTCAGCTGGCTCTTACAGCCTAATTGAAAGAGATCAGGCTATAAAGACACAGCATGGGAATGCCAAAATGGGGCGTTTGTTCAACAGCAAGCCCTGTCCTCTTTGAAAACTTAGTGCTCAAACTTCACAGAGCAGAAATCCCAGCCTCACCTCCCCGGGTGCGAGGAGGAGGTTCTGATCATTTCGGAAAAAAACTGTCAGAAGCTTTTTGAAGGTGTCCACTGTCGAGCCACACCAATAAACAGGAACAACGGTGTCTTGTGGCTGCTGAAGCCAGGAACAACTTGTTCCAGATGCTGGGCAAATTCCTGGTGCCTTGCAGGATGAGGTTCAGAAGTAACTTTCCCCCAGGAACTGCTGGTGGCTTCTCCCAGCAGCGTGAAGTGGCAAAACAGGGGGAGGCTCTTCCCCACTTCAGGATGAGGGTGGTAAATACGTGGTTTTGTGGGCTGTGTTCCAGCACAGTAACTCGGGCACACAGCCAGAGTGTCAGGTGTCTTCCTGCTTGTTTTGTGCATGTTGGTGTTAACACTTTGAGGGCAAGGAGTGCTGCATTGCACTTCAGCACTTACAGCAGCATGGCTTATAATTTAATTTTCTCTTGTTTGGTCAATTGATTTGGTGACTTTGATACATAGAGTCTGATTTCTGAATTATCCATGGGAAAAAATTCTCAGAAAAGGCCTCTTTCCTTGAAATAGGTTTGGCCCTCACAGTATGCATTATTTCTTTATCTCCTGTCAAGGAAAAAGTCACTAAATTATTCAGAGGCTGCAGGGAAATCCAGTGGCATCCTCAGTTACTAGTGTCATTTTGTTTTGTTTAAAGCACTGTAAGGAGAGGGACATATCACAGTAGCTGCTTGGGCCTCCATGAGGGGAATCTGCATCTTCTTCTTCTCATTAACTTGTGTCTTGCATAAATCAGGGATGTCACAACGTGCTCACGGAACGTGGTGTTCCCTCCTCCCTGCTTGAGGAGAAGACGAGCTGCTGTGTGTCTGTGGTGTTAAAACATCCCACCTGGTAGCAGCCTGAGTGCTGTGAGCTATTTCAGTGTACCTGCATATTGCCCTGGAGGATGTCAAATACCTCTTCTCAGGACTTTTTGCAGCTTTTTTTATGCATTGCTATCAGTAGTGTGGTGAAACTTGTTTGGAAAAAAAAAAAACAAAAAAAACCACTCTGAACAAGTGTAAGCTAAGGTAGGAGACGCAGCAGGAAAGAAATTCAAAGTACTAAATTTGTGTTTTACATTAAGCTATGTCGTGGTATCTTATTGTGAGTTTATCACATAAAGTGACATTTAATCTGTGGGGAGAATCATCGAGCTGGCTTTCACAGGGGGGTTTTTGGTCTGTCCTGAGCTATGGATGGCTGCAGAGTGGTGGGTCCTACTCTCTGGAAGGAAATGCACTCCTCAGCTAGGCCTGTGGGCTGTTCTTGCACCGAGTGCCCTGAATAATCCCTGAGGAATGTTTTCTCTGGCTGTGACATCTCCTGGGAGCTGCAGATGAGGACTTTGCAGTGGATTGACCTTGTGGTCCATCTGCTCTGGTGTCCATAGCCAACAGTAATGGCTTGTGTCAGATGAAAGTGTAAGGAAAGATAATGCCCTCCACCCTGTAATTATTAGAGTCTAATTATTGAGACATTGAGGTTTACACTGCTCCTGTCTTTTGGTGTTGTGTCCTTTCATTAATTGAAGGGAACAGCAGAGTAACATATGAGGCTGTGGCATGTATTCTTAAAAATGCTGGGCTCCTTTGCCTTGCAAAAATACCAATCTATGTCTGAGTTATGACTGCTCCAGTGGATTTTAGTATTTCTCACAAATACTCCCTGGACAATGTAATCTTTCTGTTTATCCAGTCTTGATGAAATACAAGAGGAGTGCAAGCTTTCCCCCATTGTGGCCTATCATTATGCCACAAATCAGGAAAGGCCAATTTTAAATGCAAATTTTGTCTTTTTCAAAGGATTGCCTAGATGAAATGTGCTGAGTAGAGCTGCCTGCATTCTGAATGCTCAGAATGTGCTGGGTTTGGTAAAAGGCTGTAATTTTCTGTTACAATAATACAGCTGTAGGGAATTATGTGGTAGCTAAATTCATATCAATTTTCCCAAGAATTAGAAGCAGTTCTGCTCAGCCCCAAAGGCAAAGAGGAATAAGGAGGTGGTAGCATCCAGCAGGATGATCATAGGGCAGATTGTTTTGGAATGTTACCAAGGAGTCAGCAAAGCTGTGAAGCTGACCTAACTCCCTAGTCCCAGTTCTTGATTGACAGGAGATAGCAAAAGGAAGAGCTGGGGGATGGCAGACCACAAATAATTTGAAGATAAGAAGAAGAAAAACATAGTGGTTTTTTTTTTTTTTTCCTTTTACATGCCTGAGGGTGAAAATGAGGAAAAAAAAAAGCGCCAATGTTAAAAATACAAATTTCAGGAAAATATCTGCTGAAATGAAATTCTTTGTAATCCAGCTGTGAGGAAGCCATTGAAGTTAGTGGGACTACACACCTTAAGAAAATGCTTAAATACTTTAATGCTTTGCTGTGTTTGTGATATGGACAGAAATTACACAGCTGGAAAATTCCAAAGAATTAATGAAAGCAAAAAAAAAAAAAAGTGGGATGAGACTGTGATGAGCAGCAGAGAAGGCAGGGCTGAAACCTGCCATATTAAAAGGGGAAAGCAATGAAGGGGATGAGGTTGCTTTGATGGAATTGGGGGAAAAAAATAATCTTACACCGCATCCTGTACGTTAATTAGCAGCAATAAAAATAATTGTTGCCTCCAGCTTGAAACTGTGGCTAATTGCACTTAAGTGTTCATTGCAAGCCATTGCAAGCTAACATAATTAGACCTTCACTGTGTTTCATAAATATGTGGCTTAAATTCTGCAGGGAGGGAGGAAGTGTCCTTTGTAGCTCTTTCCTGTCTTCCTTTCCCTCTACTCCCACAGCTGTTTCTTAGCTTCCTTCTTAGATGCTCCTACTGTGGGTGCTGGAGCTGATTATGGAGGCAATTTCTCACTGAGACAGAGTTGTGCTGGTTTTGTCCCTTGTGACAGACAGGTTGGGGAAGATCCAGCCTGGAAGAGGATTTCAGGAGTTTCAGCCTCGCTGAAGCTCTGCTTTCATGTCTGTGATCCCCAGTACAGATCCCAAATGCCTAGTTTAAATAATGAGCTTCTGTAAAATGAGGGATAAAGGCACTAAAAAGGAGAGGAAAAAAAAAAAAGCAAGCCAACAAGCCCAAAGATTTTTCTGCCTTTCTAAAAATACAATTTCCTTATAAAACAACTGGTAGTTATTTAGGTGATGTATGTTCCTGTGTCTGCAACAGATTTGTGTTGATTTCCCCCCACTGATGTATAAAGGATAGAAACACATTATGCATTTCATCACTTTTGGCTAGAAGTTGCAGTGATGTTCTCTATTGCTATTTGAGGATAAAATATCATTCACCCATTCCCCATCCTTTCTCTCATGTCCTAATTTAGCTGCGTGCAGCTCCTGAAAATAGTCCCATTTGGCCTTATCCCTGTTTTTGTCTCTCTTCCACCTTTATTTTCGAGTCACGGGACTGGAAAGGCAGAGCCTGGGCTGGGAAGCAGCCCCTAGCCCGGCGCTGCTCCGATGGCTGGCTGGAGGATGAGCTGGCTCAGCATGCTGCTGCTCGTCCCCCGGCTCACAGGAGGTGCGGGATGTCACCTGCAGTTCCCGTGGTCCCTGCCGGTCATCAGCGCTGCAGGGGACACACTGGGGAGTGGCTGTGGCTGAAGGAGTGCAGCCCTGCCTGCCTAGAGAGAAAGGAGCACTAACTGATGGAGATGGAGAAGGGAGAGCTAAAGGAGCACGGAAACAGCCATGGAAAAGAGGAATGCTTGGAGATGAAAAGGCCATTTGGCAAAATAAGCAAAGGAAATGCCCCCGGCTGTGGTTCCACTAGACTGAGCAGAATGAAAGTGAGCCTGGTTAGGAGGTGGTAGGAGGCAGGGGGGATCCCAGGGTCTGTCCTTCCCTGCATTTAGCTGTGTGGCACCTTAACGCCTGACTTTGTCACAACACGGGTCTCCCACCTTGAGTCTGGCAGTTCCCTCCTGGTAGCTGCCACAACATTGTGCTGATTGATTTTCTGATGGTTTTATTGCTCTGCCTCACCTCCTGTCCCGATGCCTGGTGTAGTGCTGCTGTGGCACGTTGAGCTGAAGTGACTTCTGCCACCTTAGGCTGCTTGTGGCTGTACTCTGGGATGGGAGGGACAGGTCAGTGCTGTCTCAGAAGGTTTTGCCTTTGTGCAAGGCCTTTCAACCTGAAATGGGAGTGATTGTGTTACAGAGTAATGATAAAGTAAGGACTGAATCTGAGATCTAGTTTTTGTGCCCCTTGTTTGGGAAACTCTATGTAATTTCATGGCTAAGCTTAAAGATTAAAAAGGGAACTTCCTTCATAGAGTTTTTAAACAGCATATCCATAAATGAAAAGACTGAAAGCCATTCAAGTAAAGAGGTGCCTCAGGAGTTCTTTACTCCAAACTCCAGCTAAAAGCAAGGTCAGCTGGTCAGAGAAGTCAGGCTACTCAGAAAATTATTGATTTGCTCCTTAAAAATGTCTCCTAGTGGAGGCTGCCCTTCCCTGGACAGGCACTGTCCCTGCTGGAATGCCCCAAGGCAATAAAGTTTTTTCTTGTGTCCAGGTGTATCCCTTCCATTTCTATCTATGTGTTGTTCCTCGTCCCCCCAGGTGCTGTGAAGGGCTGGGCTCTGTGCTCTTTGTGACATTCTCAGTGATGGTTCTCCCTCCAAATCCAATTCTTTGAGCTGAACAAGCCCAGGAACCTCAGCCTGTCCTCACAGGGTGAGTGCTGCAGGCTCCAACCCCACGGTGACCCCACGCTGAGCTTGTTCCAGTGGTGCCTTGCACCACTTTTCACTCCGTGTGGTTGCCTGTGCATCCACAGTACAGTACAGGCTTGGGTGTGTGTCTGTTTTAGGGCACAGTGCAAAGAGCTAAACCTGGAGTACCTGGCATGGATTGCTCTCCCCTTGTGCCCAAATCCACCCTTTTTCACCAGGAAGGCCAGCAGGTTGGTTGTGAATTATTTTGGGAAATGCAACAGTGCTAAATGCAACAGGACAAGAAACCAAAGCATTGCTCTGCTCTTTGTGCAGGAAGGGACGTGGCCAGAGCACCGAGCCTGCCAGAGTCCCGTGGATGTTTGGACAGTGCTCTCAGGCACGGGATGTGATTCTTGGGGCCAGAGTTGTGCAGGACCGTGATCTTTGTGGGTTCCTCCTAACTCACAGTATTCCACGATTCTGCGATTGCTGCGTCTCCAGTGCCGCGGTCGAACGCGTTAAATTCCGCGTGCCGCGATCCCTCGTGGATTTCAAGCTGAGCAGTGGTTAGTATTTTTTCTTTTTTGGGAGGCTGACCTCTAGTGTCTCAGTAAGACAAGCTCAAGAGAAGAGGAGTAGCAGAGGAATGGAGTGAAGCCCGAAATATGTCAGCAGTGACTGGCATTTTATGAGCCTACAAGATACTTTATTTAATAATAAAAGAGCAAGTGTTGCTATGGTATCTTGAGGTGTATTTTCACTGCTATGGCCACATAAGGATTCCACAGTATTTTCTAATCTTTGTTTTAATTACTGACTTCAATTTTTGAAAATTGCAGGGACCTCTTTCATTTTTTGATTATGCGGTGTTCTGTGAGATTGAAATATTAATTGAAGCAAGAGCTGTCTTGCTCTTTCTTGAGACGAAATCAAATAATCTCTGAAGCCCCAGCTATGTGCAAGATTTGATTAAAAGTCTCATGGAGGTCACCAGCACAGCCAGTGCTGGACCACAGTTATTTTTCATACATGAAAAGCATGAGCTCAGCCTTAGAAGCCAGCCAGAGGTATCAATTATGCATGGTGGGTTTCTCTTTCTGCCTATGTAAAAATCCAAAACACTGGCAGGTTTTCATTGCTCCAGGTCAGACTCCACAAAGCACCACAGTTCAGCTCCGAGGAATCTTGGCCACTTTGGAATTCCTGTTGATTTGGCATCATTCTCCATCTACTCTCAGCTGATGTCTGGGATAGTGGAGAAGGTGCTCAATTGCTTTGATGATGCAAAGGTGTTTGTTTGAGCAGAATGAGAAGTTCTTCCTGTGGTATTCAGGGAAAGCTGTGTGTTCCCTCACCTGAACGCTTTCATGTACATTATGGATTTATTTTTATGAGACTATATAATTCCAGCTGTGGGTAGAGAGTATAAATTTTTGAAACAAGAATGAGATCTCCAGAACTTATTTAAAAAGCAGCAAAAATCACTGGCTCACGTGATGTCCACAGGCAAACAAATACCTTATGTTGCTCTAAACCAGTCCTTGCTGCTCTTGGGAAGTTCTTGCAGAAGGCTGCTTTTTCATGCAGTGCATTATTCCCATCCCACACCAGCTCAAACAGCCTGAATTTTTCATCTTCTGGCAATGGTGTTGGACATTTATTTATTTTACAAGAAAGCTGCTAAGAAAATCAATCTTGCCTGAAGGGCTGTATACTGAGATCGTGCCTCGAAATATCTGCTTTATTTTTACTGCACAGAACTTTAGTGGCTGCTGTTTTCAGAGATGTTAGTTTGACTTGTTTATGTTGTTTTCCTTAGGCATCGAAGTGAGAGTTACTTTAAGAAACAAATGAGCATGCATTTTTCACAGAGAAAGTAAAATGTAAGGAAGACCAGACAATTGAGGAGTTCTAGAAATGTAGAGGTAAACCTGTTTATGTCCTTGGAGCATCTCATTCCATGGCAATATGCCTGAGACTTTGTAGCATGATTGAAAATATGTGTGTTACTGTCATTTGCTGTGCACTCCTCACTCAGGCACAAGATCTCTGTTATTTTGGCATGTTTGATTCTTTCAGGAAATCATTACATTTGGGATGATTTTTCTTTTTTCTTCCTTTTCCTCTCTCCTTTTCCTCTCTCCTTTTCCTCTCTCCTTTTCCTCTCTCCTTTTCCTCTCTCCTTTTCCTCTCTCCTTTTCCTCTCTCCTTTTCCTCTCTCCTTTTCCTCTCTCCTTTTCCTCTCTCCTCTTCCTCTCTCCTTTTCCTCTCTCCTTTTCCTCTCTCCTTTTCCTCTCTCCTCTTCCTCTCTCCTCTTCCTCTCTCCTCTTCCTCTCTCCTCTTTTTTCCTCTCTCCTTTTTTTTCCTCTCTCCTTTTTTTCCTCTCTCCTTTTTTTACCTCTCTCCTTTTTTTTCCTCTCTCCTTTTCCTCTCTCCTCTTTTGTGCTGTAGTACATATCTCTGTAAAATGAGACATTTTACCCTTCTAAATTCACTCCATATCTGTGCTGTTAAAACTGACCTATGGCAACCCTCAAATTCTGGTTTGTGAACCTCGGCCTACCTTCTTTCTTTTAAGCAGGGTTTAATTTTTTTGGCTTCATGGTTTTCTGGTTATGTAGAAATCAGATCTAATGTTCAACCTAGTGTTTTCATCTGTGAGGCTGAATAAAGTGGATCAGCCTCATCATCCACGTTTCTCATGTGCAAATAAAACTTTGTCACTGGTAATTATTTCAACTGAACCAAAAAGTTTGGGGCCTATATCAGAAATTACAAAAGCAGAAAGATTTTGGTAATTTTTTTTTTGGTGAAGCCCTTTACTTTACCAAAATCTACCAAATTCATTGCAAAATTTTGCTCTTGAGAAGAAAAAGTTGTGCTGCATTAGGAAAAATCCCATAAGTATTGTAGGAAATGTTGCCTAAAGAGAAAACGGAAAAGTTTAGGGTTGGGATTTTTTAAATGAATCATTGAAATGAAAAACATTGAAATGTTTTTTTGTTCTACCATACCCTTGATCAGATCCAGAGCAGCCTCTGTTTGCACAGAGGTGGTGCCTTGTTAGGCTGCACCGTTTTTGGAACAGATCTAAATCCTACCTATTTCTTTTGGTTTTAGCTTGTAGGTGATAACTTTCCTTTACTTGCTGTCTCAGAATTCTCTCTGGAAAAAATGTGGTCATGGTAGTGTGCTCATGCTCTTTCTTTCTCTGTCAAGATATTGGTTTCATCAGCTGAATTTTTATGTTCCAGGCTGTGTGTGAACAGTTGTTGAATGCCTAGTAAGACTTCCATTTGCCAAGCAAATCTACTTCTAGTACTTAAAATTCAACTTCACATGAAATCTTTGCTGGTGGAAGATCTATGCTCAGTGGAGCCTGTGATAGCTGGCAAAGAATACTTTAAACTCTAGGCTGCAGCCAGAGTTATAACTGCAGAGGAATTAAAGCACAGGTTTCATCATCATGCTGTTTCAGGAGAGAGAAATTACTCATAGAATATTTGTTTTTTAAAAAAATATAGATCATACTGACAAGATTGGATGGGTCTTTCTGCCAGCCTGCTTAACAGTGAAAATTATGTAGGCTGTGGCTTGAATATGGAGTGGAATATATTAATATTAATATTGTTGACTTGCTGAGATGTTCTGGTCCTTTGCAGTGCAAAGTCTTTGCTAAGTTTAAGTCCATAACAGTGCTTTGGTATAATTCCCTAGCCTGGTTATCAGAAAAGATATCAGGACATATATCTCTGTTATACAGCTTAAAATCTGAGAGCCTGTATCTCACTGTCTGCCAATATTTTTCTTCTCTTGGTAATAAAAAAACCTCACACCATGAGGTGAGATGGCACAAAGTGTTTCACAAAGAGCAGAAGAGCTGAATCCACTCCCAACGAGGCGATAGCTCCGTTTAGAAGGTAAAAAGTGTTTTCTGGTGCTCCTTTGCACCATGAGATTGCTGGTGCTGCTCCTCATTTAGCTGTGAGCCACATGTGCCATTAGCATGTGCCCTGTGGCTCTGCCAGGTTGAAAATGAACCAGTTTGAAACTGCAGTGTTTCTCTGTTCCACTGCTGCTCCTCAGGGGGAGCTGGCTGAGATTTTTTCCACGTGATTTTCCACTTTTCCCACCTTCCTTTCAGGCACAGGCCTTCCATTCTTGAATTTGCCCTTCTTGAGTCCCTAGTCCTCATTTTAGAAAAAGATACTTAAGGCAAGAAGTTTTCTTGCTGTGCTCCTGTGGGACTTGAGTTTTTGAGATACGAATGTGCTAAAATTCAGAATTTGTGGGTGTGCAAATGGTTATTTTAATTGCTGTGCAATTGCATGGGGAGTAAACACATCAGGGCCTGCAATTAGAGACTCAGTAAGCAGTTGAAAATGTTTTTCTGATTTTTCAGGTGCATTCCCAAAGGCACAGGTATGCCTGTTGCAGCACGTTCTTATGACTCTGAAGTGTACAGGGGGAACTGACTTTGGCATGCACGGGTAGGCTGAATATTTTAGTTCTGGAGACAACAGCAAACATGCATATTTTATGTTGAGTACAAATTAGCCATGCAGGATATCAAATGAGTGCCTGAGGGAGGGTGCAGAGTGCTGAAATTAGAGTCTGAATGAAATCTGTTTAGTATTAAACCAGTCAAATCCTGAGCTGGCTCTGCACTGGTGTCGATCAGTCCAGCTCCATTAACTCCAGGGGAGCTGTGCCTCTGTCTTCTGGGGAAGAGGCCTGCTCTGAATGTTTTCAGCAAGCACAGCACAGTTCTGTTAAGAGAGGAAAAATGCCTTTCTGTGGTATTTGGGCTGTAAATTCGCTCCCAGTTTCTAAATGAGCCTGGTCTTTGACCAGTCCTGCAGGGGCACTGCCTGTTGTCGTGGAGAGCTGCTCAAGGTCTGATGGAAGAGGAGGGATCTGAACAGGGGCCAGGCAGGATCTGGTTGGGTGCTGAGCCTCTGTCCTGTCAGCTGGCATGGGAAGTGCGTGTCCTTACCATGGGGGAGAGCTGCACTTGCTCTTACAACATCCCCTGAGCTTTCCTGGCCTTTAATGGCCACAAATTGTGACTTTGGACTCAGGCTAGCTGTCTCAACTTTCTTTCTATGACTTAGGAGCTTACAAGACATATTCCTTGTTAGCAGGGCTCGGGGTCCTAAATATGCAAGATTTTTAATTACTGTTTCTCAAAGCCTTGAGTAATGATGATGCTTTGCAAAATTTCTTCCTCTGATCTGAAAGAGATAGGTATTTGCAAAATATCACAGTTTCATTAACTGAACTGAATCAAAGGAAGTCAGCCTGAGCACTATTTCTGTCTGCCAGTTTTAATTTCCATGCAGAAGAAAGAGGAGTAAAGATGCAGAAAACACATTTGTCCTGTTTGAGTTTGAACTCTCAAAGTAGAGGCTGTCAGGCTTCCTGGGAGGAGGCAGAATGTGTCCTCACAGCAGTATAAGACAACTTCTCTCTCATTAGAATACCAGGGATTCTGGATGTTTGTGCTCTAGTGAATTAGGTCAGCACTGGGAAAGAATTGAATTGTTAGATTTGTCCACTAATTCTTTCAGGTTTTATTTTTGCATGGTTGCTTGAAATCAAGACAGAAATCTTTGCTCACAAACTTTCACCTGGCTCTGGTTATCACTCCTGTCATGCACTGCATGTTCCCTCCCCCTCAGCAGGAGCAAACATCAGCAGCTCCTTCATCATTTACCTCACATTCTAGGGGTTGTAAATACTCTCATTGCATTAGAGGCAGGCAATGAGTAAATTGAGCTGCAGTGTATCTTTCCCTATCTGAGGTTATGGTTATTCTTGAAGTGCCAACCAAAAAAAAAACCAAAAACCTGTGACTACCACAGCAGCATCTTCCCTAGAGCTGCATTACAGGCATATACTCTTGCAGTTAATGACATTAATTATTGAGATAAGATAATCCTGATGGTGCCAGTGAAATCAGCTGAGGATTTTTGTTCTTTATGGTCTGACCTGCAGGCTTTGATCTCTGCTGGAGCACCTGCAAGGCCCATTGGCAGATGGGGAAGAAGTGTGTAGTATTTAAAATAGAATATCCATTGGCAAATAGGGAAATGATGTGGTGTTTGAAGTATTAGACTCATAATGAGTTGAAATTAACCTTTTTATTTTCGCACTTGCAGATAATTAATATTGCACACATCACCAGTTGCCACTTCTCAGAGAAGGGGTGTGAACCTCCTGAGAAAGTCTAATTTGGTTTCTTGCACCTTACTTCCTACACTGGGACAGTAGAGATATCTGACATGCCATGAGAACTTTTATTTTAGGAGTTACTCCTTCCATTTGGCTGCAATCTCATTAATGCCCGGGAATTCACTTTTCTGATCACTTGCATGCTCTTTAAACTTGTTCATGGAGGACTCTTTATACAGTATCTTTGTACTGACATAGGCTTAAAACATAATTTATCTTAAATAAATATAATTCCTAGATGCAATTTGTCCAATTGCATTATTGCAGGTGCTTTCTAAGCATACTCAAAATCCACATTTCTATGAATACTCAGCACTCAGGAGATCCCAGACCTTGCCTGTCTCTTTCCAGCACCCTCCTGGAGGTTTTTAATCAGACTTGGATGTCCTATTGAAGGAGAAAGCATTCTGATAAAATATTCTCCCAAATCAATAAACCCTACAGATTTATGGCTCTGATCCACATGCAATGTTATGGCAAAAGCTACTAAGTAGGAAGTACAACTCTGTACAGAATCAAAATTCAACTCATTTCAGAGAGTAAAAAGGAATTAAGTGCAGGATTCACTTAATCTTGACATTTACTGGATTTACTACCAATAAGGAATTTTGAGTGTTTAATAAATAAATTTTTGGGTTTCTTTGCTTAGTAGTATTTCCCTTAGGCACTTAAATAGTTAACATCTTTAGTCTTTTACAGATACAGATCCTACAAACAAACCTGAAAATCCATGTATTGAGAACTTTTTTTTCCCCCTCTTGTCTCTATTGATTCTAAAAGCTTGAAGGATGTGATATATATAATATTCTGTTAGACATAAGCCAGTCTAACAGTAATTGTCTCACAAATGCAGGATAATTTCTGATAACCATGCTTCAGAAATTATTCTTAAAAAAAAAAGAAAATATGAACAAGAGAATAGTAGAGAACCTTCTTGTTTTGGAGGGATCACAATGTTAACTAATAAATGATAGCAGTAAGCTGGGAAATCTGTCCCTCTAGAACTTTCTGCCTTTCTCAGTTTGGAAGCTTGTGTATTACACTTGGGATTTTTCAAATATTTCCTGAGCTTGAGTCATCTTGAGTGGACTTTCAGAACGAACAGGCCCCACCTCTGCCAGAGCTGGGGCAGCTGACATGTTTTTCATGAGGAGTTGGAGCTGCTGCACTTTTATGAGTGTGAGATCTCATCCACTTAGTCAATTAGGCACTTCTGGGCAATACAGGTGCACCAGTTCAGACATTTTCTGAAAACAAACTGCCTGTCTAATTTAATTTTGCATATGGAAAATGTTTCAGCAGCTCTTCTAGGCTGGGTGTTGCTGTGGGGCTTTCAGGTTTATGTCAAGAAAAGCTTTAATTCAAATATTGGAGCTAGTGCCTTGTACCTTTGTAACTGCTTCTTTCATTCCCTGCTCCACCTCAGCTCCCTTCCAGTGCTGGAACCAGAAACGTCTATGATAAAATCCCTAAACATTATATTTTATTCAAATTCGTAATTGTTTTTGTTTTTCAAATATCTGCTCATTAGCAGGTGGCAAAACTGATTTTTTTCCTATCATGAGACTAATTGTTTTAATCCATGTGGTCTTTTTCTCCTTGACAAAACCAAAGGCAATATGATAGTAATATCTAATAAAAAGTGTTTTAGGTTTAAACCTTTATTCAGCATCCTCCACTTGTTGGAAGCAAGTTTTGATTTTCTTAAACATTTATGAGGATATTTAACCTTAAATAGCTGCTGAGAAAGTAGGAAAGTAAAACAGGACCTTATATATGCAATAAACATCACTTCAGCACCCAAGTGCCCAGAAAGGTGTGTGGACCCTGGGTGAGGTGAGGATTGGAGGCACCTTACAGTGCCATGAGGAAAAAGAATAAGCTGGAGAAGAAATACTACAAAATCTGTAGTACAAACACCTTGGTGGTGTAAAAACAAGGTAGCGAAGGGCACCCTTCTGAGGAAAAAAGAACCAGTGTTGGTGTTACATCTGAGAATATAACCCAGTCAGGAAATAGGAATATTCCACAGCCACTTTGTTCCCCACACTAATTTTCCTTCAGCTGTGCTATTTTTGGTGTTGTTAGAGCTGTCTACATAGGATGCTTCCAATTTTCACATTAATGTGGATATTTTTATTTTTAATTACTGGCCCTTATTTTTCCTCTTTGCTTGGGTGCATTTGCAGGTGAAATACCTCTCTTGGTGTGAGGCTGCTGCTGTATCCCAGCTGGGAGTCAGGAGCTGGATTCATTTTCCTGAGCAACACACCGCTGTTACACTTTGCTCCTTGGAGGGATATCACAGGCTGTGGGGAAAGGGAGAGGCAACCACAGACACAAAGAAAGAAAAAGGGGAGAGAGGCAGCTGTAGATGCAGTGCTGAACAGGGTGGTTTCAATGTATTAAAAAGGCTGATAAAGACTCAGTTGGTCATTTCAAGCTCTTCAAGTTCCAAGAGCCTTAGGCAAGTTTAATTTGCTCTGGTGTATATCCATGCCTGTACACAGAGCAGTAATAAAACCAGAGTAACTCTTGTTTCAGCGTGTCATTTAATACGGTTCCTGCATGTCAGGGGAATTGAGAGTAAAATCTTTTTCTGGCCTCCAGAACAAAGGCAGCACCACTGTGTGCCATCAGCAAAACCCCAGTTTAAATGGCAGCCCCCTCAAGGCCATTGCTCAGGGCTAAAAGGAAAACCAGAAAATACCCTTTCCTGGAAAACCAGAAAATACCTTTTTTTCTTGTAGTAATAATTAGTGCACTTGGCCTTTTCAGTTGGTTCCAGTCTGGGGGGATGAAGGCTCTCTTGCACTTCCTCAGCCCTCGGTGCTCCAGCTTTGCCACTCTTGTAAAAAAGCATTAATTCCCCCTCTCTTGGAAATCCTGGCTAAATAATGCCAATGCTAAATAGTGCCTTCTCACTATTTATGTGAGCCATAAACACAGTCAAGGATAGACGTGCTGCAGATCACTGGTTAAAAGGCTGATTTTTCCTGTTGTTAAATGTATGATCAGATTAAAGGTCTTAGTTCAGAAAACAGAGTGTTTTTTTTTCCTAATTAAGCAAGCCATTTGAATAAAATTGGTACAGTAGCCTTATAGATAATTTAATATTGTCAGAATTTGGAGTTATTTTGGAATATATTGAGTTTAACTTCTTTTAAAGACCGAAGTTTTATTATGCTGTAGATTCAGTAAGCCTAAAACTGTATTCTGGGTTAACAACCCAGAGACTGCTGCATTTCTGGCCTGCAAAGGCTCATAAACTCTTCAGCAAATTTAGTAGGGGCTCTATCCCACAGCTTTTTAACAATAAAATATTTCAAATAAACTCTATGAAAATATTTGTAGGGCTTCTCCTGCTATTCCTTATGTCTGCTATTACACTGCAGCTGTTAAAATAATGGCAATTTAATGGTAATAAATATATATATATATATATGCAGATGGGAGTCAGAGGTTAGAAAAGGACCTCAGGAAGTTTCTAATCCAACTTCCATCTGCAAGAAAGGTCAGCTGTGAGACTGGAATAAGTTGCTTAGGGTTTTATGCAGTGGAGTCTTGAAAGCATCCAAGAACAGAGAGTGCACAACAGCTCTGGGCAACCTCTGCCACTTCTGGACTTTTTCTCAGAATGGAAAAGCTTAAGTGCAGTTTCAGTTTTGTTAAGTTAGGTACAGGCTTTTATCTAATTCAACAGGTACTGAACTCTGGGCTGTTTACATTCTACACCCTGACTTTGTCAAGGTCTTTGTCGGCACGGGGGCTGCACACAGTCCTTCAGACAACTGCAAGCAAATCTCTGTTGAATGCCATTAACTCCTGTTGATTTGTCTTAGCAGCTGAGGATGCTGGGTGTTTTTCCAAATTCCACTGAATTATTACTGTGAATTTTTTTTTTTAATTCAGTTTCCTTCTAAATCAGAAAGCTCTGCTCAGCAAGAGAAGCCTTTCCTTTTAAAGTCTCGGGTTTGATCAATGCCTTATTCCTTGGGGTGCTGTTTTATTGGACATCTCATACTGCCATGGTGCATATCAAACAAAACCTGTGTCTACCACTTAAAAAGTTGGCTGTTGAGGGGTTTTTTATACCCTTTGATGTTTGCTTGTACGTTTTTGTTACTGTGCACCACACATCCTTCTCGAACTGTAACCTTATTGTGACTGTCTGGGATTTCAAGTGGAGGTCCTGGGATGTTCCTGTGAATGAACCAGGTGCTCCATGCTCTAGGTAGCACCTTCTTAGTGTGGTGCAGAGTAGAAAACAGAGGATGGCCCCACTGAGAGCTTCCAGCAGGGTGCAGAGGCTGCAGTGGGAGCCTCCCAGTCTCAATCATGCTCTGTGTGTTTGTAAAACCAGCTTGGACCTGTCTTCTCTAGCACTTAATCAATATCCAGGTCAATTTAAGATGCCCATTAGCAAAAATCTTCATCAAGTAGTGCTTATGTGTTTTGCATGAAGCTTTGATCTGGTTACTTTTTCTAAAGACCGTGCTGAGAGATTTCATATGAAAACTGAGGAAATAGATTTTTCTGGCTGGGTCTGGAGTCGTGCTTAAACAGGCACATACACAGCTCAGAAATTGGATCTTTCTTTGTGTGTTCTTACGGATGGATGAATAAAGTGCAACTTTAATTTCAGTTTTGGTACTAAATTTGTAATATAACAGTGAATTTATCTGTGCAATCAAGCATGTCTTGAGTGAGTGGTCTATAAGTAGCTACATTTTCAACTGTGGGGATTTAATTTTTTTTTTTCTCATATAATTCTTGATTTCTAACTGCAACTGTTACTCTTGGCAAGCCTACTCAAAAAAAATCAGTTCAGCAGAAATTCAAGCTGCCTCTTCTGCTCATACCTTTCATAAATCCTCAAAAGGTTTTAAATATTCTTATGGTCAGCACATGTGTGCTTTAAGTGCATCCTTTTTCAAAATAGGCACTCTCACCCTTCAGTCAAACAATCTTTGTTGAGGAGATGGAGATACTGAGGAGAACATGGAATTTGAAAGCCCCCCAAGGAAGGGATCCTTTGGGAAAGGGGGATATTCCTCTTGGTGAGGCCAGGAACAGAGAAGAGCTTGCAGGCCATGAGGAAATGAAGCTCTTCATTGCTTGATATAATTTTTCAGTACTTCACAATTTGTCTCCTGTACAAACAAAAAGAATCTCTAAGGTTTAGTTGGAGCACACATGGGTAGTTTTTATATCTAGGTACAGAAATACACACATTGAGGAGGGTGTTTAATATTAAAAGGTCATGTATCTGGAAATAGTTTGGTTTAAATATATATGTATAAAAACTGATTCATTGCTGCATAATTCTAGTTTTGAAGTCAGTTGATTTCAATGTATTTTGGGACTGAAGTAATACAAGAGTGAATCAGTTCTGTAATTATTTTGGGAAAAAATTATATGCTAGTAGTTCTGGGGAATTTTTTTTTTCTGTACAAATCATTACTGCTTAAGGAGGGAAACCATACCTTTCATCATATGACTAAATTAATTTCATCTTGCATATGCTGATATGTTTCTTTTTAGGTTTGATTAGGGAAAGATTATTTTTTTCCTTTTTTAAATGGCAGATGTCTCAGATGAGTAAGAGAATTAGGCATGCTGTTATGAGCAAGAATCCTAAAAAATCAGAATATTGTAAAAAAAGAGGATCTGAAAGTGTGAAAAAAAGCTTACTTATTAACATCTCTAAATTTAACTTATTAAAGAAATAAGATTGTTTACCACCTTTGACAACTGAAGCTGTTAATCAAAAAGAAATAATCAAGTATTTAGCATTTTCTTAGTAACAAAGAAGAGAGGGTAACATTTTCTGTGTAAGTTAATCAAACATATAACATTGGCTGATAATGAGGGAGAAATTTTAGTAGCTATCTTAATTGCTATGGAAACACTGGCCTTAAGGCAGCTTGCAGGGTATTTGTTGAGGTTGTAGGTTCAAAATATTTTTTTTTTCTTGTCAGTCTTCATTAAGGTGTAAAAATTGCAGTAATAAATGTGTTATATGCAGTTCTTTAATTAGCTGAGAAATACACGTTGATGAATGTGTGGTAACGTAGCTGTCAAAAAATCTTAGAGGCCTGAGATATTATTTAGGGTTTTTGTTTAAGTTGTCTGAGATGGATAGACAAGTATTAACAAAAACTTAAAAGTAAAGAAAAAAATGTTGCAAAGAGAAATACTGGAACACTAATGAGGCCTTGTCAGCTAAATATTGATTATCCACAGAGAAATGGAAAATCTTCTGTTTTATTGATTAAAACCCTGTGAGACTGTGTGAAAAGACAGATGTTTCAGGGAAAATGGGGAAGAATCCATGATTAATTGCTACTGGAATATGTTTGTGGCTAATGTAAATCTACCAAGTACCAGAATCTGTTTGCCACAGAGTTCCAGAGGTGCATCTCTGCTTGTGAGAAGCACTCGGTCGTGGTCAAACTTAGAATTCATGTCAGACGTGTGGCTGCCCAGACTTCAGCAGGTCTGGAAGAAAATTCTGCCAACATTGTTTTATTCACAGGCAGAGCAGCCTGCTGGAATTAGGAATTAGGAATTAGGAAATGATGCTCTCAGCACACAGAGAGCAGCAGTAGGAGTGTGGCACTAACGACACTGGTGGAAGACTGAAGAAAAATTATTTTCCCCTGACAAATGGAGGGATATAATAAAATAGGAAGTGTGGAAATAAAAGGGGGAAAACAGTTTCAGGTGAAGAAATCTGAGAGTAGAAGGGTTGCTGGGGACCTGTTTTATCTAGAGATGTTCTGAGAACTGTTGATAATGGACAAGAAAAATCACCTGGATTGGATGTGCAGAGTCAGAGGAACTGCTCCCACACACTGCTGTCAGCCTTTATGTAAGGGTTTTTTACACAGTAACAAAATAGATTATTAAAACCTGACCTTGTTAGTCTCTGCCTGTGCAAAGATTTATTCATTCTTCCAACCTGCAGAATCATGAGATTGCTTGATTTAGTAGCTGCAAAAACAATGCTTTTAATATTGAGAACCTAGAGTGAAGCAAAAAGTAGTGATATTATCTCACAACCCACATCAATGGCAATGTATTATTTTCATGTTTTATTAGATGCAGTTGCTGCTTATCTTCCTAACTTCAAGTTTTCTAGCTGGCAAATTTACTTTAGTGATTTCTTCTAGAATTTTGTTTTTTCTCTTTATTGTTGATGGGTCCATTGATGATGGTGGATGACTGTGATGTATTAACCCATGGCAGTTAACTTTTCCGTTTTCCTTCCTTTAAAACATAAACTTATAATTGTGTGTGCATATGTAAAACACTGCAAATAAAACTAGGAAAACCAGGTGGGCTGGCTATCCAAAAATCATTAACCACTGCTAATCATCTGACATGGTGGCTTTTGAAAGACACTATGTTCTACTGTGGGATTTTATTACTTATATATTCATTTCATCATCTCTTTACAATTGAGAAAACCAGAAATCAGCCTTGATGGAAGGGTTTAGGTGAGATGAAGATGTAATTAATGGACACAGGTATTGGTAATGGCACTGTGGGTGGTGTAGCTCATTTAAGCCTTTATTCTCACTAGTACTTCAATAATGTGCCTAATACTGAGAATGCACTTCAGCATTTCCCTTCTGGGTGTTTGAGTCTTGGCTTGCCTTTATGAAAATTAATGATCTCTTCTATTTCACACCCTGAATGGGAAATTGCAGGATGGCCTGTTTGTACAGCTCTATGGTGAGAGCATTGGAGCTGGATCATAAAGAGCTTGTCATTAAACCCTCATTTGTGGGGAAAGATCCAGTGCTAAACATGGAAATGGCCCTAATGCAATACAAAAGATTCAGGTGTTTTCTCCATACGTTGTCCTTGGCTTAAAAGTATTCTGATCTGCTGTAAAAGCTGCCATTTCACGTGTGCTTTGGGCAGGAAAGAGAATTAGGGAGCAGAGGGAAGGACGTGGAATAGTCACATAAATTGTTTGGCTGCGCAGTTTAAGGGGTGATTTGCAGGACCTCACTGCTCAGCAGGAGAGGTGGTGGGACAGGATGGAGGAAATGTGCAGAGCTGTGATGGGAATGAGACCTCGTTGCTGTTCTGGTGTCCACACCCCAGGCAGGACAAAGCTGGGGAGGTGTGAGAAAAGGCTCTGAAACTGGTGTTAGAGATAGACCTGCTGCTGCACAAGGAGGCACTCAGAAGGCTGGTTCAACACACCTGCTTCAAAGGTGGGCAGGGGTAGGGCTGAGGTTTATAACCTCGGGGACTTGGTGAGTGTAGCATTTGTAAAGTGCTACATCCCTGAGCAGTGGATGTGAGCCTAGCTGGGATGGATACCTGTAAAATCTGCCCATGGTGGAACAGACCTGTGCCTGGGATAATTTAGTTCACTGCTTACACAGGTTTTCCCTCCTAGAGTGATGGCATTGACCTATTTATGTGGCCTTCAATCTCTTTTCCTGCAGGTCAGTGAAAGGCTAAGCTGTGCAACTTCTTTACCAGGAGACTGTAGGAAAATTATAGCAAAGGGATTTTGTTATGGATCCCAGTTTTGAAGTTGCTCTAACATTTATTTGCCTTACGTGACTGTGAACTATTCTTTCTGCTTGGTCAGAAGTGCACAAGAAGGACAGTTGCAGGTGGAAGGTTGAATAAATCATTGATTCTCAACAAAATAAGGAGAAATTTGCAAAGAATATTTCTCCTTTCTTCTCAGTAGCTGCAGCCTCTTGCTCCCTGGATATTGGCCTCAAATGAAAGAGGGTTAACTTTCTTCCAACCCTTTGGACACATCTTCTACCCCTTTTCCATGGTAGCTAAAGTGTGCTCCAGGGACTACTGATTGCTGTGATTTCCACATTTTCATGGTTCTGTATATTTAAAGGGAATATAAATTAATATGAGGTGAGATAAAATTGAGATGAAAAGACTGCAAAAGCAATGGGACATTTTATGAACATGATCAAGTCATCAGAAGATGATCAAGTTTAAATATCCTTGTACCAGCACTCAGTTAAATGAAAATAAAGTGAGCAGTGATGACAGGTTTGAATTTTGGGTAGCTGGTAAAATTTCACTTTTCCTAATCCAATATTTATTAATACCAAGACAACACTATATCCTAGGATTCCTTGTGGACTTACACCCTGACACCCTTACCTAGAAATAATTTTTTAATACTATTTAAATGTATATTTTGTAGACTTTAAGTTTGGGCTTTAGAAATCTAAATTCTGGATACACTGTTTGAGGAGAAAAAGGAATTACAAGGTTTATGTATAATGAAAAGGCAAGGAACTGAGGACCTCCCTCTCCTCAGCATTGTTGAGTCCCTGTGGTCCCAAGTACCTGAATTCAAGGCATGATGCTTTCTGCCTCATCTGGCCTCACAGGCACTGTTATTTTTCACAAATTGCAAGCTGATTCAGATTGCCCTTGAATCACCCAGCATCCTTGTGTTAACTCTTGCCTGCCTGAATTGGTTCACACTTTCCAGGCCCTCTGACAGATGAGGTCCCTCCCTAGGTCAGCGCCTCAAAACGCTCATTTTCTCCTGGGACTGCATTTCAGAAAGTACCTCTGTGACACCACAAGTTGTCACGAACAGCAGAAGGATTGCAAGGCAAAAGTCTTGTTGCTGCAGGAAATTAATTAACAAAGAAAACCTTTAAGCACTCACTTAACAGCATTAGGTCATTCTGGCGCATCCTAAAAGATACATAGAATTAAAAAAAATCTATTCTCATTCCCAGATTTTTCTTTCTTCTTGAATCCCAGGCCTTATGCTACATTCTCCTAAGGATTTCACAGCTCCTGCTCCTATTAAAAGATGCTTTTGAAGTAAACAGCTGTTGTCTGGCAGGGGATCAGTGAGAGGCAGCCTGTCCTGCAGGGACCAGCACTGCTCTGGGATGCCATTCCTGCTTCTATTGCACAGCAGTGCACCTGCTGGCTGCTGCCAGCTTTGCTTTCAGGCTGTTTCAGCTCCTGCACCGTGTTGCAGGATTGATACACGGCGCTGTAAATGGTTTGAAATGATGTTAAACACAGGCTGCAAAAAACCTGCAAAAAATAAAAGCAAATAGGGAGAGCAGGGCGAGAAATCCAGGGTGTGAAATGTAGGCTTTAGGTAAGGTGTTCTGATGGCATCATGTCAGATCACCATGCAAGTAATGCTGAAAGGAATCATCTTTCAGGAGACCTCTGCCATCCAGTGCTGGATCTCTGTCTCCATTTTGCTTTTGCCTTATGTAAGCAAGACAACACTCTGTGTCTTTCTTCCCTGAAGCTGGAAGGCAGAGTTGTTTAAGGAGGGTGCACTGTATTTTGTATGTTTTCTTTCTTTCTGGACAGGATGTGCTCAGAGCATGACTAGAAAGAGCTCCAGAGTGTGATCTCCCCTCTCCAGTCTTACCTTTCTTGATGATCAGTGTCACAGCCACGTTGTGGCCACTGAAGTATCCTCATGGCTCCTGAGATCACACACCTGTCAATGCATGGGATGTCTTGGTGAGAGCACTTGTAGGTCCTTCACAAAATCAGATAGATGTCACTGTTTCACTTGTGTTCTGTGTTTTCAAGGTTTTCACTTTTTTTTTTTTTTTCCTGCTTTTAAAAGTAAAACAAATCCTTGCTGCACTGGGGAACAGCCTGAGCTTTCCCAAGTGCTTTCCTGGTTAGTCTTTCCCTGCATTTGCTTTAATGGCACTGGCACTAGTCTGAAAATTGTTGATAGTTGGTTGGACTCCTGCAGCTTCTCTTAGAAGTCTACTTCTGAGGCAACCCTATCCCGATGGGTTATTTCTCTAATATTCATATTTATGCATCATGGCAGATGTAGGTGAAACCAGCTGCCTCAAGTCCTGGTTTGGGGCTGTAACAATTAGACCATTGCACTGTCTTGTCAGACACCCCTTTGAAAAGCTAACTGTGTCTATCCAAGTGTTTCATGCTGATATTCTTTGTCACAGTAAGTAATTGTATTTTGGCAGATCTGTATTTCCTTGTAGGGTCAGTCTCTTTAGCAATCCTGCTTCAGATTTTTGTTCTCTGTCAGTACTTCTGGAAATGAGGGGTTTGTAAGAAATGCTGTTTTAAATAATAAGCACAACTTGTTAAATTGCAGTCACAACATTCATAATGTCCAAGTTTAAACAAGGAAATAAATAGTTAAAGCACAGTACATCATGTATTTTTCTTACAGTAAATATTTTCTATCAAGTGTAAGCAAACACTCAGTAAATCTCTCCCTCCTACCTCAATTTACCTGTTGGGATATGCATGACATTGCTTTAAGGGCTTATCACTCACTTGGTACCTATAAATTCACAATTGTTGCTGTTGTCATAAATCTGTTAATTTCCTGTGCAGTGGCTCTTATCCTTTTCTCCTGCTTTCTTGGTTTTACATTGTTGATAGTTGTGGTAACAGTATTAAAGTTCTGAATAGGGCACTTGATCAAAGGATGTGAGGAAAGTGGTTGAGGTGTTTTGGACTGGTCTTTTAAAAAGTGCACATAATTCAAAACTTGCATATTCATACCTGTTAGCTGCTTTAAATGCTCAGATGAAGAGCTAAAACAAGGTGACAGATTTGATGTTTCTCTGTGGAGGAATAATTTTATAACAAAACAGAGAAGTTTCGCTAAAAATCTAATTTTTAGAAAGGAGGAAGTATTTTTTGTCCCATATACAATTATACTTGATTTTTAACCCTGTTATTCTGCTTCTCTGGAATTGCTTTAAAGCTCTTGATGTTGACTCTAATTTCATGAAATAGAGTTCTTACCTTCATATAATACACCAGAAAGATATTTAATAATGTTTAATGTTTAAAATTGTATGGGAAAAAACGAGGAAGACAAGGAAACAGTTGGCCTTTAGAGTAAAAGTGTTGCAGCCTGGTTTTTAAGTGGGATGCTTGGGTCCCACTGAGGCTGAGATGGGAATGTGTTCTTTTCTGTCCTGTGCAAATTACTATTGGTTTTCATATCATCTGCAGCCTCTCATGGGGTTCATCGTGACTTCCTCCCCAGGGATGTAATTCGTGGGCTTGGCAGTGGAGCAGCTTATTAATCTGCCTTAAGCTCTGTGCTTATATGTGATGATTGTAGCCTGATTTATGAAGACTATTTTGTGCCAAATCCTTGGGAGGCTGCTTCTGTGGATTTCTCTGTCTTTTGTGGATTCCTTAGATAAAATTCTGTAGGCAGCACATATATCAAGTGTATTTGAGAAGGTAAATATTACTGATCCTTATGGAAACAAATTAGGAATACTATTTATATATATATATATATATATATATATATAAAAAGGTATATATAAAAGTTATCATGCAGTCTGCTGCCTGTGTTCCAGTTAAAATCCAGAAAAATCCTTCAGGGGTCATATATTTTGGTTTTGGTCGGTTTTACCTTTTTTTTTTTTTTTTTTCCTCCAAGATTCACAGATGCTGTGGCTCTGCATGGGTTTATGATTTTAAATAATAACTGCTGCAATAGCTGTATGTACCTTCATAACATTGTCCTCTAAAATTAGCACTGAATCCTTCACCCAAGGGGGAGTTGATAAATTTGAGTGCCCCGGCAGCAAATAACCTGTTTAGAGGATGTTTATAATTTAAAAGCATTGTGCTAGTCATTTTGAAATTGCACATCAGCAGGAATAAAATATTGGATGTGAAAGCAGAAACTGCAGTTACAGAACTGTTAAGGAAAATGATTGTATTTTTTAAAGAAGTAGAAATGTTTGAATTTTGAAGTGCTCTGAAGAACAGAAGCAGGGATTCCAGTGTGTACTGGGGGTAAAATGTGAGTTGTCTACCAATGTATTCAATAAAAATTCCCTTACAGTGCTGAGTTTGCAGTGAGGAAATCACAAGCAGATACAGAGAGGAAAAAGGTCAGAAAGTTGTGACTCTGTGTTTTGTGGCTATTTGAGTGCACGCAGCCCTCTGTCACTTGTTTTGTTGCAGTTGAGTAGAAGCTCTTTGCTCAGGCTGAGGTTTTAATTCAGGCTGTGTAACCCCTGCTGGCACAGGTGAGATTCAGGTGAGGAAAGTCCTTTGGCTTCAGAGAGGGAGCTCAGAGGAGCTGCTCTGAATGCTCAGTTAAAAATTATTTCAGATTGACTTATGGAGGGCATTGGCACATGGCCTGAAAACTGGAATATCCAGCAACAGATACAAAGGAAAGATTCCCAGCTGATCAACTTTCGGATTTGACTAAATATCTTTGGGTTTGATCTGGAAGAGAAATAAAGTGGAAGTTGCCAGAGGCAGCTAAATTGAGGCAAGTGGTGAGTGCTCGTGAGGGTGGACAAGTTTAATTTTACACCAGCACTTAGAAGCTGAAGAAAGGGGCAAAAAATACATTAAAAATTAAAGTTCAAGCAAGTGAACTTTATATATCTGGAAAATTATTTAGCTAGTCAGTGGGAGGGAAAAATCAGCAAGACTTCAAGGAATGAAACTGAACAGCAATTTTCATTTTATTATGCAGATGAAAATCTGGAAGAACTCTTTTCTGAGAGTAGCAAATTATACCTTCCTGACACCTGAATGTGATTCCTTTTGATGCATCTGCATGCAACTCCTTTAATATCTGAGAACAGGGATTGCTGTGGAAAGTACAGGTGGTCTGAAATCAAGGGATGGCTGTGCACCAGTTTGCAGGCTTAACTGAACCTCTTCCCAGCCAAGGTCTTAATTTTGTGTTTGGTTTTAAGCTGGCTGAAGTCCATGACCTTAAATTGAGCTTTCTGGAGTGGAGTGTTGGCGTGTTCAGTGTAGAAGAAAAGCACAGTATATGACTCCAATCTGATCTTCCAGCAAAGCATTTGTCCTGCACACAGCCCTTCCTGAAAAAATATAAATTCTGTTCTTGAACTGGATTAATCCCAATGAAAGTGCATAGATAGTTTTGCCATCAGACTTCACTTTTGACCTTGGACAAATCACTTATCCACCTCTCTGTTCTCAGCATATGCTTTTAAGCTTGCACTCCCTGTTTATTCCAACTCGGCTGCTTCCTGTGACTTGTCTGCATGGTGGAAGTACTGTAGACCCTAGACATTGCTGTGATTTGAATAAGAATACTAGCAGGATGGAAAAGAAAGAAAACCAGAGATGAGAAAACCCCCCAGTGTTTTAGGTGCAGGTTGGACTGTCCCTTAAAAAGATGATCTCCCATTACTTGGCCTGGAGAGTGATGCATTCAGCAGTGCCTGTTGCTGGCATTTCATTTATTCTGCTGAGAGCCACAGGAAACACCAAGAGGCAGAGTTTGTGTCTATCATAAAGCTTAGAGGGTCACTGGCACGGTGCTGTCATTAACTGAGCTGCTGATTAATGCCATGCTTATTATAATATATTTAATTTAGCATGAGTTTGTACTTAGGTGATTCAGTGGGCGCCTTTCCTTTTGTGGCTCCTCCTTTTGGGCTTTATGGAGACTGAAGCAAACACGGTTCAGTGCTCACCTAAAGCCTCAGGCTGACACAAACAAAGCAGCTGCTCACAGTCTCGGCCGTTGTTCTCCAAATTACAATGTCAAATGCCAGAATGCCTTTTCACCAACTTCCCCTGGTTTTTCCCCCCCTCATCTCGGTGACAGAGTGCAGCACACGCACACTTTCACCTGTGAGAGCCTCCTAAATCCATGGGCTGAAGTAGTGTAGGGAATGGACAAGATGTCACCTAATTGTCACCTAGCTAGGTCAAGGCCAGCTGCTCGCTGGGTGTGGGGGGACAAGGAGGGTTACAGTGGTGTGCAAGGAGATGGGGAGGGCTGGTAGGTGGGCAGAAGGGCTTTGAGAGGCTCCTGTGCTACACCAGGTGTAAATACAGGCTTGTGGTCTTTATCTGTGTGGAGCAGGACATCTCTTTGTGGCAGTGGGTGAATATTCCACTGTGTTGGTGCCGGCGTGTGACAGCGGGCTTTGGCAGATTCCTGTCCTGACTTTGTCATGTCTTGCTGATTTAGCAGGAATATTGGTCTGGAACTTATCAGGCTTTCCCACACTGATTTCTCAGCATTTACTCTTCTCTCTTCAGCTTGTGGTTTTGTGGTCTTCTCACAAAAAGGGTCTTTGTGGCAGAATGACATTCTCTGCTTAAGGACTTTAGAGCTTGACTACATCTAGACTAAAAGTTAATATAGTTGCATTAAAAGAACCCCAATAGAACCTCAAAAAATTCTATTGTGTTAGCTTCCATGATATGTATTAGACTCCCAAGCAACACCATAATCACGTTGTCCTTCTTCCTTGCCCTTGCTTCTTTACTGTTCTGTTGGTTTAGTTTGTAAGCTCGTTTGTAGCAGTGGATTAATCTTCACAGACATTCCTGAAATCTGTGTTTATATTGCTGTTAAGCATTGTCTTGGAATGTGAGAATTCCTGAGTGATTCCTGACTATCCCTCATTTTTGCAACTGTTCACATCAGCTTTTCTTTGCGCTTTTGCACAAGAGCCCTGCTGATTAGGTAAGAAGGCCTCATGTCCTTCACATGGCTTTAGTGTTTCAAGGCAAAAGAAATGGAGTTGTGGGTGAAACCAACAGGTAAGGGTAGAAGAGGGATTTGGGGCTGCTCTCACTTCAGCAACTCTTTGTTACCTGGAGCCTTCTAGCCTCAGATGCTGCTGCCCTTATTCACTTGTCACTGTCTTTTTCCATTTCAGTCTAAAACTGCCCCTGGCTGATCACAGGTGACACGTGTCACTGTGGAGATGGCTTAGAGAGCTTCACAGTCTTGCCCACCCAGAAAGACCACAGGGACATTTTTGCCTGTGTTTTACCCTCTGTGGAGTTTTGGGCTGCTTGCTGGGTGCTAGGGGCATCCAAGTTGGCAGCCAACAAAGAACTCTGTGACTTTGTACTTTTGATGTAAAAAACCATTTTTGTTTTAAATTCCTGGAGTATTGCAGGTTACCCTTAAAGCTTACGGATCAAACCTCAAAGTCCTTGCTCCCTCCGAGTTAAGAAAGGATGAAAAAGCAAACAAAGGTGTGGAGGTAAGAGGGATCAGTGCAGGTTCCATTCCCCCAGCAGGTCAGTGCTTGTGCTGGGACTGCAGCTGAAATCTGAGGCGTTCCAGATCAGTCCTCTCTGCCCCATCTCCCTGCCGTGCTCAAGCCCCCTGGGCAGTGATGGAGACATTCAGCTTTTTTGTGCAGTTCTGCAGAACCTGTGATGCCCTGAGAAGGCTGACCTAGAACAGAGACTAGGTGGAGCTAAAGAATACAGTAGGGATTTATGAGAAGGCCTCAATGGATACACCGTGGGCAGTACAAGGGCTACACCCAAGATAGTCACAAAATGGACAACTGGTAATGAGGTCTCTCACTTTTATAAGTTCTGGTCCATTTGCATATTGGAGTTAATTGTCCATTTGTAGCTTTAGCTTATGAAGTCCCATCCTCCTTGTTTTTCTCTCTTCAGGCTGATGCTAGCCACTGGAGTCTTTATGCTCTTGGGCCCAAAACTAGTATTGGTTGTCCTTAGTCACAAGCTAGGAAAGGAATTGTTTTGTCTACCGACTCTGTGAAGAGAGCTTACTAACACTTAATATGAAGCTCAGAACTACACTCTAAAGCAACACAGAATCTGAAAGATGTAAAAGCTAAAACTGAAGGCGTTGGTGCTGCTTTAAACCCCGCAGTAATGGAGAAGCTCTGGCTGTCAGGCCCGTTCTGCTCTCCCTGGAGTGGATTGCTCGGCGCTGACCGTTCCTCTTTGATCGTGGTTCTGAAAACGTGACGTGTGCTGGTCCCGGGCTGCTGGAGGGGAGGGGAGCGCTGCACGGTGCTGTCAGGATGTCTGTCCTCCAGATGGTGTCTGTCCTGCAGATGTGTGTCCTCCAGACGTCGTCCGTCCTCCAGAGATGTCTGTCTTCCAGAGATGTCTGTCTTCCAGAGATGTCTGTCTTCCAGAGATGTCTGTCTTCCAGAGATGTCTGTCTTCCAGACAGGGCCACAGCCAAGCAGTCTGTGCCCCATCGCTCTCCCCCAGCCTGCTGCTCCTCTCTTCCCCTGTGTCCCTCACAAAATGCACAGGCCCTTGTCATTTCCACGTCAGTAGTGACAGCTGCGCTTTCCGGTGTGCGTGCTCTGCTTTGCTGGGGGTTTGGCTTTGCTCAGAAAAACTCTGCCTCGAGACATAACAGCAATACCCAGGTTTTCTCATGGTAGTTCACTGCCTGTCACACATTCCTCATGACTTTTTCTTCCTGGACATGAGCAGGTAGAGCCCAGCAAGTTTCTGACCTGTCTGCACTGCAGACATTTAAGTCTCTTTCAAGGTAGAAAGTATGCTAATTCTTTTCCTCATTATAAATGAGGTAAGACCTTTCAAATAGGAGAGACAGGTGGCAAATATTTTTCCAAGGCCTTGAAATCACTCAGTTTTTATGTTTACTGAACAATATTCTGTGTCTACAAGCACAGAGGAAAATTGTATTGGCAGAAACAGCTTCTAGTGGCTGGATTTCTGGCTCTGGAAATTTGTGGATGCACCTCTCACTGCCTGTATTCCTGCCATTACCGTGAGCTCCTTCCTGAAGTCTGAGGGTAAAGCACATGAAATGTTCACAAACATTTAATGAAAAACTGTTAAACACTGAGAACTTTCAGAGTGTTGTCTTATGAACAGGAAGGATGACATTACCAGGGAGGTTTAAGCTGCACACCAAGACTCTGAAGGGCCGTTAATGGGTTAAAGAAACAAAGCTCATATTTAGAGATTTGTGATTTTTTTCTCCATTAAAAGAACAGTCCAGGTGTGTGCTTTTGAAAAGAATGCTTTGGCACAGATGCATCGTCTCAATTAGGGTGTCTGTTGGCCCAGCTCCAGCACAAGGAGTCCAGGGATTATCTTGGAATCCTCTACGGTGAGTTGTGCTGCCATTGAAGAATTCACATTTGCCAAAAAAAGTAAATGCTTCATATTAATTTGGAACTTGGTGTGGATGGGATTTCTTCTGGGACATATCACAAAGCACCAGATCAAGGGTAGCCTTGATATGAGAGAATTTATGACTATTTCTGACTATTAAGAAAACAATTCCTTTTTTTTAAATTTATGCACTATGGAATCTAATTTTCAATTCCTTGATTTGGACTTTCTTGACAGATAGCTTTTATTTTTTTCTCCTGACTTGGATTATTGGCAATATATAGTATAAACAAATATACACACAAACAAATTACCATTTCTTTTTCAAAAGCTTTAATCTTGTTTTTTGCCACACCAAACAGCAAAGAAAACACACAAGAGAAGGGCATGAAATAGTTTTAAGTTTAGAGCTCAAATTAATTTAGTCTCCTTGATATTCCTGGCCTTGAGTAGATTGCTTCTGAAATATTACACTGCACATTTAATTCTGACAGTGGATGCCATCCAGGGGGACCTGGACAGGCTTGAGCAGTGGGGATCTCAGGAGGTTTAATAAGATCAAGCTGCACCTGGGTAGGGGCACCCCTGGTCTCAACTGCAAGGTGGTGGAGTGGGGGGTGATTCTGTGATCTTTTTAATTCCCTTTATGGTGTCTTGGGAGTGCATGGGGTTTGGCAAAGTGTGATGTTGAGCACATACTTATAAATAAGGAGGTGTATGTACATACATGTATAAAATGTGTGCATAATCTCCAGAGACTTTTTAAGTGGAAAAATCTGGAATTACTGCTGAGTGATATCTTTGCTTTGGAAAAGCCTCTTTATGATCAGCTGTAATGTAATGTCATCTAGCTCACTGCCTTACACGTTACAAATGAAGTACAATTATTGTTTCCATTCTTGTCTGAGAAGCTCTCCAAATTGTTGAGCATACACTTGTTTTTTCTCCCCAGTGGCAAGCTCTCATGACAATGTTCATTATTTGGTCAGGATAAGTTTTTAATTGAAAAAGCAAACTCAAATAAATAAATGTCAACCAGTTTCATCCATGGTGATTGTTGGCACAGAATTAGATCCAGGTTGCACTCAGAACCTAGTGCTAAATCACTGAACTTTGAGTAATGATAAGTTGTTATAAACTGCAGTTTGAAATTCCTATTTTCTTTTGTTTAAGGAAATGAGGCCTGTCTATATTCCAGCATATCCATTTTGTACGTGAGCATTTATAGATATGATAGAACTTCTGCGCAAATTTACGAGTTTGCATCATGAAGATCTGCATTTTCTATTGCATACAGACAAATTCACACTTGCAAAATCAAGGCAATAAATTTGAGTATGTTCAGTTTTGTTCCGCCCAAAGCTTGCATTTAATATTTATCTCACTGGAGATTAGGTGATGCTATTGAATTAATGTTGAGAGTTGCTTATTTTCGTACTGCTAGATCAGTTTCAATAAGACTTCCCACATTTTGTTGTGGGTGGGAAGGGTATATCAGAAAAAAAAATTATATTAATTAATTACTGTCTGGGTTTATCAGCCATCAGGGTCTCAGTGATTCACTCAGAAATGCAGGTTGTGGCCTACAAACAGTTGTAACACCCATGGGAACAACCCTTTTGTGTTCTGATTGATTCTAGGATCTGCATTTAAACATAATTTTAATTCTCATCTAATTTTATCAGATGCTCTAATCGCAGTAACTAAAAATATCCTTATCAGGCTAAATTTAAATCTAAATTAAATCAATTGTCAAAGCCTGACAGCCGGATTTTCTGCTGATGAATGCAGAGTTGGGTATTTCTGCCATGTTCCTATTTGCTTTTTTGACCAAACCCTGATTTCAGGTGTGACTGACCTTAACAGGTTTTTTTTCTCCACTTGCACAGATTATTCTGAGATCTTTGAAGAGTAAGGCAAGCCCAGTGAAGACAGCTACAAGAATGGAATGTGCTGCACTCAAGGACTTCCTTCTTGTGACAGAGGCTGTTCCCATCTCAGAAACCCACATGATCGATGGCCAAGGGTAAGTTTATTAGGACAAATACATTCCAGTCACTATTTTAGCTTATATTCTGAAGGAAAAATTAAGTTTGCTGCCAGCCACGGCAGTTCCTCCCACACAGCAAAAAATCTGTAGAAAGTAATGTCAAGTTTTAAGCACTCCAGGCAAAAGGTTGAAGATCTGAGAGATACAAATTTCATGAAAATCAGTGGCATTTTAGAAACAAGAGACTCTGACTGAGTAGGGACAAAATGGGTAGGTGGTATATTTGTTCTTGTTGACCTGTGCTTCACTCTTAGCATACTTCTGGAAGTGCTGGATATTCTGTACCTTTCTTCTGGGATCAGCTAAGGGGTTAAAAAGGAGTCCAATTATGTCAGACAAAATACCACAGAAGACACTGATTATATTTATGGCTAACAGAGAGGAATTCCAGATTTGTTCTGGAATAACAAATTCAAATAAATTTTTACTCTGCTAGCTAAAATTAAAATAGCAGTAGAGGTAAATAAAAACACTGAATCTACTTGGGGCTCTTTAAAAAAAAAAAGTTATTGTCAAGAGACTGTTTAATCTGCTCTCCTTAGTACAGTGTTTCTTTCTCTCTTACCTCAGCTTTCTCCAATATAAGTAATATATTGGGCTCATGGATGTATAAGTGAATCAAAAATTTCTCATTTCATATGGGCAGCAGTGGAGTTTGAAGGCATTTCACTTGAGCCATTTAAAAAATTTATGAACATACTTCTTCCAAGCAGAAATAAAACTGTTTTCTTTTACTTTCTGTGACTTCAACCAAAGAAACAACAAGAAAGCACGGTTTGTTTCCAGCCCATTTATTTTTGATCATGCCTAAAGAATAATAGTAATAGTCCTAACTGCAAATAGTCCTTCTAGCAGATACACAAATAATCAAAAAATGAGCCTTTTCCTTCATTGCACTTGATTTGTGTCCAGTAAGAAAGTGATTGAGGGAGTTTGAGCAAATTAATGCTCTATATCAGCCCATTTAGATGAAATTTCTGAGACAATTGTAGGCAACTCGGGCGAAAATTAATGGCTAATTTAATTTGACCTTTTTAAAATGCAAACACTTTAAGTGACTGCCTTAAATATCTTGCATAGGATGCTTGATTTAATAAATCTAGTTTGCTTTCTTTATTTTATTGCTTATTGCACGCTTTCAAAGTTTTCTCTGGCCTTTCCCTAGTGTATTGGAATTGGAAAGGAAAGCAGATGGCTGTCAGATGGCAAGGCAGCTCTGATTCTAACCAAAATGAGTTTCCTTGGGTATGATTTAGCCGTCAGAAACCAGGTGCCTTCACACTGCTTCATGATTTTCTCACGGAGGTTCCAGTACAGACCCCGTTCTGTGGCAGCACATTTCTCTCTCTCTCTCTCAAGATTTTTCATAGAGGTGCACAGAGAGAAAGAAAGATAAAACAATTTCTGTTTCTGCTCCTTGTTTTTCCCATGTGGAATGTGTTTGGAGAATTGTTTCCCTGGGGTGATTGCTTGGTTGGACTCTGGTGAGGATTGTTTGAGCCTGGTGGCCAATCCAGCCCACCTGTGGCTGGACTCTCAGAGAGGGGCACGAGTTGTGAGTTAGTGAGATATGGGAGTTAGAACAAGTAGGTTTGTAGTTTTAGTATCTGCCTTTATATAGTATATGAATGTATTATAGCATAGTTATAATAAAGAAATCATTCATCCTTCTGAACTGGAGTCAGACATCAGCATTTCTCCCCACTGGGTTCACTACACTGTTCCCCCTCACTGAACAGTGCTCTTGGCCTCTTCCTCGTGGAAACCTCCTCTCCTTTTGCAGCTACAGCAATCATGGGGAGCTGAACTCAGAAACAGAGTCGAGTATTTTCTCACAGTTTCTAAAATGAGAGATCAGCATCTTTACACTGGTTTTAATTGCAGCTGCAGCCTCGGCAGCCCCACTCTGCTTCCCTCAGCTGAGCAGGGTGATCGCTGCGCCGGAGGCTCCACAGCTCCTCAGGACTTTGCCAGGGGAATTGGCCTTGCCTGTCTGTGGAGCTCCACCTAGGCCCCAAAATGGACAGTTTCCCACCTTTGTGGAAATAAACTCTTTGCAGAATTGCTAAAGCTGTGAACTGTGGGAATCCAGGGCATCCCTGGAAGGTCTGGGACCCTGGCAGGGGTCAGAAACCCCCCTGTACAGAGCCCTGAGAGACACTGGCTCTGATCTCTGTGCATGGAAAAGAGTTTTCATTCTTACAGGATGAATTACAAGCTCTGAGTGTTTGATATCAGTAGTAATTAGTGTGGCACGGGTGCAAAAGTAGAATTTTAGGATTCTAGATTTCAAAGGGGGCAGGATGGAGGAAAATTGGGCGTGCCTTGTCCTTTTTCTTCTTCTTCATGCCCTCCATGTCTCACTGTGCTGTTGGCATTTTTCTGTTGGTTTAGGCTGGGGACACACTGTTCAACATGGGTGATGGATATTGGCACGTTATTGTAAATACAGCACAATTTCTAGTATAGAATGTTTGTAACATCCCACTGAGGGGCAGAGCCCCCCACGCTGTCCTGCAGGACAGACCTGCTGCAGGTCAGAGAGAAAATATTGTAGATAAAGAGAAATAAACACCCTTGAAAACCAGCACGAATTACGACTCCTTCTCTGGCAGTGGGGCTGAAAGACAGAGACTTTCTACAGTCTCTGGAGCATTTAAATATCACAGATTCCAACAGTGAACCGCAGTGACAGGGATGTCCTTCTGCAGTCCTAAGCACCTGTGAGGAGATGAGTGGGAATGGGGTGAGGTCAGCAATCCTAATGTGGTTCAGGGTTAAACAAGGGGTAAAAAAGCAATATTGGCCTGCAAAAAGGAAACTCTTTCTATTAAAAAGAAATTAGAAATCACCTGAAAGGAAAAAATTAGGAAATTAAATCCCTGGACTCAATATGGGAACATAAAGAGTGCCTTATTAGCAGCACAGATGGGACAGTGTGCACACCCTGGAATGTAAAAAGGAAAAGAACTGGAGGAAATGGGAGTCCCAATAATGTGTTCAAGAGATAAGATACAATGTTTTATTGAAACTAAAATATATTATTTGGAAGCACACTCGAAATTTAAACAATTCTAATTAAATGGAAGGGGCCTTGGCAGATAAGAGAAGCAAGGCAGAAATTTGAAGAACTAATTTTCAGAGGTATAAAGACAAGGAAGAACTGATATAAGGTGACTGGAGGTGATCTGCCTGTTGGAAAAAACCTCTGGATCTGTTGGACCTGTGGAGCAGAAGGAGAGCAGCTGAAACCCTGGCAGCTGCAGAGTGGCACAAGTTTCTTTTACAGGCCAAGAGGGTCCTGCCCTCCCTGGGCCAACAGGAGCTTTTCCATTTGACATTACAAGATGTGGATTCTTCCTAGGGAAGAAATTTTTAAGCCAGATAAGCTTTATTTTGGGGTTGCCATTTTTGAGATAACGAATACCAAAATGAATGAGTAATGTTGAATTATTGTCCTATAATATCTCTGTGTGGGCTGAGTCATGGAGGGGCAGGTGGGATCATTTTAATCCATAATTCGTGTCATCAGCTTCAATCTTAAGATCTCTTTCTGTTGACTTCTCTCTGCACTGGAAATCTATTTGTGAAGATGTTCTGCCTTCTGGCCTTGATCAATTCAGCCTGCAACAACACGCTGGGTTTTTTCCCCCCTTGTAGCTTCATTTTCCCCAGACTAAGCAGTTTCTATTCTTGAGCTTCAAAATATCAGTGTCATTTTCATTTGCCCTAAATAATCTCTCAACTTTTTTCTAATCTCTCAATTTTGCTGTTTTGCTCTAAGTCCCCTTAGACACCCATTTTGTAGCTATAGCTGCCATTGAAGTAGGACAGAATTATAAGGATTGATTCTGTTCCATTGAATTTAATGAGATTTTGTCATTAGTTTTTCTGGAAAATGGCTAATATTCTAAATATGTGAGGGAAAAACCCCAATATTTTCTGTTGTTGGTATTAAGCAGTTCTAAAGTTGCTTGGATCAATTATATATCTATCCACTCTTCCCTCACAGCTCTACTTGGTCAGTTTTGTCACTTGTGTTCAGTTATCAGAAAGATATTTAGCATTTCTCTCTTAGCTTTACTGAAGCCTTCAGAGCTTTCTCCAACAGAGTACAGAAGAAATATGAAAGGTATTCTTGTGGCATTGTGGGACAAGAATTTTGTAAAAATTATCCTTTATGTCACATTTGGACAGAAACCTCACCTCTGATACTCTGCTCAGCTACTCCCATGGTGATAACTGCCCACCCATTTACAATTTCTTGGTTTGACTTAAAATAATCACTATGATAACTATCATTTCTTTGTGGCTATGTGTGGGATTTGATAATAATATTCCAATTTCTTAGCTCTCAGAAACAGCAACAATAATAGTAATGATTGCTGATAATATGAGCTGGTTTTGTGCAGCTGTCTAAATAGCTTTATTTATCCAGTTGGCTTTTACTGATTAGGGAGATTTTGCAGGTTCATCAGAGATGAATTATTAGTCTGTCTTTACAGACAGAAAATACAGGCTGTTAACAAGCTCAAGCTTATAGTGTGTCCATGTATGGTCCTGTTTCAAAATGCTAAATGTTTTCTGGTTTTATCTTATTGCTGTTGACAGAGTGAATTGTGTAACAGTCACCATCTAAATAAAATGCTGACAGTAATGCTCGTTGAGATTGGATATTAGGAAAAGGTTCTTCACACAGAGAGGGGGTGGAACAGCTGCCCAGGGCAGTGCTCACAGCACGGAGCCTGACAGAGCCCAGGAAGGGTTTGGACAAGCTCAGGCACACGGTGTGGCTGTTGGGGATGGTGCTGTGCAGGGCCAGGAGCTGGACTCAGTCATCCTTGTGGGTCCCTTCAAATTCAGAAGGTTCTGTGATATAAGTCCAAACCCATCATGTTAGCAGCTTTTATGCCTTTCCCCCCCCCTCTGCTTTTCACTTCACAAAATAATCTGTTTATTTAGTTGTGACTCCCTCATCAAAGCAGTTCTGAACAACTCTGATTAATGACATCTGACAGCTTTATAGATATAGCTACAGAATGATAAAGGCTGATTGAGCTGAAGTTTATTTCCTTTTGGCTTTTGTCTTCTAATTACTGAGTGTCAAAACCCTTCTACCACAAAAGGCCTGCAGGGCCCTGATGTAGCAGGACATAGCTCAGTAGGATTTAGCAACCTCAAAAGAAATGTTACAGCTCAAGTGATTTGGAAATATTTGAAAGCTGAGAAACTCTGCTGCTTATGGCAGTATAATGAAAATTGTCCAAACCCCCAAAATTTACCAGGTCTGGGGCAGGTTTTCTCTTGTTTAACTGGTTCTAAGTAAGAGGAATTGAAATCTGGAGAGATTTATTTGACATTCTCATTGAATACTCAGGTAGCTGATAGTCATTTATAACTCTCTGGATAAGTTTTTTAAAATGCAGAAGAAATTGCTAATTAAGTTTTAATTGTTTAGGAAAGGATTCCCCCTCCCAAGGAATTTTTTGTAGGTCTTAGTATGGAAACAACCTTGACTGTTACCTGTGATTTCTCTTTCTGAAGGTGTTGGCAAGATCAGGCACATTGGGTTCTGGTGGCATCTGTTGTACTTTTTAAGTAAAGAAATCCACCACTAGAGAGCTGTATCATAAAAAAGAGATTTTCTAGGAGAGTCTCTTGAATCTCAGAGAAGAGATAGGAATCACTGCTTTTCTCGCATCAGAAAGCAGGAATTCAGCCCAACTTCCCTCATGAATTCCTTCACATCCAATGTTTGCCCTTGCTCTTTAGGAGAGGCGTTCAGAGTAATCCCTTTGGTGCAGTTGGGAATTCAGTCTATTGCCCAGGTGGGAATAGAAAAGGTGGCTAGGACTGTTTGCACTGAATTTATTTTTTTTTTTTTTTTTTTTTTTTTTTGGATGTGTGATGAGTGATATGTTCCAGTGGTTTTGTGCAGAACTCAGGTCAAACACCATGCAGGATGTGAAGGCTGTCACTTTAGTTGCACTGGTGTATGTGGTGCCTGGAAGGATTCTTATATGCAGCCACATCTTTAAGCTGTAGGAAGACAAAAAACCACCTGTTTGTAGAAGGTATGCTTTCCATGCAAACTTCGCTCTCCAGTGGAATTTTAGTGTCACAAACAAGGTAAAACATACTGGAGCCACTTAAAATGGAGCATTTATTTACAGTATGTATTTATCTGACACTGCTGTGAAAAGTTAAAAAATCCAGATGGGCCTTATTTCTAAAACCAGAAGGCAGAATGCTTCAACAGCATAAATTTGCACTTTCCATTTCTTCCTTTGGCGCCAATAGTGCTCATCTATTTGTCTTTTTGAAAATTCATTACTTTTGCAGATTATAACCAGAAAGTCCTTTTCTTCTCTGGATACACGTGTTTACCTTGCAGTAATACCAGCAAATCTCTAAGGGGAAACAAGTCTCCAAGAGCCTTTAGAAAACCCATGAACTGTGTGTTTTGTTGCATTTCTTTCCAGTCCTAGCCTTTGTTTTAGCTGACTTATTGGAGATACTTGGAAGATTCAAGGTTAGTTAGGCCAGACAGTTTCACATCTCTCAACAACTTAATGGATTTCTTAATTAAATATAGACTTTGTTATCACATGGTGGTTGCTATCAAAAGTCTCTTCAGTAATGTATAGATGTCATATGTTTTAATATTACTTAATTTATTTTTTCCTTTTTTTTTTTTTTTTCCCCTTAGTGATGCTGCAGCTAAATTCTGGCTGGAAACCCATACACAAGAATAAAAGCAGCTATAACTCAAATGTATACCTTTCCTCCTATGGAAATTAAGTTCTTATCCTCTCAGTGCCTTATTCACCAAGGCCTATATTTGTAGCACTATTTATCTTCCTGAGGGGAATTGTATGAGCCCCTGGAGGTGAAGAATAGCTTTTCTTAATCAGCCTTTTGAAAGACCATTGTCTTGTCTGTCTTTGTTAGAACATCAGCACAGTGGTGGGTGTTTTGTAGCAGAATATGAAGCAAGGTGCTTGCTGCTGAGAGCTTGTAATTTAAACAAAGAAGAAGCAATCAGAGAAGGGGCTGGCACTTGAAATTCGAGGGCTGAGTGTTTTCCACACTGAGGGCAAGAGTGAGAGGAAGAATGAACAAACACCAAATGGACAAGAGTCCTCTGGTGCCTGCCAGTGTAATCTGCCAGGTGCTGCTTAGCAGGCTTTGCTGAGATTCAGACATTGCAAGTTTATGTAGCTTCTCCTTGCCTGTTTATTTTGCTGTTATGTTGCATTGATCTCTATCTCACTATTATGTAAAGACTTGACCTGTGTTTGCTCTAATATGCTTGGTCCCCATTTCTGTTGTTTTTCCTGCTCTAGATAAATGGCATCCCTCAGAAGTTAAAATAATTTGAAACTAAAATAAAATAGACAACATTTTATGATAGAACTCCCATCATATGCAGTACCTTTTGATAAAAACATGCATTTTCCACTGTAAGACTTGGTCACTTGTGAGTGACAAAGAAGTAACTCTTAGGAGGTGTGTGACATGGCATTGATGTGTTTGGAGTTCAAGGCTGCTGTTTTGTCTGCACTGTCCATGGTCAGTGTGTGCCTGTCCTCTCTGAGTGACACACCTGGGTCTCATCAGCTCTTCAGTTGCACCACCAGCTGCTTCGTGGTTTGAATTTTTGTTTTCAAGTTCTCCTTACTCAGTGTAGTGGTTTGAGCCTGTCCTTATTGAAGTGCACCTTGTTAATTTAAAGTTTCCTTTCTGATTTAGCAGGTTCACACTGGGTTCTGATTGTGTCCCTCAGCCTGCTTGCCCCCCCCGCCATGCCCTTATGCTGATTTTACAGTTATACACTCCATTCCACCACCCAAGACAGTCAGGAAATATTAAGTGCACTTTGTTATTCAGTGGAGGGTGGGCAGAGGTGAGTAGGCTGTTGAGGGCCCAGAGATGTGGCACTAGGCTGGAGAGCCCTTGCTCTGCTATTAAATTTTTTCCTTCTTTCCCAGAGAACTGGAGACAGTGGAGTTGCTGGTAGGGCTGCAAAATCCTAAGGCATATTTTCTGCAGGCTTTGCATCCCAAGAGAGTTTTAAATGGCAGCGAACACCTTTATCTTCACGTTAGGGTTGGGGAGGACAAAAGGCAGGCGGCGGGTTGGTGACAAAGCCAGGGCTGGCAGTGCCTTCCCTGAGCAGCTCTGGCTCCATCCACTGCTGTGCCCTGCCTCCAGGGAAGGTGTCTGCCTTCCCTGGCTCCCCATGTGCCCTGCAGAAGAGCTGGTGCAGTAAAATCAGCTGTGCACATCACGCAGGCACCTCCTCCACCTGCATTAGCATTCCTAAAGTGCCCATTAATTGGTTTGTGAGGCTGATATTGCTTACAGTAGAAAAGGAAGGATAAAAGGCAAATTATCTAGAATTATCACAGTGTCACGTAAAGCCCTTTAATTTCTTCTCTTGCCACTCCCCAGCTGTAAGTGGGTGATGTAGAGCACCCCTGTGGTGTCCACCTCATCTCTGCTTGTTACACACAGGCAGGAGCTCAGTGCTGCTATTTCATGACTATTGATGCAAGATAAGGGAATGTGTCACAGCACATGGATTTATCTTATATTTCTCATCTCTCAGCTCCTGCACCCATTGCAGCAGGAAAGGTGTTGTGAGGTTGAGTTAAATGGTGAGGGTGGGGAATTGATCTTTATTTCAAAACAAGTGATGATAAAGGCTTTGGTGCTTTCTCTGCCTTAGATGTTTTAAAGTTGTGCTGTTCTACTCTTGTATAACAGAGAGAGAAAATAAGAGAAAGTGCTGCCTATTTGCTCTGTTTGCTTTTGGATAAAATGATAACTTTTTTTACCTTGAACCTAAGGAATTGTACTTTGAATCTAAAGACTAAATGCATTTCAGGAGTGAATTGACTGTTTAACAAGAAGGGTTGTTATTATTTTAAAATCCGAATTAGCATAGATTGGGCTAGAATTGACCTCAGGTCAATTTTCCAGGTATAAACATATATTTTGCAACAGGTGTTATGATACTTCATAACTCTCAAAGTCTTCTGGGACAAGCTCAGGCTTAGAATGAAGAAAAAACCCAGTGATCTGATTGATAGGAATTTTCAAAGATTTCTCTTCTCTTAGGCTACGGAGAGTAAATATTTAATCCTGATGCTAAAACTAATCCCAGGAATTGAAATCTATGGCAGAGTTTGCATTTATCAATGCCAGGGAAATATGCATCATCTGTCTCCCCCAGAACTGTTGTACCACTAAGGACCTGCTCAGAAAGGCAGTGAAGAAAAAAGATTGAGTTGCTTTTCATGCAACATCACTAAGCAGTCTGCAACTGCTAAACTACATCTCTCATTATTTTTTCAGCCAAAGTTCCTATGCAGAGCAGTTCTGCTGTCCTGAGGCAGAGAGCCCATGGAGGGATGTAGCTCAGGGTTTTGTTTCTGTGGTGAAGCCAAGCAGAGCTGGCAGATAGCTCTGACTTGCAGTTTTATTGCTGACTGCACTGAACACAGGAAAATCTCAGCAAGAGACCTAAAGCACCGACCCTCTCTTCTGTCTCATTGTGTGTTTTGTATTTATTGGAGGACTGCTGGGAGTTCCTCCAGCCCTGGGAGAGGAGACTCCTGGCAGAGCTGACCTTAACAGAGACACAGACCTGCTTTTCAAAGGACTCTGTGTATGTGTGGGTTCAACAGCAATTTCAAGACTTTCATGTGCCTTCTGAACTGCACTATCAAGGTCATGGATGACCTTTCTCGCTGCTTGCTGTGGGGAGGTGGGTGTAGATGCAATATCTTTATTCCTATTTTGCTGCCTTCTCTATAGGCCTTCAGTCCTGAACTGCAGGGTGGGAAAATGTCCCTGTTTGACTGCCCCTTCTCAGAGTATACCAATGCTGGGTTTTGTAAAAAATACATGGAAAATCTTCCACCTCACTCTCCCTTCCCCTCTAGATTTCACACCCAGTTTCATTAGGTTGTTTCACCAACTTAATTGCAGTTTGCCCCACTCCACAGAAAGTAAAATAAAGCTGTTGGTTTCCAGACTTTCCAGTGATGCTGTCTCTCACTTCTAGAAGTGTCTCTCACTTCTAGGTTGGTGTGTTCAGCACACCTGGGGGCAGACAGTGGCCAACCTCATCTTCTTCCTGTGCTTTTGGCCCTGTCTCTTACTGAACAGGGACATGCCTACCCTAAAATATGCCACACAAAACTCGAGTATTCTGTGTATGCAGGTGGAATGCAAAGCAACAACATTAATGGGAGGATTGTCTCTCCTGCTTTTGTCCAGGTTTTTAGGTAGGAAGGTTCTAGAGTGAGTATTTCAACATTCATTGCTACTCTTCTAAGTTCAATTTGTGCTTAGATTTTGTGTGCTCCATGTTATGAGGCACCAATCTGGAAAGCAGACTGCTGGAATTTGGGTGAAATCAGTCAAATTGACAAAGTTGCTCATCTCTTCTGTTTCAGAGAGGCAGCACTATTTTCAAAGCAGTTGTCCAGCAGCAGAGGAAATGTTTGACATTGCCTCTGTCCTAAGGCTGTCATGATGATGAAGCTGCCAGACTTGTGTGACTGTCCCTGTCTGAATATGGCTCTGCAAGGGGTCGAGGCTGCTGTGCTGTAAGAAACTGGGGGTGTGATGCTGTTCAGTGCTGTAGGAAATACAGCCCTCTCAGAAGGTCTGGCAGTAACTATAGGTTTACACCTGTGTTTTGCACACAGCATCTGAACACAGATAGAAAATAATGTCTCATTTGGAGCTCTGTTTGCTGCTATGTTTAATATGTTTATTCTGGCTGGTAGAATGTAGTTTTTTACATTAACAGTACTGAGGGGTTCACAATAGGCTGTTTACACGAAGTGTGAGGCAATCTGATGTCTTGCCTCAAAATATTTTGAAAAACTGACCAAATGTGCAAGTTTTACCTGTCCTTCACACACTTGTCCCTTGCCCATTTGGCAGCAATATGTTTTGGTAGCCACAGCTGCATTGCAGAGGTCACTGAGAGAGCTCAGAGAGATGAATGCTTTTAGGCTTTTTCTGCAGCACATTAGGCATGGGCTCTCTGTCTTCACTGTCAGATGTGGCTGTCTTTCTGTCTATCTTTTTTTTTCCTGAAAAAAACATGTCTGTGGACACTGCAAGGAAAATTACTATCCCTGCTGATGTTTAAAACCTGTCTGATTGCATCACAACGCTGTAACTGAGTACAGGATGGCGTTCAGTACCTGCAGTGTGTCTTTTTCTCTGGAAATGACACTCTGCATGAAAGGTCTAATGACAAAGGGAAGCTCACGGAGTTCATACTCTGCTGCATCACAAGTTTTCTTCCCCCTCTTCCCCTGGGCAGAGGCAGACTTACCTTACTGTTGATGGTTAAGATTCAGAAGGGTACAAGCAGGTTTTTCTTCTGAGCATGGAGGTCTGTGTTTTTTGGTTTGGCAAACCTGTTCTGTGGAGAGTGCAGTGAATGTTTAAACTCCTTTCTCTTCAGTCTCTGAACAGAAATCTATGGCTGATGCTACAAAGTGATTTCCATTCTGTTTCCATTGCCTATGAATATTTGCATGATGCTCAGTTCCCATAATGAAACTGTCTCCCACCTTTAGTAGATTCCTGGGCAACATGGCTGCTTAAGAAGAGTTGAAGTTGGTTGAACAAAACAATTGTCCAGGATTTCCCTGGAGTGCTTTCCTCCATTCTTGATTTAGCTCATTTTAAGACAGAAATCACCAAAGCACTCTATATAATAAATTAAGGTTATTAGTAAGCATGCACTGATGTTTAAGGTCAGATATATAAGGAAAATATTTAACTAAAAAGAAACATTTTAAAATAAACACCTTATTGACATTGCCTCCTCTAACTTAGATGACTTTTTTTTTTCCATCTCTAAGGCTATTGTATGCTTTTGCACATCTGTGTGAATCAGTGCAGCATTATGTCCTCTTACATCTTGGTAAATGTGAAATTCCCCTTTGAAATCTAATTCCTCCATCAGAGCTACTGGCTATGATTGCTTTTCACTGTACTTCATGTTCTCTCACTGGGCATGGTCACTCTCCTCCCAAGTTACTGCTCTGCAAACTGATTTTAATCTAGCTCTCCCAACAAAGAAAAAAATAAAAAATAATTAAATGTAGGAGCTACTAAAACTAATTAGAACCCAAATTTATTAAATTCCAGCACTGATCATTCTCACTTTTGATAATTCCCTAAGGAGAAGATCACTTACGTAAGGGAGAATGAGAAAAAATCTCTTTATATGAAAAGTTAGTAAGTAGGGAGAAAAAAAATCCATAGAGTTGAGAATAGTGTGGGAGCATCAATTCTTTCTCCTCTGCTCCGTTGCCAGTTTGGAGTTTTGTCTTCGTGCTTTTCTGGGGAACAGTATCTTTTATTCAGGCAGCTCACCTTGTTCTGCCTGTCACTGATTGGAAGCTCTCAGAAATATGAAGATTGGGGGATATCCAGCTCCTTTATTCCTCCCAGAGGTGATAATATCCACTGCTGAAATGCAGCATTGTGTCTGATCTCGCTCACCAGGAGTCTGCTGTACCTCCCTGCTGTTGTGCTTCCCCAAAACCTCAGCGAGGGGGGTTTTTCTGTGCTGAGTCTCTCTGATGAGAGATATTTCCCTTCACTATGGTATCTTTAGACCTGCTGCTTCAAAACCTGCTCGCCTCCTGATGTGTGATGAGTTGGAGTGGGGGGAGCATATGGTCTCCCAGTGACAGGCATTGGGTTTCCCTGACCTGGGAGCAGCCCAAACTGCAACTCCCATAAGCAAACAATTCCCAGGTGCTAAGTCCAAACCTAACAGTGAGCTAATCCTGGTTAGTGCCCTTAGTTGAAAGGAGCCCTTAATTAGCCTAAACATACCTTCCTGACTCAATACTCTGATATCCTGTACCCATTATAATTTTCCCCTCCTCTTTCCCACTCCCAGTTTAATTTGCTGTTACCTCCCATAGTGGATGACACTTCTGTAGCTCTTAAAAGAGCTTTGATGTTTATGTGCAAAAGTATTTTGCAAACTGAGGAACTAAAGCACTTTTGTATGTAGGAGTCATATTTAACAAACAAGATATTAAAGGAACTTGCAACTGATGACACATCACCATAATTGCTGGGATAGATTCTGCAAAACTAGGCAGGAATTGGCCCTTGAAATAATCATATGCTTTTCACTTAATTACAGTAGCCCTTTCAGGATCCAAGGGCAATTCTTTTTTAGCAGTAAAATAGTTATTGACTCGCAGCTTCAGGTGAACACGTGCATTTTTGGTGACGTTGCCTTTTTATAGGCAGAAATCCCAACAAGTGTTCCATGCTGAGCTGTGTGAAGAATGGGAGTGATGAACTAGAATGTTATTTCTTTCTGAATTTAATTGAAAACATACTTTTAAAAAGTACCTAGACAGGAAATGAGGTCTTCTTTTTGTCTGTTTTTAATGACACTAAGCTTTTATAATAATGCTTGTTTGTTTTGAACTACTTTTACAATACCAATGATAAGACAGTACAAAAAATGTTTCAAATATAAAATAGTATTGAAATGAAACATTCAAATGTTAAAACAAACCATTGGGGGATATTTTGCAGGCCAAAGTCAGTGTTCATTTATCTCCGTGTCATGATATTTAAAAAAAAAAATTCTTTAGAAAACTCTCTGACAAATGGCTGCTCAGCCCCCCAGACCAGAAGCATATGTTTCTTTTGTTCATTTTGAAAGCTGGGTTTTAGCTAAGAAAACATCCAGTGGGATGCATTAGGCTTTCACACATCAGGTAGCTCATTTCCAATCTGACCCTAACTGTAGGTGTTGAGTGTCTAAAATTATGGCTCTGAGCAAAGCTCCTCTCAGGTCATAATTTCACTTGCTCTACTATTGCTTCATAGAGTAACATCTGCTCCTTTTTTGGTAAATTTTCACTTAATTTTCCTTCTTCTTAGAACTGAAAGTTGATAAAATTCTCCAGAGTTTTGCATCTTTAAATTTTCTTTTAAGCTTTATAACCATAACCTGCTTAACTTTTGAAAACCTCTCTCTATAAGAACACTTCATTCATGACTTTGAGATAGAGCAGTTTTCAAGAATAACCAACAAAAGTGAGGAATTTTAGTTATGTTTCTGCATGATCTTCTTTCCACTGGAGTCTTCTCAGACATGCTATTCCACACAGCATTTTGCTGACACAAGGATATTTGTAGTGATTGAGGAGCAGTTGTGCCTCTCTCTGAATTGAGCCAATGACCTCAGGTTTTCAAGATAATAAATACTACAAAAACCTTTGCAAGGCAAAAGTAGTACATAGGGATTAAAGTCCAGAAATGATTGCTTAATGCAAACAAAGATATTTTTTCCCCTTAAAAAAAATCTAAATCAGAACAGCAATAATTTATAAGTAAATAGGTAATTTCTGTCATAGTAAGCATGATACCTTTAATACACAGGCTATACCCTTTAAAATTGGGTCCCTGTGGGGTAGGCTGGAATTAGAGGATCTATAAGTTCCCTTCCAACCCAAACCATGGCTCTATGACTGGTATTTCTGTGAACACCCAGCAACCCCAATCCTATTATTTAAAAATAGTAAGACATATTGATTGAGAGGACAAAACAGCCTTTAGCCCTTAATCTTGCCATAGCCTGATGATTCGCTTGCCTTGGTCTCTGGGGAAGCATGTCCTGATTTTTGGAGATGTGAGCTGGCATCAGCTTTTCAGAGGCTCTTTTTGCACCTGTTGCCTGAATAAATTCCCACTGAATGAGAGGGAAGATGTTGCTGTAGCGTATCTGCCAAGAGACAGAATTTCCTGGCAGCACTGCCTGCTCACTCCGTGTGGAAATGTGCTTTGGGCTCAAAATCCAGGGCTGCTCACGGCTCAGGGGCAGCACTGCAAGCCTGATTGAGCCAGGAGGAGGCTCAGCTCACCACCAGGGGATTTTCATACACACACTGCCCCAGGCTGCACGGGCACCGTGGCTCTCCTATGGTCCCTCCATCCCTCGCTCATCAGCCCTTAAAATATTCAGGCCAACAGCCTCGTGGGGCTGGGCACGTTCCAAGCAAAGAATCTCAGCACAGAAGGGGGAAAGGGATAAATGTTCCCGTGGCAATGCCCTCACAGTGCAGGGTGCAGAGGCAAAATTTGTCTTATTGCTGCTGTCACATGCAGCGCTGTCAAGCCACATTGCCTCTCCTGTACAGTTATTGAAGAAATTAATTAGTTCAAAGGGAAATGTCTTTCATGTGGACAAGGCTAATGAAAAGGTTGGTATTTATGGCCTCATTTATGAACAGCTTCATCGTGAGCATGGTTTTGACTGCTTGTATTTAATATCTAGAGGCCTCTTCAAGAATTCCTTGGAAGAAAACAAAACAAAACGGTTTTAATAACTTCTGTCCTTATATTTTTTATAAAATAAAATGCCATTCTATCACAGAATCTATCAGGGAGTGCACTGGAGATCTTCAGCCTAATTCAATATTTAGAGCAAAAGGGTTTCTTTTGGCAATTTAGATAGAGTGGAAAACAGTTAAGTGGAAAAGAATCTGTGACTAGTCTAAGAGTTTTAGCTTGATTTATATTTACATGGAAAATACTGTTTATGGACAGCCCAGGAGGTATCTCTGTTCCAGTGCCTTTTCTTTGCTAGTAGCCAATATTGGATGCTTATGGCAATAATATAAGGACTAAGAAGTGCAGAGTTATATTTTTTCCTACTTTACATTTTCAATCTGAAGTGCAGAAAGTTATATATAAATTTTAATAGCCCTTGACGGACTTCCTGATGGAGGTAATATATTTTCATTTCCACATTTTCTCACTTATCTCTTTATAATTCCAACATCTTGTGGCACTGAATCTCACAATATAATTACATCTTTTCTGAAATAAAAACCAGGATAAAACATCGGCACAAAAGCAAGTGGTTATAGAGTAGTATGAATATATTTAAGGCTAGAAACTAGAAGAACAGTCACAGTAGGTCCAGTCAGACATTTAGGGGCAGCCTTAAAAGGAGCATGAGAAGTTTGTCAGATCAATTATAAAGTAAATTTTAGGTGACTGACCTGAATCACCCAGGTGTTTTCCTAAAAGAAGTTCCTTTTTCCCTCTAACTTTTAAACTAGTGATGGTACATCTTTCTTTGTACAAACTGTGAAAAATTAGGGAGTACAGCTCCTGTCAACAATAATTACACCACTTATACTGTTAGGAAAAAGGTTCTTAAAAAGCATTTGTAACTTTGAAAAGAAGGTCTGATCTGCTGTTGCCATTAAGAGTCTCATATTTTGGAATGCACTATAAATCCTGCAAGCTAAATGTAGGAAACATCATTTTGGCACCCTGGCAAAATGCCAAGTGGAGTTTTAATGTGTTCTCTTCAGCCTTTGGTTGTGGACACAAGAACAGAGTCATGAAATACCCGAGGGCATTTTTATTTCCTGCCTCACCAGGACAACTACTCTGCTGTATTTAGCCTTTCAGTTGCCTAGTCTGTAAACACTTCCCACAAACTCTGTAATTAATTGGCAGGCAAGACTACACCCTGGCTGGAAGTAATTGCAGATTACTCTTAATTGTAAGGGCACGCTTTGGGTGGATTGTTTGAGACGCACATGCAGATGAGAGGCAAATTAAGCAGTAATTAACCTGTGAATGTAAACAGTGCCTTGGTTTGGAAGGTGTGTGCAGGATTTGTTTGCTTGTCCAGATCTCCGTGCACTCCTCCTTTTAGGCTGGACTACAGTTCCAAGGCCTGTGCATCCCCAAAGGCTCTGGGGAGGGGGAGAACATTGGCAGAGTTTTCATTAATAATGAGGAGAGCACAAACTCGAGGCATTCCTCACCTGCCAGCCAGCCCCATGCCATGCCACCCCTCCTGGCCCCGCTCTGTCTCCTCTTCTTGCCAGCTGGAGTAAATCTAGAGCTGCAGTGAGTCAGCAGAGCTCCGTGAGCATTTCTCTGCAGGACTGCTGAGCAGCCTGAGCCTGCAGAAAGCACCCGGCCTCTGGTCAGGAGATGGATTGTTATGTGGATATAATGAGGTTCCCATTTAAACTGGTATCGGTCAGTCAGAATCAGCCCCCGTGAAGCTGCCTGGTTGAAACTGTTGGTTTTTCATGTTCTAGCTCTTGGCATGCTTTCCTGCAGCATCCCCCGAGGTGGGTGTGCATTGTCCATTCAGACTGTTTATTTATTGGTTTATGGAATGGCCTGCGTCCTCAAAAATTAGTTTTGATTAAAATTCCTTGATAACTTCTATGTCAAGCTCTGACTAGGGCTAGAAATTATTCATGCTGCACATTAAATTTGCTACTTCTGCAAGCGTGGCCACATAGTACATTAGTTATTTCCATGTTTTTCCAGCTTTGGTTCCCCAGAAATTGCTTACAGAAATGATGGAAACTTTATCTGAGTAATCATGTTGTAAATATTTAAATGGCACATACCTGAAGAGCATCAGCTTGTCAAATAGCTTTAAAGATGTTTCTGTCCAACCTCAGCAAAAATGAACAGTGTGTGTGATATTCCAGCTCTTGTGTGTGATATTTGGCTGAGGTAAATTGGCAGGTTTTGGCTGAATTCTTTCTATAAAACTACTTATGTTTTATAGGAAGTGTGCAGTCATATATTAAGCTTGTGTTTGAGTAAAAACTCGTGTTGATTTTTATGACTTTTCTGTTGAGAATATAAATCAAAATCAGAATTATGAAAAAATCATGGATTATAAGAGTCTATTGCACATTGGGTAAATTTTCACAGCTTATTATATAAAATTCATTTAAGCTTTATTTTGGAGGTTTTTCTGTGAGATATGGGTACTTTATGGGAAGAACTTTTCAAGACTTGCAGTTCCTATATTCTGGTTTAAGTGAAAGGATGAAGATTATTTTTTATGCAGCTTATTGGACAAAAAGTGTGCATTCAGTCTGGAAATGAAACCAGGACTCAAAAATCAAAACAGGGAACCACACTGGTGGATCATATATTGTGACTCTATAAATTCTGCAAAAAGAATTTCCTTTCTTTCCACTATCAACACTGAAACTGATTCTTGTTTAAAAGAAATAAAGATGAAAATATTGTAGCTTTCCTTTCTTTGGTTCCAAGAGAATTTAAAAAGTGACCAGAATTATCTATATTCTTTGAACTGTGGTCAGTATGTTTATTATAGTGTATGTAATAGTTGCTAAATTAGTCATTAAATTTGAAAATGTGGCTATGGACACTTAACCACAACATGAATTTTAAAATTTTTATTCAATTTCAGGCTGCTGTAATTAGATTATAAAAAATCGTGAGTAGTTGCATTAAACACTGGGATTGCCTTTGACAAGGTGCCCAGTAAAAGCTGTTTTGTTAGCAAATTTAATGACAAAATATGTGAAAATCTATACTGGTGTATGGATGGACAATATCAAGACAGAAAGATAAATCACCTGAATTACTCACTGAACTAAATGTAATAATTAGCTATTTATTAGCTGGCTTTTACTGTCTTTTGCTCTGATATACAAAGCTCAATTCTAATCACATTTATGGATGTTTTCTCAGTTATAATATAATTTTACTGCAGCTGTTAATTTGGGTAAATCCAGTAAAATATATTTTACCCAAGCACAATTTCTGTCGGAGTTGGCTGTGAAACACCGGTACTCTTTTGAGCATTTGAGACCTGAGATCCAAAATCCAGGCTCAATTGTGTGAATCAAATGATTTCGGTTCTCTGATCTTTGTGCCACCTCTCTTTAAGTGTAGGAGCATATAAACACACTTAATTATAAACATTCAGTACCCAAAATGTACATAGTGCTCAATGGAGCCTGAAACGAAAGCGTTGTTACCTAAATACAGTCACAGGAGAGATTAGGCCAGAACAGGCTTGCTTTGAGCCCAGGGCTGCAAAGCCCACTAGTAATTTATTATCTGCTTGGTGACCTTTTGTGACTGGAGCCTTTCTTACCCCCTTGTTTCCCAGTTTCTGGAGGAAGGACACCTGCCCTGTAATGGTCTGTACATGTCATTGCACCTGTCTTGAGCGCTTTATTTGGGGCATCCCCCTGCCTTGATTTCCCAGGAAAGTGCCATGGCCTGTGTGGTTTATGTGCTGTGCTCTCTGGTGGACTGCTTCTCCAGCACAGGACGTTTAAAATGCTGCAGAATTCACTGGAGACAGTTTATGCAAGGTGTGGGCCTGCGGGCCCCACGTTGGGCAGCTCCCTGAGGGCTCCCCTGGCAGGGGGAAAGCCTCCTGGAGCAGTTCTTTGTCAGGAAAAGCAGATGCACGGGACTTTTTTGGTCTCCAGGTTCTTGTTTTATTGTTATCTTATCAAGATTTCAGCACACTGTCTGCACCCAGACCTTGCGTGCAGGAAAACAGCACAAAAATGGCTCACAGCCTCGTGTTGCAAGGTCTTTTTAGCTCTAATCTAAAACTAAACTACCCAATTAAGAAGTGACACCTAGATTATTTCCCTTTCTAACCCAATAACTGACCACTAAAGGTCCACAATGATTTTTCTGCCCAATTACAAGATACCACCCAAACCCAGGAAGAAGAAAGAAGAAAGGAACTCGAGACAACACCCTGCATCCTCCATATTGCATCTCTCTACAATATGCTAAAAATCCTAAAACCTAAATTTCTCACCCATGTGACACACTACACCACTCTCTACAATCTATCTCACACTTTTGTGGACTGTGCTTTACTTTGAGGCTTTGGAGCCCTTCTCCATGAATGAGGGCCAAAGCCAGTGTTATCCTGGGAATCAGAGCACCCCAGGGCAGACAGGGGGATATTTCCCCCTTGCCCTGGGTTTCCACAGCAAGGGTCCTGTTTTTTTTAGACTGGCTTTCTACATGTAGGAATAATGTGTAGCTACGTGCCTGCTCTGGGTGAAACGTGAATTCAGTAACCAGCAATGTTGGTGAGGTAGAACCTTCCTGCAAGTTTGCCAAGCTGGCAGTGCCTGCAGATTGGGGTTCTTGGGCATCCTGTTTGCAGCTCTGTTCCTCACTGGCACTGGGGGACTGAGGATGTTCCTCACTGCCAGTTTTCCACTTTATCTTTTCTTTCCTTTTTCTCATTATTTTCCCGTCCAGCCAGGGAGTTGCTGTGTGTTACATTAAGGCTGTATCATTTCAGCTCTCTTTGGTCGTGTCTTCTCTGGCCTGTTCTCCCCTCACATGCAAGGCACAAATCATCATCTCAGCTCCCTGTTGCACCTGCTTTAACATTCAGAAATAGGCAGATTCTTTTACAGTCTTATTTCATTTTTTTTGGTCTTAGTTTTAGGATGCATAGTACATTCTACCAGGTTCACTTTGAGAATTGTTCCAAAACAAGATAAAATGGGAGTCTTGACTGCGGGGAATAAAATTTTGGGTTCAAAACCTCCTTGTCAGCAGGAAATGAAAAGCACCCTTAGCTTTCTCAGGCCTTTTGTGTCAATGAGGAATGAATCAATCAATTGGCAGCAAAGCTGGCACAAGTCCTGTCCCAGTATCAAGTAGTCTTATATTAATTTAAAGAGATATTTGAAAAAGATGACCAGCCTCATTCCTAATGCTCAGGTATAAAACATAGCAGGTTTAGCTCTGAGAAACTTGGAAGAGAGACACGATTTTTTTGTTTTTTGTTTTCCTTCTCCTATTTTACTGAGGGTTCTTTATCTTTTATAAATGACAGTAAAGCAATACTGCCTCCCACAGTATTATAAATTATTTCAAAAATTCATGAGTTTGCTTGTAGTGTTAGGAGAGGAGGATTTTATCTCATGATCTAACTTGAAAATCTTTGTTTCCCTCTGAGGTGGCACCAGCACTGTTGGTATTTTCAGTATGCACAGTTCCAGGAAAAAAAATTGCCATATTTTCATAGCTTCAGAGATTCTGAAAAGCAGATCTTTTGTGGACTGCCCAACACAGCATGATCTGCACTCCACAGATGTCAGTCTTCCTGTACTTCCCATTTCAAATTCAGCAGCAGAAGTGGTGGCATGAAAATTGCAGGCAGGGTGAAAATGTTTCTATAGAAATAGATTTCCTGGTCAGAGTCCATGTAAAATAAACCCCAGAAAATATATGAGCATAATTCAGAGGGATTACATGGCTTTTGAGGAATATTTTATTGTGTGGATTTCATTTGCAGCTCATGTTTCTTCCCCCTCTGAGGCAGGAATTGCATACAGTTTTTTTTCCTTAGACTTCTTTGCAATTCAAAGAATTGGGCTGATAACTTTCTTTCATTTTAATGAAAGAGCCATCAGGGAAGACAGGTTGATGTGAAGGGAATGAAAATGATGGGTCATATTCAAGAATTCAGGAAAGCTGGAGTTCATAAACACAGGGTCAGTCCCTGTGTGCTCTTTGATGTTCCTGTGATGCCTGGATCTGCCTGGTCAAATCAGAAATCAGGCTGTTCCTGGATCAGGTGAGCAGATGTTTAGTTACAGCTATTTACCTCTGCCAGCTTGCATAAAAAATTTACTGGATAATGGTCAATGGGAGAAAAAAAAAGTGGCTTAAGCAATCAATTATAATTTAGTTTATAAACATTTTACAGTGATGTTTATATTTTCATTTAGTGCTTGTGAAGTGTAATATGGTAATTTTTTTTTTTTTAAGGATAATACTGATTTTTATCTCTTTGGAAATGCTCTGATGTCCGTTTCCCAAGGACAGTGCTGCAGATCTAAGGAGCAACTTTTTTTCCCCCCTGTTTCCATTTTGAATTGCTCTTTACCCTGCAGAATGCAGATTTAATCTTTAAAATGAAAGGATTCAGGCATAGGCACGTGTATAATGTTCCCCTTCTGATGATGGGATGATGATTGTCCTGGTGGATACTCTGCAGACTGTATGGGGATGCCTGGTGGGGATTTCTGCTCTACTATTTCCACTGGCTCCTGGTGATTTTTTTTTCTGGTGAAGCTGTGAGCGTCTCTGTTTCTTTTAGTTTAAAAAAAAAAGATATGCTTTAGCACCTTTGAAATAAGATGCTATTCAGATTTTCATCCAGTGTCCACACAAAGCAGAAAGATTTTTTCAGTTACGCCTCTAAATGGCTGCAGGTAAAATTTGAATAAGATTATTTCACATAAAATTCATGTGAAATCTGCCCTGTCTGGGCTTAATAACAAAATTGCCCCATTCAGCAGGGCCAGGCTTTAAGTACAGATTCATATAATATTTCCATTCTTCACCTATCTCTTCCTTCTCCTCCCTCTTCAAAAACTTAACATGTTAAAATTTTGGATAAAATGTTGAGATACAAAGCAATTGATAAATATGTGTTGAATACACATGTTTTTGGGTTGCCTAGGACAATAAGAGAGCCATGCCACTTGTAGCCAATGAACTCTAAATCCTTTGTTTAATAAGATGCATAATTAGTAAAATGTTTTGATAGCTGACATGCTTGACCTGTGGAACACCACTGAGCACCCAGACTTGTGCAACTCTGAAATAAATAATCTGTGTCTAAAAATCTGTCTCTGAAATAAATAATCTATAGTAAAATGAGGTGAACCCTGGCTCAGGGAAGAAATGCTGATGTCTGCTTTTAGATCAGAAGGCTGAAGGACAGCTTTATTAAATCTATACTATATTACATTAATATACTATTTAAAGAGATACTATCTATTCTACATACTCCTTACTTACCCATCTAACTAACTCAAAGTCGTGACTGAGAGCCTGAGGCACAGCTGGATCCCACTGGTCACTGACCCCAAACAACCTTCACCAGAACCCAGCCCAGCAATCCCTGCAGGTGAACAATCCCCACACCACATTCCACATGGGGAAAGGAAAGGGGCAGAGATAAAGATTGTTCTCTCTTCTTCTCTCTGTGCAATCCTGAGAGACAGAACCACGTCTCTCTGTCCAGAGAATGTGAATGCCACATCTCTCTTGTGTAATGTAACATCTCTCTTGTTATCTTGGTTTAATTAACAAATCCAAGTTTTCTGGACAACACTAATAAGAACATAGCATGAAACCACTCCTGAGGAGCTTTTGCTGGTCAAGAACCTTTGTTTCTTTTCTGCAATTGACAAATACACAGCTGACATCAAAGTTCAGGACCTGGGTCATCAGTGGATTTCTCTACTTGGTGGTAATTGAATTCAGTTGATGTTCCTATTGGCTTGGAGCCTTGTGTCTTGAATCTCCAAATTTATCTTCTCACACAGATTCAGCAGAATTTTCAGCACTGAAATGTCCTGGGAAATTTCTCCTCTCAACTCCTTATAAAATAATTGAAGGACAAAACCATTTAAAATCATATATATGACTACCAGTTTACCATTCAGTATCTGATTGGTGTTTCAGAGCATAAGTAATGTGTTCTATGTCAATCAATGGTCTCCTCATTCTTAATGTCTTTTTCTGTGTCTCTGAGAGTCCTCCATTTCTATAGGGTTTTTTGTGTCATTTTTGTAATTTCACATTTTTGCCTCCTCGTCCTTGAGCTTTACATAAAAGGAGAAAAGAATAGTACAAAGATTGCAGCTGGGCAGCAATTTTGAAGTGTCCCCCTTTTCCAAGGATACCAGAGCCATCCATTTAATTGTCTGCTATTAATTTTCCATCTCACCCACATGCAGGATATGAAGATTTTCATCACAATCCTCTCTTTTAAATTGCTGATTTTAGAAAACTGCTCGCCTTCTAATCTTTCTGTGTTAATCTGTGTGGAAAGTAATTTTGACATCAGCCTTTTCAGTCTGTTTCACTGTTTTTTTTGTTAACTGTGTAAGATTAGAATGATGTTTCATCTCTAGCTGAACTTCAGTATTTGTTTGGAGCTAAGAAGTGTTAGTTTTCCTCACCAAATGACATGGTTAAAAACAGGCATGAAAGATGGGATGGAGGCTTCTGGGAATGAGTTATGGATGTGGCTTTTTCATTTCACTTGGCATTCATTGTAGATAACCACTGAGATTGGGTTTTATGCACTAGTGATATTGCTGACTTGAATTATGCAGGGATGTGATAAACCATGGAACTTGAGCTGTAGCTGGGGACATCAGGAAAAATGCAACATAGATGGAAGATGTGCAAAGGTTCTGCAACCCACAGGAACAGGGAGAGCAGATGGAATTTAAAAGTTGTGGCAGAGGAAAGAAAACAAACCTTTCTGTCTGGATTTTTCTTAAAATGAATGCAAGGCATTGAATTATTGGTGTGAAATAGAAGTCTCTGGCAGTTGGGTGCTGAAATTGCACATTTAGGTTAATTTGTTTGCTCTGGTTTGTTACCTTTTTTTTTTTTTTTTTTTTTTTTTTTTTTTTTTTTTTAATTTTTAAAACAGTGCTGAAAATGAGAACAAGAAATAAAGTGATGGGGGAGGGAGACTGCAAAATGACCTTGTGATAATTCCCTACGTGTGGCTGTTTTAAAGTGATGACCAAAATTAATTATATTTGTGTTTTCAGGCTTTAGATGAAAAGCTTGCAGCAGCTCATATCTGGATATGTAATTAATCTTCTATTTTATCTTTTAAACTGGAAGAAGCTAGGTTGGATTTTGAAGTGCCCTGTGACCCCTGTTCCCTTTCCCCCAAAACCCAACCAATCAAACCTTCCCTCAGTCAGACCCTTTTTCTTCACCTCCACGCAAACACTTTCCCCCCTACTTTTCCCTTTGAGTATGAGGACCCTGCAAGCAGCACAGGGGCTTTCCTTTCACAGCTCTCTCTCCTCAGACACTGAAGGGGATTCCAAGGTCCCATTAAAGTGTCACCTGAGTAGAAAGAAGAATTGGACCTGTTTTTTAGTCTCAAATAAATCACCGGGGAGAAGGGTTAATGAGCTGTGCAGGATAAATAATGGTGGCCAAAAGGATGGTTTTATAATGCTAGCACTTGAGTTAAGTGTTTTGAAAGGTTTGAAAGTGCAGAAAACCAGGTATTCAAAATGTATGATGAGTGAAACCAAACCTTTTCCTGGCATAATGACAGCTGTGTGGGAACCTCTGTGCATCACCACTGAGCTGTGAGGAGCCTGCACTGAGTCACATCAGAAATTACTTGGAAAATGGATGAAAAGGTGGCTTTGTTCATCAATGTGCACTGCATATACAATCCTAGTAACTAAACAAACCACTGTGACTAAAACAGCCTTCTGAAGAGACACATGGGCCATTTCATTCCTCATGGAGAACAAAATTTTGGGGATTATTAGATGCTCTCTAGGGGAGTATTTGGTACAGTGCATGATTTGTATTAACTTGTTACCATCTCAGTCTTTGTGTGTCATGCTATTCATCCCCCATGACTAAGCAGCATATTTTTGAGAGTTTTCTTCTTCAATTTATAAATATGGACTATAAATATTTATATGCTGAAGAGAAAGTTAAAAAGTAGCTACTGATGCCTAAAATCTCCATTGTGAGGAAAGATACCTGAATTTGAAAATTCCTTCGTGAAACAAGATAAAAGTATCAGCTAGGTAAGAGAAACAAAAAACAAAAAATTATTTATTGCTCCCTGGGTAAAATCTTTAAATGGAACTGGATACTTTTGGACAGACATATGTGCTGATACATCTGTGAATTATTTTGACTCAGCATGGAAACTACTTGGGTGACTTTCTGTGGCTGTTGGTACTCAGCAGCTCAACCAGACCACTTCAATTGGGCCCTCCTACCTCCAAAATGTAGAAGGCAAAGCTTGTTCTCATTAGGCCATGAAAGTTCCTGTCAGTCTCAGTGTGACTGGCACTGTGCCACATGACTTGGTCATAACAGACATGTAAATATTATATAAATGTGCAGTTTTGATGGGAAATGTTCTTTATGGCACGCCAGAGGTTTAAAATTTTTGACTTCACAGGTGATTTCCTGGGAAGCCTTGTAAATTTTTCTGGTATATTTACTTCCTAAGAATGCTGAAGAGGCTTGGTTTTTTCCTTCAAAAGACAGAAATGCAGCCTTGACTGGCTGCAGTTTTGGAGAATATTCTCCATCTTGAAGTTTTCTCTGTAAGGCTGAGTTGTGGAAGCAAAGCAGGAAACTGCACTAGAGAAAAAATTAGAGGATGTGAAATACAACACAGAGAAGGAAATATAAGCCATACTACAAATATGACACTCATTAAAATGTTCTTCTTACAATTTCTGCTGGAAATGAAGGCTGTTGGTGTAAAGAATTTTAGTGGCAGAAACAGAGTGCTTTAAAGAGCATCTCTTCTGAGTGTTGACATTGTCATCTTTGATCATTGTGAAGCTTTAAATGTGTTTGGAATGTAGTATGATCTGGAGGTCCTATTTGAATCAGAGACCACTTCAGGAAACAGAGTTGATGTGTCTGAGGGGAAAAAAAATGGAAAGATGTTGATGGTAACATTTATTGTTGAGCTTAGCTCGATTTTATAAACTGCTTTATAAGTAGTTGAAATTTAACATCTTCTGGAATAGCATTGCTGGAGTGTGTTTAGTTCCTTCTGCAGGCTTCAACAATGTCTGTATATAATAAGAAGACATAAATCTGTGGGGAAAAGATTGTATAGAGTCTACAGGGAATGAGAGCCTTCTGAGAGGAAGGGAAGAGAAATAACTAAGCAGAGGGAGGCTTCAGAACAGCTCCCTGCATGATTCAGAGATGCCTTGTGTGGTTACAGGGACTTTCTGTGCCATTATTTACAAGCTCAAGTTGCCACTCTGTGTGTGTGGCAGCAGTTGTCTGTGCCTCCACCACTTCCATCCCACCAGGGCCCTTCAAGCACATGCTAAATAGAATGAGAATTTTCTGGCTGAAGGGTGATGGAATTGCAAGTGATTCAGGGATTATTGTTTCCTCATAAATCTACCTCAGACTTGCCTCCCTACTCCCCTGGCAGAGAACAGCCTGCTGCCCTGTAAAATACAGATTAAAATCAGCAGCTCTCAGGAAAGAATTGGGATGATGAAATATCCAGCTTCAGGAGCAGGATTTCCTGTCACTCTGCTCACCATGATTTGTTGATTCCTCTACACTTTGCCAAAGTAATTAATGGAGAGAGCAGTTTATAAAGGAAAGAAGGGATTTCTGGGTTAAGAGTATCAATGTGACACAAAGTGAACAACTAGGCCTTGAGTTGTTTGGGGTAGTTACTTTCTGGCATTTCATTTGCTATGCCTGTTCTACTGCTGATTAAACAGCTGATGGACTGGTTCATATTTGGGCACGGTCACATGAAACAGGGCTTAGCCCTGCAAAGCAATAACGTTCCCAAGTTGTGATTTAGCCAAAAAAAAAAAAAAAAAAGGTGTTCATAGATAATGCTGGGTTTGATTTTGGTTTACATTTTTGCAGGTCAGGTGTGTTTGGTAACAGATTATCATCCCCTGCTTTTACACCTGTGTCATTCAGCAGCTGTTGCAGCAGAACAACTTTTCCTAAGGCTTTGTAGGGGCTGTTTAATTATGAGTTTTGAAAGCATCACTGTCACATCAAAGAGATCCTGGGAGATGCCCTTTATTCTCCTATTTGGGTGTTCGGAGGTAAAGGGATATATGACATTACACCAGTAGTAAAACCAGAAGGCATTTGTTGGTGTCGATGCCCTGCCTTGACTTTCTGGCAGCAAACCATAATCATATATTCATGTGAGAAAAATGTGAAATTTTGTGAGATCATGAATATTTATCAGGGTATAGAGGGATCTGTGCACAATCTCCACTACTCTGCATGCTGGTTGAGTAAAATCATAAAATATCCTGGGCTGGAAGGGACCCACAAGGATCAGCAAAGCCCAGCTCCTGGCCCTGCACAGGACAACCCCAGGGGTAACTCTGTGTGCCTGAGAGCTCTCCATTGCTGCACCTGCCCTGACCAGGAAAACCAGTATTGTAAATGCAGGTGAACCCAGTGGGGAGAAATGCTGATGTCTGACTCCAGTTCAGAAGGATGAATGATTTCTTTATTATAACTGTGCTATAATACATTCATATACTATATAAAGGAAGATACTAAAACTACAAACCTGCTTGTTCTAACTCCCATATCTCACTAACTCACAACTCCTGACCCTCTCTGAGAGTCCAGCCACAGGTGGGCTGGATTGGCCACCAGCCCCAAACAATCCTCACCAGAGTCCAACCAAGCAATCACCCCAGGAAAACAATTCTCCAAACACATTCCACATGGGAAAAACAAGGAGCAGAAATAGAAATTGTTTTCTCTTTCTTTCTCTCTGTGCACCTCTATGAAAAATCCTGAGAGAGACAACAATGTGCCTGCCACAAACCAGCATCTGCTTGCAGGTGAAGAAGGAGAATGACTGGATTTCCAAAGTTTGGTGGGGTATGTAGGTTTGGAAGAAGAGGCTTTGCTGCATGGCATCAGGAAGGGAATCACCACCAGTCTGGCATCATATTAACTGCTTGAGGCAATGATCCTGTAGAGGGGTCTGATTACCAGATAGTTCCAAATTAGAGTGGGTATTGGAGCCTGTGAATGTACAGGCAGAGAGGAGATACCTCTTTGTGTTGCTTGTGCTGTTTCTCACAAGAGGACAGGGCCAGGGGGTTCCTAGGAGAGCGCTTGACCTGGTCTGAAGCATGGAGGAATGACAGTATTAAAAAGGAGGAATAATTACCTTCTTCTGTGTGATTTCCTGCCAAGTGGTTTCCAGATGAGTTAATAATGTTGCAGGCTAACTAGATAATGTCCCTTATATCTTGTCTGCCTTACTGGCTGGACAATAGGATGAGTTTATGCTGCAGGGATTATGAAAAGGGTCAAAAAGAACTCACTCATTTCCTAAACTCTTGGAGCTAAAGCCAGTGATTAAAAGTTGCAGTGTTAGCATAATAGAAGGCATGGAATGACTTTTTAAAGGCCCATTTGATGTACTTTTGGCACTACTACGTTTCTAGTTGAGAAATCTTTGAAGCTTTTGAAGCATTAGAGCTGTCAGCTGGACTAAATGACTGGTTAATACTTTTACAGGGTAGTGCTTCATCATAGAGATGGCTTTCCTCCCTCTTCTTAATGACAAGCAATTTGAGTTTCTGGAGTAGTTTGCTCGTATTCTGTGCTATTTCAGAATTTTCTCTTTTTTTTTTTTTTTTTTTTTTCTTTTTAAAATTTTTTTTAGGTGATATCCTCTAAGTTAAAGGTTGAAGATTTGCTATTTAAAAATGATCCTTCTTAGAGTGCTAGTAAAAGTTGTCAGTGAGATCAGTGGCTTGTTTTATAGAAATATTTTATCCTGGTTGTTCTGGCTTGGAAACAAAAGCCCTCACGTTTCAACCATTGTTCACAGTTTTTAAAATTAATTCTGGCTATACAGAGAATTAAAAAAATGTTAGTGAAAGTCATTATTTTCAATATGTTGAAAATATTGATCAAACAATGACTCAAAAAGGGGTCCACAATGTCCAATTTCTGGAAATTAGAAGACAGTAAGGCACACCTCATTTTTTAGTGAACAATATTCATTCCTATTCATGTGGAATGTTTTTTAAATAATTCAAAGCGATGTTCACAATCAGATCATGTATGTTCTGGAAAATAAACTCAATACCTATAACTTTCAAGAAAAAAAAATTAGAAAATGGGACACATTCTGTCAGAGTAATTATTAGGAATTTAAAATTTTGATATAATAAGGAACTTTGAACTAAGGATTCAAGGTTTGAACCTTGGATCCAAGATTTCAACAAAATGAGAATGCTCCTCAGTAGCATCCACATAAACATCAACTTACCCGGGGATAAAATTAATAGAAATATTACCAAATCTTTAAAATGTTTTCTTCTGGTAGGAGTGCCAGCAGCTGAGGTGTGTTTAGCAGTGAAACCCATATAAATATGGGTTGGCCAGATGTGGTTGACGAATTCCCTGCATAATCCCAAATTTTCAATAGCTAACTGTGATGAATTTATTTTTATAATTTAGATTTTTTTTCCTTAATTTTAGAAAAAAAACCCCTCCAAACCAAACCCGAACAAACCAACCCACAAACTTTTTCTATGATGGACAGCAAAAACAAATATTTAACTTTGTGTGAGATCACCTGAATAGAAATAGCTAATTTTGCTTCATTAATTCAGAAGGGTTTGTGCTGGATCACTCCAACATTAAACTAAATCTTCCTGTGTAGTGGCAGTATGTATACTGTGGCAGATATATTTCAGATTCTTTTTTTTTTCCTCCCAGATATGCAGAGCTTCTCCCCAGATCTACAGTAAACATATAAACATCGACTCTGACCAATTCTGCCAAACAGAAATCCCATGGTTTTTATCTGTATTACCATGGATCAGATTTTAAGGACAGTAAAAAAAAAAAAAACCAAGAAGTTTGTGGGTTCACTAGATTTTGATGTTTCCTGGGAAACACAGGGAAATACCTGCTAAAAACCAAATATTAAAATTTTTTAGAGAAGTGAAAACTGTTCTTATTGCTTATTTCCTATTCCAGTAGCACTAAAGAATAAAGGATTTGCAGTTAGGCCTCCAGCCAGAAAAGACCATAAGCACATGTTCAGACACATGAATAGTCTCATCAAAGTCAAAACATTTAATTTTTATCCTCAAAACATGTGGGGTTTTATAACTGGCACTTGCAGAGTAGCCTGATGAATTAGCAGCAGATTTACAATTTAATAAAGCCCTCTTACTTTCCCCACTCACATGAATAGAAGTTTGTTAGCGTTTCACACAGTCTGAGAACTGTGGCCAGAGCCTCCACGAGTGAGACATCTCTTTGTTGAAGAGAAAGCAGAAAACCCGGCCTGTTGGTGGAAATATCTAGACAGCCGCCCCATCTGGGTTTGATTGTTTATTATAAGTGTGTTTATTTTGTTTATTATAACTATCTTCCCCGCTTGTCTTTGAACTGAATAGCTGTGCCACGTGTCTGCGCTCAAGAACGCGATAACCGAGTGGTTGCATTTCCAAGCCTTCTTTGAATCTACAATTTAAGCCATTTAACTCACTTTTTGGCTCTTTGGGGGGGCAAAAAAATCTGAGGTCACCTTTGGTAACTCCCATTCTGAATCGTCCCCACCTGCCTGCTGATGACAGCTTCCTCCAGAGAGGCCTTTTCTGGTTAGGTCATGATTTATTTGAGGTCTCCAGGCTTCCAAAATAGGATAAAGCACTTTATAAATATGATTGTGGCAATAGAAGGGTCAAGACTTTGTAACTGGGTAACTAAAGTTTAAGAATTAAGTAAGTAACTTGGATTTCAATAATTCATGAGTCAGCTCCTCCTGGCTTTCCTATTTCCCAGTCAATTTTAAGGGAGGAAGGTTGTTTTGGTTCTGCAAGTTTTGGATACAGAAAGGTATGTAACACCTGTTACTGCTTTTCTTACAAGGAATTGTAAAAACTTTCTTCTCTTTCCAGTTTCTGTGATGCCTTTTTCTCCTGCAGCTTCTTTCCTTCTCTCTGTCCTGCCACTCCTGGAAGCTTCAGGTTACCCAGCCTCCGAGTTCTGCAAAATGAGCTGTGGACTTCTCTGTTCTCCCTCTGAATTTTGTTGTTTGCTGCCAGTTTCTCTTTCCTCTTATATGCTGCTGTTAAAAAAAAAAATCCTGGCTTAGCAGTCCTCCTCTTAGAGTCTCCACACTGTGGCAGAGCACTCCCACATATCCTAAAATGAACTGCATGTCCTCATCCCCAGGACCATCGGTGCCTCTCCCTTCTGTGTGCTCTTACCCTTAGCACATGGAAAGGTTTGACCCACAATGCCAGAGTAGGTGCTTGTCAGTCCTGTGATGAGCTTCAGCTTTACAGAAAGATATTTCAGTTAGCAGCAGCAGCAAAAAAGAGAAAAAAAAAAATAAGGAAAAAGGCCATGGAGGTAGAACTGCTAAGTGGAATTAGTATTATTTAAAATCTTGTAACTGAAAAGCAGTTCCAAGCTGTCAAATGTGTTTGATATTCTCTCGGAGGACGCTCAAGTCGGTCAATTAAGATTTGGAGGATTTTAACACTCTGCTTGGAAGAAGCGGGGGAAAAATCCATGGTTGGGAAACCTTGGAAGGATTTAAGTCCGTTAGAAACCTGGCGACTCTCGCGCCCTGCTCAGGAGCTGTGCTCGCAATGAACTATCAGAAGGAGCTGACAAAGGTTACCTGTGTCTGCACTGCAAGAGCAGGCTGCGTTTTCAGGCCTCTGGGCAGAGAGCCCCAAGGGTAGGAGAGGGTTTGGGATGCCGGGCTTTGGGATTCCCTCTGCTGCGCAGGCACGCTCGGGCTCTGCAGCCTGCCTCCTGCTGCCAGTGGCACCGATGATTGCAGTGCCCTGCGCGCTGGAGCCACCGGGCCCTGCCCTGGGAGCCCAAGTGCGATCCTGGAGTGGTCCTGGAGTGGTCCTGGAGTGATCCTGGAGTGATCCTGGAGTGATCCTGGAGCGATCCTGCAGCGATCCTGGAGTGATCCTGGAGTGATCCTGGAGTGATCCTGGAGCGATCCTGGAGCGATCCTGCAGCGATCCTGGACTGATCCTGGAGCGATCCTGGAGCGATCCTGCAGCGATCCTGGAGCGATCCTGGAGCGATCCTGGAGTGATCCTGGAGCGATCCTGGAGTGATCCTGGAGTGATCCTGCAGCGATCCTGGAGCGATCCTGGAGTGATCCTGGAGCGATCCTGCAGGGATCCTGGAGCGATCCTGCAGGGATCCTGGACTGATCCTGGAGTGATCCTGCAGCGATCCTGGAGTGATCCTGGAGCGGTCCTGGAGCGATCCTGCAGGGATCCTGGAGCGATCCTGGAGCGATCCTGCAGCGATCCTGGACTGATCCTGGAGTGATCCTGGACTGATCCTGGAGCGATCCTGGAGCGATCCTGCAGTGATCCTGGACTGATCCTGGAGTGATCCTGGAGCGATCCTGGAGCGATCCTGCAGTGATCCTGGACTGATCCTGGAGCGATCCTGGACTGATCCTGGAGCGATCCTGCAGCGATCCTGGACTGATCCTGGAGCGATCCTGCAGCGATCCTGGAGCGATCCTGCAGCGATCCTGGACTGATCCTGGAGCGATCCTGGAGCGATCCTGGAGCGATCCTGCAGCGATCCTGGAGCGATCCCGGAGCGATCCCGGAGTGATCCTGGAGCGATCCTGGAGCGATCCTGCAGGGATCCTGGAGCGATCCTGGAGCGATCCTGGACTGATCCTGCAGCGGTCCTGGAGCGATCCTGCAGTGATCCTGCAGCGATCCTGCAGGGATCCTGGAGCGATCCTGGAGCGATCCTGCAGGGATCCTGGAGCGATCCTGGAGCGATCCCGGAGCGATCCTGGAGTGATCCTGGAGCGATCCTGCAGGGATCCTGGAGTGATCCTGGAGCGATCCTGGAGCGATCCTGCAGGGATCCTGGAGTGATCCTGGAGCGATCCTGGAGCGATCCTGGACTGATCCTGCAGCGATCCTGGACTGATCCTGCAGTGATCCTGCAGCGATCCTGCAGCGGTCCTGGAGTGATCCTGGAGCGATCCTGCAGCGATCCTGCAGCGGTCCTGGAGTGATCCTGCAGCAATCCCTTAGGGATCCTTCCAGCAGCCCCTGGCAAGGCGATCTTCCAGCAGATGTCACTGTGGGCCCTCGAGGCACAGCCAGACCCGCGGGGGCCACTGCTCGCCCCGCGGTGACACGCGCGCGCTTGTGACACATGCACACTTCAGTGACACACACACACTTCGGTGACACACGCACACTTTGGTGACACACACACACTTGTGACACACACACACTTCAGTGACACACACACACTTCAGTGACACACACACACTGGTGACACACACACACGTCAGTGACACACACACACTTCAGTGACACACACACACTCTTTGTGACACACACACTTCGGTGACACACACACACTCTTTGTGACACACACACTTTGATGATACACACACACATATTTGAGGTGACACACACACTTTTGGTGGCACACACACACAAAAACACACTTTCAGTGACACACACACACTCTTTTGGTGACACACACACATGCGGTGACACACACACATTTGAGGTGACACACACACACTTGAGAATACACACACAGACACTTTGGTGACATGCACTTGCTGTGACACACACACACACATTTACAGTGACACACACACACTTGCTGTCACACACACACACACATTTACAGTGACACACACACACACTTGCTGTGACACACACACACACATTTACAGTGACACACACACACACTTGCTGTGACACACACACACTTGCTGTGACACACACACACATTTACAGTGACACACACACTTGCTGTGACACGCACACACATTTACAGTGACACACACTCACACTTTGGTGACACACACACTTGCTGTGACACACACACACATTTACAGTGACACACACTCACACTTTGGTGACACACACACTTGCTGTGACACACACACACATTTACAGTGACACACACTCACACTTTGGTGACACACACACTTGCTGTGACACACACACACATTTACAGTGACACACACTCACACTTTGGTGACACACACACTTGCTGTGACACACACACACATTTACAGTGACACACACTCACACTTTGGTGACACACACACTTGCTGTGACACACACACACATTTACAGTGACACACACACTTGCTGTGACACACACACACATTTACAGTGACACACACACTTGCTGTGACACACACACACATTTACGGTGACACACACACTTGCTGTGACATACACACACATTTATGGTGACACACACACTTGCTGTGACACACACACACACATTTACGGTGACACACACACTTGCTGTGACACACACACACATTTACGGTGACACACACACTTGCTGTGACATACACACACATTTATGGTGACACACACACTTGCTGTGACACACACACACACATTTACGGTGACACACACACTTGCTGTGACACACACACACATTTACGGTGACACACACACTTGCTGTGACACACACACACACATTTACAGTGACACACACACACTTGCTGTGACACACACACACATTTATGGTGACACACACACTTGCTGTGACACACACACACATTTACGGTGACACACACACTTGCTGTGACATACACACACATTTATGGTGACACACACTCACACTTTGGTGACACACACAGGCAACAAGCATCGGTGGAAAGGGAAATCCTCTTCTTGAACTTGATAGATAAGAAAAAGCAGAATTATTCAAGTATCTGTTCTCCCTGGGCTTCTGAACCTCCACGTAACTCCTCAGGAGTCTCAGAATGTGATTATTACAAGGCTTGAGTCAATATACAGTCAGAGCCCTCCAATTTTCCTTTATAAATTTCTATAATAGACTGATTTTTACCCACTCTATCCTGGTGTTAATACAGAAGTGAGAGAGCTCTGGTCGAAGGAAAAGCTGTGGCCTTTGATGGAGTTTTCAGCTAAGAATTTTTTCATTTGTTGGACCTCAAAGTGATGCTTTTGAAGGAGGTTTTATTGCTCATGTGAATTCCAAGGAGAAGGCACTTGTTTGAAGGAATGAGTTTGCAGGTTTAAGGTGAAGAACTTTGGTGCAAATGTGATAACTTTGCAATAAATAAGTTGGCCCAGACAAGCTTGTTACAGAAACACAAAATTGAGACCCAGGGTGAAGTAAAGTTGTGTTTCTTTAATACACTATTTGTTGTAGATGTGTCAGGTAAAAGCATCTGGGTTTTCACATCAACTGAAAATGAGAATAATTTCAGTTTCTCAGGCCAGCATGTATTTTTACCTTCTGGAGGTTTAGATCACTGAAAGGACAAGCAATAGCTAAATAAACACTCTTACAAGTCAGTGACAGAGGAAATCACATATTGTGTGTTACTCACAACTGGCTATGCACTGCTAGCATTTAATTGGTAACATATCACAAAAAATATCATTGGGATTGATAACAGTCCAGCTGGACACAGAATGTGTGCTTGCATATCCACAGATAGTTTCAGCATTACCTCACTTTGTGCATACAGAGCTTTCTTTCTGTTGCTTTTGCTAGGTGTGTATTGATGAAGAAATCTGTATAATGCATGGCTGAAGGCAAGGAGTTTATTTTGCAGCTCTGTCCTGGAGCCCAGAGAGGGATCATCTCTGCTGGGAAAATGTCTTTCTTTGGCAGAGCCTCCCTGGCAGAGAGATGTGCAGAGACAGGTGAGGGTTGTGTTTGCATGTATGGCTGTGTCAAGGTGTGAAAATCCTCCATGCCCTCCAGGGAATGGCTGGAGTGAAAGCTGTCTGACAGCAGAATTTATGTGTGCACACACTGCAGGTGGGATTGAGTCAGGAAGGTGAAATGGTTTCCTGATTTGCTTTCCTCTGTCATGCAGCCCCACCAAGCTGTGGTCTCACAAGGGCTGTAGCTGAGTCTGAAGAAATCCATGAATTGTGTGTGAATTGTGAGTTCCTTGTGCATAGAGGCCTATAAAGATTTAATTTCACTTCAGGCATTCCAAGTGACAAATTTGTGTCAGCTTTACCTGAAAACCATAGCCTTCAATGACTCTTTGTGGCGATCAGCAGCAAAAGCCCAAGAACAGAAAGCTTGTTGTTTCATCCTTAGCAGTATGAGGCACTGGATGCTCTTAAAGTTTTAGTTTCCCTTTTGAAACATTCACAAATTTGATTTGCCTCCCCCTGCAACTACCTTTGAGATGAGTGAGAGAAAGACAGGATCAGGCTTTTGGGACCTGTGGCCTGTTGTGCACCTTCTGCCTCAGCCCCTTACTGACTACAGTGACACATTGGCTATTAGCCCAGCCCCTGAGCTGGCCTCAGTCAGCAAAGCTGCCGAGCCTCTGATGGACAAAGGGAGTTTGGCAGCACCTAGAAAGGGACTCGGGGTGTTTACTCAGGCCAGACCTTTACCTTCATTGTCCCATTCATGCCTTTGGAAGTGGGCTATGTGCAAGGTGAAGAAGTCATCATAACACTTGAATTTCATGAGTCTTGGGTGCTTGATTTCTCAGCTGATGTTGCTTTGATGTTTTTTTCAATGCTACCAGCTGTTTTATGGCTCCCACTCCCAGTATCTCATATCCTTTGGCCATTGCTGGACTTGGCTTGCTCTAGAAGAGATCAGGGCTTCTGCAGGGTGCCAGATTTTCCTTTTGAAAAACACTGGCTTATGCTGATTTAGACAGTGCAATTCTAGGCACTTTGTCTTAGAAAGCTTATGCCACAGGTTCTGAAACAGAAAGCCCTTGAGTAAAGCTACAATCCTAGCTTGGAGCAAGAGGCAATAGACCTGTCAGTAGCACAGTGGCATGGGAAATGCTGCTGTAATTAAAGTTCACTCAGCTTTTCCTTTATAAATCTCTGTAACAGAGGCTTTGTGTGTTAGTGCAGCCGTTTCAATTGATGTTGTTTTGAAACTAGGTAATCAGATTGTCAACTTCAGTGGGATCATTTCTCCATGAAGGTATTTAGCAAAAGTATGCCTCAAATCATCAACACCAATTCTTGTGTGTGGTGCTGTAAAAATAACAAGAATTTTAAGCCTGCCAGTCTAGGTTGTTTAGGAAGTCTGTAAGCTCAGGTGTAAGACTAGGGAGACTTAAAAATTATAAAAACCTTGTAATAATAATTTCTTTTAGGTGAGCAAGATTTTGCCTAAAGTTAATAGGTTTTTATGGCTCATAAACTTTTTAAACCAGTACATCTACTGGTTACTATGTTGCAAAATACATAAATATTTTTATTTAGGAGGTTTAAGCAATACTGTTTTTTTTTCTATTAAAAAAATTCTATAAATACTGGATTTTAAATACCTCTTGGTACATGGAGTGGCCTAATATCCCATTGAAGTCAGATACTGGGTGCAGTTAAATGTAAAGCTTTTAAACTTTTTAATCCCAGCATTATTATTCATTTTTTCAAAGGTTAGAGAAAAAAACCCAAAGCATATATACCGTGCCTTCATGTGGATGTTTGCTTAAATTGTTTGTAGAATAAAAACCCATAGAGAAATGAAAAGCTGGTCAGTTTGTAGCAGCAGAAGTGGCAAAAACTGTCACATGAGTCATTCAAAAGGAGTAATTCTTCTGTCTGGAGGGTTGACCCATTGAATTAGAATGTAAAGACTTCACAGTGTCTCAGAATTTTGCCTCTGGTAAGAAGTAGAGAAATATTACTCCTTTTTTTTTTTTTTTTTTAATTTCTCTCTTTTTTTGTCTTTTTTTTTTTTCCCCATCTGTTTAATACAGTCTGAGATTGTCCTACCTAATTTTAGGCAGCATTGGTTAACTCATTCTGAATTAGCTGTCAACCCCTTCCAGATGTAACTTAAAAATACAGAGCTCTGCAGTTGTGTCCAACCTCAGACAGAGAAGTTTGGATTCTCTTGTTTGGCCATCAGCAGAGTAAACACAGATTCTTGCCTTAGGTTATTTCATTTCAGTGAAAAAGGATTGTTTGGATGTAAAGGAGTTTCAGCAAGGCTTCCCACCAGACATTTTAGCACAGTGCCCATGCAGAACGAGGAGCTAAGCAGCAGTTCTCACTTAGGCTCTGCAGGAAGTGTCAATGGCTCTGCAACACTGAGTTGGGGAAATATCATTAAGACCTGGTATCTGTAAACCCGTGGCAAGCCACTGGTCCTTATTCACCTCCTCAGGAAGTGGGAACAAGTACAATCCCTGCTAAACCCTAACGAAATTCTGATTCTGGGGGTAAGACACAGGGAGCAGATACTTTCATGATACCTTCTGTTGGACCCAAGGGACAGGAATGGATGGAAAGGAAAAGCAAATTACTGATGAAACTGGTGGAAGAAAGGGAAACCATGGATTTATATCTTCTTTCAGTTCCTCTCTTGTAAGTATAACCAATACTGGCAAAATTAGGGAACAAAAAAATGTTTACTTTACTGTGGCAGGCACATCTCTCCCTCAGGATTTTTCATAGAGGTGCACAGAGAGAAAGAAAGAGAAAACAATTTCTATTTCTGCTCCTTGTTTTTCCCATGTGGAATGTGTTTGGAGAATTGTTTCCCTGGGGTGATTGCTTGGTTGGACTCTGGTGAGGATTGTTTGAGCCTGGTGGCCAATCCAGCCCACATGTGGCTGGACTCTCAGAGAGGGTCACGAGTTGTGAGTTAGTGAGATATGGGAGTTAGAACAAGTAGGTTTGTAGTTTTAGTATCTTCCTTTATATAGTATATGAATGTATTATAGCACAGTTATAATAAAGAAATCATTCATCCTTCTGAACTGGAGTCTGACATCAGCATTTCCTCCCACTGGGTTCACCTGCATTTTACAATACTTTACCAACAAAGTTAACTTTGAAGTGCATGGATCAGCAAGAGCTCACCTCGGCATCTCCTCTGAGCATGGGGTATCCTTGCATAAAAGCAGGTTAACAGGGTGAGTGCAACATTGGTAAAATCCCTTTTGCTACTCACACTCCTGCAGTTTTTTTACCTTCTCCATTACTCGTGTGCCAGTGTGTAGGGACCTCAAGGAAGGACCTACTCTCCAAGTCACTTTGTCCTCTGATTCTCTCCTCCTTTGGGATGGCCTGGCTTTCCCCAGAGTGAACTGCTGGTTTCAAATTGGGTGCATTGACCTGACCTTGGACTAGCCTGGGTGACATTATTAGCATGAGCAGAACTCTGGTGCAGAAGGGCTGTGTTGAAGATTTCACGTGGCAGAATGTGCAAGACAGGCTGGACACTCAGTGTCCTGTTGTGCTTGTTGAACTGCACCACGTTTTCAGCACTTCAGCCACACACCAGGCAAGACCATTCTTTATTCCCCCAGCAGTCAAGGCATTTTGTTATTATAGCAACCCAAACAGGCAGAATTTGTTGTGTTTTTAACACAGCCTAGAAGTGCCTTTGACTTCTTGTGTGTTCTCTCAAGACACATCACTGAAATCATGTGAAATGTTCTGAAAAAAGTTTAAGCAGCAATGTCGTAAATTTTCTGCTTGCAAGTTTGTTGATAAGGTTTTCACCAGATTTATTGTAGTAGTAGCTATAATAGCCTTGTAGTTGAACAATGCTACTGCTATTTTCTGCTACTTTGATAGTTTATATAAATAAATCGACTTTAACAGATTAGGTAAATAAAAAAAAAAATCTGTTTATTACTATTAAATCAGTAAAAGCTCTCCCTGAATTTTGTGATCACCTTGGTATTTGATAAGTCTTGTTATTTAAACATAGATATGAAAATGAGTTCCTTGGTAATGGTAGATTTTAATCACACAGGGACTCTTCATAAAGAGATTTGCTTTTAATGTAAAAGAAGTTGAAGCATCAGCTCTTTAAGGTTCTGCATTGTACTCCTCTTCCATCACCCAAGACTCAGCCTATAACAGTAGTAGGTATGGTTTAAAGCTACTGACTGCTTCTTTTGAATATCTGAAAGGTTTTTAATTAATAGTTCCACTGGAGAAACAGGCTGTATTTTAGACCTGAATGCTCACACTCTTTACAGCTAAAAGGATTTTTTGCTTTTTAAAGCTAAAAATCTGAGGTTTTAGAAAATATATTAAAAAATACATTGCATACATTTTATTAATTGGTAGTGTCTGTAGTCCTATGGAATTACTGTATGTGGTTTTTTTTTTTTTTTTACTTACTATTGACTGAAGATGCTAAAAAAGAACTCTTGGGAATACATATGAAAGGGGAAATTACACTTGTTTATGACTGAGTGTGAGGCTGTGTGCAAAGCTGATCCAACAGAGGTTTTTAATTGCATTTTTTTCCAAGTTTCAAAGCATGTCTCTGATATTTACTGTGTAAATATTTTATTTTACTACTGCAAGTGTATTATTCTCCATCACTCCTCTTCCTTTTGTCATAAAGATCAATATTTCCTCCATTGGAAATCCCATATCACCTCAGTGATTTCTGTAGCTTTTATGACATTGCAATGTTACATTAATATTTGCACTTAGCAGCTGTAGGTTCAGGACAATCTGTAAGGAAAAAAACTTTCCATTTCTCCATGAGACCATTCGTGTTTTGTTCAAGATCAGTGGGAATCTGCCATGTTGGTGTCCCAGAGAGAAAATCAGCTGCTGGAAATTCAATAACAGGTAAAACTGCTAATTTTGAATGCCTGCAACCCGCTTGTTAAAAAGCACAATTTAAAGGGTAGTGAAAACAGTAATTACTTTGTTTGAATGGTTTTAGAGTTCTTGGTCTGAACATTTTCTTCAAAGATTTTTTGAATTTTTAGTCAGAAAAGGGCTGATGCAATTAGGGAGAATATTATTTGAAAACACATTTATGTGTCAAACCATACGAGCAGAATTGGAATGAAATGAGTTCAAGTGTGATGGTGTATCCTGTGGTGTTCTCCAAAAATATTAACCACCTCTACCCTGTACAAGTGCAAATTATTGTTCCAGAGTATATTATTACACTGCATTGCTCCTGTAGCTATAGCAGTACTCAGTGTACTGAAAATGACTGAGGATATATTTTTCTGCACAGTAAGAATAGCACTGTGGTCTTAATTAATTGATTCATTTCAGTAGATTATGGATTTTAACTTGATAATAGTCCCTATCAGCAAGATAAATGCTAATTTATAGGTGGGAAATTATAGAAAATAAGCATCCAGGCAAAGTGGGAGACCATGAGCCAGTCCCAGTGTTCAGTGCCACTGACATTACTGCTATTGCATCTAACAGTTCACGTGGGAATAAGAGCATAGTGAGGAAGAGATGGACCCCATCTGGAGTAAAGGACTCAGAGCAGCTCTGAGAGTGTAAAAAAGCATTTTTTTTTTTTTGGTTTGCTCTTGAATTAAACACCTCTTAGTCCTGAGAAGTCTGAAACTACTTCCTCACACAGTCCTACTGACTTCTGGTGGTCCCAGTATTGGCCACACACCTGAGATCAGCACTAATGTCCAAACCAGCCCCTTCCTCAGCTTCCTGTAATGGTAAAGAGGCAACAGACCAAGGCTCCAGCTTGGGAGAACGTGGTTGGGGTGGGGATGGAAAGAAACCAAGAGGGTGCTACAGGAGCAGGAAAGGAAAATTGAGTTGAGATCACGCACACATCGTGGAGAGGTGTTAAGTTGCACAGGGAACTGAAACTCTTCCGTTGCTGAACGTCTCTGGCTGACTTTGAGAGCACAGAACACGTTTTGAATCTGGTGTTTGTCAAGTAAACAAACGTCCAAGCTGGCATCTGGGGCAAAATGGTGCCAGGGTGGCTGAGGCATTGGAATGTGGGGTCTGGAGCAGCCCTCCTCAGGCAGGGAAGGAATAACTGAGCACAGGGAGTGGAAACCAATGACTGCTGCTGTGGAGAGCTTTTAAATTTCAGGCATATTTTCTGCTGCTTATCAGAAAATGACTGGATTATCTTTACTTCCGTATAATTTGAACAGTACCTGATTGCAGTGCTTGTACAGCGTATTTGGTAATGGATTCTGGAGAGTGCTTATGAAATTGTTTATTATGCAGTAGTCAGTTAAACACTTCCCTTGTTACCAAAAGTCTCTGAACTTGTTGGGATAAATAAGAACCCCTAACACTGTATTTTAATGTTGGTGGGTAAGGCATTGTTTTATTCTTATTATATATATATATAATGTATTTTATATATATATATATAAAATACATATAATAAGGTGTGTGTGGGCCTCAAAATTATGGCCTCCACACCGATGCTGATATAAACATTTTTCACTCATTTATACATTTTAGCGATTAGAAATTAATTAGCAAAACAGGAATTAATGCTCATTGGCCCTAAGTTATGTAATTCACTTCATTAATTAGTATTCTATCCTCTATTGGTTATTGATTTCTCCCTTTTCATACTAATTAGTTAGGAAAGTTATATCATTTCCAGCACCCTGGCTAAGCTTCACAATGGCTCTTCAGGTGTTACAAATGTGTGCAACATTTTCTGCAGGCATGAAAATTAGAGAAGCAAATCAAACAGATATATTTAGTTAACAACTATGTAAAATGATTTCATTTTCATTTAGGTACTAAATCTTGCCACTGTGACTATTTATATGTATTTTATATATGGCAGTTTATCTTGCTCTTTGCTGTTTGATCTCTGTGGAAGTGTATGAGCATCATGTTAAACTGGGAAGGGAAATGTGATAGCAGGAGCAGTACTCACATCTTGTTTCATGATTGAGACAAAAAGAATTCTGCTCTGTACAATGAGAACTTTGCTTCTTACTGAATTTCCTACGGTTCAGAATAGGTTCATGATTTAACAGAGATGGTGTATTATTATGTTTGTATCCTTACTTTAGGGAACAACAGGTCTATGGAAATTCGTGAACTGCTCTTCAAGTCTGTTTGCAGGGTATTAAGGCAGCTGGGAGATTTCTCTCTTTGCCCCCACTTAATGTTTTATGCTTGACCTGTAGAAAGGGAAGCTTTGATGTAAACAAACCCAAAGTCACTGAAGAGGCAGCTGTAAACATTAAAGAAGTTGAAATAAGTGAAGAGCAGGTAACTTTTTGGACAACAGCTATTTTTGTTAAAGTCTTATTAAAGACTACATTTTGACACATTTAGATTTTTCTATCTGTCAGCATCTAGTTGTGAGATTTGCTTGTTTTTTTCCTTAGTAACTGAAGCCAAATTGTAACACAGTATTTTTGAAACCACTAATTAAAGTGTATTATTTTTGTTTTCAAATGAAAGAAATAATGACAGAATCTAAAACATTCACTTGCTGAGAAAGGGTCTAAGATGAGACCTTTCGCTGGTGCAAGCTGACTTGACAAAAATAAATTCCGTGAATATCAGACAAGCCAGGACAAAGTCTAAAGTTTTCAGGAATACAATAAGCATCTTGAAGACCTGCATATCAGGTGTGTAAGTGGGATTTAAAGTGTCATTAAGTGATTGGCTTGTAGGGGTCTCACTTTAGTAAAGGGGTTACAGTGACTCCTTAATAGGGCTCCTGTCCTCCTCTGCAGGAGTGTTCATTTTCACCCTCTGAATTTTATGAGATGAGGGAAGAGTAAATTTGGTGAAAAATATCTGATATTGGGGACCTGAGACCTCAGGGAACACAAAGTTCCAAGTTGGAAACATGCTGCTGACTTGAATTGAAATTCCTGTGGCCGTGTGCTGCCCAAAGCTCTGGAGGACCAAATCTCCATGAACTTGGCTAAGATTTTGCCAGGCCTGTCAGAACACCAGTGATGCTCATATCTAGAGATGCTCCCTTATTTAGGAGTCTCATTCTGCCTTGTATATTTTCACTGCCTCTAAGCTCTATTTATGGTGTACTATAAATGTTTTCACATCAATTTGTCAGCCAGCAGCAGTAAAAGCAACGAACTCTGATTGCTATCAGTTCCCCATAAAAGCTAGGTTTTTTTTTTTTTTACTTTTGCTCTTAATTGCAATGATAAGAGGATTGAGTCTTCTTTAAAACCCTGTAGTAACAGATTATTTATGTCATCCTTCACATTATTTATATGAATGAAGGCTTCTTTAATAAGAACTTCTATGAAAAGCTCTAAGTCAAACCCCAAAGCCCAGAAATTACTTTTAAATACTTCTGCATTTCAAAAAACTTCCTACTTGTCAGTAAATTTAACAAGCTATATTTCAAACATTACCAGGCAACTTTAAAATTTTATTCTGCTTTCTTACCTAATTGAAGCTATGCTTGTTTTAAATGTGTCTATGATGAGTTTCACAGTCTTGTTATGGAAAGGTTTAATTTTCTTTTGAGTATTTTCCAGGCACTTAATTTAAAAATGGAAACAGAATTCTAGCTGTGGCCCTGATCAATGCTTTTTTTTTTTTTTTTTTTTTTGGTAGTAATTAAAGTGGGGATTCAATTAAACTGTGAATGGAGTTAAAGGAGTATTTATTGCAGAAATTTGTGCCACAGTTGCTGAGAGCTTCTTGGTGCTAGCAGTGGTCCTTTGCTCAGTTCCTGTTGAAGCTGGGCTTTTGCCAGGTCTGTTTCCAGGGCTGGGTTGGACATCCTCCTCCTCAACAGCATTTTCCTCCACCAAAATATGAGTGGCTTTGACCACTGAACCAACAATAAGCAATGAAGAGATGTGGAGCTGGTGCAGATAAATTGTTTTCATTGCCAATTTACCTGATTTGATCAGAATATGTTGGAAGCTCCTAAGCAGCAAATTCAAGTTTTGAAGATTTATTCTCCAGCAGTTTTATTATGAAAGGAACTTGTTAGGAGGGTGACAAGTCTTTATTACTTTTCTGTCTTGCAATTGTGGAAGTCCTGCTTTTTCTAAATGTTTGCTCAGGTTTCCCTGAGAACCACATTAGAATAAATGCAGTTTGTGACAAGAATGTGAGTGTTGGATGAACATATTGTAATATCTGGAATAATATTACTGTTCTGAGAGCAGTGGGATTTTGTGTGAGGTCCATGATCAGCAGCCAGTGGAGTTCTCAAAGGTTATGGGTGGCTAGTCCTATATGTTTATTTAAGGTGTATGGAGTTTTTTGAGGAGGGATGGATGGCTTCTTGTTTGGATTTTTTTGATGTTAGTGAATAAATCCGTGCAAGAGGCTCCAGCTTCTCTCATGTATTGGGGCTCGAAAGGGAGAGGTTTGGCTTGTAATAGATTGTCCCACTCATTAACTAATAAATTTATAGTTAATTTATCATTAAGGGAATGAGAGGAAAATAGAATGGAGCTACTGCAGGCCCAGTGCTTGCCTGACCACAAGCATGAGTTGGCTGAAGGTGATTTATAAAGAAGTTAGAAGCACACCAGAGGGCACAGGGTCTGGAGGATTAAAGACTGCTATAAATTCTCGTTTACCTGCATCTCAGTGAACCTGACAAACAGCAGTGAAGCTTATTCACTTCTGGGGGAACTTCTTGGGTTGTTTCCCAGCGGATTGCCAAGACCTCGACAGACTTGTGACAGATCAGCCAGCTGGTCTAAGAGCTTAGGAGGAGAGCAGCTCTGACAGAAAACAGCCACCTTACAACTTACAGGCTGCAGGGCAGGCTTTTGGAGAGTGATGGTTTGCTCTGCCCTGTCTACCCTTGTTTCACACTAAGTTATTGCTGCCTTGTGTACATTTTTTCTACCCTGTCCAACTCTGTGATGGCTGAAACCAGGGATTTAAAGCACTGAAACGTGGCTGAGCCAGCTGAGATTGAGCTGAAGAACTTTTAGGAACATGGTGTGTGCCTCAGCATAGCCCTTGCTTGCAGCTGAGATTTGGCCAACAGTAATGAGGCAGTTAAGTGACTAATTATGGAGATTAAGGACCTGCTGGGATTTTCAAAATGATTATGAGTTCTATTCCTAGCTTTAAGCACCTTTATAAATCAGGCCCTGCTCCTGACATTTGCATCTAGATGCCTAAGTACCATGGGAATCCATGGAGTCTGAATATGAGCATGGATAACAATGTGGGCCCACTCCTGGATTCTATTTTTTTTTTTTTCTTCTTTTTTTTCCTGTTGCTATTAAAATTATGCATCTTAAACATAGAAATGAATGCCTGCAAGGTGCTGATATCAGCTGTTTTAGGTGACGTGAAACATCCAACTCATGTGCTTTGAGTGGCTCATAAGTGTGTTAAGGGAAATTTAATTGCTTGATTTTGGTCTATTGATTCACACTAGCTGGTTATAAACAAAATGGGCTGGTTTTAAACAAACAACTGGAACACAGCTGCTCTTTCTACCCCATTCCCCTGGGTATTGACTCTTTCCAGGGAAGACTCTTTCCACCTGGAAAGGTGGACTTTTGCATTGTCTGGATGTTCTTCCATAGTAGATTATTCTTTTTTGGGGGGCCCTCAGCTGGTGTGCAAAAATACTGAGGTATTTGCTTGTGCATCACAATGAGAAGAGAAAGTAGTTTTTGAGCTTTTTCTATTAGATGTATGTCTATTCTATTTGTATGTCAGGCAGGCTTTTATAAAATAAGTGAGACAACCTCTAGTTCAAAAGAAACCAGAAAATTGCTTTGCAAGGTTCTTATGACACTGAGTGAAACATTTTGTGTAAAATGATACCTGAAGGATTTTTATATCATATTAATGTTACGATGGGAGCCTGAGAAGAGAGAGGTACAACTGCAGTGTTGAAATCCATGGCATAGGAAGCACCAGGAGGGAAACCAGTCAAACTGCTGCTTTGTGTCATAAGTCAGTAAGCAAATGATCTTGGAAATCATTGAGTCCCAAGAAGAAGAATTGAATCCCAGCTAGAGAAATGTAGTAGCTGGTGCTGGCAGCAAATCACCAGACAGCTGTTAAGGAAAGCATCTCTCTTAGATGTGTCCCTGATGTATGGGAACCTGTCCTCTTCTGGCACTGTAGGTGTCTTGTGGAACACTTTTTACCAGCACAAATGTCTCTGTGGCTTAAGGAAATGATTCATTAAAGTTGCTTAACTCTAAAAAAGAGTCAGTTCAACTTTGGAAAAATTTATATTAAACTGTCTCTCTGACATTCCTACCTTTTTTAAAAATAACCTTATAACATTATGGGAATTCCAGAGACAGTGGTAATGTTAAAGTTTTGTCACGGGATAAGTGGGCTACCTGTCAGTAAATCTGTAATCCAAGGGAATGGTTATTGGGAGACTTGAGCAATACAGAGTTTAATGAGTGGGATATAACGAATGCTAATGCACATGGATTTGTGGGAAATAGACCTTAACAATTTAGACATCCCTTTTTGAGACTCTATATTTCATTGATAAAGGCATTGATTTAAAGTCTGCCATAAATGTTGTCAGAGTCCAATATCCTCAGACCAGATTATTTTAAATATTCCATGCGTGAAGAGTGTAATATTTAATGTCAAACTTACTTATATAAAGATATTTGATATTCCATGCAATTTTTGGTTTAGCAGAGTGATACAAAATATATGGAAAACACAATACAAATGTAAATTACTCTTAGAAAAATGTAAAAATTGCGATAAATCTGCCCGTTTAAATAAAACAAAGGAATCAATCACAATACTAACGTGATTCACTTTACCTGTCTTAACATTCTTACCCTTGGCATCCTCGGTTGCCAGGAAGGAATATTTGGGTTGAAGCCAGCTCAAAGCTGTTGCTCTGTTTGAAAGTATTTTGTTAGTTTTGGGTGAGCCACATCACTGCTTTTGCCATTCTGGTCTGGTCACTACTGTGGTTCCACAAAGGCAGCTGCTTTGTGTTGGCCCCTGGGCACTTCACCTTTGCCCAGCTCTGAGTGTTGCTCATTTTGAAGGATTCATTCAGAGGCTCCCGTTCCACCCTTAGGGGTTGAGTCAGCCATAGACATCTGTGGAGGTTTGAATTCAATAGATTGTGGCATTTTTTGTTAAAAAATATCATTTCCATGGGCCCTGCTAACTGGAATAAAGCAGGTAAATATGTCTCAGAATATATTTGTAAGCAGACAATAATTTTTACACACCTGTGTTTCTCATGTGGTCCCTAAAGGGACTGCTTTTTTTACCCTAAGGTATTTTACATCTTTGTTTTACTCTGCAAGTGAAATCATCACAAATATAGTTATGCAGACAGCTCCAGTTTGGGAGAAACGTGTCGCTTGCAGAGAGAGCAAACAGCAAGCTCTGAGTAATGCTGAACTCCTGGGTGAGGCAGGCACAAGGAGAGAACCTTCTGCATGGCCACATGTAAAACCAGGCTTGTGGCAAGGAGCCCTGAGCACACGTACAGCATGGCAACCTCTGTCTTGTCTGGAATGAGAGCTGAAAAGAACTTTGAAGGCTGATGTAACAGTTGGATTTAAGAGCAGAGGAATGAAGGCTGAAGTGGAGAAAGTCGTGGTGCTTGTTATGCAGTAGCAAAGTGCACGAGCAGCTCATCCCTGGTGTGTTCTCCAGTGCCAGAAATTGTCATCAACAGCAGTTGTTTCTCTTAAAAAATACCTAGTTCAGATTAATTAGAGCAAAGGTGTTTTTCCACACCAGCTGAGGCCCCCCAGCTCTCATCAGTCAGACCTGCTGTGTGAAGGCAAATGTGTCTCTCACCCTTTTTTGTGGAAGCAGTGGGCAAGGTAACCCTTGCAATGTGGCTGCAGAGCTGTTTTTGCTTAGCAGGGCACTGCAGAGCAATCAGAGTGTCCCACTCTGTCTCCTGAGGGTGTGACTGTGCTCTCAAAATTTCCATGATATGTCAAATTGACTCTGTGTCTACAGCAGGGAGATTTAATTAGGATTTACATTGTGTTGTTTCTCAGGTGGATCATGTCTCCAGCCTTGACTTCCTTCTGCTCTTTTACCACATCAGGCTCTTTTAGAAGCTGTTTGGTGCCCTGGACATGTAACTTTTTTCTCTGTTTGAGGAGCTGTGTCATGCCTTGTGCAGACAACTGATGCTCTGCTTTTCCCTCCTTCTCTTTCTGTTCTCCAAGCTTCCCCCACGTAATTGTCTGCACTAAATGATATCAACCAAAATATCACTTATATTTGTTGCAAGTTCAGTTTGTTTTCAGTTCCTTGGTTGCCTGCTCATTTGACCAAGTGTTTTGTGAAAACCAATGCTGTAATATTTACAGCTTTAACATGAAATGATGCAAACATTTTAGCAATTTGGGATTATGACCTTTGACCCCTCTCTTCTGGTCAGATAATGTGTGAATATTGAAGTACATTTTAGAGGGCTTTAAAATCTGCTTTTTCTTGTACAAAATTGCTGAGAATCTCTTTGTGTCACTGTCACAATTATGTTCAGAATGAGTGAGTGTGTGTGTATATATGAATGAAGGCTGATAATGCTTGATAAGCCCTAAATGGGGATTTATATTCATGGGAGGATTTAATCACAGGAGTAGCTGCACATAAATATGCACCTGTGAGAATGGAATTTGTTAAATAAAGCAGGCAGCAATCTGTAGCTGCAGGGAGATAGTGCTGCTATCTGATGAGGCTAATGGCTTCAGCGCTGTGTTTTGTTAACACCTTTGTTCTTTTCTGAGCTTCTTAAGAAAGGAAAAACGAGTGTCTGATCTCACATCTTTCATGAGAAGAGTGTATTGATTTCTTTTTATTTAGATTCTTTGCACAGTTTTTGGACAGTGGATAAAATACTGGTGAAAGCAGAATCTTTCAACCTTTTCTCTGTATCTCAGCACCTTATGCTAACCAAACCATCTCATCATGACTGTATATTATTGTGCATTATATATTTATATATAAATTTTATATGTAAACCTGCATTATGCTTACATAAAATGTTGCTAACTGTTGGTGACTGGCATAAGTGACCAGGAAAAGTGAAGGTAAAGAGTTTTTTATTAGTTGATCTTTTCAGTTTAGGTCGTGTGGAAAGCTTATCTGCCTGCATTTCAGAGTGTGTAAGAATTATTGAACAGGCATCTTTCAAATTTCAGTAAAGATACATAATAAAATCCGGGTTCTGAATGGGGAAAAGGCAGTAATTGGAAAAGTGTAATTGAGAAGAGGCTACATGAAGTATTCATTTAGAAATACGTTGCTGTTTTCTGAACAGTGATAATGAGAAAGTTAAGGTGGGAATTGTCTGCATGGAAATTCAAACTTGTTCACTACACTGGTTAAAGGAAAGAAATTTAAATTGCTGTGGACAGACTTAGTTAAGAAAGGCTGCTCCTAATTGAATTGAGCTATGCCGAAAATCAGGCTTTAATGGAAATAAGAGGCTTCACATACTTATTTGCAGCAATTTAGCTTATGGAGTCTAAAATTCAACAGAGGCAAATTACAGTGTAGATGGCCTTTAATAGATTTGAACTACAAACATGGGAGCAGGCTCTCAGCTGGTGAATATGTGCTGCTCAAGCTCCCTTCACGTTCACAGTAGGATCTGCAGGCCCTGCCTCCTTGCCCAGGTACGGTGTGCTGCTTTACCTGGGAGCAAACACAGAATTCCCTGTGAGGCTGAGGTTTGATTTTGTCCCTAGGGAGATTTAAATGCCATTCCAGAGCTGTGTTTCAGCACAGTGCCTCGTCCTGATGAGAACAGATGGGCACCAGAATATTGCCCAGTGGGTTGGGAGCCCTTACGTAATAACACTCTTCTGCATCTGCTCATATGAATAAGTAACCATGAAATTGGTTTGTTTAATTAAAAGCAATTCCCAGTCCTCCAAAAGAGCCACCCTTTCAGAAGTCCTTCACAGAAAGGCAGATGCATGAATTTATCAAATTTCCTGAACCCTGCAAGCCTTGAAGACTTACGAAAAAAGAGTTTGTGTGTGTGTATCTGCAGAGGTGCTAAGAAGGGTGGCTGCGTGCAGGATTGTTGCTACTTCCCACAACAGCTATGAGAGCGACAGAAATTCAGATATTTGCACTAAAATACTGCTGCTGCTGACTTCATGCATGTAGTTGACATCCTGGGTGTCAGCAGAGGACCCTGGAGATACGGAGGAGACAAGAGGGAAGCAGACTCTCAAGACTGGTAGTGTGCACTTGTAAATGTGGAGAAAAATATCACACAAAGTTGTTTTTATATATTTTTTTTATTTTAAATTTTTTTAACTGGATGGAGAACACAGTACATTTAATTAGATTCAGACAGTATTTGAGCATGCACAATATAAAATATAAATACCATAAAGTCAGTAGCATCCCATACTTTATAGAATAATTTATCCTCATACTGCTGAAGGCACCCACAAGAGTGCACCTTCACACAGAGGGAGGAGAAACCATGCAAGGAGAAGTTTAGGCATCTGCTCAAATGTTTCAATCAGTTCCTTAGTTGAGGCTACAGCTGTCAGTTGTATAATTTAAACATACATTACTGGGGCTGTAGTGCCCTCCTCGTTTTTAATCATTTCCACCAAAGCAAATCCCACTCCAGAGGTTTGGCTGTTCTAACAATGTGCTTGATACAAACTTCCCTAAGATATAAAGCAGGATGGGCAAACAATTTGGAAATTACAATAATCCAGTGGAGGTTAAGGTTGCCCTGTTCTGCTGGGATGTAATAAAATTGGAACCTTATACATACATCTGAAATAAATTAGCTGTGGGTGGTTGCTGGAGTTTATTACTCTAGGGGACTCTTTCTTTAAATTTGAGATACATTGGGGCTTCCTGTTATCTGGAAATGCATTAATTTCAGTGGCATATATTTCTAGATTGATGTTGGCTCCAAATTTATTGGAGTCTTTGGGATAGAATGGGATCATAAGAGGCCATTTTGAAAGGCAGAGAATATAATTATTACTTTAGAGTCTGTGACTATTGGTCAGGAGATGCTTTGCAGCTCCCCTCTCTTTACAATATCTGGTTTGGTGTGAAGGAGGCTACAGAAAAGAAGCACTTAGCTGGTTGAAAGTACTGACAAAGAAATTTTAAAGGTGGGAGAGGGAAAAAATGAGAGCAAGTAAGCACAGATGCGGAGGAAAAGGCGCACCTGTTATGAAAGCCAGATACAAAAGGAGAAAATGAAACCTTAGGTAGAAGAGAAAATGATTGTTAGGTGTTTGTTTGCTTTTGAGGCAATATACCCTAAAGAAGGGCTGTGGAGCATGGGAAGGAGCTGATGATGGAGAGGGATGGAGCGTAGGCAGGAGTCAGTGGGGTTAATGACCTAAGAAACAGCAGAGAGGGGAAGCAGAAGATGCTGAGGAGCAGAAGAGGCGGGAGGAGATCCGAGATGAAGAACCCAGAAGGGAGTTGGTGTGGGTCTGGAGCTTCCTGGGACGTGCCCAGCAGCCGCGTGAGGAACGGGAGGCAGCAGGAGCCATGGGGAGGAGGAGGATGGCTCAGGTCCTGGGTGTGTGTGAAGGCTCAGGGTGTGAGTGGTGAACTGCCTTCGTTTGCCCAACCACGAAGGGCAGCCCAGTCCTCCCCTCTTGCTGCTCCCTCTGCGTTTCTCACTGCGGTGTCCCAGAGAAGGGAGTCACTGTGGCCTCTGCAAGCTCCCCAGATATCCAACCAATCCATTGTAATCAGCCACATCCACTCCACTGAAAACTGTAACAGGCCTTTGTGGCAAATTTTCAAGTAGCCTCTTTGGTCAGAACATAGGTTTTCGGAATATAATGAGGATATTCTTGCATGTTTACTACCATTTCTCCTTTTTTTTTGTGGTGTTTTGTGACCTTTAGAACAAGGTAGTTTTAGATAAACAATAAATTGCTTCTAAATCTCTTCCCAGGCTATCAAAGTTCCTATGCCCAATATGATTTCTGACAATTCTTGAGGAAGTGTTGTTTTCTCTTTCTCAATGATCTCACTCTGCATATGAAGCAAATGTAATGAAACAAGCAAACCTGGCCCATGTAGCTGGTTGTCATAAGGGTTTGTGCATCCTGCAGTTGGTGTGTGCTTGAATTTTGTGTTTCTTATCTGACTTCATTTCCTGATTCAGAGCTGAGTATTCTAGAGCCTCAGGCACCTGGGCCAAGGTACATATACTCTGTTTTTTCCCATGAGCTTGTGTAGCTGAGGAGCACCTCCTCAGGAAGGTGCCTTGAATATAAAGTCTCAGTGCACTGAATTTAAATAAAGCCTTGCCCTTGGAGTGCACATCAACCCTTGCTGACAGGAGCACTCCATAATGTGCAGCCACTGTTGCAATATGGTCAGAAGGGAAATAGCATTCAGGTCATAAAAACAGTGAATAAAGAAAGCTAACAGTAGCCTTAAAGTATTTTTCACGTTGTAGTATATTAAAGACTAGAGCCTTTGTATGTCCAATTTTGCAGAGCAAAGTGAGAACTTCTCTCCCAAGGACCAAGTTAATTGGCTGGCAGACAAAAGTGTGAGTGTGCAAGGAGAGAGAGGTACAAAGCATTCAGCCTCATCATGTTTATTGCCCCCTGGGAGTGTAAAAGAGTTTGTCTGCATCCCGCAGGAAATGGAGCAGTGCAGCAGCATTTACACAATACAATCAGTATATATTGTGAGGCAAATTCAATTCCAACTTCATAAAGCTCTCACTGTGTGCTGCCATAATCAATAGCAATAGTACATAGAGGAGATACTATCTCAAAGTAGTTTTTTATTTCCTTCAAGTGGCTGTGGGTATCCTGCATCTTGCTGATTCAGTTCTTTGTGTGAGTACTGTAAGTTTAAAGTATTTTTATAAACTAAACCCTCAGGTTCTTGGAGGGAGTCAAGCTGCCCATTCAGCAGTTCCCATCTATTGGTTTCTGCCCCAAATGTCCCACCTTTTTCTAAGGAGCAAAATCAGCTCTGCTCCAAGACTGGTCTCAGGCTTGGCTCTTGCCTTCTGTGTAGAGAACTTTTTATGTCCAAAAGCTGGCCTGACCTTTGAGATGAAAGGGAAATCTATGAAAACCATCATGCTTGGTGTGGTTTCAAGCACTAGGAGCAACCTTCATGGTGATGATGCTGTTTTCTTCACTGTGGAGAATTATAACAATGCAGTTTAACACAGAACAGACTTTGAATGTGGTGTTCATCCCTCCTTATGGCAGAGTGTAGGAACCTGCCTCCTGTTGGTGGAGTAAACAAGTCACCCTTTGTCTCCTTAAAAAGGACAAAAGCCCAGAAGTTTCTCTCCTCAATTTGGTTAAAAGACACCTCATAGGACCTTGGGGATTTCACCTCAAACTTAAGGATAGCTAATTAGACAAGAGCCAAAAAGTCCCGTCTGAGCAATTCACTAGAAAAAGAAGAGAACAAAAGAAGTAAATCACTTTTGTGAGGTGTTTAGCAGGAGCAAGAGCCTCTTGCCCTGGCTCAGTTTTTCTCTGTAAAGAGCTTTTTTATTTTGCCTTTTATTAAAACTTTTTGTTTCCAACACTGTCACAGGAGCCATCCTGGTACTTTTATGCCACCTGAGGTAGCTGAGCTGTCAAGGGTGTGATGTTTGTCTGTGAGAGCTTATGAGACCTGGCTTGAAGGGAAAAAGCATTACCAGAGTAATAAATTGTGAGTCAAAACGGTTCCCTGAAAGGAGAACATGCACTGGCTGGGTTATGGAGACTCCACTTGAACAGAAAGTGAGGAGATCGTGTTGAGAAAGGAGGTTGGGTAGAGGGGCTCCAGAGAACAGAACAACGAGGTGTCCAGGGAATAGCTAAGGTAAGGACAAAAATCAAAGCCTTATAACTGTGGTCTGCACACAAGCTCTGGTTTTAAAGAATGAGTGGGATGTTTTAGTATTTTAGGAGCTGATCTCTTCCTGCCTTCCAAGGAGATGTCAGTATAAAAATGCCACTGGAACTTGAAGCTTTAGGTCATGCATTATTATTTTGCAGCTGATTTCAGTGACAGGTGCGTGAGGTTGGTAGGGCTTTTCTTTTTCCCAGAGATCTTGGGCACCAGCCACTTCAAATAACATCAATAAAAATTATCAAGGACTGGTTTCCCTGAGAAGTGAATTCTATTTTTTTTTTATCACATGGTTTTGTACTTTGGAACACAATTAATAAATAATAGAATGGACTTTTTTATTATATAATAAGGGAAAGGCCGAGGCTTATTGTATTGCTAATTGAATAATTACTGAGCACAGTTTAACAAAATAATATTTAAGTTAATTTTTAAATTTTTTTTTTCCCAAAACATCTTTTTTTAGCAACATGGGCAGCAGTACCAAATTCTGTGCCAGGACATATATTTTGAAGAAGATTGCACAGGGTTGGTTGACTCTTTAATGGAATAGTTCATTTATTTATAATGAAACTCAGAAAAAGAGGAAGGAAGAAGAAGAAATAAATAGGTGGGGAAGATGTAGGCAGCGGTGCCTGGGTGGCTCCTGAGCCTTCAAATACTCCTTCCACTTTATTCTGTTCTGTTCTGGAGTTACACCTTTTAAAATATACATCCTATTTCTTCACCACTGTAAATCCTAAGTGCTCAGCTGCAGGCCTGTTTGAAACAAATCTTGTTTTTACAGTGGAGACTACATGCTTTCCTTTAGGGATAATTTCTGCATTTTATCCCTGCTGAAATCCACGAGAGACAACCCCAGAGGCAACCCCATACCAGCAATGCAGCTGGAGCAAATCAATACTTTTTAAAGTCTGTCTGGGTTTATCATTCAATATCTGTGGTAGGTTTTTTGCTATTTATATGTACTTATAATAGGTGAAAGTATTAATGATTAAAAAGCTTGTTACGTGTGGTACGGAAAAGCCTTGAAATCTTCTCAAACACATGCAGAGTATTTTTATCCAACACATTTGCAGAAAGATTTTTCATCTCACTATTCAAAAAATAGGTTGGCTGTGCATGTGTTTCTGGGCATGAAGAGCTTATATCCTAAAGTGTCATGACAGCAAAGAAGATTCTGGATATCCTTGTTTGTGATTAGAGAGGGTGGTTGTGATTCTCCCAGATGTCACTGTCATAGTGCTGGGAACTGTGTCCAGAAACCTCCAGCTGAATGTCCCTGCCTTGGATGCAAAGCTCATCTTCCTCTCTAATGGAAAGGTTTTGTTGCTGTTGTTGGTGTTTATTTTTGTTTCAAAATCATCTATAGTATGATTTCAGATGGGCACAGTTTGAAAGGAGTTTTGTTGTTCCCTTCTGCAATTTGGAAAATAGCTGGTGAGAATTTTCCTGGTTTTAGGAGGAGTCCTGAACTTCAGGAGCTCTGGCACTTCAGATCTTGTCTTGAACTGAAGGAATCTTTGTTATTGAAGGAAATAAATGTGATTTGTGTCATAACAGAATGACAATAAAAAAGGAACACATTCTCCAAGCAGTTTTGCATACAGTGCTGAAGAACTGAGCTCTTGGCCTGACATGCATTTGAGGTTCTAGAGAGATGTGCTTGCTTTTATTCCTCACTTTTCTGGGGGCATATATCTGGTTTTCTGCAGCTACATTTGACATATTTAAACAATTTTGTTCAGAAATTATTTCAGCTGTCCTGCTCTTTTGTATTTGAACAGAAATCAAAGCACCCAGATCCCAGACAATGAAAGATATTTGCCAGTGGCAGGATTTTATTTCTTCACAGAAAGTGTGGGCAAATGAGGTAATTGCTGTGGTGGCTTCTGGAGCTGCCTTTGTCACACAGTTGATGTAATGATGAGATGATTGGATTCTCTTGTCCAGCTGGACATGCTTTGGCTTTGATTCTCCATCAGTTCTGGGGGAAATCAAGCTGCTTGCCAGTCCCACCCAGTGAGGGATTGTCACAGATGCCTGTTTATTAGCAAAAGGAAATGGTATTTTCTCATGGCCACATGTTCTTTGGGATTCCCCTCTGCTTGTCACCCTCAGAGATGGTGTATGCACAGAGCTTGAATGCTGGAGCTTGTAAAGGGACTGAAAAACTAAAAAAAAGTGTGACAAAATAAGTCCTTACCCCAAAAAGAAAAGGACTTGCATATTGATAACTCTGAAATGAAATAATCAAAAATTCATGATGGTGCATTGTGGATTAACTGCATGTCTTCATAACTAAACCAAATGTGACACTGGAGCTCAGAATATTCTGCTACCAACAGAAGTAGATTTTTTTCCTCCATCTGTTTTACTGGTAGCATAAACTTATTCTGGTGTCTGCACAGCACTGGAAATTGTTTTAAAGTTGTTATTAATATTTTGTTATCAAAATGCTCAGATTAATTAAAAAAAAAACTATGCAATGACAGTAAAGAATGCAAAAAGGAAAGGGAATTTGTGGTTGCAGTGTAAAGGTAGTGTAGTGTAAAGGACAGGATCTGTTTTGCCAGGTATGAATCTCCCTTACATCTTTGTATGTGGGAGCAAGTACTGGAATTTACCCAACAGGCAGAGCAGGTGACATGGAGTTGAATGTTTTGTGGAACTTTTTAATTTCAAGGGACTTCCAATGGAGTTTTGACACTGACCTGGAGTGCTGTGCATGCAAAACTCTGAGGTCATGAAAATGCATGGTAAAATGAGAGTACCCAGCCAGAAATGGCAAGGATTTGATGTTTTACAACACAACATGCTGGCAGGTCCTAGCCCCCTGCCCCCTCACTTCTGAACAAAAAAAAAAAAAATGCACAATTTAGTCATGTTTTTTTTCGAAGGCTTGAAGTAAGTACATGCTGTGGGGCTCATGAGAAATCTCACTGATATCTCAGTGAAATACATTTAAGTGTAACACATTTCATTGTGACCCTGATCCTGGCTGGCCTCGGCCTGCAAGCCAACAACACACCTGGGCACACATTAGAGACTCTGTTAAAATAATCTGGTGTTAATTAAAACATACTGAGTGACCCAGTAACATTTAGGAAAATGGTTCACAGATGCCTGTGATGCATTTTGTGAGTTCTAGCCTGAGGAAGCGGGAGGTTTTAGCTCACTCTGTAATTCATTCATTAAAGGTGGCCCCTTCTGGTGTTTGACACTGCATGGGCAGCTTGGAGCAGACTGAAGAGTGTCTGACCTAGGGGAATCACAAAGGGAATTTGGGGAGGCAGGAGGCAACTGCCTGTCCTGGAATTTGGCCAGGAGATGGGAGCTAACACTGCAGTGCTCAGCAAACCTTGTGAGAAATGAAGAGCCCTCGTTTACTGCCAGGCAGAAATGAATGTGGCTGATCTGGGGATGACCTGGCAGGACTCACTTTTCACTGGGAGCAGTTCAATGACTGACACTGTCAGGAGCTAGGAAGTACTCACTGGACAAAGCATTTCTTTTGTCTAGTGGGCTTCTCTCTGGCAAATTCATTTTCCTCTGCAAAAGATATGGTTAGAGGATCAAGGAGCCCATAAAGAGCATTCTTCTTGACTCTGTAAGTGAGCAGCCTCTTTCTTTGCTGCCAAAAATGTGTTGGGCATTGCAAGATGTTTCTGATAACTGCCAAAAGGGGGGTTTGCAGGTTATCACTTTCTTTTTCAGGGAATTCTAAATGGTCACACTTTGTGATTAATGACGGAATCTTTGTATTTGATGGTAGAGTGTATTTATCAAAATTATCCCACAATTTCTATAAATATCCTATTATTATTATATTGTGTTTTTTATTTTCAGTGTGGAATCATGATTTCCAAATATTTATTCAAGACTCTGAATCCTGCATTTAGCATAAGTATTTAACTTACAGGTTAATGTGGTTTATTTTTGGTTCATCTGTCTTCTTTAGCTGAAAATTCCTTCCAAAAAAATTGCAAAACTCTTGCCTGGAGTATAAAGTAGAGCTATACTGATTGTTTGTTTTTAAGTAAAGATGAAATAGAATTATTTCAAAGGCTTGCATTTCCCAGAGGAACACTGAGACCCAACTGATTTCAAGGAATTCTTTAGGAGATTGTGAGAAATCTAAATTAGTGTTGTCTGTATGTTGTGCCTACCCAGAAACTGTCAGAATAAGCAGCAAAGTTGCCTGAGGAGAAATATGGTTTTAGTCATAACCGAAAGATCACAAATCTTGGTTTTTATTCCACTTTAACTTCCCACTCTGTATCTGTTTTCTTTCAGGTTTTTCCACTGTTTTTCTTTAACTAAGCTGCCAGACCTTTGGTCAGGGACTGTTTTACTGTTTTTATGCACTGTAATTATAATAAGAGCATGTGAGATTGTCAGCACAGTGTAGGAATAAATTTCAAGTACTTTAAACCAATTTGAAATTACCAATTTCACCAAGATTCTCATTCAGCAAGGCACTTGACTGTGGGGTTCTCTTTTAGCATATGAATGCCACTGTTGATTATTTTAAGGAGTTGAATTCAAACACCTGCTGAAGTGCTTTGTAGTGAGATATATTCTAGAGTAAATCTGCTCAGAAACGCACGTAAAAGCAGAGTTTAATTCATTCTGGCTCTGTCTTGCTTCCGAGACAGACCGACATGCTTGTGGGGAGGAGCTCAGAGCTCTGGTTTGTGTGGGAAGGGGAGATTTTCCTCGAGCCTCAGTGTTTGATTTGTCTGGCAGCCCCCCAGGAGAACCGGGCCCCTCGTGCCCGACCGTCCTGCCAGTGTCCCATTAGAGGGATCCTTCACTGAGCCGTCCTGCTGGCTCCGAGGTGGCTCAGCTGCCTGCTCAGGGACACACACAGCAGCAAAAGGGAGAGCCCTCAGTGTCCCTTCCTGCTTTCTGACCCTCACCAGGTCACCCCCTCTATGGGGTTGTGCTCCCTGCTGCCGGTGGCTGCTGGTGCCTGGGAAGGATTTGCACTGCCAGCTCATGGAATGGCGTTCCTCATTAATGTAAAATTGTGGCAGGTTGATGGGGCTCACCCCCAGACTGGGGAGTGGAAAAGTCTCTCCTCCAACCTGGGCCTTCAAAGAAAGACTCAGCAGTCTTCAGCCGTCCGGTCTCAAGGCAGTTTATTGCATGGTATCTCAAGGCACACAGACTTCCTGACATTCTCCCTGACTCCTTCTCCCTCTGCGACTCTCTCCGTTTCTGTCTGTGTCCGTCTCCGTCTCTGCCCGCCCCAGGGGCTGGTGCCATCTTTTATATCACACATTACATGTTAAATGTTTATAGTTTTTCCCCAATGCCTATCACCTATACTGAATGGTGACTTTCTACTCTAAACCAATCTGTGAGTGCCAACATCACCAAGAACATGGAGAATAGGAAGGAGAAAGAAGGAGGACAGGGCACGCCCAAATCCCTCCATCTTAGAACTTCTGACCCCCATGTATAAAACTAAAACCCCCCTGTACAGCACTCAAAGATTCTTCCTTTCACTTTGTGACTACTTCTACTATAATATCTAAACTTTTGTGATTTCTTGTTCTCCCTGCAAGGTTGGTAAATTGTTCCATGGATCAGATTCAAAGCCACAGGGGTTTCTGGCTGCCTGCCAGGGTCTCAAATGCTTCTGACCTGGGCCTGGAACATCCCAGAGTGTCTGAGGGACACCTTGGGTTTCGACAACGGGTTAAGGTTCGGGGACTGCCAGTGAAAGTATCTGACTGCAAAACCATGTTCAAAGCAATTCAGAGAAGCTCTAATTCCCAGTAAAAGTGTCCAGCGTGCAGAGTATGTTTCTTGACCATGAGGGAAGAAGATGGGCTCAGCCTGCTGACTGATCCCAATAGTTACAATGGAGTCTTCCCTAACTTACTCCTGTTCTCAGCTTACTTTTATGCTATTTCTTTATGTTTAGGTGGAGCTTGAGGGGACTCTTAGTCATACATGCCTTTGTCACTGATTGGTGTACAATTCTCTTGCTTTGCTCAGAGGTGTAGTCAATAAAGCACAGAGCATGTGCCCCGTGAGGGGTGGTCACACTCTGGGGGGGGGTTTGGGAAGGGGATGTGCATTAATACAGTTGTATTAACATTACATATTACAGTGAACCAAGCTCACTCAGGGAGGGTGATTTTGCCTTGGGGATGTACATTAATACAATTGTGTTGCAGTGAACCAAGTTCTCCAGAGGTGGGGGATTTTGGGAAGGGGATGTGCATTAATACAGTTGTGTCACAGTGAACCAAGCTCACCCAAGGAGGGTGATTTTGGGAAGAGGATGTGCATTAATACATTTGTGTTCTAGTGTGTCACTACAGAACATGAGAAAGCACAATGCATGCCACAACTATTGTAAAGGTAAAAAAGGGAAGTTTATTTTCTGACTCCAGCATTTACAGTTTTCCAAAGGTGACAGTGGATTGGAGGGTGAAGGTGTCTGTCACCTCTCCAATGACACTGGGCAAACTACCAGTCCATCAAATTTCTCCACCTCTATGAAGGAATGCAAAAACAGTAAGTTACTTACAGAAAGTGTGTAAAAAAGTTTGCTACAAGAATGTAAACTCAGAAGGCTTTAGAAAATCTTAAAAAATCAGGGCGACAATAGTGAACCGAGTTTACCTGAAGAGGATGATTTTGGGAAGGGGATGTGCATTAATACATGTACATAATAATTGTGTCACAGTGAACTGAGCTCTCCAGAGGTGGGGGATTTTGGGAAGGGGATGTGCATTAATACAGTTGTGTCACAGTGAACTGAGCTCACCCAAGGAGGGTGATTTTGGGAAGGGGATGTGCATTAATACAGTTGTGTCACAGAGAACCAAGCTCACCCAAGGAGGGTGATTTCCCCACAGTTCTGCTCAGCCACAAGACACCTCCTATCTCCTGTGGCTGCCTGGCCCTGTGCAGTTCATCAGCTGCAAAGCACCATCGGGTCCCCTCCCTGCCAGGACTCCAAGGGAGCTTGGCCGTGGTGTTTCCACTGCTCTCCACCCCCTGTGCCATCCCCCTCAGCAGGGGCTGTGGCTGTGGGGAACCATCCTGGAGCAGCCTTTGAGCACACCAGCAGCATTCCATCAGGGAGCAGCAGCTGTGTTTTACCCTGTAAATCCTGTACTGTCACAGCTTCCCTTAGCATGCGAGTGCAACTTCTGTGTCCTCTGATTTTACCCCCAGCTGTTCTTCCACAGACTTGAGAATCAGGATCATTTTCATTGAAATGTGGAGAAGTTTTTCTCTTCTGTAAATGCATGGCAGATAAATTTAGTTAGTCTATGAGAGATGTATTTTGTTGCAGTGAATTTCATTAGCCCAGAGAAAGACCTCTAAGAGATATAAGGCAGTCCTGCTGTGTTTTAGTCTACTAAAAAACAGCTACTGTCAGCTGTTTGCACCCAGTGTTTGAATGCTGAGGTTTTTACATATTTAAATGCAGACAGAAGAGATGGTTAGTAAGAAAAAAAGAAAAAAAAGTGAAATCTTGGACCACTTTCCCAGGCCATTTAGTCAGTTATGGCCTAAAATCTTCTCAATGTAAAGGTTTCCCCCCCCCCCCCCCCCCCCCCCCCCCTTCCTTTTATCAATTTTGTTTTTATTTTAAGTTGCTCAGAGCACAAGTCTTATGAGAAGCACCTGAGGGTACCGGCAGTTCCTTAACCTAGGAAAAAGAGGCTCAGAGGGGACATTATCACTCTCTAGTGACCTGAAAGGCTCTGGGGGACCTCCTCACTCTTTGCAACTACCTGGAAGGAGCTGGTAGCAAGGCAGGTGTTGGTCTCTTCTCCCAGGTAACAAGCAAAATGGCAACAGGTTGTGCTGGGGGAAGTTTTGATTGGGTATTAGGAAATATTTCTGCACTGAGAGTGCTGTCAAGCATTGTAACAGGCTGCCAGGGAAGCAGTTGAGTCACCATCCCTGGTGGTATTCCAAACACACGTAGATGTGGAACTCAGGGACATGATTTAATGGTGGACTTGGCAGTTCTGGGTTAACAGCTGGACTCAATAACCTTAGAGATCATTTCCAACCTGAGGGATTCTTGATTTACCTGGAATAAAGCTCCATTCTACACAACTTTATTTGGATGCAGAATGCGATCAGGAAGATGTGTTAAATTTTATTGCAGCATTTCATAAATGGATGCTGCTTATTCAAGAAAACCCATTTCAGCGGGCTAAGTGAAAATAAACAGAAAGATATGCATTATTTACAGACCATAATGTGAGCAAGAAGGCTGCATGCACAAATAGCTGATGAAAACCCAGCAGATGTTGCAAGGAAAATTAGTGTTCAGGAGAAAGGCTTGTCTGCAGGCCCCCATGCTGTATATATACACACTGTGTTAAAAACCAAAGGTAAATCTGTTTTGCACAAGAATTGTCAACCCCAGATTTTACTCTGAGGACTGGAAACCCCAGCATTGGTTTCCTTCTGCAGTAGGACTGCATCTTGATTGCCATCTTCTTTCTTTATGTAAATAGGAGGAAGAGATTAACCTGTGTAATTAGGAGATTGCTTTTGCCTGATTTTCCTGATATTTCCACCAGACCTAGAAAATAATCAGCAGCTTGCGAGGTGTGCAAAATGCTGGTGCCTAGGGGTCAGCCAGGCAAACTCTTCCTCACACCCATGAATTGCACACCTGGGACAGGTTGCCCACCTAAACTGCTCTATCCCTCCCCTCATCATCTGAGCAGGGCAGGCAAAATATAATGAAGGGCTCAGGGGTTGAGACAGGGCAAGGAAGATCCCTCACCATGCTGGTCTCATGGGCAAACAGGTTTGACCTGGGGAAATTAGTTGAGTTTTTTACCAATCTCAATCAGAGCAGGATAATAAGAATTGAAACAAATCCTAAAAACACCTTTCCCCCCATCCCTCCCTCCTTCCTGGGCTCTACCTGCTCCCCCTCCCTGGCACAGAGTGGCAGGGGATGGGAGTTGAAGCCGGTTTGTACCACGTTGTTCCTGCTGCTGCTTTCTCCTCAAGGAGAGGGCTCATGTCCCTGCTCCAGGGTGTGTCCCTGCCCCAGGGATAGCCCTCCATGCATTTCCCCAGCCTGAGTACTTCCCACAAGCTGCAGTTCTTCATGAGCTGCTCAGGCATGAATCCCTTTTCCTTGGTTTAATTCTGTTCGCAGTTACATTTTTCTTCTTGATGGGTGGTTAAGCAGCTCAGAAAACCTTCCTCCCAAAATATCTGCTCTGTCAGAGATAACCTGTCTTGGATGTAGAGTGAGTTATGTCGTTGTCAGGTGTCCCAAGTTAATTAGGGAGGATAAAGCAGGGCATAAGAAGCTTCCTGAGAATTCAAAGTCCAAGAGTCAGGCAGAAAAGGATGGAGCTGTTCTGCAAAAGGAATCGAGATTGGGAGCAAGGGTGACAGCTCTGCGTGCAGGGAAAGCCTTCTAACAGGACATCTCCTGGCAGTCTGATCCCAGGCTGTACAGTGCCAGAGCACGGCAGCCTTGCAGGCAGTCTCCAAGTGTTTGAGTTTTCTTAACCTTTTCTGACCTTGCAAGAACTTTCTCCATCAGCAGAAGGTGGCCAAGAACCTTGCAGACACAAATCACAAGACAAAGGGGAGTGATGCTCAGGACTCCTTCGTGGTTCAAGATGCAGATTTTGTATTATTGTCTGGTTTAGGCTTTCTGTGAGAAGTTACAGGACACAAAATTAAGAACATGGGATAAAAATACATAATGAAATATTAGGCTGATTTTTATTCTACCCATTTTACCTATGGGGCAGCAACAGGACAGATTTATATCTGTGCCCCATGGTCTTAAAGCTTATACAAGGATCCTCCTGAGGAAGATGTGAGCTCTTGATAGTTGCATGTTTTTCTCAGTAAATTGATTTGTGAGTGAACCTCTATTTTTCAATAGGAAAGTTCAAAACAGGCACCTCATGGAATCATAGAGTGGATCATTTAATTCCAACTGGAGGAAATCTGCCTCCAACTCTTCAGCTTTAAAAATGCAGAACATTTCAAATGGAGATGGTTTCATTTAATCAGCATTGCAAAACAAAGCAAGCTTTCCACAAGGTGTCATATATTGACTTGCCTCCTTTTTTGACATTGGATTTTGTGTTGAAGTGTCAGAGATTCCTCTGGGACTGAAATTCTGTTTTCTACATAACTCTAAGTGGATCTGCTTCACTTGCTGTGCTGGTTTGATTTCTTAATTTTTAATGCAATTACTCTTGATTTATATCACTAAATGAGAAGGTGTTTTTCAAACCAACAAACATGAGCCACCTGGGTGTTCTTAATTGCCAAAATTAGTTGTTCACATATGCCTGCTTTTTATGTGAGGGAATTATTTTAAAGCCCAAGTTTCCATTTGAGAGGAGCAGTTCCTATTTGCAGTTCTGGTGCCAGCTGAAGTGATTTATCAGTGCACTGCTGTGTCATGTTGGGTGCGTTTTCTAACTCTGCTCACAAACCAGGGCTTTCCCTGGCATCTTTAGAAATCAGAATATTTCTGCTTTTCTTTTCAATATCCAGACCAGTGTCAACCCCAGCACAGCACTCTCAGAGTATCTGTGTTATAGATAATTCTTACTCAACTCTGTCTTGCCTGGACTGGTACTTTATGTTTTAGATCTGGGACAGGTCCATGGCCCAGGGAAGACACAAGTGACTGCAAGAGACCTCTTGAACGTTTTCCTTTGCAAGGTTCAATATGTTCACGTTAATCCAGCGTGTCTGGGAGGCAAGAGTTTCAAATGGCATATTTCTAAAGAACAAATATTTTAATTTTTGCCTCTTTCAAGGAGCATTGTGCATACATTTGGAATGGCTCTGTCTGGAAGATGAGAAGTAAATCTCAGTCCTATGAGGACAAATCTGAGTGTTCATGACTATTTTATTCTTACCAAAAGAGGGCCAAATGAAAACAATGTTTGAGAGTTATTTCACTGACTTCCATTGTCTTTATTTTTGTAATTACATCCTGAATGAATATAAAATTAGATAGGGGTTATAAATTAGATAGGGGTTCTTCGTCCCACTTGCCTCATGTTCCTGAGAAACACAGGGTAAAAGGAGCTTCCTTCTTGCTAGTCCTTGCCTTTCTGACTCTTTTTCACTGTCATTAAGAACTTTTTGATGACACATAAATAGTGCAGCCAAATGTTTGTAAACTCACCAGTGAAAAAGGGCATATTTTGCACAGAAATTTTACACACTGTTCACTTTCTATATAGCTAAATTTAATAAGCAGACTATTTGTACTTTTTTTTTGATGCTGTTGAATGACTGAATTGGTCAAAAGGCTGAGCCCAGCTTCTGCTGAGGATGGTAGGAGTGGTGATATATTTATAGTGATATATATATATATATATATATAGTTACATAGAAAGATAAAGTTACAGAGAAAGAGATATACCTTCCCTCTTCCTTTTGTATGTAACTTGTCTGTTGAGCCTTGCTAATATTCCCATGGAATAGCATCAATGAATAGCTATTTCTGGGCAAATTAAATGTTAGCAAGTCCTTGTTATAGGTGTCAAGAAAAGTAGCACTAATTGAATAATACATGATGGTTCACTGATAAGAATCAATGACCCAGTCTGTAAAGCCTAAAAAATTCACATTCAGGTACTTGCTTAGGAAAAATTACCATGGAATCCATGATACAAACCCAACCCTGCAGGTTTCTAAGGTTCTCCTTTAGTTGCTTAAAGGATAATTTGTTGCAGTTTCTCTCTCATTGGATTTTAGAGTTTGCTTTCTTTTAAAAAAGAAATACCCATTTTAAAAGGTGTTACCTATTCAATTCCATTGAAAGCACGGGAGAATATTTACATTATTTACCAGGGTCCTAGAGAAAAAAAATCGGGGTGTGAAATGTGTTTCTCATTGGATTTTTTAATGAGGAGGGCTATCTTCAATTAAGCTAGGGAGAAAGGCTTGGATAAGATGGATGTAGAGTTTTCTTTGTAATGTTTAAGTCTGTTCTTTTCCTCATACTGCAGAGGAAAACGCAGTATTCGGAGATAAATGCATGATATGGAATGACTCAGCTCTCATTTCTCAGAGAAGAGAGAATGTGCCTGTCATGTTTGCATCTTGATAATAATGCTCCATGAATCTGAGGGGAGAAGCATGCAGAATAGTTTTATTAGTTTGCATTTATGTGACAAATAGCCCAGTTTTGGAAAGTCACTTAGCATGCCTTGTAAAATGTTATTTTATTGGCTGTACTGATGGTTTGATACCATTCTGGTTTTTTTTTTTTTCCAGTTTCTTACTTGTAAAAATACAAATATTTTTAGTGCATGAGTTACAAGTTTACACACATTTTTGTACCACTGCTGGGATTTTTCTAACACCTTCTTAATAGCATTTTATATTGTGTGATAGATGTAACTGGAGTTGCTGCAAAAGAACTATGGAAAGGTCTGGAGAATTTGTTGTCTGAATAATTGCACAGTTTATCTCGGTTTCTGCTGAAAGAAATGTGATAGATTTGAAATTTGAAAGGGAAATCAATGCATGTTTTACATATTATCCCTCAAAACATTTGTGAATCCTTCAATAGAAAAACAGTGCTCTACCCTTTGTGCTTCATTTCAGTGAAAGACCTCTGCAGACCAAAATTCCCCCTTTTTTAATCTGTTTTCATCAGTGTGAGTGGGGAATAAAGGAGGGTAGAGATGAGCAATTTCTCCCCTCCTTGTCTCTTGGAATTTTACTGCTGTAAAATGCTCTCTGGGGGGAGATCAAAGTGAAGAGCTGAGCTCAGAGCTGGATGGTCAGGGGCTGGAAGCCTGGCTGAGCACACCAGGAGCAGTCAGGGTCTCTCCACAAGAACCTGCTGTCTCCACGGGGCTGGGGGCTTCATCTGGAATCCACCAGACCAACCACATTGAAATTTACAGCTCCAAGCTACCGGTCCTAATCCGTGAGTGCAGTCACTGGGGTGGAGTCCGCTCTGCGTTGTCTGTACTGGGCAGAGGAGATATTGCCCAACAAAAGAAAGAAAGGGAGGTTTGTGATTTATGAAGTTCCCTCCCTCCAGTGTCTTCCTGGACCATGGCACTGGTCTCACATATCTGGGTGCTTGGTTTATGGGAGCTGGCAGCAGAACATCAACATTTCCTGCTTTCCTTCCCTGCAGGCTGTGAACAAGAAGGTCTTTTATTCTGGGCTCCTGTCCCTGCTGCTGCTGCTATTTTGTTTTAATTGTGTGAGAGGGAACAGGTTAAATTGAATCTATAGTTTAAAAACTGTCGGGTTGACAACGGATTTATTTAGAATGTTTAAAAAACATTAGTGGGGAAGAAAGATAAGCTCGATTTGATGGATAGAAAACTCCAAATGGCCTTGAGATTTTTCAGTGTTTCTGTCAGTGAGGGCTTGATGGAAGACTGCTTAGCTCTTATCAATGAGCTTTTTCTTGCAGTCTGAATAAAACTGGTTTTATTTTTACCCCACATTGAATCCCTCATAGTAGTGGTGGCTTTTTGTCCCACCTGCACCACCCACATTTTTTTTCTTGTTGACCCAGTTGTTCTTCCCACAGTCTATTCCTCCATTCTGTTTCAATTTAAAAAAAATTAAAATTTTAATATTAATATCTCTCCAATATTTTTAATATTTTATCTTAATACTTTTAATATTTTAATTCTTTTTTACCCTCTCTTACTCTTGACAAAATGAAGCACTTCAGCTGCACTGATCTGTTTGGGAACTTGTTTGAACATCTACATTTTCCATGCATCTTTGAGATGTTGGTACAAGTGTGGTCAGCTCGGTTACTTTGAAAGTATTGGATTAAAACCATCCAAAGAATTGCCCTGAATTTGTTGAGCCTCCTGGTAGAATAAAGTTGGTTTTAAATATCTTTGTGGAACACAAGAAGCTTCTACAGTAAAAATGACGAAATTATGATGACACAAAGTAGTGTGTTTTTTTTTTTTTTGCTTATGAAAACCACATTTTTTGGGTGTGATTACAATAATTACAATTACATAGCTTCATGCATTTGCAGCATGAAGCTCTTGGTGAACTTGCAAGAAACCAGAGAAAAGCACGAAAGCGTTTACAGGTACAATAGGATTTTGTGGAATATTATTAGCAACTCCTGTTTTTAAATGAAGGTGTATTCAGTAATCCTATGTGTGTCATAAATACAAAATCTGATTTTCTTATACCAGTAGAAACAAAATCTGGAAGTATCACTGGGTATTTGTGTGTGACTTGGAAGAAAAGAATCTCCTAAGCATTGCGTGCACATCAATTTTTATACATTCATCTCTACTAAAATAAGGATTATACTGCAAGTGGGCTAAATTACTCAAGTAATTGCTGATAGCTGAATCACCACAAGTAATACTTTAACATGAGAATAGATTAAAATAGCATCTGAAGGACCCTGGCCTGATTTTGTAGATCTATTGATCTTTTTTTCAGTAATCTGCAAACAAAAGGCCATATTGACTTTCTTTAGTCTTGGCTCTTGTGGCAACCTCTGTTCTGATCCTCTCCCACATCTTTTGAAAGTATTTTGAAGGTAAAGTGTTCCTGTTATTCCTTTAACCACAGTCTCCTTGTTATTTGTTATCTGTAGTGTGCCTGTGAATGCTTCCTGCATAATAGCTTTGCACTGAATTTTGAGTTATTTATTGCACACCCCCATGGCAATAGTCTGTTAATTTTTCTTGGTACAGAGAAAAAGATCCTATTTAGGGCAAGCAGGTTGAGCACTGGCAGGGAGTGATTGTGAAGTAGTGCTGAGTAACTGCAGGTTGGGTTTGCTTGACAAAACATTGGGAGAGAATCCAAAAATCTATTTCAAATGAGCCCCAGACCTCAAGACACCAATTTAGCTTTTATTCCTGTGTCTGATATGAGTCCTGATTCTCTGAATAAGTCTGAACTACTTAAGAAGTACAATGGTAGAAGTCAAACTTCTGGTAAGGTATCAAATTACATTAAATTAGGTTAAATTTCCCTTGCAGATTATTTTACACTTCATAAATGTCCATGCTGTATTTGGAGCTAGAGCTGACCAGAGTAGGGATTTTCCTGCCAGGAGAAAAGTAAAGAAAATAATTTTTTTAAACCTTTCCTTCAATAACAGTAAAACAGAAAACGTTCAAGTGTGCCTGAATGGTGGGCATGCATGACACTGACAGGCAGGCCTTGGTGGGAAAGCAGAATGAGATACAGTGAAGAACAACAAAAAAATCATTGTTTATGGAATTTCTGGCCTCTCTGTTACGGCATGATCCTTTCACAGCACAGAAATGAATGCTGCTGAAGAAGCACCCCTTGCCTGCTTTGTTCTCTCACTCAAAGCCTCACTCTGCACTCTGGTCTGGCTGAAATGCTGACTTCTTCTTCCTTCTTAGGGAAACCTCTGCTGGGTCCAGGCGAAATGTCGGAAGCCAGGATGTCATTTCAAGAGGGAGGAGAGCCAGAGCTCTGGGAGGTGGTGGGGACTGTGGGGACTGAGGTAGGTTTTCCTGCAGTGAAGTGCTGCAGAAGTGCTCAGCTGGACATCGTGGGCTGTCCTGGGGGGTTTCAATGTTTTCCAGCTCTTTGGCTGAAGAAGGCTGAGTTTCCCTTCCAACAGTGCCTTTAAACTGACTTTTTATCCCCCTGAACTGCACAGTATTTTATGATTAATGGATAAAAATAGGTGAGCAGTTACAACAAAGCCCACACAGGATCTTTGTAAATACCCTTTTTTAGGATTATTGACTTCTGCGGGGCTGAAATCGATAGAAAATACAGTCTTGATTTCCTCAGTGCACAAACCCATGGAAATCTATAGAAACCTCTAGGGAGAGAAAATCAAAGTTCATAGGTTCAGCAGCTGTGAGAAGACTCATCAGCTCCAGAGCTGAGCATGCATGTTGTCAAAACAGTTTGGTATTAAACAAAAGTACACTTTTTCAAATATTTTTGTTTGGCTTATTTGTGCAGTAACTGCACTGGCTAATCCTTATTAAACTGCAGGAAGGGAAGTAATTCATCCTGTAAATGAATATAAAACACTAAAGAGCACCTGCAGGAGTACAAGGATGTATCCCTAATGGATTACTTCATGAACAATGAAACAAATACAGCAAAGTGCCCATGTGGTGGTAACTGGTGGCTCCTTTTTGCATTTCACTAGGAAAAGGAATGCCTGAGGCTAAGGCACTTAAGATCCATATCCAAGGAAAGGACAATACAGAAAATTAGAGGGACTGCCTTGAAATAGTTGTATACCTAATTCTTTTATTATGTCTATCCTTTTATATATGTTTAACTTCAGTTGAAGAATCAAACTGAAATTAGCAGGCTGAAATAAATATGATTATATTGAAAAGGGAAATGTAGAACTGATAAAATATTTTTCAGTACAGCTGTTGATTTAGCTGTAGAACTTTGAGACACAGGAAGCTATTGACATAATGAGCATAATATTTACAAAATGATAAAGTAAGTATTTATACTGGGTATCCATAGCTGCTCTAATTAATGGCCTGTACTTGTGGAAGGATTTCAAACTGGTATTTCTTGGAGATGAAGTTTGGGAGCACATTGTTCTTCATCTTTTACTTTGTTGGTGTTGCACTGAAGGCCAACTGTAGGTGCTGGTTTGCCCAGACAAATGGCAGATCTTTTTACCATTTACAAATACCTAATTTGGAAATTCTTTTTCAGTGAGTGTTTTTGTTCTTATTTCTTTAACCATGAATGTGTCAAACACCCCCTGATGTGTGAGGGTGGAATAACATGTTTGGAAAGCCTATGGGATCTCTGTTCTTAGATGTATTGAGAAAGTGCTAAGAGGAGACCATGAGCCATACAAGCTAGCTATAATTCATAGTTAAATAAGAATCCTCTGAAAAAAGCTTCAAAACCATTTTCTTGTCAGAAGCTAACCTGCTTGTGACATTTATCTTCATGCTTAGTATTTGTTACTTAACAGGACAAATCTCAAATGTTCCCAGTAGTCCCATACACTTTCAAGGGGTTTTATATCTGGAAAGGGTTCTTTAGCTGTTATTTAAATGCAGTTGTTTGCTTTTATTCTCTCTGTGTGTTTTCACTGAGCACTTAAGTGGGGTGGGTCCTGGCTGATACGTTATTTGCAAAACGAATGTCTCTAAAGCTCAATGCTAGTTTATTTGAAAGGCCTGTATGTGACTCTTTTTGAGCTAGACTGTCCTACAGTGCTCCAAAGATTATATAAAGATGTCAGTGTTGCTCTTGTGCATCATACTGTAATTTAACTAATATCTTCAAAAAAATTACTTCAGTATTAGAACTTGCATTCATCCAGTACCCAGTTGCATGGTGGTTATATTGAGCACTGCCAAAACACATCTTCTATAATTCTGAAATTTGCCCAAATTATATTTTATTCAGCTTCATAACACTTTCAGCTAATTTTTAAATGTAATCTTTCAATGATTCTGTCACGCAGTTGTCTAACAAGTTGCTCATGGCATAATGAAGATTATTCTTAGACAGTAAAAGACAGAACAAAGCCACCTCCGTGGGATTTGCATCTCCTTTTTTTGGGGGATTCGTTTTTGTTAGGGAAGATGTATGTGAAGTTTGATGTTTTGGGAAGCTGATTCTGGAGTAGTATTTTGGAAACATAGCAGAGGGGGCATGAGAGAGAGTTGTGGATAACAGGATACTGTGGGATTGAAGGTGAGGAACATTCCAGTGGATTCCTGAGCTTGTTAGCACGGGTAAAGGAGGGGTTTTGGCAGCACTGGAAAGATGAAAGTGAGAGCAGCATTAATGGGCTTGTGGATTCAATGCAGAAGGGGCAGTGAAAACCAAAGATCATGGAGAGGTTTGGTTTGAACTGGATCATTGAAGGCCACCTAGTCCAAGCCCCCTGCAAAGAGCAGGGGTCCCTTCAAGTAGATCAGGTTGCTCAGAGTCCCACCCAGCCTCACCCTGAATGCAAACATGGGGCATCTACAGCCTCTCTGGGCAGCCTGTTCCAGTGTTTGCCCACCCTGTTCATGAAATATCTCTTCTTTATGTCTCTTCTGAATCTACCCTCTTTTAGTTTAAACCCCATTGTCCTGTTGCTGTGGGCCCCATTAAAATGTCTGTCACCACCTTGTAAGGCCTCTTTTCGTACTGAAAGGTCTCAATAAGGTGACCATAAAGCCTTCTTGTCTCCAGGGTGAACAACTCTCTCAGCCTTTCTTCCAAGGAGAGGTTTTCCATCACCTGCTCATTTCTGTGTCCCTCCTCTGGACCTGCTTGAGCAGGATCCTGTCTGTCCTGTGCTGAAGACCCCAGAACTGAACACAGTAGGGTTTCAGGAGACCAAAGCAGAGAGGCAGAACCACCTCCCTCACCCTGCTGGCCATGCAGCCCAGGATACAGTTGTTTTTCTGAGCTGTGGATGCACACTGATGGATTGTGTCTAGATTTTCATCCACCAGTCCCCTCAAGTCCTTCTTAGAGGATCTGCTTTCAACCCCTTCATCTTCTCAGCCTGGATGGGTAAAAGGGGTAGTCTTGTAAGTAAGCAATCAGAAAAATCTGAAGTTTTTTTTTTTTTTTTTGGTGGAATTAATTCACTTGTAACATAAACTGCTATCAAAACTCAGATGTGTACAGAAATGCAGAACACTTGAAGCAGTAAACACCAAATATTTTCCTTACGCCTGTTTGCATTTCTAGCACATTTCTGCCTGCTGCTTCTATTTCCATTTGATAGGAATACCAAATGAAGCATTACTGTAGTTGCAGCTCTGTGAAATGCTCTGTGTTCATTTGTGGTGCTGCATTAAACTATAAAGGCATTAATGACCAATATGATATGAACAGGGTGTGATGTGATTAAACAGAGGCTTAAAGAGACAGAGATCATTAGTGAAGCCAGGAGATAGGAGGTGCAAACTTTAGGGACAAATAACACCATTCATATCTTATGAGCTATCCCATAGGTGGCAGAGCCCCCAGCCAATCTCACTTTTCTCACAGAAATTGGCCCTGCAGGTTTGGAACTGTTCTGGATGGAGTCAGTTCCCTGCATTTGCTGCCAGAAATTCTCTGTACACTCTCCCTGCCTTTCTCTTCCAGGGGGAAGGTTGAGCTGAGAGGGGCTTTCTCTGCCACGTGGTTTCCTTTGTTCCTGGGAGTCCATGGCATTCAGCATTTTTCTGTCAGGTGCTTATTACTGATGTCTTGGTTGTTGCTGTTTTGTGTTTTAGTGAACTGTTATTTTTTCACTTATGTCTTCTTACATTCTTCTCTCCTTATGGGTGAAAGGGAAGGGGTTAAAATACAAGGGGGAGCAGCTCATTTTCAAGTGTCTGCCTCCTAAATTGTCTTAAACCAAGACAAAAGCATAGCTCCAAATTCCCACAGAGGCACATTGAGCTACTTTAATTTCTATCTCAGAATGCATTTTGGCTTGCTTGTGTTGCCTGGTCATATAAATACACCTCAAGGTCAGACCAGGATGGAACTCACCAGGCAGGCTCCAGAGATGTGAGATAGTCAAGGATGTGAAATAATAAGGGAATAAGGACCTTTAGACAGGGCTAAGAGCCAGCCCTGGAGCAGGCAGGCTCATGGGGCCAGGGGAGCTGTGAGACTTGGGAAAATGCTGCTTCAGGGACCAGACTGTTCAGCAAATGTCAGCTGGTGAGCCAAGGGGGATGTGGTCCATCCTGTGCTGGATGCTGAAGAGGATCAGTTTTGAAAATGTGAGGCAGATGCCCACTTGCCCATGTAGTGTGCCTATCATCACATTGCACCCTGCTATTTCAGCTCTGCTCCTGTTGGCTGAGTAATCCTTTAATGTGGTCAGAGCCAAACACAGGAAAGGAAGCAGAGGAGACTCACAGCAGTGACTTGTGATAAGCACAGAATGAAGAGAGAAGACAGGAACTGGCTTGAGGCCAGCACGCTCTAAGGCACAGGACACCCCTGGGCAGCAGGGGTTTGAAATCCAGGCTGGAGAGACCCAAAGGGCAGAGGTCAACTTGAGCAGTGTAAATGTGGGGCAGGCTGGGTTCTGACCTGGGCATGGCACACACTGGGGACAGACTCATGTGGAAGCAGATTTGCCTGGAATGCCTAAGTCTAGAGCTCTAGAATGTGGGACTGTCTGGAAGGTGAAGACTTCATTTTTGCTTTTTGAAGCACAGAATCACTTAGGTTGGAAAAGACTTCTAGGATCATTGAATCCAACCATTAACCCAGCGCTGGCCACTAAGCCATGTGCCTAAATATATCACACCATATTTGCTTGTAAATGTTCATTGTCCTTGATCCTTCCAGAAGGCAGATGAAGTAAAATTCCTGGTACTTTTTCTTCCCAACAACAGTTCCTTCAGTACCTCTCCAAGTGCTCTCAGTTGGCATGGAAACATGATGCTGAAGCTCTGACAGGTTGTCTGCAGGGCCCAGTGTTTCCAGCAGGACCTGCACCTCTCCTGACTGTCTCCAGCTGATCTGTTGTCTCCAGCTAAATTCTACTTGGAAACTGAGCACAAATTGGGGCAGTGTTCAGAGTCAAGGAGAAAGAACACTTTGAGGTCTTAAATAATGAATACAGCAGGCTGTAAAGAAAAAAAAAAACAGGGTAGTGGAGGAAACCATAATTGAAAATATGGAATGCTATCTGATTTCCCCAGTATAATTTCCTTGGCTCAATCAGTGGCAGATTCTGCCCTGTTTTCACATTCTATGGCAGTAGCACACTTTGAGCAACATTTGCTTTTTGATGTGCTCATGTGACTGTGGTTATAATAATGCCCAGGTGGAGAATGAATGTCTGCCTTTTGCATTGGCATATTTATACTTTTAAGAAAATGAGTTAGCAGTTATTAAGAATTATATTGACATGCTCTTATTGTATTTATTAGGTCAATTTATTAGACTAGATATATTTTTCACATCTCATTGTAGAAATATTTGTGAATGCTGGTCTCTGCTACCCCCATACTTATGCATAGGATAAATGTATTTGTAGATATTTACTGTCCCTAAGCTCAAGAAAGGAAAATGATATAAAAATGATGGAGAACGTGTTAAAGATTTCTCTTCACTTAGTTGTTCTTTGAGCTGATGCATTCTATTTTTTTTCCCCATGAAATAATAGTGAAGAGCTGCTAGAGCTACCCTTTTGTTCTGCTTTGCCTGGTGCCTTTTTCACTCATGTCATTTACATGAGATCTTCAGCACAATTGTGTGACCTTGTTGCCCAAGTATTTCAGCATGATTTTGTTGAAGTACTTTGTCACAGAGGTACACTTAATGGGAAGACTTGAAGGGGGTATCACTCACATCTTTTATTGCACTGAAGATTTGACACAAATCCACAAAATTGACAGTCACATCTTCACAGTAGCACAAAGAGCCTCTCATTGTGTTGGACTATTGTTTTAACATGTCAGAGTGTATTTGAGAAACAATATGATTGCCTGTGGATAATGGGCTTGGCCTCGTTGTGCTGATTAAATAGATGTTTGGTTTGCAGGGAGTTCTGTAGCTCTCTGTTCAGCCTGACCTCCTCTCCTGGCTGCAGTGAACTGGGGCTCATTAGCATTTGTTCTGCTCGTTAGAGTGAGAGGTGATTGCCATCCTGAAAAACACCAAATAGCCCAGTTAACATGAGCTGCTTTTCTTTTCCCTTGGCCCCCACCCACTGCCACTGAATATCCTGAACAAAAGCTGGAGACAGTTGGCAATATTGTAGAATAATTGATCTCTGCATCTGGCACAATCTGTTTGGCACAAGCTGGCACTTCAAGAGTGAGTGTTGTGCTTCTATTTGTCCCTCTGTCACCTTTTGTCTTACATAAATATTTGTGTCTTTAGTACTGAGTCTTCCAGGTAGTTGGGGGAACACGGTGCTAAAGTGCCATAAGTGGGGTTCAGAATAACCCTGGCATAAAAAGCACCAAAATGCTGATCATATATATACAGAGAAAAGAAAGTGTAAAAGGCCCAATCTTGCTTTACAGCTTGAAGCACATTTCTTAACTACCCTAGCAAACATTTTTGGTGTTCTTGCTCTTTGGTGGCATGGGGGTCCATGCCACAAGTAACAATGGAGACCGACCTTGGTAAATATGAATTAACTTCTTTGGTCACAGTGAGGATGTTTCAAGCAAACACTAATAGAATGAAATCAGAATCTCATTATAAAGTTGTGCAGTGTGCAGCACCTTAAAAGAGCTATATTGTTTACATGGCTGGGGCAGTGAGATGGGTCTGAGCTGCCTTAGCCCTTCCTTCTTTGGGTGATCTTCTCCAGGTCATCTCATTCCATGCTTACAGAGCTCAATTCATGCTGCTGCACACTGCAGTGTTGGGTCTCACCTTTTGCAACCCCCTGGGTGAAACTGGAAATGGCTGGAGATGTTACAAAGGAGCTGTACATCTTAACAAGGCGTGCTTTGTCTTTTAAGAAGGAAAAAGTGGGCAAAAAAGTGGTTTCATGAGATGAGGCACAGTTGGATAATCTGATGTTTTGTAACTGCTCTAATTGTCTTCCTGCTGCTAAGCAAAGTGTCCTCTCAGACCCTTTGTTCTTTCATTTGGAGAGACTCGAGTCACTTCATTGACAATAGAGGTCATATCCTCACTTTGTATATATTATAATTAATAGTTGTATTTGTTTTCTGACCTGGGAGCACATCCTACATTGTCTCACAAACTTGTTGTTTATATGGAAATAGATAAAAGCAACCTAGTGGGAAGAGATGGTTTCCATAGGTAATGAGGTGAATGTGCTCAGCTTCTGTGAAAATCTCCAGAATTATCTCCAGCACAACATTATCCACTCCAGTGTCTGTTCTCAAGCACCAGAGCTCCTGCTTTAGCAATGTGTTAATGCTTTATCAATCTTTGCGGCTTAAAGGTTTTAGACATAATGCTGAAAACATCTTCAGCTAAGAGGTGAACCAGAAACTTTGATATTCTGGTCTATCATCCAGGTAGAGAAGATATGCTCCCTATAATCCCTGCAAGTTAAGAGAAACTGGCATTCCTTGATAAGAAATTAATATTTTCTTTAAAGAAAAAGAAAAATAGAGTGAATACAGAGCTCAGAGATAAGAAGTGAATTACTGTATTTTTGCTGCAGTGCATCTGTGAAGAATGAGCTGTGTACTGGAGCAGTGAATATGTGAGAACAGTTAAGTTAATATTGCCTCCTCCAGTAACTCTTACCCTTTAGATGCATGTCCTTCACTGTATTTTCCATATTTTATTGTTTGAATAGCATGCCTTTGCCACAAATGGCTGAAAGCAAACCAATAAATGAAAGCACTCTGGGAGCTGATAGTTCCTCTAGTCCTGCAATGGCCCCATTAGTTATTGTCTGGACAGCCAATGCTGTATTTCATTGCACAGTGATGCTCTTTCCTTCTGCTACAGGGGCATCTCAAAGTGGGACTTTTTAAACTATATGGAGAAATAAAAGTTCTGCCTTGTTTTCTTTCTACCTCTGTTCCTTAAATGCTTTTTTAAAGTTCTTTGGAGAGAAGAGGATGAAAGCCTGTGATTTCTTGGAAAGGTAGCGTGCCTTTTGAGTTTTGAGCCGCGTTAGGGGTTTTAACCCTTAGGCCTTCTAGCTGTCCATTTGGCTTAGAAGAAGAAATGATGGCTCAGAACTGTATGGCACATCTCATCAGGGCATTTGCTGTTCCTACAGCAAAGCTGTTCTTTCTCTGCAATTCAGTTCCAGCCTTTTTGGTGCTAGCCAGGCAGTGATGTGACAATAGGCTGATGCTTGCTGTTCATTTTTAGCTGTGTTATTTAGCTTGGGATGACAGGTCCTTCTGCTGTCCCAACTAATTGCAGACATCAGAAAATGTGGTGTGATGTCTAGGAGGAAGAGAGAGATCTGACTTCTGGCCCAGCTGTATGATTTATGAGCAGGTTCAGTTCTGCAGCTACAACTCTTTCATTTATTTGCATCACCTGAGTAAGATGTGCTGTAAAGCAGAATGTTGTTGATGGCTTAGAGTGAACTTTTGGACTTTTCCATGACTACGAGACTACTGAGGTGCCAGACTGCAGCCTGAGGCTTGAATCAAGGCTGGGTTTTGTTTCCCTGAGGAAGTCACTGAATCTCTCCTTGCTTCAGTGGGTGAGAATTAATTCAGTGTTTCAAAAATGCCTCGAGATTGTCACCTGGATGGAGTCACAGCAGTGCAGAGTGTGAGCAGTGCACCACGGGATGGCTCAGCAAACCAGGGAAGCACTGAGGCATGTACAGAGCTGAACAATATCCAGGAATTGCTCAATCACATTTATGTCCCAAGGGATTGGAGTGCTGAAGGGTAAATGTGTGTTCTTTCCTTTGAAACACATGGAACAAAATGAATAATTTGTTTACTTGCAAGCTGACTGTCTCTTTGATAGTCTTCATACCCACAATTTCAATGTTGCAAGTGAAATGTAGTGTTACATTATCCACATGTGGCTCCTGACTTTTTTTTTTTTTTGAGAAATAGAGTAAAAATAAATTGTGCTTAACATATTGTTTGCAAAGTAAGCATCCTGGGTTAAAATTCTGAGAGGACATCTTGCTTGAATAGGAAAACATACAAATACAATTGCATATTATTCTTTCTCGTGCCCACTGCTATTCTTGTATAAATAGCACAGATCTGTTGATTCCTGCCATTTGTCGTTGGTTTAAAAGAGTGATGTCACATGTCAAAGTTCTCCTAAATGTCCCCTCTTTTAAGACCTATATATTCATAATTGTTTTTTAACTAGGATTTGCTTTCATGACCTGAAAAGAAATATTAAATCCAGAACATTTCTGTTATTTACTGCAAGATTTAAGCAACTAAAGTACATAGTGGGGAAGGAATTAATACTTTGCAAAGAATAGTGCTTAGAAGATTTTTCCTTTTTGCATTAGCAGTAAATTTGTCAGCAGATTTTGGTTTACTCAGGTTTTTAATTTTTTTCAGCAAATGCTTTTAAATGTTTGCTCTCTTGATTGTTGGTGAATATTCAGTGTTTGAGCTCTGTGCCTACAGACTATTGATCAGAAGCATTTTATAATGCTTTTCCTGCTCCTTGATTAGAGAAACGTGTAAGCACTCTGGCTCAAATAACTGTGTGGGTGAAGCTTGGTTGCTAGGAACACTTGAGTTTTTAAAATTTTTCCAAGGCCGTTGGTCAGAAAAACAAGATCACTCAAACATTTTCTCTGAACCAAACAAAAGGGCTCAAGAGGGGCTGAAAAAGGGCTTAAAATAGCCAAAGAAATAGTGGTGGATATTTCCCCAGCATTTTCCTTGTTGTACTCAGACTAGAGAATAAGGTCACAGATTATGTAGATTCAAATGATCACATCTCTAAATTGCAGTAAAAGTGATTGCCTGGACTGGGAGAACCAGCTGAGCCTCATCCTTTACCTGTGACCCACAGAAATTCCCTGGGTTTGATCCCCCCCCAGTGCCAGTGGGGATTTGGGCAGGGTGTTCTCTGTGACTGAGCCTGCAGCTAATTGGTGTCTGGGTGCTCCAGGCAGCAAGTGACAGACACCTGTGAAAAGAAGAGCATGGTCCCCCTTTCCAGCAAAGCCACTGAGATCCCTGCCATGCCAGGGGCTGGGCACGGGGAATAGAAGAGAACTATTAACTAGAGGAGGAAATGCTGTACCATTCCTGGGCTGCGAAAAACCCCAGTGAAAACTAAAGATCATTAGAGCTGCAGAAAGCACTGTTCAAACTCTGATCTGCGTCTGTGGGTACTCTCAGAAAGAGAAAGGTTTTCTAACCAGGCAAGAGCCAGGGAAGCAGTTGGGAAAGAATGTAAATAATTCTCTAATCTCTCTTGTTATTCACATTGTTTATAGATATGTTCTGCCACCGTGCGTCATTCACTGCACACCAATGGTGTGGGATGTTTTTACTCTAAGACCAATGAAATTGGTCTGCACGGTGTTCTCTATATATAGAATGGTACATTTGAAATAAATCAGAGCTCATTTTCTTTGCCTTCTGATCTGGAGTTCTCTGTTCCCGTCCTGCTCAACGGCGTCATGCGTCCTTTGAACTTGCCAGCTTTATCTCGCGAGCTCCCTGTCGCTCCTGTCAGGGAGAAGAGCAGGAATTGTGCCTTCCATCCATCAGGCTGTTGGGAAACGCCGAGCTGCCAGGCTCTGGGGGTGGGAGCCAGCACAGGGAGCGCGAGGCGGCGGCTCCTCGCTCCGTGGCACTGCTCTAGACACCACCTCAGCCACGGGCATCAGCTGAGGCTCACTCGGAGCACGGCAGCAGAGGGGTGGATGCCAATAAAATACCTCTCACGTTCAGTGGTGCAGCAGGGAACGTCGCAGGGAAAGTCACCCTAGCCCAGGTTTTATGTATTTAACTGTTTCTGGGCACGTGCTGCTTGTGTGTCTTCACCAGGGTTCACAAAGTGGTTTGTACTGGGATTGATGGAAACTGAATTATTTACTGCATTTAATGCAGATGGTCATGAACTGTTTCAAATCTGTGAGCGTGTTTGTTCTTACACCCTGTCAAACACTGAGGTTTGCAAAATATGCAATCTTTGAGGTCTTCCCTTTCACAGGGAAGTGAAAACAAAGATTTGGTGAAACTAAAATGAGAATTTTGCTCCTGAAATCATTAGGCCCAGGACTCTCAAGGTATTGGTTAATCACCCTGATTGGGCTACTCGAAAATTAAAAGCAGGTGAATCACAAATCATTTGCAAATAAAAGAGCTTTCTAAATTAAAATCTTAATACAATTCTTTTTGTGGTGTGCTGAGCAGCCCAGCTGACCAATACGACTCTCCTTTTGTTGCTTTCCATGCAGTGAGTTTCTTTGTTGGCAGGCCTGATCATTTTGGGACTATTTTGAAAGTACCTATTCATGTGAGCTCTCTTAAAGAAAGGGAATACTGTGCTGCCAGTTCCCTGTAGTGAACAGAGAGCAAGAAGGCTGATAGAGCTGGACAAACGGAGCTGCCCTGCAGAATGAAAGGAGATGGGCAGATTCCTTTTTGTCCACTCGATTCACTGCTGCCCTGGCTTCTCTTTCATTTGCTCAGCTGCGTTTGCTCCCCAGCACGTCCGTGCTGCAGCCATTTCTCACCTCTGTTTGTTTGCCAGTATAAGCTGTGTGTACATGATATTCCTCTTGCTCAAACTGAGAGCAGCACTGAAAACTTCTCTTTTGTGTAGCAGAATAGGCAGGGTGCTTTGAAGGCCTTTCAGTGAGACAGATGCAGTGATGGAAGACTTCAAGGCACACAGAGCACTCGAGGACACGGGTTGAAATTCTGCTCTTGGCCTCGAGCTTTGCTTTTACATGTTCTTGTCAGCTGGTTTTTTTTTTTTTTTTTTTTTTTGTTTTTTGCTGCCTCCCAGTTTTGAAGTTGCTGATAAAAAATGATCTAATGTGATGTTCTCTCTGTAGTGGCAAAAATCGTCAGGCTTACCACAGAGAAAGAAGCGTGGACAGAACTAAAACCACCGAGAAAACCCCCAAACCAAAACTACAGGACCCAATGACAAATCAAACAAACCCCAAATCCCTGAGACGTTGGACTTCCCCAAAATGTCACTTGTGGAGCTGGTTCAGTCCTTACAGAGACGGCCAGTTCTGGCCCACGGGGAGGGGAAGGGTCTCCTCCAGTGGCCCACCTGGGAGAAGGGCTGCAGCTGGAGCTGAATCGGTTCTGTGACATGAAGACCAGGTTATTTTAAACCTGGCAGCAGCAAGCATCCACAAAGCTAATGGGAGTTTTGGAAAGGGCTTTTATGGGAATGTGAGGGTGATTATTTTCCCTTTGACTTGTAAATAAGCTTGCACAGTCCTCTGACTTACAGCACAGCTATTCCTGGTTCTCACTTGTTACATCTCATTATGTCTTGTACCTTATATTATATTTCTTGCACTTTTAACCTTTTCAAGAATGTAAGTAATGTGCTTCTGGCAAGCATTTGTGTATCGTTATTGCCATATTGCAAAGTAAGCTCATTTCTCATCTTCTCATTGTTTCTTCAATTCTTTTTTTATGCCTATGAAATGAGAATATTAGGCTAAATTCCTAAAGGATGTAACCTAGATACTGAGGGCACACATTTATCTGCTGTTTGTCTATTAAAAGCTCTAATCCTAAATATAAATACTCATCTGCTGGTTATTTGCATGCATGAAAGATGGTGGATGTGTGCACAAAGTTTTTTTTTTTTCTTTTGCTTTCCCTGCTTGTGTTGGGGAAGAGCTTTGAATTACCATGGAGGAGAAAAGGAATGCTTTTGTGTCAGCAAGAACAATAACAGCTGCAACAGCCTTAATTCATTTAGAACAATTATACACTGATTTCATATATTGTTTATATATTATACACTGATTTTCTATATTACTTGCATAATAAATAGCAAGAGAGAGCACAAGAACTGTCAGGTTATAAATGTAAAAGGCATAGCAGGTAATGTATGCTAAAATCTGATTATTAGAGATGCCTCTGCCTGAATTAAGGTGCAAACAAGGCCCTTTGGCCAAAACCAATAGCTTTTGGATTTTATTTAACAGTAAATGTGAGGTGGAGAGAGAAAGATAGAAGAGTTCCCATCAGGTGGCTTAGTTCACAGTCCAAATTCCAGGAATCCAGAGGCATATTCAGGAGGGTGGGCTTCAGTGCTCGCAGACGAGCAATTGCTTTAAGGCTTTCAACTCTGTAGTGTGGGGAAGAACCAAAATCGAAGTGGGATTTACAACCTCTTCTGTTCCAGTCATTACCTTTGTTTTGATGCCTCAGCTTCTAAGAGAGGTGACCTTTGCAAATGAAGAAATGAGGCACATACACAAGAGGAGAGGCAGTAAGAGATTTATGGTGGTACATGTCTTTTCAAAGCATTAAAGGTTTCTTCATTCATTATCTTCTCAAGTTTCTCCTTCCAAGGGACAGACAGTTAAAGTGGGGCTTGTTTCTCTCTTTAAATTTAATAACAGCTGGAGACTGCATGCTGAAATACACGGTTGCAATAACAAGATAACAATACCAAAGGAGCTCGTTGAGGCAGTGCTTGTGTCACATGTGAAAACCACATTGTAACTGGCAAGTAAGACCTTTCGTGCAAAGCATAAGAGTGTTTATTTTAAAACAAAATAAGTAAAGAGGGAAAAAAGTAGCTGAGGGCATTGTGTAACTGGTGCAATAGAGAGATTCTTGTGGGGTGCTGAGTCTGCATGACAACATTTGCACAATAACCACAGGGTCGTGTTCTACATGTCAGAGGCCTTGGTTATTCTATGTGAGAAAGGCCTGGAGCACTTGGATGATGTTTTTGCATTGGCCACTTGATTTGGTGTCCACACTCCTAAATATTCCTATTTCTGGATGCTGTGGGTTCAACAGACTGTTTCTGACTCAGCTCTGTTGGTGTTAGACTTGGCATTGAGAGGCAGCCTGGGGTGGGGATAGAACACGGATTAGTGGAAATTCAAACTGAGATGCTTGTGGGACGCCTTAAAAAAAATATATTCTGAAAGGGAAACAGCACTACGTGGTATTCCAGCTCTGAACGTTTGTGTTCTTTGTGTGATTTAGATTCTGTGTGTTAATGGACTGGGAAGTGGGCAGTGTTGTTTCTAGTGAGATGTCAGTCCTGAAATGCTGCGTGCATTAATGGGAAAAAGTGGTATCCAGCTGATGAACTGATGTGTTTTCATCTCATTGAGCCTTGATTAAGTAACATGCATGTTACTTCATAGATACATGCTAATTTCTTGACCCCACATGTGGCTGGCTGGGGCAATACAGGAAATTCTATTCACTTAATCCCCTTTTCTCCCATCTCTTTTCCCCCACAGAGCCACTCGTTGTTCTCCAGCACTTCCACTCCAGAATACGAGTGGTCCTCTCCTCTCCCATGTAGTTTCTTGCCCTTTTGATGAGATGTGTGAGTGTAGCCCAAGCTATTCACTATCCACCATTCCAATTCCTCCACCTGCCAGGAATATTTTCTGCCTGTCTTGGATATCATTTCTCTCTTCAAAGGCCTCTATGAACTGTCCGTGTGTCCAATGATTTTATACATTTCTCCACAAGGATGTGCTTTTATAGTGGGATAAGCAATTCCAGATGGCTGTTTTGTGTCAAAATCCCAGCTGGAATCAGTTGATCCTTACCTTGACATAGATGAAGTTAATGTATTGTTTTCTCAGCTGCAGTTGATCTCAGCCAGCTATGTTAAGATGATATCTATAGAGCTGTGTCTCTTACTGCACGTCCTAGTTAATCAGGCTTGTTGTTGTGCTATCAAAGAGCCAACCTTTTCTTTGGCAATGGAAATATAATCTTTGACAGCAGAACTCCATCAGGTGGAGTGAGGGTGGCAAAGCTGGAAGCTTGTGTTCCTAAGGAGGGAGCAGAAAGTATCCCATTGGATTGTGTGTGTTGAAGGTTGGATGGCTTGGGGTATATATTTCTTCCCTTTCCTCTCCCCCACCACCCTCAAGCTGAATCTGGTTTCAGGAAAGTTTTCTTGTCACTTCTGTTTCTACACAAATTTGTTCAGATATCCTGACAGGTGTTATGCATGAGGACAGAGTTTACATGGATGACTCTGGAGAAGTTACATGCCAAGAACCTTTAGTACACATTTGCCTGTCATCTCTATTATCTCTCAAAAAGTATTCAAAAAATTCTCTTCTGTGTCTGGATCTGTTTAAATTTCTTAAACACAGTTTTACCCTCTTTGTGTGAGAAATGCATTCTTTTGGTTTGCATCTCTACAGTAGCTTGCAACTTGCTAATCTCTGGTTAGAACAGTAAAATACTGTGGCAGTACACTTCATGTTTGTAAAAATAATAATGATTCATAGGGAGAATAAAACCCTCAAAACCCCCAAACCAACAATACTTTACCATATTAAGCAAGTACAAAATAGAAAGATTGGGATTAGGGGAACATAAAATAAGATGTTTGCATAATGGAATTGTTAATGGTGCTTAATTTTTATCACAGGAAATCCTTGCTGTTTCTATTCGAAAATCACATAAAAGATATAGAAAATACAGCAGAAAGCACCTGTTGAAATTCTTGCCTAATACCTGTGTGCAATATTATAACCATGACTTAAAATATGACATTTTTAAACAAATCAAAATAATTCATTTGGAGTTTGCTTGACTTCAGTTTTATGCTAAGTAGCCAGTTTTAGAAAATTTAACTTTTTTTTTGCATAGTGCAGATTCTTACCTAAGGAAAAAAAAATGTAAAAGATTTCTTGCTGGTGATGTAAAGAATGCAAGAGCTGGCAGGTGGCTTACAGATATCATTCTGAAATACCTTATCCTGCCAAAAAACAATGATGTGTTTAATTAGCACTTCGCAGATGGCGTGCAAAATGATCCTCACTTAGGACAGTCCTTCCTCCCCTCTTTTTTTTTTTTTTTGACAGACTATTTTTGAGAGTTGATTTTGAAAACATGGCTTGTGCTGCTGCTCAGGATACACCCAGAGGCAGCTGGGGACTTGTTCTCCATCTGGTTCTGTGTGGGAATTGCCCTGTAGCTTTGAGGCCCTGGTCCAAGTGCAGAGTGTGTTGATATAACCCAAGCAAGAATAACACATATTTAGGTCATGTTGGACTAATACAGGAATTGCTGACTTGTAAAGAGAGGAGGTCAAGGCTAGGAAGTGGAATCATTTCACTTTGATTCCTCTGAATTTAGTGAATTGTCAGATGTTTCCAAGCATGCGATGCATCTGTAGTCCAAATGTTCCTTTCAGCACAAATGTTCATACCTGCACTTTCCTACTGGACTTAATTTTCATCTCTGCTTTTTTTAGTGTTTTTTTTTTTTTTTCACTCAGGTATTGGCAAAAGCAACAAGCAGAGAAGAGACTTCAATGACCTCTTGTTGTAAGGATGCTGCTGCTGCTGGGGCCACAGGTGAGCACATGCAGCTGCCTCAGAGAGTGAGGAAACAGGAAACTGGTGCTTTGCTATCTCAGTGTCTGGCTTTGTTTGGTTATGCTGCTGCTGGCTCAGGAGAATTACACAGTTTCCAGTGAAGGTGTCATAAGGAGCAGAGGGAAGACAAATGGAAAGATGCTAATTCCAAAAACCGCAGCAAATAAATGGTGGTGGGAAAGGTCATAAGCCAAATTAGGACTGAAAATAGCCTTTCAATAGGTAATGGAAGATTTTGGGGAAGAGGTAATGAAATACCTTAAAAGTGAAGGAGGAAAATGAGTTTATGACTTTTGTGAGAGAGGATGGAGTCCATAGAGGAATACAAAGTGAAGAAGCCAGTATAGCTGAAGGGATTGGATAGGAATAGGATACCTCCTACCATGTTTGAAATGGCTATGAACCTTTATTTTTATTTTTAAAAGCCGAATTAAATTATACAACAGTAGGCAAGATGGAAGAGGGAGTCTAAAAGTGGATTTTAGCAGCATGACAGTAGCCAGACAGGGATGTTTTTCACCGAAATGTTGTTCACAAGGCAGTTCTACAAAACTCAGAACTGTAGATGAGGCAGGGTTTTATCATCCTAAACCACCAGCGAAATGTGAGTTATAATGATGACAAAGGGCCTGTGAGAAGGGGGGATTTGGAACTCTTTTTAGGTTTACTTGTGCTTCCCTTCATGGCAAAGAAACATTGAGGTGTTGGTTAAGATATGAAACTCCCAGGAGACAAATATGAGGTATACACAGGTCCTTGGGGTGATGGCAAGGTGAAGGTATCTGCATTTCTTATCTCATGTTACCCTGGGCTGTCCTGGAGGTGGAAGCCCCTTGGATTTGCTCAGGGGTAATCTGAGTAAAGAGAATGAGAAAATAAAATCACAGAAACCAGAAAAGCTGATCTGGTGATAAAACACACGAAAGGGGGAGAGTGAATTTTATGCAGACCATGATAGAACAAGGGAGTGTGGGCTTGAGGGTAGGAAGGCACTGGAACAGATTGCCCAGAGAAGCTGTGGATGCTCCATCCCTGGAAGTGTTCAAAGCCAGGCTGGATGGAGCTTGGAGTAATCTGGATCCCAGAAGGCCCACCTTATCCATTTGTGCTCTGATTAAATGTAAATACCTGCCTACAACAGCAGGAAAGCAGTCCACACCCATGGCAACGTGGGATTCAATTCAAGGCAAAGGAGAGGTTTTCTTAATGAACTGGATGAAATGCTGAGAGGATAAACCTGGAGCAGACACCTGACCTTGTTGTATTCCTTCAGAAATTCTGAGCAGCCAAAAAGGGGGTTATGAGGATCATCTGGGGTTGCCAGATTAGGAGATGAGGAAAAGGAGGAGAGAAGTGTTAATTAGGCAAATAGCAGTAGGTGAGACTAAAGAAGAAATAGTTTTCATGGTGGAGGAGGAGTTGGTGGTGCTGGTGCACAGGAATTAGTGCTATTCACAGTGAGAGAGCCTGAGAGAACCTTGCTGATATTCAGGTAAGAAGAGCAGGATTGGGTAAAGCTTTTTTTAAACTGTTGGCTGTCTGCTGTTAAATACCTGTATTGTATTACAGACCTCAAAAACCTGCAGCTATGTTTGCTCCTTGTGATCCCCTTCCACACCGTCCTTATTTTCCATCATTTCAGCAGAACTGAAATTGATTTTGGAGGGGAAGTTGTGAAAAGAGAGCTGTCTCGAGGTGGGTGATGTGGCTCAGGTCAGTGTGTGCTTACAGAGGCCCCCAGTGCCTGTGGGAAAACCTGGCAGATAGCAAAGGGCAGGCCACCCATGCTGAGGAACCTTAGGAAGAGCTACCTGAAAAGCTGTGTTGGGACAGCATACATCAGGAGAGGAGGGATGGTTCTTTAGGAAAGTGGATTCAGATTGCAGAGCCTGTTTCCAGCAGCAGGTTCAGCAGATTCATCCCCTTCCATCCAGCCCAGCGTGCAGGCAGAGGGCTGTGTTTTAATGCTCCTTTGTAGCTACAGTTATTCCTGCTCCCAAGATGAGGCCAGCTGGATTTATTGCTTACTGGGAGTGACACAAACACTTGGAGATGGAATAATTCTGTCTTTTTTAATGGCAAAGTCTATTGTGCACAACCTTTCTGCTGTTATTCCTAGTGAGGATGAATATACTTCAGTTGACTTTGGCATTTGGTGCCACTTTCAGAGGGCTGTCAGAACAGCACACCCAGAGAGAAATCTTCTCTCATGTATTCTGTAATACCTCATGTCATTCCTGTCAATAAAAATCAGCTCCTCTTCAGCCAGAGGGTACCTGCTGCTTATCCTCTCCCTTAAATTCCAAGGGACAGTTTTGGTGATTTCTGGTCTGACTCTAGAACTACATTTAAATGAGATCTGCACTGCTATTTACAATGGATTTACTTTGAGTTGTGAGTGGAATTAATGAGGGACCTGAAAATTGCCAAGGATCTACAGGAAAGGCTTAAATGAATTTGTGTAATACACTCTTGAGATTTGCCCAGTGGTTTCCCCCCCCAGAGTCTGTGGTGCAAAACTGTAACAGAGTATTGAGCCATAACCTCTCAATGTTCCTCGAGTTGCATTAAATGCAAAAGCTACTGCAGCTGAGCAGAGGGGGATTATCTATTTCTACAATTCTAGTCCCTGCTTGCAGGTGATCCATTTAAAGGGGGCTGTCAGGGGCCTCAAGTCAGGATGTGGCTGCTCTGACTGGTTTTCCTTTCCTTTCAGCAGTCCCAGCTCCCCTCTGTATTACTCCACAGTTAATGGGAAGGGATTCCTTTGACTTCTGTGGAGCTTATCTGGATATGAATGGCTGAAAGAGGAAAGTCTTACATACATCCCTGGGATCCTTGGGATTTCTTTTCTTTTGTGTTGTCAAATCTGTCAGTCTTTGTGGCTTCTTTTCACCTAGCAAGAGCTACTCCAGGTACCTCTTTTGTGTGTTCTGAGGTCATGCCACACGTGCATAGGTTTCATTATTTGTATTACTTCACTTTTTCTTAGTGCTTGGTTTTTACTTCATGTTTCCTGTATTACTTCACTTTTTTTTTTAGTGCTTGGTTATGGTGTCCAACACCACCAGTCAGGATTTAAACTCCAAAGAATGAAAGTAAAGATTTGAGGACAATCCTTATGCAGCAAAAGGGAGAAAATTCTCTCCATAAGCCAGATTTTACAAGAAGGCAAGGAATACAGGAATAAAAGGTCAATTGCCACAAGCCGGACTGAGAGAGACCTTGAAAGAAATATTAATAGGAAATGGCAAAATATTCTTCAGCCTTAGAAAGCAAAAAGAGACTAGTTTGCTGTGTGATGTAGGAGAGGGAAGCACAATCCAAGCATAGACAGGAGTTGAACCGAATGCTTTGTGCTGGGATTGAGCAGTCCTAGGATGATGAAGGCAAGCAGCTGTGAGGTTACAAAAATAGAAATTACCACTTTCTAGATGAGAACACAAAGAACTTAATCCTATCAAGTCAGGAGACCAGCTAATTTCCATCACACAATGCTGAAAGAGCTGGCACATGGAACTGCAGGACTGTGGCTGAGCACCTTTAATAAACCTTTGGGGAGAATGGCTAGGACTATGGAACAGCAAACGCAGTACCTTTATTTAGGAAGGGAGCAGAAGTGCTGTGGGAAAGGACAGGCCATTAATCTCACCTCAGCTGCATGCAGGGCTCAGATCAGAGTCTGAAGGAAGGACTAATTAAGACACATGAGAAAATGGGCAATGGGATAAAGAGTGGCATGGCTTTACCATAAATAAGCTAAAGGAAAGTCAGGTGCAGCTTTTTTTTTTTTTTTTTTTTTTTTTCTTAAACAAAGTGCTCAAAATTTTGAAAGAGGGCTTCCAAGCTTCTGCTCTTTGGAGAATATTCTTAAATATCTCTCCTTAGTGGCTCAGACTTTACAGTGGCTTTGCTCAGCATTTCCCTCCAGACTTCCCTTAAGTTTCCTGCTGAATAAAATGATCTTCAGCAGTCATTTAAAATATAGTTGTGGTTTCCTCCCTGCACACCAGACACCAAAAGCTAGATGTCATGCTGAGCCTTACTTTGATGTTGCAATAATTTACATGATTGTTTCTGCAGTATTTTATCTTTAATGCTCATTATTGATTTGTGCCCACAGATAAATGTCCTTGTTTTGAAAATAAGGGACAGCATGCACTGACCCAGGCAGAACATCAAAGGGAAATGTAATGGGGTGTAATTTTGCTTCCAAACAAAACCAAAACAATCAACATTTTTAAATGCTTTTAGAGCAATCTTCAATCTCCATTGTTATGAACAATCAGTTGGCCTAGTGAACAAAGTGAGGAGATCATTTTTGTATGTGAATTTTATGCAATTTAATTGTAGTATCTTAGAATGACATAGAATATCTTCACACTTGTGGTACTTTTATGATTCTTGTACAGTGCAAAGAAACACCAGGGAAAGCTGGGCTGTGTCAGGGGAAGTGCTGACTCTCCAGCTCAGCTCAGATCTTTGCCACTTTGCCTGGAGCGTGGGTGAGGGTAGTGGATGTCACATCAAATCACAGCCGACTTTTCTGTTTCTTCATTGCTAGACCTGCATGCAGCAGTCACCACACACACCGACAGAGATTTGCAAAGTGGAGGAACTAAATGTTCTTTGAAAACTGCCGTGGTCAGCAATATATGCTTAAAACGTGTTTACTTTAAATGTCACTTTACACGTTCTGCTCCGTAAATGTGATCCCTGTGCATTTTGAGCTGCTTAGGAGATTGCTTCATCAGAGAAATTTAAGTGCACGATGCTCGGAGCCATGAAAGTTTTTGGTCCTGAGGACATCTCTGATTAGCTGACCACCAAGAAACAGAATGGGTGCTGCTTGTAGGTGGGGGAAAATGCCACCAGTGACATTTACTGTCTACCTCATGAAACAGCAAGATTTCCTGGGAGGCTCCCGTAAGGATTCCAAGTGGTGCTCGTAGGTGTTAGGTAGGCCTGGCTTTTACAGCTACCTCCTCTCCCTGGAGATGAAGTTTGTCAGGAAATGTTGGACACCAAGGAGCAGGAGCAGAACTAAGGCAGTGATCTGTGTGCCCCTTGCTTAAAAAAAACATTGCCATGAGGGAGAGAGGAACGTGAAGTAAATATTGGCTTGTTCTCAGGGGAAGGCTACAGTCATACAGAAATTAGGTGGTAATTTAAGCTTCCCAATCATGTAGAATCATGGAGAATCTAGTGACAGATTCCTAGCAACAGGAGAGTAGCAATCTACACATGGTAGGGCATTTTCCCTTTTTTTTGAGCTTCAGTGAACTGGTGGCAAATATCTTTATTTTGTATTGTCCCTTACAGCCTCCTGAAATACATTTCTGCCGTTCCTGAACTCAGATTTTGAGTCCCGTCTCTCTTGCTGAGAATTTTTCTTGTTATCAGATGCCTGCAGCAAAACAAAAGAAGAATCTCCCCAGTTTAGCCTTTAATAATTTCTGTCCATGGTACATCTTTGTTACATTTCTCCTGTCTTTTAGACTCCCTGCTCTTACAGGCCTCATTCTGCTTCTTTTGAGTTTGAATTTTGTTGATGAAGTAAAAGACTGAAAAAACAATGGGATATTCCCTTATCTTCCAAAATTAGAAGAGGGCAGTATCCATTCCACTGAATGTATGGGAGAGCTTTAGAAAACACTTATTTTACATACCTAGCACAGCTGACTGTGTGCTTCCAAATATTAATCTGCTGCTCCTTTTTTTCCTTTAGGTGGGCATATTTAGAAAATTTGCCTCCTGGTAAAGTTAGTACATTCCAATTTACCTTGCCTGTGGAAATGTGTAATCACTCAGTTTGTATTAATTGATTTTTTTATTGTCTTCTTATTAAGGTTTAATTGTGTTAACCTCAGAAGTCAATCTCAACACTTTCATTAAATTCAGATGTATGAAGATCTCTGAGACTGATGTAAATTTTGAGTCACTGTTTGCTTGCCACCTTCATTTTTAAAGCCCTTTTATTAAGTCTAGACTTTATTGTCTTTTGATGCACGATGTTTTCTAAACCAGACTGAGAGCTGGGTGAAAATTTGTGAGTGAATGAACTTTGTAGATATTCTTGCTTCATATGTGAAGCAAGTCTTGCCTTGGGCTAAATTCTGACCAGACTTAAAAAAAAAAAAAAAAAAAAGAATAGTAGCTAATGCTGTCTGTCATTACAAGTTGCATGCTGATAACCTGAATTTTGCCAGCTGGCTTCCAAATTCATTCTGACTTTAGAGATATTACTGATTTCAGCAGTATTTAAAGAGAAGTATATCCATTGTTTAAGGTGAAAAAGGGATGAAGATACAGCATCACCTTTTGTGGTATTTTGACCCTGGCACCCACAGGGTGGCTTGCTCACTTCACTCCCTCTCCCATCCCATCCCTGCAAGATGTGGGAGAGAATAGGGAGATTGACAGTGAGAAAAACCACTGGACAAGATAAAAAGATTTTATAGGGGAAGGAAAGAGGGGAAAACCCCAGGAAGTAATGTGAGGGCAAGTATTCTAGACCTACTGGGTGTCTATTGTCAAGGGCAGGCTTAAGAAGCAGATATTTATGTAGTTCACATCTGTAACGCTTTTGTCCCTTCAAGAATCCTCCTGTCATGTCAGAAAACACAGACTAGATTCCTAAACCCAGTGAGCAGCAAAAAATGCCATTGCACATTTTGTTTTTACATTGTGATTTTCTGTTCTGTGCATCTACTGACTTACTGTAGGCAGCATTTCAGGTGTGCACGCTTAAAACATCGAGGCCTCCTCAGCAAAACATGCTCTGATTCACTTCATGGTGAACCTCATCAATTAACTCTTCCTGCTCTGCTGTGAGACAGCTGGGAGTAAGTTTGAGGTCTGTAGAATTCAAAATATCCCAAACCTCCAGGAAACACTGTTAAAAATACCCCTGTATCCCACAAATGCATGTACTTGACATTCTGGGGCTGTAACCAGGCATATCCAGCATGACTTTAGAGAAGATCATCAGCTAAAAAATAAAGGGGCATTTAAATAACCCACATAGTTAGTTTATAATTCAGTGCAGGATTGAGTTTTATTAAATTACAGCTTTGCATACAGTCTACAAACCAAATAAGCTATCAAATTTAAGCAATGAGGGAGATACAAGGATGAAAGTCAATTGGTAATTCCCTGGGTGGTCCAGGATCTCACTGATGTGTCTGCCTGGGTGTGACAATCCACTGGTTTGAGATTCAAGCAAGTTATCTGGAGTCACTCTTGGAAGGCCTTTTATAAATAATTCTAATTGTCAGCCGGAGAGCAACTGACCCTGCCTGCTCAGGAGATTGGGGACAGTTGTCTTTTCATCCAGGCTGGCATTGCCACATGTGAAATTCTCAGTAAAGTAGGGTTTGTTTTTTTTAAAAAATGCTCTGTCCATGGCTGCTGATGTTACTGATCAGGATTGTGTCCTAATCCATCACAATGAAATCAAAGGTTTTTTGCTGAGATACTGAATGCTCTGTCACTTAGAAATCTTTACCCGTGGTGGTATTGAGCACCTGACTGACTGTAGGCCCAGCATCAGTGGGCCTGATTATTATAACATAATAAAAGTTCTGTTATTCCATTCTGAAAACCTTGTTCCACCCTCCTTCAGGTTTCCTGGTCAGTGCATGGAAAGTGGTTGGTAGAGCCAAAGGACTGCAAATTCAGAGCAGCCCCAAGGACTTACAGAACTTGTCCAAGAAGTTGAACTAGATTATTTCATGTGCTGTAATGAAAATTCTTCATCTGCTTCATGGCTAACACAACAGAGAATGTTTGCTTACTCACAGGCATTAATTCTGTTGAGTTACTATAAATGACACCTGAGGGGGGAGTTTTTATTACTGTAGTAAAGAGGATAATCAGGAATCAGGAAGTGAGGAAAGTTTGAGAAGTGTCAAATTGCTCTAAAAATGGCATAACCTGTTGCCAAAAGACTGATTCCTCAGAGATGAATCACATCAGAGCTTGCCAGTTTCTCAAAGCTGAAACTATTATTGGCCACATTAACTGCATTTAGGAAAAAAAAAAAGAATGATAACTTGGAACTGGTTAGAAATATTCAGTAAATGTCTGTAAAAGCTATTCTGTACTTCTCTTTGGTTCTGTGCTTGTTTACATAATGTAGGAAGTTCAGTGAAGCATAACTCACTCCATGAGCACCCTGCTCATCCCTTGGCACTCCTTAGGGAACAGCAGAATGTAAATGAAAACTCGAGTTACAGCCCTTCAGTCCAGTTTCTCATGGGCTCACACAGCATGATGTGCAAGGAGCTCTGTGCTTTACTGAGTCTGTCTTCAAATGGGTTCTGGGGCCCTGTCCCTTACAGGAGACAAGGTCAAAAGGTTCCTCAGCAGCAGCTGTTAATATTCTGTATTCTATGGATCTCAAAAATTTACAAAAATCCTTCCGGGGTCATTGATAAGTTTTCAAAATCATGACAAACCTCCCTGAATTGAAACAAAACAAGTTTGCAACATTTAAATACATTAAAGAGACAGTTCTTGGTAGCTGACCAGTCAGTCTGGCATCTGCCCTGGACAAAGGAGTCTGTTACTATTGATTCAAAAGCATTGATGATTTAATGGCAATGTAATTAAACTTTGATAAGACTTACATTAAATCTGCACAGTTTTCTCACTAGGAATAAAAATAACACAAAATGAAATTGTTATACGATCTGTGGATGAAAAACAGCTAAGTGGTGTGCCCCAAACCTGACCTGGAAACAGGAAGACATGGCTCCAGTCTGAAATCTTTCCTTTCTTTCTAGAATTGGCTTAGCAAAGGCTGTGTAACAGGGGTGAAGTTTAAAGCAGTGCAAGGATCAGGAATATGACAATTGCTGAAGGTGGCTGATGGGAATAACCTGGTTTGGTTTGGCATACTGAAAAGAGCAAAGAAAACTGCCTTTTGGTGGGGAATTCTTCTGTGGAGGCAACGACAGTTAGGATGGAGGGTTCTCTTCTGGCAAGTGACACTGGGGAAATCTTGAAACTCTTGTGGTTTCTCAGCACCCAGGTGAGAAATGAGGATGATGTTGTGACCACGGGGCACTGGCTGATACCTGAGGAATTATGACACCTTTGGGGCACAGGAGGTTCCTCATCTGTACATTTGGTACCTGTGCTCACTAATGAACTGGAGGGCAAATTAACACCGACCCAGCCAAGTCCAGCCCTGGAAAGCAGCTTAGACTGCCAGGATCTGACTTTCAGGGAAGCCTGACTGGATTTGGCTGTGCCACCAAACGTCCTCCTCTGGGAGCAACAGGTGCAGAATACACCAGATGATGAACAAAGAGTTGACACTGCAGGGCTGCTTAGTCAGGCAGGGAGGAAAACACCCAAGTCAGAAGGCTGGGAGCTGAAGGCGACAAACTCAGAGGTGAAATAAAACACATGGACAGGGAATGTAATTAACTTTAGCTTGACATGCATGGCGGCTGTCTGAGCACCCTCTGGGATTTTACAAAGGAAGAATGGGATTGCTCCTGAGAGTGAATCCATTTCAACAGAGTCCCATGGCTTCCCTTATGCATGAAGCCAGTCACAGACCACAGCAGCCTGTCCTGGCACCATGATCTGTGGTAGCAACCTCAAAAAACAAAACAAAACAAAAAATCCCAAAAAACCAAAACTGAAAAGAAACAAAAGAAACAAAGCATCCTACGGGTGTATGGCTTTATACAACAACAGAGCTGGGTTGTAACACGCCTTTGTGATCATCCCAGGAAGCAGAACAAGCTGTAGCATATCAGAAAACATTCAAAATGCACTACACATGAAAAAGAAAGCTTCCAGCTCTTGATTAGCCTCAGAAATCTTATCAATGGAGAATTATCAAAAGGTGAAAGTACAGCAAGAGGGCTTGCCTAATTTACATTCTTCTAATGGGTTCAGTTTAGAAGGTTAATATACAGTATTAATCCCTGCCAGGAACATTGTCCTATCAGAGAGCATTACCAAATGTCAGGGGGGAATGCTCATGAGAGGAAGGTCAACAATTTATCATCCTTTCATTAAATAATTTGAACGGAAACCAAAGAACAAGGAAGAGGCAGAAATTCAGGAGCTGCAATGGCAGCAAGATTAAAACTTGCTCTTTCAGAAGGATTACTGTTAAATTTTCACAGCAAATGGCAAGCTTGTGTGTTTTGTTGGTCTTCAAAACCCTGAGCTGCTTTCCCCAGTGTGATGACCTTTCCACTGTAATTTTCTTTTGAGTAAATTGATAATAAGAAAATAAGAGGGGAGATAATCCTGCCCTGATGTGCTCTGCCCAGTCACTGTCTTGTAGGTGCTCAGGAGTCTGTTTGCAAATGAGACAAATAAGTGCTTTTATTTCATGAAAACTCACGAGCTATTTAGCTTTAAATCAAGAGTTACAGGAAATTCCATTATTTCAGACCTTTGCATTGTGTGAATAATTATGTGTTCCTATGAGAATATGAAATTATTACTTGGCTAAGTGTTGCTTCTTAATTCAAGGAGATGTTTTCCTTTTTAAGCTTTATTGCAAATAATGTTTTCCACATTTATTCTTGTCTTCCTCTTTCTCCCCTTCCATTTCCCATTTTTCCCCATTGATCTCACCTTCCTCTTTATTATGTCATTAAGAGAGTTGGATATATTTTGTCTGATATGGGCTTAGATAATCTAAGGAAAGAGAAGGTACCTTCATATTTGAATTCTGTGGTGACCAAAATAAACAGATGAATTTCATCTGCCTGTAGACTTTCAGCAGTGTTTAGAGATTAAAAAAAAAAAAAAAAAAATACTAAACCCCTTTCCTTTGGAAATCAAGAAGTGTCCATTTTCCATATAAGCTGCCCTAGGTTTGAACACATATACTGATTATGGCCTTAAATTGATAATGCATATAGGCTGAGTCCTAGCAATTCTGGCAACAAACTCAGCCTCAGAATAATTACATTATTTTATATATTCTTCTTTGCATAGACTTTGATTCTATTTAAAGGAAAATAATTCCTCTTTTCTTCTGCACAGCCTCAGGGGAAGCTGGGGGTGACAGAATGTTCTATTAAGTGAACTAATGGAGCAGCTCTTTCTGCTAAACTTGTGTAACTCTGGAAATGCCATGTGCTGCTTGTTCACTTCTTCACTAATCATTTCAGCAAGTCAAGAAAGGTCCCTCCCTTCTTTTAGGATGTTTTCCTGCATCACCATCTTGAAGCCTCGCTTGCTGCTAATTGCAGTGATTTCAAATATGTTGACACTAAAGCTTGGTGGGTGCTGAAAGAATTCTGCAAGTATTTCCTTAACCTGGTATCACATTTGCTTTGGTAGCATTCACTCTCCTTGGAGATTTTCTTTCACTAGCAGATTTTTAATGGCATAAATGGGTGCAATGGGTCCAATACAAAGCAATGTATTTTGGGTAAATACTGCAAACTTCCCGGAAGTAAATTCCAAAATCAAAATGGCAAATATTCTTGCTGCAAAAGTGGCTTAGGCAGACTGCTGGACCTGTTGGTGGGGATGAAATTGCTCGTGAGTTTTCAACAGCACATCTGGGAGTTCAGGGAAACTGCCAGTTTATACCAGCAAGAAGCCTGACTGCTAAGCCATATCCTTGAAACATCTGGGCATCATTACTTGAGAAGTGCACACTTTGTCCTTGGGGAAATGAGGAATTTGAGTGCCAAAACAAATGTACCGTGCTGCAGTTTAAAATACACACTGAGCTGCTTTGCCATTCTCATCTCTCTTTCATTTTGGAAGTTGCACGGCCCTGCAATGATCAGTTCGTTAGTGAACTTTGGTGAAAAATAGTTTTCAAAAGATTCCTATCACTTTGTGTCTTCCAAAAATCTTCTGATGTTTCCCATGCAGGATTTTTATTGCCAGCCCTAAACACTGGAGAAGGTGGCAGTATGGAAATACACTCATGGCTTTGAAAGGGAAGGAAGATACAGGTGAGGTGACAACAGGAAAGGAAGGAAATGATCCTTATTTCTAAAGATCCTTTGTTTTAAACAGGAAGGGGAACAAATGGATTTGTAGTTTTTGACTGGTAAATTTCAAACTTTTACATATATACCATGAAATGTTGGTAAATTGGAATGTTATAAAATTGTGAAACCTGCTCTTTCAACTGCCTTTCTACCCCTGATCTCCATTAAGCTAAGCATAGGAACAAGGCAAAGCATGGTAAATAAAATTACTTTTTTCTTCCAATTCATCTTGAATATATATTGCCGTGTTAGGGCGAAATGAAAATATTCGTTTTCTGCAGCATTTCATCTTGCACTGCTCTTTAGGCTCAATTTACTGAGCCCTGCTTTGATGAAGTTACGTAAAAAGAAATCAAAGGATAAAAATGTGCTGATAGACAACCTTGGAAAAATTGTATTTCAAGCTTAAGGAAAGAGAAAACTGCTTTCTTATGGGTGAAAAATGTAGATGTTGACAAAAATCTATAAAGAAATCGAGGCAGAAGGAGGAGTTACATTCCTTTGGGACAGAATGGTTGGCATTTAATGTTTCTTTAGATGCTTCTCTTTGCCTCGATCCCTGCTATTTAAAGTTTCCATGTGGAGTTAGCCAAAAATCTTAGATCAGTTTATTGCCAGTGTATACAGCTTTCCCCAAAGTATAATAAGAACTCAAACCACATGTAATGTTTGCAAGCCATTTAGTGTTGTTCTGTGTGTATTCCGTGCCTTACAAGACGTGTTAATTGTTTTAATCATTTATTTAGCATTACCTGATTAAACATGCAGACATATCACCATAATTAAGCTGGTTCTGCTTTGAACTTGACACAGACCAGCAGCTGTCACCACACTTGTAGGAAACTATCATCCTGGTTAAATTAAATGGTGTGGGACCCAGTCTGTGGATCCTTCAGAGAACTCTCAAACAAAGGATGTTTCCGTTCTTTTTCTCCTCTTCTCTAAGTGAGGTGCAAAATTTTAGCCAGAGCCTCTTTGTTCTGGAGATCATACCTTTAAAATATACAAGACAGACAAAGTGTGGCAGAGAGGAAGAACTGTTATAAGTAATTTAAGAGAAACTGGAGCTCAAAGATGTTAACTTTTCCCCAGATCAGACAGGAGGCCGGAGCTATGAATCAAGGAACGGACCTTAAGGGCAAGATGTTCCTTCTGGATCTGTTTCCTTAAATATTGGAAGGAAAATGTTTGTGATCTCCAGATTGACATAGCAGGGATAGTTCTTCCTTCACAAATCTCCATGGAAACTCGCAGTACAGGTTGGAGTGGAGGCTGCAAAGCAAAGGTAGTGCAGCTCTGCAAAGAATTGGCAAAGGATTTTCTGCGTGATACCATTTCCTTAAAAGTGGATTAGGAGCTGTGAGTAAAGGAAGTGTTTTTGTCAAGGACCAAAGCCAGAACTTTGGCTGTTAGTGAAATGTTGGAGCAGTGTGGCACCTCTAGGATTATCAGGTTGTGAAGGTGAAAAGTAGGGCAAATCCAGAAGAACAATCACTCCCAGAACACCCCAAATTTGCTGACCTCGCCTATTGAGCAGAACTGCTGTTGCATATGTCATTTATTCGGTGTCCTTCTGCAGAAAAGCAGAGGAAGTATTGACTGATACACTGTTCAAATGGGTACAGTAATTCCCACACAGAATGAAAGTTTTGAATGATAGAGGGACTCTGGCAAACTTTCTTTTTTTTTTTTCTGGAGTTCTGGGATGTAAGGAACAGACTCAGCCTGTTCTGGATGCAGTGACACCTGGAAGAAATGTTGAATTTTGTCTAAGATTTCAAGAAGGCATTGAGCATTGTGGTACTTTTTTTTTTAAGAGACTGATGTTGGTTTTGTCTGCCCAAGCATATCTGGATTTAAAGTATAATTTTTAGGTCCCAGGAAATAGAGATTGGGGCCTTGTCTGTTCCAAACTGAGTGCTGAAACTTAATTTGTTTTGAGTTGATGGTGCTGCATTGTCAGTTCTACCGTGACTCAAAAAAAAAAAGTTTATTTTTTGCTCCAGTAAACTGCATTTTTTCTTCATTGTTATACTGTTACCCTTATATTCTGACCATAAAATAACTGGCTAATGAAGTTTCATTTTAATTGGTATATTTTAGTTTAATTTTATAGCTTATTTAAGATATTTAGATTTCTTATTTGCTTATGTTTATTTGCTTTCTATAAATTTACAGTTATGCTCTTTTAATGAGAAACAACATTAACTATAAATGACAATTTACTTTCTCTTAGGCTCTTTTTGTATTTTAAGTTATGCCTAAGAGTGATCAGATGAGCAGTTCTGAATTTCCCCTTAAAGATAGACTTGATATTTATGCAGTGGTCCTGATTCTGTCATTATCTGTGTGTTAATGGCTTAATATTCCTGAATTTAAAATCCATACCTGTGGATACAAGTGGTGTTTTTTGGAGAAACGGTGTCTTTGTATACAACAAAGCATGGACAAAATTTGACCTCTTACATAGGAAAAGTTGGTTTAATAAGTCAAGAAATGTGAAATTTTCAGGTGGAAATCATGGTTTGCTTTTATTGAGAATGCTTTTGGGAATGGAGCATTGCTAAGTGATAAATATGGAAAAAAAAAAAAGCAGAATCTTGAGTCTTAGTGGCCAAACCTTTGGGCATTTGCCAGAAGTGTTTTCCAGCCTGTAAATAAACTTTCTGCTGTCTCCTCCCTCTGGTCTTCCTGTCTCTTGAGACCTCTTACTCTGCAGTTACTCATTTCCAACAGAGGAGATTCCATTTGGAGCAGCTTCTTATTTTACTCCGTGGACTTCAAAATCCCCTTTGTGAAAATCTTCCCCTTTCCTTTGCAGCTGGGTTGGTGAGGTTTTGTTTAGCATTGCAGCTGTTCATACGTCTCTTTATGGGACATTTCTTTGGCTTTATTTTTCTGTCTCATGTTGTTTTTGTGGGAACCTGCCCAGAGTGGGAGTTGGAACAAATTAATTTTCCTGAAATGCAATTCTGGGAGGGCTGCACCAGATGAGAGGGAATATGGGAGGGTCTCCATTACTGTGTTTATAGCTACCTGTCACTATTGATCACTAACTCATCTTCTTAGAAGTATCATTTCAATTTCCCTTTTTCAGTGTGGACTAAGCAGTGTTGCCAAAACACATTTTTCTCTGTCAGACATCACAGTAAGTATGTGGCAGACAGAAAGTTTGAAAGCCATCTCCTCAGACTGCTATTTAGAAAAGACTTTTGAATGACTCCATTGGAGGTGTCACACTTATTGGCATTGAAAAACTAAAATTTTTGAAAGCAAGGGAGTTGGATATTTCCTGCCACCCCGTGCTGAGCACCTACACATCCTGATGGGGAAACAGGTGAAGATTAAGCCAGAAAAAAATAGGCAAATGTACAGAGAGACTTGAGATTTGGAAGTGGCATGTGAACAGTCTGTATTAAATGCCTAAAAGCAAAGGGCAACATCTTAAAAATCAGTGGGAGAAAGAGTGTGGGTCCATGTTTTGCCAGGGACAGTTGTGGGACTTTCTGTACTCTGAATGCCTCTTCTGGTTTTGGTCCATGGGACATTCATTTCTGTGTTTCTGGTGCTACAGGGAAATGCTGTCTGAGCATTTTTGGTGGAAGATCAGTGGCCTCCTTTGTAGGACTGTCCATCCCAGTCCTCACAAAGCTGGAGGAACTTAGAGGGACATGGTTTATCTCTGGAAGGGAGAGCTGAGCTCTCAAGTGCTGGGGTGTTCACAGCCAGTTTGTTTGCACTGATTTTGCAGGATTTTAGCAAGCTTGGTTGGGAGATATTCCAGAGATGTTATAACACATCAAATTCTGTAGGAAGCATGGGAAAGAAAAGGTATTTCATGCAAGAAGCTGCTTGGGAGGGACTTCAAGAGCTGTGGGAGCAAGAGATGGCACTGAAATCTGTCTTGGGGGCTGCAGCAGGCTCCAGGGAGTGCAGCCCTCTGTTTTCATGTGTGAAAATCACAGAAAAGCCTCAGTCCTTCCTCATGTTCCCCCTGCTATTAGAGCTTTCTGTGACTGGTTTTTGTGGGTGCACCAACTCGGATTTGCAAGGCTCTGTGGGGAAAGAGCAAAGGTGTCAGGTAGGCAAGCAGGAGGCACAGCTACCCTTCAGGGCTTCCCACAGACACAGCTGCCCCTTCTGCTCTGCTCTCTCTGCAAGTAAAATAAAACAAAAGAGCAACACTGGGAGCCTCCAGGCAGGGAAATGAGGATTCTTTGGTAAATAGCAGTAAATGCTGCTTCAGTAGTAGCATTTCAAGAGGATGATGCATGTTCTGCACTCAAAGTAAGAGCATTTGGTCAGTTTGGATGTCTGTCACTCCTGCACCTTCCTTCAGCTGGTATTTAGGTGAGAAGTGCATGTGCAGCACCCGTGGTCCAGCTGAGAGGTGAGAGGTTCCAAACCAAACTCCCCAGCTGCCTTCCAATAAATAAAAAGAGCAAACAATGGCTTTCGAGACACCAAAAATATTGAGTTGGAATTAAAGTATAGAGGTAAAAGAAATGCTAGCAATCTTTCCAGATATCTAATTCATACATACATACATTTATATCTCAGGGTAGCAGAGGTAAGAGCAAAGCAAGTCTTGGCTTGGGAAAACCTGCCCTCAAAAACAAAGGAAATAATGCTGGAGTTGAAAGAAAAGAAACTGAGGCTTGTAGAGACAAAACAATAACTTTTCAAGCTATTAGAAGTTATAGTAGATGCAGAGGTTATTTCAAAAGGAGAGGTCCACCTGTAAATTTGGAAATAAAAATTTGGAAGAGGCAGTTTCTTTCCTAGGGTAAGAATGAAAGAGGGAGATGAGTGACAAGAGATCAAAGGGCACTTAGAGGATGTACAGAACAGATGAGGCAGAGGCAGGCAAGACAGAAAGCAGGATCAAAGGACACTAATGATGAAGAAGCTCTGCTTGCTATCTCCCATAAAGAAACACAGTGAGTCAGCAGAAGTTCAGAGGGTATTGAAAGGAAAAATCTAAAAGGAGATTACATTAGGAGCAAGCTCCATGTATTTCTTGCCCATCAGGGGAGGTATTAATAAAGGGACATGAGCAACATTCATGCACAAGTTTTTTAAGTGCAGGGGCCTTTGGCTTTCAAACTATGGATTTAAAAGCCTTGAAGAGAGCAGTCTGAAAAAAGAAAAAACAGCCAGCACATTAATTGACAGTCCCATTACAGGGCTTGGTGGAGCCTTGTCTGGAGAGCTTTGAGTTCAGTTCTGTTCCCAGCTAATGCCCTGCTGTCATTAAATCCAAACAGTGCATGTATTTATTTTCTGTTCTTTTGCTTTCCTCTGAGGCAATGACAGAAATATTACTCTTGTCTACTTATGGGTAGTAAAGCTGCTTCCCACAAGCCTATTGATGAGCTAGGGGATGTGCAGGGAAAAGGAGCTTCAAACTGTACTCTGGAAACACAATTAAGGATATCAAAGACATGATTAGAATAATTAGGAAATTGCTCAGTATAACACTTGGCAATTCCTGATTGTCATCCTTTGGCTTTCCTGCCCAGGAAGGCAGCCTCCTTGCTGTTTTTGAGAGGCCTGTTTGTGTTTGGGTCGGTGAGTGACACGTGCAGGGCTGTGCTGCAAATCCTGCAGAAAGCTGGGAGCCCAGCCACAGCTGAGACTGGAGAGAGAGGGGGGAAATGAGCCACTTTGGAAAGATCACAGCTGAACCTTATGTGTAGGCTACAAGGAACATTGTAGGGAAGCACTAACCATCGCCTCTGGAACAGGGAAAGGAAAAAGCCAACATGACAGTTCTTCCCTGAAACACAGGTTCTGGTGTCCCTGCATTAATCTCCACCTCCATCTGCAGGCCATGCAGGCAGTATGGTGTGTCAGAGGAGAGGGCACTCCAGGAAACTCATTGCACCGTTCCTTGAGGTAAAACATGTTTTTCTAAAGCCCTGGGAGATGGCTGGGAGAGGTGTTTCTGCAAACAGATGTAAAAATGTTCTCTTTTTTTCTCTTTTCAGTGTGTGCATGCCACAGATTGTCATGGAGCAGGCAGGAACAGCCGCTGGTGAACTTGCACTGCAGGCTGCTGGGTCAGTTTGTGTAGCTGAGCATCTGCTCTTCTCTCTTGTACTAAATCCCCCCAGATATTTATAGATTTGCTTCAGTGAGTGAAACTTGCTCCTCTAGCTATTTGTGGAATAGGTGTGGTTGATCAGGAGTGCTTTCTGCACAGTCCCACGGCTTCGTGCTGCTGTTTGTCTGTCTGTGCCCTGAGGAATTTCCCAATATGCTGAATATAATCATTGGACCTTCTGTCTTCGTTGCTTTCTGTTCAATTTCTTGTAGCTGGCTTGCTTTTTGCTACTACCCCAGATTTTAGCTTGCTCTCTATTTCTTGTTGAATAAAATATGGAATGAAAACAGTTGAAACAAGACCGAGAAATACAGAACTTCCTCAGCAATTATTCAGCTCTTTTATCTCTCTCAATTTTAATGCAACTGGGCTCCCTCCTTTTATCCCTGATCAGTGTTCTGCTGCTCTTACATCTCATTTTCCATATCTGCTTAAATGAGTTCCTTTCTGATTTCCTGATTGTACTGTCTTTTCTCTAGTAAATTCTGCAACTATTTCAGTGAACTTTCCTATGACAATATTATATTCCATTTTACCATCTCTTTTCATAGTTATGAGAGAAACTTCATCCTCTATTTTCTATATCAAGCCTAAGATTATATCTCTATCATCCATGTCTCCCATACCTAGGATTCTTGGCAAGTTGAAAGTACCAAAACTGCCAAATTTTGAATTTTTATTTAATGATTTATTTAGAACAGAACCATTTTTATTTAATAATTCAGATTTCTAAAACCATATGGTGAAACTGAGAAATTTTTACTAACTTAAAAATTTATTTTTCTGTTGAATTGTTTTGTCGTGTGTGTTGATCCTTGTTGTGTGGTGATCCTTGAAAGATGGCAGGATGCACTTTGCATGTTCATGTGATTTTTAAGTGAATTAAACTTTCTGAATGAAAAGTTTCAGTTTGGATGGAAATTTAATTTTAAGGTCTTGAAATTTTAGCCCACTTTTAACACCGTGAGACATGGCAGTAATGAGAATGAAGACAAAAACTTGAAAGATATTTACTTGTCCAGTCTAATCACTGATGATGCCCTGGGTCCATTTCTGCTGGTCAGAACCATGTGTGGAAGAAAAATCAGTCAAGTAGTAGAAAAATCACTCCAGTGGTTTTAACAGAGAAATATTTATTGCTGCTACGAGAAAAGAAAACTTGACACACGATCTGGTGAAATTAGAAAAATACATTTAGCCAGGTTCTGTGTGGGAAGGCCAAAAGGAAATGGGGATAGGCCAGTTGACACTGCCTGAGGATCCAGCCTTGGAATGAGACAACATAAAGGGAAAAAAATGTACACTCTGCAGCTAGAGGCTAATAAAGTGAGAACAGAGGGAAAGTAATAGTGCCAGTGCTACAAAAGAGATTTAACAGGGGTTTGAAACTGAACTGTGCAGTTATTGATAGCACATCATCAGCCCCAGGTGCTTTTCCATTATGGCCCAGCTGGTTAGAGGAAAGAGCATGAAGAGATTGAGGAAGGCATTTTTAGGAGTGGCCCATGAAAAATAGGGCTAATGCAGCATTCCCTAAGCAAACAATGGCTTTCGAGACACCAAAAATATTGAGTTGGAATGGAAGAAACTTCACCCTGGTAAGATGCATTTCAAACCAAACCAAACTCTGAGATGTAATGATAATAAGCCACACATTTATCCAAGGTATAAATCTGAACCCTTTGGGTGAATTTTGCTCCTTCTCTTTTATGTTTTATTTCCCTCCTTAGTCTTTATTCCCACACTTTAGATCATAAACAGCTGGTGTAGAAAAGGTATATTTGGGTATTAGTAGAAACAACCAAGGTCATAAAAATTATTTAAAATTTAGGAAAAAAACTCCCAACCACATGTGCCTTGAAACTGGGGAAAAGTTATGTCTTAGCCAGTTATGTCTTCTTTTCTATTTGTAAGAGCTATTAAATCATGTGACTCCCAGGGCAGAAAGAATAAATGGGTTTATCTTGGTGGAAGCCTCACAGATTGATATTTTAGAGCTCTAGTGTCTGAGCACTGGGGCATTCATTTAGACTATCAATGTTTTCCATCTTTTCCAAAACTTCTCCTGGAGTAACAGACCTCTTAGCAATGAAGGGACTTTTACCTTTTTAAAATCATTGAGTGGGGGGGATTTTCCTCCCTTCTTGGTTTTAGTCTCAAAGTTAAACGTTTAAGAGTTCACAGCTTTAGGAAGTGACATTGCAAACTGGATTATTTCAAATTCTTGGAGCTGGATGGTGTCAAAGTGCACTGACAGACCAGACCACCTCCACCTGCTAGTTCAGTTTGAATGGAATTTGGTAGAGCCTGGATTACATCTAAAACCAGCACAGACACTCTAATTAAGCCCACTCAAGTTAGCCTGGGGACCAGAAACAGTGGGAAGCATCTTTTCTACCTGGTTTCCAAAATGCTGGTTGGTTTACAGCCCATTCTGGTTCCTTAACATAATATTGCAGTTTGTAAGATGGGTCACTGGTAAATCAAAGAGAATTGTTTGCATTTGTATCATTATTTGAATAAGAAGTTTCAGACTCTTATTCTCCATCCTCAGAAAATTTTCAGTCTTGCAACTTAACAGTAAGGAAAGTAGAACTGCCAAAGCATAAAAAAATTCTCCAACCAAACCACCCCAAAACTAATCAGTCAGAGTTCAATTTAAAGGCCATTTATTAAGTATTTATGGAGCAAAAGCAAAAGATGTGTAAGAAATTTCGAGAGACTGGTTTGCTAAGCTGGAAAAGGAATTTTCATTCCTAAAACTCTACCCTTTTGGAGAAAAATAGGATTGTAGGCCTCATTTTCAGATGATTTGGATGCAGCCCTAACTCTGGAATATCTGTGACTTGCTAATAACCTCTGTACCTGCCTACTACATCTGTTTGCAGAGAGTAGAATGTTGTGTGCCCAGTAATTTCTCATTACACAGTGAGAAAAGAGAGAGCTCTGTAGACCCTGTAGTAACTGGGTTGTAATTATGCTAAACCCATAAATATATCAAATAAACTGCTTGATGTTCCTCCTTTTCACTGTGTTCAGTGTAAAAAGAAACATGAAATGCCCTTCTGGTGATTAGAGTAACAAGTGCTCTAACAACCCCAATATGTGCTTGATGTATCCTGTAAACTTTATGATGATGTATATTCTGGAATTGGATGAAAATACTGCAAAACAGCATGAAAAGGAGCTGTGTTTTACATCAGATGAAAGGAAAGAGAAAAGGCTGGCATTTTATAGCTACCTGGCTTTGGAGTGTGTGATTGCTTGTTATTTTTACCACTGAATCACCTCGTCACTGGATGACCTCTTTCAGGTCACAACGTTAATATCCAGATGGCAGTACCTAGTTTTGTCCTTATAGTGAACAATTTACAAGTTAGAAGTGTAATTTCGGTGAATACCAGACAAGTCCTCTGTTGGTTTTGGGATCGAGGTTAAAAAACTTGCCTGGCACCTATAGCAATGTCTTATTCCATGAAAAGGCTCACCCTGACCTGAGAAACTCCTGTCTTCTGATTAATATTCTGCCTATCTTATGTTGTCTGTAAGTGGATGTTTTTGGCTTGTCATGTTCTTCTATTGACCTATTTGTTGTAAATAATCTCCTACTTTTTTTGCAATGGACTGGTAATTATTCAGGGCTTTATGAAATCCAGTTCTTTTTACTGTAACTCCTATAAAGCTGATTCCAGAATATCTATTCATGCCAGTGAGAATTTGAATACTTTAGAGCACTTATGCCAATTGTATATTAATTGTTAACGTCATTTACTAGAACATAGTTGTTGTTCTGCAGATGACCCTGCTCACTGAAGTGCTAGAATATTCTGATTTTCTTTAGAATAGTAGATACTGCCAAGAATTCCCTTTTTTCTATTCCTAATGACCTGCACTGTGAGCCCATCTGTCCTGTTGGATCTGGTAGATCTATTGTTCAAACCACCACTGTAAGTCCAGTGGGGTTTAAATATTTTTTCACATACTCAAGTAGTGCTGCTGACAGCTGAAGAGTTCTGGTGACCTTTGGCACGACAGATATTTGTTAAGTAGTACTTGTCCTGCACTTAGCAGGTGTGAAGACCCTCACATTTTATCTTTGTATGCAATTATTTGAGGCCTTAGGACAACTTTCTGCAGTTTATTTTCTATTGCCTGTTACAGGTCCTTTCTCTGCTCTTGCAATCACAGGTTCCCTTCTTCTGATGACCTTCCTTGGAGAGAGGAAGAAATGACTTTCAGAAGACAAGCCAGCTGACGAGAGGTGGGATTTTAAGACAGTCACAGGCAAGGCTGTTGGGAAGGAGAGTGCCTTGGTGAGGGCAGAGGGAGTAATGACTGATCTGTGTGGGAATCCAGTGCACTCTGTAGTGGCTCTGGAGTAATGCAGCCAAAGCTGTACTGGTTCTCATGATCCACGTGCTCTGCTGCCTGAGGAATACTCCACTGTTAACTGTCCTGCACACAGATCCAGATCAACTGAGCTCCAAATCAGCTTTTTTCCCCTAAAGTAACGCCAGTAATGACACATAATGACCGACAGAGCAGCAGAACCAAAATTTGATGTTTGCCTGGTTTCCCAGGCAAGCATCATGTGCTGTTCTTCATAGGGTTTGGATGCTCTTTCCTTCTGCTCTGCACATCCACTTTTGCAAATGGGCAGCATCTCCCTGCAGGGACACGCAGGGAAGGGCTGGCAAGTCCCACCTGCCTCTTCTGTCACCCAGCAAGGCCTCTGTTCTACTGAGCCCCTGTGCAGTTTGACAGGAATAGGTGGGAGACAGCCTCTTTTCTCTAAGAGAGGAATAAACTCATGCTGTGTTTCACCTGTTGTGTTTTTCACCCCAAGAGATTATACAGAATTCTTTCCAAAACCCTTTCATGCTGTGGAATTTTAGGATCAACAGGTCTCTGGCTATTTCTGAAACAGATTGAACAAGAACAGACTCACGAATTGTCCATGAAATAAAAATAGATATGAATGATTGTTATTTGGAAGAGTCTGTTGGGATTCAGAGAAGAGCTAGGAATGTACAAGCTGAAGAGGTAAAAAAATGTCCTGGTTTTGTTATAAAGGAGATTGTAGAAAGGATTCCTGGTAGAACTGCACATGCATTCATACAAGAAGTTCCACCTGTCTTTCTCATCCTATTGCCTGTATCCTCATCGACTGGTTTGCCACAGTATTTTTCACTACACCAATCAGATGAGTTTTAATTTTGTTCCTGAAATGACTTTAAATGTGTTCTAGCAAGGTTCTAATCTATTATCTTACTTTATGCATTATTGTGTACTTTTGCCTTCTGCAAGCTTTTACCAGGCCATAGTCTGCAGCCTCCAGACCCAAGCTTGACCGTAGGTTAGCTCAGTTCAGTTTTTAAAAGGTGATACTTCCAATCACAGCCTGCAGGGAGACAGTGCTGGTGCTGCCACAGGGACCCAGCACCATCCTGTCCTTGCTCTCCTTTCCTGAGGCACGTCCCCAGTGCTGGTGGCACAAAGGTGGCCCAACTTGCACGTGTTCCTTCCTGCAAGCAGGGGTTAAAACCATGCCAGGAGGCATTATAAAATAAATAATGATGAGTAATAATGATCCCAGGAGCAGTGTGCCCCTCCACAACCTCAGCTGGAGGGCAGGATAAATTGTAGCACATTCTAGTTAGCAGTTCAAAGTCAGTGGAGGATGCGAGACAGCACCACTCCATGCAGGTGCTTCCCATGTGGGTGCCTGCAAAGCTGTGGCTCTGCTGACTCTCCTGTTTAACAGGGGCCTTGCCTGCACTCCCTGATAAGCTGGGTTTGAGCTCTGTAGTCAAGGTGGGGGAAGAAAGCAAGCACATGTCTTGCTGATGCTAATGGAAAATCTTTTATTGGAAAGAAATTGGTGTAGTCAGAGAAGCTCTCATGGACACCTGAGGGCAATTACTGGCTGGACTCATCAATCTCTAAGGATATCTGCAAGTGTAAAGAGCTGTTACCAATTATGTGTTGAGGCAGCACCTTCACAGGAAATGAAAGTACTCGAGAATCAGGAGGAGTGAATGTACAAAGCCATTCCCCCAAGTCTCTGCCACCAAGACAGTCTGTTTTACTTCATGCCCACTGATGGGACTGTGTGGGACACTCTCCTCTCCTCCCGAGTCTGTATAAGTCTCTGTTATGAGTCCTTGTTCAATTTCTTTGATCAGACAAATATCACATGTCTAATTCTGTGCTGTCAGTGTAGTGAGACAGACCCCACCCATCTGTCAGCTCACTATGAATTTTGTTTAGGTTTTGGCTGCTGGAATCATGCATAGGACTCCCACTGGCAGCACAGCAGAGCTACTTCCAAATTAAAAAGAATTTCACATGTTCCTGAAGGAATTTCAGATGTTCCTGTAGCAAGAAGTAACATCTCTTATAATCCAATAAATGACTCTTCCCCTACTGATACTCTTCATTTCTCATGTGGGAGAAGTATGAAAGGAAAACATTTTTCTTATTTTAGGAATTTGCCAGTCATTGTGGAATCATAAAAAAGAGGTGTGGAAGAGACCAGTGCAATCTAATGAAGAATGAAATGCTTGACAGCATCATGCATGAGGCCAATAAGGATCCATATGATCATTTCAGCTAGCTGGTGCATGCTGGTGAAATGTAGTTATTGTTTTCTCTGTCGTCTGTTTCACAGCTCTTCCTGTCTCCTCACCTTTAATTATCATTCTGTTGGGGTTCTGCCTAAGAAGGCAGAGCCATCTGGGGAAATCAGCATTGCTTCCCTCAGTCTCGGCTGGAATTAAAATGATCTGCTGTGAAGACGAAGAAGGAGGAAAAAAAAATCCAAAATATCTTGTCTGGGGAATTAACCAGAACTGTTGACCAGCTCCTACAGTTCAGTATAAGAAAGAAATTTTATTTAATTAGATACTGGAATGTAATCTAACATTACAAAAAAAAGGAAGGTAGGTGAAGGGTTGCTCCTATTTTTATGTAGCAGACATGCTGTCACAAAATCACAGTGCATGTGTACTTTAATGAAAGCCAATGAATCTTTCCTACTTATAAAGATGACAGGATGAGGCCAGCATCTGTTAAAATCAGTGAAATATATTAATCCTCCTTCCTAAATCATGACCTCATATTCCCAGGCCTGCAGGAATGGGGGATGTGCAGTAAATTAGTCCCACAGCCTTTTACCTCTGAGCCTGGACCCTGCTGAGGCCACCAGGTGAAACGAATCTCTGTCTCCATGTGAAGCAGATCCCCTCCGAGTATTTACTGCCATCATAAAAGTGCTTTGGCACTGGGACAGTGTGACCTGATTAATTGTCACTGTTTAGAGAGAGCAGGGCACAGCCAGAGCAGAGAGCTCTTGTGGTGTCTGGGAGTCTGCACTGCTCAGCTCGTGCTGCTGCTGTCAGGTCCAGACTTCCCAAGCACAGAGGAAGTTAATATTAACAAAAACCTTCGTGTGGGTGGAGGAGAAGGATGAGCAGCAAATAGCAACACCCAGTCCTTCTAAACAACCACGTATCAAACACTGTTGTCTTAAGTGAGGCTTGCTGCTTATCATTTTAATTTGTCTCATAAAATAATCAGTCCAAGAATATATTGGCTAAATTATTGAGTAATGTGAGAATTAAAGTCACCTCAGGAAGCAGCGTTAAATGAATAATTCTGTGAGCGCTGGAGCAAACGAGGCCTGATGTTTTATGGATTTGTCTCCACTGCTTTGAGAGGATAGGATTTATTAAAAGGAGAGTTTTTGCTGTTAGGATGTTTCTGTTGTCTCCCTGCTGTGCAGGTGCTGTGGTGCTTGGCTGGTAGTGTGAGCCTTGGTGAGGACTGCAGTGTCTCTCTTCTAGCCAGGCTCAGCCATGAAACATCTGGCAGTGCAATGCTGCCTGCACAGCTGGGGTAAATAGGAATCAGAGCCTTCACTCAGTCCTGCTTTCTTTATTTTTTTTTTTTTTCATGACCTGCATTGCATGTAATTGTTCTGGCTGTGGAGAGGCAGAAAAGTAAAAGAAAGGTGAAGACCTGGGTGGGAGAAAAGCCCAAGCTCTCCAGCATAAAGGCAGTGTGGGTGCTGCTTGCAGGTCATTCAGCCACGAGAACTTGAGTACAAGCCTTCTGTTGAATTTAGGTGAACATGCTCATAAGATGGTAACCATAGATTTTGTCACTGCATAGTAAGATAAACAGCCAATAAAAGCAGAATAAAAGCCATTGTGCAGCAGGCAGAGGAAGGTCACATATCCCTGCTTTTACCCCTTTTAGTGAGTTGGGGCATAGCAAGGAAAATCTGCCAGTTCCTGGAGAGCAAATGTAAGACTCATTAAGTCAGTCTCATTAAACCTTACAATCATGGCTTCTATGCAGTGCTGGCAAGGAAAGTGTTTTAACTGATAAAAACCCCCAAAGGTGCTCTCAGCAGTACCAGAAGGTAAGACTTTTTATTTGTTTCTTTCTTGCCTGTTACTTGATGCAGAGCTGGAATGAGACTGCAGTGTTTCACTGCACAAGAAGGTCATAAAAATGTCTGAAATTGTCAGGAAATGTATGGATGTGGAAAGAGTGTTTCCATCCATCAGATTTTGTAGCAGCTGAGCAGAACTCCTCAGAAAGGAGTAGCTTTCCTCTGCCAAAACTACTGGCTAGCTGGTTGCCCTCAGTAGGAGTTCCTGGCAGATGAAAACAGCAGAGGGAGGAAAAATCCACTGAAATGATGTTCCTAAAATTTGACAGCAATGCAAGAATATTCTGTCCAAATGAGTGTAGGCATTTTTAGTTTCCTACATTCAACTGTCTGACTGTTTTGATGTGGTTTGGTTTAAGTTTCAAGGTTAGTTTATATTTTATGGAAGTATGTGTTTATAAAAAGACGTGTATTTTTTCATAATTAAATAGATAATTATAGATATTTTTATAGATATTTTTATAGGTTTTTATAGGTATTTATTACATGCATTATCTGAAATGAGGCAGCATATAGCAGTGAGTCCACTGAGCACAGGCATCCTGAGAACATTGATGTAGAGGAAAGATGCTCCATTCCCTGAGCAGCTCGAAGTCCATGGAAGTGCCCCACCCCAGGTATAGGCTGGCCTGAGTGGAGGAAGGGCAGTGTACAGAAGTCAGGGAGGGGAGTGCAATTATGGGTCAGTGATGGAACACGAAAGTTTATGATTAAGAAGCTGAAGAATGAATGAATGAATGAATGAATGAATGAATGAATGAATGAATGATACTAGAGCTTGTGTCTGCAGCTTTGTGAGCTTGCCTTGCCAGTCACTCAGGCATCTTCTTCCTGTTGTTGCCCAGAGAAGTCGGGGATGCCCCATCCCTGGAAGTGTGCGAGGCCCGGAGCAGCCTGCTCTGACCACAGCTGACAGCCCTGGCTGGCCTTGGAGGCAGAGAGGCTTTAAACCCTGCAGCTCAGCGCCTTGGGGGAACTTTCTAGCAGGTGCCCAGGAGTCCCAGGCCAGCCAGAGCTGTTGGTCCTGGCAGCTTTGGTCTTGGAGGCATCCTGTGATGTTAGAAATTTTTGGAGACAGAATCCCACTTAGGGCCATGTGTGCCTGACAACCAATATCAGCATATTCCATAGCCAGGAAAAGCCAGAAACACAATTTATTAGGAGCAGTTTAGAGACATTTCCTGGGAATCCAAGACCAGCCAGAGCCATCAGTCCTGGCAGATTTGGTGTTGGAGGAATCCTGTGACGTTTGCAATTTTAGGAGGTGGAATCCCACTTCTGGCAACACATGACTGCGGATATCAGCCCTTTTCCATAGCATAGAAAGCCTGGCAACCCAATGTCTTGAGGATGTTAAGAAGCAGGCCCTGGGAGTCCAAGGCAGGCCACAGCCATGGCTCCTGGCAGCTTTGGTCCAGGAGTAATCCTCCGACATTCAGGATTTCAGGAGGCAGAATCCCACTTTCCTTCCTCGATGCCTGACTGCCAATATCAGCCCTTTTCCACAGGAATGTGGTGTGGGTTTCGGCATCTCAGTGACTTCCCCTTTATCATTGCTTAGATGCTGGCAGCATGAAGTGCTGTCTCATGTTGGGGATGTTTTTATTCTTACCTGTTGGAGCAGGACTCCCAAAGACGGATGGCGGGGATTAGGGCACACAGGTAAGCCCAGACTTACACACTAAATCAGAACAGGATCCGAAAAATATAAAAGCTAAACCTGAGGCATCATAAGGAGTGGGTTATAGTCTGAATTGCTGCCACCTGCAGGAGTTTGCAGAAGCCTCCTGAAAGGGGGAGAACCCCCTGTTCTTGACCCACCAGGGATGTTCCAAGCCAGCATGGAGCGTGTCCTGGCCACAGCTACACCAGGAGGGAAAAACAGTGCCAGGCTGGCTTAAAACTTCCAAAAATTTGCCAAATTCTGTTGGTTTTGTGTTCTTTTCTCTTGTATAAATACATACATACATGTATATATATGTGTGTGTGTGTATGTATCCACATATATATGTCTATATATATATTTTCTAGTAAAGGCCTGTTATTCCCTTTTTGGCATTTTTTTGCCTGAAAGCCCCATAATTTCCAAGTTAGTAAAAATCTGGAGGGAGGGGTCTTCTTTCTATTCCAGCAAGGTTCCCACCTCCCTTGGCAGACATTTATCTTTTAAGCCAAGGCAGAAGGAACGCCCTGCAGCCCAATACTCTGATGCAGCACCCAGGAGTCCAAGGCCATCCAGAGCCACTGGTGTTGGCAGCTTTGGTGTGGGAGCAGTCCTGTGACATCCCCAGTTTTTGGAGGCAGAGTCCCACTTTCACCCCTGGGTGCTTGTCTTCTGTCAAATCACAAGAGCCCTCCACGTTTTGGAGCCACGGTGAACCAGGTGAGTGAGAAATCATCCATTAAAAACTGCATGTATAGGTAAAGAATCCAAATCTGTTCAGGGAATTAAATAGCACATGAGCCTTGCTGGATTTAATCTTTTTGTTTGTTTGGATTTTTGTGAGATTCTGGACTTTTATAGTGTGATGGTTTTGTTTGGTTTTGGATTTTTTTTTCTTTATTTAACGTGATGAACAGGTTGTCTTAAAAGAAGTTATTCCCAAATCATCTGTGGTTTGGCAATAGGGTTGACAATAAATTATTCTTGACTATTTTCACAAACAGAGTGCCCAACCACAGCACTCAAATGTTTGTTTATTTGATTGTTTCAAAGTGACACCATGATGGAAAGCAAAGTCCATATGCAACCATTTCCCAATTCTACCATTGGATTTAATAAATGCTGTTTTAGCTTTTATTCCCCTGCTGCCTGATTTTTGGGAATTGCCCACCACTGTGAAATTGGAAAGTTCAAGAGAAGAAACTATGAAAGGGAATATCTAATTTCTTTACTCTAGCTGCTGTTTCATGGCCTCAATTAATCCACACTTGCAAGGCCTTCAATTTATGGAAAATTATTGGAGTGGCAATGTGGACTCTGCCTAGCCAAAAGCTGGATTTTAATAAATGTGGGCTATTTAATACGTACACACAGGATGGCCTTTGAAATCCATCAAGGCTTGTCCAACCTGCTCTGAATAATTTTAAGAAATCAGTGCATAATTAATGAAAAATGCTATCAGATCTTTTTTTCCTGTGGGCTATCAACCTTATTTCCAACAAATGTGAGGTTGGTACGGCAGCCTGGGTTGAAGTTTTTCCTCCTCTGCACTGGCTGTGCTTGCACGCTGGTGGGATTTATCTCTGCAAACTAGAAATTAATAAAAAACCTCCAGGCGTCCAATAGTACATCTTAACTAAAAATACAATTATTTACATCATGTGTGTAATTGTGGGAAGTCTCAGGAAGGTATTTTGGACACCGTGCCTTGGCTCAGATTCTGATTTCTGCTTGCTGAATCAAAATGGCAGCCTGAAAAGAAAAACCAATCTGAAGGACTTCATCCAGGATTTTGTCCTTATGCACTTGCATATGTAGAGAAACAGAATCCACTTGTCACAGCGAAGCAGGAAACTGCATTTACTGACATTTATTTTAAAAAAGCAGCTATTTTAGCCACAATTTATGCTTAAAACCTCTGCCCGTGGAGCAGCTTGCACCAATGTCAGCAGGCGAACTCGATACCTGTCAGTCTTTCGCTCCCATGCCTTTTTCTCCCCGCAGTGTTTTGCTGTGCAGTTCTGGTTGTTTGGCTTGCTGAGTCACTTCCCAGGACCCTAAAGGAGTGGGTCTAATTGTGGAAGCTCTGGGAGTGAGGCAAAGGGACTGATGCTGGTGGGTTCTGCCCTTCCTGGCGCTGTGGAGAGCCCGGTCAGGTGTCACCCCTTGCTGACAGGTCTGGCGCCCTGCTTTGCCCTGCCTGCACCTAAATGTCCACATAATATTGGAGAAAGGCTTCTGCTCTTCTCCTCAGACTCAGGGGGAAGTGGCTGTGCTCAAGCCAAAGCACTCAGATGTCTTTATCTCCTTAAACTCCATTTAACTTTCCTGCCTCAGTGCTCACCCCCTGTTTGGCATCGTTTCAACCCCACTTCTGCTTTGGTGCCTCAGGACACCCGTGGCTGAGGCTCGTTTCTAGGTTCACAACACACAGCTGTTAGTGAGTGGTTTTATTTGCCCCTGCTTGATGTTTTCTTCTGGTTTAATCTGTATTTTTTTTTTTCTTCAAATGTCTATAAGTGGCGTAGGGGAAGGCAGAGTCTGCCTACAGATTGGTGATAATTTGAAGCATTTTCCTCTGTGTGAAGTCATCTCCAGGTGATTAAATAAGGAATGCCCCACATGAAGCTGTTCTCCAAATTGTAAAATTGTTTGCAATTTGCGAGGTACCTGCCAAGCCTCTATTTACCTTTAATAACCATATTTTACAAGTGGAAGAGGGAATTTTGTGCTGCTGGTCTTGACCAAGAACTGTGATTTGATTTAAATGAGTTTGCTTTCCCTCCAGCTTCTCTGACTTCTCTCCCATGCTTTGTTCAGCCTGCATTGCCTTCCTTGCTGGTTATAAACCCTGATCCATACTATGCCCAAAACCAACACTGGCAAAGAGTATCATGTCAGATGCACCACTAAATAAAATAAACCTTAATATTTTGTGTTTTCAGTTAAAATTTAGTGGTGGAAATGTCGGCCTTGTAGCTCATTAAACTCTTCAAGAGTTCAGAGTTTATAGGAAAAAGTTTATAATGTTCTTCTTGATTAAAAAATGAACTATTTCAGCCTTGGAAATGACTCCTTAATTAAAAAGTAAATCATATTATATGTTCACCATGATGAACTGATAATTGGAAATTATTATTTTATTCCTTTGAATATCAATAAAATGGTGTAGTATTTGTGAGTAGGAAATAAAAAAAACCCTTAAAATTCTTCTCAATGATAAGCTCTGTAATGCCCATAAGCATAGGAATTACCTCTGTGTCTATTGTGGCTTAATGCTTTTATTACCTTGAATGTCATATAGAAATAAAAAATTATTTTCCACCACATTTTAAATATTATTATTAAATATTATTCTGCAATAAACCTTGGCTGTGCCATGAAATCTTCTGGAGCTATTAGCTGCTTTTAAAGCAGCAGAATTTACATTTGGCCATACTGCAGCTCAGTTAGTTCAAGCCCAGGACATCTGGGGGTTGGTCTGAGCTCCAGAATGGGATGGATTTGTCTCTTTCCTCAGGATTAGACATTGTCCAGCCTGCAAATGAGGCAATAGTGCTGAGCTGTACCAGGGCAATGCACACAGCTGGGGTAGGACTGATGGAATTCCAGCACTTGTTCATTCCAAAGCAATTTCAAGAGCTGTTCCAAAGCATTTAGCCTTGGCTGTCTGAGCTCGTGGGAATTTATTTTATACTCTCTGCTGGGAAGTCACTGTGATCAAAACTTTTGAGGGGTTACAGCCGATTTTGGGAGAAAGAGTAAATTCCTACTGAAAGTCCTACCCTGCATCCTAATTTCGTTTTGGAATAAAGAACAAGGTAAGCCCTTGTCTGTGGGAGACGAGTTGGAGTCTGCAACACTTTCTGTAATTAACAGACATCAAAGGATAAAGGGAATTTGACAAAATAAATTGGGTTTTGTTTCAGCTTCCTCCTTATTCAAGCTTGCCCAGGCAGCTTATTCATTCTCTCAGTCTGAATTTTGCCATTAGATTTTGACAGAACTAAATGGAAAATTTTAGTGTCTCTCAAGCCCAAACCAGCTTCTCGCTCTTGTGAATTTGGTCAAAATAATTTATTACGAAAGCTCCTCTAGGCTCATGAAGGAAAAAAAAATTCTGAATCCTGACCTGCAAGTGAGGATGATGATGATGATGATGATGATGATGATGGTGATTATTATTATTATTATTATTATTTCACAGATGACAAGGCTGATGAAACATACTTGGAAGCCAAAAACTGAACTCTCAGGTATTAGACAACTGCGAATATTCCTTGACAGTTCTTGTGCCTGTCCATTTTATTATTGTTTAGAAATAAAGGAAATCCAGCATTGCTCCTGTCTGGCTGTGAGATTTCACTCCCCAGCTACATTGATTTTATTACTAAATTAATTTAGTGCCAGTGTCCCTTTCAGTGATCACATAAACCTGCACAAGGGACACTTGGCATTTCTCTACTGGTTACTCAAGAATTTTGCTGCAGAAGTTTTGCTCTAGCTGCTATATTTCATATGCGTCCTTGTTTTTATATCAGGACACTTATATCAAATTTGAGCACTTTCTGAGGAAGTGAATGGATGGTTTAGGTACTAATGATAAAGTAGGTGCTTTGATCTCATCATGTAAATATTCACAGCCTTTTCATGCTTGGAGTTTTAATCATGGGACAGCAGTGAGTGACATACTTGCTGATACATGATTAAGAATGCAGACAATTCTGGATTTAAATTAATTTCTATATAGATACTTTTGAAATAATCCCCTCCAAACTGCTGGGTTTGCTGTTGCAAAGACACCCAAGTGCTTTTAGGGTGATTTACATGTGCACAATTCTCTCTTCACACAGAAGCTTCCCCCATAATAGAAGCAAATCTTATGACAGCTGTAGTCTTTTAGGAGTGAAGATAATTTCTTGCATAAAACATAAATTTTAAAAGCTGAGTAGCTTTTTATGTGGTTTATTTGTGGAATTATTTTACCAGCTAAAAATGTAAGCTGCTGCATAAATATTTGTTCAGGCTTAGTTGCAAAGAGCCAGAGCAATGTTTCAGGTGCAGTATTTTATTGATGGCACAATCTGATTGAGGCCTATAGGGGAACTCACATGATGGAAAGAATTATTGGAATGCTGGCATTATTTCCAAAGGGATTTCCAGCACTTCCAGCCATGGCTACATGACATGGTACGTGCATAACATTTAACTCTGGAGGTGATTTCTCTTTCAGTTTGGGTATTCTCGGTGGTATTTCTGCCCTCTTGTGAGATGTTCAGGAATGTGTGAAATTTCCAGGTTCTCTCTTCAGCAAATCTGGAAATCTGGGAGGTCCATGTGTGTTTCAAATGTAAGGATTAGGAGTTTAATCTCTCACATGAGCTTTCTGCTTTGTTTAACACTTTCACATTTCATTCTCCCATATACACAGTGGATCTGTGTCTGATGTTTAAACCTAAAAATATCTCACTGGGAGAAATGAAAGGAACATGAATGTCTTGTTATTGCTCTGTACAAACCACATCTGTGATGGCTCTGTTACTTTCTTCAGCCACTTCCTTAAAGACAGCTTCATAAACATAGGCCAGGTTTAATCTTTCCTGATGTAAAGCTGAGGTAATGGGCTCCATCCAGCATTTCAAGTGTTCTCTGCCTTGTTAAAAAAAGTTATTTTGTAAAGCAGTGTTTTTATTACATCTCTATTTTCAGATTAACATTATAATAGAGTTTTTTTCTTTGCAAATAGTGTGGAAATCCAAAGAAGCACCAAAGGCATAGAATCTGAAATAAAACATTCCAAACCCATAGGGTTTAACTGTGTCTGTTATGCCAAGATATCTGGTGGAGTAGTCTGGACTGTTAAATGACAAAAACAGCTCCACATTAAGAGGTTCACTGCTTTTTGGAATTATCCAGTGATAAGGAACTTTGAAGAAAAATGAGCATGAAGGAATGGAAGTCCTGAAAGGTCTCTAGGCCACAAGCACGTAGGAGGATTCCTCACACACATACTTCCTATTTAGGAGTATCTCTATCTGAGAGGAGTTGCATGCTCGAGTCTGTGTACTCTGAATTATTTTCTCTCATGCAAGTCAGTTTTATGCTTAACTCTCCAATCTCAAAGTAGATGGCAAGATATGAGAGGATTTTACATGTAATGCAGAGTCTTCCATCTAGGTCACTGGGTTCCTGATAATTGCTTCTTTTCTGGGCTGGAAATCACTACCACTGACATGATAAACTAGTGCTGGAAAATCTTGCACCAATTATGAAAGTATTTTCTGACACCAGACATGTTTTTTGTTCTCCCCTACAGAAAAATGCACTCTTGAGAGGCACAGATGAGATTATTTACAGATGAGAATCTCAGGCTCTCCTTCTGCTTTCTGCTCAGTGAGTGAAAAGGTGGAGAAGCACCCACAAAGCAGCTGTGGAATAAAGAACCCATTTCACCCTTCAGAGCTCTCCTGCTGGTTTAGTGGAAAACCCAATGGATGGATGGATAAAGCTTGCTGAAAGAAAAATCAGCTCTTGGCTAGGTGAGAAGGAGATTTTAACCACTGAGTCCCAGGAGAAATTTCTGAGTCAGCTTCTCAACCTTGTAACAATAGCATGGAGGATTGAACCACTCATCCTGCAGCTTTAACTCTGTGTCTTGATTTAAGACAATTTAAGAGGTGGACACTCTAAAATAAGTTAACTCCCCTTAGTTTCAACCAATCCCTTTCCACCAATAAGGAGAAATTAAATGTGAGTAGATATAAGTGAAAAAATAACAGATAATTAACAAGTGAAACAGCAACAGGCAACAAGAACAACCAAAAAAGCAAGCAGTGAATAATCAGTAGATCCAAAATTGCGAAGTCCCATGAACAGTTTGAGGTCATTAGGAAACATCAACTCTCTCAGACTTTCTTCATGGGACCAAAACTGACTTTGGACCTTGGAAATGCCTGGGAGTTCTGGACTTTGATTGTGGCAAAATCATTAAACAAAAGTTAGCATTGGTTTGATAGACTGGTGTGTCAGTCCAGCCTTTTAAAGATCACCTTGAAAAAAACAGTCAAATGAATCAGCTGGTCTGGAAGAAGAAAGTGCTAAAAATCTGTAAGAGACCTTTTACATAAACTTCTTTTCAAGAAAGTTTTATGACATAAAACTTGCAGGTGATCTGGAATAGCTGGAAGCCAATGAAAGAGAAGGCTGCTGTAAGGTGAGAGAGAGTTTCTGAACCTGCCCAGTGCGAATTCCTTTCCTGTTGACTCGTGTCAGATCTGTTCCTCCTTCCATCTTATTCCTTTCTATTTTAGAAGACACTGTTCCTAAAATGGGTCAATTTACTTTTCTTTATTGCCAATCAATGGTCGTTCTTGAGAACTTAAGAAGTATGCTGGTGGTCAGTGGTGAGGTTTGGTTTTCTTTTTTCCCCTTAATATTTGGAGTTAAGTCTTTATAAAAACTGTGCTTAGACTGCAACGTTTCAGAAGTTCATGGCTATCCTGACTGATGCTTCCTTGAGATATGTAACAGCAAAGCCAAATAATCACAAAGGGCATGTGCTGGGTATTTCCACCCTGGGAATTTAAAATTTTCTGACTTCATTTATGATGCTGCAGTGTAGCCACTTGGTGGAGTGAGTGATTGCAAGGCCTGATTAATGGCACAAACTTTTAGACAGGAATTTGTTACTTCTGTACCTTGTATGCTGTTCTGTGGTGGAAATATTTCACAGCTTTTGCCAGCTCTGTTTCTTGAAAAATCACAGTGGAGCCTTGATTCTGCTCTTGCTGGGGGATGTCCCATGGTTCAGGTCTGTTTAGATGTGGCAGGTCCAATGAAAATATGTTCTCTCTAATGAGAGCTGGATATATCTGAACTCTTCTGTTTGGTAAAACCCTCGAAGCAAAGTAAATGTGGAACCTTTGTGGCCGAACATAAGTGAAATCCCATGGTGGCTCTTTCATAATTTGGCTTAGAAAAAATAAACCTTTGCTGAATATGTGAATGTAGATTCATGTCAAAGCTCTCTTCCAAGGTTTGGGGGATTAAACAGGACCTGAGATGGGAATTGCCTTCGTCTTCCTTCTCTTTCAAAACTAGATTTTTTTAATGTGGCAAACAAGCTTCTTGTGTCACTAAACCTGACGTGCTGAGTCTCAGGGAGAGGAATGCTTTGTTTCAAGCAGTGTTTCATTAAAAAAAAGATTAATTTCTTGGATACAGAAAAACCAAAGCTTCCTGAAAGAAATGTGCTGTTGATCCAATTCCAGTACTTTCAAGTTTTTGGTGTCTGCTGAAGCGTAGTAATGCCTCAGAAGCAAAATAAGGGATTTTTTTTCACAGATTTTAAAGAAGTTGTGACTTTTCTCAGTTTTACAAGAGCTTCTCAGGAGTTCCAGTGTTAACTCTTTTATGCTGTCATACATCCAGACTGAAAAACCACTTTGTTTCCTATGCCAATTATCTTTTGAGGGTTGAAGAGTTGCTACAGTTCATGTATACCACAAGCTCTTGATTCATGGGAATATGTTCAGCTTTGCTATGCTCAGTCTGTGCAAAAGATTCTACTCAGTCTTTCCGAGTTTTAATTATTGTCTTTTGATTGAATGGTTGGATTTTGCAGCATCATAGCTGATATGAATGCATTTAAAACACATAAGTCTGGAGGACGTGATATTCCAGAGGATGTTTGAGTAAGCTGAGAAGTGAGGCTGATGTTTTGCTCTTCTATTTCATTGCAGGTTCAGTAGTAATTGTTCACACTGATGAATAGAGAAATGGAGCAAAACGTTCTGCCCCGAGCTTTTACTGTGACTTTGAGGCTGAGCAAAATAACTACTATTTCTTTTTCATGGAGAGCAATGCAGGGGATGTGACAAAACGTGCCTGAGAAGTGAGGTGGTGACAAGATCCTCTCTGTGAGGGAGCCAGCAGGAATCAAGGTAGGATGTTCCCCAGGGGACAATCAGTGCAGCTCTGCCGAGCCAGTTCGGGAAGCCTGATGATCTGTTCCTGCCTACTGAAATATCTTCTCAAAACAATGATCCTTATTTCCCTTCTTTCATGAGAGAGACATCTACCAGAACGCTCCCAATAACCCCCACCAATAAGCAAGCAACAAGCTCCAAGAAGTACCCTTTATACAGGTTGTGATGTGGTGATGCCAACAGGCCTGCTCTCACCAAATGCTCCACTAAGGGAGGCTTTGCCAGAAGAATAAACACTTGCATGCTTCCCATGCAAGCCAACTCCCTAAATGCTGGGCCTTAGGGGAAATATTCCTTGAGCAAGCTATTCCCAGTTATCCTGCAAGGTTTCTGGAGGGGAAATGGCCTGTTGGGTCATGGGGAGGGTTTGTGCCATGCTCACATTGCACTGCCCTAAGTAATTACAGCACCATCAAAGGAAGCAGAACCTACCAGAGCCAGGGTCTGCAAGTGTCACTGAGCAGCTGCTCTCTTTACTCTTCCCTGAAGCACCTGGCAGTGCCCTTGGGATGCTTGTCTGGGTGTAAGCCTGCAGACAGAATATAGCATCTGCTAATATCCTCACTCTGTTTCCTTTGATCTGTCCTCACAAAGTACAGCTTCTTCAAAACAACTGAAGGAAGCAGAAGCCATCAGCTCTCTCAGAACTACTTTTTGGGAAAATCTACACATTGGCTTTGGAGGTTGCTTGTGGAAATCAACCCAGCATTGCTTAAAAATTTGATACACTTCAAGAACCGTTTTGAAACTCGATTCATTTCTAATTAAAGTGAAATCTGAAGCCATGTGAGGGTTTTGATAAGTTCAGCTTCTGCTGCAAGCGCAGTTCTACCCAAGTTCTTTTCTCTTGGGGGCTGGCTGCTATTGTACCATTTTACATTATAGTTTCTGAATTCACCCCACACAGTCTCATTGACTTCAGTGGGAATTTTCCAAGAACAAGGAATTAAATAGTCTTCAGAATTAGTTCCCCCATGAATTCAGAATATTAGATATCCGCTCAAGTTATGTTACGTGCTGTCAATTTTTCACCTGTTAAAATTCTTGGAGCAGATGCAATAAAACTTCTCCAAGCTTGGTAAGAAAAGTTGCAGGTAGCTTGAATTCTCTGTAGAAGTCTGGGAGTTTGGGAAAGCTGCTCTGAGGTTCTCTTTCAGAAAGGAATTTTCTGTGCTAGGCCCCATATTTCACTGCTGTCAGTTCTGCATGACTTTGGTGTTCTGCATTTAAATAAAGAGAAATAACACATTTTTGTGGTAAATAATAAAGGCCAGAGAAAACAATAACAATGAAAGAAAGAAGACCCGTGATAATTTACTTATGTTTGGTTTTATGTATTTGTGATGAAAGAGAAAGTATAAGGAATATATAGGAAATTGAGGATGGGATTGTCATTAGTTGTGCCAAATTGCAGGAATACATCCCATAATAACCATGTTCCTTCATATGGAAGCAAACTTTAGGCTTGAAAATTTTTTGTCTTGGTTTATCTAGATGTGCTCATCTGTCAGTGTAAATGAAATCCTAAAGCCAGCAGGGGAGACATCATAAAAGACTTCACATGTGCCCACTGGACCTTTTTCTTTCATTTTTCTAACTTGCAGGTAAAGTGATTGATTGGAAATTATTGCCATTTGCCTTGATCCTGCCTGTGAAGGCTGCTTCCAAGTGTTTTCTTTTCCAGGTTTTTTTTATCCTATGATTTTTTTTTGAAAAAGCACCTTCTCTCTGATCAAATCCTTTTGACAAGCTATGGATGATTTCGATATTAATTCACAGTTTTTATCTATAAAGTATATTTAATAAATACTTACTTTTCTGGATGTATTAGCAAATAAGCTAGAGGTCCACATGTATCTGTATTAGATGCATAAACTTCCCATAAATTTCTGATGATGAAGTCAAGAAAAGAGAATTTTGTGAGAATTTTATGCAGTGAAGTTAAGTTTATTTAACATTTTGTAGCTGATCTCCATATAAATAGCCTACCCTTGTGAACGGGCATTCTTTTGGCCAACTAGAAATGCATCTTTGGGGTATGGTTGGTTTCTAGAAAGCACAAATTCTGTGGGTGTGTTTTTGTTTTCTGTTTCAAGCTGTGTAGTGCCAAATACATGGCTGTTTTGTTCAAGAAGAAATCAGGTGCTCTGAAAGCACTGTTACCCTTAAAATGCCTTAAATTCTTTGTCTCAGTGGAGTGAATCTTGCCTTCCAGCGCAGTAACAACCCTCTTTTGTTTTGTTTTGTTTTGTTCTCTTTTGTTTCTCCCCTGCCCTTCCCGGGCAATATTACATTCTTCTCTCTTTCCCTAAAGCAGGCATACTGCACATCCTTGTTTTGTCCAGGAGAAGCCCAAGGCATTAACACAGCAGCGAGGCTGAAGTTTCACACCTGGGATTCCCTCAGTGGGCAGTGTGGCAGGGGAATTTTAGCTACGAAATCCTCTAGAAGACAATTTGGCAGTATACACTACAACAGTTCCTAATTTTATTTTGGAGCAAGTGTTCCAGATCATGACTTTAGTTCTTCATTGGTCGAGCTGCTATGGATGGCTTTGTTCAAGTGATTCTGAATGCAAATGTGCAAACCTTGGCTTTGGCATAATTTGTCCAACACAGTTGTGACTGAAAATCCTTCCTGACTGTAATAGGTAGAACGCTGAGGCTAAAGGCATTTTTGTGATGCAATGTTGTGACAGAGCTTGTCATGAACTGGGTGGTGTGTGGTGCAAACAAGTGGGGAAAGTGAAGTTCTGTAGTGATACTCAAAATATATTTTTAGTCTTGACTATCTCCTCTTTCTCTGTAGGATGAAATGAAATAATTTATCATCTCAAGCTCTCCTGTACAGACCTGGGGAATAGATAATGCCCCTGTGGAAGCTGAGATAAAGCCATGTGATCTCAGCAGCCAGCACATAATGAAAAATAATAAATATTGTGGAAGGTTTCAGCTGGCAATTCTCTAGGGCAACTTTTGGTCATTTGGGATGTTGCTTATCCAGGACCTTACTGTCCATAAATGGTGCTTCTCATGATGGAGAAAAGATTGAAGACAGAAAAATGTCAAGATTTGTTATGTGTAGTGTCTGGCTTGCTGTTTCCAGCACTTTTAAAATAAGTAGTGCTATTGTTCAAGGTAAGCATAAATCCTCAATGCCCTTAATTAATTCTGGAGTGAGATACTAAATTCAGGGTGTGTGTGTAGAAAGAATGGATTGCTGATATTTTTTGCTGATAGATATCAAGCAAGGTTGGTTTTTGTCATGCTCTGTTTTGACTGTTGTCCTGTAAACCTACTTCAAGGAAGATATTTCAGTGGCAGATTGATGATGAGCAGGCCTCAGCTAGGTTGACTCACTGAACTAGGAAAGGATTGTGCCTTTGGTTACTCGATCATGGCAGAGAAAACGAGACAGAGTTGCAGTCTCAGACCACAGCAGAACTTTTTTGTAATGTAAAAATGACTGGAGAATGGAGAAGTTGGGGAATTACTGACCTAAGAAAGAATAAGCAACCTTTTCAGAAAAGGTTATGAGGCCTGGTGAATTGAAACTGTGGGCTAGAGCAGGCTTCAATATTTGCATTGGAGTAATCTTGGAGCACTGTGATGAAAGCGTGGGATCGATGAATGACTGTGCCTCTGAGTGAGTGCTGGTGGGTTTTTTTTTTTTGAACAAAACAAGTAAAAATGAGTTTATGTGGTTCTCAGACTTGGAAGCTGCTAGAAAGCATGCAAAACAAGTTGGAAATAGTGGCTCCTCCTGATAATGTTCACTTAAACCTACTGCCTGTTGGAGGTACCGGAGTTCATCAGCTCTGAAGCTTCTCACAGCTTTGTCAGGCTTTGATAACGAGAACCAGTTCAGATATTCAAAGAACATGCTGGATATGATTTAATAAGGACAGATATCTGTCATTTGGTGAAAAAAAAAGGCTCCCAATGCAACAGAAGAAAGCCTATATCTGATGGTATATGAAAATTTATCTCGTAATCCCATTTGTGACTGCTATTGCTTTTTCCCCAGCACAGGTGGGATGCATCCCGAGGGAAAGTGCCATTGAATGTCTTTCAGCATATTGAATACTTCTAAATCAAGGCTGTGCATGTTGTTTGACCTGCACACCAGTGCTTAAATTGTACAAGTTATGGCATGGCTGGGGAGCTGAAGGCCTCATGGTGCCAGATGGTCACGGGGCTTCTCATCTTGGTAAGAATTTGGTGAACCCTTCAAGAACAAGAGCATAGTGGGCCATCTATTCTGATTTAATATGATTTTATTGCAAACAAGTGGCAACTGACATGAACAGATCAGCCTGGCCCCTTCAGCTTTGTAGTGGGAAGTCCTGGTGCTTGCAATGTCATTGCCATGTTGGTGTGGATGGTTGAGAACTTCAGACTTTTCACTTTTTAGACTCCCTGGAGAAACCTCTGTTCACTGGGATGGCTAGAAATTAAATGGTGCCAATTAAAAAAATAGGTTGAGGTTTTGGGTTTTTTTCTTTTTCAGTTCTCAACAGCCTTGATACTTGATCTCATTTGTAATGAAAGATTAGCAGAGAACATTGATCACTTCTTTTTCAAAAGACTTTTGGCTAAAAAGAGATTTTGACTTACTGGTTAAGTGGATTTTGCCAAGCAACAAAAGCCTGAACCAGACAAAACAAACTCCTGCATCCCAGTTCTAGCCTATGAGTGGATCACTTCAGCAAGGATTCTTTCATGTGGCTAAAAGCAGTGTCCCTCTGTCACAACACACACTGGCATGGAATTCCTGCACCTTAAAAAGCCTTTGAAAGCACCAAGAAAATGGTTGAAAAAAGAAAATTATATTGGTGTTTTGGGCTGTGGAACTTTCTTTTTGCTAAGTTCTTTTCGATGCTCCTGTAATTGGAGCAGGCAGGGAATAGGTGTCTGTGATCTTTTCTCTGCTCAATACCACTAATGCTGGCTACAAGGGTGGTGAAACATTTAGTCCTTGCTCTGATTTCCCTTTTCTCTTTGTTCTCCTTCGGGGACAAAATGCTAAACCCTCACCCAGTTTTCTAAAAGCAACTGATCATCTGTGCAGAGCTGGTCACTGTTAGAATCCAGATTTTATTAGGTGAAAAACATGTTAAAACTTTTTAGTATGGGAAGCAAATGACTTAATGGTGAGAACTGGGTGTCTCCTAACATGCCTTGGGTTTGTCTTTGAAAATACCCTTGAGGGAAGAGAAAAAATATCCATTAAAGAATAAAAAGAAAAAACCATAAGATGAATCAGTGTGTGGTGCTGGTGAGCACAGCTGATCTTTCTCTGTGTGTGTGTACATAACTTGGGGCAGAAAGTGGGTCTGGACTGTGGGAAATTATGATTAAATGAAGTGCCCTTCTTGTTATTTCCAATGCAAGAAGATTTCATTATTCTATTGATTTGCAGTGATTAATGTTTTCTTTCTCTCTCCTTTTTACCCCCCTTTCTTATTTTTCTTTTAGTCTGTATTGTCAGAAGAGTGGCCATTCGCAGCTGCTGCTTGATTCTAACCAGGGCTGAAAGGTGATTGAGTGCTGTGACTTTTTGGGCCCCATTGTTTCTCCTTGTGCTCCGGGGGAAAAATGATTAGCAGTATTCCAAATAACAACATCTCTGGATGCTCTTTTGGTCTCTGAATGTATAGGGATGGAGATGGAAATGCCAATGACTGTCTGACAGCCAGCCTAAGATGAATGCTCACCATTTTATGAGATAACAATCAGCTACAACCATGTAATCTGCTTCTTTAGGACAAGACCAAAGTGTTACTTTAATCTGTAAAACTGCAGACATACAGTAATAAAGAGTTATTAACAAAGAAAATATTTAAGGACTTGGCCATATTGTAGTTTGTTTATGGCAAGCAAACTCCTAGAAAGATGTTTGATTAGCTGATCAACGAGAAGCTGTTATTGAGTTTTATATTGTTCTGTCACTGGGATAATGACATTGGAGATGTAATTGGCACTTTAGTTTGCTTGGTACTACACATGTTTGAATCCATAAATAGAATTTAGCTTTGCTAAATATAGATCGGGATTATGGAGCAGTGCTAAGACTGTTTTAGTGTTTTGCTTCAGCATTTTTTGTGAACAAGAATGGTTTTGTTTCACACAAGTGTTTCTTCTCCCACTGGGGAAAAATGTGGACAGGTGAAAACATAGCTAATAGGCTGATGGGGGAACTAAAGAGGATGCTGGAAGAAACTGTGGAATTTTAATTATTTTAATAATTTTAATAATCAAAACAGTAGATTTTATATCGTTTGAGCTGCTGTTGTAATTCAGTAATTCCTGGCTCCTGACTACAGCTGACACCACCCTTGGGTCACAGGCAGCTGAGTTTTCTATCTGTGTCCACCTCTGGTTCCAAAGCCCACTCCTCTCCCCTGAAGGATGTTTTTTTCACTGGATACCTGTGGATTTGGGAGCATTAAGCACTACTTTCTTATTGCTGAGACATATTGTAAAGTGACAAAGGGAATTTCTCGTGGTTAGTGGCTATGGCGTTGGGAGATATTTAGGAGTGACAGTCTGTGGCCAGTCACAGGCATTTCTGTGGACTTGGCTCATAGGAGCTGTGTGAAGAAAAAAAAAAAAAGTAATCAGAAGAGCAGGAAGGTCTCCCTCTCCTTTTTCCTAAACCAAAAGTAAACAGCAGCCAAAACTGAAATAATTAGGAAGTAATGTGTTTATGTGCTTCCTGCTACAGCATCATCGTAACTGAAATGGTCTTCCCGTGTTGGAGTCAGACAGTGGAGGCTGCTGCTTTTCCAGGGAACTCTACACTTCTGGAAAAACTCTCCAATTGCCCCAAACCTGTGCACAGCAAATGTAGTTGGTCTTTTCCTTCTGCTGACAGTCAGTTAGGCCCTGGATGTTAATTAAGAAACCTCTGTGTGGTCACTGCTGTGTGAAGGGAGCGAGCGGATCCTGTGCGGGTCTGTTACCCCACAGGTCCCTCCAGGCACAGGAAAACCTTCCTTAGGAATGTTCCTTGTAGCTGCAGTGGAAGGACCCTGAGCAAGGAGCTGCAAGGAGATGGCCATGCAGGGGTGGAGGTGTGTGGGACCTGTAAATAGCCCAGTGGTGCAAGCCATGTACAACGTAGAAAATTCTGGCATTTGGGCTTTGTTTTACAGGAAGGAAAGCCCTGTTGTTCCAGTTAGATGAAGAAAAAATGAGTTGCTGTCTTCCTTCTGTGGGTTTTGTGTGCTTGTGGGTTTTTTTTCTCCCCATCCCCCAGTTAGATTTGTTTGCCCTGTCACTGATATTTTTCCTCTGGCAGAGAATATTTGGAGATCAGGGTTGCCTGAGCTCAGATGCTGACAGTTATGTTGCAATAAAACTCTGCTAGCGCCCTCGTAATAAATCATAGGCCCTAATTTGGAGACTTAAATTACAGGTATGTCTTCTGAATTACCCTCTGCAATTAAAGTGCAATAAAAATACCTGCCACGGATTTTAACAAGCAGCCTTGTCATAGCAATGCCAACTGCCTGCTGGCTGCTGTTGGGATGTTAAATTTTTTACAGCTATTAGATATAGTGAGCAGCATGGCTGCTGCCAGTTGTTAGGAGAAACACCAGCGTTGCCACCAGCACAGCTGTTCAGCTGGAAGTGTAATGTTGTCTCCCCTGAGGGAAGGAGGCATTTATGAGAAGGAAAGGTGTGCTGGAGACAGCAGTAGCTTTCCTCTGGCTGTCAGGGGCCGGCACGTCCTAGAACATTCACAGCAGCACCAGAGCTCTGTGCTAAATAAAAATTCAGTAAACCACAGAGAAAGTCTGCCTGGAAAATAGCCATGAAGATGATGTCCTGCCTTTAAGTCATGCTGCTGACAACTGCATGGGTGAGGGTCAAAGGAAAGATGTGGGTGAAGTAGGAAATGCCAGACTTCTGTGTTTTATTAAAGGGAAAAGATGCCAGGGTTTCCAGGCACAAAGCACGGAAGTTAAGAATCAAGAATGCATTTACAGCTAGAAAGGTTTGGCAAATCCAAAACCTGATGCTGTTAGGAAGGGGGGCTGCTTGTGAAAATGTAAAGATGCCAGCTTTCAGCCCATCCCTTTAGGACAGATTTAGCCAGCTGGTTCTGAAGTTCACTGTTTTCTGTGGAATTACTGACTCCTCCCAAGAGATGTCTGTGTTTCGTTGTCTTTAACTGGAGGGCCCAAATTAGTGGCTTTCTTCATAAAGGACCTCAAAAACTAGACAGCAACATCCTTGAAGTACAGAAAGCTGCACCATGTTCGTAATGAAGTGGTTTTGATCCTTTTGAAATCTAATTCAATCAAATTGTGGTTCCTTTCAGATTTTGTGTCTTGAGTAGACATAATTTGTTTGCTATTCAAACAAACCTTTCAAATTTCAGCATGGTGGGGAGGTCTTCACATTATCTGACTCATGCATCTAACAGAGACACTCTGAATTGTCCCATTGACTTCTCACCATTGCTCACATCAAGAATTCAGTCCCCTAAATTGTGAGGAGGTAAACAAAGAAAGTCTAATGCTGGAGCTGGTGAAACTCCTATTCAGAATTTTAAATGGATGCAGCTGAGTATTTAATGGGGAAATAGTCATATTATTAAGGAAGCAAACAAATATTTTTTTTTACCATTAGAGACAGGTAATCTTAAAAATTAGTGGCATATTGTGGGAAAAACACCAAACTACTCTTGTCAATGTCTCATTATTCCTTATAGTTCAGCTAAAAATTGTAAAAATAAAAGTTGGGTCACTATGCTGCTGATATATTTGCATGTTATGCCTCAGATCACATGTAATGTTTTATCAAAAATTGTTTAGTTATTTGCCTTGACTGAGTTTTACAAAAGATACACATCGATAACATGTCCTAATATTGAAATATTTTTGCTTTTTTTGTTAAATCTATGCACCATAGCTATTGAGGCATTAAGTTTCTATCTCCTGGCTGATTTGATTTATTACTAACTTTTATCTGAAGGATATAAATGAGGCTGGAATTGCATTAAGCCTTCATCTGAACTGCACATTTATTTGATACAGGATAACGAAGAAGCAAAGCATTTTCCCATGGCATTTCTTTATTTTGTCCTGTGGAAATGCATGATTTTTTTCCTTTTGTACACGCACATGCTCCTGCTGTTCTACAAGATTGCACAAAATATTTACAAGTGTCTTTTAATTAAAATAAAGGGCTGTCAGGGCACAGCATATGCAAAGAATATTTGATTTTCTGCATGTGTTACCTGTAGTACAGTACTACTGCAAATATTTTATTGCAATCAATGCTATATCTGGCTTAACTCTCATCCCTCACGCCCTGGAATTTGTGGCAGTTTTCTGCCAGGATAAAGTGAATTTTTAATTACGAAGAACAAACCCAGAAGGAATTGGAGGTAGTTGAAATATGGTCCAGATTTCCAATGGAATAGCTTTCCCTGCAGGTGGAGTCGGGCGAGCATTTCAACGCTGTGCAGAAGTCTGATGATCACTGTTTTTTTTCTTTAAAGGTCAGATTGCTGGGTGCCCCCTCAGTGACACTCTGTAGTCCGTGGGCAATGCAAGATGGGCAGCAGAGATGCTTGGCTGGAAAAAAAAGAATTGCAGAAGGCCAATTCTTGCTGGATCTGATGGAAGAATGTTAAACTGTTGTCGGACAAAATCTTCACTAAAATGAATATTTTGATATTTTGGCTCCTCAATGGAAGATTTTTTTTTCCCCACCAACATTACTCTGTCCCATTTCATCTATTACATTTTTTTTCCCAGGGTAGAGGGAAATGAGGGAAGGTTTTCTCAGTGAGCAGAATAATAATTTCCTAGAGCAGCAGCAAAATCAAGAAAAGTGTGAAAACTCCACTGTGTAAACTTTAGGGAACAAATGATGTGGGGATATTTTTGTTGAACAAGCATCAGTGTTGCTGTAGCAGTGCTACCTTTTTGGTTGTTACAAAATGGTCCCTTCTCACAAGTAACAATCGACAGGATGGGAAGAAATGGCCTCAAGTTGCACCAGGGGAGGTTTAGATTGGATGTTAGAAAAGACTTCTTCATGGGAAGGGCTGTCAAGAATTGGAACAGGCTGTCTAGGGAAGTAGTTTGGGTCATTATCTCTCAAATTAATTAGAAGCTGTGTAGTTGAGGCTGTCAGGTTTAGTGGTGGACTTGGCAATGAAGGGTTAATGGTTGGACTTGGATGTGAGAAGGTGTTTTCAGCCTAAATGACTTTATGCTCTTACAAGTAAAAAAAATAATAAATGAAGGAAACAATTTTCTTTTTTTGACTAGAAAATTCTGACTGGTTTGCAATAGAATTGTGGAGGAGGGTTGCACCTTGATGTCCTGCCTTTCAAGGCCAGGCTTTTTGTTGCCCAGGCAGTTTATTCTTGCCATTGTGAGATTTGCATAAATGATGTAACTTAGAAGTTAAATCCAGCTTCTTAGCAAAGTGCTTAGGGTATAAATAATGAATGAACTTCAGATGCTGTGGTTTGACTACTGACAGCTCAGTAGGACTGGAAGGGGGGAAGCAGCTTTTGAATTTGCAGGATTTGTAGCTCCCTTTGTGTATTTGTGTTGTATAGGCATGGTGGCTGCAAAATATGTCTTAAGTTATTTTTTAAGAATTTGCCCAGCATAGAGGATGCGTTCTCTTCTAGTCCATTTGAAATTGGATTTGAAATTCTGATAAATGTTGGAGCTGGATTTGGATGCTGAATTCTTGTACTCAGCTGAGTCAGATAAATTCCCTCTGGTATCTGATCCCCCACATCAATGTGCAGCTCCCTGGTGGGCACAGCTGGAGGAACTTCAGATTGGTCATTGCACTGTGCAGGACAGCATAAGACACGGAGCTCAGCGTGGGGCTGGGTGGGATGTCCCCATGGCACCATGTGTGGGTCACCAGGAGCTGTCCCAGCCCCTCAAAGGTCATTTATCCAGCTTGTGTTGCTGCTGGCCCCAGATCAGTCCCATTGCACCCACCTCTGCATGGTGCAGGTGCCTTCCTGTGAGGGAGTAGCTCTAAACATTCACTGGACCAAATGCTCAGCAATTCACTTTTTTTTTTGAGCCAAAATCAGTTCATTGAAAAGTTCTTAAGCTTCTCAAGTGTTCTCTAATCTAAGCTAGAGGTTGTTGGCTTCCCAACTTGATTTCCCAGGAGGTTTGTCCTCAAGGAAAGCTAATGCCAAACAGCAAAAGATTTTTGATCTGGAACTTTGTGGTTTGGAGGCTCCTTTCACATCTGTTTATATATCAGCAAATGGAGCTCACAATGTAAAAGAAAAACTGCTTATATACTTTGCCAGAAGTAATCTTGGCATCTGAAACTGATGTGGCTTTACTCTTAGCTTGGATGGAATTCATTCCTGCTTCTGCTAAAAAAAAAAAAAAAAGGATGTAATAAACATTTACACTGCAACAAGATGATCAAATGCAAACATCAAGACCTATATCCTCCCTGTTTGCCAATTGAAAGAGCTCTTCATCTTCTGTTGTATAGAAAGGCATTCACCCTCTTTTACTTCTTATACAGTGTGGATATATATATATATAGTATTTGAATTTTTTTTTTTTCACTTCATAAATTTGTTCTTTTTTTGGTTCACTGCTAAGCAGACAGAGTTGGGTCATGGCACTGCTGTGTGTTCCTGTCTTTTGTGTGTTTTGACTGGTTAACACAGGCAGGAAACGCCGTGTGAGTTCTGAAATGTTTACAGAGAAGGGAGAGAAAACCACATTGGTGAGGGAAGGGTGGGTATCAATCCAGCCTACTGGCCTGTGGTTCATTTTGCCTTTTTATTGGTCACATTGGCATTTTGTCACTGCTTCAACAGGATTCTCTTTGGTGCAAACCATTTTTTTCACAGCATCCCTCAACTCCCCTAAACTGTGGCAAAAGAGGAAGTATTTCTTCCTGGCTGGCTGCTGTGGCTCCTCTGCCCTCTGTGCTTTGATTGGGCTGCTTTGCAGTTATTTTACCTCAGGGATGCTAAAGCACCTCCAGTTCTCCCAGGGGTTTGTATTGCAGTCTTGTGTCAATGATTCTCTGTGCTTGACCACAGGGACGAGGCTGTGAAATCTGTCTTTGTGCCAGGCACTGAGCTAATTTTCCACAGCAAGAGGTATTCTGGGAATCACAGCAGCGAGTCATACTGGATTCTAACCCCTCATCTCTAGCACCAGTCTGGGGGAGTGTTTTGGGGAAGAGATGTGGTTTGAGTTGCATTGGTTTTCTTTTTGCAGGGTGGTGGTGATGTTTTAAAGTGCTGCTCTCCTTTGGGAAGGTTAAAAGGGGTCCCCGAGTTTGCCAAAGCAAAAAGAAGAGACAAGTGCATACTTGGTGAGACTTTGATGAGAGTTTCATAGCTGGTACCTGTCCTTGCAGGTTTCTGTCCAGCATTTAAAAGCAACTTTTGCAGTAGTTGCTTCTGCCTCCAGTTACATTTCTGCTTTTCCACAATATAATTAAGGTGGCTGATGTGCAACTCCCATTTCTCCCCATCTCTGCTTTTGTAACATAGAAGCTGATTTTTGTTTGCCACTACCTTATGTAGCTTTATACTAAACTTTTTAACAATTCTGAGATTTAGGCAAGATTTTTTTTTTCCTTAGGAGTTAGATGAAGTTTATGAAGTCTGGCTGGTACAAAGAAATGTCACTAGTAATTTCTAGTAACTTCCTCTGACTGCCTTCTGTGAGGGTCTTTCATGCTTTTCCTGGTGGTATTAATTCCACCAGCAGCTCAGAGTCGTGTCAATGGCAACTGACATAATTTGCATTTTTTATTCTGTGAGCTTCAAACGTGATTTGCTGAAGACTTTGCTCTCCTCTGTGCGGCAGCTTTACATTATCCTGCACTTGATTAGCTCTTCCTCCTGCAGCTCACCTGCTTGCAGGTGAGACTTGTTTGCTGGGAGCTGCATCCCATTTCCCAGCGCAGATTTCTGGCCAGCAAGCTCTCCCTGCGTGCTTTCTTCCCAGGAAAGTTCAGGAAAAAAGGTCTGGCTGGGGTGACAAAACAGGCTGTTTTGTGTGGGACCCAGCTACTGGAATGCCTCTGGGTGCAGCCCTTGGTGTCTGAGGCTGTCTTTCTGCATTGTGTCTGTGTGGGTTGGGAGCTTTCAAGTGCAGCCTCTAGCAGAAGAAAGGTTTCAAAGCTGTTGGATGATTAGGATGGCAATTCTGGATTATGTTCTCATGGCAGTGGATATTTCATATGCTGAACGTATTGATTACAGCTTGGGGCAATATGATTTAATCCTGAACAGATTCTAAAAAATTCAAATACATGAGTTCTTACTCTTCTTTGCCTCTCATTTTCTATATTGTTAAATGGTTTAAACAACTATGATCAGTTCTTTGATTTCAAGGCAAAGTAAATCTTTATTTTGGATTAGAAATGCATTGAAGTGAGGATTTCTTGCATCTGAACTTTTTTCCTTCACAACCATGGTAAGTTTCTAAACAACAGCACAGTAATTAGGTTTGCAATATACCTTGTTGTAGACTTATTTATGCACCTAACATTGGCATCTAATTCTGTATTTGATGTCAGAGAGAGAGGATATATAAAAAGGTGTTACACTTTTTCACTGCTCTGTTACTGGAAGATGGTGAAATAAAAATCAAACCACGCCAAGTGCAAGGATGATGTGCAATGGATAATATTCCCTTTGGCCTCAAACATTTCATACAAGGATTTTTTGGATGTTGTTGAAAGGGATGCATAGTAATTAAAATGTAATGATTTTTCCCTTCCAAATGAGCATGTACATCCTATCAAAAGGCAACTGGATGATCATAGGTAAGTTAATTTTCTGCATTCAGATGTGTTCTCTTCTCCCTGATTCATATGTTGCTATAGCAACGATTGACTGCACAAGGCCTGACTTGGCTCCCAAGGAAATGTGAAACACCCTGGGTTTTATTTCTCTGCTGTAAGTCTTGGAGATGACTTCAGTAGCAACAGCTGATCTTTATACTATGATTTTTCATTTTTAACTTGAAGGTAAAACAGTTTGTTTCCTAATCTGAATATATTCCCTTTCTTCTGTGTTTATGATTTTACAGTATTTTTATAGGTGTGACCAAATGAGATTGCTACAGAACGCAAAATAAAGATGTGATTTCTGAAAGGTGATTCTAAAAAGGGGCAATTAATAGTCTTAAATAATTTTTTTTGTAATTTTTAGGTATGTATTTACTTTGTCAATCTCAGGTATCGAATGCCAAAAATACCATGAAAGGTATTGGCAAAAATACCATGAAAGGTATTAACAAAAATAGTTTATATGAGTTTATAAAAGTGTCACTTAACAAAGTTTGATGGCAAGATTCACTGTATTGCTTACTAGTGAGATGAAACACAAAGGAAAATCGAGTTAGAATGGGTTTAAAGTGATTTACACAGAATCCAGATATATAGAAGGGTAAGGGAGGCCCTCCCATTGAGTTGTGAGGTTGAGTGGATGCTCTACCTTTCTAAATTTCTGATGGAGCTTAACAGCTAGGTCCAGTCTCGATCTCAGATTTGGACAAAAGTTTATATCTAGAGGAATTAATTGGATTTATTTAGTATTGAATATGGATGGAATAAATGTATGGATTTATTTAGTATTAATTTAGCATAGAGAGACTTGGAAAAGCCTCCTGCTATCCATGTCTTAACTGCATGGTCAGTGTCCCACCAGCATAGAATCACAGAGTGCCTTGGGTTGGAAGACCTCGAAGGTCCCCTCATTCCAGCCAGGGGAATCTCACCCCTGCCACGGGCAGGGATAATTTCCACTAGACCAGGCTGCTCAAAACCCCATCCAAGCTGGTGTTACACACTCCCAGGGATGGGGAACCCACAGCTCTGGAACACCTGTTTCAGTGCCTCGCTATTCTCTCGTGAAAGACTTTATTCCTAATCTCCAATCTCAACCTACCCTCTTTCAGTTTAAAGTAATTCCCCCCTGTCTTACTGCTACATGTTCTTGTAAAAGGTCCTTCTGCCCCCAAAAAGCAAGTAGGTCACAGTGCTGGGGCAAAGCACACAGAAATGAAAATAATAGAAATACTCTTGGTTGAGGCGGTTAAGACTTTAGTGCATCCTTGGATTAAAAGAACATGTTGTTCTAAAGTTGTACTAAAAGCATAAATGAAATTTCATATGTGTATATATGTGTTCTTTCATTAAATTAAATATGTAGTGGATTTACAAAACAAGGATTGGTCTCTCACTATCCTCTAAGGAAGGCATCCAGTGTAGCAGTGTAAGTTCTGACCTTTAAATGTGAACAAAACGTGATCCCAAGGAAAGACCTTCTGAAAGTCAAGAGTAAAATCCTTATCCCACCAAAATGCAATATTTTCATCTTGCATGCATGAAATGAGGTGATTTTTTTTTGCTCTTTGAAGGCCTACAGGAAGCCCTCACTGAACTGTGTAAATAAGATAACCTAAGGTATCACAAACTCTGGGAAATCACAAGATAATACAAATCACAAGACAATAAGATAATTTTCAGAGTTTGATATTTTGTGTTCTTTATGTGTGCATTAAATTTACTAGCTTTACAGATTTGTTTTTCCCCTCCCCCTCCAGTAAGTGAGCAGTGAATCATATGATTGAGCTTGATTCTTCCTGGACTGTCCCACAGCAATAGGATTGTCTTGTTAAAACATATTTGACCATCAAGGGATAGAGGAGCCAAGTGGAAATGTACCTCAGAGTGCTGAGTTGATGTTTACATGCCCAAGTTCACAGAAAATTGCATGATCTAGGAGGTATTTCATCATCCTTTACATCCCTCATGGAAATAGGCTGAACCTGTTGTATATTTTGAAGCAATGACTTTGTATGGCATTTTAAGTATGTGTTTAACAGGGTTTCTTTTCACCAGTTATTAACAGAAATAATTAAATTGAGTTCTAGAGGAGATTTTTTCCATTAACTTGTCATTATGGAATTATAATGGATACTTTAATTCGGCAGTGTTTTGAATGGGAATATTTAACTAAATGAAAACTGGGACAAATACGTTCACCATGCTCAGTGGCACTTACTGAGGCTTACTGTGCATGCCCAAACTGCTCAGGAAACAAAAGTAAGTGAGGAAATTTGGCTGAAATATTGGGTATGGCTTTCCTAAGTTTCTCCTGAGATAAGACATTGAGATAATATGCTGGCTTTTGAATTCTGAAACCCCTCTGGTCTGCTCAAACACGTCCCTGTCCCTGCCCCCAGTTGGAAGAAAATGTTTCACTGCTTTCCAGTTGAAATTCCCAGATTCTTTTTTTGGCCCTGAAAAGCTCTCTGGCTGATGTTTACTTCCAAAGAAGTTTCTTTTCTGCAAAGAAAATGAGTATGTTCGTACTGGAATTCCAATGAAATTAAAACTCTGAGTTTGGGTCAAGGGTCTTTTCACTTGATGTTACAGCTTTCCAATAAAGCAGGTGAAAAAGCTTATTATTGTTTTTATTTTTTCATTTTATCTGTGCCAGGAATAATTTTGAACTATATTTTAAAATTCCTAATTGGCTTTGTCTTTTTTGCTTAATGTACTTTGGAACCTTGAGCAGTAAATGTATAGCTGGACTAAAGTAAATTTTTCTCAAAAGTTTATTTGTCAATATCTTGTAATATTCTTAATGTCCCATGCTTCTCTGTGAGGCTGGGAATGATAAAAAGCTTTCTTCACCTATTCTAGAGGGTTCTGCCTCTGGGTACCTTTTACCTTTTTCATTTCCTCTGTCATCCACTACAAGAAAAGAGGATGGGACCCATATGGGCAAGGAGGCCTTGCAGGAGGCCAAAATTAACAGTTAAGAGGGTGATATCAGATTGCAGAGGTATCCAGCTGTGGGACAGAGGTGACCTCTGGCATGAATCTGCTGGTCTGTACAGCAGCTTCCCTGCTCCAGTGGCCCTTCAGCTGGTGGTAGAGAGTGGCTTTTGGAAGGAGGGAAGATTTTCTGGTCTCAGACTTTTCTCCCTGCTACTTTCTTTCCTCTGGGCACTGTGTGTGTTCTCCTGCCTCGGTGGAGGGATCAAGTATTACCCACAAGCAGATGCATAAGGATGGCAAATTAAAATCATATAGGTAATCCTAATTCTGGAACTGCATATTTTTTTCAGAGCCCAAATCTGCCAAGGCAGTATTCTGCTGAAGTAACATTTTGGTGTTTTATATACAAACCAATACATTTACTTTTATAAATATTTGTATTTGATGCACGATTTAAGGGGTTGTCACTGCACTGATGATTTATTTTCTTCAGATGGTGACTCCCAGAGCCATGCAGTAAGGGGAGAAAGGGCAGGCAGCAGAACTGGGACAGACCAAACCTCCCAGGGGGTTATAAAAGTCCCTTTTGCTTAGCAGTTTTGTGTCCAGCCATGGTTCATTAATTTTGATGGTACCTGGCCTGCTTCTTTCTCCTGTCATCTTTCCAAGAAAAAAAATTGGTTCATTCAGAGTATTGGACTATGAGTTGTGTATTGCAGCAGTTCTGTGTCACCTCCCCCTTCCCCCTCGAACAGCCTTATGTTTAGGGTATCTGTAAAGTATAAATTTCCCATCATGATTTTGTTTGTCTGAAATGATTTTGTGGTAACAGGTTATAGAAGAGTTTTGTGTTTCTTTGGTTCTTTTTCCTGCTGGCATATTTGCTCAGAAAAAAAAAAAGATGAAGTTTGCCTGCTGTTCTCAGTAGGATTTTTGAACGGGAATCATTAAAAAAAAAACTAAACTAGTGTTCAATTTCAGTTTAATTACCAGCCATAGGCTTTAGGCAGGAGAAAGGACTGTTCAAGTCTTCTTTGCTTTTGGCAATGGCAGCATTTCTGCTTTTTGTATATTTTCAATGGCTTTGTCCAGTTTAATTGTAAACCTCTTATTAGCAGTACAAGGTAAGCAAATTTTCTCAACAATATGTTTTCCAGTGGGATCTTAAAGACATTTGGGAAAGCCAATCTGCATAGAAAAAAAAATTCTTCAGTGGTTATACTTTTCAGTTCATCATAAATAACAGCCATACACAGCCCTGGACTCAGGGGAGGAATATTCATGTTCTAGGCTTGAAACAGAACCTGTCAGATGAAATGCCTGCATTCTGAGTGCCAAGAACTGCAGCTGAAGGGGGCCTGCCCAGGGTAGGCTCTGTCTCCCTCCCAGGATCCAGGCTGTGCCCAGAGGGTTTCTGGTCTGAGAGCCTCAATTCCTGCACTCCAGTTTGTGGAGTCTGGCAGCACAGCCAGGGTGACTCCTGTGGCTGCTCATTTCTGGAGTCCCTGACACCAGCAGTGGCACCGCTGGGGAGCAGAGAAAGGCCAATGGCCAAACGGTGAGATCAGGATGCATGACAACAGCCTCTTTTCTCTCTCTTTCAAATGTAAAATACACATGAAATAAAGTCTTGGGCTCTTTTGGAGAATGACTGTTTGATTTCATTCAGCTGGGACTCATCTGTCATAAACCATGAAAATGTATTATCCATGCTTCTATTTTAAGTATGTCACAGTTCAGTGCTGCCAAAAAAGGAGGGGTTTTATTTTGGTTTCTTTTTTCCCCAATTGTTTTACTGACACTTTTTTCTTCCTCCTTTTCTTCTCTATCTGCTGTGTGTCCTGTCATCATATTCCCCTTTTCCCCTCCCATTATCTGTCTTAAGTTTTGCCAGCTGGATGATGAAGGTGGATTGAGGATCTTCCCAGTTACAGATTCTAATAAAAATCAGGGTGGAACTGACCGTGACCCAGGGACTGTGATGCCATCAAGTAGGGGGAAAAAAAGATGCTTAAGTTATATATGCATCAGTTTGACATACGAGTTGCTTGAACATAAGAGGACTGGGGGAAAACTTCTGCACCCCTTGCATTTTTTTTCTTGCAATGCCTCTATAATTAGTGTAAATACAAGGGGAGAATCTCTTAGCTGGAGAGGTTTTATGTTTTGCAGTTCTAAAGGAATAAACATCCCAGGACATGAGTACTTCCCTGAACAAACCTATATATTTGCTTGTGAGGGTAATTTTAGTGATTAAAATGTAATTAGTAACCAAACAGGTAAGAGCAAAACAGAAATCTCCATGGCATGAGAGGTTTCTGACTCTTGGAAGGGTGCTAATCCCACTGGGGAGTTTGGGGGAATAAAAACCCAGCAATAGTAATTATCTAATTAATAGGCAGCAGGGTCTGCTTTCTGTAGCTGCTTTTCAACAGATATGTTGCAGTTATTGGAGGCAGAAACATATAAGAGTGAACTTGCAAGTAGGGCAAGGCAAATTAAAACTGAAAATTGGGACTTGCAACATTAATTAGAAGATCATTAACTACCACTCACGAGAATGTGCCTTCATGTCTTTCCTTCCTCCTGTCCTTCCCCTCTTGAAAAAAGTATGAATTCCAATTTATCATCACTTCATGAAGGAAAGTGGAATTATGTTGTGCTTCCATATGATCTCATAATGATCTGGGGATTGAAAACCCTGTTTCATTTCATTCTTGAGAAGTCCAATGTGTCCTTGTGGCTAAAGGGGGATGAGAAATCAAGAAAATGGGGACTGCTCAAAAGGAAATGTTTGAGGAGAGGTTTGGGATAAGGAAGAAAATACTGAGTCTGTGTCAATATAAAGATTAGACTGGGGCTGTTTTCTCAGTAAGCATGATTTAAACATGGTTAATTTAATTTGAAAAAGGCTGAAATAGAGGGGTGAGTGTGGCCTCAGAATATACAACCAGCTGTCTTGAATTCAGGAAAATGCATGCTACAAGAAGGGATGTGTAAATTGAGGCATTTGCAAGACTTGGGAAATAGAAGAGGGGAGATTTATCACCAGGAACTATGAATCCAAGTAATTCCTGATTCATCCACAGCTGGCAAGCACAGCACCTATTATTTCTGCTAATACACACTTCCATTTCATGCACAATGTGAGTATTTAGCTTTCAGGTTTTCAAGACACTTCATTAACAGCAACGAAGGTAAAATTGAGTAAAAAAAAAAATCACCTAATTTGCTGTTTTTCATTTGGTTGGCAAAAAGACAAACAAAGAACTACTCCTGCTTAGAATGGCAACAAGCTTTCTTTGTTATCTGAGTTGTTGATAATTAAGGGAATGAAAGTTCTGAGGGTGATTGTGATTCTGTGTATGTTACTGTGATTGGGGTTTGAAAATATTTTGTCTTCTAAAGAAATTTTCAAGTAAAGGGTTTTTTTGGTTTTGTGTATTTGCTTTTTTCCTTAGGTTGGGAAGAAGTTGCACATCTTATTTTGTGTTGGAGCTGCTGGGGCTTTTTGTGTCTTTCGGGTTTTTCATTTGTTTATTTGCTTGGGTTTTTTAATGTTAGAAGCCTGGTGCAATTGAAAACATTCTCCAACTATTGGTGAATCATTACCTGATGCAAAATATTCTGCCTCTGACATGACCAGCTGCCACCACCAGAAGTAGGTTTAGGGGCTATGTACCTTCCAGTTGGATGGCACTTTGTCACTCCAAAAAGGGTTTTGATCCCCTCCACCAGGGGATCTTCCTTTAGGGCTCTTCTGAGTCGTTGCTTAGATGGCAAAATGTTTTGCTGTGTGGTGAGACCTTGGTTGCTGCTGAGAGAACAAGTGATTTTTGTGTTACAGAAGGATTTGGCAATGCCAATTCACATCTTTAAGGACTGAGGACACCAGATGCATGAGTGGATTAGGATATTCCACCTTTGACACAGAGGAATCTCATTGCTGGACCTTGTAACTGTTGTCTTTGCCATCTACATGAAATACTACAAGCTGACAGCTACCAAAAGATGGCCATCAATTGTCATTTCTATTAATATGTGATTTGTGCAGACAGAAGTCATTATAATGATTCAAAGCTCTAATCAGCATGATAATGGATCCTAATTGCTAGGCTCCTTAAAAACTTGAGACAAAAAATCTATGCTAATACCATCTGAAAGCTAGCAACAATTTATTATTTCTCATTTGATCAAACTTGTTTTTTGCAGGGGGTAAAAAAGGTGTTTTAATTATGTACTTGAAAAATAGTCTTTGTTTTATAGATTCAGGTAGACAATAGGGACAGTAACTTTATTACTTTTCCCCTTTAGTAAATAAAGACCACAGACAGGTGAATGTGCTTTTATTAAAAATAGGTAATGAAGCTCTTGGAAGAATTTAATTAAATTAATTTTGTCTTTTTTTTTTTTTTTTTTTTCTTAAGATTACTAAAATATAAAGCGGAAAAAATCTGCAAATATTCCAAATTCTAAAGTGATCTGCTTTCAGTGCTGATCTCAGTTCTGGAAATGCTCTGAGGATGAGTCTCTTGCACATCTGTTTCTGCACAAGAAATAGGTCTCGTGGAGAGCTAGTCAGCAGTTGCATTTCCTGGCAGGCCAAGAGCTCCAGAGTAAGGGTGACATTTCACATTGCCCATCGCTGGCCCTACGAGTGTTCATCTGGCTCATGGGAGCACTCTGCCCCCCAAGGCCCTTTTCTAGCACACTTGCATTTTTATTGTTTGCTTTCTATGCACGCATTAGAGCAGAAAAGCTCCCCAGCAATGCCTTGTCCAGAACACCAAGGCAATCTTTCTCACGATGGGACCGTAAGTCTGAGCTAAGAACCAGTGCTTTTAGCCCTTCTTTTGTGTTAGCTAGACAGCACTCTGAAATTGCTTCTGGTTTCCTTGCAAATATCACTTAACACTTTTCCTGAATAGCATCAGGATCTTGGCTCTGCTTGTTACGATGCCTTGAGCTGCTGGCTGTCATTCAGCAAAGCCCTTATACCTTGAATTGCACATGAATTTCTAGGTAATTCACACCCTACGTCTTATTCCTTTTCCTTTTCCTTTTCCTTTTCCCTTTCCTTTTTTCCTTTCCTTTTCCTTTCCTTTTTTCCTTTCCTTTTTCCTTTCCTTTTCCTTTCCTTTTTTCCTTTCCTTTTCCTTTTTTCCTTTCCTTTCCTTTCCTTTTCCTTTCCTCTCCTTTCCTCTCCTTTCCTCTCCTTTCCTCTCCTTTCCTCTCCTTTCCTCTCCTTTCCTCTCCTTCTCCTTCTCCTTCTCCTTCTCCTTCTCCTTCTCCTTCTCCTTCTCCTTCTCCTTCTCCTTCTCCTTCTCCTTCTCCTTCTCCTTCTCCTTCTCCTTCTCCTTCTCCTTCTCCTTCTCCTTCTCCTCTCCTTCTCTCTCTTTCTTTCTCTCCCTCCCCTGCTTTTTTTTTTTCCTCCCTTTTTTTTTTTTTTTTTTTTAATTGGAATTGCTACCACGGGCCTTCTCTGAGAGCATGTGCAACCTTTGGGAAAAGAGGTCCCTGCCCACGTTTGTCAGCCGAGCTTTAGGCTTTGATCTGTACCATTTGTTCTCTTTCATGCAGCTTTTCCCAGTGTGTTCAGATCTCCCCTGGTTTTATTCTTAGCTCCCTGTCTGCTGCAGCCCAAAGAGTGTAAGCAAGTAAATACTTCCTTACCTCATAAAAATGATCTCTTGATCAGTGTTTGCATCTCTAGCCAGCAGCTGACTTCAGTTCTGCCAGGTAAGCTGATACTCACGGCTCCTTGGTTTCTGCAAGGCTTCATAAACACTATTAAGAGTTTCTCAAGTTTTTTACAGGTATTGCCAGTAACACTGATCCAAATGAGTTTGCCAGGTGTTTGATGGAAATAGCATTTTAAAAAAACAGAGGCAATTGTCTGCAGCAGGCTGTAGGCTCTCTGCTGGGCTTAATAAGCAAAGTTATGTTTGTCTGGGGGACTTTTTCAGAAAACATAATAGCTGAAGACAGCTTGGTTACGAGAAGCTTGGTGTATACATCAGTTTAAGAGCTTGTCACCTCCTTGATGCATTAATTCAAGCCCTCTGTGCGAGCCAAAGTTCCTGTTCCAGGCAGAGCATATGGTCTGTCACTTAGCACATGACATGAATTCAGATCACTGAATTCAGTGAGTGTGAGGGCGCTGGCCCTGAATGCCAATGCACAGGTTTGCCCTGCAAAAGCTGGCACCAATTTATTGCCCATTCAAATAGTTCTACTGTATGGTTGGGCCCCTTTACTGCTTAAATATGAGGAAAGATGTTCAGGGTTTAGCCCACAGTTCTCCTTTACTATCCTTTAAATGTTCCCTGTGAGAAATGACTTCCATTCATCTACCAGCTGAAATAGTATTCATAGGAGCATAAATGTATACAGTTGTATTTCTCTGTAATAGTCATGCTGACAAGTCTCATAACTTCAGAGACAATTCACTTGCCTTACTGGTACTGAACTTGATTTTATAAAGATTAATTCATCAGGGTTAACTAGACTTTAGACAGACAAACTGAAATAAAAACCCAAACCAGTCAAGTTCTAAGGCAAGAGCTGTTCATCTAAACTGCTGTGTGTAACAGCAGGGAAGCAGAATTTGGGATCAAGGTCATACATGTAGGAATGATTTACTCTTCAGTAAGTCAGAATAAGGTCCAAAGTCATGTGCTTACCACACTTGTACTCTGAAATTTGATGCAGTTGCCAAATTATAGGCATATTAGATTAAATGCCTTGTATAAAACTAGGTAGGCTACAGACCTAATGGGAAAAACTAAAATGTCTGAATATCTGTAGTCATACATGTCCCGGAGCAATTGCTATATGTGTGTTTTCCTATTTTATTTTTTTTCCAGTGGTTGTCACCATTCACTTGGGAAGCAGAAAAGGTACTTTATGACTTGGGTGAAAAATTGCACACCAGCCTGCTGAATGGTAAATCTTGATAAGAAGTTGTGAAGAACACATGGGATATGTTTTATCCAGCTGTGGGAACAGGCACGTTCCCAAACTGCTTGAAAGGGGAAGCTGTGAGCAGCCTTGGTGGAGCTTTTCCACAGCAGTGTTCCTCATTCTGAACTTTTGTGCCCCAGGGAAAGCAGTCAAGTATGAAGTAGAGAAGGATTCAGTGTGATGAGTGGTAATCATTGAAGTGGCTGGTAAAAATCCTACTGGCATCTGAATTTAGGTATCTGCACTGTTAACATTTCCACACTTCCTCTCTGGTTCTGCTCCTCACAGCATGTAAAGGAGAGGAAGCATCCTTCCAAATCTGAATGTAGAACGTGTGACAACTGAGAAGTGTGGGACCTTAACATAAGGAAAGATGAAGGTGCTTCCATGCTTTTGTATCTCTGAAAGGAGCCACAGCAAGGTTACCCAGGGGTGTTTAAAAGTGTGCTTGCAGGAAGGCATAGAATCATCCCTGAAAAAAATGCACCTGGGCTTGGATTGAGGCACGAAATGAAAGTTCCAGTTGCTCTTGCATGTGTATTTAGAGCAGGAAGGCTTGTGTGAGTCTTGGAGAACAGGGCTTTGCGTGCTGCGGGAGGTGAGCAGGGTGTGATGAGCACGTCTCCAGTTTTATGAGGAATGTATCTCATCCCGTCAGTTTCCTGATAACAAAATTAGCAGCCTTGTTAGCTGTATCATTTACAGAGAACAGTTCAACATATGTTCTGATTCGTGTTCACTTTGCTCAAGGTTTTCTCTTGTCTCCATTTCAAACAAAATACCTCAGGTTAGTAGGTGTTAGCTTTGCAGGCTGTTGCACTGAAAATCCTTGCACTTGAAATTCTCCTGGAACCTCTGGCAGACAAGCACATTTCTGACTTCAGAAGAAGAGGAGGCAAGTGCAGAAATGAGGGAGTGGACTGAGCAATCAAAGGAAAACTAAACAATCCTCTTCTAGCTCCTAAAGTAAAAAACACCCTGCCTGGCTTGGACTCTACCTGCTTTTTCAAAGTCATTGACTTTGCTGTTGACATTAGAAGAGATAGATTTAGCTTGGCACAATGCACTGCAGAAAATAGCTTTCCTGTCTAATTCTGCACTTGCATGGGACACTGAGAAGGTGACTTGTGCTGTCAACAACTCTCCTTAGCTGCAGATTAAAAAAAAAAAAAATCCTTCCAGTATTTAAACATACATGTTAATCACTGATTTCTGTCAGTGTTCATGTCATTATCAGCTGAGCTAGACACACTTATGAAGACCACACTTAATAATTTATCCCAGAAAACAAATTCTGCTCAAGGGGCAAGGAGATGTGGGAGGTGCTCACTGTGCCCTAATTTACAGTGTCAGATGACACCTCTAAGGGTGCAGAGTGTAAGCACTGGGAGTGGGATTTGAGGATTTGTGTATCTTTGCTGTTTTGGAGGATTTGCTGCATGTGAATTTCGCTCTGTATTAGCTGGAGACTGTTCTGAAGGGTTTGAATGGTGGAGAGAAGCTATCCCAAGCTTTACAGGCACCTCTCTGATGAGTGAACTTATTCACTGAACAAAAGGAGTAGGAGCTTCAGGATGGAAAGTTGAGGCAACCTCCTAGAAATAGGAGCATAAGTCTTGGGTTTAATTTAGGCCTAGTTAATTATATTCATAGTAAACACTGTCTTGTACTGCTCATGATTGTGGGTTTTTTTTTTTGAGCAGGGAGAGAAGGCAGTTTTTAAAATCTTTGACTGCTAATGTATCTAGACATTATTATAAGCTTACAAGAAATAAGAAGAAATACTCTCAGAGAAACTGGTCTGCCTTCACAGTGGTGCAGTTCCACTGATTACAATAGGCTTTGTGAAAGAGAAATCAATTTAAAATTAAAGTACTTATATTTAAAAGTGCTCTTTGATCAAGGGCCTCTGCACTGAATGATTCTTACAATGTCTAAAATATAATAAAAAAAATCCCCATTGAAAACATAATACAGGGCTGTTGCAATAATTTGCTCAAGGCTGCAGATCAGAGGAATCAAGCAACAATATTCAGTCCACTTTTTTGAAGTGTTCTGACTGCAATTGTCTAACATGCTTGACTGATACTGCTGGAGTAGGGGAAAAATAAGTGTGAGAAGAAAACCACTGTGAGAAAATCACTGAGCTGCTCCATTATTGTATCCTTATACAAAAATGCAAATATAAAGTAACCATTACTTTCAGGATGCTACATTGGATTAAAACCAGAGGAAAGAAAAACAGAAATGAAACAGTCTGTTGGCAAAGACTGAGCAAACAGTAAACTACTGCTCCTTGCATCTTTTAAAAGGAAAAAAACCCACAATTGTGCCAGTTGTGTCTTTGTGCAGAGAGCCAGGTGTAGGTACTGTTGATTCCACATCAGTACAGCTGCTGAAGAACTGCAGCTTCCATTCTGCAGGATGGGTTTGACAGTATTTCAGGACTTGCTTTTAACCTGGATGGGATAAAAATCTTTCCACGGGGTGGAAAGCCTGCTGCTTCAAGCTAGCTTGATATAATTCCCTACTGCCATCAGCTTTAGTAGTGGGACCACTTGAGAGTTTTAATGCATCAGATCCTGCATCACCACCCACGTTTATGGGCTGAGCTCTCCAGACCAGAATTATCTCCCATCCTAGGACTTGTTGGTTCAGTCAGGGAGATAAGTTTGGTGCCAGGCAGGGAATTTCCTTCCAGTGGGGACAGTCTGTGGAATGAGATAAGGGTTACTTTAGCATTTCTAGCAGAGGTAGATTGGTCTTGGGTAACTGAGAGATAAAATGGCAGATGAAATTCAAACTAGATGAGGCCCCTTGAAGGCAAAAATATCCTGAATAAAATGATGGGCTTTGAATGGGCTGCCACTGCTCAAGAACAAGATGCTGGTGTTGTCCTAAATGACAGCATTGACTTTACTATCTCGTTTCAGTCAAAAAAGAAGTGAATTGAGGTTTGGAATGACTAGAAAAGGAATGGGATGCAAACCAGAGATCATTATTAGGCCACTGTGTGACTCTGTGGTTCAGCTGCATTTTGAATACTGAATTCTGAGTCTTCCATCTCAAGCTGGACATTGTAGAATAATAGAAGTCAAAAAGAATGTCAAATGTGGTCAGAAGGCTGAAAAAAGGCTTCCATGGGATGAAAAACGAGGTGGGAAGGGATTGTAGAGGCAGGTATGATGCAATAAAAGTTCAAGGAGCTGTGAGGGAAATGAAGGGGCTAAATAACAAATGATTGTTTGGTTGTTCCTGTATAAGAAACAATAGGAGTGATTTAATGGATGGTTGGTTCTTCATACAATGTGCAATTGGATTGTGGAACTCCTTGCTACAGGGTTTTAAAGCTACAAAGAGGTAAATAAAAACCAAAACACAAAAAGCAAACAAACATGCATCCTACTGGGCAATGCAAGGGGCAATAATTGAAAAAAAGAAATCACTTTAGGGATAGGATATTTAAGTGTCACTGCTGGTGATCCACAGAAGATTGTTTTGGGGTAAGGTACTAGGTGTTTGTACTATCCTCATGCAGTCACTATTGGTCATGCTGAGCTAATTGAATATTTACTGTTTAAGCAGTACACCCTTATTAAAAAACCCTATAATTTTAAATGGATAAATGAACTCAGAAGGCTTTTTATACAGCTTCACTTATGCTTCTTTGATTTCATCATATTAACAGCTGCGCCCTGTAATCTGGAATATACTGAAAATAAGAGCAGGAGGGGAAGCAACTGATATTCCTTGACCTGTTGGCTCACTGAGGAATTCAAGCAGATACTGTAAAAACGCAGGAGTAAAAAGGTGAGCAGCAGCATTACAAAAAGATTAAACAGGGCTTTGCAGTAATTTGCTCAAGGCTGCAGATCAGAGAAATCAAGAAACAATATTCAGTACACTTTTTTGAAGTGCAATTGGAATAGGGGAAAAATAAGTGGGAGAGGAAAACCATTGAGAGAAAATCAGTGAGAAATCATTGTTTGGTGATTATTATTGTTTCATTTCACCGGTGCATGAGTTTTTATGCTTTGTTTTGCTCTGAATACACGGCTTTTGTGGCTTGTGCAAGGACATCGTCAACGAGGAAGTCTCTGGTCTTCTCTCCAGAGAGAGGCAGCAATTTCTTTCTGCTGGAGTTCCCAGACCATCCACTGATTGGGAAGAATCACTCTTGTCATAGAGGGCCCAGGTATGGAATTCCTATCAAAGGATCCCAACCTTAGCTGCGTGGGGAAGAAGGTTGGTTTGTCACTGCTGGGGGCACGGTACCCAAGCAGGAATATCTCTGAATATACTCCTTAAGAAAACAGAAGAAAAAAAAGCCAATATAAAATGGAAGCGGAGACTACAAAATGGATTTCTCTGGAAGTTAGGACTGATTTATTTAATGCAGGAATGATAAACATGCAAGTGTTTCTTTGAGTAAATGGCTAGATTATCTTTCTCTCTGTTCCCACGGTGTGTGTGCTCTCTAGAAATTACCTTCTTAATAAATTAAACTGCAGCAATATTCATAGGAGAAAAAGTGAAATTAAACTGGCTGTTGAACTGCCACAGAAAGGGAATTATTTCTCTGTAAGCTACACACGTTTAAATAGAGCTGCACAAAAAGAAAAGAGATTTTTTTCTTTCTCCAAAAAGTCATTTTCTTTGACATTATACTGTTTCTAATATTTTTTTTTTTTAATAAAACAACCCTGTTTGCAAGTGTTTTGCCACCAAGTGATATCGATGCTTTTTTTTCCTAAGTAGTAACTCAACTGAAAATGAATTTCCAGAACAGCAACGGATTCTCAATTCACTCTGGTGCAATAGGGTAACTGAATTCCTGCTAAGAAATGTGAACCCCTCAAACTGTGAGGAGTGGCTGAAGCCACTTGGTTGTTCAGCCTGGAGGAGAGGCCCCATTGCAATCACAACGTCCTCATGAGGGAAAGCAGAGGGGCACTGCTCTCTTCTCTCTGGTGACCCATGGCAGGATTTGAGGGAACGGCCTGGAGCTGTGCCAGGGGAGATTTAGGATGGAAATTAGGAAAAGGTTCTTCACCCAGAGGGTGGCTGGGCACTGGAACAGCTGCCCAGGGCAGTGCTCACAGCACTGAGCCTGACAGAGCCCAAGAAGGGTTTGGACAATCTCAGGCACACGGTGTGACTCCTGGGGATGGTTCTGTGCAGAGCCAGGAGCTGGACTTGGTTATCCTTGTGGGTCCCTTCCAGCTCAGCCTATTCTGTGACTCTACAGCATTTAAAGATTTCATTCCTTGTAGGTTTGAAACAGGGCTTGTAAGGAAAAACCTTCTTTATATAGAATCCTAAAGTTTAATTTTATCGTGGATAATTGCAAGTTAATTTTAGAAGAGAAGGTATCTGCTGAGACAAAATGAACGTGTGTGTATTTTGGAATTACATTTCAGCAGACCAACCTATATTTATTGATTCTGTTGCTAAAAAGATGAAATATCCATCCCTTTTTTCCTAGTTCAAATATTATGATTGCCACAGAATAGAAGTTCAGTTATTAGAACAACACATTAGGCCTAAATGTTTTATATTTTCTCAAAAAATTTATTAGCCAAGAGTTAGATCCTAAAGTTTTGGGAATAAATTCAAGTATTATTTCCTTCTTGGATAGCCCTAAGACTGTGCAAAGCATTTGGGATGAGGAAAATGTTAAACCAACACATTTTTACACGCTGTGGTTTGTTCTTTAGTATAACAGTCCTCTATAGACAGTTGAAGGTAGTGGTGTCAAGAGTATGGGCAAATTTTGGTCAGGAATAAATTTCAAGAAAATTAAAATATCTTAACTTGATGGAGGAGGATAATTATCATCCTTATCTGTCAATTAGCAGTGCTTGCTAGTATTATTGCTCTGAGTCCCTGAAAAAATAAGTGCACGAAGATAACTGTATCTGTGCTTATAGTTATTTGGCAAATTTTAGCTGTTGTTTTGTTTCGTTTCATTTAGAATACAATTTTCCATTAATCTGTTTAATTAGATGTGCGATGTCACCCTGAAACTCTTTGATTTTTAATGCCATGGTTTTGTCACTGCTTTTAATGCAAAGAAAGCTACATTTTTGATAGAAAATGCACAGTTGATGGTGGGAATCCTTAAAATCAGGGTTTTGGGCAAGTAGCAAAAGGTAGGCCTTAGAGACAGCAGAACATGAGATTTGTCAGCAGAAAAATTATATAAGAAGTAGAGGTGAACTACAAATAGAACAATGGGCTGTGTATTATCGCTTGTCTAGAATAACTCCCTAAGCTACAGAAAAGTATATCCAGTGAGATATTAGGAAGTTCTCAGCCTAAGAATGGAGCCCTGTGCATTGTGTTTTAAGGCTTACGAGCAGGCATTGCATTGGAAAAAAGCGAGCGTTGTTTTAACCAAAGGTACGTGTGCTTGCAGTGGTGGGATAGAACGGGTGTCAAGATGCTTTTGCTTCGTGTGACTGGTCAAAAAACTTTAAAGTAAATTCTAACATTAAGTTCTTGGTCTGCTGGCGGGGATGTGAGCTGCTGGCACCTTCCCATTGTCATAACCATGTAATGAGAGTGATGCAAAAAAATAAAACAGCTCGAGAAGCCTTCCTCAGCAGTCCCGTCCCGTTCGTGATTTGTACATAGACCCCCAACCAACAATAGTTGATAACAAAATTCTCTTCAGTGCTACAAGATTCCCTATGAATTTCAGAGGTTTCAGATGGATTTTGATAGTTTTTTTGTTATTGATCGAATGATGTGGAGGAGCATTTCACCATGGCAGAGAAGATCAACGAACAACTTTTTTTTTCCATAATTTGGGCAGGGCCTAGAGCAAATCCAGCTCAGCTTAGTTCAGGATTTGTTGGGAGCTGTGGAAATACATTCTTCCTCCCATCACTTGACATTGTTTGGGCAATGATTGGACTTGATGATCTCAAGAGTCATTTCCAACCTAAACGATTCAATGTCAACACCGTCTTAGTTTGCAATTTTCACAGTGTTATTTCTCTTCAGTTTAGCAGGGTTTCCATGGACTATTTGGGCACGCTGGGTTGTGAATGCAGCAGTCTTTTATCTTTTGGTAGTCGTGGCAAAAAGCAGTTGCACTTTTGTAGCCTTCAGTTTAACACAGATTCCATTTTGGCCAGCATGTGGTGCATTGACTGTCAAACATTCTGATCAGGGGGATGTCTTGCCGACCTCTTGGTTATGGCCTCTTATTTCCTCAGGTTCAATTATCACACTGAAAGTGTGATATCATCAAAGAAGTGGCAAATACGTATGGACGTCCATGACGTGGATGACATCATCCAGATAAGTTCTTTCTTAATAATTCTTGAGAAAGATAGTATTTATAAAATGTAATTCAGAATGAGGAAAAAACCCACCCTTTTAAAGGCCTTTGAAGTACTGTGAGCTTCTGATCAGGATAAATGAAAGGATAAATAAGGATATGGCAGGTGGTTAAGTAAAAATAAGTTCGTGGGTATAGACCACAATTCAATTAAAGGGTGATTCTTTGGTTGTAGAAGTGTATTTGATTATATTTAACAGGGAAATGCAGAAACCAGTTTTGTAGCCATGGTGTTTCTCTCTTCCAGGAACATGCAAGAAATCTTTAACATGACTGTGAAAGAGATGACAGTTCTGCTTCTTCTATGATATTGAGAATTGACTTTTAGGTACAGCAACGTGACAATGACAGATTTTCAGCATGAACTATTTACATCGGAGCTTTATCCAAGGTTTAACAGTAGCATTGAAGCTGCACTTTTTAATGGTGACAACCTGGACAAGTATAAAAAGGTACAGATGGAAAGTGTTTCTAATCTGCTGCTCCATCAAATGCCACTGCATGAAAAAGAAGCCAGGGGAAGGAGAGGAATGTTAAGTGAAGGAGGGAGGGAGTGAAGAGAGATGGAGAGGCCTCAGTCATTCAGGTTGCATCTCTCATTTCTCTTGGTTCCTGCAGCTACTTTTGTGCACTGAGGGACAGATCTAAGAAGCAGAAGGTAATTTCTTTTATCATAATAAAACCCTGGAGAAAAAGCTCTGTTTGTGAACACCAGTCGGTGCTTTTATACACAGACCATAAAATTCAAAATAAATGTTAGTGAGGAGTCAGTCTTTCCTTTTATTGTTTTCTGACAGAAGATATACATGCACCCTATTTCAAGGATCATAAAATAATGAAATGTTTTGTCTCTTTCATGGTCCTTTTTATAATAACATCAGATGGATTGGGAACGTAGTTCTGAACCTGTGGCTAAACCAGCCACGGAGATAGCAAAAAGCACCTGAGAAATAAGCATAGTATGAGCTTCTTTTCATTGAAATGGCGATTTCATTGCCACCAGTCATTTTTACCTGCAGCTTCTGATGCCAGTGTGCTGTGTTGACTCGGGATGAGGTGCAGGCCTGTAATGGCAAGATGTTAGAGCACAACCTTGTTACTCTGGACTGTTCCTAAAGATCTGGCTTCTAAAGCTGCAGGTGAATAAATGAAAATTAAAACATGGTGCTGATAAATGGGGTTCAGAAACACTGGTACAGACAAAATGAATCAAAGAGTTGGTGCAGAATTCAGCCTGGAATAAGCTGATGAAAATCACTAATTTTTACCCAAACTCTCTGCCAAGTTCTGAGGAAGAAAGGATGGTTTTTTGCTGTGTGAAAGATGTTAGAAAATAAATGGGAGAAGAACAGATTTTTAAGTTGTAAAAAATGGAATGGGAAAAATAGAATTGGAAACTATAGTGATGTTTCTCTTGGCATTGTTTCAGGGTGATTTCTTTTTTTTTAATCTTTCTTTAGCAACAGTATCACACTGTGGGCCTGTATTCAGTTTGCAGCTTGTAAGTCATGATTTCTTTTTAGCATTTTTTTAAGCTATTTCTCTGTCAAAATCACTTATAATTCTGAACCAGTGGTGCAAGAACTTGCAAAGATCTTGGTGACCTGTACAGAGACTCCTTGTTTTGATATCCAGGTAAGTAATGGAAGTTTTGAACAGGCACAAGTCTCAAACACACTCCTTGGTTGAAATAACTCCTTGATTTGATGTAAAATTGTTGACACTCAGCCTTGCACTCACAGCTCTTGTCATGCAGTTTTGTTCTGTGGGATCCTGGGCAGAGACAGCATCCATTGCTTCTAAAGACTTTGCAACAGGCTTTGTAAATCATTTATTTTATATATGGAAAGTTTACAGAGTGCTCATACCTCTTCTGCAAAATAATGGTTGATCCCTGAGGGAGAAAAGGTTAAAAAGTCTCTGTTTATTTTATCTGGTTTTGTTATGTAATGTGATTTCTGCTGTCTTTAAAAATCCAGTATAGTTAGGAAATGGCACAGCCATTTCCTGTAGCCCTGTCAGATCCTAAAATGGATTGATGCAGATTATTCTTGACAAATCCTTATTTTCCTATAATGTTGTATGGTATTTTAGATGGCTAAAACACCACTTCCTCAGTAATTTCTTTGAGTATCTTTGTAGCTTCAGACTTCTAATCTCTAACTTCCGTAAATCACATTTGATGTTTTTGTTTTTAATGTTGTATGAATGAAAGACTTGCCCAGTCTTTAGTAGTAAAGCCAATTGTTTTCCAGGTACTGAGCCCCCTGAGCTGAAAGACAGGGTTGAGGAGCAGAATGAAGCCCCCCAATCCAAAGGGCAATGGTCAGGGTCCTGCTACACCACTCAGATGTGTGGACACCTAAATTAGGTGTCCTAATTTAGGGCAAATTTGGGAGAAAACCTCCAGGAGGAGTCCCCAGAAAGCAAACCCCCACGACCCCTCGCCCCCACCTGGTTTGGGAAGAATTTCCTTGGAGAGAAGTGGGAAAAACCTGTTTATTTAACAGGCAAAGTACTGCCCAGCACAAAAAATGAACAACACCAGATGACAAAACTCTTTCACCGCTCTGAAGAGATGACAAATTCAGAAAGTCTCTCCTGGGAGTGGTCGCTCTGTTATCGGTCCCTTTGGCACTGGGAATGGCCTCAAAGTGCAAAACTCTGGGTGTTTCCCAGGTCCCAGTCCGGAGCAGGTTCGAATGGTTCCAAGAAAAGGGAAAGAAAAACAGTCCAGGGAAAATTCGGACTGCCCAGCTAAACTAACTAACAAGCAAAAAGCAAAAGCAAGCAGGAGCAGGAGCAAAGGCAAAAAGCAAAAGCAAGCACGAGCAGGAGCAGGAGCAAAGGCAAAAAGCAAAAGCAAGCAGGAGCAGGAGCAGGAGCAAAGGCAAAAAGCAAGAGCAAAGGCAAGAGCAAAAGCAAAAGCAGCCCTATGTACTGTGCCATCTGTGTCCAGCAGACAGTGGGGGAGTGAGCAGGCTGACAACAAAACACAACTTGGCTTTTCAGAGCCAGTCTGGAAGGCACAGAACATAATACCCAGCATAAACAGGACAGATGACTGGGATACAAGCATCATAACGTCACCCTGGGACAGTGGGGCTGGGTGGGATCCACCTGGGGTAGAAGAGCTCACCAAGGCACTTTGAATCATTTACCAGCAGGCCTGGCTAACCAGGGAGGCCCAGGGGGCTGCAAGGCAGCAAATGTGACCCCCACGTACAAGAAGGGCTGGGAGGAGGAGCTGTGGGACTACAGGACTGACAGTGTGAGCAAGCTGCACGGGTGGCCGGGGATATTGGAGAATGGAGTCAGATCCAGCTGGTGGCCAGTCACGAGTTGTGCTCCCCAGGGCTCAGTATTGGTGTCAGCCCAATATCTGTTTAATATGTTTTACATATTTAATATCTTCAACAACCTGGGCAAGGGGATCAAGGGCACCCTCAGTCAGTTTGCAGATGGCACTAAGTAGCTGATCTGCTGGAGGACAGGAAGGCTCTGCAGAGGGATCTGGACAGGTTGGATTGATGGGTTGAGGCCTGTTCTGTGAGGTTCAACAAGGCCAAGTGCTGGGTCCTGCACTGGAAAAAAAGAGACCTTATCCTAATCCTTATCCTGTGGGGAAGAAGTGCCAGATCTTTGAAAGATCCACAGATGTGTGCAAGGGGACAGGGTATAGTGGGTGCCTGGCAGCATCATGTCAATTGTTAGTTATATTAAAGATCTATTCCAACCTAAGTGATTTCCATGATTCAATGGCTATGTTCTTACTGTGCCTAGCTGGAGAGGTTTTACAGAGGAAGAACTTTTCTTCCCTATTTTATGAAAGGTTGGATATATTTACCTCCTGCTCAGCAGCACTTCCAGTCCTCTCGTGGCAGCCAACTGCTTTTTATTCGCAGCGCGCTGCTGGTGTCATTGCTTCTCAATTTCTGTCTGCTGCTAACGTTAGGGATTCTCCCAAGATGTGTCATCTCTATCACTGCAAGTCAATATTCATTTATTTCCTTCAAGGTCCACAGCTCTGCCCCATGCAACACCGGGGAGAGCCTCATGGAAGCAGCTGAACGGGAGCAGGGGCTCGCATTTGGGGAATGTGGAGAATGTCCTAAAGACAACGAGTGGTAATTTACCCAGCTGATTATCCACTGCTTTAAAACCCAGTCAGCTGTTTACAATGAGCTCTTTTCAGTCATGCACTATGAATCTAATCAAATCATACCAGAAAAACAGCATGGCAGCATGAGGGCTTTTCCCTCCATGTGTGTCCCTTTATAGCTCACTCAGGATAAGGAGAGTAGCTGAAATAAGAGCAGGGAAATGATAAATCTTACTTTTTTTTCTTAATTTTTATTTTTTTTTTTAATCCACAGAGGTGAATCATGCAGAATCAAATGCTGGAAGTGTTTTCCTCCTATATTTTTATTCAGTTTACTTAGTGGGATTTATATTATATTACTCTTGGTCTTTTCCAGCTATGTTCTTTCTACAGCTGTTAGTTTTGAGTTTGGTCCTTCCCTGAAACCTCCTCACAGAAGGATTTTCACTTCAGATAACTTGGAAAGGAAGTGTTTTTATGGAAAAGGAAATGCATTTCACCAAGGTTTACATACTTTTTCCCACTCCAGAACAACTTAAGACCCTATGGGACAGTGATAAGTAAGAATAAATAGGAAGAAGTGTTTCAGGAGCTAACAAACAGTAGACCACAAGGGCCCAGCTGAGCAATTAATTCACTCTGTTGGCAGCTTCAATTAGAAATCATTGTTAGAAATTTTCTGAGTCCTTGAAAGATACAGTTAATGGGCTACTGGCTGAAATTCCTTTTCTTTTTGGCTGTGGAAAACCCCAGGCTCTCAGTAGACTCTCTCACCTTGGTGAATTTGATAGGACTGTGGATAAAAGCCATCAGCTGGCTTTCAGCACCAAGACAGACTTGCCCATCATTCATGGAGATATAGAGCAGCTGCTTCCCAGGGACTACAGCCAAAAGGTCTGTGTCTGCTGAATAAATAGTACTGAGCAGTCTAAATTTGAAGATATGACTTTTATGTGGGTGCTGACAGAAGGGGTAGATGTCTCTTGAATTTTCCATATCTTTTAATAGCCCATTGTATATTCAAAGTGCTTGTGTAGTTGATTTTAAACCATACTACCCAAGATGCACATGTTAAGAAAGAGAAACTGTAGGTTTCTGATTTCCATCAATGGGAAATATTTCCATCTTTTTGTTATTGTGCATCTTGATTTATTTTAAGGTGGTAGTTCATGTTTGTGTAGCGTTGCATTTAAATTGATAGTGTGGTGTTAAAGGCAGGGCTTTTCACAACAATCAGGAGGTGCAGAGTTCTGTTATCACCAGGGATTCATGGCACATTGGAAAGGTAGAGGAAGTTAACAGTTTATAGCAGAAATTCCAACATTCAACATAGAGACGTGATTCATAAACCCCTCTCATTTCCTCAGTGTCCTCATTGCCATTTTCCAAGTTCTCATCTGTTGGTACTTCAGAGGCACTGAGCTTGACTGAAACTCACTGTGCTTCCTGGAAGGACCTTATGTGTGTAAAGCCATGATGTTATCCTGTTATGGGATTATTTTACTTTTAAAAGAGTATTTGAGCCCTAGGATGGGATTGAATACCGGTCCCTTAAGGAATTAGTAAAGGATTATTTTGACATCAGTGCTGGAATATGAGTTGGGTTTGGCCATCTGAATGAATTTTACACTTTCTGTTCTAGGCAGTGAAAATCCTGTTTGGCCTTGTGCTATTGATTTATTTTTCTGAGGTCTGCATCCACCTGTAAGCAATTCTTACAAATGAAGATGAGATTTAAATACTTCTGTTGGCTTCTGCTTAAGCATTTGGCTGTTGACCTGCAGGGCTGCAAGACTCCACTCTGCACAATAGAAGGAAATCTGAGAGGGGGTCTGAAGGCTGTTGGCAACAGGTGAAGCTCTGAATTTTAAATGGGTGTTTTCATCACCAGCTTTAGAGAAACCTCTCTTCTTCCAGCTTCTGCTTGCAGAGGTTAAGCCTGCACCCCGACATCCTGATCCAAGCAGGAAGATGGTTGTGATTCTGTAAGTGTCTGCTGAGAATAATTAGGTCATTACCCATGACTGGCAGTGCTAAAAAACCAGCTGGAATTTGTATGGATCATGAATTTTGTTGATTGTTGAATGGCTGGTGAGATATTTCATCCAAGGTGTTTGTCTTGGAGCTGTGGCATTGCATGTGTGGTGGGCTTATGAGCCAGATAATGCTCTTTTGTAATGTGTATTAATTTTAGGACTTTTGATTACTTTCATAGTGCCAGCCAATAATGTTTGTGATACAAACTGCTGTTTTCAGTAAAGGGTTAAAAGAATTGGTGCTCTGTACAAACTGATGCCTACTAACAGCAATAACCTGAACAGAGGCACTTGCAGAATTTTGGGACATTTCTTGAGCCTGACTTGTTGGGCATTTTACTAAATACAAATATCTAGGAGAAGGCTACATAGTCTTTAATTTTGGTTTTACCTGGTTGCAAAGGAGGTTGTTACAGAATAATTAATGCAGAAAAATTTCTGCAGCATTAACTGCAATTGCAGAGGCAGGTTCTGCAAAAGTAGCACCTGGTCAGGTATGAAAACATCCTTTACCAACAACTCCTAGTCCTTTTCATTGTTAGAAACATGAAAGTGAGTGTTTGAGATATCTTAATATGAGAGCGTAAGAAATAGATATGTAATGGAATGAAATATTCTTCTAGAAATACTTCATTTGGAAGTCTGGTTAAAGGGCAGTGTAATTTCTGATTTTTTAAAAAAAGTGGTTACAGCTCAGCTTAGTACAAAGAATCATGATACAAGGGGGAGAAGATAAAGACATGGATGAACAAAGAGTGGAAGTTTACTAAGTGAAGAGTTTTATAAATGACATTCCATTTTCAAAAATAAAAGAGAATTTTTCCTGTTTAACGTTGGTCAAAACAGATTGGACTTCTAAAACTCCTTAGTCACTAATCACAACTAAAATGGCAAAAGGGTATCAGTTTTTCAAATGTTCAAATTTTGCTTTGTTAGTAAGAGTATGGTTATATTTGCTATCTGATTTAGTTTCATTTTCTATTGGCACCCAAGGTGAAAATGGGACCTGATTTTTGATGGTACCACTAAGGAGACACGGGTGGGGCAGCAGTCACCAGCTGGTGATCCTCAGGGATCTGACAGGTTTCCAGCTTGGGAATGGGAGAGTGTTTGCTCAGACTTTATTAGTGTCTCGTGGCCTCAGCTGCTGCAGCTCAGAGCGAGGAGCAGCCCGAGACAGCTGCTGTTGTCAGAAGCACTGTCTGCATAGCCTCCTTACAGCCTGGGTGATCAAGGAACATATGTCTGATAAGCATGGCTGTAAACAAACCTGCCATCAGCATTCCTGCCTCCCGAGCCCACCCTGGAAGAGCTTCTGGTGTCAGGTTGGGTAGAGCAAGTTGACATCAGTGCAGAATGGCAGAATGTGCTCGTGCCCACATCCAGCACACTCCTGGTTAACACGCACACACCTGCAACCCAAAAAGCCCAGGTTTAAGGACCTGCACCATCCACAAAGCCAGTAAGGATTTCAGACATCCATAAATGTGTTTCCACGTGGGTTTTTTGCTGCTGAAGGCAACTGTCCATAGAGCTGAGCTCCTTCCCCCCGAAGGGAGGAAGTTTAATTCTCTGTGTCTACTCTGATATGTGCAAGTTATATTTTAAATTTTGCTTTCTGTAAACAAAAAGTTGCCTCTTGGTATTAGAATATTATTTTCTGAATATATTTTTAAAAGTAAAATGCAGTATTTGTTACACAGTGTGCACAAGAAACAGTCAGTACAGTGTAAGGGCATATTTCAAACCCTACTGAAATAAATTATAAAGCTCCCATTGATTTCACTGGGCCTTGGCAGGTTTTAATGGAAGAGGACATCAGGCAGAACACCTGCTTGGAAATTAACCATTGTGCATAAACAGGTGCTCTTCCTTGCTTCTAGCTGGTATTTAAGTGCTGGAGAATGCATATTTTTGTTGCCAAAAGCTTTATTCTTTAAGAGACTGGTTCATTTTCAAGTTTGGACCTTGCACTTGTCAAGTACAGATAACAATGATTATTGCTGTTGAGATATATTATTATACTGTTCCTACACAGAACCACATAATAGTCCCCCTTCTAAATTGGTATTTTATTGGCAGTGACAATGATGGGTTGATAAGAGTGTAGAAATGTTGAGCAGAGAATTGCTACACTGGCTTAAAGGTCTGGATCTAAGGAATATTGGTGGGGGAGACGAAGAGTACTCTGATTTTGGAATATTAACTTTCAGACCAAAGGAAGCAAAAGGTTGTTGCAGCTCACCTGCTGCCATTTCTGATAGCAGATCTCTTGTGATTTATGCTTCCTACAGTACTTAAATGAATATAGACCTTGGACCAGAGCTATCTTCTGTTCTCCCATTCCTAATTTAAACTGTTTGCTTCTGGCCCTGCCTTGATAAGGGTGATCTGGAGTTTGCATCATACAGCCTTGGGCTTTCTTGAGCACGGGAGACAGTACAGCATTCTCCATCAGACTCTACCAGGGCTTTTTTTGGCTGGCTTTGTGCAGATGACCACCTGGAAGAGCTGTGCAGCTCAGCACATAGTGCTGATGTGCTTCTTTGCCCACTGGCATGAAAAAGGCCAGTAAAATTCTGAGGGTTTTTTTTTTTTTTTTCCCTCCTTTTATGACTTGCATCCTCTGGGGCCCTGCTCTACTGGCAGCACCATGCTTCACTTTGCAGCCTCCAGGGCTAAACCCATGGTTTAGCACAATTTTTGATTTTATTAAGCCGTTGCCAAGTGTAAGTAGACATCAGGTGGCACTTTCTCTGTACTCTATCCAGTTGTACAAAATGCAGTACTTAGGAGCCCTGTAATGGACAGCTGCCAGCAAGCAGACATTGATACCTGTCTGATGAGCTCTCTCCTGAAAATGGTGCTCTTTTCACATTGCCTCTTGTTCCCCTCTGCTCCCTTACAATGCCAGCAGAAAGCTGTGCTCACAGAGACACATGCACTTCAGGTTTAAAGGGGATTATTTTAAGATTAAATGCAGTGACTCCTTCTGCTACTTTTAAAATAGATCTTGGGGTGGGGGGGAATCCTGTTGTTTAAAATGCCCCTGCTCCTCCCATGCTCACTGCTGAGGACCTGTGACCTACTGGTTTGCCTTGGCAGGATTTCCCCTTCCCTGCTGCTTCTCCCCCTGCAGCTGCTCATTTTGGAGCCCGCATGGCTGTACTCGTTGTGAAAAAACACAGCTGCTCTGCATCCATTGTAAGCCCCAGCTATTGATTTGGATCCTCCAATTTTTATGTGTTGAAAGACAAAATGGTTGTTTAGAGAGGCATTTGTGTGGAACCTGCAGACAGCCAGGGCCTTGAGGCAGAACAGCCTCAACTTCTCTGCATGGCTGATGTGCCAGGGTGCTCAAAGTAGCTCCCAGCCTCTTGTCCTTGTTTCATTATAACAAACACAAACTAATAAGCCAGAACACGATAACTACTTTTAGAAAGAATACACAGTTCTGCTGGGGCAGGCAGGTTTAAATCAAAAGATCTGAAAACAAATCTTCCCCCATCTCCAGTGGGTTCTTGAAAAACAGAACCTTTCTCCTGACTTTGCAGGGAGAGATCAGTCACCAGCTACTGTCATGGACAAACCAGATTGTGACTGAAGGAAACAAATTTGTTACCAATCAAATCAGAGTACGGCAATGAGAAATAAACCCAAATCTTAAAAACACCTTCCCCCCACCCTTCCCTTATTATCAGGCTTAATTTCACTCCTGAATTTTCTCTCTTCCTCTCCAGGGGTGCAAAGGAATGGGGGAAAAAGAGCTGTGGTCAGTTAATTGGTGTTTTTTGCTGCTCCCTCCTTCACAGGGACAGGACTGCTCCACAGGGGGTTCCTTTCATGGGAGAAGGTCCTCTGCAAACTTCTCCAAAGTGAGTCCTTCCCACGGGCTACAGTTCCTCGTGAACTGCTCCAGCGTGAGTCCCTTCCCACGGGATGCAGTCCTGCTGGAACAGACTGCTGCAGGGTGGGTTCCCTGTGTGGTTACAAGCCCTGCCACCGTGCACTTCACCACGGGCTGCAGGAGAATCTCAGCTCTGCACCTGGAGCACCTCCTACCCTGCCTCCTTTAACCTCGGTGCCTTCAGAGCTGTTCCTCCCACATATTCTCACTCCTCTCATCTCTGGCTACAATTGCTTTTGCACAGTAATGCTTTCCCCTTCTTAAATACGTTCTCACAGAGGTGCTGTCCCCATCCTCTGTCACAGAGGCACTGTCACCATCCACGACGGGCTCAGCCTCGGCCAGAGGCGTGTCTGTCTTGGAGCTGGCTGACATTGGCTCTGTCAGACACAGGGAAACCTTCTTGCAGGAGCCACCCTTGCAGTGCCTCCCCCCTCCCCTAATTCCCAAAACTTTCCCACGCAAATCTGGCCAAGAGGGCTTGGGATCACTTTCAAGGATTCTTCTTTCTCGGGGAACTGTTTCGGACGTGCGGTGCTTGCTCAGGACAGTTTGAATGATGTTTTACAGGACCACTCCCAGGCTTTATTTTGTGTGCTTTACTTACTTGGCTTGTGCCACCGTGGCCCTGCATCCCTGAAGGTCCCGTGATGATTTGCCCACTGTTTTTAGTGGAGGGGAGCAAGACATGAATGCCTGACATGAGGAATGCTACTGCTCTATCTCAACAGCTGCAACGCTATACAAACCACACTTTCTCTAATCTATCTGATTGTAGGGGTGCAGCATTTTCAATTTATTTGAAAATTTCATCAGCACACAATAAATATGGATGCTACAAGAGATGGAATGATACTGCTGTTATCATACTAGCAATGGTATTTTGAAATTAATCTTGCCAAATCAATTTTACGGTGACTTTTATTACAGTAGCTTAAATAATGAGCCTGGTAATAAACTGCAAGATACATTTGATTTGTTTTAAATCTACAAGCAGAAAGAAAGAAGTGCCAATTTATATAAAATTAAGTTTTTGAGGTGTGACAGTTTTTAATGAAGGGAGCTAGTTGTCACAAATTATTTGCTCTGTTTAGAGGTAGAATTAGAGTTATTTCTGTAAAAGTGGAGTAGGTTTCAGCATGTGTATTGCCTGCCATAGAAATGCAAATAGAACACTGTCCTTACTCAGAGGATGGGATGAAGGATGGCTCAGAAGCCTTGGATTGAGTTAGAAAGTGAAGAAAGGAACGGACATCTCCATTGGTATCTCCATTTCTGTATGCTGATTGTAACTGTTCTGTATTTCGGGAGAGTTGCTGACTTGTCACGGGATGTGTGTTGTGCATTAGCAGCCTCATGCACTCCCAACTGGTGTTGCATCCACACTGGAAAACTCTTGTGCCCAGTGTCTGGGAGTTTATGGTGTGCAGGTTTAGCAGCTGAGCTAATGTGTGCAATATGAGACTGAGGGGGTGTGTTTGTACAAAGCGTGGTTTCTATGCGCTGCTGAATTCACAGCTGGCTTTTATGCCGTGGAAATTGTGGTGAAAGCACTTTTTTGGGGAATTAATGGCACGAAAAAGGAAGCTTGTCTCATGGTTAGAAGTTTGGCACTTCAGTGTCAATACTAAAGGGCCAGCTTTTTGGATTTGGGATGGAACATGTGTTCTGTAACTCGCTGTGCTCTCAAGTTCCACATTAGACCTGTCATGAATTCTGTGCCAGCACGCTCACTTGGCAGTCTCTGTTTTGAGCTGCAGCCCAATATCAGTGAAATGCAGTCAGAGTCCTCTTGGGGAGGCTGTAAATCACTGCTTGTGCACACTGAACTGCTGGTAACTGCAGAAAGGAACTCCAGAAAGATGAAAGGAGTCATCATTTAAAAGATGGTACCTCCTCTGTAGCTAAAGTACTATAGTCAATTCTTCCCTTTTCTACTCTTTTCCTGGGACAAAGGAGACTCATTAATAGCTCCCTGAATCTCCTGCTTTCCTAATGTAAGATATTAATTAGAAAAATCTGGTACTTTGCAGAAGAGAAATTCTGCCATTTATAAAAATTTATCTTAGCAATATGAGATAACATCATGCATGAATAAAATATGTATCCAGCTCTTAACGGGAGAACAATTATTGCTTAGAAATTTCCAGTATGGTCTCTTTAGGTGTGCATTTGCACTGAATGCAGCTTGCATGGGATTTGTTTTATTTTTGTGTAGCCCATGGTTTCACTGTAACCCTGTAGCTGAGGTGTCACAGTGACTGTCATTTGCTGTTTGACCTGCAGGAAGAGACTGCTTGAACAGCTTCTAAATGTGAATGCCTGGGTTTCTGTAACTTGCAGACAAAGTAGCTTCTAATCATGTCACAGAGTAGCTCCTTTGCAATAGGGAGGAAACCTGTTGAAACCAGGGCTCGGCTATCAGTCACTTGCAGATTTTCAGAACGCCTGGGAAACAACGTGGAGTAGGGGTGCTTCAAAAGTAATTAGCATGTATTCAGTTAATGACTTGTCACTCTATTTTGGAAAAAGAAATAGAACCCCTGTTTCGCATACTTTCACTTCTCAGCTCTAGTCAATCAGAAATTATAAGCAAGCACATTTGAACTCATAATGAACAAGATATGTAGTTGCTTGTTTTTAATTAGGAAAGGCATGTTGAGTGCACAACTATGATTATAGCTTTTTTTTTTTTTTTTTTTTTTTTTTTTAATAGACCAGCAATTACCAGGAAAAAAGGTTATTGACACACAGGAGCCTCATTTATAGATGTAAATTTCCAGTGATGCAAATACAAATATAAAACTCTGCATCATCAGGATCCAGCTTTATCCATAGGCAGATATGAACTTCTGAAGATGTTCTGATGGCTGGACCTGTGCTGGAAATTCCTGTGAGAGAGAGTGAGGTGTTGGGAGGATGTGAGAAACACAGGCTGAATAAGGCATACTGAAATTACTGAAAGATAAGCCACCCAGGATGCACACACCACTCGTGCAGCAGCGTTTTGGTTTTTTTCCTGAACGACAGTAATGATGTCAGAAAGTTGCAGATCCTGTAAAAGAATATACACATGTGTGGCTGAGATTCCAGCTACTAACCAATGGCTTGGAATAGTGTGCTAGATACAGGAATTTCCATGGCTCTTCTCTGTGACCCCCTTGCCCACTTCCATGCCCCTTTCACTAAATTGCTGAAGACACTCTCTTTTAACTGTGGTGTCTGTGAGAGACAGGCTCTTTCCACTGTGGGGGGAAAAAAAAAAAATAGTTCCCTGCCTCTGGAAAGCTGATAGTCTGCAGCTTAACTCTACGTTGTCTTAATGGGTTTCAGACTGTGAGATAGCAGGCACTCTGCTGTATGACAACTCTGCTTTGGAAACTGGCTGCACAGACCTCGTGGAAATGGATGTAAAGTTTAGTGATTGTTAAACTGACGCTGAGAGACAGCACCCCTGAAGTGAAGTCCTCCAGGTGAACTGCAACTGCACAACAGTCGCAGGATAAGGAAATTTGTCATCCAGCCAATAGGATCTGACATTGCTTTGACTGGCAGAAGAGAAGATAAAAACACTTTATGGATTCCTGCAGTCAGAAGCAGAATTTCCCAGTTTAGAATGAATGTAAAGTCCTTCGTGTGTGTGTGTATGTTATATCTTTTATCTTTGTAAACACCTGATTCCACTGATGTGCAAAGAACCCTGTTAAGAAGGTCATGTTAAATACCCATACTCCGTGTAGTAAAGAGTGACAAACCCTTTGGTAAAGCTTATAATATTTTTTTGTTCCTTGAGACAAGATGACAGTGTCTTCCCTTCATTCTCCTGCTGTTTGAGAACTTCAGCCATGATATCACAGGTGCTCCCTGCCCCTGTTGCAGTGCTGTCCTTCACTTTGTGATGCATTATGTAAAGGTGTGATAGGCTGCATATTTCAGGGGTCTAAAGGCAAAAGTAGGGGTATTTTTTTACTATCCAAGTTTATACTAAGCTTAGCTGAGTACCAAGCCAGGCTTAGCACCCTGAGCTGCACTGCTGCTGAGATTAGTTTAGATTAAAGCATGGTGTTAATTATGCCAAGGTTGTGGGGCCACTCACTTGAGTTGGACCTGATGATCCTTGTGGGTCCCTTTCAACTCAGAATATTCTGTGATTGCTTAAAACATTTGGCTTGACAGGCAGATGGGATCTGCTCCTTTTGGAGCTGAGCAGGAACTTCACCAGCCTCAAAATTAACAACTCATAACCTGGCATGTTCCAGGTGTCATAGCATGCCCTAAAATGGGAAACCTGTGTAAGATATGCATTTCAGTAGCTTACTGGTGAACTCGGACATGACGACCCTTTCTTAAAACCCCTTTCCTTTGGACACTAGCTGGTCTGAAATCTGTAAAACTGAAGTTAGATTTCAGTGCCTCTGTTCTGTATGGAAGTGTAATCCATGATGTTACTGGGAAGATGAAAAAGGAGGATGTCTGGGTTTTTTTGAGAATTTTACAGTCCTAATAGTGTTCAAAGATGACTTGCATGACACTGGGAGTTCTGTCTCTGAGATACCACCATGATAAATAAGTAACTAAGAAGTGTTTGGGAGCAGAGTCCTTTGTAATGCAGACCCTTTAGAAAGAAATAGATCAGACTCCTGGCTGATGTTCTCTGATATCATTCCATGGCTTGAATATAAATATATGCATATATATATTTAATACCTACTGTGATTTTGCTCTGTATTTCTAGGAGGTTCTTCACTGAACTGCATTGAGATGATCTGGGAGCATTTCTGTAGAGCAGGTTGTTGGCTTAAAGGATCTTTGTGCCCTTCATGCTGCCCTTCAGGTTAGAGAACAGCCCTTTTTCTTTTACATTTTGATGTATTTCAGGTTTTTTTTTTTTTCTGTTTGGGAAGAGGTCTAAGGAATTGGGTGCTTTATCTCAAATTGAAACTATCCTAGATGAAATTTCAACACTTACTTTTATATGCTCTACATACTTTAATATGTTTCTGACTATGAAATAAAATGCATCATCTCAACAAAATAGCTTCTTTTTTACTGCTCTGCAAAGCATCTCCTGTAATATGTTTAACTTCCCAGTAGCAATTCAGCTCAGTTAATATACTACAAGTATAGAACTTGTATTAAATCTCTGAAATGACTGCTCCCCCAGAAAAATCACAGAATAAGCTGAGTTGGAAGGGACCCACAAGGATAATCAAGTCCAGCTCCTGGCTCTGCACAGAACCATCCCCAGGAGTCACACCGTGTGCCTGAGATTGTCCAGATGCTTCCTGGGCTCTGCCAGGCTTGGAGCTGTGAGCACTGCCCTGGGGAGCTGTTCCAGTGCCCAACCACCCTCTGGGTGAAGAACCTTTTCCTAATTTCCATCCTAAACTTCCCCTGATTCAGCTTCAGGCCGTTCTCTCAGGTCCTGTCACGGGTCACCAGAGAGAAGAGATCAGTGCCTGTCCCTCCTGTGCCCCTCACAGGAAGCTGTGACTGCACTGAGGTCTCTCCTCAGTCTCCTCCAGGCTGAGCAGACCAAGCTCCCTCAGCTGCTCCTCTCACGGCTTCCCCTCAAGGCCCTTCACCCTCCTCATCACCTTCCTTTGGACACTCCCTACAGCTCTGTATCTTTTTTGTATCGTGGCACCCAGAACTGCCCCCAGCACTCGAGGTGAGGCTGCCCCAGTGCAGGGCAGAGGGGACAATCCCCTCCCTTGCCCAGCTGATGCTGTGCCTGATGCCCCCAGGCCAGGGCTGGCCCTCCTGGCTGCCAGGGCACTGCTGGCCCTTGTTCAGCTTGCCATGGACCAGGATCCCCAGGTCCCTTTCCACGGCCCTGCTCCCCAGCATTTCATTCCCAGGCTGCACCTCCGGGGCTGCCCCGTCCCAGGTGCAGACTCTGGCACTTCCCCTTGTTGAATTTCTGTGCCTGGTGATTGCCCAGTCCTCTCCTTTGTCCAGCTCTCTCTGCAGGGCTCTTAAGGGAGTCACCAGCTCCTCCTAATTTTGTGTCTTGTGTGAACTTGCTCAGTATCCCTTCCAGTCCTGCATCAAAATCATTTATGGAGATGTTGAAGAGCAGAGGGACAAGAATGGAGCCCTCTGGAATTTCACCAGTGACAGTCAAATGTCTGATGTCCCCACGTTCACCATAACCCTTTGTCCTGGCCTAGGAGCCAGTTGTTCATCCATCACAGGATGTGTTTATCCATCTCATGGAAGACATTCTGCTAAAATCTTTTAAACACAATCTAATAAAAGAATGTAATGAAAGGCTTTAGGAAGTTCCAAGCAAATGCTACAGAACTGCCAGGTATTTTCTAGAATTTGCTTCAGTGAACTTCTTAGGTGAGCAAGGTGTGAGGACAGCTGCTGTCAGGCTGTAGCTGCAAGAGGCACAGCTTGAGGAGAGCACAGCCTGGTGGTACAGCAGCTGAACTGAACTTCTCCCAAACCTCTTCCACAGCAGAGTTGTCCCATCCAGGGCTGCCATCACCATCCCTCACGTGCCTGCTGGAACATCCCTCTGCCTCTGGCTCTCCTGCACCACCAGGTAGGCAGGAGAAGTTAAGTCAGGCTTGCTGTCACTGTGTTGTTCCCCAGGCAGTGTTTTAGGGTTCTTCATAGACAGACTGCAGTGCCATACTTTTGGGGACTGCTGCTTCCATGGAAACGACACACTTTTTGTGCTCTTGCTCTGAGGAAGCTGCTTTGTGAAACATGATTAAAAGAATACACTTACTTAAAAGCGTAGATTTACAGCACTAAAGCTGTAAAAGAAAAGAGAAAATTATAGAATTCATTAAGATTACATTTAATAAGGATTCCTCTCGGCTTGTAAGGCTGTTGTGTCCTGAGGAAATGAGAGCTACATCCTTTCAGCTTCTTTTCTGCCTAAAAAGCTGTATGTAGAACTGGATCATCTGCCAGTCTTTAGTCCCAGATAAAAAGGCTTCACTCCTTTCTCCTTTCTCTGCCTCCCCTTCCTGGGCCTAGCACTGGAGCATGGTTTTGCTGGGGTTTAAGTTGTTTTCCCTCTCAAGGTCCTTTGAAACATCTATGCCTTAACTTGTATCTTCCCAGCTCCAGCTTGGTAACTGCTTGGGAGTTTTCCCCTTATTTTTTAAGGTCTTTTCGGATATGGCAGCAAGATTTTTTAAAGATTGCCTTGAAGTATTTGTTAATTGCACACATTTCTTAGGCACTGCTGAAACTTGTTTATTTTCTGCAACATGTCTCTTTAGATTACATCTGCGATTTTCAGTTAATGAGGAGGAAAAAACCCAACCTTCTTCATTTTAGGGAGCTCTCAGGAGACTTGTCAGATGGGGTGGTGTCTTGTACTGGATTTGTTTCATGAAGGAGAAACTCCCCACACTGACAAGGTTGGCTCCCTACATCAAGCTGAAGACATAGAACAAAAAAGAGGAGATGGGTAATAATTAGCAGACCAAAAACTGTGCGTGTCTAATATTTTCATGGTCATGAATGCAAAATAAAGTGGGAATTAACACAGTCCTAAGACTGCTGGGGCATGGAGGAACAGCAGCAACACAGAATTCCAGGTTTCCTGATTTTCCCAGTGTGCTGAGCCCTTTCAGTGCAAAGCCAGGCTACTCAACCAAGACCCCCCAAACGCCCAGTTTGCTGGCAAAGCATGCAAAGGATGGACTTTATCCATACCGTGGTGAAAGGACCAAGAGCAATGGGCAAAATCATGAGTAGGATCATTTCAAGTATGGAAAGTCTGCTTGGCAGTAGCATCAGTGACAGTCAGCAGCTGGCTGACACTTGTGCAAACTTGCACTGCTTCCTCTTTGAATATGGAAGAATTTCTCTACATTTTTAGTAGCACTACTTAGCAGATCAGCATGAATGAAGAAAGAGTATTTTTATCATCATCTTGGCTTCACTGAAATTTTGGGTGAATAGAAAGTGTATGATATTTTGTTCAGTTCACTTTCCTGTGATTCATTTATTTAGCTGCTATATATGTTTTGTTTTTTTTTTTTTCCCTAGATGCCTGTTGTGAAATTCTGGATATGTGACACCTGCAAGACTTGCTGTTGCAGTAATTAGCATGAAATGATGCAGAGCATTTTTAGGATAACTGATTTATCAATATCTCTTTCCTTACAGAGAAACTTCAGTTTTAGTATCACTGAATCCAAATAAGGTTGTAAAGGCAGAGGAAATAAAGTGTGCCTATTAATGATTTATTTTAAAATCACAAACATTGTGTGTGCTTTCTGAATATAAAACTGCATGATGGAGAAAAAAAAGATACTTTGTCTTTTCAGCATTGGCCAGACTGAACCACACAGAAGTTTTTCAGAGGACTGGGATGTCTCAGTTGCTTTTAGCATCTGTGGTGTTCTGTAAACCTTCCAGGCACACAGAGGACACTCACTGCTCCCTCACTGGAAACTTCATAATCCTAGATTACTACAGGCAAGGATTTAGATTACTACGACAGGCAAGGATTAAGAAATTAGTTTGGCAGAATGATCTTTTTGCCTCTTTCCTAACCTCGCTCGAGAGAACACAGAAGCATATGAACTTTGAGGTCTACTTTCATTTTAGTGCCAAAGGATTTAAACATTCTCTGGAGAGTGTTGTAGAGTTCTGGCTCAGAAAAGAAGCCTCAGTGATGGAGCCTTGTAAGAAAAGAGAAAGAAGCTTGTTGAATATGGTTTGCTGGGTTTTTGTTTTTTTTTTTTTGGTTGTTGTGGGTTTTTTTTTAAATCTTCTGCTTCCAAGGATGCCGTTGGTTCATTCAACCCTCCATCTGTAAACCGCTTGGCTTGATTTGCATAAACGTAGACCTGAGAGGAGGGAAAAGACAGATTTGATTCTCCCACACAGAGAGCTCTGCCCTAAGGGAAGGCTCACCCCCGCCCCGAGCCTGTGCGAAAGGAGGGAAGGCAAGATGTTGGTGTGTTTGTGGAGAGGAGGTGGTGATGCTTGAGTTGGCGGTCTGGTTATCAACACCTACCTCTAAGTAGCTGCTGATCTTCGAAGGTGCTGTTCACTGGCAAAGCTGAGGCTGCAGGGCAAGTCTGGAAGTGCCTCTGCAGCTTGCTGTTGAGTAGGAGGGATATGTTCCCGAAATGCAGAGATTTGGGGAAGTGGGTGGGACAGTCACGTGGCCATCTGCTTAGTGGCGCAAGAGAATTTTCAACTGTTGCACCAAAAAAAAAAAAAAAAAACCAAAAAAACAAAAAAAACCCAAAAAAAAACCCAAACAAACAAACAAAAAAAACCCCACAAAACAAACAAACAAAAACCCCCACAAAAACAAAACCACCAAAAAAAAAAAAAACCACACACAGTATTATTTTGCTCTCAGTTTTCCTCCAAACAAATTATTTTGTGACTATCTGAGCTACTCACTTAAAATATTTTTTGGCAACCTGTAAGAAACATAAGCTTGGTTTGGAAAAAAAAAGGAGCTGCGAAGAAGTGCCCCTGACTAAATGCAGACATCTCGGAATGAACAAGAGAGGGAAAAAAACCCCACCCAAACAAATCTATTGAGAGGGAAATGTAGAACACTATAAATAATCTCAGACAAATACAACTGTAATAGAATAAGCTTATTCTGACTCAATCCACTAATCCATATTTATTCACGTAACAAATAGAGTTCAGAAATGTAAATTTAATTTGTATCTTGTTGCCTGAATGCATATGAAAAGGCAGCTAAATTTGCTTATAAAAATTCCAATATTTATACATTTTCATCAGAAGTAATAACTAGTATTTCCTCTCTATTTTCTTTTAGTGTACAGAAACAAAATTATCTTTACATGCATTCCTATTTAAAGTTTTGAAGAAGTACAGATCTTCGAAGTGAATTATAATTTCTGTTCAAACCATGGGATAAAGAATCAAATATAAATACAGGCTCAATGGATTTCATAGACAAATGCTGCTGTTTAGTCTAAATGTCATTGTATCACTCCCATGTGTGTAGCTGAGAAAAAATGCCATTTTCCCAGGACAGGCTCTTTTCTGCAACCCTGCAGAGGTGGAACACACGGAACACATTGACTTGCTCATGTCAGGCTGCCCTTCACAATGAGCATGGTTTCTGCTCTGATTAATTGTCTACAAAAAGCCCCAAGAAGAGTAAAGCGCCAGTTTCAGAGGAAAATTACCACCACTACTTTCAGCTCCTGCTATTCAGTCAGATAATTACTGATGTTTGTCTTTAAAATTGGGAAAATCTATGTTCCCTTTGACTCCAGTTTTCACATTTTTGTGTCTCACTTAGATTGAAATGTCAGATAGCTGCAAATGGTTTTGTACTAATAATTAATTAAACCATAAAGGAACCAGCCAAAGCTGTGTACCCTTTTCAGTAAAAGCAATTGTTTATTCCAGCTGTGTTCTTCAGAGCAATCTTTCAAAATTAGTATTGGAATTCTTTATTCCAGATTGCCATATATTTAATTGTCTTTCATTAGTACTCATTTCTGCTCTTTTATTTTGCCTTTCTCTTTGTTCCAATTATTTTTCACGTCAGTACTTTCTGCTTTCCAAATTGTTTAATGCAAGCTAAATTATCCAAATCACATAAAGATTTAGAACTTCAAATTAAGCCACATAATTTATCCATTGTGAATTTTTGCCATATTACTTAAAATGTGTGAGCAGAAAGAGTCACAGATGAAATCACAAATTTCAGCCCCGCTTTCATTAATATATAGATACTAGAAATAAAATGCCAGTTGATGTAGCATATAGACTGGAGTTGGCATACTTTGTGACTGATCAGGCCCTGGATCAAAAAGGCTGGCCCAACTGGTTTGTGATTTGAGCTAAACTCAGTCTCAGAAATGTACAGAGAATGGAAGAGCTCAGCAGATACCACGGGAATGAGGATTGTGGGAAATCTCTTTCCAGTAATCTGAAGAGAATCACTGCAAATGGAGCTTAGCAGGGTGATGTAAAAAGGCAGTATTATACAGAATTATTATACAGCAGCCTTCTTTGGAGTTTGACATGGAGATGCTGGGCCACATAAACACTGGATTTGGGATTTATCTGCCCTACCCAAGGTAACTGAAAGTGGGATGCCTACATCCATGTTTTTTATTTTCTATCTCTTGTTTTGTCGTTGAAAAGAGATTGCCACTTCTTCATGGCTGATTCTGTCCTAGGATAGAGGTGGCTGAGACCTGCTGGATGAGATGTGGCGATAATCTTTCATGCCTCAGTTTTTGGATGTTTAACTTAAAAGTGAAGCCCTTGTGAGCTGTCAGAGGGGAAGACAGGCAGTCCTGCTTAAAAGGTTAGATCTCTGTAAGACACCTTGCACAGGGCACCCAAATGTGAGAGGAGTTGCTTCCAGGTTTGAATGTGATGCAGTAAGGAGCACAGGTAACACTGATATCTAGAAAGTCAAGAGAATTTTATAGCTGGAACCTGAGCCTATGCATTGTTGCCTGGAAAGGTCAAAATTTTTCATGCTGTGTTGGTTTTGGCTACTGTGCTTCATGTGTGGGTTGGTAGAAATAGTTTTGCATCACTGCTGCTGCTGCTGCTTTTGTCATCTTTTGTCCCTCTGCAAGGAAAACAAGCGACCGCTTTTTGTCATGTTCATTATGCTTCCAGTGTTTCTTTTTCTTCCATCTGTGCACTATCATACACAAAAAGCTGGGAGGCATCAGATAAAGTAGTCTGCAGAGATTATCTCAACTCACTGCAGGGCCTGATTCCAACATCCCATTTATGCAGTCCCTCCGCTGACTGTCCTCTTCAATAAATAAACCACACAAAATGATGAGGAATGAAAATGCCTGTCTCATCATGCCTCAGCTTGATTAGTCAGTTAAAATAGTGAACAGGTAGATTACAGGGGAAAAAATTCATGATGTGTTTTGTTAGAATGATTAAGAGGGAAACGCCTGATGTGCAAATAAAGATGCTTTCAGCTTTCTTACCACAAATGTGTGCACATATCCATGCTTTGTTAACCTGAATGGATTAACTGAGGACTTGTAAAATGTAGGCACAAAATTGAGGCTTTAAAAGTTTGCACACAGATACTTTTGAGAACAGTAAGAGACTGGTTAGGAGTTTGGCATGAGCTATTGATTTCCAGAGAGCTTTTTGTCTTAATATAGAGCTCTTATCTGAGATCAGTGAGTATATGACAATACAAATAACTAAATTGCTCAAATCCCATTCAATTATTTGGCTGCATTTTGTTAATAGCATTGGTTATTAAAAGTCTATTATGTGCTTAATGGGAATCATGACATGGTCAAGTGGTAATCATTACTAAGAGCATGGGTTCAGACCCCCCCAGCTTTGAATGTCACATTTGGCAGTTTCTTGAGTTGCAAGCTGTCACTCTGCATAATTGTTTCTGCCAGTGTGGTACAGATCAAATGATAGCCACATCCTAAATCTCATTCCATTCACAAATGGAGCTGAGCTATGGATGTCATTGGTTCCTAATCTGGAATCCTAATCTGGTTCCTAATCTGGAGTCTTGGGGGAGGTGACAAAGAGGCAGCAGAAACTTTAAAAAAAAAGAAAAAAAAAGTTTAATTACAGGAAGCTTTCAGCTGTGTTAGTTTACAGATTACAGCTGAGACCAGTTAACTTTTTAAGGCTGAAAAGGCTGGGGGAGATCTGTTGATCTTTGCTTGATCTCCAAGGGCTCCTTTCTGCCTTTACAGCCCTGTGAAGGCTACAGAAATCATTGGTGAAGCCCAGGTTTCAGGGTGCATAAATTGGTTTTATTATTTGGTCCTTGGCTGAACTACAGAGACTCAGACCAACTGCTGAAACTATCTGGACCCTTAGCTGACACAGGCTGTCATTTGTAGGTGAGTATGATGAAGAGGAGCTCAGCCTGATTCCAGGCTTTTGGATGTACTTGTGAACACGAGCATGGGATGAATTTGAGTTGCTCTGTGTTTTCTGTTGATTCACAAAGCCAGCAGATTGAGCCTTATTGAGACAATTTATTACTTTCTTGTATTGCTGTAGTCATGTTCTCAGTAGCAGCATGTAAGCTCTGATGTGCAGTCTGACTTAGTTAAGCTTATTTTTTAGAGCTAATTCATCTACTGGTGCCAAATAGAATTTTTCCTGCTTTGACATGCTTCCAAATACATTTTTCATACACTCTCCCTTAGCTGAAGAAAAGCAGAAAAAGAGACTTGAGATGGGAAGCATTTGCCTTCCTTCTCCTTGTCACTGGCTGCAAGATAGGATCCTGCAGCAGCTGCCTCGTCATCGGAACATTTGATTCCCATTGAGATTTCTACTGACCTCCACCGAAGCTTTGTTATGGGGAGAGCAGTGAAATCTCAGTGCTTTGTTTGGTTCCACCCTATGGGACAGGTTCTGCAGGCAAAGTAGACTGCTTAGGTCTCAGACCTGAGCAGGAAAGGCATTAGCACCAGCACACGGCCAAAAGCTGAAAGCAGTGGGATTGTTTGTGCTTTGGAAGGATCTCATTTGGTGAATTTACTGCATGGGCTCCCTGTTTATTTTGTTTTCCTTTCCTGTGGTGTCGTAGCATTTTATTTCTCTGTCCAGCTTTTCTTCTCACAGTCCAACTCCTTTGTGAGGATCAGACAACTGCTGTCAGATTTCTCACTTTCTGCAGCTGTTTTTTTATTCATTTAGGAACAGGTTTTGAGCAGGGCTGCGTGGTCCAATGGTAGAAAACAGGCAGTGACAAAGATTGCTCCAAAGCTGTAAGCCTTTGTGATAGGGTTGAGAAGGGTTAGATTGTGACTGACTTGGTTTCACACAGTCCCATTGCTTTTCTTTGCTTTACAGCAGTTAAAACTTTCGTTGTCTTGCTGTGATGTCAGTGTGCTTTACAGGTAAAATATTTTAAATCTGGGCTCCGGGATCTGGATCTAGAGCCTCTGGCTAAAATGAGCTTCAGAAGCAGTGAGAAAAGCTCTTATTTACACTCCTAGCTGATGAATCAAGCCTGAAGCAAATCTGCCCTTCCTCCTCCTCATCCTACCCCACGCTCTCTCCAGGGTGCCACAGAGAGGGCGCTGCTGGTTTAAGGGCAAGGCGAAGCTGTCAGTGGTGGGATGGGAAGGCTCCAGGCTGGAAAAGGCTTTGGTAACAACGGGAAGAAATCAGGAGATTCCCAGTGTGGCCCCCAGTTGGGCGTTTTTCCCCAGGGACCAGTGAGCGATGCCGGAGTTTTCGCTCCGCACGCACGGTTACCTGCGCCCGCACGTGTGGCACAGGTAACTTCCAGAGGGAAAGCAAGAGTGCTCTGTGCCTCCATCACTCCATGGAGACGGCCGAGCAGGGTGATTTGTGGCTTTAATTGCCGAGGAGCTCCAGGGGCTGCGAGGAGGCGTCAAAGCTGCGCTTCCTGGGGCACCTGGGAGCTCGGGAGTGGTCGGAATGGGCGGATGCTGCGCTAAGCGTGTCAACAGACTGTCGCAAGGGGTAAAATTAGTAGGAGACAAGTGAACGTGATGCGTTGGAGAAGTGCCACTGTGGCTTTTTTCCACGTGGACGTAATGCCGCAGAATTGTCCCGGCTTTCTCTGGAGCAAAAGAAGCGCAGGCTGCTGGTGAATCAAGGGATGAGCTGATAAAATTATTGAGCACGCTGGGAGCTGTTGAAGTAACTAAAATGTCACGTGGGAAACGTTCTCACGGATGAATAACTTGGTGGGATGGAAGGTTTGTGGTACTACTTCTGACTTTTGTGTTTTTCTGCTGTTCGTCTTTCTCCAGCAAAGGTTAGAGGTAGATAATGGGGTGAATGATCAGATTTTGGGTCTAATGGAATTTATCCATTCCTATGATATTGGTAGCTGCACCATTTAAAAACTTCCCGTTTGAGATCTTGTCTTATTTTCACTGAAGTGTGATACTTCTATTTTCTGGAAATATTTTTGCCTCAATTGAAGTATTTGGTGTAGAGAAAAAGCTGATTTATTGTCTCAAATTGAGTGTGATAGGTATCAAAAGCTTAACTTTTATTAAGGAATGCTCTTTTGCTGAGAGACTAATTAAGAAATGAAACTTTTGACTGTAGAAACAGACTACACGGTGGCAATAATAATTAATAGCATGTCAGTAGGAACACCGCATTGAAGCAGAAATAATTTAAGATTAAGACATTTCAGGCACGGTTAATGATTTTCATTCACTGGAAATTTTTTTCCAAGCATCATTGTAACTTTTTGAGGGTAGTTTAAAATAATCTAATGATCTAAATAGTTTGCAATCCTGAGGTTTAGCATACATTAGCACTGCTGCTTGAAGAGCTTTTCAGAGACATTGTCGGCTATAGTTTCAATGTTATTTCAGTACAAGACAAATTTCTAATCCCTATTGTTAAGAAATGACTGTTGCATTTTTTAAACACCTTGTTAAAGATTTTAGAAGAGGTTAGGAAGTCATCTAAGCTTTCTTGTTTGCCCCTAGAGAGGTTGTAGAAACGTCTAACTCAGCTGAAGGGACTAATGAATTAAAAGCCTTAGCGCTGAATGTACTGTGTGGGTGGATGCCTGGTGCTCGCGCTGGTGGTAATCCCTGCAGGAACTAATTTATCCTGAAAGTGGCAGGTAGCTAAGGAAGCTGGCTTTGACTAGAATTTGTTTCAAGAACTCACTTTTGCTTCCCTTTAATGCATCCTGCCAAATGCTGAAATGGAGTTTGAGAAGTATCAATAGGACCCCGCTAACACGAGAGCTCTGTCTGTGCGAGCAGCGGGGTTGTTGATGAAGTGCCACGGTATTTGCAATGTGAAATATAAGGCAACCTTAAAGCTGACTGTACTGAACTTACTGCTGAGTATTTACTGAGCAAATTGAGTGCTGCTGCTGCAAGATGAGCTGGAGTAACTGATCTCGACTGAGGCTCAATTTATCTGAGCGGCGCCGCCCTGTTAGGAGCGCGCTTTTGAGGACAGGCTGTGGAGGTGGATTGCTCTGCTCTCACGATGAGCTTGATGTGCTGTCAGAATTCATCCAGACTTGGCTGTTAGTCAGCATTTCAAACCTAGTGCTGAGATCCACTTGTCCTCACACAGTAGGTGTGAGGCTGGTGTTTCCTCTGCCCCTCTCACGGGGTCACTGCAAAGCGCTCGTCCTGTGAACAGAGGGAGTTTTTAGGCCACAAACCAACAAAACTTCACTTGAAAAGAAGAGTTGTGCAGCCTGTTTGTTTTTTTTTTTTTTTTTAATATTTGCAAATGTTCATGGCGAATGTCCCCTCTTGCTTATATTTGAGAAAGCATAGGTATCATCCATAGCCCTGCACTGGAGCTATGCTGGATGGAGACAGGGGCATCAAGGGGAGCTCCTCAGCACTGACAAATGTGCAGGACGTTTGTCAGGTCACAGCAGAGATTTCCAAAATCAAAGTCATCTGTCTGTATGAAGAGTGGACACTAACCCTGAATTTTAAAAAGTAGCTTTAAATGAACAAACTAGAGTTTTTTCTATATAGGCTTCAAGTTGTAAATGATATTTCTATTCCAATTCAGGTTTTCAAGTCCTACTGCCTTGGATACATGTTTTTAGCTTTTCCAAACCAACTGAGCAAACCCTTATGGTTGAAGTAGGTTGCACAGAGAGGTGACATATTTCTTTGATAATATGGCAGTGCAGCATTTCTTAATATATGCTGAAATGATTAATGTCTTCTATCAAACACAGCAGTAGTACTGGAATTGTTCACTCTTCTCCATTTCTTCCTGTTATGTGGAGAAGGACCTGATCTACAGGGATTGTATCCATGGAATCGTTTTCTTTTTTTGCTGTTCATGAAATAGCAGTGCCAGTGGTTGATGGCTGGATGAGGTAAACATTTAGGATCACCATTGGATTATTGAGGACAGTGTCTTAAGGAGCTGCTGTCCCATATGTCAAATTTCCTGTGGCTCTTTTGGCACTTTGGGGCAGGCTAGAGGAGCAGCTAAGGTAGGACAGTGCCTTGGGGAGGAGCTTTTTGAAGGATGCAAGGCTTAAAGCAGATCTCTGTGTACTCAAGCTGTGCTGAGGCACAGGAGCACACAGGCCTCTGACACGGGGGTGGAATTAGAACAAAAGCCTTTAAGGCATCTGTAACTGACCCAGAGATGAAAACAGGTGTTGGTTGGAAACAGGTTCTCTGGTTTTCTTTCTCAGAGCAAGACTGGAGAGACCTTGGCTGGATCTTCTTTCTGAGGTTATTTCTGGATGCAGGTAGAGGTGAAATGGGAATGGTGTAGCATCCTGCTGTGGAGAACCAGTGGAGAGCACCAGCCCCTCTAAGCCAGGGGGATGATCACTTTGTGCAGGTTGTTTTTTCTGTGCTTTGTCACTTTGCAGACACTGAAATATCAAATTATTTGATACTGACCTTCACTTACGCTTTCACAATCAGTTTTTTACCAACACAAAGGGCTGGTTCTATGAATTACATGTACCTCTTTTCTTGTGCTGCCTGTTTCCAAACAGTGAGCACAGACCTGCTGGTTTTCCTTCTGCCCTGCACTGCTGTGACTGTTTGGTGAAATATCAACACTTCAAACATAATATCCTTTTTTGTCCTAAACCGAGCCACTTCTCTCCCATTTCATTTAATCTCTAGGGCAGCTGTTCTGGTGAGAACCCTTCTAACACTGCTAAACAGCAAAAATGTCTGCTTGCAAGAGCTCTTGCCCCACATTTTCATGTAATATCAGCTGGCAGGTGCTAACTGCTGTAGCTGTCTTGTGAGGGCTGTGGTGACAAAGATAAACCTCAGGCTAATTTTCTGAACAGAATCAGTCAGCTTGAGCGAGTCTTCTTGTTTGGAAATTAGATAATGATGATCTTAGCTGTAACGTTTTAAATTATGGAGTAAATAAAGAGCTGGATGCTTCCTCATGTAGTTAGCTCTTAATTATCATCTCCAGTGGCAGTGACTGGATATGTTGATGTTTATGATGGATATAGGGGTTGTTCCAAAATTTCTTTAGGCAACAGTCTGGAAAATCCATATTTGCTTAAACTGTGTAGAATAACATCTGGGTTTCTGTCATTTTTGACAATAGGCACCAACTCTATTTTATAATGACATGAATTTCCCAGGGAGACAGTAGGTATCGATCCATAAATTGCAAGATTTTTTTTTTTTCTCATGTGTGTCTTCAGAATTAGAGGTTCTCTGTGTTAAAAATAAGGAGTTGTGTTTGGAAGAAGGCAACAGCCAGGTAGACAGGATCCACACAGCCAGGTGGGAGGCTTCAGCTTGAGCAGTGCCCAAGGGTTTAAATTAGCAGTTCTGTGCTTCTTGGTGTTTGTGCTTGTGACTGATGACATCAAGGGTCTCCATCTGAAACCTCCCTGGGTCTTGGGCAAAGCCTCCTGAAGAGCCAATGGTTCAGAAAAGTTTGTATAAGTGACGTCAAAGTTTCATGGGAGCAGGTTTGTACCCATAATCCAGAATGTGACTCCCAGCATGGGAGTGCTGAGAAACTGGCAGAGGCAGATTGAATCCCATTCACTGCCATCCTTACTGTTCTCACCTCCAGGCCTGAACAGGGACAATTGCCTTCCCCGTGGCTGAGGGACCACATTGCTCGAGTCCTCAGTATTCAGAACTCACACACTGGCTGTGCTGGGAACCAGCCAGAGGTTCAAACCCCAGCCTCCTGATGAGATCAGTCAGAAAACACTGGGAGAAAGCAGAAATTCTGTGCAGGGCTGTGACAAAAGATTTCCTGTACACCTGGCTATAATTGTGTGGCAAGCCTGGGCTGCAGGTTGTCATAACTAGGGCATTTTGCAACCTAATTTTGTCAGGAAACATAGTTTGCAGCAAATATGCCACCAACTTTTGGGGCCTAAAATAGATAATTTAATCCTATTAAATTTCTTTTCCTCATTTACAGCAGCTCTAACAGCAAGCAAAACTCTGATTCTGTGCCATTAAAGTTTTCCTGATGCAGTCTCTGCCAAAGATTACATGGACACTGCCATTAAGGCTTCCTGAGAGACTGCTTTGAGCAGCAGAAAATGTGCTATATTTTCTGGATGTCCTCATAAGGCTGAATGGGAAATCAGACTTAGTGTCTCAAAGCAAAGCACGCGTTTAATGAGCCAATAAATAACCAGACATCAGATGTGATACTGACTGTGGAGAAATATAGATCATGTGCTTTTCACAGAATCACTGAGGTTGGAAAAGGCCTTTGAGATCACTCAGTGATCTCACCCACTTCCCTGGGCTGCCCATTTTTGTCCATAGCACAATAGAATGTTTGTTCTGCTGGATTCTCCCTCTGGGCCGATTGCAGATCAGCTATTAAATGAAAATGAGCAAATGGTGCTTTTTAGTTTTAATCACCTAAAAGGTTCCTTCCTGAGAAATCTTGACTTTCACCTCAGTAACTCCTTCTGTGTATGATCTGTAGGGTACACTACAGTAAAATATAAATTAAATTATCTTCCACCTATAATATATATTTTCCTTTCAACTATTTTTTTAATTACCCAGGTAATTTTGTTTCCAAGGGTGAAGTCCCTGCAGTCAAACACATTAAAAAGTCCCAGCCTGTCTGAAAGTGCTATTTTTTTTATTATGTCTTTTTTTTTTTTTTTCCCCATGCAGGCCATTGGAGGGCTCTGAAATGTGTTTTAAAAGACTTAAGAAAGACTTTGAGCTTAAAATCCAGCCTGCAATGTGGAAATAAAAGTTTTAATTGGCCCCACTGTAATGGTCAGTGAATGAGGCACCATCTCTCTGTTAAGAGAAAGTTCTAAGCTTCATTTTGTAGGTGGTTTCATTTCAGCAGAGTTTCAGCTTCCAGAAGAGTTGCCTTTTTCATCCCTGTCTGAATTGAAGCTCGTGTGATGGGCCGTTGTTAATAACTAGAGGGGAGGCAATCTCGTGTGGATAGGTCAGGGAAGCATTTTTTAGCTGTGGATGGCTTTTAAAACTTTTTGCTGCATTTCAGAGGTGGATTGACTTCTCTGTCTATGGCTGTGGCGGCACCAAGTATCTTAAGAGTTTGGTTTGACTCTCTGAGAAGCCTTTGCTGGCCTGACTCTTCAGGTGTAGCGTTTCACATTGGAGTGTTTTGTTGTGGCAGTCTCTGTCACAAGTGTTGAAGTGATGCTGGAAATGACCTACAAGCAAGGGATAGCTGCAGGAGAAGGGGGTTTTATCTCGAGATGAGATCTGGGCTAGCAAGGCACTCTGGAATGAACACTCCTAATACCCCTGGGCCAGTGGCCTGAGACTTCTCTGGAATGCCTGGCTTTGAGAAGGAGATTGCTTTGCCTTGTAGCTGGTGTAAAGTAAATTCTGAGCATTTCACTTGGTTAAAATTACATAAGCAATGACACTGAAGAGGTACCACTTCTGCTGCCATATTTATTTTCCCTGTTGCATCTGCAGGCACAGTGTAAGGCCTGTTTCTGTGGTACTGTTTAGTTCTACTGCTTTCTCAGCAGAGCTTATGGTTAAAGGGATTCAAGATGGCCTTGGATTTTAAAAGCAGCTGGGACCGTGCTGGACCCAACAGCGGTGACGATCCTTTTCTCTCCTTCTTCTTTCTCTTTTTCTTCCTTCTCAAAATATGTAGTGAGCCAGATTAAATAATTCCAGTCAGTGCCTTCGTAAGGACTTGTGCCTGCATAAGTACAAATTGGCTAAGTTTAAGCTTGTCTTAGCAAAGTTTGTGAAGTGCCTTTCTTTATCTGGATGGGTTAAAGTTCGCTAAGTCAGAACTTTGGGACGTGCTTTACTTTGCCTGAGTGCTGTTTTAAAATTTGCCAAGTACCCCATTCTACCTAAATGTTCTAAAGTTTGTAAGTGAAAGTTTGCTATTCATCGCCCTGAGAATTTGGGTGTTTATCCTGTGTGTGGCCCAGAGTGACTCGAATTACCTTCCCTTAAAGTTCTGAGCCAGCTGGGGCTTAGCACCCTGGAGGCTGCCTCCAGATCAGGACAAAAAGGATTCAGTGGTGGCACTGGAAGTGAGCAAACTGGGGATGAATAGCACAGTTCCAGGGCTTGGCAGCTTCCCTCTTCCCAGTTCTGATGGGAAGAGTGGGGATGAGAAGCCTTCCCACAGCAAACACCAATCCAGGCATGAAAGACAGATCCATGAGCAATGCATGTCAAGCATCATGTGGGTATCGTTTCTTTTGGTGAATGGACAAAACCATCTCCAAATGGCTTGGAGGTGGAAAGAGCTTTCACAAACAATTTATTTGTAATTCACAAATAGTTTAAAGTGCAAAAAGCACTGAAAAGCCCTCAAGCAGTGGCCAATAAGCAAGTTTCTGCAGCTTTGTATAAGGAGCAGTAAATGATGCCATCCAGAGTTCCCTGTGCTGGGACTTTTCATTTGTTTGGATACAGTTCTCTTGTTTGCAGTTGTGTTCTTGGAGTGAAGACTAGAAGTGTTTATATTGATATCAGCCTTCTGATTCCTTTTGTCCAGACCATTATGTTAGACCCTGGTTTTTTTTAGAGCAAATATGAAAGGGCTTGGCTATACTAGCATTGCATAATCTATCTTGCAACTACATCCTTACCAGTTTCTGAGCAGGAAACTGAAGCCTCAGGTGGTGAGTATGTGCTTACCTCTACAGATTTCAGTTTGAATTGTACCGGCACTTTTAGTAAATCTGGTTTGAAGAGAAAAAAAAAAAAAAAATCAGTGGGTTTTCTTTCCTATATCACATATGATCTCTATTGCCTCCAGACCACCATTCGGTTCACAGGATTATTTCTAGGTGCAGGAAGACTTCAAAATTTGCATATTGGAAATGCTCCATGGCAGTGATGTCGATGATTCCACGATTCTGTTTCTCAAAGAAATGTTATTGGAACAAAATCAGAACAAGTGCATTTAGTGGTTGTAAGTTTCTGGAGAGAGGTGGAAGTGAAAATATTGAATGAAAGTATTGAATGAAGATGTAATTTACTGAAGAAGTGCAAAGAAAGACAGGTGAGAGGAAGACAATTACTTGGGGGGTGGTTTCAGTGTGGACATGTAGTAAGTATTTTGAGTGCTTTGTGAGATGGAGGCAGCTTTAACCAGAAGGGCAGGGAAAAATACCACAGGATGGTAAAAATTGTGGGAACATCTTATTGCTGCTTGTCAATCTTTCTGACTTGAATATGTGCCTTTCCAAGCAACCTTGAAATCCTGCAGTTCAAAAAAAAAAAAAAAAAAACCAAAAAACATGAAGGGAGCAGCCATACAGCTGGAAATGAGGTGTCTGGGTTTAGCCTAATGAGGATAATTAGTGTTTGACAACCGTGTATGGTCATGAATAGAAACTAGAGCAGCCTTGAAATAAATATTTGGAGGAAAGAAATTGTAACTCTGTGGAAGTTTTGGGTGTGAAATTGGAGCCCAGGTTGGTGCCTGTGCTTATGGTGATCCGGATAAAAGCACCAGCAGCAGCCTAATTTAGCAGAATTAAAGGAGAGAAGTGTGATCAAAGCTAAGTGTGTGGGTTTCATTGAGCAGGTGTGTACTGCTTCTCTTCTGGCATGTAATTATGTTCTGATTTTCATGATTCTTTTCATTTAAAACCTGTCCATGATTTAGGACTTTGAGTGCTACTGGTTTTGCTCTTCAGGGGAGACAGTCTAACAAACAGTACAGAATAAAGAGATTAAAAATCAATGTTTTATGCACTTGCATATAAGATAACATAGAAATTAGGATAAAGTACTTCTCCAAGATATACGATTTTGAATTCATTCCAAAGCCTTTGGGGGGAAGAAAAAATCCACAGGAAACAAACTGCAAACAGATCTGACAGCAGCAACGTACAGAATTTGTTAAATGACTATTCTGTCTCCTGCAGGGGGAGGGGAATATGTTTAGAGAAAGGAGATATTAGGTGAACAAGAAGCATTTAAAATACTTTGGCTGATGAGGCAAAGTCGTGGTGGAGACAATAACTGCAGGTACTCAGTGGTGCTTTCCATGATGCTCTGGAGTGGGTACAGAAAGAAATCAGGAAATTGGTTTATGGATCAGGCTTGCAAGAAAGACTTTGAGCTGCTTGGGCATTTTAATTTAACAAGGATGGTGTAAAATTTTAGCAGGGCTGCTTTTTTAAGCGTGGAGGTGTCTTTTATACGCAATATGTTGGAGTGACACAATCTATTTTTGCCCTAGCCTCAGTAAATGAGCCCACTGTGACAGACAGTGCTGAAGCTGGGGCTGTCTGGGGTTTTCAGCTTCAGATGTCATTATATTCAGCAGTGTCATGCAAGCACAGTTTTGAGGAGCAGCACAAGAATGCATTTTGCCTTCAAGAAAGCTGACTTTGAGTAAAAGTGAAGTGCCCTAGGGATTTTCATTTGAATTCAGTAATGTGTTGGAAGTAAACAAAGAAATAAAGCTAGTTTCAAAGACAGAGCTATAGGTAGATCTGAAAGAACATTAATAGACTTTTATTTCAGCACAGGAAGCCAAGCAAAATCTAATTGGCAAAAATCTGAAATGGGCTATACATAGGTAAAGGTTTGATGACTTGCAGCCTTTACTGTGTTTTTAACCTCCCCTCTCAACAAATAAACAAACTCCAAATAACAACAGACAAAATAGGACACTAAAAACCCTCAGTCTGGTCAGTAAGCTGGTGTACTAAAATGCAAAGGAAGTGGGCAGTGCACAGATCAATGAAGATGTTTGTGCTGGATGTTGCTGTCAGCTTTACCCAATACAATCCTTTGCCACACCTGAGGAATCTGCAACGTTGTTCATGGGACTTTAGGTCAGTATGAGAGGAAGATTGAAGTAATGCATGGTTGACCCTAATGCGAATTTGAAAATAAGCATTTTAGAAAAGTTGGGTTTCCTCAAGCAGTCTTTGCTTTCTGCCTTTCTATGAAGCAAGCACAGCAGGAATCTGTTTTGAATACCCAGGGAGAAGTGAAAGTGGTTGGTTACAGGAAGGCTACATGTCCCAGAGCAGCTCTCAGAGTTTAAAAAAATGTGGAGCCTTTCTTAATACACTTAGTGAAAATTGAGTACTGCTCTGAACTGGCCGACTCCAGGAATGCTAATGTAGCAAATCAGAGAGCGGTGTTGTCAAAATGTGCACAAACCTGCTTTCTTTTCCTTAAGAGTTTGTGAGACTGAGCAATTTAGACTGGTTGCCTTCAACCTTAATTGCTCTCCCTCTCTCTCTTTTTTCTTTTTTTTTTTTTTTTTTTCTTTTTTTTGGTAATTGAAAGCCGATTAGGTTTTCAGACAGCCGATAGTGAGTAGCTTTATCTAGGAGCTATAGAGAGCTGAAAATTGCTCTGTCAAACTGTTGTAGAATAGCCGGCAATATAGTTGTCTTCCTTTGGTCCCCTTTTGAACATTATTGCAGGGCAATAGGCGTGGAAAGAAGAGAGGAATCAGGTGGTAGGGGATACTTAAAGGCAGTTCCAGATCCAGTACATTGACATTAGTCAGCTGATTTCAAGGAGTTTCTGTCAAGGGGCAGTTGGGATGCTCAGTTTGGGAACTGTTTTTGAACAAGGATTGATCCAGTAGGCTGGGAGTGTTGCTTGGACAAGAGAGAACTCGGGCAGAAGTCCCTGAAGTTTATAAAAATCAGGGTTGCCAAGACAAGATGGAATGTTGTTGCTTGTGCCTCTTCCAGTAGGAGAGCTAGAAGACATTAAGTGGTCGGAGATTTAAAGTTACAGAAGGTTCTCCTTCATGTAGAAGGTGCTGGAGAGGGGGAGCTCCAGCCACAGGGTGCTGTGCTGGCACAGCTACGTGACTTCTTTAGGATTTGCTCTTCTTTAGCAAATTCTGCTTTCATGCGAGACAAAATTGGAGAAGATGCTCTTTAGATACTGAAAATAATGTCAATATTACCAGGTATAGCTCACATATATTTTCCAAATATATTAAGGAAATTTCCAAATATATTAAGGAATTTGCTTATGTGATCAACTAGAAAGAATAATTCTGGTTAGTGGATGGATGGATTGGCTTACAAAATACCTGGAATATGTAAGAAAGAAGGAGGAAAAATAAACCTGACTCGCAAACTCATGGGCCTATCCAAGCAAAGGTTTTCCAGACTGGTTGTTGCATTCCTGTAGTGGATTTTGGGTTTAGGTAGTTTTTACTGAAGTGAGAATATCTCCTCAAAGTGCCTCTGAGTAGCTGTGAGAAGATACCTTAAGATAAACCTAAAGATGATTATTGAGCAACTTTGGTCTGCCAAGGTCTAGTTTAGGACATTTTAAATTGTTTTGATTTAGAAGAGCTTTTTCTGTTCCTTATCCATGCTAACACATTTATTGTGCAAAAAGTATGTAAAAATTACTACAGCACTTTAACCCCACTCGTTACATTTAAATTTGAATCCCAGGATGGGAACACCACGCATAATCCACAATTTTAGTTTTGCCAACTAGATTTCTGCTTGTTGTTGGAGGGGGTTGTTCCTTCCATGCAGATTTTTCCTTGCTTTATCTAAATCAACTGCAGTGATGTTTGACTATGCCAAAATACCCACTAGCAGTAAATATCAAGAAATATGCATTTCTTTGGATGTTTGGGATGATTCTTTAAGCAAAGTGAAATTGAAGAGCGGCAAATGTAGGAAATACTGAATGGGGCCACGTTTGGCCCCTAAGATTGTTTTTGTGTGTGCATGAGTGCACAAGTTGGATAAATCTTTGCTGATATAAACTAGAAGGGGTCTACTGACACTGCTGGGGCTGTACCTCATCTCAGCTCTGTGAACACTGCGTCATAATTGAGGCTTCAATATTATTTTCCCTGTCTTGTTGCAGGAGAATGTGAATTTGGCTTCAAAAAGTAGAGCAGTAGAGTTGCTATTGTTTTTAACTGTTAAGGATCAGCTTTGGTATGTCAGTAAGGTATAGAAAGCTCCTTTGTTAACTGCTCATAGAAATAAGAGCTATCTAATGCAACTAGACTAAATGATGGAATCCTTGCTACAGAGTAATAAATTTATGAGAAAACCTTTTGTTGCCCTGCCTTTATGCATTGTGCATTTATTGATGGCATTGAAGATGGTTTGGTGGATGACCAACACAAGAGCTGTGCCACAGCAAATCTGATGGTTTGTGTCCTGTGGGGGGATGAGTGGGTGATTTGAAGTTGGGCTTCTGAGGGATAAAGCAGGGTGCAGGAGAAGAGACAGAAGAGCTGGCTCTGCTTCCACAGACTGGAGAATGGCTCTCAGGGTGTGCTTTCAAGCTGCACTTTGGAGTCCCTCATGTTTGTCCATTTCAAACACAAGTTCAAAGCATCTTCAGCTGGGTTCAGTGGTTACAGAGGATGCAATAAGTGTCTAGTTATGTTGTATGACTCACGTGCAATTGCCCAATTGCTGCAACTTTTAGGCATTGCTTGTGATGCCAGGATGCACTTAGTGGCACAAATGGAGTCAGGGCTCACAGCAGCTTTGCAAGTCCTGACTTATTTACACAATCATAGCTTTAAAAGCCTCTTTTTCAGTCTCTTGGTTGTTTCTGGCAAAGGCGATGTTTCATAATCAAGGTCTTGTTTTCATGATAGGCTTGGTAAAAAATGAGTAAAGGAACTGGTTCTGTGTATATAAATCTTCATCTGTACAGTTTTCTGCCTGGAAGTCTGCCTGTCACGTTTTGAAATCTTCTCCCCTGCGTTTCTACAGTTGCATTTTAGAGCAGTTTCATCTTGTAAGTTTATTAAAGTACCAAGCAATGGAAGAGGCTTTGTTCATAAATCTTTTAAAAGTGAAATGTATTTAACTACTGGCACTTTAGATTAAGGATAATGTTCAACTGAAGTTAGAAATTAAGGTCTGATTGAAAATCTCAGACTCTACAAAACCAGGTTAAAGCAAAGTTGAAGAGGTTCTGATCTTACATTATTTTATATTGGCTTAGATTAGTTTTCTCAACTCAACAGTTTTAATTACATAGGAGGAAATACCCAGCTATACCCAAGAAGGTAATTGCTAATATATCAAGCAAATCACCTGCAAGCTTTTGGAACAAGGAACTGTTAAATAAAGCATGTGATAAAAGTGGGCTGTTACAGAGTTGGGCTTTCATTACCAGATTAATCCATTGGCACTTAAAAGATTTCTCTGAAAGAAGAATGAAACGTTTTCCAGATGTTCAGCTAAAGTGCTATAGTATTATAGAAGAGCTTCCATGTGCATTTTAGAGCCCAGATTTGACATGACTTGTGTACTGGCAATGTTTCTGTCCTTCTGTGTACATTCATGATTTGTAGGAGAGGAGAAAGGGAATAAAGAAGTCGGAGAAGAGAATGGAAGAACAATTGAGAAATATTTAATAGAAGTGTGTGCACAGTTAATGGACATAAAAGTGGTAGATCCTTGCACATTTCATTATCCCTCAGTCACAGTGTGTCGCTCCTTGTTGTCTGCCAGAAGGAATTTGAATGTGGCTCCAAGTTAACGACCATTGTCCTTTGTCACAGTCAGTGGTTGCTGCCTTGAGAATTGCAGAATTTGTTTGGCTGTTTACTTATGCCTTTTCCTCTTGAAGCTACCTGGTCCCTTGCCCATCAGGCTGAACAAGACTTTTTTTCCATTGTGTAATGATGATTTACTAGAGCAATCCCCTGAACATCTGGATTTCAGGCCCGCTGCCCCTCTCTGCTTTCACTTTTCCATCATGTGGAAACCAAGCAGGAAGGCTGTCTAAGGAACACAAAAATTCATGCAAGTGGTAATGCAGGAGACCTTTGGCAAGGTTTGTGATCATAGTGCCTGAGCATGGTCATGCAGTGTGAGAGCACAAACTGTTGAAACCAGGCTTTTTCCTACATGGCTAAGACAGAAATTGATTCATTGCAATCGTACAGATCTCTAACATATATAAAATATTTTTCCTTGCTATATAAAGAGCTTTGTAATAAAGACCAGCACTGTTTCTGGCCTATGTAGCTTTTCCTCCTTTGCCTGGTTATGAAAGCTTTTCCCATCTCTTTCTTTCTCTGAGGTACGCCCAGTGCACCAAAGTTGGAATTAACTTCATGGAGGAAACTCAACCAGGTGACAACTCTCAGTATGTTGAGAAAGAAAATATAAAGTAAGTAGAGCCTTTTCTTTTTAGAAAATATCTTATTTTCTTGTTCTAGGCATGTTTTTAAAAGTTCCACATTTTAAGCAGTGCTTGGGATGATCTTGAACTCACTACAGTGCTGCACATTTGACGACCATCAGCAGGGCTGTATTTACAGGGCCAGAAGTTCACAGAGTTGTTTGTTTAGCTGCCCATGAAGGCACCTCCTCAAAGGCTCTTTACTCATTAGGTAAAGGTGTGAAGCCCTAATCTGCCACCAGTTCTGCATGTAATGAAAATGCTATTCCTCCTCCTAGATGAATATATCCTCCTCTTCTCTAGAAATGAAAGGTTTTGGAGAAAACAAAAAGTGTAGCAAGCATCTTGTGGGGGCAGATATCTTCTACAAGCAAAATATGAATGTACATTAACCTGTATATGCATAATATGTATTTAAGAAAGGATGATGGTGGAAGCGAATTCTGCACATCTGCAATAACTCTGGGCAAGTTGCACTTGGAATTCTGCCCTGATCCCCCATGTCAGGAAGGAGAAAAAAATATTATACCTTGAGATTGTTTTTCTTTTCTTGGTTTATTATTTAATAATGGCAGAATTTTACATAATTTCATCAGCTGTCTGAAATGTGACCATTTTCATTTGGAGCTCCTCTCCCCCCCACACCCCAAATGCTGTGTTTTCCTTGAAAATAAGCACTTGATTGAGAACTCTGTGGTCCTTGGGGCTCCTGGTTAAGTCTGGATGAAACCTGGTTCTCTAAAGTCGTCCCATAATCCCTTCTGAGGTTGTTTTTGCAGTTCTGTTGGTGGCACTTCTTGAATCTGTCACCTAGCCACCACTTCTCAGGGTTTTGTTGTTGAATCCTACTTTTGAGAGAGGATAAGCTTTGTGGAATTTTTATTTGAAGAGCTGAGAAGGAGCAGGTAGGCATCTGTTGTTATTAAGTGTGTTTTGGATCCAAGTGCTTTGTATTCTTGCCTCTGAAATAGGTGTGCTTCAAACTATGAAGGGTTTTCTCCCAAAGGTCAGGTTCTGTGTGAGCCAGACTCCAAACCTCTTGGGAAACAGATCCTTTGAACCCAGGGCTGCTGAATTTTTGCACTCCTCAGATATGATCTGAAACTGCACATTCAGAGAGTTAATAACAGGTACATATCTGCAGCCATAGTGTTCACTTTAAGTACTATTTATTTTTTATTAATTTTTCAAGATAAATTACTCACCATAACTGACATGAATCAAATGTGCAAAAGCTGCAGTTCAGTTTTCACTCCAGCACTTCATTTTAAGAGTTTATATTCACCTGAGAAGAAAGTAGTTAGGCATTTGAAAATCTGTCTCACAGCCAAACTCATGATCTGAAAGTATTTACTGCCTGAAAAAATGATCTCTGCAACCTCTTCATATTTAATTCTTTTGGTTGGACCAGTCCACAATGCAAAAAAAGGATGACTGTATTTCTACTCTGAAGCTGTGTAAGGATATTAAAAATTATACTGTGGAGGAGGAAGCAAGTCAATTGTAATTTTAGGAATAAATCTGCTTATTAGTAAGACCTTTGATGCATCATGGACAAACCTTTTTGTTTTCATGGTGGGATGTGCTTGGTTGGCTGCCAGGCACACCCTGCTGCCCTCTCCCTGCATCTCCTCAAATGGACAGAATATAGGATGCAAAAACTTGTGGGTCAGCCTAAGGACTGTGAGATTTCCCTACCCCTCACTGCCACAGGAAAAACCTTGACTTCAGCAAGATTAATTTAATTTGTTGCCAATTAAAAATAGAGTAGGATGATGAAAAATAAAGGGAGAACTCCTCCCCTGACACACCTGCCCTTCTTCTTAGGCTCAGCTCCAGTTCTCCTTTTCCACTTTCTCTACCCTCCCCACCTCAGAGCTGTGCAGAGGGATGGGGAAGGAGTTTCAGTCAGTTCCTAAGGGCTCCTCTCCCCATTCCTTCCTCCTCCTGCTCTATCTCCTGTGGTGTCCTTTAGGATGATCTGTGCAAAGGACAAAGTGGTATCAGGCAGCTCCTCGTGCAGCTGCAGAGGTGAGTGGGCCAGAGCCCTCTGCTCACATGTGCAAGCATGCCAGATGTCACTGGGCTCCAGATGGAGAAAGTGTTTCTGGAAAAGCCGTGGTGTCTTCTTTCATATCATTCCTCTTTTCCTGGTGGTCAGTCATACATGACTGGTAATAATTGAATTTCTTTCTTTAAAAAGAGAGTGCACAAACCTTATGCCTTTGAAGCACTGTTCTTTAGGAATGTTTTCCTGGCACAACATCTGGTCACCTATATGTGGCATAAATTCAGGCTGATTGCAGTTTGAAGGTGGTAAATTTGTGTCCTCTGCTTTAGAAAGTTTTTTTTTTGCAAACTCCTATGAAAACTGATAAGGTTTTTACCAAAAGTACAGGAGCTACTGCAAATTGTGGATCTAGTTTAGCTGAGATCAACCAAGCACTTCTAAGCATGAAGATGTTAGTGTTTTTAACAGTATACTGATATTGTACTATTGGTGTGGAAATATTTATTGCTTTTGTGGATTTCTTTGGAAGAAAGCTTGTTTGGAGTGAAAGACTCCTTGCCTTGATGCCCCCTTCCTTTTTGTAAGATTTGTGCAATACTGCTAAATATGCTTTTGGCTGTGGGAGCCATGTACCCCTGTAGAGAGCTTTGATGCCTTTACCTTTCACCACTCACTCAGAAATGCCAGGATGTTTTCTTTCTTTTTTATCTTTACCTTTGACTGGGCGAAGTAGTGGGTGAGGGGAAAGGAGAGGATTGCTGAGGTGTGCAGGAGCCTACTAGAAGTAACTAACTTGCTTTAGACATTGGTGTGGAATGTGGTATACTGGGGCATTATTTATACTGGGGCATTATTTAATTTCAAAAACTTTAAAGCTGACTTCACTCTAATAATGTAGACAAATGTATCTAAGGTGGAAGATAAACAGTCTTAGATGATCAGTGTTGAGAAACACAGAACAGGCATATTTTGTAAGCTCTATTCTGAACATTTGATGCCCATATATCCTGTCTCTTGGAAGAAGCAGCAGATATTAAAAAAAAATTTCCTGTCTCCTCTTATGTAGACTTACTATGCTACCTCTGGGAGCCCCTATTCACTGCAGCAGGTGGAAGTGGCTTTACAGCCTGAAGAATTAAGATCAAGAGACAATCCTGCAGTTCCAAATCCCAAAACATACTGTAGCAACTTGTCCAAGAGTGAAAAGATTTTAGTTTACAGTGTTTTGTTATAAATAGCAACAATGACAGCAACAAGAACCATAAGCAAAGCATAGAGCCAAAAAAAAAAAAAAAAAAAAAAAAGGAAGGAAAAGTGTTGGGGTGAGAAGGTCTAGAAATGGAAACACTTCGTAATTTTTGGAGCATGCATTTGATTAGAGAATCTTCAACTACCTTGGTTATTTATGTGGTGTCTTGGTAGTAGGTTATGGTTCCAGTTCAGGGAAGCTCATGCCCTGCTAATCCTGTTTTTTAGAAGATAAGATTGTGCTTGAACATGCTGCCTGTATGCTTGGAAGAACACTTTATGAAATCCCTAAAGAATTCATGACTGAATGAACCAGTCACATCCCTGACCCTTGCTCAAAACTATTTGATAACCAATGACTCCGTGGCCAGGATGCCAAACCATGCAGCCAGAATCAGAGCCCAAAGCCAGGTCGCTCACTTTCCCCTCCTGGCACTGGTGTGTGATGTGGCATCACCCCAGAGCAGCAAGGCAGGGCCTGGAGTCATTCAGAAGCACAGCTATGCACGAGCTGATGACCACAGGAACCCCCAGAGATATCCACAGACGGCAAGGCGAGTGGAATTCAGCACTCAGAGCCTGTGAGCCCCTGTGTTTGTGTTTTCCAAGTGTGGTATTTTCGGATTTTTTGGCTTCCCACCACAGTTAGCTGCCCAGTCCCCAGGCAGTGTTTTCCCTGTGTGAGAGACAGCCTTTGCACATACTTATTCAGGGGAGGACAGTTTTATACAGTACCTGACTGTGGGCAAACACCAGCTGCTGGGCTCCACTGAGGTGTGCAGCACTCATCTGGGCTTAGTTTGATTACTTTTATCTTACTTTACACTTGTTAACTCTTCAGAAGCCCTTCCTGATTGTCTCACTGACACCTTGTTCCTTTTCTAGTTTTCAGCCTTTGCTCTTCACTTTTTGGCCAAAGATTTTTCTTCTTCAGCCTGTCAGTAGGTTTGACTGCCCCTCTTCAAGGACACTGTAAAATGAAGGCACTGAGCCTGATTTTTGATGAGAAAATGCCTTTTAATTTCAACTGCTATTTCAGTTGCTGTTTGCATGTTTTTCATAATTGTGAGAGACTTACTGCAAACTAGTCAATACTACTTCCTGCCCCTTGCTGTATGTTTCATGTTGTAGGTCACATTGGTGTGATAATTTTGGTTAAGAAAGTATGGTCTAATTAAGTAATAGTAGGATCTTACCATGTTTTCCCACCACACTGCTGAATCCCAGTATTTTGGATGTCTCAAGACTTAGCTATGTTGCCAAATGAAGGACTGTATTTGATGATCCCTGGGTTGGAACTAGCTGATGTTTAAATTCCTTTCCAGCCCAAACCATTTTATGGTATCTGAATTTTCTTTGCCTCAATGATTATTGTGTCATAGCTTACTTGTCCAGTGTGTGCATGTCATTTACTAATTAATTAAATGTGTTTAGGAAAGAAGTCTTACTGTGCAGCACAGAAACACCCTGTCAATACTAAACTATGCTTTGGCTGTTCTCTTAGAGATGTGAAACTGGAGGGAGTGAGAGGGGGCACCTCTGGGCCTCTGTGGGGAAAATCTGTGTACCAAGTGCAGGTAGTAACTTGATGGGTTTTGACCAACAGACCTGAATTTTATGATGGAGGAGGCCATTGGGAAAGATGGGGAGCTCTGTCTGGGATATTGGATTCTTCTTTCAATAGGCTTGGGTAAATGAAACTAAGTTTAGGAACACAGAAAATCTCCTGGGAGCTTATTTGCTTTGATTGCTAAACCTTTTGAAGTGTGCTTATTGCTGTAAGGAAGGAAATCTGGAAAAGGTCAAGTATGAATTAGGTGAGAAATACAAAAAGGAACTGCTTGACATGGTCATTAAATAAGACAAAAATGAAATTCAGGAGTAAATAGAACAGTATCACTGTAAAGGTGAAATGTCTCAGCACAAATCAGTAGAGACAGTGAAACTTCAACAAGTCTATCCAACATGCATTGATTCTGTAGAAGTCCCATTCCCATCTGGTGCAATCAATATTCTGCAGCACCCTCCTACCCCAGGCTACTGGTGGAGACGTTGTAAAGACTGAAGGTCAGTCTGTCTGTCTGTCTGTGCCCACGTATTTCTAACACAACTGCTACCACCTCAGCTGGCAGGAGGAGAAATGATCAATGTGACTGTCCCTGGGGGTAAAGCCCTGCTGCGTTAGGCTCTGTGGAGTGAGTGGTACAAAGAGAGCCAGGCAGATCATGGGCTGGTGTTTTGGTCAAGGGGACAGCAATGGGTGAGCTAGCAGAGCAACAGGAAACAAAAGGATGGAAGTGGCACCTCCTTGCACTGAAAAGAGTTTTCAGTGTAGCCACAGGTGGCTGGAGACTGGGTCTCCAAAGTGTCCAGATATTCCTCTGAGAAGGGACCTCTTCCTCCCTCAAGTCATGGCACTGGAGAGTTTTGAAGAAACATCTTGGGACCTTTCTGGTGCTCCCTTGCTTTGAGTGTGGGAAGCCTGAGTCCTGCCGGTCGTGTGAAGTTATTACACTCTAAATTAATCCAAACATTAATTGCACGTGTAATTCTTGGGCTTTCTTATTTGTCCCAGTTTTAAAAAAAAGTAAAAGGCCACCAATGTGAAGCAGATAATTGCTGTAAAGGGGGCTCTGGGAGTGATCACAGAGATTAAACCAGGGGGGATTAATTAAAAAAAAAACCCTGATCAGCACATTACTTAGGTCCTTGCAATATTTGCCTCTTAAAATGTAGTTTTTGTGGGAGTAATGTTAGTATCAATGTTAATATCTGCTGAGATGAGCAAAAATAGTGAAATAGAAAAAGTGAATTTTGGCCTGCACAATCAAGTTTTCAGAGGAGGGTGTCAGAAAGCCAACAAAAATCTGCAAGGACTGATTGTATCTCTGAAGTTTAGGCTGCTGTCATTGTTCTACTCAGTCTGTCAGTGTTGCTTGCTTGCACTCCTTTTCTAGTCTGTTCCTACCCAGTGGCAGCTGAATGTCCTGCAGAGAAAAAACATCTCTAGTTTGTGTCTGCATGGATGTGCATAGCTGGTTTCAGTACTGAAGGGCTGTTATCTTCAATGCCTGTATCTTTAGTAGAAGATACAACAACTGTGTGTAAAATGTGACTTTTTTCCTGCAGGTTTTCTCTAATTGCCAATAAAATCTGTTGCTTATTTATTTATGGAATTGTACACTTTCCTCATTGATATTTGAGAACACTTTAAAGTGAAAGCAGCCTTAGGAGTTATTTACAGAAGAAGACAGGGCACATCCTTTTTTCCTTTCATTTTTCTATTTTTCTTTAAAAATCTATTTTCTGTGGTTTGTTTTTACAGAGATTTATGTTTATGCACACTCTGCAGCTGGGAGAGGGGAGAAAATTCTGTACAGCTCTGTAGTCCATGATGCCATTCTGGGAGCTTTAAACCAGAGCCTGGATACCTTTGCAACATTTGCAGAGAAATCTGTGAAAGAAATGTCTCAGAGGATGTTCTCTCCAGTGACAAATACTCAGGATCTCAGTTAGGAGCATTTTATTCTGTGGAACACAGGGCCAGAAGCAGCAGCTGGTGTAAATCAGCATCACCCCTCTGAAGACATTAAGGAGATGCCTCTTTGCCTCATCAGCTGCATCTTGACCTGGATTTTCAAATTAGGATATGACAGATAAACACTGTGAGTTGCTCTCCTCAAAGGTGTGGGAAGCACACATTTTGATCCTACTGACCTGCAATCTGTTAGCAGTTTTCAGCAATTACACACTTCATACAAATGATAAATGACTAATATTACAGAATGCATTCGTTTTACACTCTTTCACCTCTTTGTAGCTACTTTATTGCAGTAAAACTGTCTTGTGATTTTGGGTAAATGAATAAAAACTTTAAAGAAAAGTGAACAAAGACCACAGGGATGGCATGAGGCAGCTGTCACCCTCTGTGCACTGCACTCATCTCCTGCAATAGCCTCATAAACACACCAGGGTGACTCTATCTTCCATTAATTATCCCAGTCTGAAAGGAGAGCGTCTCCTACCTAATCCAGACATCTTGTGAGGGTAATTAATTCTTTTCTGCAAATTCCCCTAACCTGATTTGTGGTTTGTATGGAAGTGAATCCCCCCTGCCCTTTCCATTCTTCTTGCTCTCTTGTCCTTCACATTCAGTCAGCTGGGTTTTTGTCTTGTCTTAAATTTGGTCTCGGCAGCACGGCCAAATCCTGCCTGGCTCTGGGGCTTTCCACACAGCTTGGCTTAGGAAGAGCACTGCCTCTCTGGCCTTCCCACCTCCCTGACTTTGGTGGGGCATTTCTGCTCGTGAGCCATGGGCTGGCTCTGCTAATTGCTCCTCGCTGGGAAAATCGCTCAGGCTTCCCTTTCCTGGAACAACACAGTGACAGAGACTCTTGTCTGGGGGCCAAATCTGGCCATGGGGCTTCCTGAGACGGCTGCCAGCAGGTCTTCCCTGGTTGCCTCTCTGTGGCAGCATCACGAGAGGAGGCAGCAGGTTCATTGCAGCGTGCTCCAAATGCTGTTAATGTTGTTTGCAGTGCTGCAGTTTGCTTCTTTACTGCCATTTTCATCGCCTCCTATAAAGCTTAATTTAATTGTTCCTTAATTACCTCTTTGGCTTGGTGCATATATCTCAGATGGAAGCTGTAAGCAGCACACATAAGGCTATGGATGTCACAAAACATTGCTGCTCTCTATTTTCATGGCTCTGGCTGGGAATACAGTGGGCCAAAGCTTTGTTGCTGCTGTAAAAGTGTTCAGGAACGGGAAGAAGGCCTCGTGCTCAAAAAATTCCATTTTTAGACAACTTTCTGGAAGGAACAGCAAACGTTTCCTCCAATTTCTCCAATCAGTTTCTACTAGAGCATGTATTATTTCATATTACTTTGGTGTTTTCTCAAATTACATGAAGAGCAGAAATCTCTTAGCAGCTGTGGTATTACCTGAACGCTGCCGGGACCATGAAGGTTTTTATTCACAGACAGCTCTCTAAATAAACCACATAGCCTGCTTTGGGAGTGAACCAGAGCAGAAACACTTTTTACTTGAGTTGTTGAGCTAGCTCTTGTTAAGAACACTTGCACTGAGCTCCATCTCTTTGCCCACCTTCCCAGCTCCTGAGGAGTCCTGGGCCCTGGGGAGATTATAACGTGCTTTGGTGGCTTGCAAGGTGCTTTTCTCACCTCCCCCTAAGCCAAATGGGTGTGGGAAGCTCTCACATTCATTTTAGACTTTCAACATGAATCTTTAATGTCTTAGTGTAGTTTAATTTAAGTGGTTTTCCTTTCAAAGATGATGCAGCTCTACTTTTCAGACAGATTTCTATTTGGAAAGTGTACGTTTATCTATAGAATTAAACACAGAGGAATATTGATCATAGGTGAAGATGGCTTCAGCAAATACTATATAGATCATTGTTTACAACTACATTTTCTTCTCTGTGCCATTCTTTTCATACTTTTATGAGGTTTTCCTTTTTCTTCTGCTTGCCTTCCTGTCCCCATTGTACTCTGTATTTGCCTTACTTTTCTCCATTTGCCTGCTGCTTCCTTCCTCCTACCTCTCGTGGTGAGAGTAGAAAGCCATTAGTATTAACCTGTTGACTGAAGCTTTTAAAGCCACAATGTTCACAGGAATTCAGAAATGAGCAATATGAACTTCCCAGCTGAATCTCCATTTATAAAAAACAAATGCACTTGACCTTTTGTGAGAGATTTCTATATTCTTTTTGTTGAATGTCTCTGTAAAATTCCGTTTATTAGAAGACTGCATAAGAAGCTTATGCAGAGATCATGATGTTGGTTTTTGGTCTGCTAGAGGTGTGGGTTTTTTTTTTTTTTTTTTTGTTGATTTGTTTTTTTCTGCACATCAGCCTTGCTTGGTTGGTGATTGGCACGAGCTCTCCACTGGTGCTCTCTCTCTGGCTCATGCAACTGGACATTTATTTTTGCTGTGTTCTGAAGGCCAGACTTCCTGGGAGAAGTGAGAAGATTTCAGTAATGAAACATATCTTGAAGTTTTATGTGAGGTTTGAAATTTATATTAGAATATCCTGACTTACATTCTCTCCTCTTAAATTACTTACAGGAGAAATTTTGAAATATGATTTACCCTTTCTACTTGTAATCTGGCTTGTGCTTGACACCCATCTACTTTTAGCAGCCAGACCATTTTGTTTCCATTTTCTGACAGGTTCTGGGCAAGTTTCAATGTCACTTTTTGACATACCGGCAAGGTGCTGGAGTAGCAAACCCAGGGCAGTCTTTTACTTAGTTTAAAAAGTGCTTTCCCTTGAAATGACTTCTCAAAACTGTAAGCATTTCTTATTGGCTCTGACATTGCTCTTTTACCTTGCCATGAAACGTTTAACTGGGGCTAAGTTTCACCTGGTGGTGCCTCTTTAAACACCCCACTTTGCCTAAGAAAAGATGGGAAGACAGATGTTGTACTAACCTCTGCTGATTGCTTTTTGATTGCCAGTTTAGTTGTCTGTCTTCAGCCATTTGAGATGGCCATATGGGAAATCAACAGTGATGATCCTTAATACAGCACCAGAAGTGAGGTGCTTCACTTACACTTATTTTCAGGGGAGGGATCTGAACCCAATTAGAAAATTTATGAAACTGCCAGAGCACGCTACTCATTTAAAATTGCTGAGGGCTGCAGAGTGAACTGAAAGCTTGACAGAATATTCACACTTGTTGCAGGTCTTGTATGTCAATTAACCTCAGAAATGGAGAGGGCCACAAACTTCCTACAGTTTGTTTTCTTTTCATGTAAAAATCTGGGCAGTTGCATGTTATTGTGAAATGACAGATGAATTAGTGAGAAAGGCCTTGGAAAGTTCAGTTATAAAAAAGTTATTGGAATTTACTCCTACTGAGTGACAGGATAAGTCAGGATCTGATCTGGTATTTCTGATCCTGCCTGTTACGTTAGGAAATAGAAGTTTCTGCTTAATGTTTCCTTTTCTAACAGTGGGAGCCATGATGATTTAAAATTCTTCAAATGGTACCAAAGTGCTTTGCAGCAGGTGTGGGAAACAAGACAAATCCACTCATTGAGAGGATGATGGTCCTTGGGCTTTTGGCTGGCTCACTGTGGTGTGTTCTTAAGTTCAATGCATAGGCTCCACTTGCAAAAACAGCAGCTTCAGTGGGCTAGAAAGTGAAGTTCTTTATTTATCTGCCCAGTCAGTGCAGCACAGGCTGCCTCTGTCTCAGTGCTCTTGAAATCTTCTTTAGTGTCTCTGTGTCCTCCTGCTGCAGCTGTGTGTTTTTTTAATTTTTTTTTTTTTTCGCTACATTTATTTTGGCATTCCTTATTTTGTTCCCCCAAAGAGACTTAATAGAATTTGTTACTGACCCAGATTCCACTCTTTGTGAAGAGAGGCCACATCTTTCTCTCCCAAGCCACGTTTTATGATTTGTCAGTGGTTTGGTGGAGTTGTACACCATCCCTTGATTAAAAACCAGTCTTTCACACCACCAATTCCATTTTAGGTCTCCAAATTTGTACCATTTAGATAGGTAGGGTAGTAATGAACCTCTGTAGCTTAGTGTGAAATCCAGGAGCAGCTTCATTTTATTCTGCTTTCTGACAGTGTTTTTAACAATGCCTGTGCTGTGTGGAGCTTCCTGCATGAACGCAGTCCCCATCTCAGAGGGGCAAGATGTCGTTTAGTTCATGTCAACTTAAGTGCCTTGTGTGGCTCCCTGTGGTCAGCAGCTGGATGACAAGACATCAAAAGTACATTAGGCAGCTTTCTAATTAAATATCTTCCCTGCATCTGAAACACATGGTAGCACTTCCTTGCTAATAAAAGCAGAGCACGCTGCTGTCAGTTTGATGCAGCTACTGCAATGCCTCCCTGTGCCAGCCCTCTTGCAGTAAGAAGAGGACACAACATAATGCATTGTACAGAGCAATGCTTAGCTGTGATGTTGCAAAGCATTATCCTATTTGTTTTAAGTGTCATGTAATTATCAATTCATTTACGACCTATTGTAAGACCATGAATCATAATGAATGTATTTGCATAATAGGTAGTATCACATGAGCTCAGCTATAATTCAGCATTAGCTAAATGTACCATGCAAACAAAATGTTTCCTGTAGAGGTAGGCTGGGGTTGATATATGGCCTGTCATGTACCTGGTGTACCACAAATGCTGTCATGGGAAATTTGTGGGCTGGGTCTCAGAGGGAACTGTTTTGTAGCTCAGTCCTGTCACTCATTCATTTTTTGTCCTGTCTCCAGCCCCCTAGTTTAAATGCTCTTCAACTCCGTCAACTTTGTGAGGTGAGAAAAAGTTCAGAAACCTGTTTTTTGCTGTTTAGCTGACGTGTTGGTACTCTGCTTGCTGAGGCCATGAGACAGTGTCTGCCTAAAGACTGAGCTTATTTCCCCTGTGCCACTCTTCAGACCTGCACACACCGTGCTGGGTGATGAAACTGAGGAGCAGCCACACTGGAGACTTGCCTAGACAGGATTGCCTCAGCCCTGGGTGGGTTTCTTTGAGAATCTTTGTCTCTGGATGTAACTTCTTTTTAAACAGAAAGACCTCAGAAATTCCCTCTGGTACTTCCTGGGACAGGAGGTGGCTCTGTGTTGCTGTGCTGGGGAGCATGACACAGGAAAGCTGCTGTGGCTGTGCCCCAGGTCTGCATGCTGTCTCTGCTCCTCACTCCTCATCAGTGCAGTCAGCAGCAGATCAGAGGCCAGGACTACTCCCCAGACCTGCCCCTTTGCCATGTCAGAGCTGCCTCTCCTACCCCAAATCCTGTTTCTGCCTTTATGACAAGAAGGCTCATGCAGGCAGAGATGAGCCACGTGGCACACGTTGCACACAGAATAAAAGTGGTCCGTGCCAGCTATGGTTGAATGTGTGCTGAGGACACACATCTTACAATGGTAGCATTCTTAGAATAACCCAAATGTGAGCAATATCTAGTTTCTGAGAAAAATCTTAATGGCTGTACCTCTCTTTTGGTTGACTTACAAGTTCAACACATTTTCTGTTGCAGAAGATAGACTTGCTCACGCAGGAGCTCGAAAATGATCCTTGTGTGAACTGTTGTGTCTGTAGCAGATGTGTGTAATCCCACTTTCCACTTTTTAAATGGATCCCATTTCCATACAGAATGTAAAATGCTTACTTTCTGGCTAGCACAGTTGATTTTTACTTGTTGCCTGCAAGTGTAGATTAAGGACACTGAAATTGCAGAGGATAAAAAGAGAGTTATTTCCAAAAATACAGAGTAGTTACTGGTACCTCAAGGATTATGTGGCCTGATCTACATTCAGGAGGCAGCACTGCAATGGCAAAAGGCTAACAGAGTTGACAACACTTAATTTGTTTGGACTTATGTCACTGTTGGCTTTCTGATGTGACAGGAGAAATACATCTCAGGAACTGATGAAGTAGTGCCACATTTACACTGTTCTGCAACTCTCTACAAGCATTTAGGGCGAGATTTCTTTCTTGAAATGCAAGGTAAAGCTCCTGAATTTCATGTGTGCACCCTCACTGGTGTGCAGCTACAGCTCTTATAATTCAGTTTGGCCAGCTAGGAAGCAAGGGGGCAGTGCAAAGGGAGCAATGGCCGTGCTGGATTTGGGCAAAATTAGAGTGTGTTATAAATTTATATTACAAGGGTTCCACGCAGTATTTGTACAAGAGCCAAGCATGGAATTGGTGATGCCCTGGGCTGAGACAAGCACTGGCCAGGACAGGAGGGAGCTGTCCATGCACAGAGGATGGTGCACCCTGCAGCAGGGTTACTCTCTGGTGGGATGAGTTATTCCTGAGTCTGTGCCTTCACCAGGCCAGCTCGTCAGGGAACAGCACCCACAAAGGACGTGGCTGTTGGGAATTTGAAAGAAAATGCTTGTTATTTCATGGAAATATCCACTTCTGTTCCCATAGTTCCCTTGGACTTGCTGCTAACAAGTGGGAGCTTCTGGGCCTTGTCTCTTAACAGGAACTTTGCCTGCAAGGATTGGGAGAAAATGAAAAGCTTAAGTACTCATGGGTTTCACACGGGAACATTCCATGGTGCTTAAATTTGGTATATTATTTCGGTTTTCAACATGTATCTTCGAAATGTGCCTTAAATGTGTTTTTGTTTTGCTCTGGTTTTGCTCCTAATGGCTTTTTGTAGGACAGGTGCTTATTCAGGTGGATCACAATTCAGAGGAGCCTGCTGTGTGGGAATCAAATTCCCACGGTGATTGCACTTGCACAGGAGATGTAGGACTAAGCATGGTCAGAGGCAGGACAAAAAGCACTATAAAAGCTGTTTGTGTGACGTTTTCTGCAATGTGGCCAAACTTACTGTGGTGTTTGTACCAGTTACTGATGATTTTGTGCACTGAGTCATCTGTCACTGGACGATGTGCAGGGATCATCAGCTCATCCTGGACAAGTTCTTAGCTGTCTGTGAGGGATGAGGTTCTTGCTGATAGGAGCTCTCTCTTGCCAGCTGACACCTTTCACTGGATTTCCAACAAAAGCACAAAATTCAGATTGGTTTATATAACTGCTTTACTATTATTATTATTATTATTATTATTATTATTATTATTATTATTATTATTATTATTATTTTATTTTCAACAATGCTATAGCCTCCAGAAAGGGTAGAGCCTGTGGCATATTTGAATCCTAACTTCTCTGTATCAAGCAAGATCCCCTTCTGATCTAAATCCTGATACAAATCATCTAGTCCCTAATAAGGGGAAAAAAGAGCAGAATTGCCCTAGGAATGAGACCCAGGGAATTAAAATCTACTTCATAGATCATGTGATGCCTGGTGTGATTTCTATCACTCCATAAAAGTGAAACTGCAAAAAGTGCTCTTTGACCACTGTAATTATATGTTTCTCACCACCCCCCTGCCTGAATAATCTTTTTAGAATTCTGTATTGATGTTAAATGCTTTGACATGAAGAGAAAATGGTGTTGCTTTGCTTTATATAGATTTTCCACTTGCTTCTAGATAACATAGTTCTATTAAGATCACCCTCCCTTAATTTTCCCTACTGTGATGCAACGTTCATAATCATTCTGAAATAAAGACTGGAATGGGATACCTCTCCAAAATAATTTGTATCATTGGCCCAGTAACACTTTTATATGAAATTTTTAACCTTTCAGAACCTATTAGTGTCTACTCTAATCAAAGCTAGGGAATATCTTATCTCTGCTTCCAGCTTTTACCTTTACAACATGCACTTTCTCAAGCTCACAGCAGAAGGGTCTGGAAGTTTTGGATTAAATAACTTTTTAGTTCCCCACAGCTGCTTAACCCTGTTTGCATGCTCTGACAGCAAGGGAGCTGAGGGCTGTAGCGTGGTGAGACATTGGTGCCAGCTAAGGAGAGGGAGGCTGCAGGAGATTCGTTTTTAGCTCCCTGTGCCATTTGTGAGTGGCAGCAAGAATCAGAGTGTGGAGAAGAAGCTCCTCCTGCCTTGCTGCTGTGGGCTCTTATTCTTGCTCCTGTGGCTGCTTACAGGCATCTGTTGTGTTATGTTGCTTTTAGTCTATGGGTGGCAGTCACTTTCTAAATTTCCTGTGCAACGTTTGCAGGCTCTCCTGCACCAGGCTTCTCAAATTTGCTGTTAGTAACACACATCAACAGGCAATCGATAAAATCAGAGCTAATTACATAATGTGGGCTTTTTAAAAATCTGTCTGCAGCACAAGCAGATGTTAAATGAAAGCTAATAAAGTGTGGCATCGTTTAAACAGGGGTATGCCCCAGGATTTGATGCTGGACAAACCCTGCAACACAAAAGGCAATTTCCAGAGAGCTTGCATGCAAGAAAAGAATGAAATAATCATGCAAGCAGTGCATATTTGAGTTAAACCTGAGCAGTCACAACAGATCTCTGCAAAATCTCATGAGCTTCTTAGAAAATGAGCTACCAGGCAAAGGCAACAAGCAGCACTGCCAGCAGGCTGCTTAATAGAGAAGGTTCACTAGCAAAAGACCCAGCTGTTCCCATAGGCTTGCATATGTGGTCCATGGAAATCCACTGTTTGGCTAAGCAGTGGCTCTTTAGGCACAGAAATAATGGTTGTTTACTTGGCTTTCCTTCAAAAAGGGAGAATTTATACCATGGGTTATTCTGAAAGAACAGCACAGAAGGCATATAAAGGAAAATCTTGTTTTATTTTTTTTTGTTTTATTTGCTCCATTAATAAGCCTCTGTACTGCTACAAGCTATTTTTAGACTTTTGTTTTCTTTCTCTGTATTTTTCAGCAATGCTAGTGGCAGGCAGATCCCAGTGATTTGGAGCTGCATCTCTTTTTGAGATAATAAGGAAGTGGGCACTAAATCTCAAAGCTAGCTGTCAGTGAGAAGGGCCAGGGAGAAATAAAAAGGAAAGAAAATCCTAAATTCCTCCGAAATCTAGAGAAAAGGCAGATTTGGTGCTGCCCCACAAATACCAGTAAATGTCATATTGTGAGTTAGGTGTTGTGCTGTGCATTTTGCATTTGCTGTCTCAGAAATCTCAGATTCCTCCGGACGTGGGGCTCTTCCTGCTTGTCATTTGATACAGCTGCCACCACTGAATATTTATGTGTCAGACCCTGGGTATCACACAGGGAAGTCACTTGGCTGAAACACTTCTAGTTACAGTTTGTTTCTGGATTCTTAACAGTTGGTATTTTTTAGCCACTTTCCTCGGCGTCCATACAGACTTAATTTTTTTTTTTTTTTTTTTTTTTTTTTTTTTTTTTTTTTTTTTTTAAGAAAAGGCTGTGAATTTCAGGTAGTTAGGTTCTGGGGATTTTTAATGATGTCTCACTTATCCAAAGACTCAAAGTAAGCTCTCAGGATATGTTACCATAGGAAACTGGAAATTCCAATCAGAAGTGGAATCCAGATCGTGTTACAGTGACTGACAGTCTTTTCAGTTGCTTTTAAAATTGTTGAGGAATTTAATAGCTAAATTAGGTTGAATGTGAAAACAGAAGAATTATGTGTGCTACACAGAGAAGCTTAACAGAACAAAACCATAAACAGCTGGAATGAAATATTTATCGTGGACTTTCGTGTCTCTAGTTTTGGGACCATTTACTGAGTGATTTCTTAAAAATGAGATTTTATTTCTGTATTCCTAACAAACTGGTTTTTGAGACAAATGAAGGAATGGCCTCTGACTTTGGTGCCAGGAGCATCATAGGAATGAGTCACCTGAAAAATCTCACCCCAAGCCTCTCTACTGCACTTTTGTATTGCTACGGGCTGTTAAATGGCCTCAACTTTGTTTGTTGATCCAGTGATAAAAATCATAAAAAAAAAAAATATATATATATATATAGCTGAGAGTAAATAACATGAAAAAAAAAAAAAAAAGTTAAAGTTTTGAATAGTCACCACGGTGCTTGTGAACAATGGCCAGTGAATATTATTAGCACATTAATAAGAGAAAAATCTTATCTGACTCTTGAACTTCAACTTGCTTTGTGAATATTTTTTTTCATTATTCAGCTAGCTTTATTTTTCCCTCCAGGAGTGGAAACTGGTCCTTCATCCTTATCATCCTATTTTTTTGTGCCTTTTGATAACCATTTAAAAGGTTATTGGTATGGTTTATCATTTCTCTGTGCTGGGAAGATTGTCTTCCCCAACACTGAAGCCCCAGTAAAATCTAGAATTATAACTCCTGCAGTGCAGAAGCCTCCAAACACTGGTGCACACTTTGAAAATGCAAAATAATATGACTTTCTGTTATAGCAAAATAATGTGACTTTCAGTTATGGTATCTCAGAACTATTGTGGGCTAGAAAAGAAAAATTAAAAAAAAAAAAAAACACCTTCCAGTAAGTCATTATTAATTACCTTTTGTCTGCTCTGAATAGAGCCCCCCTTAAAATACTCTGCTGAATAGGAGTGCCCTGGGATGGAAATGCAAGCCAAAGGAGTTTCAGCCAGCTTATCAAACCTTGCCTGGTGTTTGCAGCCTGCTTGAGTTCATCACCCACCCTGCCTGGAGGGACTGTGCCCCTTTTCTGACATTCACCACTTATCACTTGAGCCTTTCAATCTTCTTGTCATCAGGCCATGGCTCAGCACAGAGGGGCCTTTTTTCCTCCTGTAACTGGATTACAGAAGGTAAGCACAAGATATCTACAGTGACCACAAGTGACTCTTTATGAGGGGACAGAAAACATCAGTGGTATCACAGCACCTTCTTTTACCTCCCTGCAGCAGGGCCAAGAGACTGAGTCCTCAGTGTCAGGTGCATTGAGGAAGCCAATACAAAATGAAATAAATATATTTATTGGATACATTTTTTTAATCATGGCTTCTTTAACTATGGAGTGCTACTACCAGAGATCCTAAAGGCACTGTTGTGTTAACCTTTCTTTGCTGTTTCCCAGTTGGTTGCCTCTCATCACAATCAAGGCATCACACATAATAACTAATCAGATTCCGTGAGCAGACGGGCTGTGAGGGTGCATTTTAATCAGAAATAGTGAAGAATTTCTACATATCTCTCCGTGCTACAGGGTGACATTTTTAAATGCTCAAAGGGCACACAGGTCTCCAGCCCCTGGTGAAACTTCGTGAGAATGTGATGTGCAGCTCTGATTTGTGTTCTTTATGGTAGCATAAAAAAGCTCTGACTCTTATTTATTTATTTCAGATCCGGATTTTCCATTTTCTAATAAGAAAAAATGCCAGTCATTGCCTCTAAAAAAATCCCCTCAAGGAGCTGCATCAGCATAGCTGAGGGCACACACCTTCCAGTACTTATACTGTATTTAAGCAGAGTATACAGACATCTTTTAAGATCTCATTATTATGTGTGGCTAAATAATTGCAGCCACTTCAATTATATTCCATTTAATTTGGTAATTATGTGGGTTTCGGAAATTGCCTCTACCTCTTCTGTATATTCTTTTCATGCATGTTGGAATTATTTAATGCTGCAAATACAAATGTCTGTTGAGAGAACCTGAGAGTATTGAGAAAGCTCAAAAAGACTAAGAAACCAGCTTGATATTTTCAGGATTATTTTGTGTAAAAGATGTTTTCTGCTTAGTCATTTAAGCATGAGTGTTGGAGAGGGCTGACAGCCAGTCTCTCAGTCTCCTGAAGAAATGTGTGAGTCTGCAAACGATGTGATATGCTGGTTCAGGTGAAATAAAACTAGTCATTTTTATAAAGATTACACTTGATAAATAAGGTTCTGCACCCTGAACCTGACTCAGTGTTTAGAAAACCAGAGCAGAGGATGTTTCTGATGTGCTCAGACAAGTCAACTTGCTGGGGAGGTGACAGCAGTGGTTGGTGCTTTGTAGTCTGAAGATGAAATTGTTTTAGACTCTGAGCAAAGGCAAACATCTTTCCTCCCAGATGGGCCAAGATGACTCAAAGAGTTGGGTAAAATCCTGTGTAACTCAATAGGTTTGGAAATGAGAAGCTACCAAGGCATGTAAGCACATCTGAAAATGTCACTGTGGAAGGTAGCTGGATATCTTGGCTCTCTCACTTTTTCCCCCTTCACTTCCAGTCTCTTCCAGTTAGACCTCACCATTCCTAGAGCTTTCAAATCTACAAGAGAAGTATATATTTAAAGTCTGAGCAGTCTAGTTTGCATTGCATGTGGATATAATGCCAAAATTCTCTGTCTAGAGCCATACTATTTTTCTCTCCTTTTGCTTCCTGCGATCAAAATTGATCAGAAAAATCAATATTCTGTTCAAACCAGCTGTGTGCTGGGGAGGGACTTCAGTGCCTTTGATTATCAGATCTCTGAAATAAACAAAAAAAAGTGAAAACTATTAAATCCTGAGGGGCTTTCCCCCCTTTTAAGCTTCTGTTGCACTTACTGCAAGTTAGGAATAAACCTTTCTGTCTCCCACATTTCATACTGTTGTACTGTGCAAGTAAAACGGTTGCTTTAAGCCTGTGAGCTCAAGTGCAGGAATAATTCTTGGAACAGGTGCTCAAAGATTGAAATATTTCAGGATTGTAACATCACATAACGTTCATGACAAGACGGAGAACGCGTCTCCCAGTTAGAAACAAGTGAACAGAAGTGGAGGGAGATGGTGGCTCGTTGTCTAGTGACAGGGGCAGGGGTGGATGACAGTAGGTGAAACTTCACCCTCCTACGTGGAGGCCGTGGCAGGCTGGAGACTGGCTGCAAGGAACGCCTCGGAGGGATTTCTTTCAGAGCACAGCTGTTCCTGGCACTGCTTGACAATCCAGGGCAAAACTCTTGTGGAGTGCTTGCCTCTCTCGTACTGCAGAAGGATTTGTCTGCTGTTCTGGCTCCAGCCGGGGAAGAGTTAATTTTTGCTGTGGGTGTGTTTTAGAGGTTATCCCGTGCCATTTTATATCCTTGCCAGAGGTGGTGGGGAAGGGGTTCTCTGTCTCTGAGTAAAATGGCAAGATGGATGTTGTCAGATTCCAGAGGACTTGGCCAACAAACCCAAGCAGCGAGAGGGAAACAGCTTTCCTGGCTGCTGTGGGCTTTTGGAGGATGCAAATCCCAGAGGACAGGCAGACTGTAAGCCTTCCCTATCCCGTGGCACAGAAGAATGATTCCAGGCGGGGCCCAGAAGCTTTTGAACAAATCAGAGACTGCCCATGCAGCAGCTCTCGGGCCAGTCAGGACAGGGCAGGATGTAAAAACCGTGCTGTGCTGCTGGGGAGAACGGCCCTTCCTGGAGTCCCTGGCCAAAGGAGAGCCTCGAGGACAGCCCCCGGGGCTCTGGAATTTGGGATACAAAGGATCTGAGGCCTGTTACACCCCGGCTGCAAAGCAAGCACTGGAAGCTTGGGAAGGGTTGCTTCAGGAGCGATGCAGGAGTGGGTGCATCCTATTCCCAATCCTGCACCAGCTCTGGGAGAGCCGAGTGCTGCAATGGACTGCCAAAAACCACACTGCAAGCAGTGGGGGGCACTGGGGGGGGTCAGGACCCTCAAACTTTGGGATCTGCGTTTAGCCAAGGCCCCCTGGTTAGTCAACACCAGAGGCTCTGCCAATTGAATTTGCTCAGCGTATTTTCCGATGGAAAGGGAAAAGCTGGATCTACTGGATTGCTTTCAGAGGGCTATGAAAGGAAAACAGAATTATCAGGCTAAGAGAAATGATAGCTTAAAGGAGTGAAATAATTCAACCACTTACTCACGAATCAGTTGTGTGAATTAATGGTATTGGAACCTTTAATACACAGTACTTCTATGCCTACACTTTTCTGTTCACTGTTGTAATCATACATCACTTTTACTACAAAATGGAAACTCCTAAAGATATTTAATCCATCTAACAATTGACATTGAGTTGTTGCAAATCAAACTTTCTGCTGATTTTAACACAGATTTTAAGATAAGATAAAGCCAATATCCTTCTAAGTCATTTACATAAATCAGTAATTTGAATAATCAAGGATATTATTTATATACTATAAAAAGTATGCTTCAAAACAGAAATATTTGGTTTCTATAAGTGTTTTTCCTTTTGAATTTTATTAGTGCTAATCTATGCAACTCAGCAATTGGAAAATAGAGTATATTACTGTATTTTTGTTTAATTCAGAGAAAAATCAGATTATTGATGTGCATTACAAGTGCTTCCAAATACTGTGATTTAAAAAATTATTTTATTTTCATTAAGATACTGTTCCAACAGAACTCTGATCAAAACTGTGCAAAACCTGCTATTTTTTGTTCACTGGCTTTGCTCCATATTGATTTAGGTTCTGTGATCTCACACAACCTTAAGTTCTGCACTGAGATTCTAACTCAGCCATTCAAAGGACAATTATGTTGTTTATGTTTGGATTTTGCTGCAAGCAACAAATTGGTCTGAGCCAACCTTGGCTAAACTCTTGAGAAATCTGTTTGCTGTTACAGATTACTAAAAAATAATCCATGCAACTCTAATTGCAGGCACTAAGGATTATAATCTAGATTTTCATGTTGAAATGCATATTTTTCTTAAAAAGATGCACAAATTGGAAAGTTCAAGGGAACACAATGATAATTTAGTCTGAACTCTTGTCTGTTAGAAGCTTTAGAATACAGAGGTTGGTAATTCAAATGCAGAGACTTGACTCGTTTTGTGCAAGCGTTTTGTGGTTTGAGTTTCACAGTCTAGAAGCTGAAGGGAACTGGAGGGGAGCTGCTCTGAGTGACCTCAGTAATTGTTCATTTTTTTCCAGAGGCCAACAGTATTGTGCCCCAAGTGGGTTGGAGTCCATGTTGAGAAGGTGAAACAAGAAAATATAGCCAACTGGTTTTGTTTTAGCAAAAAAAAAAAAAAAAAAAAGGAGACTCAGCTTTCCCCAGGCGTCAGCAGTGGGGGCTGCTGTTATTTTGTGTTCTCTAGTGATGGTGGGATGAGCTTGACCGTGATGGGTATCTGAGGGCTTGGGCATGCCCATGCTGCTTTGCCAGATGATAAAGTCAGATTCGTTTTCTTCAAAATGCTCTGGACATTCATTTTATTAATTTGTTGGGGTACGTATTTCCCAGCCTGCCAGGCAGCTCTGTTCTGCAGCCCTGGTACTGTCTAGCTCCACTGAAGTGCTGTTTTCTGAGGACAGCAGGCGAGGGGAATTTGTGTTTCTGTCTGGTTCTCCCTGCCTCTGGGCTGTGCTCTGTTGCCAGTGCCACTTTTCCACTGGGGCGAATGGACAATGCCTCAGACACCCAGTCTGATTGTGTGCATTGGTTCAAAAAGCAAGAGCAAACAGTAACCCAAAAGGTGAGCAAAAACCTCTGGCATGGCTCGGGATTTTTGTTTACTTTTTATATCCTTCTTTATTTTCTAAGCATTTTTTTTTTAAGTTCTAGGAGTTGTATGTGTGCTTGGCTGCCTTTTCCTTAGTTTTCATTCCTTCAAGGAGCCCTTTCAAATGAGGTACTGCTTGCAGATGCATTTCTTAATTAATTGTGGATGCGTAGTGTGGTGACAGATGCAGAGGATGTTGCCTTTATCCTGATCACATTAAAATGAGTTGTGTTGAATATTCTGTGATGCTTGGGGAAATTGCTTAATCCTATTACTTCTTGGAGAAGATTGAGTACCTCCTAATGTGAAATACGAAACCTCAGAGCCACACAGTGCAACTGCTGCAGCACAAAATGTATAGGATTTCTTCTAATGTGAGTCAACAATGATTTCTAGGCTTGTTTATCACATAAATGTTATCTGGGAAATTATTGGACAGTTGCTATGGAAACAAAGACCTAGTAGTAGAAGGATTTGTTACCATAAGTAGTTAAGACAATGCTCAGACCTGAATCCCTGCTGCAAGCAGTCAACTCCTAAAGATGGAAGTGGCAGATAACAAAACACCTATTTTTAGTGATAACAGAACAATTTAGAAATATTTATCAGCTGACCTTTGCTTTTCCAGCAAATACATAGATATATGAAATAAAGTGCAAAGGTGTGAAAATGGTAAGAGAAAAATATTCTTTTATCTTGTTTCATATGGTTCAAAAAGAAAATACAGATGTTGGTATCTGGTAGAACATGATGAGTAAGACAGCCTGAACAGGCTTCTGCTGCCACTCTGTAGAGTTTCCTGAAAGAAAAGGACAACATATTCCAGCTGCAGGAATATGAAATGCTGATTGTTGAGCTGACTAAAAAGAAAACTGAGGCATTTGGAAGTCGTGTCTTCCTTCTGATGGGAGGTATAGTGGAAATATTTTAAAAGGAGAAATACATCCTCTTCATGGTGGATAAAAAGATGAGCCATGGTTGGATTGTCCCAGATTATCTTTCTCGTGGATCAGTAAAAGTAGCATCTCCACTTTCTGTCTTTATCTAGTGAAGAATGGCAGGGCATTGTAGAAATTATTTATATTAAAATTATTTATGTTATTTATTATAGAGATAATTTTTATATATAATTAAGGTTAATTTTGGTTTTTGTCATATTTTGTATATCATTGTATACAAAATATTGTATATTATCCATCCCCTGAATTGGGCAGCTACCTGAATCTCTCAGCTGTCATGCTGGAAGTTCTAGCCCTTGACTTTTCAGGGGAAACCCTAGAAGATGTGACTGCTAAAAGCAAAACCAGTGAGCAATTGCAGACATGCATGAGGGAGAAGAGTCCTGTGGTGGCAGCAGAGCTGAGAGGGGAAGCCAGGTTCCAACAAATGGGCACCTGACACCAGCTGAAGGGATTTCCCAGCGACCTGAGCATATGGGAAAATGTGCAAGAAACACAGCTGGGCAGGGAGTTTCTCATCACCTTTATGAGGCACACAAAAAGATCAGAAAGGTGACATTCATTGTGTGATTTTTTTTTTTTTCCCTTCCCTCAGCAGCTCTGGGGAGCAACAGAACAGAAGATGAATAGGTTATTGATTTAAAAGCAAACAGGGTGGCTGTTTATTTTAAGTTAGGTGCTATGCATGGTATAATATATTGCCACAAATTGTGTTCTAGCACTAAAAGAAAAGTCAGAAGCCCTGGAGGATTAAAAGACTAAAGCAGATTTATAGAGCTGAATTTCTATGTACTGAGCACATATGTTGAATATGTGGGAAAGACAAGATGACTCAACTTGTACTAAGACCAGAATAAAAACAAACCCAAAACAATAATATCCATCACTGGGTTAAAAGTACATCAAATGTTTAACAAGAGAACGAGTTCTTTGGCAGAGAACTAAGGAGATGTGGAGATATCATCCAGTGAGTGGAGAGCCCTCAGCAGACTCCTGAATTGAGCTGAAAAAGTTCAGCTTTACCACAGAATTAACCACAGAATTAATGCTCTGGGATATATCTTCCTGTCCAAAAAGGAAAGGAGTTGCACAGACCCTATTGCTTTGGAAACTGCTGAGCAAATAGAAGAAGCAAGAGGATGGATACATTAATTTTTTTTTGGTCTGTGGAAAAAAGGAGGACTAAAAAAATTGCATTGTACAACCTACAAAGGAAGACATTTTTGGAACAGTGAGTGATGCCAGATATAGCTGTAGAAAATCTCTAATATATATATATGTATAGATATATATCTTTTGGAATGAGTATAGCAGTAGTGTTCTGGCAGCTTTTTTTTTTTTTTTTTTTTTTTTTTTTTGGTGTGTGTGTGTTCAGCTCCTCCTCTGGAGAAAGTGTTTCCTCCTGCTGCTGTCAGGCTCATGTTTAATGCCTGAGGTGGAACACATTTCTGATGGTATAGAGGGCTTTAGGTTTACATAGACAAACATTTTGTCCAGGGAAAACCAATAGAAGAATGCCCAAAAGCAACCAGACTTTTTGGCAAGGATGAGAATAGTGGCTCCAGCTGAGCAGATATGTGCATTTTGGATAACAGAGGTAAGCTACAGGAGAGAAATTAATTCAGCAGCATGTGTAGGTAGATCTTCACTAACACACCTGATTTGTAGTCAATGGAAAATATGCAGAGATTCCTACTTTTGAATGATGTGGAGGGAATTTGAGCCATATCTTACAGGCTTTGAGATGTTAGCTCAGAGGGTGAATTCATGACCTCTGGCATGCTGAGACAGAAGTTTTGAAATTAACAGATGGAAATACCAGAGAGAGCTTCGCTTCTGGAAGAGAGTTCTGTTATTTTTCTGGGACTAAGAGATGTGCTTGCTGCCTTTGGTTATGTGTAATGCAAAACTGGGATGCTGCAGCCACCACAGGCATCTGAGAAAGAGAACAGGTTTGGTCTTTTAGCTGAATGTGAAGTCAGTGGTGGCTGTGACACAGAGAGAGCAGCAGGGGACAGAACAGGGAGGCAGGGGTTAAAATCACCAATATATTAGCTGCTGTTTGGAAATTGTCTTCACCCCCCTTTACATTTCCCTGGAGATCATCTATCAACATTCCTATTGAATCTGGACCTCAGACTGACAAGTACCCAATCAGGAAATCCCGGGGGGATGAAGGAATCAGAGTAGGAGAGATCTGGGCTTTGACTCAGCTTCTGAGGGTGTTTATGTGATGGCCACTGGAGGAGCAACGCAGAGCAGCTTTCTCTGGTCGCATCTGTGAGTGAGAGAGGCTGAAATTGCTGTGGGTTTGGCTGAATTCAGTGATTCAGCATGCTCCAAGTGCGTTTCCTGCCTGATGGATTTGGGATGTGGCTTGACTCAGATGACCTGCTTTGCAAATTCTGGACTGCATTGGGCTAAGACCAGCACCTGGAGACAAGGTCTGTTATGCAAAGATGAGGATGTCTCTGGGTGTGCTCAAGAGCAGATCTTTGAAGGTGCAGGGTTTTGCATAGCAGTGTAAAAAGCCACAGCTCTCACGTAACTTTGTGTATGTGACGGAAATTTGAGATTTAAGAACGCAGCTCCCTGTCAGTTTGGCATCTGAAATGTTTCAATATTACTTTGGATCTTTCCCTTTGTGCAGGACACAAGTGCTTAAACAATTAAAGCTCTGGGGAAAGATTAATGTCTGGGGTGGAGGGAATGCCTTGGTGGGGTTTTGAGAAAATCCTCTGGCAAATGGAGCAGAGTATTCAGTACTGTACCAACTATTGAGAAATTAGCTAAGGATGCAATAAAGAAGAAAAGGATCACATCAAGTCTGTATTCTAATACATGAAAATATTTTTAATAATGTAGGCTCTACTGCTCTTTATTTTAATGTACAAATTAAGGTACAACACTAATGAGCCACTACTGATTTAGGAGAAAACTGCAAAACCAGACCCAATATAGTGGTAGCAGTAGTATAATGTTCAAAATGAGTGACTTATATTTCCTATTCTTGATTGAATTCTACAAACATTTCATTCTCCTTGAGATTTTTTTTTAATTTATATTTTCTTATGACTGTAGTGAATTCCTTCCTTCCTGGTTTTGAATAAACAGCAGAATAGATCCAGAGAGGGATCTTTTAATAAAAACAGGTATCCTGTAAGTCATGCAAGTCATGTCAGATCTGTTATAAGAGTAGGAAAACTGTGTGTGATTTTGCATATTGTCCTAGGAGTGAGTGTCTCTGTGGTGTTTAGGTGCCCTGTGCACTTGAACCACGACCCACCCACACATATTTGCATTTGTGTTTGCCTATTAGAGGTAAATATAGCCAAAAGTATCTTCCAGAGCAACTTAGTTTGAAGAAAACCTCCTTTTGGACTGTAATGCCACTAGCATGCCTGCAATACATAACTCACTTTTGGAAGCAATTTTCTCCTCAGTTATTGTAGCATTTTTCTCTTGGTCAAATTCTTCTTAAGCAGTTGAAAACCTGCACCTCCTTCATTTCTTTTCTAAACTGGGGGTTCACATCTCCTCGTGCAATCGCTAATGGCGTTATAAATTACCTTGAGCAATTATAAATTACCTTGAGCAATTATAAATTACCTTGAGCAAGGCAGAGAAGCATGGAGAAAGAAAAGAGAGTGCTGTCATTTTCTGCCTAGAGGCCAACAGCTTCACTGAGCCTGGTCTGGGAGAAGTGGAGCTCAGAATACAGAATTTCAGGGAAGAAAATGGATTTTAAACCTTTCCTTGCGTGGAGTCGATTTTAATGTGCAGATAACCACCAGTGACTGTATTGTGTTCATGACTTCAGTCTTAAAATTCTTTTTTGCCCATAAGAGATGGAGTTTATCGGTAAAACACATAATCCTTTGAACCAAGCATGTCAGTAAGTGTGCTGCTGTAGATATGTGCCTAGGGAAAAACTTTTCTGTGATTTAAGTCTTCGTTTATTTTGCTTAGTGTTTGTGTATTTGGGCAAAAGAAAACAATAAAAAACCTAGCAACCCTCTTATTTCTCCCCTTAAGCTTCTTTCTCCTTTATTAATTTCCTTTCCTCCACCTCAATCCTAACACTGGGTTGAAATGCATTCACTTCTGTGTTTTATACTAGGGTTTTTTTACAGTGGGAGGATGGTGGTAATGCTGGCAAATAGTATTCTGTTTTCTTTTATTCTGCCAGGCTCAAAAATTAGGAAGTGGTGCTCAGAAATGAAGATCAACCAGTAATCTTGTCAGACTTGTTAAAATGAGGTTTCCAAGCTGTGGAGTTTAAAATTCAGGAACTCTCTTGGTTTTATTACAGCTCAAATCACTCTTTGATAAGGGTGGAGGTAATTAAGCATGAGAATGTCTCTTTCTGATGACCTTTGGCATTCAGCTGAAAGGTGCAGAGAAGGAGAAAGCACAGACTCTCCTGTGGAAATCTCAGACACTGCATTTCTAGAAGTTTTCTGAGAATGAGCAGCTGGAAAGAGGAGAGCCTACTACTGCCTTCACAGAAAGAAGGTTCCTGTGAGAATTCAGTCCTTATTAAACGTCAGAAAATCTCCACAAGGGCAAGCCACAGGAGACACAAATTAGTAAGAGTTTGGTCTTCATTACTTTTACTGGTCATGAAACTACTTCTCAGTGTTTAGCAGGTTCCTGAGCAGACTTCTGTCTAAATAACACTATCTGCTCCTTCTGCTAGAGGGAGAAAAATAATAAACCCTGAAAGAATTAGAGGGCAGGAAAATGCATTTCATATGTCAGTAGAAATGTGTACCTTACTATTTTTTTTGGTCAGCTCTTGTGTGATGATTCGATTTTTTTCTAAAATGTGGTGGTTTGCCAATAAAATAAAACATCTGTTTTTAGAAGTCGAGAGGCTGAGACTGTTTTCCAGCCTTCTTTAATTCACTGATTTACCCAAAACCATAATTATTGTGATCACAGATTTGCACACTTAACCACTTCAAGATAATGTTAAAATAGCTTAGATGACTGTGTGCCAGACTTATGTATTTCTTCAGCTGAGTTCCAGTCAGCTCAACTCTGCATTTTGCATTTTAGAGATAAATTTGATCTTGGCAAGCATGAAGGTCTGGGCCTTTGTGCAAACAACAATTAAAGGTCAATACCACCAAAACATAGCAAGCAGCAATCTTGGGATATAAATTGGCTCTGTCAGATGTTCCTCAACTTGATCTAGACTGTAGTTTCTCTAAGTGCAAAATGGAAGGAATGGATTGGTTTAAGTAAAACATTGCAAGTCCTCTGGAAATGAGTGAGAGCTGATCACTGGTATTTTGCTCCAGGCTTCTTTCTCTTTTAACTAGCAGGTAGTTCTACATTCTATAATGGAGAGATGAAGATGTTTAATCTAATATGAATGAGGACTTTTGTGCTGTTACCTTGTTGTAACACAGCAGCAAGGAATTTGCAGCTGAGGCTTGGGTTAAATTCAACTCACGCAGTTTCCCACTGTGTGTGTATCAGGGTAAATATTTCCCTTAAATTGGTGTTGGAAAGAGCAGTGTGTTGGAAGACATTAATCTCAGTCTTTCTGGTCTGGGTTTTTGGAGCCATGGCAGGGGTGATAAGCACCTGATGAGGAAGGCTTGGTCCCTGGAGGGTGTGACCTGCCCTAAATGCATCCTCTGACACAGCACAGGAGAGCTCAAGTTGCCAGCACATGCCCTGGCACAGGGCTGTGCAAGAGCATGGATACTCAGGAAGCTCTCCAAGATCTCCTTGTGGCAATGGCACTGGGCTTTTCCCTCCTTTGTGCATTTTTCAGTGCAGCCTGTGAAGGCAGGAGAGGAAAAAAGCAATTTACAGAATTTTTCGTAGCTCATCTGCAAAACCTGTGCTCTCTGGGGTGTGATAATTGCTTGTGGTGCTACTTTCTCTAAAGACAACCATGTCTGCTAAGCAAGTGTTCATTAAAAAACTGATTTGTTTAAACCTTGTCAGGTTCTTCTTTCCAGGTTGCCCTTAGAATTTTTACATTTGGAATAAAGCAGTAGACCATGAGCTTAATGCCACAGTGCTGTTCTCCTGTAGCACAGCAAAAGCTGCCCTTGTAGACAGCAGGTGGAGATAAGCTGGATGCTAAATGCTTGACCAATCACCTGAGGAATTCACAGATAGCTGGGGAAACCAGTGTGATATTAAAGAAACTTTTCTTGAAGAAATTGCATTGGAAAGGAATGCTTAATATTTGACTTGAGCTGGAAGGAAGCATGAGCACTCAGTTTAATGGTAGCCTCTGTGATGCATTGAAATCTTTATTTTCTGAAATTAAAAGGTTCTCTAATTTAGAAGATAGAAATGACCATCTGTTTTAGGGAGAGTTGCTCTCTTGATCATCTCCATTGACATGTGGTGTGTGTCTGTACACAAAGATCAGGTAATATTGATTACCTGCAAATTAAATAATGAGAGACTTGAAGAGATCCCATGGAACCCAGCTGTACCCATCCAGTGCAGGAAGGTCAGATTTGTGCTCAAGAATTCCCCACCATAAACAGAGCAGAGTATTAGACCTTCAAGAGGAAAGTGATGTTTCAACATGTGAGTTTGGTTAATTTTCTGGCAGGATTTTCAACAGAAAATTTTGAGGAAAAAAAAAAAAAGAAAAGATTTAGCTGGCAAACCACGATGTGCTTGTGTATTCCCACACTGCTGGATTTAGATGGCTATTTTTGTTCACCTCAGAGAAAGCTCTGTTGCTGGTGCTGTGAGGGTTGTGTGAGGCAGCAGAGCTCTCAGAGGTACCAGCAGAGCCATTGTGCTGCTGGCCTGTTTGCTTGTTAACAAATATTTTAGTCCTGGTTTTTTGAGCTGGCAGCTGGGGGTCTTTGGCTTATCTGCAAAAGGAGAGCACAGGCAATGGCAGCCCCAAATGCTCTGTCCTGCAGCTCTGCTCTCCAGTGATCGCTTCTGGGAGCACCAGAGTCATCCCCATCCTCATTTCTCTGCTGAGGCAAAATTGCTCACCAGAAGGCAGCATTTTGTGTCTCCCCAGAACTAGACCTGGGGTCAGCAGCTCGTTTTAGATCATCCTGTGAATGGTTCTCATGCTTGTGAATTCAAGCATGTTGTCCAAACAGCCAGAGCCAGTATTTTCTCTGGACACAAATGATGGGAATAGGTTGTTGCTTGCTGTGCTGGGGTTTGCTGAGCTCTGGATGCACCCATCTCGTTGGGTGTGGGAGAACTTCCAGTCTCGTTACAGTCAAAATAAGCAATTCAAGCAGTCACAGCTGCTCCTGACAGAAGCAGGCCACAGTGGGATCTGGGCAGTCCAGTTACTCTGGAGGGGCTGGAGACTCCCAGCCCCTTCCCCTGCCACACGGGGAAGGGGAGCAATCAGGAGGAGCGAGGGCACCCTGGGCAACCGTGCCCAGGAGAGGGCTCAAGTCTGCTGCCCCAGCTGTGACACGTTCAGGGTTTTGTTGGGTCTTTTCACATACCTCAACCCCCATTTGTTGTTCTTTAAGCCATGGAGAAAGGGTTCTGAATGCTGCTGTTTTACATCATGTCTTAGGTTACAGAGAGTACTTGATCCATCAGCAGACAACCTAGATCCACGTGTAAAGATAGTGCAAGGGTTTAATGTGTCCAAAATATTTTATAACTGACTATTTTATAGCCATTTCTCAATTAACTGGAGTGTGAAGAGTAAAGAATTGTGCCATTTATTTCCAGTTGATGGGGAGGAGGTTGCTCTGTTGTTTCCTACTGCTTTTTGTTTGCACGTTTGAGATTAGCACCGTTCTCAGGAGAATGGCTCCAGGCAGTGGTCTGTACCATGAGCTCCTCTTAATGGCTGCTCTTCCCCTACAGTTCTGGTAATCTGATTTTAGAAAACCTCACTGGATTCCAAAGCCTATCATGTGAAACACACAGCATGGCATTAAAAATAAACAGGATGGCTGGAGCCAGAAAGAAAAGCACACTTCTGACATTCCTGGCTCTTCTAGGTGTTGTAGGTGAATATACATGTTTATGTACCTCTATATATTGTTATGGAATTACAGATTATTTCAAAGACTGACAAATTTTCAACTTAAAAACCCCTGTCTACTGAATTTATACCACCACGCTGTGGTTTTGCATGTAACTGCTTGTCTTTGCCCCTTTGATGGTCAGGCTGCATATATGCTGTACAGCTTTGTCTGGGCCAACACTTGCAAAATTCTTCTGTGTTGCTGTTGATATTTGGGTTCTGTACAAGGTAATATTCATTATATCCTGATATGCACGCTTAAATTTCTAGTTAATTCAGGCATCCTGGGCTGCACCAGGAGCACCGTGGGCAGCAGGGCAGGGCAGGGCAGGGAGGGGATTCTGCCCCTCTGCTCGGCCCTGCTGGGATCCCACCTGGAATATTGCATCCAGCTCTGGGCTCCCAGCACGGCAAGGAGCAGGTCCAGAGGAGGAACACCAAGGTGATCAGAGGGATGGAACACCTCTGCCATGAGGAAAGGCTGAGAGAGCTGGGCTTGTCCAGCCTGGAGAAGAGAAGCCTTTGGGGTGACCTAAGTGTGGTCTTCCAGAACCTGAAGGGAGCCTACAGTAAGGATGGAGAGGGACTATTTACAGGGAGATGTAGGGACAGGAAAAGGGGGAGTGGCTTCCAACTGAAAGGCATTACGTTTGCATTAGTTATTAGGAAAAAATATTTCTTGTCAGAGTTCTGAGGTGCTGGAGCAGGTTGCCCAGAGAAGCTGTGGATGCTCCATCTCTAGAAGTGCTCAAGGCCATGTTGGGTGGAGCTCTGAGCAACCTGGCCCTGTCCAGGTCAGGAAAGTTAGCACTAGGTCATCTTTAAGATCCCTCCCAACCCAGACCATTCTATGATTCTTCTTTGGCTTAGAATAATTTCTGTCTTCAGAACATAACTCACTACTGTGCTGCTACCGACTGGGAGTCCTATTGCTTAAGCTGCCTCTTTTTTTTCTCCTTCTTTTGCTTTATCTGTTACCTGGCTGAACATTTTGTGCCAGCTGTATGGATGCAGAAGAAGAAATATGATGGCATTACGTGGAGTGGGAAAAATATAATACAGCATTTAGCAATCTGTGCCTTTCCCAAGAGCACAAATATCATCCTGAAATGTCTCAGTGTGAAAGAATGTGCCCCTGGTTTTCATGTAAGTGATCAGTGTTTGTGTGTTGGTGTCTTAGTGGAAAATGCTCAGAACATTTTCCATTTTTGTCATCAATATTTCACACCAGCCTTGACTGAGTGGTGATTTTTGGGAAGGGTCAAAGTGAAGAACAAAAGTGAACCTAAGTTCAGATGAAGCTGACTCTGGGGTAAACACCTGGCCAGGAACTGATGGCTCTGACTCCTTGTGTATGTGTGTGCATGTGGGGAACAAATATATCCTCCACTCCTCAAAATTTTCATCTTAGTGTACTCTTAAAATTTTAGTGTATAGTTTATTTTTTTTTTATTACAGTATCATACACTTTAGTTGAGCAAAATAGTTACGTTTTCTGTACAGAAAAGGGTCTTGTGGGAGTTGCAGTTTTTTTTTTTCTTCCTAAAATAATTTTGAGGCTTTTAAAAGACCATAAAAAACCAAAAAGTCACTTTTGGTCCACACTGGTTTATTGGTATTCCAAAACACAAATCCAAACATTAGCATAGTAGTGTGTTATCCCCAGACATTTCGCTCTGCTTCAAAGGAAGAAAACAAATAGAGAAGCTTGTTGTATTTTCATAAAGTCATTTGTTGAAGTAGGTCTTAAGGGGGTAGTAGTAAATAAAAGAAAATTATAATTTGCAAAATTATTATTTCTATTATTTTAATAGTAGGGGAAAATGAAAATGAAGGCTTTAGGAAGAATGGTATTACCCTTGATTGTGCAACAGTGTGCAGGGGCTGTTCAAGTGGAAAAGATGAAAGATTATTCTGTGGGGGACAAATACAGTTAGGGCAATGTGATTACAGCTTTATTGAATAACGGGCTGCAGTGTGAATGCTGTCATTTCTAAAGTGAGTCTTTAAGCAAAGATTCCTTTAGCCAAAAGGAGCAGGACTGCTTGGGAACTGCTGGAGGTGAAGTTTGTGAAAATCAGGATATGTAATAGTCACAGGGAGAGAGTAACTTAAAGCTGTAAAAGAGTTGAAAAGGAGATAATTTTTTCTTCTCCTTTAGGTTTCTCTCCTTCTAATGATGGAAGAGCTGTTTTCCCTCCACCCTACCTGTGTGTTTGTGGGCCTGTGCATGCACATGATGACATGCTGAGAGGTGAAATTGATTTACTTTTAGTGGTGTGGCCCATTAGGGCACCGACTCATTGTCCCAGTCCTTCTTGTGGACACTAATGTTTCTGCAGAAGGAATGACAGAGCACAATGCAAATTGCTGCATCAGCTTCTCTTTGCAGCCCAGATTGTTGACATTGACAGGAAGCAATGAAATAAAGGTACTGGAGGAGTCACGTGCAAAATCTTTCTTTTATAAATCAAAAAACCAGAAACTAAAACAGAAAATGCTCTTAGAAAAGAAAGATTCTTTCCTTCTGACTCTTTAGAGTGACGTATATATATTCTTCAGTGAATGAAAAAAAAGGCAAAATGATTTTAAAATTTTATTGCAATAAAGCAAATTTATTACTTTGGATCAGAATTCAATTATTTTTTGTATTTTCAGTCCTCCAGGCAGGATCTCTAACACTGGCACACAGATATATGTGACTGACTTAATGTATCACAGCTTTTCCATTTACTTCAATACCCAGCTCTCCTGCCCTAGAGAGAAACAAATTTATATGACTTTCTGGGCTCAGAGCTGGGCCCTAATGTGCAAAATTCACTTGTGTGCTGGTTTTGGCTGGGATAAAGTTAATTTTCTTCCCAGTAGCCGGTATGGGGCTGTGTTTTGGGTTTGTGCTGGCAGCAGTGCTGGTTACTCAGGGGTGCTTTGGTTATTTCTGAGCAGGGCTAACACGGAGTTGAGGCCCCTTCTGCTTCTCATCCCACCCCACCAGCGAGCAGTGGGGCACACGAGGAGCTGGGAGGGGACCCAGCTGGGACAGCTGAACGTCCAGAAGGACACTCCATACCCTGTGGCATCACACTCAGCGTGCTAAGCTGGGGGAGGAAGGAAGAGGGGGATGTTCAGAGGGATATCATTTGCCTTCCCAAATCCCCGTTACGTGTGTTGGAGTCCTGCTGTCCTGGGGATGTCTGAACACTTGCCTGCCTTTGGGAAACAGTGAATGGATGCTCTGTTTTGCTTTGCTTCTGTGGTGACTTTTGCTTTCCCTGCCTTGATGTGAGATTGTCAGAGCTTTTCAAATATCTGGTGATAGTCGTAGGCTGGTGTTTATAGTTTTGGAAAATATTTTGAGAGCTCGTTTCACAGTTTATCCATCTGGGCTTAAGAATTGTGGCTTAAATGAAGAAAAGAAAATTGTATTTTTATAGCTAAAACTGTTTATTATTAATTACTGTTACTATTGTTTGGGCAATGATTCAGACTTGGGAAAGAGTTGGTAGCAAATCAAATGTTTAAAGCACAGGCTTTGAGATACAGCTATCCAAGCAAAGGGGAGCTGTCCTGCTGCTCTTGCTGCCAGTGTCAGACCAAGGTTTTACGTGGTGAAAACATTTTCTCTACTGAATCAGACCCCGAATGAGTCCTTGGTTCCCTCTTAGCCCGTGTCAGAAGTGAACCCTCCCAGGTCAGTGCAAAGCTGTGCCCTAAACTGGCTGTAAAAGAGCCCCAGTATTGGTCCTCACCATGCCAGCGTCCATGCTAAAGTAAAATTGACTATTTCAATATCAGCCTCGTCAAAAATAAACCTGAGGAACCTCTTGACAAAAGAAAGAACAATTTTCTGCCATACTTGTTGGATTTTGGAGTGGCTGGTACGTCTTAAGATGTGTGAAAAATGCTGCTGATAATGTGCACAGCTCCTTTCTAACAGCACAGACATCACTTGTCCATTTCTTCCTCCCCCCATCCATGCAGCTCTTTCTGGAAAAAGCAGGAAAAGCAGCCTAGACCCTCCTTCACTCAGCCCTGGTTCATTGGGAGACTCTGTTTTGGCCTCCAAAGGGCTGTGTAGTGCTTACCCTCTGACAGAAGACTGGCAATGCACAGTTTTAGTGTTCCTGTGAAGGATTCACTTGATCCTCCAACAGGGTTTTGCAGAGCCCAGCTTCCCTGGCACCGCAGCCAGGCAGGGCCTTTTTGGGGGATTTGCTTTAACACTTAACACTGGGAATATACATTTTATGGCTCCCTAAAATCCTGTAAGTTCTTTTGCAGAAAGAATGGTGAAACTGCTTGAGTGAGTAGAAATGTGTGTGTAAATGAATCTTGCTGAACATGGCTGCTTGTGTTCCAGACCCTCTGTAGTTTTGGTTGTCACAGGAGCAATATATGAGAAATGACAGTATAATATTAATTTAAGCTCCTTTTAGGACCTACAGTTTTGATTAAAGATTGATCCTTTGTCACTGCCAAGCAATAAATCTGGATAGTGCCATGAGAGGAAAGCATTTGCTCACAAGACCAAATCCTTAGCAGCTGTACAGTGTTTTTTGGAAGCTGTGCTTATTTACACTAGGTGAGTATTTGCCCTGTCATATTTATTGCAGCATGAGTATTTTGATCTGAATAAAAGCAGAGCCCTGCTCATCTTCAGGAGAGTGAAATAAGCCCTGGGTTGCTACAAACATCTGCAACACCTCTGGCCTTGACAGCTGTCTGCTGAAATTATGAACATGTCCTCACCTCCTGTTTTTAATGGTGGTGGACAGTACATTTCCATCTGTTATTTCCTTTGTACCTTTTTAATGTTCTTTTTATACTCTTGTGTCAACGCACATCCAGATTTATGCTTGTTACCCAGCTGTTGTTCCAGGAAAATGCCTTTTCTGTGGCTAGAAATGCTTCTGAAGGGCTCCTGTAGTGGTGTCAGGGTCTCTCAGGCCAGATGCCACCACTGTCAGGGCACACGGAGCATCCTTTGCCCACCACAAAATTAGTAGTTTATTCTTCACCCTATTTTGCCAATCCCACTGTCTGGTTTTCTCTTTTGGAAGTAAAGAAAACACATCTGCTAAACATTGTCCTCAGCCCTACAGGGCTGGGGGATGGGTGTAAAATGAAGAGCAGGATGAGGAGCAAGCAGCTGCTTCCACCCAAGGGAATCCAGAGACCGCAGCGAGATGTCTCATTATGTGATTTGCTCTTTGAGGTAGTTACACCTAGGGGTGAAGTCCTACCTCTGAAACAGGATCTAAAGTACTTCCATTCTTACTGGAAAAGGATGAGTTGAATACAGATGCTTTTGTTATATCATCTTGTCCATGATTTGGGGCAAAACATTAAAAGCCCATGGTTTAAATGGATTTTTTTTTTTATTTTGAAAAAGAAATCCAAATAAGGGATAAGAATTTTTAGGGTTGATGATTTTTAAAAAAATATTATTATTGAGGGGTTGATCAGTTAAGTTTAAATTTAAAATGATTCTACTTATAGAACCAGATCCTGATGCAGCCATTACCATGGGAGAAGGGAAAGTATGGCTGCTGCTTTCAAGAAAAACTAAGTCAGGGGATAAAATGCATTTTTATTTGGTTCCTTACTCTCACTGTTTCTCTTCTATCTCTTTGTTTACCTTTCTTTCCACATTTTAGGGAATTCAGTTTGAGTGAGTTTAGCAAGTTTTGGTCCTCTCACTGCACCACATTTCACCCTGAAATGAAACAAAACCATTAAAAAACCACCACAACAAAACATCCCCAGCCCTTCTCCCCTAACCTAATGTGAAGAATCAATCTTTCTTATGTAGGTTATGTTTCTACTGGGTGAGATAAACCATCCTAAGTCTTTGAGGACTGCATTTGGAATTTTATTGTAAAGATTATAATTCATTTTTAGCTTAATCACTTGTTGAAGAGCTTATCTTTATAGTTATGTGAAGAATGAAAGAAAAGTGCTGAAATATAAAAAAAAGTCTCTTCCATAAATAGGATCATATTTCTGTAAGAGTCTTTTGTTATTTTTTTCTGTATTATGTATTTAATATATATTCTCCCCCTTCTTTACAGTGCCTGGTATTGTAACCATGAAAAAGGGGAGGAGGCATCTTGTTTAGTTTGACCTAAGCTTTGTTGGCAAGTTATGGTGAATATTCATTTATTAACATAACATAAAGGCAGAAAACTTCAGAGCTTCCTTCTGACTGGTGAACAATTAGTGCTGCCACTGTAAAGGAAATAACTCTCCTTGTATATGTTACAGATATTTACATGAGCAATAATATTTACCATTACCACTTCTACATCTTGTTGGTTCCACAGTTGTTCTTAGATAATACACATTTACAACCAAAAGCAATAACGAAGCCAGCTCTTACACAAAGAAAATAATTAGCCTCCATGTCTAGTCCTCTATCTGCTAAAATTATTGAAAGCCACAATATCTGTATCTGCTCGTGCAAGCTTCTCAAATAGCTGTTAAATCATACCAAAATAAACCCCATAATTGGCTGATGCAAGCTGCAGGATCTGTTCCAGATGATCACACAGACAAAGCATCCTTTGATCCCTTTCCTTGCATGTGCTCTTAATCCATCTCTTGTTGTTTTAACCTTTAATCTGCATCCACTGCTTGCTTTATCTCTCTGTCCTGTAATGTAAATCAGAAATGATTGCAGTAAGGAACCATGTCTTAAATAACAGGGACTATCTGGGACTGTCAGGATGAGCTCCCCTTGCTGATGTGGTGGCTGGAGCAGCATGCCTGTATCCTGCTGTTGGGTTTAGATTTTCCATCATTTTCCATTGCTCTCACTGTAAAGGTGCCTTCCCAGAGACGCTCAGCTCTGTAGCACTTTGTTGGTCAGGCTGGAGATAGGGCAGGAGGGCACAGATCTGAGATCAAAGGCTCTCCTCCTTTTGATGTTTGAAAAAGTTCAGATCAGTGTCTCAAACTGTGTGCCTGGTCGGCCTGTGCTGCGTGGCTGAGATTGGATTTGTCCTGGGGAAAGTACCTGACTACTCAGAAGCTTATCCAGGGTGCCTCAGTGTACAAAGCTGAGCTGGGGATTCCATCAGCACAAGTTCCTCTGTGAAATTCATGGCATCTCACCATCTGGGGTGTAGAACTGGAAGACCCCTATCTGAACTTTTCAGACATTAAATTTTTTAAAAAATTTATTTTGGTCTTTAAGTGATGAGAGGCTGAACAGTGAAGTAATTTGTTTTCATCGTTTTACTCGGCTCATTTCCCTCCCCGCTGAAAACAGAGCTATAAACCCTAACAAGAAAAGCTGTAGATTTACTGGGAGCAGAATGAGTGGATGTTAATGTGCAAAATCTTGTAATAAATATATGGATTAATTGAACAACTACATTATAGAGGAACATTTTTCATCACAGGGAACAAACAGGCAAGGACAGGTGGCCTTTTTAATGCAAGCTGATGATTAATGTGGTACAGTATCAGCTGTGATGTGTGCTGATAGCCCACTAAACCTCCTCCACGTGAGTTCTCATGGGAGTCTTTAGAAATGCATTATCTGTCACACAAAATAAACTGGCAAAAATTTTAATCGAGGTTACTTCTTCTTGCTCCAATTCTACCTCGGAGCAAAATTGTCTGCTGGAAGAAATGGGGACAAGTCACTGTACCTGGGAGAGCCAGTGAGATTATCGATTCCATTGGAAGTTGGATAATTTCCAATCAAGATGAAGAAAGTTAACCTGCAGTCATTGTCTTTAGTTTAGTTTAGTTTAGTTTAGTTTAGTTTAGTTTAGTTCATGCTGGTTAGTTGTTCTCTTTTAGTGGCACCACAAGTTCCACCTTGCAGTCTTTCATAACTGCAGTTGTATGACCCTCTCTACCCAGACCTAGAAGAGGGAACTTTACACATAATTTTGTGGGTTTGTTTTGTTTCCTTTGTGCGTATGTGTGTGGGTTTTTTTTTGGTTTTTTTTTTTTTTTTTTTTTTTTTTTTTTGTTTGATCTGCTGTTTTGTTGATTTTTGTCGGTTTGTTTGCTCACTTATTAAAAAAAAGCAAAGGGGAATGCAGATATTCCAAGTAAAATGTAAATCCACCCTGGGCCCTAGGTTTTCCTGAGAAGCACAGGGGTACATTTCCCTAACTCATCTTTCTGAGAGATTCTCTTTCCCCAGACCTAGAAGAGGGAACTTTATATATAATTTTGTGGTTTTGTTTTGTTTCCTTTTTGTGTGTGTGTGTTTTGTTGTTGTTGTTTGATCAGCTGTTTTGTTGATTTTTGTCGGTTTGTTTGCTCACTTATTAAAAAAAAGCAAAGGGGAATGCAGCTATTCCAAGTAAAATGTAAATCCACCCTGGCCCCTAGGTTTTCCTGAGAAGCACAGGGGTACATTTCCCTAACTCATCTTTCTGAGAGATTCTCTCTCCCAGTTCCAGCTGGCTGGGTGCACGTGTACTCCCGTGAATGGTGAGTAGTGAAACAACAAATGCAGTGGATACTTCAGTGACTTCCTCATTTCCCACCTGGAACTGCTCGGAGAGCTGCTGTTGTGGGTGCTGTAGTGGTGCTGTCTGTCAGCTGTGAAGAACATTTCCCTCTGGCCAGGTGAATCCTGCCTGGGTGTTTTGTCACCTGTGTGCCACGCTCTCCTGGGCCTAGAGGGTCTCTTGCTTTGTGAACATGTTGTTGATTATTTCAACTCTCTTAATTCAAACTGTGTGTCTGCAGCTGCTCCTTAAAGGACTATTAGTTTTTAAAACGTGGTAAATTTCCATATTCACCATTATTTTAGCAAAAAGGAATAAAATGTGCATATTCCATGTAGGCTGTTCATTAATTCTCCAGGCAAATGTACCCTTTAGCTTTGGTGTTTCACTCAAATGTGCCTTTTTTGTGCAAAGAAAATACATTGAGCTATGATCCTGACAACTGCAGTTATGAAAACATATTTAATATTGCTATTAAAATTAGTCTTAAAATATTACAGTGAAGCTAGCTGGTCAGAATATGCAAAGAAACATATTTTGTTTTGATACACATAGCTGCACAAATAAATTACCTATGTATTTGTAATTCTATCTTTGGCATTTTTCTTGAGGGATATGGGTGAACACTCTTAGTAGTCTAAATCATATTCTTTTCTGCAAAATATTACTGAAAATTAGGTTGTTGATTCTTTAAATAACAATAGCAGAAGGAGCAAATAGAACCAATTAATCTTTATGAGTAGATCAATTTATCATAGTTATCTCTAGATGGATTTATCATGGTTATCTGCTTATAATGCATTCACATCAACCTCTGGAAATAAATTTAGGGGAGACCCACCGCTCAGCTGACTTCCAGTTTGTTTGATGCATCTTGGCAGGTGTTGCCACCTTGATGCCTTCAAAGATACTGAAACAAAAGAGGAGTGGGGAAGGGTTTATATCGTGGTTGCTCAAGCCTGGGGACACATGTAAGACTTGGCTTCACAAGGATCTCTCTCCCAAGAGGCTGAGGAACAGCTGCAGCAGGACAGGAACTGAGCATCCTGCAGATTTGGGCTATTCTTCTAATGAAGGGAGACTTGATTAACTCATGGCTTGTGGAACCTGCTCTGCCTTGGACCTGCTTTAGGCGAGTTCTTGAGGGAGCTGATTCTGGAGCAGCTGGGCTTGCACAGTGGCACGTGTTTGCCAGGCACCCCTGAGCATGTGATTGTGCACATGGGTCTTCTGATTTCACTGTCCAGCATCCCAGGAAAATCAGACTTCATTTAGGAGCTCCTTTCTGTGTGCTGGCAAACTGGCTTAGGTAGTTGAAACAGGATCCTGGGTTGAAGGTGGCAGAATCTGGATTTGGCTGTGAGCCAAGGCCACTAAAGTACCCTTTTTTTTTTTTTTTTTTTTTTTAACATATTCTGGAGGTGAGGCTAAGATGTTGGGAAGCAGTTGAGGAGAAAATCCACATGAATCCCCTTTTTTACACTATTTTTAAGGTGCACCTTTTGGAGTAGATTCCAGGAGCTCATGTGAGTGGTACCAAAGGCTGTAGGTGCAGGAATTCATGCTGTTCATCCCGGGCATAAGTCAAAATTACAAGTGCTTCAAGTCTTAGCTGAGATGTGCTGCTCTTTACAATGAAGAACACCCTGTAACCAGAGCCTTATTTATCTTAGTAGGTAGTAGAAAGAGCTGGTAAAATACATTTTGTTGAAAATATTTTATTTGATGAGTAGTAATATTTATCAAAAATATTCTATCATGTTTATTTTGAAAGGGTTAACTGAAACACTCAACTCCTAAATGTAAAGGATTTAATTGTCCACTGGCTTCTGAAGCCTTTTCCCTTAGAGAGTTCTGAAAAATCTCTTTCTAACTCATTACTTTCTCAATAATATAGAATTTTTTGCACATTCAGTTTAAAATGGATTAAGTTTAACAGCATACTGAGTAATTTTTTTTTTTTTCTTTGGACATTCTAGCAGTGAAAATTATCTAAAAAAGGCAGTTCCTTTTATCAAAACTTTTCAGACATGCTTACTTAAAATAGTGTAAAAAAAATTCAGTCGATTTTTTTGGCAATTATGCAGTAGGTTGCCTGTGCATGCAGCCTTTGCACCAGCAGGGCACACACTCACATTTCCTTGGGATAAGAATGTGGAGTGAGCAACCACTACCAAATGCAGTGTGGATTTACCCCCAGTTTCTGCAGTTGTTATCGCTGGGAACTTCACCAGAGACCTGTTGTGTTTAAATTCACCAGGTACAGTTAAATATACTATATATATGTATATATATATATATGTGTATACACACTATATACAATATATATATATAGTATATATACTATATATATTATACATATAGTATATATATAGTATATATACTATATATATATATGTATACTATATACTACATATATATATATATATATATACAGTTATATATATACAGTTATATATATCCAGTTATATATCTTCCCCACATTCACCGTTGCATAACGCTGACTTTTCAAACACTCAGAAGTAACACCCTTGGCCTTTCCAATGGAGGTGAAGATGGGGCTGCTTCAGTCTTGAGCCCTGTGCTAAGGTCAGTGCCTGAAACCCAGAGAAGGCCCATCTCTGGCTGTGCACCGATGAAGTCTGCAGGCTGAGGTGCAAAGGAACACCGTGGATTGTTTTGGCTGTACGTGTGGCTTGGTTTCATCACAAACAATACAAAATAGTCTTAAAAGTGTTGGGCCAGTGTGTATCCCAACATGTGCTGGTAGCACTGCTGAAGTCATACCAGATACACTGAGAAAAGGGAGGTGTGCAGGAAATTCTTCAATTTCTCCTACAGTAGTAGTGGTGAAATCTGAAATCTGGCATGTCAAGTTTTGTGCTATTCCCTTATTTTTAAATGTAATGGATATATGACATGACATTTCACTTGCTTTCTACGATAGTTGTGTCATCTGTGTTGGCATGGACATCATTATTTTGACACAAGTTCCAGATGATTTGCTATAAGGATTCTGCTGGTTTCAGTTGTAATAGGGAAAATAGATGCTGTACAAATCATGTGAGGCTGATTTTATAATTCTCCCTCATCCCATATCTGTTCCTTTCATTAACGGTTGAAAGTAAGGATTTTCACTTCCACTATGTGGAAGGTGAGTTTCATACACATAGGGGTGCCTGGGTGTGAATGTCTGTGCTTAGATCTACCTGGAAACCAGACTGATGAAGTTAACATTTTGTTTATTTATCTGTATGGGCCAGTAATGTAATTAATGCTTCCTTGTACTAAAAAGGAAACAAAAGGATGAGAGGTGATATACAAGCATTCAAATATATTTGTTCACGTAGCAAACATTCTGCCTGCATTCTCCAAAAGTACATTTCTAGTTGGCCCTTTGGTGTTTCACTCCAGCACCATTACTTGTGGACACCATCATCTGCATCAAAAATGGCACAAAGCTACCCCTAGAAAAAAATCAGTTTAAAAGCCAGCAGTTCTCCAAACACGCTCTCGTGTCCTCTGCAGTGGTGTAACCGTGTCCAAACCAATACTGGGACTAGTCTTAGGTGCACACTCCAGTCATGCCTGATAAAATTTGGAAGTAATGTTAATTGGAAAGGGCCAAAAGCCATGCCAGGGACCTTTTTGACAATGCCATGGTTGTGGTAGTTGTGTTCTCCCACCAGGAAGCTTCTTGGGGTGCCTTTTATGTGGCAGTAGATATGTAGCCCCTCATTCCACAACCCGACCCTTCCAGGAGGACTCTCTGTGCTCAGAGTCCAGCGGGGTCTGTGTTTGGGTGGCAGACCCACATTGCTGGCTGGCCTACAAGCCTGGCCCTCAGGGCTTTCAAGAAGAACCTAGTGCCTAAATAGTCCAGAAATAAGAGCACTCTGCACAGCAGGGCTGCCCTGGGCAGGCATTTGGGAGTTTTAGAGTAGTGGGAATTTCTCAGCTCTGTCCCAGCTTTCATAGCTTTGTAGATGTTTGCAACCACAGGCGTTCTGCCTTCATTATTTTGCAAATTCACAGGTCATTCTTAAGAGTCTTTTGTGAGAATCTGCATGAAGAGGTGGCATCAACAAACCTGTGACAGTGGCAGAGATGATAAATCCCAGCCAGAAGTGATGGAGAGCAGAAAGGGAAGGTGCCTACTGCAAAAGCAAAACTGCTGGCTCAGACAAGACAGGGTTAGAAAGCACCTTCTGCACCTTTCCTGTCTTTCTATTGTTTGCATATAAGCACCTTTAGATCAGGAAACTGTGTGTGTTTCCTTGCTCATCACAAAAGAATCAGGAGACTAAAGGTCAGCAGGTAAATTTGCAAAACATTTTCGCAGGCTGAATTGGTGTGATTAGTAGAGGTTAGTGTATGGGAATGGAAAGAGGTTCTAGCAGCAGTTTTCCTATTAAGGAAGGATAGAGAATGAATGCAGAAAAATACTCAAGATGTGTTGGATAATTTTTCTTTACTGTTATGATGTTCTTTACCTTCCTCTTCATTTTATGGGAAATACAAATACTGAATTTTAAAATCTTTTGCTAGAAATGCATTGAATGTAGGAGGTAAATAAAAGCAGAAATGGGAAGAGGATACAGTGGATAGAAAGGGCAGAGAACAAGAAATGATACGTAGAAACTTCTCATAGAAATGAAAATTTAAAAACATGAACTTAATTGTCATGGCAGTTTCTATAACTTTAAACAGCATCGTGAGCAATGTCAGGTCTCTGTAATGCAACCAAACAATCTTAATATCAAGAGGGCAGTTCTGGACTCCAAACCTGTGTGCATCAGTTTTGTTGTTTTGTTTTGGAGGTGCTTCTAACTTGAACACATGTGCTTCATCACATTTTGTAGTGCGTTTATTAAAGCTCTACAGTCTAATATTCAAGAACATTGTTATCTCAAATTCACCAAATTCAGGCTAATAAAGGGCAGATTAAATGTAGAGACTAATCTCGATTCTCTTTCTTGGACATATGTCCAAGCATGGAAATTCTGTGAAGCCCATGAAAACATAGGAAGTAAATTATTTTGGATTAATCAAAGGGGTAGTGTCTTAGTCAAGTCCTAGTAAATGCCCTGAGATTATTTAAGCAGATCTTGTTAATTACTTTCTGTTTTAGTTGGCTTTTCCTGGGCAGTTCTCATGGTGGCTGTTCCCATTAGTCCACGTGCATCACAGAGCAAACCTTTGCAAAACTGTACAAGCAGGAAGACGTCACTACCACGTCACTAATGTGCTGTTTGACAGTGTGCATTGCAGAGCCAAGAAGGATCCTCTCTCAGGGGACTCAATCAGAAATTCCTGTAGCCTCCTCTCTGCCACCCTTCTCTACTCCAGTTTGGGCAGTCTGGCACAGGCTGTGTTAGGCCACTAGTCTCAGCACCCTCTTTGGTGCCAGTTTATTTATGGGTTAATGAATTAGGCACAGTTAATGCCTGCGTAGCCCTCGTGAGTCAGAAGCCAAGCCTCTATTGCATGGTTTTAAGATTGATGCAAGTCAGAAGTACTCACTGTTATATGCATATGTATTTTTTCTTACTGCCTGCAAAGTCCTTTTTCAAAACCCTGCTTGGTTTTCATTATTCTCGGGCAGTATTTTCACAATTTTAGTGTAGCAAAGGTTTTATTTTACTATTTTAATTTGTATAAGAGTGCCTACTCCCTGAGAATATACTAGGCCAGATCTGGATGCCTGGATGATATATTCCAGATAGGCACAAATTGTGCCATCATTTTAGACAGTCACTCTATTAGTGAGTCTATATTAAATTTGGTCCTGTACAATTAAGAAAGCTGACTGCATGAAAAATAAATCTGCAAGCCAAAAAAGTAGTTCCAAAAGTTCTGCAAGAAAGGGACTGACACTTGCAGCTGATTGCTGTTTGTGTTAGCATAACCAGAGGCACAGCAGCACAATCCCAGGGCCTGCCCTGTGAAGATAGGATGGGAAACACCTCCTCTGATGCAGAGTGCACAAGCAGAAGGTGCAAAAGCATTTGCTGCACGGGAGCAGAAAGCTGACAGTGGAGCTGGGTGACGTGGGAGTGATGGGAGGAGCTCTCCAGAAGTGTCCAGGCACTTTATGTGCCTCTGATTCCAGCTACCTGCTCTGGGTAGAGGAGAAATGGAGAGGGAGGTGGGTGAGAATTTTGTTGTTGCAGGTCCCTCTTCCGAGTCTGATTTAATTTGAGGTTGTGCTTGTTCTTTGGTGCCTGGTGGGCAGGAGCAATCAGCACAGCGAGCCAGCAAGGGGAGCATCACCTTTGGTGGCTGCCAGCAGAGCTCCAGGAGTTCCAACTGGGAATGTTTGCGTGGAAGGCCCTCCACCACCCCTTGGGATCTTCCTGCTGGATAGCCACTGCATCAAGGTCTCTCTGCAGCATCAGTAGCCCTGGTCTTATGGGAAGGAAATGAAGTCTTTTTGTGCACAGCTGTGCCCTTGCTCAGAGCTGCAATGCTGCCAGTGGTGCAGACAGCAGGTACTGACCTGGCAGGAGGGGTTTGGCTGAGCACTGGGTAGCGAGATGGTTCAGGTGAAATAATGAGCTATGCGTTCCAAAGGGGCCACTGGATTTGGATGCCCTACTTTTTAGGTGTTGAGCCGTGTAATGTCTTGGTAAAATTCACAGAGGGGTTAGAGGCTTCCACTGAAGTGAAAATGAGTACTCGTTTCTGCATTGCTTTGCACAAAAGGCAAATAACAGGAGGAGTCTATGGCTATTTGAGAGATGAATGTTTCAAACCAGAAGAACATTTTTAGCATAGCAAAAAAGATACATAATCACTGTAGGAGTGCTGAGATTGAAAAAGGGAAAAAAAAAAAAAGGATGGTGAAACATTTGTGGGGAATTAAATATTCGTGAGCCCAATCACATTATAGCTAATAAAATTAGTAATTATTAATTAATTATTAATTCTTTAATACTACTGTGACTTACCACTGGAAAAGTCAATTTATGGCTCTGTATTTAGTGAGCCTTATGCCCTGCAGCAGCAGATAACCACTAATGTGTACAGATCATCATCTGTGTTTGCTGCAAGCAGTTCTGCAGCTTGGAGAGGTACTGACTGTTTTCCCAAAATGCTCAGCATGGGGCTGAGTTCCACCCATGGCTTTCTCTGTGCATGCAGGCAGCTGCAATGCAGTCTTTTAGAGCCCAGATTACTCATTTAGGATGCGTGGGCACCACACGTGCCACTGCGCTGACCTTTCCCATCCCTTCTTTCTGTTTCATTTGGCTTAAGCAGAGGATATCCTTGGGGTTTGTCTGCTCTGTCAGTCAAACAAGGGTACAAGACTGCTTTGAAATGTAGATTTGCCCACTTTTCCTGTTGCTTTTTTTCAGGAGGATTGCTTAGGTGCAGGCTGAGAGCTGTTCTTGGGAGCATATATTTTGTGCTGTATTGCAGGCTGCCCTCAGCCTGGATGAGTGGGACATAGACAGAACACAGGAATGTGCTGTCAGAGAAAACTGTCTTTCCAAGAACAACGTGGCCTTGAGTGATGCCCAGAACTGTGAAGTAGAATATATATTTGTCCAGGATCTTGATTTTTTTTTCTGTTGAGTTTTTTTCTCAACCTGACGTCATGGGTGATGGCAGAAGCTTGGCAGAAATACTTGAAAAAAGGGGCTCAGATGCTGCAGCTCTCATCTTTTAGGTCTCTGTGCAGTGCATGTAGAGCAGCATACCCCAATCTGCCAGATCTGCACCACTGCATCTTTGCCTTGGTCCTGCAGCAGGGCTCTAATGAAACATGATATGATTAAGAAGATTAGACATGTGTCCAGATAGCTGAACTGCACAAAGATGGATGGCAGGCCTAAATGGAACATGTTAGCACAGGATATAATATGTTAATACACTGCTTCATCACCACTCTGCACACAGCATGTGTGTGATATGCATGTATGACTAAATTAGCTGAGTGTAGAAGCAATGCCTTGGGTACCCGAGCGCTGTGTGCTTGACACAGAAATGTGATTTAATTGCCAGCTTGATGCTGTAATTCAGGTGTAATTGTCAAATTTTATTTGACAAGCTCTACTCAGGCAACTTATTCTTAATAAATAGCTGAGCACGAAAATAAGGTTTCTTGTTCTCAGCAAGGTGGACCTAAGGAACTTGCTGTTACTCTCCAATGGAATTTCAAAAGGAATTCGATAATGTAATACCAGATTTCTCTCAAACTCTTTTATCCACACTCAGGCTGATGAACATCTTTATAGATCAGGATAGCACAGCTTTGGGTATAGTGTAGTTAAATTGTGAGGTGGCCTTGCTGTAGCCCAGTGTAGCCAGGTTGTAAATGGTGCCTTTTCATCTGATTGAAAGAATTGCTCAGATTTCTCTACCTGTTGAGTCTGCATTGTTTTTGAGAACAGCATTAAGTGCTAGCAACTTTTAAATTCTGCAAGGGTTTACACTGAGCCCTTATTTTTCCTTCATTGTTTAGGAGTGGGTTACTTAGCATGATCTTTATTTTTTAAACTACTGGTAAGAAAATAAATGTGTCATCAGAACCTGGAGCTTAGCATTAGGAGTTTAATGTGCATTGATAGCAATATATTTGTGTCTCATTTAGTGTGCTGCCATTGAAATATGCCCATTAAAAGCTTCTTTTTATTAAGATATCCCCTTGATAATACAGTGAGAGATTACAGGGTATTTGTGACAAATCCTCTGCTAGGTATTGTATATATAGCTATGCCTAAAGTACTTAGTATAAAATAGATTTCAAGGGAAAACATTTATGCATCAACATTTCATTTTGTTTCTTTGCCTTACTGGGAACAGAGAAAGCCATTCTCTTTCTGAAACAAAATACATATGGTGCATGGATTACCACTTTTGGGAATGCTGAGCAATCCATAAACCTGGGTACACACACTGTAATTGCTTCCAAAAGAAGAATGACTGTGGCACGGAGCTGTATTAAGTAATGGATCAATTAAGCTATTTCCCTTTTTTTTTTTCCCTGTTGTTTACTATATATAAGGAGCATACATTAAAAGTGATTCTTTTTCTTGATTTAAACATGTAATTGTTTTAGATATAAAAATAAGACCCAAAATATTCCTTTCCTAAAATAGGACAGATACTTCAGAAAGAAACCCCAAAAACCATTTTGAGGTGATTAAGGGTCCATGGTATTTTTTGCCTTGATAATGTCTTTTATTGACACATAAACATTTTTACTCCTGAACACAGTCATTGCACAAAAATGTTTTACTGGGATGATTATATTATATAACTCCTAGAAAGAGTAAATTTTAAATTATTATATCTGCTTAAACCTAGCTTGTACATGGGGGTAAGGAGTTTCTCATATTTTAGGCAGATTTATATTATACCCATGTAATCTAGTAAAAAAATAACAGGCATAATGCAAAAAAAGAATATAAAGGTATGGAAACAATATAAGTAATATAAATCTCGTCTTTTTCCATTAAGATATAAAATCTAATGTGAGTATTATGGAATGTCATGATCCAAAACCTATGGAGAGAGCAGAAGAGGCCAATCAGGTCAAGCAGAATTAGATACAAGTAATAATTAAAAAAAAAATTATCATTATTGTTATTTTTATTGTTTAAATTGACTTGCTGAGAGAAGTAAGCTGGTAGTTGCTGTTCATTTCCTGAGTAACAGGTCCACCACAGTGGACACTCCTGGCATCTTTTCTCTTGCTGTTCACAGCTTGGCGTCTGCGGAAGGGCGGGGGACGTTGCTGTGTTTTTGGAACCCTCAGTGACAGCATGTTCAAGCATTGTTTTAGCCTCCATGAATGCTGAGTTCCCACCTTGGTGGGAGAGAAGGGCACTTTGAGAGTGGATGAATCCCTCCAATATCCCGCGAGGCTCAGTGCAAGGTGTCCCATACTTGTGGGATCCTACACATGGGTATGGGAGCATGGGAGCACACAATGCTTTGGACATTGCTGAAAACAGCAAGCTAAATCTCCACTTACTACATTTACTTTCAGAAGCTCAGAATGTGGTTTTTTTTTTTTGGCTGAAGAATGTAAAAACTCTCACAAGCAGAGGCCACCGCAGCTGTGTGCACAGGCTCTGTGTGTTATGGCTGTGCTGTGCTGGCTGTGGGCAGGTGTTGGTTTTACCAGAAGCTGAAGATAAAACTGTTGAGTTTCTCTATTAAAATGCAATCAGAGATGAGTCATCAACCTTGTTTTTCTTGTTAGGAGCTATTTACGTTGTGCTTGGTACAGCTGCTCTGTCTACAGTTGGTGCCAAGCACAGTGTCAGAGCTGCCAGCTCTGTTGGGTCAGAAAAGGACAAATTAAGGACCAGAACAACTGGTTCTGTAAAGCGGAAAATTGGACTTGCAAAAGACCGTTCATTGATCTGGTTTCAGCAGGGAAAGACATCTGGTAGAAAGGTCTGTGTGAGGATCTGTCTGTGCTTTGCAAGACTGTGGAAATGGCTGTGTGGTTTCCCACATTCCTCCAAGTAAGGTGATATCTCCACCCTGCATATAACCTGCTCTGGCTCCCTCACCACCAGCCCCATCTTCCTTCTGGCCACGAGCACAGGGTTTGAACTTGTGGGCTTCCAGAAGCTTCCTTTGTGAGAATTGTTTTCTTGTAAGCAGTTGCCTGACCTCAACAAACTGAGAGGAAACTGTGGTGATGTTTTATGAGAAACCTCTTATATCTCTTTCACAAGGATGCGTGGCTTCAATGCTGAATGTCTTATTTAGTTGACTCAGCATTTCCATTAAAGTAATAAGGATAGGAGCAGTTTCCTAATAAATATTTGCAAGTTTTTTCAGTTCCTTGGGAATTCTGTTGACCTTTAAAAGGATAAGGATCTTTTAAAAAGGATAAGCCTTTGCCACCATCTCCAGTGGTGAAAACTGTCTCAGTCTGGTTTTGTATTGCATCCGTGCTTGACTATCCCTTTTAATTTCCCTTCCTTTAGGAGATATTTTTCCCTTGGCAACGCATAATTGAAGCCTCTCGACTCTGCAAGACAAAATTGAAAGTTTATCAGAATTCTCAAAGTGTTGATGCTATTTAGGACTCTTTTGTTTATTAATTATTATTATTTAGGACTCCTTTTGTTATAAAGCTCTTCATCAGTTGCTTTGCTTTACCTGCATAATGCTGTGTAGTCCAAGGCAGTTGATAGGTGATGGCTTGTAATCAGGCCTAACTGGCCTGAATGCTCCATTTAACTTAATATTCCATGCCACTAAGCTTTTTATCCCTGCTCTGACCTGCCTATTTACAGAAAAAGTTGGGTTGTTTTTAAAACCCTTCTTGCATTTTACAAATGAGCTTTTGGGTTCTTACCTGGTTTAACTTAGGGGAAAAAAAAAAAAAAGCCCCAAAAAACCCCAAAAACTCTGCAAAATAAATCAGGGACAATTATGTCCCTGTGCTAGCATAGGCCATCCATGGAAAACCATGAATTGGAATGCAGAACTGTGTTATTGCTGACTGTGGGGTTAGTGCAGACTTATATCTGGGGATGTGGGGCTCTTCAAGAAGCAGAGTGGCCTGTGGCATGAATTTGTATCCTCACAAGCTCTCCCTGTCTTTGGCAGTGAATTCAAAGGCAGCATTTCCACAGTGGGTGAGGGCTACTGAGGCTGTTTTCAGCTGTGCAGATATTTCTGCTACTTTTCTGTGGGTGCTGACACCTGTGCTACTCCAATGGGTGAATTGGGAGGTGCAGCTTTGCCCTCACCAGCGGTGGGAGTAAGAGTATTGATGTTTGTTGGCATGAACTTGGTTCTTGGGTGTTGGATGCTATTTAGAAACGTTGCCAGGGGTTTGCATGTTAAAAACCACAGCTGAAGGGGGCCGTGGGCATGGTTCTGTGCTAACAGAAGCTGGCTCTGCTTAAAAATTTACAAGAGGTGAGTGTGTAGCTTTTGGTCTGCATTTCTGTCCTTGGGGCACCATTCTGGAGATGCTGCAAATCCACATAAGCCAGGCAGGAATTAAGCTTTGGTGCAGATTTATTTCCTGTAGTGTCCACTTATTTTTGAAACAAGATCAGCTTGATCTACAGAGCTGTTGCTCACCTTCTGTATAAAGGAAGACTCTGGGGTTAGTTTTGCACACTTGCCATCCTCTGAGTGCCCAGCTGAGTGCATGCCAGGTGAAGAGACCTCTGCTTGGTGGTCTGGAGCAGCAGCCAGGTGGTGGCAGAGGCGCTGGTGTAGCCCTCTGCCCTCTCCTGCCCTGGCTGTACTCTCCATTCACAGAGCTGGATGATAAAATGCATGCTGAGAGTCCTCGTGATACCCCTGATTCCCTGGAGCTCTGCTAAGCCAGCTGTGCAGGCCAAATGATCAGCTCACACAAACCCTGAAGAAGTGGCTCTTCCTAGGTTTTTGAGGGAGGGGATGCTCCTGCACAACCCAGCTATGTGCATTACACCAGGGAAAAGCATTTTTTTTTGCTATGACCAATAAGGAGCTCTGAAAATCATTTCCATCATGCAAACGGGCAAGCTGGTGTACTTTTATGTAAGAGAAATGATTGTAGTGATTTATGCTTATAGATTTTTTTTTTTAAAGCAAAGAATCATCATTGTGTCTTCCCCGTTTTACAGGTGAAGTTGAGGCAGTGAGAGGTGACAAGACTTGCTTCAGGGTCAGAGTCAAATCTCTTCTCTCAAGGTGCAGTCCTGCTCCAAAGGGGGAAAAAAAAGAGTTTCAGAACCTCCATTTTATATCTTTCTCTGTGTTCCTGATTTCTGTAGGATCACACGTCTCAGTGTTGTGAAAGTTTACTTTCCCTTGGGATGCTAAATGCAGGTTTTCCTGCTAAAGGTGGTAGTGTGGTGTGTTAAAGCAGCATTCCCAGGGTTTGCCTGCAGCTGCAATTGAGTTTGTCTAAACAAGTGCTCAACCTAATGGTCACTTGTAATCATGTTACAGCCTCGCTGCTGAACTACCCTCTTAGGCCAGGAAACAACCCCCACATGATCTTTTGCTTCTTTCTGGAAGAAAGAAAAACTCGAAATTTTGAGTGCCATGCTAGTGGCCTGTGGGTCTGCAGTGAAAATTCTTGTGGGTTGTTTTTCTCCTTTTTTGTTGGTTTATGTCATGGGTTTCAAGTGGCTTTCCCAGAGGTTGGCTGGTTTCCTCTCAGAGAAGAGGCTGGGATGGGAGGAGATATAGACTAGAACACTGCCCTTGTCCCAGCTCTTTCTGCACCACTCAGAAAGTAAGATAAAATGACAAAAAGTAGCTCTTGTCTACTTGTATTGGCCTGAATTGGGGGAAAATGTGGTTCAGTGTTTGATTATGGATCAAACTTGGATTCAGCTTTGATTATAAAGGCCAGCATGGTAGGAACAAAGGATTGCACCATGCTAAATACAAGTGATGGGCTTGCCAGATACTGAAAATTCAAGTACTTATATAGAGTCAGATAGGTAATGTCAAATATCTCTGCAGTGAAGCTTTTCTGATTAATAATGGAGTAACACTAATTTACACCAGCTGCAGACTTCTACTCAAAAATTAACCAAAGTGCTTGTTCACTGCTGTTGGCTACATATCAAAAATGATGTTGAAAAGGAAATGGATCAGTAGCAGAAAACATAGATAACAATACTACTCTGCAACAGGGAAAAATACAAAAGTAAAGAAAATAATAAAAAATGCAGTTCACAGCTCAGAAAATAGCACTGAGGAACTACTCTGTAATTAATAAAATTCACAAGGTGTCAATCAAGTGAACAATCTGGTTTGGGGCAGATTGAAAATAAGGGGCTAAATTCTGTCTTTAGCTGCTCATATGTGGTTTTGTCTCCAAGGCAGAATTTACTTCATAATCTATGCGTGAATAACAACACAAAACAAGAGAAAGGATATTTTAATGGTAGCCACAAATGGCAGACACGAGGCAAATCTGCTAGATTTAGCTCGAGCTTTAATTGAGAAGGTTGGTCTTGCATAACAGCAGCAGAGTGAGCTGCCAATCCTTGGACCTATCCTCTAATAAAATATCATTGTTAACTGGTAGCCCTGATGAAAACAGCATCGGTTTCCAGCCAGAGAATCATAAGCAGTTGATTGCCCAGACATAATGGTAACAATTACCACTAATGCTGTGTTGCAGCAGTTGTAGAGGACACTGCAGCGTTAGAAAGATGTTCAAATGCCTGTGAAGAAAATATTACATTGGTCTTGCCCATAAGAAACTTGATTAGCAAAGAAATCCTTAAAAAATGATTGGATTTTTGGAGCAGGCTAAGAAAATGAATGGAGAAATGTTTGCCTAAGTTCATCTCACCCTATGAAAGGCAAGAACACGACTTTTGTCTTCCAAATTTACTCCAGACAGAGTAAATTATAGTGGATGGAGATCATGAGACTGCTGTTCTAAGATCTTTGGTAAGATTAAAATTGCACCTCAAGGTGATAATGTCAGTAGTGAAAGTGGTTCATGACAAGGGTGTTACTAAAACAGAGGGCTGCAGGGCCAGGTTCTTCCCTCGAGGCACAGCAGAGCTGTTAAGTGTGTGGCATAGCTTTCATCTGGCATCCTTTGGACATGAGAAACTGTGGAGGCCACAGTAATCCAGCCTGTCTTAACAATTCAGGTTTGGTGCTAGGGGTAAGATTGTCAAAGGACACGACTGAGGCATCGAACCGGTTGAGTAAGTGGAAAATGGGAGCCAGCTTTTGGCCTGCAAGCATCCCTTTGGCAAGGACTCCACAAATGACAGTCTCAGGGCACCCTTCCTGTCTCCAAAATCCAGGTGGCTTGTTTGCTGGGACTAGGAGATAACTACCAAAGCCAGGAAGGGACAGCAAGGGGTTTTTTTGGGGCAAAAATTGTATTCTCATCCAAAGTGATGCAAGCATGACATTTGGTTGTTTTCCTTCAAAATTTCTAAAGTTTTGGTTGCTTTCTCAAGAATTGAGGGTCATTTAGACACAAGGTGATGAACACGCAGCCTGGGAAGAGTACTGAAGTTTGTGTTACAGTGAATTCCACATGTAAAACACAGAAAAATGAGTGTGTACAAGGTTAAGAAGAGAAAAAGATTTTTTTCCAGAAAATCTGTTACTCTCCTTTCCTCTGCTGATTTTGATGGGGATGTCCTGTGCTCCTAGTCCCAGAAAACAAAATGCCTGTAGTTTGGAGAAGAGAGGGTCCTGTATGCCAGGTGAGTGTGGAGCCTGTGCAAGGACAAACTTCATGGGGATTTGTTGTTCAAGCACACAGAAATGTAGGGACTTAGTGGCACATCTGTCTTTGCCTGACTCCTCACTGGCAGGTGTTTCTTTAAAGCAAGCACATTTAAAACTCTTCTGTTGCAGATACCCCACAACCTCCTCACCCATAACTTGCTCTAATGACATTTTATAGCAAAGGAAATGAACATTCTTCTTTACTCTTCTCTGTCAGTTAATTTACATTGATAAGTCTTGATTTAATTTATTTTTTTTGCCCTTCCATGGTATCTTTACATGTATTTTTTTAATGTCTTTTGCTGACTTGTGGTGGAGAAAAGGACAAAGTGCTCCAGTGAGGCTGTTTATGTACTGAGACAAGGGGAATAATAACAATGAGTACCTTCTTGTACTCACAATGCTTCTGTTAGTACCTCTCAGAAAGGCACTTGCTGTTTATGGACTAAACTAACACTGCTGTTTTCCTCCTCCACAGAGGAGACACAGTGTCTCAAAAGCCTCACAAAAGTCAAAATCCATCATATATATAGCTTTTCCATGGTCAACAAAGCCACTTATCCCATAAGAGAAGTTAATGAGGTTGGTCTGATATGATCTGCTCTTGACAAATTTGTCTGTTTCTTTTTGGCTTATTATGCTTCAGAGGATTAAAAACTGATTATTAATAATTTATCCCAGTATCTTTCCAGGTGTCAGTGTAATGCTACCTTGTCTACAAATCCCCAGATTCCTGTTTTCCACTTTTTAAAGCTGTTCACTTTTATTTGTCTTTCCTCGGGCCTCTGGGACCTCGCTATTCTCAGTGAGTTCTTGAAGACAATCACTAATGGTCTGGAGGTTGTTCTAGTGAGTTCCTTAAGCACTCCAGAGTGAGTTTCATCAGGCCCTACTGATGAATTAATCTGATTTATTTAAATACCCTACTCTACCCCTGCTCTCGCCTGTGTATCTCTCCTCTTCCCCCAGCTAATTGCGCTAAGCATTTCCTTCAAAGGTAGAAGCATAGATGGTGTTAAACACCTCAGCCTTCTGTCTGTCCTTATCTGCCTCCACCTCCTTTCAGTCTTTATTGTTGCCTTTATCTAGAGCTTTTTCCTAAGCCTGAGCAATCTGTGATTAATTTTGTGCTGCAGCTTCTCAAGGTTTATTCCAGGCCGACTCTTGGCTTGTTCCGCACACTTACTGCTGTGTTTAGCCCACGTCCATTCAGAGAGCAGACTGGTTTGACTTGTGTCACTGGTGCAAATGTTCTCACTGAGCAGGCAGCCTAGTGCTTTCTCTCCTCTGCCAGTGTGCAATTTGTACAGTTTGAGATACTGGACTGCCTGTGCCCGTTTGAAAATTGTACCCAAGGCCAGTGGGTTGTCTAAGACACAGTTGGTATTTCTGACTTGGCCTGCATATTTTCTTCTGTGCACCAAGGCAGCAAGATGGAAATATGGAATGGGAATTCAGAGCTGAATACAAGAAGTCTGCAGTTTTCAGAACTGTTTGTTCAGGCTGTTATATAATAGGGATACTGGGGAATGGCATTTTCTTCTCCATCAGCCTGAAGTCCAGAAGAGAAGAATGCTTCCAGCTGCCACTGGGACAACTTAGGAGTCTCTGTAAAGGAAAGACTTTTATATAGCAAAGATTGGCCTACTGCTTGTGAAATCTTAAATAGCAACGACCTAGAGAGGTGTCTCTTTGCACCAAGATTTTTGCAGTTGTACCTGGAATAATAATTTTATTTGTCTTGAAAAGGCTGGGAGAGATCTTACAGGATAGCTTATGAAATACTTATACCACTGTGGCTGTGCAGCAGAGCTTTGGGAAACTGCATCCCAGGGAGGAGAGTTCAGTGGAAGGAAAAGTTTCATTTGTCCTTATTTGCCAGAAAGGTGAGGTGTTCCAAGGCTGTTAGCAGCTCCTGAAAGAACTCAGCCAAGCTGCTGCATCAGGGTTTGTTCAGAGGACCATACTGGTCCCTGGGCTTCCTCTGGCTTTGTCCTGAGCTCACTCGCTCTGCTCAGCCTCCCTCTGCTCCAGCCCCAGGGGAATGGCAGAGGAGCTGCTCCCTGGCACTGGGCTGTGACACCACTTTGGACTTGTTCTGGCACAACTGCCTTGTGGGATCAGGAGTTCCTAGGAGACCTGCTTCTTTTCTGGTGTGAGCAACTGTTCATCAGATGAGAAGAAATGTGCATTAGGCACTCCCCGATTGCAGCAGGAGCTGTGCAGGAGTCTTTGATAACACTAACTTTGGAGTTGATTTTTTTTTTCTCCTGGTGTGTTCTAAGCCACCGCAGCTCTAGTGGGACCTGCAAGGATTTGGCACCCCTGGATACTGGGGCTTTTGCTGTGTAAAATGTGTAAATATTAATTCAAAAGTTGATTCAAAAGTTGCTGTCTCAGGAAGGAGGCTTTGTGGAGGTATTACTGCTAGGGTTTCTTTGGTCTGGAAGCACTGCCTGGAGGGCTGGATCAGTGCTCAGGAGTCTGCATGTGTAGGTAACAGCAAGAGACTTCACTGCAGCACAGGAGAGAGAATAAGGCCCATTAAATGCAACACATTTCTAACAGCAGTGTTATTATGTACCTGAAGTGTTGACAGTAAAAGAGAATAGAATCCCCTTTTATTTTTAAACCTGCGACAGATTAGGAGACAAATCTATATGCAGCTGCATCAATTTGTTACTTCCATTTTGCTTTGTAAAGGCAATTTTGATTGCAGAGCTGTCCTGTGCCATGCTGTAGACTCCACTGAGACTTCATGTTGCACTGAATCAGCAGGCTGTCAAGCCTTGAGAATCATCCACTCAGACAAGGCTTTCACTAACAGATAACTGTTTCGTAGCCAAGAAAATCCTCTTTCTTAGGAATCTGTAACAGTCATGCATTGAAACTGAGAAAGGGAGTAGCATCTACATGTCTGCCTCACATCAGCAACACTTGTGCTTCAGAAAAATAAAAATTACTGGCTTAGTCATTCAAAAATGTCACTGTCTTGCAGCAAGTAGCTGGGGGTCCCAAAAAGCTCAGGAATCAAGTGGAAAAATCTTCCAAGCAGGAGTGCAGCAGAAAGGACTGCTCAGGCTCTTTGGGTGTTTTGCAGGACACAGGTGTAATTTTCAGGTATCCAGCTTGTAAAATTTCATCCCTGGCAAAGGGATGCCGTGGAAGTCTGGGCTCAGGGAGTGACTCCCAATGCAAATTTACATAAGCATGCCTAGAGCTGAAAGGCTGTGTGTGTAAAGGAAGCTGTGGAAGCTGTGTGAGACCAGAGACATGCTTGTGGGATGTGGCTTCTGCGAGGTCAGAAGTTGCTTAGGTTATATTGAAAAATAGGTAGGAACCTAGTTTTTAAGTCAAGATTGAGAAGAAATGAAAATGTGCAGAATGCTACATCCACTACATGCTCCTGTGGCTTTTGATCTGAATTTGTACCAGACACAATCTCAACTGGAAACGAAATGTTATCAGCAGACCCTCCTAAGATTTGCATTTGAAGCATTGTTTCCTGTTGCCTTATGCCTTCTGGAAAGGTTTTTTGTGCATCTGTGGTGGATGAATTCTTCAGAACTCAAAAATCTCCCTGTACATCACATGACAGGCAGCAAAACACCACAGCTGGTGGTGCAGTCTTGCTGCGCTGGTGGGGGATTGCTTTGAAGAAGAGGCAGTTTTAGTGAGATGGTCTGGGTATTTTTTGGTTTAAAATGGTGATGGGAGATGCACTCTAGAGAGCATGAATGCATGTTGAACAAGAAAAATGCCAGATCTGCAGAGGGACCCGAGACAGCATCTTCCTTCCCTTCTCTGGAAGCCTCTCTGCTCCCATGTGTGCTGGGGAGGGCTCTCTGCACTGGTTTGCAGAGGTCCTGCAGCATCTGCAGGTGGGTGAGAGGCAGTTCCTTTAAGGAACTGAGGCATTTTAAAGTTCACTAAATATTTAAGCATCTTGTCACAAAAGCATGAATTTCTACTCCCTAGTTGCACTCTTTGCATGGCATAGGTTGACCTGAGAAAGAGAAGCCTGGAGACCTGGTTCTGTCAAAGTCTGTGTTTCTGAGTGAAAAGAGCACAGAACCGTGGTGATGAGTAGTCTTGCAAGGAATTTCAGCTTTTCTTCCTCCTAAATCTACTTTGGTCCTTGACATTTGGACAGTTGTGGCTTTGTTTTCTTTAAAGTCCTAGGCAGGAAAGGACAAGGACGGAGCAAAATATGCAAGCACTCATTTGATTAAACACTTGATTTAGTCTGTGTAAACCTTTTGTCTTAGTTAAACATCCGTTTGGAAGCTTTGATAGCTTACAACGTGAGAACATGAATTCAGGGCTCTGGATGAGGTTCTGAACGTGGCTGGGGAGATGCACAGGCTGAGAGGTGCATTTCAGACCTGTGAAATGTCTTCCAGTGCCACTCCCAAGGGGTGCCAGCTTAGCAGGCACTCGGAATTCGTGAGCAGCTGTTTCCCAGCAGTGCTGAAGTATCTTCAAGTATATGAATAAGATGGAGTCAGATAAATAATTTAAAGAACCCTGCTTTACCAGGGCACAGCACTGGTGAAACTGTGAAACACAAAGGTATTTTCCCTCATATTTCTTAGCATTTTATTTATTGTTAATGACCCCATACACCTGTGAACAAATATATTAATAAATACAATAGCATTGAAATGTTTGCTCATGTACAATTCTATCAGCTGTGCTGGATAGTATGGTTACAAAGTCCCTACAGAAAGTCTCTACTAACAGTTAGCACTGTTATCACTTTGTCCCAACTATGTAATAATTTCCAGCACTAGACTTACAGAATTCTCTTTCCAAGCCAGAAGAAAGTAGTCAGACTAATGAGACAGTGTGAAAATGGATGCTGCTCCCCACTGAACCAGTGCTGTGGAAACACATGCCTGATGGACTGCTGAAAGGGAAAAAAAAACCCCTTACACTTAAATGAGCAGAAGAATTGTTATTTTGGAGCTCTCAGAGCCTTTTGGCTCTGACCTTTTTGAAGGTCTCATTATGGACCTTCAGAAATGAAAGCAGGACTGAAACTGCCATGATTAGAGAACTCTAGATGATTTAAGAGATGATTGGTAATTGCTTGTGTGCGTGTGAAGACGTTTCACACATTTTGTACAAAATTTGATTGTTTTTAATAAATGAAGAAGGCTGCTTGGCACTGGGAGCCAGGTGCACTGGCTTCATCACTCTGCCTGGAAAAGTGGCTGTAAATCTTACGTATCAATTTGTTCCTATAGCATCAGGAGCTGTGCATTTACATCTGTTTGCCCTTTTCCACCTGACAGAAGTAAATCACTGAAGCAACAAGCTCCCTTTGTGTGGTGTTGCTTTAGGATACGTGTCTGGAAATCTGACAGCTGATGGGTTAAATGTCCAGCCATTATTCGATGTATTAGTCCATTCTGAAGCTTCCTAAAGGATTGTCTCACTTTTATACTTTAGGAACATGCAATAGCAAGGATGGACGGTGTTTCAGAAGGTCGTGTAATGCAGTCACTATGAATTGAAGTTCTATTGCTCCTGAAAAATTGCTGTTACTCATTTGGCTGTCTTTCAGGGCACTATTGATCTGTGCTAGCCCCAGAGAATGGGCTGTTCCCAGGTACATTCCTAGCCTGCCATGCCCACGTGGGTCACCGTGGCTCGCACTGGAGCTGGGGCAGACACAGAACAAAGCTGCAGGCAATTTGGCAAGGCCACCCTGGATGTTGTGGACTGTTTGTACCTCCAGTGGTTCAGCTTTAAAGAGAGCAATTCTCTTGTGCAGTGGAGGTTAAAATGAAGGCTATTAATTTCTGAAAAGATCATGAGAACCGGACAAGTGAAGAGAATTGTCCACCGAGGAGTCTATTTTTGTTTTAATAGTGCTCTTTCGGAACAATTTAAACTGAAATCTGAGCAGGCTTGAGGTCTCCATTTTATAGTGGTGAAGGGTAGTGCAGTGCCCTTGGGCTCTGCTCAGCTGCCACCCTTTGTTTTCAACAGTTCCTGCCTCTGTGAAAGTGATAACATGGCCCATAACGAGTAGAACTGTCTAAATACTGCCCATGCCTCAAGTAAATGAATACATTGGTCTTATAGTGGCATCACAGAAGCCAGAGGGTGTCTGAGGCAGGGAGGAGAGATCATCCAGTGGTCATCCAGTGGTCATCCCTGGAGATCATCCAGTCCCAAAGCAGCCAACTACAGCAGGCTGTTCAGCTGGGCTTTGAGTATCTCCAATCATGGGGCTCCACAGCCCCTCTGGGCCAGGGCAGATGCTCCAGCTCCATCTTTGTGGTGCTGTGCTGGTCTCTCTCCAGCGTGTCCGTGTCTCTCTGGTCCTGGCAAGCTCAGGCCCTGCTCCCAGGCGCTGTGTGCATCTTTTTTATGTTTTTGTTGGGACCTCCTCGTGCATCCATGCAGACCTTTCGCATCCTCCTTTTCTTGACCCACTGCAAGGCTGTCCTTGGTTTTGGAAAGTGTGGTCTTTGAAATTCCCACATGAAAGGTCCCTCATCCCCAGCTGTGAAGCAGAATTTACCTTAGCAGCTTAACCTAACTTGCAAGACTCCTCTTTCCCCTTGTGCAGCTGCATGTTTTGCTGGTATTTTTCAAGAAACCTTAATGAAACGAGGCAGACAACTGACATTGTATCCTAGCTCTGTGGTGACTGGGATATTCTAAAGGTTTAGAATAAAATATTATTGCCTCATTTTTCCAAAGGCAAAATGAATAGCCTGTTCGATGTCATGAACATTTTTAGCTTTTCACATAGCTAAAAAATTATTAAGGGCTTGGATTCTGCGCTTTTTTCCCCTGTCAGATACTGGATTACTTTCTCCATTTTTTTTCATCAGCCTCTGTTTAGGCTGTACTGTCATTTTGGTACAGCAAACCTCCATTTAAAATTCGTAGTGTGTCCTTTCCACTTAAGTACTCTGTCACAACTTCCATATCAGTGAGATTCTTCATGGGGACACTACATTTTATGGAGCTGCAGAATAATTTGGGTTGGTAGGCACCTTTAAATCCCACCTAGTCCAACCCCCCTTCAGTGAGCAGGGACATCTTCAACCAGACCAGGTTGCTCAGAGCCCCACAAACCTGACCTTGAACGTTCCCAGGGATTATGCATCCAGCACCTCTCTGCCCAAACTGTTCTGGTGGTTCAGCACCCTCATTGCAACAAAATTTCTCCCTTACATCCTGTCTGAATCTACCCTCCTAATGCATAATAGGTTTTGATGCTGAAAAACAAAGAAAAATTAAAACACCTTTGTGGGGTGTTGGGGTCTTTGAGGGTGTCGCTACAGGAGAAGGACTAAGAATTTCTCTTGTGCTCACTCAGAGTCCCAACACAGAGCCAAAATGTGCTTGGAGGCCATATGGATGATGATTTATTGCACTTTCCCACTCCCATTCAAGCTGCCTCCTGCCTATTGAACTCTGAGAATTTGTTTATATGTTACATTTTCACCACTTGAAAGCAAGCTTTAATAGGTGCTGCTCAGTGCAGTAAAACATCACACTTGGTTTGTAGTTACCTGTCAGAGGTTTGTAAACAAGAGCTTTATAAACCAGTCTGTCACATAATAACCTTTTCATTGGTAAATCCCCTTCTCCCTGTCAGAGAGCAAGGTGAGAGGATAAAAGCTTCCACAGCGTGGTGTATGAATCGAGAGCACAGATAAATATTCCCATTAACAGAAAGAAATAATATTTAGGAAAAACTACAAAATCACAGAATGGAATGGAGCACAGTGGGTCACTGGGTCTAACAGAAAGAAATAATATTTAGGAAAAACTACAAAATCACAGAATGGAATGGAGCACAGTGGGTCACTGGGTCTAACAGAAAGAAATAATATTTAGGAAAAACTACAAAATCACAGAATGGAATGGAGCACAGTGGGTCACTGGGTCAAACCTCCCTGCCCAAGCAAGGTCATTGCAGAGCACACGTGGCACAGAAGTGTGCCCAGACATTTCCTGAGCATCTCCAGTGAGGGAGACTTCACACCTTCTCTGGGCAATTTATTCTAGTGTCACCTGCACAGTAAGGAGCCTCTTCTCTGTGTTCAGGTGGAACTTCCTGAGCCTCAGTTCCTGCCCCATTGTCCCCTTGCCTTTTGTCCTGAGCAGAGCCTGGGCCATGCTCTGGTCCCTCCCTGCAGGCACTGACAGACATTGATGAGGTTCCCCAGCCTCTCCTCAGTGCTTCTGTCCCCTCATCATCTTTTAATCATCCTCAGATCACTGGCCTTCATGTCCCCCAGGGCACTGCTGCCTCACAGACAGCTGTTTGTCCCCCAGGACCCTCCACCCTTCTCCCCAGAGCTGCTCTCCAGCGGGTTGGTTCCCAGCCCTAAGCTTAGAAATTTAAACACAAGCGGGGAAAAAGACTGAAATGAAAATTGGGATATAGGACAGGGGTTGTATGTGCTGAATCCCCGTTGGAAGCTGCAGAATATGTGGACACTGTTAACTAAGTAGTTCCCTCAGTGGTAATATCAGCCTGCCTGAATCTGCAGCACAGAGTGGGGTGTGCCTGTAAAGGTTGCCTGAAAAAGCTTCACTTCCTTTCTTGTAGAGGGGCCTGAACTTGAGATACACACCACAAATAGTGTTTTTAGTAATTTCTTCAATATTTTGAAAACTGTAATCAAGAAATTACCTGAAAACAAGTGGCATGTTCTCTAAACTGCCAGTGCACAAACTGTGTTTCTGAAACAGAAAATGCATGCTAACAGACAGGAAGTAAATACACACTAATAAGAATTGTAATATAAGCTAGAACTAAAGTAGAGCTGCATGATCACAAAAAAAAAAATCCACAAAAAACCCCAGATAATTTAGTGTAAGTGGGCAAAATGCCTTCAGGATTCAGTATGTGCATCAATGAGATAAAAAAATGGGAAATTACTGCTTTTTGATTCGTAACATTTTAATACAAAAGATATAAGAATGAAGACAAGTCAGAACTGGTTAGGCATTCATCAGATCGCTTTCTGGAGAGGACAACCTCCTCTTTATTTGATGATAAGCAAACACAAATGCATAATTTTCCAGTTCACAAACCTTCTGTATGAAATGCCATTAGAAAAGGAATGCAAAGTTTTCAGGTGCCTTTGTTTTCAGAGGTCTTAGGGGGAGTTCTAAGGGGAAAAAAAAGCAAAACAAACCAGCCAGAACCCAGCCTGCCCCGTTGTATCATCTGCAAAGCCTCGCAGGGTCAGACGGGTGGTTCAATGCACTGCTCTGACTCCAAAGCTCAGCAGAATAATGATGGAACAGGACAGGCTCTGGGTGAGCTGGGGAGATCCCTGACGGCCAAGCCTGGTCGTGCAGTGAAGGGCACCAGGGCAGGACGGCGTGGCCACTGCCGCCCGCCAGCTGTGCAGCTCCTCTGCAGTTTGGTTGCAAGGGAGGCCATTCCTTTGCATCCCCAGCCCAGCAGGGAGCACAGAGCTCACACAGCCCGGGGACCTGGTCTGATGTGAGGATCCAATGCCAAGCGCCAGCCCGTAACCTTTGGAAATTGCAGTCCCAAATAGTTACAGAAGGCAACCGGGAGCGAAAATTATTTCATTACAGCTCTCGTCTGAGTGAATCACTGCTGAAATCACTCAGCTTCTCGGCACCGTTCTCTGTTATTTCCTTGTTAGCACATGCCACTGTCAGAACAGAGAGATTATTTATTGCCTTTCAGCACTACAGAAGAAAGTTAACTGCAGCAGCACATAATGGAAAAAGGATTATTTGCTGTAACATATATCGCGTCCTTTGCATTCTGTGGAAATCCCAGTGTAAATTTGTTCACTGTGCAAGTATTTGGATCCTCTGGATCTTTACATGAGCTAAGTTAGTGTTGCTCATGTTTCAGGAGATGTGCCTGCACTTTACAGCACAAATAGGGCTCTAGCAGGGTGCCTGCTTTGTGATTGCACTGTGGTGTGGATATTGCTAAATGGACTTTCATCAAGTCTCCTGGTTCCAGCCTGCCCTTGAGAGCCCAGGGCTGAGTGTGCTGACCTTCCACTTATTTATAGTGCTGCTGAATTAGGTTTTGCAGCTGGTGGTAATGGTATAAGAGCGAGACTGAAGTACAGTCTGGGGGGCTTAAGTCCCAGGATGTCCAGATTTGTGGGGCACTCATAGATATATAAACATTCAAAGAAATATTTCCTATCTGCAGCTGAAGGTCTATTTAGACAATTATGAGTCCAGTTTTGTATTATAACTCTAAATTATTGTGTTGTCATAACACAGCCCATGAACTCTCTATAGACTCAAAGACACTAAATGAGTTTTTGTTACAGTTTTCCCTGGGGACATTTTGTACAATTGCTAAATTTTCACCTAACTATAATGTAATAGCTCTTAGTGTTGACTCCCAGCCATGACACAGAGGTGTGGGGCTGTTACTGACACTAAGGCAATGAACTTGGAGGGGCTCAGCTTTCAGGCTCAGGAATCCTCTCCCTTCCCATGGGCTGGAGACTACTGCAAGGGTTATAGGGCTCACCTGTTCAGTTATTTCATACCACTGTGACTGCCTGGTGGTATGAAATATCTGATGGCCAGGCTGATCAATTTAAGTCTGGCAGCCAGGATGCTGGACAGGCATGCAGAGTGTACTGGATATGCTCTTAGCTCTGTCAGTGGCTATACCTGATACACTGACCAAGGCAGGATGCATTTCCCTGCCCCCTTTTCCCCACCTCTTTGGGGTTTTACCATAGTAAAACCACTTTGGCAAAGCTGAACTCTACAACACTTCTAAATGTGGTTGGAAACAGTTGAGGACAACACATAAAACCCTGCTCTGTGAAGCAGGAAATGTGTTAAGCAGCATCTTGGCAGGATTATGTTTGCTCCCGTGGCTTCTGAAAACTTACTGGATTCTGATTTTCAACCCTGTTTTCTTCTTCCATGCCTATACCTCCTTTTGAAGTGAGTTGTTGTGCTTGTTACCTTGGTACTGGCTTGGTGATAAAAGAAGAGATGAAGGCAATGACCCTGCCTGGATGTCTCAGACGTGTGCAATAATCCGTGGTGATGCTGAGCATGCCTGGAAGAAGCTCTTTCTCATCCTAGCATTCTCCACTCTACGGATCTCTGGAGTTGTTTCTGTAAATTAGAAAGGTTAGAAAGCCCTTGAGGTCATGGCACTGCACTGCCTTTGCTAGATACACAGTAAAGTTAAAGAAAATAGCACGTATATTAAACCTGGTAAATTGTCCAACCTGAGCTCACAGAACTACTCTGCAGAGGGATGAAGTCTACAGGAGGAAATGGAACTGTTTGCAGAGCTTTAAAACTCCCAGTCAAGCTTTAAAAGTCTCTGTTCATCTTTTCTGAAGACTGAGTTTGACAGAATTGGAATCAAAAGTCTGACATGGTCTGAAAAGCTCCATCCAGGTCTGCAAGATGCTGATCTGCTCAGGAGAATATTAGATTTACATTTTTATCAACTTTCCCTTTTCCGTTTAGAAATAGACGAATTTTGGAAGATACATTTTCTCACATTCAGAAGCTGAGACCAATGAAGAAAGAGCTCACACAGCCTGGTGACAAGGCATTCCTTTGGGAAGCAGAGCTTTGTTTTCCATTCCCTGCTCCAGTAGATACAGGTGCCTGTGGCCACACTTCCTGACGGTTATGGCGGAGGAGGCCATGATTTGCATGATCACGAAAAAAGTCCACAAAAAAACCCCAGATAATTTAGTGTAAGTGGGCAAAATGCCTCTGAAACACTGACAGGCTTGGGGCATTGACCACCTCCCTAGGGTGCCTGTTCCAGTGTTTGAAGAAATGCTTCCCAATGTTCAGTCTGAACTTGCCCTGGAGCAGCTTTGAACCATTCCCACACATCCCATCTCTGGATCCCAGAGAAAAGCTCAGCACCTCCCTCTCCACTTCCCTTCCTCAGGGAGCTGTAGAGAGCAATGAGGTCATGCTCAGCCTCCTTTTCTCCAAACCAGACAAGCCCAGAGCCCTTGGCTGCTCCTCACCAGACACTGCTTCCAGGCCCCGCACCAGCTTTGTTGCCCATCTCTGCATGCAAGGACTTAACATTAAGGAGAGGGGACATTCCTCTTGCCTTGTGCTGGTGCTGCAGTGGGTGCAGGCTCAGCACATCCCACTCCTGCCTGCTTCTGCAGCTCTTTCCCTGCCATTTGGCAAGGCTCGTGCTGTGCTGTGCGCGGGCTCTGCGAGTGCCCTGGGATCTGCGGTCAGGGAGTTTCGTTGCGGCGTCGTTGCTCCTCATCCTGAGCTGGCGTTTCACCCTGTGGTTGTCACTGCTGGTGTTAGGAGTTATCCCAGCGTCAGGAGCAGCTGCACCATTTTCTGGATGAGAAAAGCTCCTTGTAAATGAGCGCCGGCGAGTCCCCACGCTTGGCATTCAGACCCGCTCTGCTGAGAGCGCACAGCATCAGCCAGCAGAGGAGCGCTGGAAAGTCTGAGAGCAGCTGAATTCACAGCAGGTCACTGCTTCATTCCTGACAACAGCATGCAGGGAATCTGCAGACATGGCTTAGGAAGCTGCATTTACTTAAGAAAAGAAAGACAAAAAAAGGGAGTGGGGTTAAAGCCTTGGTAATTCAAATTTACTCCATAAAACATAGTTATTTACTATTTGCTAACCCCAGTAACAATTATTTAGCTGTTCTTTCTCTTTGAAAATGAAGAGAAGAAAGTTTTAGAAACTAAATTCTGAAACCAGTCAAAAGCAGCAGGAAGATTTAAAATTATCCACCTGAACAGGCAGCAGTTTTAGGGCTTTGTGGTGCTTTTTCTTTTTTAAAGTTTCCTTTCTTTGGTTGGATCTGAACGTGCTCCATTCTGGCCAAATACTATTTTGAGTCTTCCATAACCCCTAGCTCCTTTTCGTCCTTCAGTCATTTATCTTCCTTTTTAAAAATTTCTTTAATGAACAAGGCGACGAATGAAAATCAGAAGTCATAAATATCTCCTGATGCCTTTGATAAAATTAGTCTTAACGTGAGGGAATGACAGGACGTGCATTTGGAGATTCCTGCCTGCGGGAGTTCTGTGAAGCGGAGTGGAGACACATCTCCACTCTGAAAGGGTCTATTGTCAGCTTGAAAAGCTACCTTATGTCCACAAAGAAAACTTGGGAATGTGGCAAGGAACTTGGAAACATCAGCAATGGAACAGTGGATAGAACCTGTGGATCCTTTTGCTGTATAGTCATTAATTTTTACACCTTGCTCAGGATCCCTCTGAGTGGTTTAGTTGGTAAAGTCTTTCTGTCTTGCACTTCTTCAGTGAGAGAAGGAGCCTAACACATGGGCTGCCACTTCCAGCTGAGTTAATCTCTAGGTAGATTTCAGACAGGATTGTCCAGAACTGGATGTTGATTGAAAACATGTGAGTGAATTTCTTTCTTTAGCATTTCTCATGGTTAATGTAGTGAAAATGTGGGTGTCAAAGCAAAGAGAGGAATTTTGGTCTGAAAGCCGTACTGAAATCAGGTTGTAATATAATGATAGCCTGGTAAAAAGGAGTAATTTGCCATGAATATTGTGTCCTTTAAATATATGAATATATTTCTAAAACCAGTCTTCCTCCAATGAGTCCAACCAGTCTTCCTTTCACTGAGAGCTTGATATTCAGCAGCTCTTCAAAAAGTTCATGGTTGGCTTCCTCTGTCCTTTTCCATCTCCATTTGTTTTTCCCTTTAACTAAGGGAGGAATCATTTTGCTTGCTTCACAGCAGAGCAGTGAAGTACTGCTTCAGTGTGTAGTCTGTGCCGAGGAAAGGCTTGCTATAGAGGCATTCCTGACGATAGCAATTCCTTCTGTTTGCACACTTGGAGCTGGGAAGGGAGTGCCTTTTTTGGTAGGCCATATGTTTAGTAAGTAAATGACCTTGACCTTTCGACTGGGAGAACGTTGTTCAAGCTCGTGAGCAGCGTGTGACTCACGAGCTGTTGTTTGAGGGTTTCTCCTCTGAGTTTGACTCCTGGCAAACGCGTTGCTGAGGGTCTCCTTGCGATGCCAGACCTCTCCTGTGCGATGCCACGCGCGCTGCAGCAGCCGTGGAACGACGGCACGCTCTGACGCGCGCTCCTCCATCTGAAGCGGTACCGCGGTGCCGGCCAAGGTTGCCACCAACAGTTTGTTCTGTGTGCTGGTTTTGATTCCTTTGGAGACACACAAAAATAGCTCCTGCTGAAACCACGTCATGTGAGCCTGTGTCAACAGACGCCCCGCAATGCGGTTCCTCAGCACGAGCAGGTTTGGGAATGTGTAATTCTCCAGAAACGCTCCTTTTGGAGTTTAACAGGCCTTGTGTTACGCATGGCTGCTAAGAAAAAAACAAACACCTGTTCTTTTGTCATCTCTGTGAGAGAAGGACGTGGTGCTGGTGGATCAGAAGCTGGACACAAGCTGGCCACGTGTGCTGGCAGCCCAGAGAGCCAAAGGTGTCCTGGGCTGCACCAGGAGCACCGTGGCCAGCGGGGCAGGGCAGGGCAGGGAGGGGATTCTGCCCCTCTGCTCGGCCCTGCTGGGATCCCACCTGGAATATTGCATCCAGCTCTGGGCTCCCAGCACGGCAAGGAGCAGGTCCAGAGGAGGAACACCAAGGTGATCAGAGGGATGGAGCACCTCTGCCATGAGGAAAGTCTGGGGTTGTCCAGCCTGGAGAAGAGAAGCCTTTGGGGTGACCTAAGTGTGGCCTTCCAGAACCTGAAGGGAGCCTACAAGAAAGCTGGAGAGGGATTTTGTACAACTGCCTGGAATGGCAGGAGAAGGGAGAATGGATCCAAAGTGACAAAAAGTGGGTTTAGTTTAGATATCAGGAAAAAACTTCTTTGCTATGAGGGCGGTCAAGCACTGGCACAGGTTGCCCAGAGAAGCTATGAATGTCCCATTCCCAGAAGTCTTCAAGGCCCTGGGAAGCAACCTGGTCTAGTGAAAGATGTCCCTGCCCATGGCAGTGGGGTTGGATCCAGATCTGCTTTAAGGTCCCTTCCAACACAGACCATTCTATGATCCCATGGCGTGTTTCTTACCAGTGCAAACATAATTCTTAAAAACCAGATAATATCTCTGATATCCAAAATACATATTCTTAAAGCCTATGAATTTCCTTGTGCTCCTAGAAATCATATTTGTAGTACTTTGATTTACTTGCCACAAAGTGAGTTTGTTACAGATATTACATCACTGAAAATATTAATGGATTTTCTCATTTTTTTGAAGTTGTTTGTTTGAGATGAACATGCATCAGGAGACAATCTACTTTTACTGGCTCTAATATTCCTGAAGAATAAAGCCTTTTTATTATTGTTTATTAGAAAGACAATCTTTCAATTTTTATTTATTTTTTTTTAAATATCATCCTTCAGGAAACGAAATAATAGAGAATATGATCCATAGGAATTCATGTTACTTCATGATATACTTGGCAGGAAAGTATTAGGTTGTTCAGAACTTAAATTTGTGCAGATAATCTGTACTTTTAAGAACTTCTCAGGGTTTTTCTTTCAATATTCAACCCTTAGAACAAAAATACTAACCAAAAATTCCAACTAAATTTGTCGATAAAACATGTCAAATGATGAACCTCAGAGGGTGAATGACTCAACTGATTAAATATTCATTGCACACTTATATTATCTTGAGAGTTGATGCATGATGCACAAATAACAGATGCAATTAGATAATGCACTTTTAGTTCATATGGGGAAATCTCTCTTTTTTTTTTTTTTTTTATTTTTTTTTTTTTTTTTTTTTTTTTTTCATGAAAGTTGAAAATTCAGTGACTAAGAGTCATGTAATATATTTCTGAAAGCAAGAGTTTGGAATAGGAAGCTGTTTAGTTACACATGCTAGTGAAATCTTTTGGGTTTTTTAAAAAGTTTGCTAAAAGGTTAAAGATTTTTACCTCTCTCCTCTTAAAACAAACTTTCTGGTATAAAGCATGAATTCCACCCCCCCACCCCAGCTTGTCATTCACAATTACAGACATTCGTGTAAGATTTGCTTGTCTTCTAGTTTTTCAAAAGTTCTCCAGAGCTGCCCTTGGCTCTCCAAGAGTAGCACTGCAAATGTCTGATAATCCAATTATTTCAGTCAGTTACCCAGAGCAGAGCTGCTGAATACTGAAAATACAGCCTAAGAAAGGGCTAAAACCCCCTCAAATTATAAATTATTCTGCAGACTTCTTTGGAACCCAGTCTGGGCCCATGTAGATGAGTGACTGCACTTTTCTGTGGGATGCCTTAGCAGCCATTATTATAAAACAATGATCTGATATTTTAAAAAGTGATATTAAGTATTTAGGGATACACGGTTCACTCTCGATGTTGGGAGGTATTCAGTTGTAAGAATTACAAATTCAAATTCCATGGGATGCACAGTTACATTTTGTATTTGGTAAATATTATGAACAGGAGTTTTTAGTTTTTAAAATCAAAGAAATCTTAATTTAATACCCATGTTTCATTCACTTTCATCTTGAGTCTGTGCACTAACAAAACCGCCCATGTTCATTAAAATTGACCTTAAGTTCGCCAGAAAGGTTCAAATACTTTATGTTTTGAATTTGGAAAGGGACATTAAATGAAGATAATTTTTCTGACTACAATTTGTCATTACAAATGTGTCACATTATTCAGATTGTGCTTAGTTCAGTGTAGGTGGAAGGTTTATTTGGTGACATAATTTCTGCACTTCTCTTTCAATGTCTTTTTTGATTTTTCAGAATTTCTAATTTCTGAAAATCATGAAGCCTATCTGATCCAAAGAATATCTTCAAAATGAGCACTTGGGGATGTGTTAGAAATTGGGATGGAACTTCAGACATACCTGTTCTTTAGTTTGTGTAGATTCTTACTGCTGCCTGCATAGAGTGCTCTGTTATTATTTATGGTTTTATTGTATTATTTCATTTTGCAAATTATCACTCTATAAAAGGATGCAGGTTAATTTTGGATCATGCAACCTGGGGGCTGGAAGCGATTTAGTTGCCTTAATGCTGCTTTCTTCTCAGGCTTTCCTGCCTTTCCTTTTGCTTTCTTCATGTGGGAATATTCATAATGTATCCAGTGGTGTAATTTACTGATTGCATGCAAATTGATGTGATTTTTTTTTTTTTTCTTAAAGAACTGAGGGTTTTCTTTTACTTATCCCTACTCTAGCCCCTTTTGCTTTAAAACATCCACACCAGCTTTTTAATAACAGGAAAGGCAGAGCAAGCCGTAATCTTCCAATTCTCTTGTGAAAAGAATCACAGCTGAGTTACACAAGGAGCTTAAAGAGAAGTCCAGTGCCAGTTAATTCCAATTGTCTTGGCATTTAATGCAGTGTCTGTGTGCATGGAGTGCTGTGCAGCTGTTTGTGCTCCGGCAGCCACACCGTGACAAGTAGAAAACAGAGTAAGGGCAGCTGAATGCGTTATTCCTCGTGCTTATTTGCGGTTCTGTGACAGAGAGCACGTGGCCTTCCCTGGCACTGAACATCTTCAAAATGTGAGCAGTGCTCTGAGGGCTGTTTGTCTGCCATTGTTTAAAGCATCTCCCTTATGGGACGGTCATTCTGAGATTGTCAGCTCTGGCATCAGCTCAGCTGGCATTGCTCTTGTCCCTCAGTGCTGTTTCCTCCTCTCTGCTGGGCTCCAAACAGGAGCCTCATGCCTGGCTGGTCAATTCCTCCGAGGCTGGAGAAGCAAAACTGTAAGGATCTGAGTGTGCAGATATTGCAAATTCTGCAATAGACGTGGTTTTAGAAAAACAACCCTAAAACACTTATTCAAGACATGTAACTGTTGTTGAAATTGTTTTCACTACTTGAGTAGCTCTATATATTATTTAAAGAGACTGTCTTAAAATTACTCAACTTCCCCACCCCACTTAAAAAAAAAAAAAACTAGATAAAGGTGTATATGAACCTTGTTCCCTTGTTTGATAAACACTTTTCCTCTGAGTTGAAGACTGGATGGTATTTGAGGGTTTAATTCTTTACTTTCAACAGCTTCAACAGTGTATTAAGTCAAGTCTTGTGTGCTTGGAACAGATTCTTATCCAGCTTATGCTGCCGTGTTCCTTTGTATATGAAAATGAATTCCCTCCCTGCCTCACCATGCAGTTCCTGTTACACTGGATGAGAGGGATGGAAGCATGTAAATAAATCTGCTTTAGAGAAGTGCGTTTCACTCAGAATAGGCTGGCAGTTTGCAAATAGCTCAGCAGGGTACTCGAGGCAGCAGCGAGCCTCACCTGCATTGAGGCAGCTCAGTGGTTGTGTGAGTGCACCCGATGGGGCAGGAGGCAGTGCTGGCACGTGCCAGGAGTGTTGGCACTGCTTGGAAATGGGGTGAAAAGCAGGGGGACGGAGGAGGGGAAACTTCTGAAGCTGAGTGATGCCCACAGCTGGATATGGGCTCTAGATCTGAAGGTGTTCCCATCTTGTCAGATGCTTTCCCATGGGAACCCTGGACAAATGTAGGACAGCTCCTCTGATCTGACATTCTGGGGTATCTACATCCCTACGAGATGACACAAACCTGGCCCCATTTACACTCTGCCTTCAGGTAGTCTCCAGAGTTTAATTCCATACCCGTACCTCTTTCAACTTTTGTCAGGTTTGCATTTTATAAATGGCTATTTGCTTTAAGTCGTGTTTTCATCTTGTTTGAGCCAAGAATGATTTGGAAGTAATGGTGCCTTCAGTGTGAGAGAGCTGTTGATTAACCAAAGTAACCTGTAAGGGAAAGCAGAAGATGGTCAGGTGAGGCATTAAAAATGAGGAAATTCTGAAGAAGATTTGAGGGAAGGCAGCCAGACAGCTCTCAGGGGTGCAGCACAAAAAATGAGGCATCACAAGTTGAAACAATAGAAATTCCTATTTAAATGGAGGAAACTAGATTTCACCATGAAACACCAGAAGAGAGTACCCCGAGAGACTGTGGGATCTCTGTTCTTGGAGAGCTTCCAAATTCAGCTGGAGAAGATCCTTAGTCATCTGCTGTTACTTGGAAGCTAATAGTGTTTTGGACAGGTGGTTGCTCCAGGTGATCTGGTCCTGGCCAGCCTGAGTGACTCGAGTTCCCTGCAACAGCCATCCCTATTCAGCAAATCTTCACTGCAACTTAGGCCTGGGGCAAGCCTAGTCCTGATGTGCAGATGAATTTAGGATTAGTCTGCAAACAGTTCTGAGGATCTGGGACACCTCTCTTATTTATTTAGTTGCTTTACTCTCCATTTCTGAAAAGAACTTAAGAAAAAGAAGGTGTGTATCCAGGCCTCCCTCCTTTCCACAGGGAAAGAATAGCATATCCCAACCTCTTTCTATGTCCTAACTGCTGGGCTAGGATTTTCTTTAAGCTGATGACATTGCACAAAGGCAGATTGCTCAGTGATGGTGTGGTTAGGAGGCACTCCCAGCTTCTCAGTGCCCTTTCTTGCCTGCACGCCCTTAGGCAGCTGACAGCCAGCTCGATTTTTGTCTTTCAGGGTTCTGTCTGCTGAACAAGCCTCATGCAGGTTGATTCAGGAGGATTAAAGGACAAAAACTGAGAGAGCAGGAAAATCTCCAATATAATTAGGAAACACATTTTTTGGTTTCTGCTGTTCTTTCTTATTACTCTTCTTTCCAGTGCATTCACTTAGCTTGCTGCTCTAATTTTGACATTTTTAATTTACCCATTAGCTGTGATTAAGATCATACTGCATTCATGGGAAGTGACTTTGCTTGCCAAGAAGCTTCTCTGAGATAATGCAGCTCTAACAAGGAGACACACCTCACTGTAGTCAAGTTCAATCTTCCCTAAAATGTTCATTTGGAAAAAGCTGCATGTTTAATTCCAGCTTTTTCCTTGCTAATTAAATGGCAGTTATGTGTCTGTACACATGCAATATAATTATTTAATTTCTAGGAGCAGGATTCACTAAAAGATTTGTAGTAGGACAACACAGGAGGGCAGATTTGATGAACAGTTTCCTGTGTAGCTCTTACTTTCATCATAAAAAAACCAAACTTTACACACTGTTTGATGAGCATGTGATACAAAGCATTTATAAGATGGTTGAGTTTTTCACTCCAATGGGTGAAAGAAATAGTAATAATGGGTTATATATGATCTTCTCTCTGGTGAGTAGTGATAGAACATGTGGAAATAGAATGGAGCCACATTGGGGTAAATTCAGATTGAAAATTAGGAAAAGGTTCTTCACTGAGAGGTTGGTCAGTCACTGGAATAAGCTCCTCACAGAAGTGGTCAAGACACCAACCTGTCAGAGTTCAGGGGTTTCTGGAAAATGCTTTTAGTGACATGGCTTAATTTCAGGTAGTCCTGAAAGGTGATCCATATTCAATTTGAGGTATTCTGTGATTGTATGATAAAAAGATATAGATAGATAGACAGATAATACAAAACATACCAGGAAGAATCTTAAAAAGGGAATACATCACACGTGTATGGAACAAACAATTTATTCATAGTATGATGAATTATAGAATAAAAGAGTATGTTGAGTTGCAAGAGACCCACAAGGATCATTGAGTCCAGCTCCTGGCCCTGCACAGAACTGTCAGCAAGAGTTCTAAGAGACTCAAATTATCAAATGAACAATGGAGAGCCTCATTAGTAACACCATCAAAACTGGCACACAGGGACCTCATTCCCCCCGTGCCTTTCCTCTTGTGCCACGTTCTGTGTGTCCCTCACCTGTGGATCCCATGCTGGCAGCCTCAGCTTGCCCCCAGCAGAGCAGAAGAAGGGCTGTAAGAAGTCTTGTACCCCATCGAGGTCTTCACCAGCAGCTGTTGGATGCTTTTTGCCTCTTCAGCCCGGATTTGTTTTTTATGTGTTTCTCATCATAATTTGCTCCCTTTTCCCTGGTTTCCTGCTCAAGTTTGGAAGCTGCACTCTCAGTGTGAGCTAGCACAAAGGGTTATTGTTTTTATGCAGCGACTAGCAGGCTGGGTCAGACCTGTACCACATATTATTACATTTGCAGAATTTCAGATAAAACAGACTAGGGAATTATCACTCCACAGCTGCTAAGATCTGCTAAAGCCAGCTGTGGCCAAGGCAATCCCAGGCAACTGCAGAGACCACGCACTGTCAAATTAATGAAAAACTTTGCCTTTTTAGTTTTATGGCAAAAATTGTGGTTTGTCTGCTGTAAGGAAGGGGACAGTGGTTTTATGGGTGGCCGTATGCTCTTGTGCAGTGGAGGCTCATTTATTACTCTTTGTGGGGAAAGGAGAACATGAACACACTTCTTTCTCCCAGAGCAGAACATTACAGATGTGTGCCTGTGATAGCACAAGCTGCACTACTTCAGCACAACAGAACACACATGTGCTCTGTCACATGTGATATTCTCCGTGCCACAAAATGCCTCCTGCCAGCTTCAGTGGGTCTGGTGAGCCAGGGTGAAAAAAGAGTGTGTGGTCTTTATTATGGAGACTTTAAATTCTTAATTAGGCTACTTTCTGAACTTGAAATTGTTTGTTTTCCTGTTCTTGCCGCTGCTCACAGCCTGTGTGCTCTGAGTGGGAAGAGAGAATACAGAGATTGTCTGAGGTCTTGTAATAATTCAGAATAGCCAAATGTATCGTGGCATTTGCCACCTCTTGGACAAAAAATGTGGTGATCACTTACCTGGGACTGTGACTGTGGTGAAAGCTGCCCTGATTGGGTGCAAGTATTTCTTAAACTGGTGGTGACAGGCAGCACTGTGGCACAGGTGTGCTCTCATCTCTGCTTTGCCCAGGCAAAGTGCTGCTATTCCACTGACACTAAGGAAAGCCCCCTGCTTCTTCTGAAACTGAGAGTCCTTCCTCGTTGCTTTTTGCAAGATCTTGTGTCATTATAGTCACAAACATGATCCTTGAGGTCATGTGTCTGTTTCTTATCTACATATATTGATTATGTCCTAAACTCACAGTCATGATTTTTATCTGATTTGGGGAGTTTGAACTCACATCTGCTATCAAATGGCTAATGAATGATGGCTCACTAAGCTGAAACCATCAGATTTTCTACCAGGCACTTTCAAGATACACTAATGGGTTTGCTTCTGTCATCAAGGACACACTCAAGAGCTTATTTTCTAGAAATGTAGCTGAACTTCAGCTGCCTATTGACTTTAGAATGCAAATGTCCTCCTCTGCTGTTTCTTTTTGTCTGTTTTGGGGGAGACAAGGAAATCAATTACATCTTGTACATCATAGATGTCTTCCATCAAATACAAAAAACTTTAGCAAGAGTTTCTAGCTAGTTTGTTATATTCAATATTGAAAATGATTGTTATCTCTTGTGTTATGTATTTGTGCACATTATGTAAATGTTGAATGAAAGTATACAATGTTTGCAGATGAGTATGAAAGTTAGAGTTACCTTCACCCCTGCCATTTCTCTGCAACTCTGTCTTCACCTTCCTGTCCAGTGTAATTTCTATATTCTTTGCAAAAGATGAAATTTTCAATATACTGCACAAAGACCAGATTCATGCTGTTTTATAAAAGTATTTGGCAGCAAATATTTCTGTCATTTGAAGTAATTTCTTTATAAGTGTCTAGGTAAATTGCTGAGTTCAGGCTCTTAAACTAACAAAATAAGTGCACAAAAATAGTTCAAATTGTCCTGGTAAAGCATGCTAAGTGCCTCCAGAAAGAGTGGCACGGGGATTTAAAATTAAGCCAAATTTATTCCTTGTTCCCCTCTGTCACCAAGAGGAGCAAATATGATGTGAGAAATGTGGCAGTTAAATTAGGAAAGAATAGTAGATAATGCTTTTTTATACCTGGAGGCTGTAGTGCTGGATGAAGGGGAAGGGTTTGAAGGAAGAAATAATGAGAGGAAATTATTAAGCAAAGTTTAGACTGGATATCAGGGAACTCATCAAGACAGTGAAATCTGTTACAACCTGGAATTATCTCCCAAAAGAAGATGCTGAAACTTAATTGCTTTGGACATTTTTAACAAGTCCTGTCAAGCTGCATGGAAGAAACGTAGAGAACAATCCTGGGCCTGCAGAGGGGTACAGTAGGTGATGCTTGGCCTTGCCACTTCTTATTGTTCTGCTTTTTTAACTGTCATCAGGAGTGACAGTGATTAGTGTAGCCTTTTTTTTTTTTTTTTTTTTTTTTTTGGGTGGAGGCCTGTTTAAGAGCTCAGCAGCATTTCTGCTTCAATCTGAATTTGCCTTCAGGTGTGGAAGTTCAGTAGGAATAAACTAATGCTGTGTTTGGGGTGATGGCAGTAAAACCAGCACTTAGGTCACTTGGATAGCAAAACTTCTTTTAGGTGACCACAGGAGTGGTCTGGGAGAAATTTTCTTCAAAGTGCATAAAGTGGAATGTGCTTGGGTGTAAAGGTGTAGGAGGTCTCTGCTGCTTGCTTGGGAGAGGAGGAGGAGGAGGAGGGAAGGATGTCCTCATTTGCCCTGAGGTCCAGTTGGAAGCCTGACCCCAAGTGCTTTTTTAGCTTTTCTCTTTGCAGCAGGCAACGTTAGAGCAGGAGGGAACACTACAGCTCTTGTTGTGACTGTTTAGTGAAATTAATAAACAAATAGCTGTCAAAGTTTAATGATGCCCTTCTCCTATACCAATCCAGAAAGATATTCAGGATACAGGACTGTAAACACTATGAAAGTAGGAGAACTACTGCATAATTAAAGAATTTCATGTTAGTTGCAGTGTGGATTTTTGCATGGTCACATTTAAATCCTATTAACTGAAATACAGTGTAAACTCATTTTATTAATGTATGCCACTGTGTAGGCACATGAATGTGCCAGACAACAGGTATTAAGAACATTGCAATTTCTTGTGGAAATATATGGCATAAGCATCCAAAAAGTCAGGGAGCAGGTACCCAAAACCAAGAGGAGAAAAAAACAACCAAGAGTTGTTTTTCCAGGAAAGGAACCCAATGGGATTTCAGCGATGAACAGTCCTGGTCTTCAAAGGGTCTGTGACTAGAGCTCATTTCTTCTTTAGGCTGTACATTTCTTTGACTAAAAGGTCAGTGTTTCCTCTGTTTATTTCCTGGTCGAGACTGAATTTTTCATGAAAGCACACGTGGAAAGTGAGGGAAAGGAGAGGGAGCAGGCTCAAAGCGTGAAATGTCACAAAGCACCAGGAGCGAGGTGCCCCAGTGTGTAATTCACCTGCAGGTGGCATGGACAGGCTAAGTAAAATGTGTTTGCACTCGCTGCCCTCTGCTCTTGCAATGTTTCACTGGTGCAAGTCTGCCTGGGGTGCTCTTTTGTGTTCACCCCTCTCTGCTCCAGGCAGGGTGGTGCCTGGCAGGTGCCTGGCAGGTGTGCAGCATCCTCCTGCCGGGGGCTGTGGTTTGTCCTCGCAGCACGTGCTGCAGGTGAGGAGCCTCTTTGCAGGCTTCTGCTGAAGGATTGCCCACAGTATGCCACAGCAGGATGGATTTGCCTGTCGTCCCATGCTCTGGTCACTGCCATCTGTTTGGCAGATTCATTTGCAGTCTCTGTTTCTACACTTACCATGAGAGGTCTTTGGATTAGGGGCCGTGATTTTATTGTGTGTTTGTAAATCATCCTGCAGGATGGGGTTCTGGTTCCATCTTGGGACCAACAGAGAGCATTTTTATTTCCAGGCATGCCTGTTGTTGCTGTGCACTGCAAACCAAACCCTTCTCTCACTCTGTGCTGTGGCTGAGATGTTTCTCCTGGTGTTGCATGGGAACAGGGCTCACTCCAGCCCTGCCTGAGTTTTCACCAGGTGTACCACTGCAGTTTTACCCTTTTGATGTGATGCAGTTATAATGCTCAACCATTTGCCGAGTTAAACATCTGTTACAAACGCCTACACGCTGACCTGTGGAAAAATGTAGATGTGTCATGGGTCAGATAGATTGCAAAGAGCCTGTAGAAATAGTGACAGAAGGGTGGCAGTGGGTGATAATAACACATTGAGTAAATTACAACGATCAATTTTAATTAAAAGGGACTAAGAGGAATCTTCAGAGGGATAAAATGTTACTCAGAAAATGTGGCAATAAATGTAAATATCGTGCTGTGCTCCTGCTTTTGCTTTTGGAGAGGGTGAAAGGGGTGACACACTTCAAAGATTCTGCATCAGTTCAGCTGCATTATTAGAGATATGTTTAGCAAAGAAATATTGATCCCAACAGCACAGTGAATTTAAGATAAGATCTGACAGTATTAACAAGAATAAAGCTTGATGGTTTCTTCCATTCTAGAAAATAGCATCTTGGGATATAAAAAAAAAAAAAAAGATAAATTTACATTTCAACATGTGAAAAATCCAGATGTAGTCTCTCATATACAGGTTTTTTTTGTTTATTTATTTGTTTGTTTTTTTTTAATTCCTACCTATAAATTACTAATTTCCAGGAAATTATTTTGAATTTGCATGGTGTGGCTTTTATTCCATATTGCTGTGGAACATTTCTTAGTTAACAAACAAACATGGTTGTAGATTACATAAAAGAACTTTTTATTAAGGTTCAACCACAACTGTGCAGCCATGGGAAAGTTATTTAAATATATATATTATATTTCAATAGACGTACTCCTTATGCAGCCACTGGCAAGCAGACACAGAGATTTGGGGCATGAAAGTCATTCCTTCTGAAATGGCATGAGCTCCAGGGGAGGTTTTACCAGCACCAAGACAGAATTTCACCAGTGCCCTTGTCTTCTGGATTGCATTGCTGTCACTACGGAGCAATTCTTGAGGTTTTCTTTTTCTTTTCCATCGTGGGCTGTGTTGACTTGAAGCTTTGAAAATGGGGATTTGTCTCCAGTCTGGAATAGCAGCTGGCTCCTGTGACTGTGCCTGGGTCCTCAGTTGTGTCCCTGCTAAAAGCACAGCACCTCTGGGTGCTGCTCCCACGGGACTCTCTGCCAGCACCTTTTTAGACCCCATGGGGGTGTGGAACCAGCTGATCTTTAAGGTCCCTTCCAATCCAGGCCATTGTGTGGTTCCGTGATTAGAGATGTTTCTTATCTGGCCACGGAAATGTGATATTTAATGGCTTTGAGAGCTGTTCCAGTGAAATTGCCAGAAAGAGCTGTGCATCATTTGGCTTTTAGCAGGTTTCTGTTATTATTAGAATTGTTATTAGAGTTGTCTTAACAGAGAAGATGAACACTTGAATTCTGGAAATCTTCACAGCGAGAGAAAGTAGAAGCGAGGTCTCATAAACAAACAGACAAACAATAATGTTTTATTGACTGCTTTGAACTAAAGAGGAACTTTATATTACATGCTGACTCCTGCTGAAATATGGATCCTCTGGAAGGTTTGAAACAAGAGGTAGTCTCTAAATAGCAAAGGCTATTTATTGCTCAGAGTCTGTGGTCAGCTGAGACAAAAGCAGAGGTCAGATTAATGACATCAGACAGAGTGGTAAATGGTTTCAATTCCACGGAAAACTTCCTAAGGAATGAGTCGAAAGAGGAACAGAGAATCTGAGGAAATTTGAACTCTAATTCTAAAAGACCAGCTTCTTAAAATATGTATTCTCTGGGATGGCTAAGAGAAACTAATGTGTATAATTTTTTATTTGCCGGTCTGATGGCTTACAGAAAACCTTAATTAGCATGTTTTTTGCCTGGTTTAGGAAAATAACAATTAGCCATTCTTTCCTCCAAAATGAACACGAACTCTGTTTTAAAGATAGAAAAGTAATGCATGTAGCTGCTAATAATGATGAAGATTTCAAGGCCACAGTAATTGAATATTTTGGGGGGTCATTACTCTTGTAACTGACTTATGGTGGTATTACCCCAAGAACTAACTATTGCAAACTTATAATTTGTCATGTGAGATCTAGAAAGGATGCCTTTTTTAAGTGTTTGCTTTTAACTTTGCTCTTCTCGGCTTGTATTTTGTGTGATATATAATTAATTGTACTGCTGAATCTCCAGAAGCCAGATACTGTCTGTGGCTTTAGAGATGGGACATTAAATTCCAAATGACACTTTATGACACAGTGTCCAAAGCTAATTTTAGCCTGCCTGCAGCTGCAGTGAGAGGTTTGAGTGGCTGCTGGCTGATGCCAGTCAGAGTTCCCTGATAAACTGATGGCATCAAAGCCTGCACTTCAGTGCCCCTGCTTCCAAACCATCCTCTGATATGTCTGTGTGTCGTGGTTACCTGCTGTGGAGTGCAGAGAAGAAACTGGGACTGGTGGCTGGGGTGCTGACAGCATGGATGTGATGACTTAGTCAATCGACTGGGTTTGGGGGCAGAAAACTTTCTTGCCCCAGCTTCATTGTTGGGGGAGTAAAAGTAGAGTGTCCAAATGGGAACGGGAAGCTCCTGCTGCTTGATGTGAATTTTCACAGGCACCAGACTCTGATGCGAGGACATCATCTGAATTTGTGGAAGAAATAAAAGGTGGGAGGTGGGAAAATGAACAGACATGTATCTTTTTTTTCTGTAATTGAAGAACCAGTGAAGCAGCATGCCCAAGAGGCCCCTCTGGAATTCCATTTGTATTGCAAGGGGCCCTGAGAGCCTCTGGCAATATATTGCTGATGTTCCAGTCGATCTCCCAGCCTGGTACTCTGCTTTTAAATCTCCCCTGCAATAAACCTGCTTTGGGCTGATCTGAACAATACAAGGTTATTTCCCCTTTTCTGAGGGGGCAAAGCTCATGGACGCTGGTCACGGCACTCAGGTTATCTCTGAGTAGTTGTGCCTGGAAATTGTGATTTGCCAAACATTTCCTAACAACACCTCCTCACAAAACTGAGGTGCCCAGTTAGTGTGGAGGACCTTTGCAAATGAAATCATGGCTTCTGGCAACTGCTCAATATTCAGCTGGTTCATTCACTGAGAATGTTTTATTATTTGCAGTTGATTAACAGGCTTGCAATACCTACTCTGTGATGAACATGTGTGCCCAAGACTTCACTAAGTTGTGCTCTAAGGACAAAAATTACTTAAATGGTGGTTCTGTGAGGATCAGATGAGTTGTTAAATGTTGGGGATATATTTTGATTTTGTGCAGATGGTCCATATGCTGAAACGACAACCCATATACAGACTGGGATGCCTGGTTTTGGAGATTTGCCCTTCATTTTTTAAATGAGGTGGGAGTGGTAAGAGAGGCATGAGGATGTAGAAGAAATGATGAATCATGTGATATTTTGGATTTCTCCTGGAGCTAATTTCAGGGCATAGCTATTTTTAAAAGAAAATGAGCATCCCACCGTGTGTTAAGATGTCTTTTAGGGAAACCTGACGTTCAAGAATTGAAGCTGGTACTATCTTATTGGAAAAATATTGTGATTATGTATGCAATTTTCAACATCCTGTCAGTTCTGGAGCGTTCCCACATGGCTGCATTTATCTTGGTCATGACTTTCGTGTTTTTACTGTGTCTCCATCTTTTATAATTCACCATATTTTTCTATTATTTGGTATATTGACTATTTACTTTTGCATCTTCCATGTATCTCTTCCCCACCTGCCTTGCTGTTCACTTGTGCAGGGGGGGAGGGGGTGGTTTCCAGCCACCTTTAGCATGGGATTAGCTCACGGGGTAACTTCTTGCTTCCCTGCTTCAACACAGGAAAAAGAAGTGTTCCTGTCTCTGGCAGTCTGGCAGAATGACTCACAAGCAGAGGAAACATATTTCCAAAGCTCTATCGTGTGTGTAAGAGCTGGGGAGTTTCATTCTCCAGTTGATGTACTGCCAGTCTGATTTGAATGAGACTTATATTCTCTAAAGGAGGGATAGCAGCCCAAACCAAGAAAACAGTAGCCAATGGTGAACATTGAAAACAGGGGGAATCTTTCCATTGCCTTTGCTAGGCACTGGAACTAGTCTTGGTAACCACAAAAGCTAAGAGGCAGAGGCTTTTGTCAGTAGCTCTTCTATATCTGCACAGAAAATGACCTGAGAGTGAGCAGTTCTGCACCTATGTATTTACTCATCCAGTGAAAGGAAATGATAGATCAAAATATTTTACCCAAAGGCAGAATGGATTTATAAAATTAGAAGTCAAAGAATCCCCTAGATCAGAAACACATCTTACAAATCTTTTAAATACCTCCAGGGATGGTGGCTCGGCCTCTTCCCTGGTCAGCCCAATTCAATGCTTCACAACCCTTTCTGTGGAAACATTCTACCCTCCAGCAGATCAAGACTCTCACACAACTTGGTGTTGTCTGTGAACTTGCTGAGAGTGCACTTGATTCCCTCATCCAGGTAATTAATAAAAATATTAAACATCACTAGTCCTAATACTGAACCCTGAGAAACCCCACTAATGACTGGCCACCAGCTGGATTAAACTCCACTCACCACCACTCTGGGCCTGGCTCTCCATTCATTTTTTACCCAAATATGTCTATCTTTTGAAATCCAAGAATCATTTGTAGAAAAGATTGTGTAGAAATGCACAGGAAGATCCCAATGTAAGTACTTATTCACTGCAGCCAATATGGAAATGAATGTGCACATTGCTGCCCTAATTTTTATTTTTTATAAGATTAATTATGTTTTCAGTTTCTCATCACAGCTCCATATTTCTATGCATAGCTTAAAGTATTAAGCACTCCAAATCCCATTGCTGTTTTTGTCATGCATCCTTTTCACTGTTTGCTGACATTGTGGCAGCCAAAGCCTTGTCTTTCTGCTGTGTTCTATGCAGAACTTCCTGTCAAACAACAAAAAGATCCTTATTTCAAAAATACTGCCTTTTGCATGTAGTGACAGCCCTTGGAGGTGAAACCCAAAGTAGTTTCATTTTAGAGATGAGAGAGGCCTAATTTTGCAATAGCATTGATTCCTACTGAAGGCCAGCTGGAGACAAACTATCTTAGCCATTCAAACTATCTTACCCATTCAAAATCTTCCTGTTGGCCTTTTTTTTCTTCTGGCTATGTGTCCTTTGGAAACACAAAGAGCACATGACATCCATGCACACGTGACCGAAGGAGAATTGCGTTTTACAGAGATAAGATCAGAATCACAAAATCACAGAATATTCTGAGTGGGAAGGGACACTACAAGGACCATTGAGTCCAATGAGGTTAAAATTAAAAGTGGTACACGCATTTGCCTCAATTCAGAGCAGAACTCAGGTTCAGGAATATGCAAGGGTGTGTGGGAAACAATAAAGTGTCCAAAGGAAGGTGATGAGGAGGGTGAAGGGCCTCGAGGGGAAGCCGTGAGAGGAGCAGCTGAGGGAGCTTGGTCTGCTCAGCCTGGAGAAGACTGAGGAGAGACCTCAGTGCAGTCACAGCTTCCTGTGAGGGGCACAGGAGGGACAGGCACTGATCTCTTCACTCTGGTGACCCGTGACAGGACCTGAGAGAACGGCCTGAAGCTGAATCAGGGGAGGTTTAGGATGGAAATTAGGAAAAGGTTCTTCACCCAGAGGGTGGTTGGGCACTGGAACAGCTCCCCAGGGCAGTGCTCACAGCTCCAAGCCTGACAGAGCTCAGGAAGCATTTGGACAATCTCAGGCACACGGTGTGACTCCTGGGGATGGTTCTGTGCAGAGCCAGGAGCTGGCCTTGATTATCCTTGTGGGTCCCTTCCAGCTCAGCCTATTCTGTGATTCTGTAAAATTGTCTCCAAGTATGAATACTGCTGGCAGGGGAGAGGGGAGGGAATAAGCTGGGGGGGAAGGCAGATCTTGCTAGTTGCACCAAGCTGGAACTTCACTGCATGGTGAATACCCAGAGCTGCAAGAGTTTCTTAGGCTTTGCCCCTATCCTCCTGTAACTGATATTACTTAATAAGTGAACCTCCCTGCCTGCCCACTGTGTCTTTGTCCTAATTGTGGACATTAGGGGAGCATTTCTGGGGGGTGGACTAGATGATCTTCAGAGGTTTCTTCCAAACCAAGCTGTTATGTGATTCTGTGAAGCAGACATTGTCCATTTGCACCTTTCTAGGCAAGAGGACTCTCTCTGCTCCTGTGGTTGTCCTTTACTCTCTCACGGCTGAGCTGTGTTTCTATAATCTGCAAGACCCCCAAAATGGGTTTTGGTGATGTTCACTCAAAGCTGTCCCAGGCAGTAAGTTGTTCATTTTGCAGTTTAGGGAGCAGGTACTGATGTGCTGTACAGTGGAACGCTGCTGTTGTGTATTCCACAACTTGAGTTAAAATTGACTCAATTGCAGCTTAATAGGTGTTGAGCAGACTGTATAAATGCAAGTCATTACTGCCTAAATGCTGTGGAGCATTATGGTGAGCAAAGACAAGTGTCAAATAAACCCTTTTATCCCAAGATGGAATAATTCCCTCCTTTAATCCTAAAACAAATGCCATTTGTCTGAAAAGTCAGACATGAAAGAGACGTGTGCTTTGATAGGCTTTATAAGCCAGTATTGGGGTAAATGTGATATCCAGAGAGACATGTCATGCCTGTGGGTTAGAACAAATTCTGTAAATAATTAGTGGGGTAAAGCTCTGACAAATAAATGGTAGGTGCTTAAGCTGAGCTCAGCCTTTGCCTTTGTGGATTGTGATTGGACTATCAGTGCCATATCCATGGTACTTTTTTGGTTTTGATTTAATATTACATCACTTTCATCCCCAATCTGGTGATAAAATAAACATAGCTTGTGTCTGGGAAAAGAAACAGCATTCTCACATTTCAGTTTACCCTTCCTGACATTAAACACATTCCAGGCACACTTTTCATTTATATTCCAGCGTCTGACTTTGAGTGGATGCATTTGAAATAGGAATTTTAAGGGGTACATGCTTATTTTGACATCTAGTGTTAAATGCCTTCAATATGTACCACCACATTCAATTCAAGTTTGCATATGCTACTGGGTTTGACTTTGAGATTACAGACAATATTCCAGTGGAGACTGGAAGCTCACACATTAGCAGCTTTTCTTCTAGATGTCTCATAGGTATTGCATAGCTTTTCCTTTCATAGGAAATACAGAGGCAGATGCTATCACTAATAGTGCTAAAAAGCCTTGCTTGGTGTCTCTCTGTGGACTAAATTCAAGTCCCATTAAGATCAATTAGAAGGTTCTTCCTTCCTTATGTCTTTGAACTGTGCTGGTTGCAAATGTCTTCAGCACACAAAACATCTTAGTCATCAGTTTGGAAAAAAACCGTGCTGACAGCACCTGGGATTGTTTTGATGTTTGCATAAACACTGCCTCAAAAATAACTTAAAAATAACTCGTGAAGGTGCACTTAGTTGCAAACACATTTTAGAGCATTGTTAATTGAGAAAGTGTTGAGGTGCTTTCAAAAGTTTTGGGTTTTTTAGTAAATTCAGAAGAGACACAGTATTAATAATAGTGAATCTGCCCTGTAGAAATGCACAGCTGCTGTGTCAAAGCTCTTTTGTAGCAGTACAACTGTTATGAATATAAAAAACCTGTGTGCTTTTGTTCTCTGTTTTTTCTCTCTGAGCAAGGATCTGCCATCCTGTGTTATTCATCATATGTGATGATAATGTCTAATTCATGCCTTTTTTTGCATGCCTGGAAAGTACTACAGGAAATCTGAATAAACATGAGTGGGCAATATGAGTATATATATATTGACAGTATACACCAAGGTTCAGCTTCCATAAAAAGGTAACTGCACTCAGTTTTGGGAATTTTTGTAGGGTTAACTGTAGCGGAGGTGCTACCTCTATCTATCTATCTATCTATCTATCTATCTATCTATCTATCTATCTATCTATCTATCTATCTATCTATCTATCTATCTATCTATCTATCTATTGATCTATCTATCTATCTATCTATCTATCTATCTATCTATCTATCTATTGATCTATTTATCCATCTATCTATCTATCTATCTATCTATCTATCTCTATCTCTTTATCTGTCTATCTATATCTATTATCTATCTCTCTATCATCTATCTATCTATCTCTCTCTCTATTTCTCTATTTATCTATCTATCATCTATCTATTATGTATGTATCTATCTATCTATTGATCTATCATCTATCTATCATCTATCTATCATCTATCTATCATATATCTATCTATTGATCTATCTATTGATCTATCTATTGATCTATCTATCTATCTATCTATCTATTGATCTATCTATCTATCTAATCTGTCTGTCCCTAAGTGCCTGCAAGCCCAGAATGAGGGATGCCCGGGAGCACACTCAGAGCTGGAATTGTGACTGAGTGCATGACCATCAGGGATGGAAAGATTTCTGTGAAATTAATTCTCCATAGATTTACAGCCACCTTGACTTTTATTATCTCAAAGCCTGGCTTTTGCCTGATGATTTACCTTGCTGTGTCACTGGGCCTGATGTCATTCTCGGTCCTTAGCTCAAGTCTGGACTGACTGAGATGCTCCAACCCCAGGGAAGGTGGTGCCTGGGCTGGCATTTAAACACTCCCTGTCCCGTCCCTTGTGACTCCCAGGCTCGCTGAGTGGATTGTTTCTGCCAAAACCAACAGGTTCCCTCTCTCCCTTCGTGCTTGTAGAATCCATGGCTCTGCTCTAGCAGTGGAATATGTGGGCAACTGTCCTATCTTACATGTGACCCATGCAGGATATTCAAATTCAGGAAATAATCACATCATTTATTTTTCATGGAGCAATTTCCTTTTCAATTGTATAGGAATGCAGTGGACAGCCTTCTAATTTGTTTATAAAAATAGATTTCCTTCATACATCTAGTTTTATTGTTGTCATTAGGAAAGAGAGAAAAATAACTGTATATCCAGACAGTTTCAGGTATAAGTAGTCCATGAACAACAAAGGCAGATTTGAAACAGCTCTAGAATTGCAAGTCATATTAATGCTTTCTAATATGTGTGCATATTAGAAATTTGTGTTCCCTTTTCTGCTGACATATTTTCCCAGGGGAAATAAACACATTTTCCCACTTTGCTCATAGCACTCATGCCCAGGCTCTTATTTCATAGTGATGGAGCAAAAGGCCACATAAGGGTTTGCCTGACAAACAGAAATGTGTCTTTCCTTATCTAGCTATTATGAAGCAGCCATCAAAATTAAGTTAGGAATGAAAGGAAATAAAATCAGTGGTAATGAAGCAAATATTCTGATACATGTTAGCATTTTACTAAGTGACAGTGGTGTTTTGTCGTAGCAAAATACTGATTTGTTCTGGACTTAAAATACCAAAAATCCTCTTCTGTTAATATGCTATTCCATCTTTGCTTCTCTGTGGAAGAGCTAACAACTCTATAAGGTGTTATGGATGTCCATTTACATTTAAAATCTGTGAGGTCCAGTGGCTCAAACACTGTCCCAAAGCCCAGGAGCCTGGGTGCTATTTCTGTCTCTGTTGCTGGCCCTGGGGGATCTGACACAAATGGGTTCCTCTGAGGATTTATGTGCAATTTAGATACAAAGAGATGGGAGGTGGTGTTTTTTTAAAGCCCAGGAAAATACCAGTGAATCAGAGGTGGTTTCATTAATAAATTTGATAGTGGCAAAAAGTTTTGTTATAATGTTTAATGGTACCAGTCTTTGAAAACTCTAAAAGTCTATGTAGGTCTCTTTTGGGGCAACACATGAGGAAAAAACAAAGACTCCTCTCCAGTGAACTGAGAGGTGCAAGCAATTTTAATAGGTCATTACCAAGCAGATCTACTTAAAACTCACACATATGTGTCAAGATTTACTGGAAACAAGAAGAAAATAATGCTTTGGAGTCATTAGTGCTCACTTTGCTCTTGTATTATACAGATCTGTTCAGACTTTGAGACATAATTTTAGAATTTCCATGTGTTGTTGAAAAGCCACATGGGATGCATGTTATAAATCCGTGGTCTGTAGCTGTAGCCCCTTAGGGTTGAGGGCTAAAACACAGTAGCTGCTAGGGAGGAAAGTGAGCTTTGCTGTCAGATATCAGTTGTCCAGTCTCTTGAAAGCCTTGGGATTTACGAGCCAGGATTCCAGTGTTTGTGGTCATGGCAAAAGCAGTGAGATAATCAAATGGCAAATGAAATGCTTAGGCTGGAACGCAGTCTAAAGGACAATAATTGCAAAATGAAAAGCTTAACAAAAGTCAGAGGAAGAAGGAAGCTAAAGATGTTGAGACTTGTTACAGAGTCAGGCTGATTGCAGATTCGGCCTTAAATGATCTGTGAATTCTGTTTATGAATTTGGAAGTGTACTTAATCTGATATATAAAGAAAACAAACCACAATAATTGGTTATCTGTAGCAGTTGGAGAGGAAATGAAATGAAACTGCAATTGTGGAGCTTCCTACATTTCCATTTCTGTTGCAGTTTTTCATTCTAAGGATCTTTTCCATATGGAGACTCTCTTTAATAATGGTGCCTTATTTTTTGCCTGTGAAATAAAATGCAAGGCAAGTGCAGTAGGTAGCTGTCTGCAAATTTATTTCTACCTTGAAGTGTACTTACTTTTTAATGAGAACTATAGAATCTGATTAATTGTGGTTCCTGCATCTATAATTCAGGCAGGACACATTTGCACACAGACTGCCCATCAAGCTGAACTCATCAGGAAATCCTTCTGTTTACAGTAACAGAAGAGAATGTTTAAGCATTTCTCCCAGTACCAAAGTTGTACCACAGAGCCAAGGCTGTGTTGGAGGTGCTGAGAAGTCACAGCACCCATGAAAAACCAGTGGGCTGGTGCTGCACACCCTGTATTCACCATGAAGGGAAGGTTTCTTCTGGCCACTGTTAGCAGGATGGAGCAATGCTGTTTTGCCTAATACGCTACATTAGAGGCTGATTTGATAGTTTGGTATTTGTCTCAATAGAAATTTTTATGTCATGCCATGACTTGGCATGATTTATAAAGTTTTTCAAGTTATGAATTATAATTCTGTCTAAGGTGGAAACTTGACATGAAATCTCTGAATGAAGGTCTTGCTAGGATTCTAAAGGGCCCTCTGTGGCAATCATGTTGTAGCATGCTTAAATGAAGGCAGTTGTTGTAATCTTATGAGCAAATATTGTATTCAGATTCTGTTTTCATCTGAGTTGGAGGGCAAGTATAGTTTCTTAAGTGAAAGGATTGGCATTAAACACATAGTTCTACTTCTGGAGGTTTTCCACTGCCCAAATACATGCAAACATGCAAGAAAATGATTCCTTTGCCCTAATGGCTTCTATTCGACCATTTATTTTATGAGATTATTTTGTGCAGCAGTAGCTGTAATCCATTGTTCAGTTTTTCTCTTGGCTTGGGTTGCATTAAAACTACAAGGCAATGTGATGTCCTTCCTCTGGAAGGGAGGTGTGGTGCCAGATTGTCAGCCAGGGCGAGGAGGGTCACGCTGCACAGGAAGGTGTGTGACTCTTTGTGGATATTCTCAGCTCAGTCAGAGAGAAAGAGAAAGGTTTTCTAACCAGGCAAGAGCCTGGGAAGCAGTTGGGAAAGAATGTAAATAATTCTCTAATCTATCTTGTTATTCACACTGTTTATAGATATGTTCTGCCTGTGCATCATTCACTGCACACCAATGGTGTGACATGTTTTTACTCTAAGACCAATGAAATTAATCTTCTCGATGTTCTCTATATATAGAGCAGTATATTTGAGATAAATCAGAGCTCATTTTCTTTGCCTTCTGATCTGGAGTTCTCTATTCCCGTCCTGCTCAACAGCGACATCTCTTCTGCCTTCCAGCTGCCTGGGAGGAAGAGTTTAGCACACTGCAGCATCAGGTGCAGGGCGGGTTTTTGTCTGCTTCATGGCTTATTGTACGTAATATAACGTTGAAATCCCCCAGAACAAAAGCTGTTTACCCTAAGATGGCTTATTTGGATTTGACAAAAGAGAGCAAAAATATGAAAACAGTTACTGTATAATGAGGATCATTTAACTCATGGCATATGCTTTTTAGTTCAGTGGGTTTCTTGTATTGATTTTTCAGCTTGAACATTAATGAATTCCATTTTCAAGCAACATGCACCCTCTGGGATGTTCAGGCTTTCTGAATGTCATTGAATTAAGGCCGTGGGATGCTCACATGATGTGTTTTTTCCTTGGCTGCTGTTGGAGGTTCCAGCTGAGTTTTTGTTCTGCTACACGAGTTTCTGCTTCATGGTTGTTGTCTCTTTTGATTTTTTTTTGGCACATAATCTAATGGTTTGATAATTTTAATTAAAACATTTGATAAATATTCATACTTATTTGTATATGATTTGCAATATTTTCACCAGTGATCAGCTACTGTGTTGGGTATTCTCACATGTGGGCTGAAGAGGTATGTTTTTCCATGGATTTGCAACCACAGCTTTCTGTTGCTTGGAGGTTTTTCTATCATCTGTGCAATATTTGTTACAACTTTCAGTTCTTTTGAATCATTCACAATCAGCTCTCTTGTATGAGCTCTCAACAACCTGACCAAAAAACCGTCAGGAGCTGTTTTCTTTACAGAATTATATTTGATGGTAATTCACTCTGAGCTCGCATCCTATTTTGAACATTTGAGGGTTCAGCCTTCCTCTCTGATAGTGATGACTAAATTTATATCTTGTGCTTCCCCAAAACAATGACATAACATTAAATTACATTTAAGATAAACACGTTTTTCCTTTATTTGAATACTTGATCCCCTACTCAGTGGTGTCTTAACTGGAGAGAAGCTACCCTGTATGTCATGTACTTACAGGTATTACTCATACCAGCATCCCTCAGTTAGGTAGTTTGAGGCACCAATTTGTGATTAAAACATCATAAAGAAATACACAGTATTCTTTGGTAGTGCTCTTTTGTTTCATAACAACAGTGATTATGGAAATGTGATGCCGACACACTGTTTACAGTAACAAAAAAAGTGAGAACTCCAAGTTTTATCCTGGCTGTGGCAGATATATTTACAGAAGCAAAACAATCTTTGAAGAATAATATGATCAGGAATATGGCCCATGTGTGATTATATATGCACTCTGTATGAATGCAAATGCACTTAAATGCCCCACAGAATATTGCTTGCAAGAACTGATGTGCAAGTCAGCTGTTTGCTGAGCTGTGGGAGACACAAGGGATGACTCTGTTCTTCTGAGAATTGTGTAACAGCAGACGACACAGCAGCAGGTTAAATCTGTGTGTCACTAAAGGAAAGAGAAGACCCTGTCGTTGAATTCCCGAGTAGTTGCTGGGTTTGGAAACTGAGCCATGGGGGGGTTCAGCCTCTTCCCCAGGCAGCCAGTGACAGGATGAGAGGACACACCTTAAGCTGCACCAGGGTAGGTTTAGGCCGGACATTAGGAAGCAATTGTTCACAGAAGGAGTGACTGGGCATGGGAATGGGCTGCCCAGGGAGCTGGTGGAGTCACCATCCCCAGAGGTGTTTAAGGAAAGCCTGAATGCTGCACTCAGTGCCATGGTCTGGTTGACCATGTGCTGTTAGGCCATAGGTTGGATTTGATGATCTCAAAGGTCTTTTCCATCTTATCTGATCCTGTGATTTTGTGTGTCCTTGTGATTGGCATCAATGCATAGATTAACTAAGCTTTTAACTGAGCATGCCAATGCCAGTTTGCTGATATCTCTGCTAACTTTCTTTGTCATAAAATAATGGTCCTTCACCCACTCAGTCATTTGGCACAGAGGCAAGGTTCAAGATTCCCTCTGCTTCCTGTCTGCCTGCTCACCTTCTGCCTGCAGCAGTGCCACAGGGCCCCAGGGCCAATATCCCTTACAAGCAAGGAACTGAAATTTCAACTCCTCAAAAAACTTCCTCATAATTTGGCTGTTGTGCCAGGTTCAGGGAATACCTTCCTCTAGGGCTGCTCTGTGTGTGTGTGTGCATGACTAAGTACTCCTACTACTTATATACCTAAAGCCATGAACTGGGAAAATAAAGTATATTGCTAGGCCATAGTGGCTGGAATTCAGGAAGTTCTCCCTTTTCCTGTTCAAAATCTCAATAGGGATCTCCCACTTTGAAACTGTGGTGGTTCACATCACACACTGTGTAAAACTCCAGCTGTTGCTTGAAGTAGGTATTTTTAATTGCCATGAAGTAGATATTTTTCTGTTTCCTGCTTGAAATATCTCAAAGTACCAAGATATGCTGTTTTTTTCCAAGTGATCACACTTTCTGTTATTATCACCCACAACTAAGTCATCAGATCATCAGCTTTTTTATTTCTTTTTAAACTTTTATCTTTTCTGGCATTTATGATGAATAATGGCAAGCAAATCGTCCTCATTACCAGTCTCCTTGTCTCTTTGGCAACACTTAGAAATATATTCCAGGACATGCTCTCTAAGTAGCAAATGCTTGTTTATTTTTGTGAATGTCACTTGATCAGCTTTCCAGACGGAAAACCAAGCTCATCTATCATTTGCGAATTGCAAGGTATTGAACTACATCCAGGGCCTAATTTGCAGAACCAAACCCCTCTACTAAGCAGCCAGCTGGGCCCAGGGACACCAGCACCCTTCTATGAGCTGGGCTTGATTAGCCCCACAGGTCAGTCTGAGAGATCCTTTAACCGATTGCTGCTGGAACTCCTTAATTTCCAGATCAGTTTGGCACCTCTGGGAAAGGCATCCCAGTCAGTCAGAGCTGAGAAATTGGCAGGCACCCTGGGAATTCACACAGACACCATGTACTGCTCCCAGTGAATATATGGAGCCATCTCTTACTGAGTTAAACAAAAGCATCACAGCACCACGTCAGGAAAGCTCTGTAATATCAACAGTTCAGCTGAGTCTTTTTTTGTTTTAATAAATCCTGTCTTAAATCTATGTAGGTTCTTTAATGTGAGCCCTTATGGTGTTAACTGACAGCTGCCAAGGTAGAAGTGGTTTATTCAGTTCAAACTTAATTACTGTGTAGAAATTTTCTCATTAAGAGAAAACACCTGAATTTGATAAGCCTATCCAGCAGGAATTTTGTAAGGGACAGCCTTTTCTTCTGGCTGTGCTGTGTTTTCTGAGGAGAACATAATGTGCTGTGCAAGTCTGTGCCTCTCAGAGGCAATTTATAATTAATATAGCTGCTTAATGGCACATTTCCCTTGACCATAGCATGCCATGCTGCCCAAACATCCTCTTATGCTCCAGTGCCCTGCTGAAAGGCCAGTGGCACTTGTCAAACAGGAGAGAGTAAAGGCACTTCCAACAAATATTTCATCCAGCATCCCTACAGCAGGTCAGGAATACCCCCACGCCACCCCAAATCTCCTACTGTGCTCATGTGTGGATTGGAAATGTATGGTCTACTGCCACTGCCCAAAAAAGTGTCTGCTCAGGAGCTATGCCTTTAAATTATGTGAATTGTGAAAATTGCTTTAAACTGCAGACAGCCACTTGGGCTGCCAAGGGATTGGTAAAAAATACACATAACCTGCTGTTGCTATGCAAATGATGTGTCCTGGCATAAAGGTCATTTTTCTGGGAAGAAACCTTTACTGATTTTGGGGTAGCATCCCTTTCAAAGACAAGAGGACCCAAATGACAATGCGTGAAAACTCCTTGTTAGAAAAATGAGTGAAAACTCCTTGTTAGAACTTGAGCACAGTTGTTGTTTTGTTTATAAAATAATCATGTTTCCATTTTCTCACCTCTCCTGTGCTTTGTACTGTTGTAATTAAAAGGCTATTGAAAGAACTTCATAAAGCTTTTTTTTTCCTAGTAAATTATTAATAGCTTTTAGATTATATGAAGCTATCTGCAAATTAAGCTGAGCTTGGTGGCCATTTTTGTGTCACATACACACACACAAGCTGTCAAAAAGAAAAAAGGGAGAGCAAACACAAAGTTAAAAAAATCCACGTAAAATGAAAAATTTAATGTTAAAAAGGAAGTAATTTTTGTAAAAATTATGTGCATTTGAAAAAAAAAAAATCTCTGGCCTCAAATAAATTACAAAGCAAATCAGTATAAACTGTTCCATTTGAGTCAAAATACTCTGGGGAGGGAGAGAGGTAGAAGTACTGGGAGGGAAAAGCATTCCCATTTTCAGCTGACCAGAAGCTGTGACTTGATTTTCAAACCATAATTTAATTTACTAAATAAAGGGTAATGTTTCAATAATTCCAAGCTGAAAGCATTAGAAATACTACTGGAAAGAAAAGGCTGGGTGGTATGAATCTGCTGTCTTGGAGGTGATATTTAAGATGCAAACCTGTAATAAAACATGCTGTGGACACATAAACAGACAGCCCATTGAAAAGTGAGGCTTGGAAAGCACAAACTGAGCTATAATTTGTTTGAGGCTGGGTTTACTACCCTTGGGATGGGGCTAAATCACCCTTTGTTTTGTTTTCCATGTTCACAGGACGGAGCAAAGTGAATTTCAGCTGCTGTTGTGATATGCGCACAAGGATGTAGCTAAATCTGTTTCAGGGTCTGTGTTCTGTTTTTATAGCTCTTTAAAATGGACCACATCGTGTTGCTGGGACTTCATTCTTCATGTATGGTTGGGTTAATTGGCTTAAAGTCAAAAGGCAATTCAATGCTCACCTGCAGTGCAGTGCAGAATGGCCAAAGTACTTCTGGGATTTCAATATATGTTCTTAAGGCATTTAAGTGCTTCAGCGTTCTCATTTTTACATTAGAGGTAGGGAGAAACAAGATTGTGCATCAGCCAGAAATGGTAGTTTTCTTATATTTCTCAGTTCATTGAAATAAATATGTAATAAAAAATCCATCACAATCAGCACTTTCTATTTATGTTTTCAAGCTAAGGGACTGGCTAAAATGCAAACCTCCTTGTGCTCATTCCATAAACTGAAATAATAGACTTGGTATAATTTTACTTGTCAATAGTATAATAGACAACAAAAGAGTTTACTGTATTTTATTACCCTAGAGCTGTTGTCACTACTTTTCCAACCAAACAAATCTACAAATCTACAAATCTAACCCCTGTCACAGTCTGCAAAGGGCTTATTTTCTGCTGATAGATTCTAAGCTTTCCTGTAGTATTGTGAAACCAGTTTAACATCTGACCTTTCAGCCAGCAGACTGGAGAGCTGCCCTGCTGAGTTTGTGGAGAGGGCTTGATTGCTCTGCTGGGTAGTGCAGTATTTTGGATATGCAGATGTTACCGACTGAAGTGTATTATCCATCTTGAACACCACTTGAATTTATGCTGAAGCTTTCAAGTTCTATTCTTTGAATAGGTCCCACAGTAATTGAATTCTCATATTGTGCACAAAAAGAAGTCATTCCTTATGTGCCGAGCTGAGAACTCCAGCGATTTTTAAGAATTGGCATGAGAAGGCTTTCAAATAAAAGGGCGTCCAACACCTGAAGCAATATTCCAGCTCCAGGTTCTGCTGGTTTCATATAGAAATTGATTTCTATTACTGACCTAGGAATGACAGGAAAGATGACAATGTGCTGAACATTGTTATTGCACCTCCTGGAGATTTGCTGAAATTTTCAGTCCTTCATTCCTCTTACCTGCCAGAGCTGTCTTCCAGGGCTCAGCTCTTTTTGTGGAGTTGGTTAAGTTCCTGTGAGCATGCTGCTAAATGAAAGGAGGCTCTCAAAGGGAAGATGTGGGACCAAAGAGTCAGAGAAGGTTACTTAGTATGAGAACAAAGTAAAGAAATATTTCCTCAGATGTTAGTTCAGACCATACCTAAGAAAGACCTTCAACCTTAAAATACCGAGCCTGGAGATTCCAGCGGACTTTCCCCATATGTTTTGCAATTGCTTCTGGAGGGAAGGCAGGAATACTCTACTTATGATGAGTTTACTGGGGAGAAATTGCCCCTGTGCCCTGGCAAAACACAGACAATGATTGATTTTTCCCACAATAGGAACGCGAGGCCTCAGGGACAAACGGAGACTGAAGAATATGAGTTTGCAAAAGCCGAGGTGAAATAACAAACATTATTTTGAAGCAACCAAGGTCTTTGCAGAGTAGTAACAATAACAACTGAGTTCTGGCTATCAGCTTAAAGTTAAGAGTGACTTGAACTGAGGTCTTGCTTTGTTGAATCCCATTCAGCTGAGGAGGACTGGTGGGAGAATTTTGGTATTTCTGTTTTAGTTGAGCAGCCATGGGAGTTTTCTGTCCCCTTTCACAGTGCAGTAATTGGCTCGAGTGCTGCTGCCAGTGAAGCAGCTGCTGTTGACTTAATGGGAATCTATATTGAACTCACAAGAGCACACAGGTCAAGGTTAAGCCTTCACTATTATGGCAGAACCGGGGACTGATTAAAAATATTAAGAAGGTAGAAAGAAAAAAAACTTGCTTGATCATGAACCCCATTTTCTATGGACTATATTTAATAGAAAAGCCTAAATAAAATCCTTGATTGTCTTGCTGTCAGGGGCAGAGAGCCACAACTCCAAGTGAAAGGCAGGTAAGGCCTGGAGTTGCTTGGGTCTTCTGTCTTTGTGTCTGACAAAAAGGGGTTTTACACAATGAATATAATGTACTTGGAGACGTGGTCTAGATGATTTGATTCTAATAATGGTTAAAAGGTTCTTCAGTAATAAACCACTTCTCCATCTAACACATTAAAAGTGTGGGGTCCATCCTGAGTACTCATAGGAAGTCACAAAATCTTGTTTATAACTAATTGCAATGTTTTCAAAAGGGTATAATTTTCTAATTGTTATTGATGCTCAGTTATCATCCCCTGCATGTGCCCTTCCATCCATTGTTAGAAGCCCATTTTATTCCCATGCACTTCTGTTACCCCAATCTTTGTTGGGGTATGTAAGAAGTTTTACTCAAGAAGTTTTGCAGTTGTGCAGAATTTACTCTACAAAAACAATCCTGTCATCAGGGAGTACTCCTACCTCCTAAGGTCTGACTGGCAGAAACATGTTTTCTGATTGAGTTCTGCCAGTGGTTGTGTATGACAAATAGGATGTAGAAAGAGAAGAGTTTCAGGCAAGACAGTGTGATAAATTCTTCTGCAGAAACATAAATGATTTATTATATTAGTATGAATTATTAATAATATTTCATCAGATGGACTTGAAAAGCTTCAGCACATTATTGTAAACACTGCACCATTTTGAGTGACTCCAGGTAGGATTAAAGGAAAAAGCAAGATTAGGAATCAGAGCTGAGTGTAGGAACTCAGAGTCTCTGAGGGTCACAGAGGGAAAGAGCTGTCATCGGTGTTATGAGATGAGCAAAAAAACCCACCAGAATTTTTTTTTTTTGCAAGTCTAAAGTGATGTAAAAGTACAAATGGTAGAAAATAAATGTTTTCATTAGAAGAAAAGTTACCACTTACAGTGTTAGATACAGGACATATTTCACAGTAAACTTGGCAATGGTAAAGTAAGGACAGGCTGGCAACCCTTTCTTTGAGCTGTCTGAAGCACTGCAGTGGCTGGAATTCAGGAAGTTCTCCCTTTTCCTGTTCAAAGTCTCATTAGGGATCTCCCACTTTGAAACCGTGGTAGTTCACATCACACACTGCATAAAACTCCAGCTGTTGCTTGGAGTGTCTACCTCTGCCTCTGGGGCAAAGGCCCAAACTCCCTGAAAGGTGTTACCCCAACTTGGCAAAGCAGAGCTTCTCGCTCTCTGCCCGGAGTTTGCAGCAAGCCTCACTTCATTGCTCTTCACTAGACCGTCTTCAGTGCCCATCTTTGTCTAAAATGTGGTAAAAATGTTGTCATTTTTACTGTAAGGGTTGTTCATCAGTCTGGGGAGAACCAGGGACCTGCATTTTCTTCAGTGTCCTTGGCGACAAACAAACATCAGGCGACAAACAAAATCTTCCTCGAGCCTGTTGGAATACATAACACAGCTGATGTTTCCCAAACCTCTTAACTTAAAATAGTTGCTTATTTTGTGAGTTTCTTTCCAATCTTGCTTCATGTTGATAACATCTTCTCCTGCTATGTGCCTAACCCTCTGTGTCATTTTCCTCTAACCTTTCTCGAGCCTAATGCTTTGATTTAATGCATATTTTCCTTTATTTCATGCCTTGAACAGTTAATGCTTTCAAAGATGCATGGGTCAGCCTATTGTGAAGATAAACATTTCAAGGTCTTTGGGGACTTGAAAGCATCACAGATAACAGTTTGGTTTTCTTAGGGGAGGTTTCCTCAAGTCTAAATTAGTTTTTCTTCTCTGCAAGCTGAGACACTCGAGGACAGATCAAAAGTTTCCCCCTTCCCTCTCAAGCTATTTCTTTGTCATATTTTTGTTACAACAAAAGCCCGTTGCTTTTTAAAAAGGTTAGAATAATTAGAGGTGTATCTTGGCTGGAGCACAGATCCAATATTCTGCTTGGTTCTTTGATGAATTCCTGATGGTCAGGTGTAGCACAGAATTATGGTTTTTCAATTAAAATTGATGTTGTTGTTTTCTCTTTCTATGTCTTTATTGTTGGGTGAGGTGCTGAGCTGATTCCCAGTGGTAGAAGAATAATTTGGTGCATGAAAACTCTCACAGAGCTTTCAGTCATGAACTTCAAAACATATTTTTATGCTTTGAAATATTTTTTTTTCTGTACTTTTTAGGTTTTGGAGCAGGGCACGACTCTGCTTTTTTAAAAATTTCCAGAATAGGGAAAGGCACTACAGGAAGTGATATTTGTTGAGTGACAGTGTGAGTCACTGGCTCATGTACCCTGGGCAGTGTTTGTGTGCTGACAAAGATGCACAACTTGGAGATTTTCTGTGTAAAAGCTCTAAAGCCTTGGGTGAAACTCCTGCTTTTCTTATGTAGATTAAAATATATATATATATATATATATATATATATAAAGAAATGTAAGAGAAGTCACAGATATTTACAGACAAAGAGGATGGATTTCTACAAGTCAGTTGTCAGAAAATTTGGAAGAAAAGAACTTATGTCCTTGTTAAATTATTTGCTTTTGGACAAGTGAGTGTGTATCAAACTTTGTGTTTTGAGCTCTTAGGGAGCAAAAGCTAAGAGCCAAAAAATCAACTCTGGCTCTGTGGGTGGACATGTAAGGCTAGGTTATGCTGTTAGCTGATCAAGATAAGTATAAAAGCAAGCATTCTGTCTGAAATATTAAACCTTCAAAGAGGTAATTTCACATTTGTATTGATTATCAATTTTCCTGGTTTTAACGTTCAGGTTCTATTCATCAGTGATACCTATTTTCAGTGGTGTTTTGTCCATTCTATGGCATTTATATAATGCATAATGCCACAGGAAAGAAAGCTGTTCCATCATTAGGAAGCTTCTTTAAAAGCATAAATACAAAAAGTATTCTTAAAAATGCCCCCCCAGAATATCTGACAGCACAAAGGACATGGACATTATAGCTCAGCTGTAAACTAAAATAATTTAAAATAATTTGGATAGATCTGAAAATAATATTTTTGCTGTAGACTTGTATTTGAATATATTCAAACAAAATATTTTTTTTTCCTCTTTAAGTCCAGTTTTATATATTTTAAAACTGTAGATAGTCCCACAACTGGGAGTGTTTTGGAATAATATGTTAAAATATTCCTTTCACACATGGCCATAAAACATTGTGTCTTCTTAAAGATGGCAGCCCATTTAAACTTTTCTAAAATCCCTTTCTTTTTTTTTTTTTTTTTTCAAACCATTTCATGAATTGCAAGCAAATACATGACCAGTTCAATATCTCCCAAGTCATACTTTCATTTTCTCCAGACCTGTGGGTTTTGATGAACTTTCTGCCTGTGAAATAGTTTTGATCAGCTCTACTTCTTATCCAAGATGGTCATGATTTTATCATGGATCAAAATGAGACTTCAGTCAGGTTCCAGTGCTGGGACCATTGAAAAACAGTTTTCTAAATTATCTAGTAAGTTTCTTTCCCACTAAACTAAGTTATTTTAGATGTATCAGCCAAAACAAATAAATCAAAACATCAATTCTGAAATGCTTCCTTAGGTTTTCAGTGATTTTTAAAGTATTTTAAGTAACCACCTTAGAAAAAGTCAGGGAACAGAATAATGCATATTACTCTGCATTTTCTGCAGTGTTAGGCTCTTTGTTGATACATCACACCAATGTATTTCAGTGCCAAACTAGAGTTTAACTATTAAAAATGCTTTTAGTTTTTATTTTTGAATAGGATTATTAGCCTGCTTTACTACCCTTTATGGCTATAATGGCTTCTCAGACAAATTTTAGTGCAAATTAAAATCAAGATGAACTCTACCAATATTCTTTTCAGTACTCCTATAAATGCATTTGTGAGTTGTACTGTGTTGATTTTTCAGCACAACCCTGTTTTTCCACGGGCAGTTTCTTCTCCTGGGTTTGATGATTATAATGATAATACATGTAATATGCTATCAATAAAAAATTATACAATGGGCCTGATTCTACAGTCCTACAATTTTATACTTCTGTAAGAATAAGTTTTTTATTACTATTTTACAATTTCATGAATTATTTAACTTACATTTTCTTATATTTTCTGCCTGTTTTGGGGAAAAAGAATAAGAGATAAAAAGTCAGATAACTAAAATAGTAAATACATTTGTACACCTTTGAATATTGCTGTTTCTGAAAGGCTTTTCTTCTTTTAGGCATTCTGAGACATTACACCTCCTGGGGACAGGGGTTACAAGAAAGTTGGTGTTGTGCATGAGGAGTATTACAAAATATGATATGAAATAATTTCAGCTGGTACATGTTTATGGTCAAATTAGCCCAGCTTTTCTTTTGGAATGAGTTGAGTGGAGAGCTTGGGCTGAACTCAGATCCTGAACAGAAATGAGATCTTGAAATGGGGTAAATATATTTCAGTTGGCAATTTCTATTGCTGATCCCATGGAAAACATCTTGAATTGAAAATTGTTTAAAAGTTGGGATTCTAATCTGTGTAGGTGTTCTTAGATTAATTTCTAGGTAAATATTAATAATATTCTAAAAGTAGAAAGCTCCCATCTTTCCTGCCCGAGGAACACAGGGACCTGACGATGCCAATGAAGTTGCCTGCCCAGCTCTTAGTGACCATCCACCAGTATTTTCTGTAGGCCCTTTGTTTCCCTCTCCATAAGTACTTTGTTGTGATCTTCCTTTCCTATTCCTTTGGAAACCCTGTAGGTTTCCAGCAGAGTATTTTTATGAGGTGAAGGAATTCCAGTGTGGAGCTTTCCTCTGAGCTACACCTTCCTGCCGAAAGCAGCGAGAGCTTGCTCTGACTCTTCAGCGCCTAAGACATAAGAAAATATTTGCTGAAACCCCCAGGATTTCTCGATGCAGCTGAAGCCCACAGTGAGCACACTCTGTGTGCAGGCTCCTCGTGCCCACCATTATCAGAGTTACATCACCCGGGCTGCTCTGGCATTCCTGTGGCCCATGGATGTGCGAGGGTGAGGCTGCATGCCAAGACTGGCAGTCATATCTTATTGTTGTGTGGCTGCCTCACGGCTTGGTGGCATTTTTAATAGCATAAGGGCATGGCTGTGTTAGCTGAGGTTGCCTAAATACCAAGAAAAGCACTGCTGAGATAGCACTGCAGGTAGGGAAACAAAGCAAGTGCTGTTCCTAAGAACATGGTAACACATAAGATATTACAATATCCTGGTGAACAGTAGAAGTGGATGAACTGAGTCATAAATTTGGTGAAGATCTCTGCTCTTTTCTCCACAATATTCATCTCCTGGGAGGCATCAGCAGATGCCAGGCTGGCCTCGTTCCTCCAGAGGCAATAGACCAAGCAGACAAGAGGAGCCTCAGTCTGTTCCAGACTGTATTCATCTGCCTTTTCCCTATCCACCCTTCCAAAAAAGTGGGGATACAGGAAACATCAAGCAGCACAGAGCAGGCTGCAAATCTTCTCATGCCTTTTATATGCCATGTGCTGGAGAGGTAAAGATTTCTTGCTGCCTTTCCCCCAAATGTAAACCAGAGAAGACCAACTTCTGCTTCATCTTTATGGGGACATAAAACATTTCAGAGGCTCACAGAGGTTTTTTATCCTTCTATCCAATAGAAGGATAAAAAACAAATTTGCCAGTGTAAATCAAGAAGGGAAGCAGAAAAGTTGCATTTGAGCAAAAGTGTGGAAGTTTCCAGGCAAAGCCTGACAGTGGACTACTGGGGAGTCTCCATACCCAAAAGAAGACATTTTAATTTTTATTTTTTTTTTTAATGGAAATGAGAAAGTGTTGGACCTCGTGACTAGGTGGATGCATAATTAAAAGATAATATCATTCATAATGGAAGAATAAAATTGAACAGTAGATTTTAAAATTACTTTAGTACCAAAGTATTACTTGACGCCCCACAGAGATGCATCTGAAATATTGATAACTGAGCTTGCTATGCAGAACAGATGCAATCTACATCTTTGGTAAGTGGAACCAAAACAACCTCAGAAGTAGTTATTTTCTACTAAGAGTGAAAACATCACTTCTACTGTCAGCAATTTGACTCAAATATCTATTTTAACCTGGTGGCCAGGTTCCTGCACTGCCAGCTCCTCAGACTATCAGAATGAAACAATTCAAAGGAATTGAAGAAAAAAAAAAATGAATCATTTCATGAGTTGGTTTTCCTGCCCTGAAAATAGGATTAAGTATTGCTCAGTACCTGGGCTTGGTGACTCCCTTGTCTGGGCGCTGTCCCTCTGTCTGGTGGTGGCAGTGGCAGAAGGAAATGTGGTCTCAGAAGAGCGTGCTGGGCTTGGTCTGTGTTAGCATCCCCTTCCTGCAGAGCTCCATGCCCACCCCACAGGCAAACCTGGCCATGGTGTACGCCTCCCTCCGCAGCAATTTCTCTTTCCAGCCCTCCAGCTCCTGGCTTTGCTGGCATTTTGTCTTGCCCTTCCTGTGCTGTCCCTGTACATCACACACCAGCTCCAGCTGTGCAGCTGCAAGCCTTCCTTGGAGCACAGGAAAATTAATGGGAGCTTGCTTCAGAGGTTTCTTGCTGCTGTGTCCCTGCACTTGGCAGACAAAAGGCCATTTTCTCCAGCCTCATTAGATGCACATCCTTCTTTCAGATGCTGGTAGGGAGTCTGTGGCTTGTCTGCTCTATTTTCCCCATTTTTTACTTTCCCTGGTGCAAATCCCACAGTTTTCAGGTCTGATTTGGATCTTTTTATGGCCACTGACTGACACCTATCCCATTCCTTCTGCAAACCAGGAGATTTTCTTGTGCTCATATTGCAAACTTCCTGAGACCAATCCTTTTTTTTTTTTTTTCCCCTTAATTTGTTTTCCTTTTACATCTGTGGGAAGTGGATAATTCCTTTGCTGATTCTGTCTCAGAAAATTATATAATCTGGTCATGATACCACGATGTCTCAGCAACTTGTTCCTGTTGTGCTTTCTAATCCAAACAACGTGTGCTATAAATGTGAATGCAGTTTAGGGTGTAATCCTGTCTGACATAGCTCTGGTTGTAGCTGGTAACTGGTAACTTTTCAGAAAATCTCATTAGCTTGCTGTAGATAGGAAGCTTAATAGATCACAGATGACATACAATTTTAGAGTGTGCTGTGTGAAATCCCTGGCAGTGAATTGTGCATGTGAGAAAGAGATATCCTTGTCATTGCAGTGCAGAGTGCTGCTTTGCTTCAGTGTGTCCAGAACATTTTAGGACAGAAACACCTTTTAGCAGATCTGTGGACCAGCCTATTCAGAGAGTATAAGAAATGAACCTTGAAAGTGCAAAGGCTGGATCCAGCCTTTACTCTCAGCTGCTTCAGTCCATCCCTGAAGGTAATCATTCCCAAATTGATGTGTTCATTCTCTTTCTCAAATCCAATAGACTTTCCCACTCACACAGTTGTTTTTCTCATGACAGCTTCTCCCAGCAAATAGCCACTTCCTTCCATCTCCATCTGAGAGGCTCCTTCCCTTGTGCTGCAATTGTCTCCAGGCTGTTTTCCCATCTGCTTTTTCATCCCTGTAAAGGTTTGCTGGAGGTAACAGAGGTGCTGGAGGGCAGATGCAGTGTAATCTTTCTTGTTCTATTCTATTCTCTTACAATTTGAAGCAGAAGTCTTTGGGTTTTCTGTCTTATATTAAAAAAAAACAGAAAAAAAACCAAACAACAACAACAACAACAACAAAAAAAAACCAAACATAAAAACAAACTAGGCTAGGACTCCTTGAAGGGAAAAAAAAAATTAATAGTGCCATGCTAAATCTGATTTTCTATTAAGTAGGATATATCCAGGGCATATTGAATGTTAATAATGTTTTACATTGAATCTTCATAGTTTCTGGATTTATGTGGTAAGATAACGTGCATTGTGTAACAGCCTTGTCAATAATTGTAGTAAATAAATTTTAAGTAGTGGAAGACACATTTGCAGATTGAGTTTGTTTTTAGATTGTTTGCTTAAGCAGGTGAGTTCTCTCCACATTTTCAGTCCCAGCAAGAATGATATATTGCAAGATTTAAAGGCCTTGTCAACTCAAGGTTAGGTAAGAGTCTGTTTATGATGTTTTATCAGGAACAGGAAGAGTACCCAGGGGATGGAGAAACTGAGCCTGTTATACTCAGCATAAAATGTGAGGGGAGCACCAGTCAGTCATGATATAGGAATGAATGAACAGGTATGGAATAAATTGTCCAGCTGGTGCCACTAGCAGAATTTCTAAACCCCTGAGCAATTATATTTGACCCTGGTGAGCCTGGCTAATACCCAGCAATAAGCTGTTCCTCAGTGTGTGAAGGTGGCTTTTGAAAGCACTGTGGCAGAGAGGCCAGATCCCAACTTCTCTTCTCCTGTGGACAAATTCTCCTGCTCCAGAGCCCAGCTCTGAGCCCCTTCTCTCCAGCACATCAAGCCTGGCACTGGGCAGATTCACAAGCTCTTGTCTTGTTGCAGGATGTAGTCCTGATTGACATGAGAGCTTTAATGTCCTCTTATGTCCTCAAGAAAGGGAAGGCTGCAGGGTACAGGTGGTGGTGTTTTAGGGGGCCAATGGATGCGAATGGAAACAGACATTTTTGCATTATTAACTTGGAAAATTACTCCTTGTTTGGTGTGGTGGGCAGAGAATCTTTAGTGAACAAGGAAGAATGTTACAATCAGGAAGAAATACAGGCTCTTCTTTCGTCTTTATCCCCTTTGGAAAGTGGAAAAGCTACTGAGGGGTTTTGCTGTTGCTCTGGATCCTCTCCACATTTTTTCAGAATGATTTAGAGCAAGAAAGTACAGGTTGAATGTAAATGTGCTGTGACTGTAATCATGAGTCAGAACTTTCCTCGGATGCCAGCAGGCTTTGTCGCCTCTTCCATCTGCTTGAAGACAGATGAAATAACCAAATGCTTTTTAAAACCTCCAGGGTCACAAAGTGTGCAGGATCTGCTGGGCCACTGGGGAAACAAGAATAAACACCCCCCCCCCCCCCCCCCCAATGCATCCCTCATAACGAGGTGACTTCAGCAAGGCTCAGCTTTGGGCACGTGGATGTTTCACTGAGGTGTCAGCCCTGTGTGTGCCAGCCAGGGACTCGCTGCTCTGGGTCCTGGGGGACTGAGGTGTTCACCATAAAGCTTTGAGCAGAATTACAGGAGGAGCCATGCAGACAGCATGCCAGCTCTTCTGAAGCCTGCAACGTCTTTCCCCAAGAGGGTTGGGATGATCTGGCATCTCCAGGCAGGAGTAAGCCTCTCCCACTCCGTGCACAAGGGAGAGGAATATAATCTGCAGTGTGCCTCTGTGTGAGGAGGGAGCTGCCAAAACAACATGTGAACTCCAAAACTGGGCTGAATGTTTCTCATTTTCCAAGCTTTTGTATAAAAAACTATTCACTGAAGTCCACTGTGAAGACACTCACAGACTTTAGTGAGTCTTGGAATGAGTTTCTTACTTTCCTTCTTTATTTTATTTATTTATTTTAAATTTTGTAATATTTATTCCAAGGATGCTCAACCAAAACACCAAAGTTTAATAGCAACATTTTGTTTCATATGGGCAATTCCACCTGGAGCTCAGTAAATATGATTACTGCTTGCAGCAAGAAATGAAAAAGGAAGCAACTTGCTGACTTTCCTATGTATTTGTCCTTTTAGAAAAGTAAATATTTTCTGCTTCACAAACATGCTGAATGAAATGCATGTCTCATTTATCACTTAAATAGTAATAACAGTGCCTGCTGCATGCTGCAGGCTGGGTTCTGACAGAGGTGGATTGACAGTGTTTGCTCAGCGGAAGCAATAAACAGATCAATAACTGAACGTGGCCTGTGGGGCTGGAGGTGTGACAAGTCAACCATGGTTTCACAGTCTTGCTGGGACCCTTATTAAACTCATTTGTACATCTGAAAACAGCTGTTGCCTCGTTGGGTTAAAGGTGGCTGCGAGTACTGGTCTGAAGCAGGCTTGAATCCTCTCTGTGCCCCAGAGGACCGTGGCTGCTCTTTTGGAAGCCCAGGCAGCGGTGAAATCTAAAGTGTAATTAAGAAAAAAAAGACAGTGTCTTGTTTGGCTTTTTGTTTCATTCGCTGGAACTGTTTATTTGTCAGTGATGATCTGCACTTTGTGAGAGAGGAAAGAAAATCAGATCACAGGATATGCTGAGCTGAAAGGGATGTTTGCCTATTCTCCCCTCCTCCTTCTCTCCTGTTACTCCCCACTAAGGGATGGCAATGGAGCTCCTGGGGGAAGGAAATAGCTTGTTCCTTCTTTTTGCTGGGCTGGAAGAAGTGATAACGAAAGCTTGCCTTCCCTTCTCGCCAGCTGAAGGGTACAGCTGGCTGGCAGGAGAAAAAGTCCACTCTTTTCAGGAAGCAATGAGTCAGGTCCCCACTTTTCCCCTGTTTAGGGCTGCCACAGGACGTGACCACGCTCAGGCCGTGGCCGCCGTGCTCCGGCAAGAAGTGTCCCTAAAGTCCCAGGCAGATCTTAGGAATGCTCTCCTTGTCTTCCAGGCTAGAGAAGGGGAGTGTCACCCATCTGGAGGTCAGACAAGGCGACAGACTTGTAGGCTTGAGCAGCAGGTGCACACTCTCCTTCATCAGGCTGTGGGGCAGGGAAGGAGCCGTGTCTCGGGGCAGCTGCCCCGCCTGCCCTTCGCGTGGAAGTGCCTCGTGTGAAAAACGCCAATCCCTTGGTTTTTAAAATTTTTAAAGTTTAATAATAATAAAATGGTTATAGAAATAGCAATACAATTAGGGTAATAAAAATTTAGAGTTAGGACAATCACAAGACAATAAAAAGCAAAGAGTTATGGATGTCCAGATGCTCTCGGGCACTTAAGCCACGACAAGCATGCCTTGTGAACAAAGGAATCACCTTAAAAGCAACAGCCTGTTGCACATACAAAACACTTCATGATTATGCATATATTTTATTTAAAACAAGAACTTCGTCTGGTACTTGTCAAAAAGTTTCTGTTAATCCCCAGGTGCCTTTGAGTCTCAGTCAGGCTGGAAGAAGTTCATTTCTGTTGATAAGGAAAACCATAAATTCCTCTCCTCTGGAAGATTTAGGGGTTTCTGTAATTGTTATCCTTGTGTGAAGAATTACTTGATTATCTCATCTCTTTCTTGAGCTAGTTAAAAAGTATCTTACATGTATAGTTCCTATTTTAACATTGTGTTATAAACTAAAAATACATTCAACACACTACTGGAGAGAACTAATACAGCATAACTCTCCAACGTTACACATATAATATTCATTGTAACTATTGCGTAAAGGCAATCACAAAATAGGCATTTTTCACACTCGTCCTCCTGGAAGGGCTGCCCTTGTGTCTGGCACCCAGCAGGCTGGGAGGAAGCACGGGCTGCTCCCAAATGTCTCCCTCCAGCAGGCGGATCAGAAAGGGTGCTGACCTCACCTTCACAGGCTTCTTTTTTTTTTTGAAAACTAGCTTTTTTTTTGAAAACTAGCAAGTGTCTCTCTAAGGAAATATTTTACCAATACTCGATAGCAGCTCCTTGCTCTGTCTCCAGTTAGGCATTGTTTCAGTAAGGATCATTATGGGCAGGGCAGAGATTCATGGGGAGAAAGGCCTTTAGTATCAATTGCATCTTCCAGTTTCAGAGCTCATTTTGCCTCCTTCTACCCAAGCAAACATAGACTTGAAATGCTTTACACAGGATGGTTTCAGCTGCTCTTTATTTTCGGGACTATAGATAGGCAAGCCATGTATGTGTCTCTAAAAGCAGGTGACAGGAGCACCTCTGGGCTGTGTGCATTGGCAGGAAGGTGTCGCCCTGGTTATCAAGAGTTTTCTAAAGCCTTCTGAGTTTACATTCTTGTAGAGAACTTTCCCACACAACTTTCTGTAAAGAACCTGTTGTTTTGCATTCTTTCATAGAGGTGGAGAAATTTGATGTACAGGTAGTTTGTCCAGTGTCGTTGGAGAGGTGGCACGTTCACCCTCCAACCCACTGGCACCTTTTGAGAACTATAAAAGATTGGAGTCAGAGGAAATAAATGAGTCTCTTCATCGTGACCAAGGCTGCGGTGCGTCGTTCTTGCTTGTGTCATCTGGTGTCAGGAAGGAGCCTCTGCACCGTGGGCAGCTGTTTCATCTCGTGGGGTGCCTCCTGCACCCAAGCCATGAGGATTCCAGGAGCTCCTGGGTAAGGGCGTGGCTGTTCTCTGCTAGCTGGAGCCACAGTGCCCCAGGTACTGCCTTGCTGTGTGTGGCATCTGCGACTCAAGGGGATCTAGAGCAGGCACAGAAACCCACGGTGCCAGTTAAGTGACAAAAGGGAGGTGAGGAGGATCCGACTGCAGATTTTGCAAGGATGGTTTTATTTTTGCAGAGTCTGCTTCAGAGCACACGCAGATACGCTGTCACAAAAGGTTACATTTGCAAAAGCACTTAATTCCATAGGGTTTAGATATTGATTTAGATTGGAGTCACACAGGCATGAACTTTGAAAATATAAAGGAAAAATTAGACTAGGAGTCACACCGCAAAGAAAAATAAATCAAATACAGTGCAATTTGAAGATGACCCAGAAAAGAGAACAGCTGGTTTTGGTTTAAATGAACAAATATTTTTTAAAAGAAAAAAAAAATTGGAAGCCATAAAATTTTCCACAGCTAAAGTTTCTGTTCAGTGATACATCTCTGTTTAAAGATAGAAATAACTTCAGCTGAGATGGAAAGCAAAAGGGAGGAAATGGCAAGGAGAAACAAAAGTTTCACTCTAGTGTTGGAGTCATCAAATCCATCCTGGATACACTGGAGAAATAGCACAAAATATCTGATCCCGAGGTTTTAGTGATTATCTAAACAGGTTTGAATTGACATGTACAAGGTGTTCCATTGGTTGTTTTGGAATGTGCATGCAGCTACAGACAGGAATATATGCAGATCTGCATCTGAATTTCTGCATACATCGAGATAGGATAATGGTATACTGTACCCAAAGTATTGTTATTTCTTGCTGATAATCAGATCCTTAATTCATTGAAAAGTATAGTGTAGCTTAGTGTGTAGAAATTCATAAAAGCTCAAAAGAAAAACGAAATTAACAAAGTTTTGTGTTCTAGGTGATAAATGCATTTTCACTCATCATTTTATAATGGTAGAACTTAGTCCTCTAAGTTCTTAACCAAACAAAGGTATGAAAAAATATTAAACTTTCATCTGTGAAATGAAGGAAGGTGGATGACATAAATCAGTGTGCTCTATACAAAACTGAGAAGGAGAACTTTTTGTACAGAAGTCTTTAGATGTCTGCAGTTATTAATGCAATCAATGCTGCAGCTTTATCACACATGATTCTGTATATCTGTATTTCTATTGATTTCTGGTGAATGTTTTTAACTTTATTAAAAATGTAAAAAGCTCACCAAATTTCACAGAGTTATCTTAACTCTTCTTTTGCTGGATTTAATAAGTGAAATATTCTTTTTCCTACAGGATTTCCAAGTATTTTTCATGAAAGAATTTTCACAATGGTGTTTGCATTGCTTTCTGTTTCCTAAATTTTGCCTTATAGTGGTATTTTATATGCTGCTTTCTTTTTTTAAGCATATTGAAGGACAATTACAAATACGAAGTAATCTTTTTAAAGTAGATTTAAAAGAAAAAACAAAAAAAGAATTTATTTCTCTACAGAAACAATCTAAACAATCCATAGAGTCCTAAATCATGTTTTCTACTTGCTTCAGCTAGTAGGGTATTTTTACCTTGATTGTTTAAAAATGGTCACAAACTGGTGCAAATAGAAAAATATTGCATTACAGAGAAATATTTTAGTGGGAGAGAAAAAAATTAATTGCTGCATACATTGTACATCTGTGTATTGAATCGTAATTTGCTCTAGTAATTAGTTTTCAAAATAGAGTCAGTAAGATGGATAAACTAACAAAGTAAGATAATTTGTTCTGCCAACCCTCACGTGATTTTAATTTACAATATGCTTTTGGGAGAAGTATTTGGTGAGATGCTATTTCTGAAGGATAATTCAGCAGGACACATATGACAGAGAGAAAAAAAGAAATTTTATCCCTTAAAATTGACAAACTGCATATGGAAGGTTGTCTTATTTTCTTTCACTTAGTACAAACAATCTAAAGATTTTCCTTCTGTTTTAGTGGGGTGGGAGAAGCATCTGTCACTAAATTCACATGGCAGAGATTATAAATCTCTTTCTTGTTTAACCTTTGCCACACTTTGGAGCCCTGGAGGTGAAATGTGCTGTGCCTGAGGTCTCATGGAGGCCGTTCCCAGCATTGGTTGCTAACGAATCAAAAGGATGCATTTGCTTGTGCCTTCACATCATCAGACTAAAGACACAGTCCTTGCTTTTGTGTCTTCTTAATATGCAAATTTTGGCATGAGAATTCATCAGCTCTAGTCTGAAGTGTGCTGAACTCTTAACATTTGCCAAGATATTTTTTCTCTTTTTCAGGAAAAAGTTAGTTGAGAACTACTTCATGTAAATCAGCATGATTCCAGTGGTTTGATAATTAAAACAAAGCAAAGCTACTTCCCTGCCTTAATTATTTATACTTTATTACCCATTATGGCTATGAATATTGTGCAATTAATGATGCTTTTCTAATTTATATCAGCATGGGCGTGATATACTGCCCAATACGTGTAACCTAATTGGTATGGGGTGAATGTTATTCCCTTTAAGCACACGTGGACTCCTTCCTGTGCAATTCATTAAAATACATGGGGTGGCTCCTGACTTTGCATAGCACCTCATTTACCAGGCATCATTAAGGGGAAGCCCCACGTGTGTGGTTTAACTCAAAAAGGGGAACTTGTTCTCTGCCCAAAATAATTCCAACCTTCTGCATGCTTGAGGGAGAGCAAGTGTGTGTGTGTGCTCGTGTGCAGGTGAGGAGACGACAGGGAAGAGGTGAAGGAGAGAGGGCTGCAATTAATTTGAACACAGCTGTTATGGGAAATGCAGCGACTCATTTTTCCTCAACAAACACAAAGTTAGAGGCGAGTTATCAAAAAAAAAAAAAAAACCCAGAATTAATGATGAAGGCTGCTAAACCAAACGCACGCCTCTGACCTTTTTTTGGTGCCTCTGTATAACAATAAATATTTTATGGCTGTGATTTCCACAGGCCTTCAGAGCAACTCTGTAAGGACTAAACTGGATTATGGATACAATGATGAAGAGTCTGGACTCCATTTCACATGTCTATTAGATATTTCACTTGCTCCCCCTGCACAGAATTTGGCTCCATATATTATGTTCATTAGCCTTTGTAAACCCCTACTCTATATCTAATGGGCTGAGAGGAAATAAAACAGCAGTTTAGGAAAGAAGTTGGGTCAGAAGAGAGAAATTCTGTTAGGTAGCACGAATCCATTCACTTCTGCAGGATAATTGTAAGTATTTGCCTTGTAGGACAATTGCTTTGCAGATACATTTAAGCATTTAATTAATTAAACTGTAAATTAATGCACTTATCTCCTACTATTTATTAGTACAATTAAGAGTATGGAGGGAACAGAAGAAAAAAGGGAAATAATGGAATTAAGAACAATTGTGTGAGGAAGGATGGTTTAATGGAGACAGGATCTCTGTTCTACTCCTGCTCTGCTGCTGAGACTCCAGATAACTACTGAATTACCCCACTTTTAGGTGGGTGTAGCAATCTTTATGTTCCAGGGATTTGGATTATAAATGTTTTAGGGCACATTTGTCTTGGGCAGATGCCTGCAAAGCCCAAGACAATTGAAACATCTTTTGGGACCCCAGCAAGAAACCCATGATGATTTTTTCATTTCCCTCTTCCCTAGGTATTTAGTGGACCTTGCAGAGACACTGTTTCAAAATTTCTATGGCCAGTATAATAGGGAGGAATCAGGTGAGTTTACAAAGTTTCTTGTTTAAAAGAAAAAAAGGGAAACAATTCATCCAGTGCCTTTTCCTCCTTCTTTGTTGTGGTACCAGTGCAGAACAGCCAGAGATGCTGAATGTGCCTTTGCTCTCTGTCTGCTCTCTGGGCCAGCTGGAGTTGATTATTTCCATTTTCACTTCCTTTTGCCAATTTAAAGGCTATTTGCCATAGGCAGCTCCACTCCTTTGGCGCTGTCTCACCTTCTGGATGTTTTCTGCCACCTATTACGCTCCTCTTCTGTTTTTGATTTATGGCTGATGTGACGTTCGAAATGAGAAAGAAGTGTCAAGCTACCAGAAGGAGAGAGACATCCAGAAAGCTGTGTAGGTTTTCTACATCTTCTGGGAAATATCTCCTTCCTTACTTTTCTTTTAAGATGCACTTGAATGAAGCTTGTCTTGTTCATAGCAGACTTTTCTGAGGTTTAGTGCTTTGTTTTCTTTTTTTTTTTTTTTATAGTTTACAAGTACTTGTGTTGTTTGTACAGTGTTCAGACATGATGTTGGAGCTGTTGTCTAACTCATGTAGCTGTGATTGCTGCATTCCCTCGGCTCTGGCATTTTTAGCAAGATTTAACTTCTCAGGTTTCTGTTCCTTACTTTAATTAAGGCAAGTCAGCCATAGAAGGGAGCTGAATGCTTTTTGCTAGTGTTGAAGGGCAGAAGGAGGGCAATTTGCAGGATTCTAAAGTTGCTCCGATGTCCATAATATTTCCAAGACCACTTGAAGGTTTTCTGGAATTTCCTTTAAGAGCTGGGGAGGGAGAAATAAAACGCACCAGCAAATACTTTCCTGTATTAATTTTTTTAAATGCTGGGGACCCTAAAATGAGTTTTTACAGGCGTTGTGAGATTGAATGAGGAACTCCAGTGTTTGTTTAAATGGTGTATTGAAAGCTTTTTTGGTTTACATGGTTAGAGAAATTAAATGAAAGCAGCATCAATTGGCAACGCCGTTTATCATGTTTAAACTTTGGTTGGCCCCTGAAATGGTGTTTTCATATCATTTTTGAAACCTGCTGAGTATTTACTTCCTGTAAAGTAACTAAATACTGGCAAATATCATACAAAGGTATTTGACTAAACTGTTTGAAACCCATAAGCATAAATGGGACATAGAAGCAGAGATGGAGATGTTATAGGGGGATGGAAGAAGCCCAGTTATTGATTGTAAATGCTGAGGTCAAGACTGGTGCCAGCTCCTTTCCATATCCTCAAGAACACGGGTAATCAGAGAATGTCTTTGCCTAAGTGGGAGAGCTAAAAGTTTTTACCCCCTACCATTTAAAGGATAACGTTGCTTTCCTGGTTTTCTCATACATTTGTTAGTTGGGTTGGTTTTGGAAGGGCTGCAGAAATCTCTGTGGTCGTACTTGCCAGGCATGCTAGGGCCCAATAGATGTGGCTATTCTTTAGAATAAAAAAGATGGAAGAAGAAATTGAAATTACATCTAGCATATGGTAATTCAAGCCCTGACTACACAAAAGAAATTTATTTACAGGAATGAGGATGTATACTGAGACTTGTGGCTGTAGATTATTTATTTATTCATTTCCTTTGTTTGTTTGCGGGGTTGTTTGTTTGTCTGGTTGTTGTTGTTTTCAAGAATACTTGATTTTTAAGAGCTGGTCTGTTATGCTACTTGCTTTCCTGGCTCTGTTAGCAGCGTTCACAACCAGTGTGTCAATAGCTTGTGCAAGTCAACTAGAAAATGGGAAGTAACTGTCATAATATTATCTTCAAATTCAATGTCCTGACCAGATGGGCAGGACATCTACATGGAGAGCGTGTGGCAGGGTGGGAAAAAAGGTAAGAATGCAAGTAAGGGTTTTGTAGCTGTGAAAATAGACGTTAGTGTAATTGAAGATGACTGAAAGGTTCAGAGCAGCTTTGGCTGCTCAGTGTTCACCCATGTCTGCCAGACTTGTATTACACATGATTACAATGTAATAACTACACTAAGTGCTCAAAGCACCAAAACCAATCCTGTGTGACTCAAGTAAGTGATAATACCTTGATTGATTTCAGAAGAAGCAGTTGTAAGTCCCAGACACTTGTCTCTTTTATTGACTTGAGAATTAATTAATTTATGAGTGGGTTTCACATTTTCACACGGTGTTGCAAAATTAGGGTAGAATTAATTATTTGGTAATCAGTGAATCCTATTAGGTGAAACAATATGGACTTGTTCAGTAGCTTAAACATTATTCAGCATTAGCATAGCACTTGTATACTCATTACAATGATGATGCTTTTATTAAATATACCTTCAATTAGTTCTGGTTCAATTTAATCTCTACCTCCTGAAAAAACATTCAATCAAGTGCTGTGACAAGAGCAGAATGATGAATTTGCCAAGGCCAGGACTGCTTAATCCTTCAAGGGTATTACACAGTCTTCATTAAGGTGAACTTTAGAAATGCTTGCCTTAGGTTCTTCTCTTCCTCGAAACATCATCTGAAAAGCATTAGCATCTCATCCTTCCTTCATGCATTAAAATAGATAACAGTCATGGTTCAGCCACTCATAGTATGTTATTTGGAGCCATGGCAGATGATTAGGGGAGAACAGGGCATGCAAAGTCTTTCTAGCTGGAGTACTTGAGGTACTCCAGGTCCAGCAGCCCAGGAGCATCATGCTGGGAAGGGGATTTCCTGGGAGATGGGGTCTGCACTTGGGTGAGAAACCAAGCCCTGTCCTGACAGCCGTGGGAGGGAGCAGGGGGACATGCCCCTCTTTCTGCCCTCACCAGACACCTCAGCAGCTGCCTTAATAAATCCTGCAGGGTGGCTCTGGTGGTGGGACATGTGGCCCATGGCAGGGATGGGGACCTGGGTCCCCCCCAGAGCAGCACTGCCTTGTGTGCTGCTCTGATGGTGCTTGGCTGCTTCTCTTGCCCATACTTAAATCAACACTATCATTGTTAATCAGAGAATTATAATAACTAACAAAAGAGACAATCCCTATACCCCGGAGGATGAGCTTTTCAGGGAGGCAGTAATGGATACGGAGTCTTTCCCCTTTCAAATCCCAGCAAGGGCAGCTGTGACTGCAAATCATTACCATGTGCTATTTTGTCTGTTGTCTTTGTGAAATGAGTAAGTGGACTGGACAGCTTCCATATTAGCTAAAATAATATTACAAGCGACGTCTCCAGAGCCTCTGTGCCCTAGCTGAAGACAGCACAGAGCAGCACGGGGAAAGTGAGACCTCTCGAGAAAAATTCAGTCCTACACCACATATTTTTTGTGTGGTGATGCTCCTGAATGCCCAGCCTGGAAAGCTGCATTTCATACTCATTTTGAATGCTCGGCCTGTGAACCTGAACTCTTTAATACAGCTTCTTCTGTGCTCTCAAAGCTGAGGCAATTGGTGTGTTTCTGATTAAGAGCTCTCTGAAAAAGCTGGATGTGAATTTCTTGTGCCCACTCGACCTGCACAGTGACGGTGAGAGACTCTCGGTGACCTGTCACAATGCCTTTCAGAAATGCCACCAGCTCATCTGATGACTGTTACCCCATCTGAGTGTAATAATAATAATGAATTCATCCTCTGCTCATTTCAGTTCTGCTGCTGGAACACAAGGATGAAGAGTTTCTTCTCACACTTCATGTGCACTTGTCCTAGGAGATTGTGCGAGCACCGTGTACTTCAAATTCATTTGCTGTTTTGATTTCTCTGGCAACTAAGAAGGTGCCTTTGATCCCTCTACTGTCACTTTGTTTTTGCATTTTGATGATTTTATCATGAATTCATGTTTAATTCACGCTGCAGTGATGAAGTAAGTGGCAACACTCAAAAGAAGGATACTTTTTGCAAAATCAAACCATATTCATTTGAACTCTGTATGAACTACTTCATTCCTTTGAAGTAGAATACATTAATGAGGACAGGCATTAAGAAAAAAGATCCTTATATCAAGTCACATTTATTATCTTATCTGAGGTTACAGTGGAGGTAGATCTATCAGACAAAAGATGGAGTGTGCTTTGAGTAAACTTTTAGTTGAAACACGTGGACAAACAGCTAATTGTCTAGTGTTTGCTGTTTGATTTTTTTTATCTTTTTTATCTCTTTCTGGTCTTTCATTACATACTTGGTGATACACATGAAATTTATGGGCACACCCACATGCATAATTAACATCACATGCACAAATTCAAAGTGCTTTCAGTAGGTTGGTAGGGCAAGGATGCTTCATGGAGCCTGTGCTTTTTACAGGCAGTTACAATCTTTTTAACCTAAGCCTTCTTGTGAAAATGTTTAGTCATCTTTTCTTTTCATTGTTTTACTTCTCAGTGAATCAGACTGTGACTGAAACAAAGAAACTTCTGGCATTTCTTTCCTTAGGAACTGGGGTGCTCTGCTGGGGTGCTGGCATCTTTGTGACAAAGGGGACAACTCAAAGATCAGACCATCAAAGAGCAATGATGGCTTCAGAAGAGAAGATTGTCTGGTACATAAAGCAAAATTGGATTATATTTCAATGTACTTAAATTTGATAGTACTAGGATTTTAGTCTCTAGGACAATGCTTTCATTCACAGTTGCACCAATTTGCAGTTTTGAGCAGAAATTAGCTTGTTTGATTCTGTTACTCAGAATCAGCTCTGATGGACAAGTGTGGTGCCTGAGCAAAAAAACTGGGAAGAAAGTGGAAGAGGGAGAAAATAAAAACAGGTGGCAAGGGGCCCAGGAACAATAAAAGTCTGAATGAGAACACCTTTATCACTTTTGCAACAGCAGCTTAAAGGCCCAAGGAGAGAAATAGATTTTGTAAATCAGACTAAATATTTTTTACAGGGTGCAGTGTGCGGCTTAAGAACCCAGCTGGGAAAAATAGCTCCTGCAAATCAGTGAAGAAACTGTATTTTACTGGCTGCTGTTTAGGAGCAAGGAGAGATAGGGTAGGGGAAGACCTTTTACAAGGCAAAGAGCAAATATATAAGAATTTGTGTGTGGGGTTTGTTTTGATTTGAGTTTTTGGGATGGGTTTTTTCGAGTGTCCATAAAAAGGCCCATAAAAAAGATGCCAGCATGGCATAGCCATGTTTACTGGTTCCTATAAAACCTGTAAGCCTTTAGTGTTTTAAAAATAATGTATTGATATATATTTTACATTGAGTAGTCATTTGTGCATATAAAAAGCATCTATTTTGTAGAGAAATCCTGTTAGGGATTCTAGCATACAGTAACTTTGGAGAAGCCATTTGAATTACCAGAAAATGAGTAAATACATGGGATGGCAACTCTTGTTTTGAAATAAGAAACAGGAGGGTTAAGAAATCATTGGTGTTAATCCTCCCAAAGATGAATATGTGGCTTATCAAGGTAATTATGTTAAAAGGAGACCACAATTGTGGAGTGGCTTCTGAGAGCAGAGGCTGGAGCCAGCTGCTCTGCTGCTGAGTTAGATGCTCCTTTCCAGAGGCAAGATCCCTGCCACTGCCAGTGCAGGGAAGGTCCTCCCTGGGGATGGAAGGATGACCCTGGTAGTGGAAGTGCACCTTTAGCAGGTAAGAGGGGTTTTCATATCACTAGGAGAGGGAATTGGTTAATAGGTCTTAAGAAGTGCTGAAATAGGAAGGAGACATCTGCAAATCTGAAGAATTTTTTTTTTTTGTTCTCTTTTTGTTGTTCTTGTCTCATCCATCTTTCTGAAAGATGGACAGGAGCTGTGTGCAGATTGGGAACAGAATAAACTGTCAAAGAACATACTGAATCTACCCACTCATTTTTTTTTATGTGAATAAGAAGCTGAATAGAAAAGGACACTGAAATATTTTGTATCTTTTTAAAAAGAAAATTGAAAAAAATAATCTTTTTAGATTTTTTTTTTTTTTGCAAAACTGCATGTTGAGATTTTCCAGTTTGTTTACACTAGTTTGTCTTGGAATTAATTTGTCTCTTGTGCTTGAAAATTTTTTGAAAGAGGTGAACTGTCTTACCTCTGCTCCCTGCAACATAAGTGCTGCAGGAACAGTTGCCATAGCAAATAAAATGATGTATTACCACTGTCAGAGGAAAATGTTATATTGGCCAAGATGTTTCCTCCTTCTTTGGGACACGTTATTGATAGGAGTCTCCAGGTGTCTGTTGCCAGGGAGAGTATGTGTAAATCCTCCTCCTTGCAAAAGGACAACTTTTTCTTTTGCTTTGATATCTGCTGCACTGGATTCTGTACATTTTTCTTTTGATCAGTCTGCTTGTAAGTGTCACCCAAGGCTGATTAGTATGGCTGCTTTTAAAAGAGAGTTTCTCCTAGAGAGTGATTTGTTGATAACCAGTGGTTGCAGCTGTTATCTTCTTAATGTGTCACTCCTACAGAGTGCAAGGGAAACAACAATTAAAAGTACATGTGCTCAAAGGGGCTGTAGTTACTTAAAATTTGGAATGGACTCAGTGAAACATTTTGCTCCTTAGAGGAAAAAAAATGTACACTTACATCTTCTTTTCCAGCAAAATATCTTGTAGATGTTGCAGCCACCCTTTAGTCAAAAATTAAGGTAGCCACGTTGTGACAAGGAAATTTTATCCATCTTGTCTAGGAGACAATGTAAAATCTTCTGTGCACTTGCAACAACTTTGCCAAGGTGTTGAGCTGCAACTGCGTGCCAGGTGGATGATGGAAGTGTTACAGCTGTGCAAATGGCCCTGGGACATCCTGTCCTGTAGGCCTCCCCCAGTTCCCTGAGGACTTTTGGTCAGGGGTGTCAGGACTGTGTTACATCACTGTGGTCAACCAGCAAAGAAGAAAGCTGTTCAGGTTTATTAAACTATCCTTTGAAGCATCAGCCTGCTTTTTTTTTTTTTAATATATATTTTTATTTTATTTTTATTAATAATTTAAAGTTTATGTTAGTGACAATTTGAACTGAGGCAGAATCCTAAGTTCTTTGTTTAAAAAATAACTTGCCATCCTCTTGAATCTCTAGATAAATATTCTTCTGCCTCCAGCTATGTTATTTCCTTGTAAGGCCTGACATTTCCAAAAAAAGCTGACCTTGAAATTGACGTTTAGATTTAAGCATTCATTAGTGGTGAATATGAGAGTGATATGTATATTGTGTTTTCCAAGCCATAGGAAAATATTACTTAATTTGGCCTTGCTGTGCACTTAAGTACTCTAGCACAGGTTTTGGTTTCTGTGGGTTTTGATACTGAGGTGCAAAGGTGTTAAAGAAAAAAAAAAGAAGAAAAAAGAAAAAAACCCCAACAAATCTGACAGTTACTAAAACCAGGGTTAGTGGTTTACTGCACTTTGATAGCATCAGTAAAAGTGGCAACAATGCCACTGGTGATCCTTCCTCTGCTGGGTCACCAAGGAGAAGTAGCAGTGTGACACAGAGCAAATACTTCCACTTCACTCTCAGACAGGAGGGAGAGGTATGTGGAGGGAGAAGCTGTTTTTCAGAAGAGGTAGTAATTGGTTTGCTTCTCCTTTTATCCATTTATTGATCCGTGAGACTCCACTTTTACAGCTGTGTAATAGTAAAATGAGCATTATGGGACTGTCTCATAATTATTTATTAGGTCGGTTTTTTAATACTATTGAAAAAATGCTATGAAATGGCAGAGAATATCTGTTACAGTAACTTCTAAAACTGTGTAAACAAACATAAGCTTTTACTCTAATAAAACTGTGGCATTCACATTCTCTGGACAGAGAGACGTGGTTCTGTCTCTCAGGATTGCACAGAGAGAAGAAGAGAGAACAATCTTTATCTCTGCCCCTTTGTTTTGCCCATGTGGAATGTGGTGTGGGGATTGTTCACCTGCAGGGATTGCTGGGCTGGGTTCTGGTGAAGGTTGTTTGGGGTCAGTGACCAGTGGGATCCAGCTGTGCCTCGGGCTCTCAGTCACGACTTTGAGTTAGTTAGATGGGTAAGTAAGAAGTGAGTATGGAGAATAGACAGTATCTCTTTAAATAGTATATTAATGTAATATAGTATAGTTTAATAAAGCTGTCCTTCAACCTTCTGATCTAAAACCAGACATCAGCATTTCTTCTCCATCAGGGCTGCCTTTTTTACTATATACAGCTGTTATTCAAATAAAGGGATTCTTGCCTGAGTCTAAACATAGTAAGGCCTGCAGAAGTACAATGCACCAGTCAGATGCTGGGTAGTGCTCCTTGAGCAAGTGGAAGTTTATATCCCACAGAAGAAGTTTACATCCCAGAAAAGTGTATGAACGGAGAACCCTTCATGCAAGGATTGGCCAGTCCAGGAGAAGAGTCATGCTCACATAACTCCTTTTCTCCTTCCAGCATCAAGAGAGCCACAGCTTGGTTTAAAAGCATAAGAAGCTCCAATTAATTTCTATATTTCCTAGGCATCTTTTACATAAATGTGTGGTTTATGTAGTACTTTCATTTAATTTTTCTGTTGGAGCTTATAATTGTGTAGGAGGTTATACTGAACCAAGTATTTGTCTAAGCCTTACATTATTAACATTGGTAGTTGACTAAAAATATGGAAGAAAGAAACTTGTAGCAGGTGTGGGCTGATTTAGTATTTTCCACCATGCAAGTGCCTTTTCCAAAATTGGATGGAAACAGGAAGGTACATTTCATTTATTTTCTTCCTGTGCTTGTGGCCAGTTTCCAGCTTGTCAGCACAGTGCTCCAAAAAGGACACTGAATCATGACAAAAGCTGTCAGTACAGCTGGGATTTTCCATAAAAATTGGGTGAAATAATAAAATTCATATGGTTGTTGTGGCAAAACTCTATTCAAGGTCTCACTTACTTGAACCAGTGCCCAGTTTGGATCTCAAAGTTCTGGAAACTTTTTGACTAATAGTTTGCTGAAGCCATGGTAGCCTTCAGAACCTGATTGGAGAGGTTTGGCCCAAAGCAGCATCACGTGTTCTTTGGTGTTTGAGGTCCTTCTGCTGTGTTGGACCAGAGCATTGGGAGCTAAAGGGGAAAATGTAGGTTACTTCTTTTACAGCTATTTTAATCTTTTGTTTCCTTCTCTTCAACACAGAAATGGAGCTTCAGACTTGTCTTCTCTGCAGAGCCTGATAAATATTTCTCTTTTCAGCACGTGGTAGTTCTTGCTGAAGGTATATTTGAAAGAGTGGAGGCAACTGTGTTTATGTTCATAAACGGCAACTCTCCTGTTGCTTGGTGCTCATGCCTAATTTATTAGGAGACTGCAAAGCCTTGACCCATGGACAGAAATTGATACCTGCCTGGAAGTTACGTGATTCCATCAGCCACAGTCTGTGGCAAGGCAAGATCCTTCCTGCAAACACCTGCTCATCACGGGCACCGCTGTATTATAGATAGTAGTTGCAGCTACATCTGAGGAATTCTGCAGGAAAACCAGGCAATTGCTTCATTTCTCCTTTTGCCAGGGTCCAGCAGGGCTCGGAGAGATGTGGGGAAACGTTATCCTCCACGTGTTAAGGTTTTCTCCACTCCCCTCGGCGTGTTATCAGCAGAGCAGGGGATGTGGAGGTTGCAGTGTATTCAGGTGTGGCTGTGCTCTGAGGAGAGGGTGACTTCAGAGGGAATATTAAACAGCTCATCTTCTAGTGCTGTCAGTCATGCAAGGCACTGTTTTTTAGGCCGGTCACATATCGCTGGTGATGCGTATTAATCCACTTTCTGCCTCCAGCATCACCTGTTTTATTTTCTATCCCAGCTTCATACCTTTTTTTTTGGCAAAACCACAGGGGAAATATATTTCAGTGACAGTATATGGTAATTTTGCTCTATGCACTCTAGCTCATTACACAATCCTTGTCTTTCGAAAATAGAGAAAGGATTTACGTCTCCTACTATCATTTCTGCCACACACTGATTCCGTGAAAGAGCTTTGTGGTGGTTGGGAGTAAATTTCATTTTCCCTGCTGTTTCATGAAGTGTGAATCACTTTCTAGCAGATGATGTCACTGCCAATTTACAAGTTTTTCTTCCTCTACTCCTGTGTAGGAGGAATCATAAGTACTCTTTTTGTCATGGTAATGCTGTTAGGTGTAGAGGGTTATTCGATGCAGGAGACAGCGTTCAAGCTTCTTTATTTTTGCCAGCACAGATAAATAGCTGAGTTCGAAAGGTGAGGCACAAACTGCCGTGCTCAGTCTCTCTGGCTAATGGAGAATGAAGGCTTCTTCCAGGTTTGGATGTTGGATACTGAGAAGATTTGTTTTCTGTGGGGTCTATGACAGAATTTGAACAGTGAAGAAATGTGTTTATGTTGCTTTTCATTTTTGAAACAGAAGTTGGATTATACACTGTGAAGATCTCCTCCAACTAAGAGACCTTTCTCTTCTGTTACAAAAAAAAAAAAAAAAAAAAAAAAAAAAAAAGAAAAGAAGTGATTTTTACTGTTTAGAAGATTTTATACATATAAATTTTGAGCTGTGGGTTCTTGGGAGCTGTTCTTGACTTCTTGTTCTTGATGTTTTACTGGGGAGGTACCTGTGGTTGTGTCTACTTCCACCAGCTTCACCAGCTTCTCAGCAGGAGGAATAGTGATGAATAATGAACACTGCTCTTGTGGAAAGAACCGTTCCTCTTCGAAGCAGTTTTGTGTGGCAAAGGGAATGAAGGTAGTTATATATATAAGGTGAAACCTAAAAATATTAATCCACAGCACCTATCTGCTACCTTGGATGCTCTAACCCCAACAAACGGAACTACAGAGCACTGAGCTGAGCTCTCTCTGTTTTATAGGTGAGGATACTAAAAAGCAAAATGTCATTACAGTAGTGGTGCCCTTCCTGGCCAAGGACCCTTCACAGCAAGGGTCTTCAAAATAACAAACTGTGACCTGTAGCAGGAGGGACAAGGCATCAGAACTAGTTAGGAGGATGGAAAATCAGCATGTGCAGGAAAACTGCCACTCCGAAAAGGAGCATGTCAGCTGAGAGGCAAGAATATATTGTAGCTACCACTGAAAGTAGAGGTCATTCACAGACTATGAGTCTATTAATCTTCAGAGGCAGGTGTTAGTCCTTTGTGTAATTCACATGTTATAGAATCCTTCTTTAAGCACATTCTACTACACACATCCTTCCTCAGATGCATGTGGTGCCTTCATATCAGGTTTGGCATCTAATTTCAATCTGCTCTTTGCAGATTCCTCATGTGTGTAGTCAGTATGTAAGTAGATAAAAGCTATGGATTGGGAAGGATGGATGGAAAATATTCCTTAAAAACCTTGAAATAGGAGCAGCTCTTGTTTGATCTTATCTCTTCCAAACACCTCAGCCTTGAGAACTGCACCATCCTGGATTGCTGGTTGGCTCTTAAAGAAAAATGTAAGCTCTTGTTGAGTGTTGGAAAATGTGTTTAAAAGTGCATCAAAAGCAGGGAAGCCTTGCAGAGAGAGCTGGACAAAGGAGAGGACTGGGCAATCACCAGGCACAGAAATTCAACAAGGGGAAGTGCCAGAGTCTGCACCTGGGACGGGGCAGCCCCGGAGGTGCAGCCTGGGAATGAAATGCTGGGGAGCAGGGCCGTGGAAAGGGACCTGGGGATCCTGGTCCATGGCAAGCTGAACAAGGGCCAGCAGTGGCCCGGCAGCCAGGAGGGCCAGCCCTGGCCTGGGGGCATCAGGCACAGCATCAGCTGGGCAAGGGAGGGGATTGTCCCCTCTGCCCTGCACTGGGGCAGCCTCACCTCGAGTGCTGGGGGCAGTTCTGGGTGCCACGATACAAAAAAGATACAGAGCTGTAGGGAGTGTCCAAAGGAAGGTGATGAGGAGGGTGAAGGGCCTTGAGGGGAAGCCGTGAGAGGAGCAGCTGAGGGAGCTTGGTCTGCTCAGCCTGGAGGAGACTGAGGAGAGACCTCAGTGCAGTTACAGCTTCCTGTGAGGGGCACAGGAGGGACAGGCACTGATCTCTTCTCTCTGGTGACCCGTGACAGGACCTGAGAGAACGGCCTGAAGCTGAATCAGGGGAGGTTTAGGTTGGAAATTAGGAAAAGGTTCTTCACCCAGAGGGTGGTTGGGCACTGGAACAGCTCCCCAGGGCAGTGCTCACAGCTCCAAGCCTGGCAGAGCTCAAGGAAGGTTTGGACAATCTCAGGCACTTGGTGTGACTCCTGGGGGTGGTACTGTGTAGATGGACTTGATGATCCCTGTGGATCCCTTCCAACTCAGCTGATTCTATGAAAATATGTCTGTTCCATCAACTCCTCATGCTCTTTAGAAATGTCCAGTGGGACCATTCCTGATAGCAGTAGCCGAGCAGCCCTGCCTTGCTGTGCCCCTCCTCTCAGGGGACTGAGATCACCACTAATGTCTTTTATGTTACCAAACAAGAACTCTAATACTGCTGTCAGCACTGCACTCTGCAGAGCGTGTGTGGGCTCGCTGTGTGATTGCCACGGCACATCCTACCCAGGGACAGCGTTAGCCAGCGTGCCCAGCCCAGGCACCTGCTCTGCTGACCTGGCTGCATCACACCAGCTCTTCCATGCACCTTTTATTGAAAGGCAGATCCTCATTACAGATGTTCATCCCCTACCCTTCTTTTTTTTTTTTTTTTTTTTTTTTGCTGGCATATTGGACTCACAAGCAGTGGGAGAGAGCTCATGGGCTTTTAATGTCTGATGAACATTCTTGATGCATTTTTAGTCACAGAAGAGTTGAGTTGCTGGCTTTCAACAGCTGTGTCTGGACTTGTGCTGGTTTGTAAGCCATATCTGGAAAAAAATACCCCAAAATCTCAGTTCTCTCAATTCTCTGCATCCAATATTTTACTAACAGTTTAGGTTGCAGGAAGCACCTGGATTTATTCAAGGCATGTTTTGTAGTTGAGAATTTCAGAAAGTCTAGTCCAGTACCCCCTATAAATTACATGCTCAGCTGCATGACCAAGTCACCCACCATAAAAGTGCATTCCATGACATGATGAGTTGCTCATTTTTGCATTCTCCATTCCCTTTGCCATTTTACTGCAATTGTAAACCATAAATTAGTATCCTGACATTGTCCAAGTCTGATGCAATGACAGAAGCCTGGCAGAAGTTTCCTCACTCATAAGCAGTGAGCCGTGTTACTCAGAACATTTGGCCACATGATAACTTCCCTCCACTCTCACCCCGTGCTCTTGCAGAATAAACACTTTTGCAGATTTTTAAGGACATGGTAATTTATAGAAAAACATTTTTATCTCTTACAGCAACACTATATGCTACCCTTAAAAGTACTCCTGATACCAAAGGACTAGTTAGCACAACCTATTACAGAGCAAGAAAGGTTCTACACTTTCTACATGTTTCACTTTATCTCCAGAACAAGCTAAGCTTCCCTGTGGGCATCTAGATATATAGAAAGTAAAAAAAATGGAGGCCCAAGTTAGAGCAAGTCCACAGCTGCAGTTCAAAACATCTGATATTCCTAGAAGTGATTTTTTTTTTCTTCCCTCTACAATTTTATCCAAATTTCTCAATTTTCTGTGAAGGAGAAACTGCCCTGACTGCTGCAATGTGGTTCTCTTGTGTGTATGAATTATGATTCAGCCTTTAATCACACCTCCTCTAGGACCTCTTTCTGTTCTGGAAGAAAAGGTGAGCAGTGCTTGATTACTTATTAATGAGGACATGTACAATGATGGAAAAACTATTAATAATCCCATGGATAGATTTTTTCCATGATGCTCCTCAGTGCAGTGTCTGAATGCTTTATAGGTGTCAATTTTATCTTCAAATTAACCTGAGAGGGTAAAGTTATGAGAAAGTTTCTGTTTTACAGACTGGGAATTCAGATAAGAGATTAAAGTCAAGAAGGGCCCACCAGTTGTTGGTTGTTTATTCAACCAATATGAAACACCATCTGTTTACAAAAGTGAGATAATGTTTTTGTTGCTGTCTATTGGGTCTGTGTGCACTCAGCATTTCTGCTAATTAGATCCAGCAATTTTCAGGTGACTATTTAGGAAATGGACACACAGAGAGAAGTACGTTTTCCTCGAGTTCCTTATATACCTAATCACTGCAGGCAAAGTTATTTAGGTACCTTGTAGATCTCAGTGACTCCTCAGCAAACGATTGATTTTAAGTGATTTGCTTGGTCTTGGTAGAAATGCTGTAGCAGAAACATGCATAGAATCTGACTCCATGGGGAAGCTTTACCTCGTACCTCTCACACAAATGATTTTCTTTTAACTGTTGCAGTCCTACACTTTGTGTTCCCTGTGTGGTGGTGAAGTGGTGAGGAGATGCATCTTCAACCACTTCATCTGTTGATCCATGCTTTGGGCAGCTCTCCCTGTTTCCAGGGAGGGAAATGCTGTGGGGCTGCTGGCCTCCGTGTGTCTTTCAGCAGGAGCCATCTCTGTGTGTCTGCAGGAGGTAGAACTGAGCCTGGCCTTGACCACGTAGAAAGAAACAAGCTGAGTAAAGCACATCTGGCATTTTCCAACCTGGGCTTTTGTGGCTTTAAGTGCTTGCAGACTGCTGTGCAGGGACTCTCAGTAAAACTGACTGCCACATAACTTGGAGCAGAGGAGAACATGGCAGGCAGCACCTTGGCCCAGTGGAGCCTCTAAAAGTGCCTTTACAAACAACAAAAACTCAATTTTCACGATCTCACGTGAAAACCATCTCACTAGTGCTTGCCCTCTCTGTACTGCTTTCAAAATGCTAAAAAGGCCATGCATTGTTTTGATCATTTGCATGGGCCAGACAAGCCACGACAAAGCTGAGCATCAGTGGCCTCTCTCTAGTGGGAAAAAAATTTTCTCTGCTGTGGATGCTGGGCTTGCAGACACCAGCCAAGCTCAAAGGTATTTCTAGAAGGAAAAAAAAAAAAAAAAAAAGAACCAAAAAAAAAAAGTGTCAATGGAGTTAATGGTAGGATGGACTGAGACACAGTAAGGCAGACAGAAAATAATTTGTAGCAGGACATCTACAGGAGGTAAAGTGATAAAATGAGAAGAAACAGCGGGGAAGCACCCATTAGTGCTTGAGACTGGCTCTGTGAGGAAAGGTTTAGTAAATATTGGGATTGGGGAGGCAAGGCAAAAAGTATAGTCTAAGAAATGGAAAAGAAAGCTGGGTGGACATGAGATTATTTGTGAATTTTTTGCAGAAGAACACTAAGACCCCCAAAAAACAGCAGAAAGGTGGCTATGGCATACAGATGAGTGATAGTTCCAAGAGCTTTGTATATTTTGTCAGCAATACAGAGAGATTCTGCATGGATGTGCAAGAGACACTGGACAAGACATGATAATTGTTATTTAGTAGTAGACTTCTTTCCCAAAGCCTTGGTTCATTCAAAGCAACCCACAGAAAAAAATATTTTTTTTCCATTTTAAAATGTCATTTTAAAACAAACTATGTCATTCTAGTGAAGTCAGACTGATCAGTCAGGCAAAAATATGACAGTGATTAAATTTTTTTATTGTATGCCTCTCATCAGGCTTGCAGGCTACAAATGCATGCAAATAAAGCATCAATTTTGTTTCAGTCTCCCAGATATAAAATTAAGTTCCCATCTGCCATCTTGTACTTTTCTCTGACTTTCACTTAGCCCAGTCTTATCCCAGTCTGAACTGAGCACCACTATGTCCCCATAAGTGGAGGAAGAGAGCTCCTCATGGTCTTCAAATTCCCCATTTGCCAGTAAGTTTGTGGCATTTATGCTCCTGTTTCTCCTTAGCAGCTCATTTCAGAGGGGCAATATGGGTTGTGCAACCTTCTAATACTTTTGACAGGAAATCTTTGGTTTATTGGAGCCAAAGTTGCTGCACATTTCAGGCAGCAATCCATTGCACCAGGCTGAAGACCTAAAAAGAGTAGCCCATGTATGGATATTCTCAGTTCAGTCAGAGAGAAAGAGAAAGGTTTTCTAACCAGGCAAGAGCCTGGGAAGCAGTTGGGAAAGAATGTAAATAATTCTCTAATTTATCTTGTTGTTCATATTGTTTATAGATATGTTCTGCCACTGTGCACCAATGGTGTGAGAGGTTTTTACTCTAAGACCAATGAAATTGGTCTGCACGATGTTCTCTCTATATAGAGCAGTGAATTTGAAATAAATCAGTTCATTTCCTTGCCTCCCAACTTGGAGTCCTTCTGTTCCTGTCCTGCTCAACAGTGAGACCCATGAACTCATTTTGGCCTTGCTAACATGTCTTAGAAAGATGCTGAGGTGACAGTGACAGCTGGAGACCCAGCCCCGAGGAGGAGGAGGAAGGAATACTTTAATCACCCACACAGCAGCCAGAGCAGGAGGAGAAACCTCTCCCCTGGCTTGGCACAGGCAGTCCAGGAGATGTGCTGGGCCTCTCTTTGACATCCCGGGGGTATCTGCAGGGTTTTTAACGGTGGCAGTGCTGTGACTGTGTGGGCTCTGTTCTCACACTTGCCTCATGGGGCTTAGCTCCTGCCTGGTGCCCGACGCTCCAGCAGGCATTCCTACTCCAAGAGCCCCTGAGCTGTTAAAAACAGGCATGTGACGCTTGGGAGTGATAAATGTCAGTGCTTCAAGAACAGGTGTCTGAATACTTTTGTGGTTTCAGCGTTACCTTGACCATGTGGCACTAACATGTACCTTAGAAATGTTGGTGAGGAAGCCAGTTCTGAATATTTTCTTTCTAAAAGCAGAGCACTATAACATCCAGACCATTATCTGATTTCAGTGTGTTTTGTACCTCAGGGTCCTATATTGTATACATCTGCATGAGCTGGATGCGTTTCATTACTGAGTGCTCCATGAACTGGATATTTTTAGAGGACAACCTGCTGTTCATGCTGGTTTTTTCAAGCTCCTTTCTTTAAGTCAATCCTGTTAAATTGTGTTGAGCACAATGACTATCACTTTATATCTGTAAAATTGGTTATTTTTTTTTTTTTTCCTTATGGCAGAGTTTGCTTCAAAATAAAAAGGTGACGGGGGCTGGGGTGAGGGGAAGATGTATTATTTGAAGCCTGAGAAATCTTTGAGTAAGGTTGAGCACAGTGGTGGTGCCTGTAACCTGTGAAAGCACTTTCACCAACAGCTTACCCCCAATGCCTGTGGAAACAAATCCTATTCAGTATGATATATGAAAGCATAACCCTCTGTAGTAAAGGAATCAATGGAAGCATTCAGATAATAGATGACTCTTCAGGCTTGTGCAGTCTGCTGCTCAAACATAATTGGCATCCACGTAATAAAATACTGAGCACCCAGGGAAATGTTTGAGATGTTTATGAGTCATCACATGGTTTATTGTAAAAGACTGGCACAGAGCTCTGGAAGCCAGAATAGGCTAACTAGCACCTGAGTTAGCATGACAGTTTTTAATACAGAAATTCACAGATTTTAGACTTATGTGTATTTAACTAATGTTCCAGCCAAGTCGGTTATTAGGGGTCTGGTGGGTGCAATAGAGCATCAGGTTGGAAAACCAGTGGTTTGTACATGGAATCCTTAAGCTGCTGCTCCAAGATGCAGATGAGCAATCCAGGCTTTAAACTGCAGCGTTGCTGACAGGCAGAACCAAGACACAGTTGCACAGTGCCTTTGTACAGTGCAGGCTCCTCTGAATGGAGCCTGTCTTTTGCTCTATGCCTGCATAATGTTTAGCACAGCTGGGAGTCCTTATCCCAGCCAAAGGCCTCTCTAGATGCCACTGTAAAGGAAACAATAATATATTTGTCAGCTGCATGTATTAAGCACGTTAATAAATTCCCTGTTCATGAGAAGGACCTGCTTGCTTGGTATTTGGACAGACTTGCAGCCTCTTGATCTTACCCTGCAGTCCTTGGGCTCTGTCTGTTCAGAGAACTATGGCAAAATAACTCTTCCAGAGCTCTCTAATATCATGACAACACTGTCTCCAGCACCTAGGAAGCAAGTTTAAAGCCAGCTCTGGTCTGACAACGTGCTGCAGTCTGCAGTGTAGACACATTAATGTGAACTGTTGTGCTTGCCCTCAGAGATGCTTCTCACACACTGATTAGGAAATTTTGCGTGCTGAACTGCCAGATCTCTCCTCTTGTTTCAGCTTGGCTCACTTGACTTTTAATTTAAATCACCTTTTATTCAACTGATTTCTTTTTTTTTTTTTTTTTTTTGAGTGGAGCAAGAGAAAGCAAATGAGTCCAACTCCCCTCTGCAATAGAAACTGAGTGGGTGCAATGCTCTCCAGCAAAAAGCAGCAGCCAGATATTGATATTTGGTTTGTTTTTCTGAGTAACAATGCTCAGCAGAGCTGTGTCCACACCACCCAGTGCCTTGCAGTGGGTACCAATTCTTTTCATTCTTAAAGTTTTCTGTTTCACCACAGCAAATAGGGAAAAGAAAACGGTGCTCTGCCTTTTGGTTGTTGCATTAGCACTTTCTGCTTTTTTCCTTTTTGTCTTCATCGTTCTCCTCTCAGTCCTGTTTTGATTGTGGGATGGGTCAATTTATATCAGAGCTTTGAACCTTCAATTTCACTAGAAAAGTTTCTCTCATTTGGTGATGGTCCTGTAAAACAGGCTTTGTTTCACTGTCTTTTAGAGGTGGTTGGTATTTCTGTATTATGGGGTAATTCTGGGGACATGGGTAGGTGTGTGTATGACAAGGGGAGAGACTGAGAGGGAGACATTGATCAGGATTTCGCTCATTCTTAACAGAAACTCTCTAACTTGTGATTTTGGACAGTTGAGACAAGTTTTCAAAGTGAATAAACACAAGGGAAATTCTTGGGAATCAGGAAAAAAAAAAAGATTTAGGGTATTAGTATGGTTCTTGCCCTCTGAGATGTGAAAACCAGAACTGATATTACAGAGCTAGAGATGTAGAAATTGGAGGGGGGGAAAAACATGATTTAAAAGATGGAATTATCATCCATCCATGGCAAATACTGTTAAATCTTGCAGAATGGAAGGATGGTATCCGTGGTACCAAGCTGAACAAGGATGTGGAGGGGTGCAGGAGAGCAGATGGAGGCAGCCTCCCCAGGGTATGACTGCTGTGCTTTGTAGCAATGCTGAGCTACAGTGAGACTCAGGAACAGCATAAAGGAGATAAAAATGTGCTATTTAGATACTGGGGAAAGATGATCTGCTTAGACTGCTGCTGGGTAATTCAAACCTGCCTGGATAACCTCAAAGAGAGTGGGAGTGGAATGCAGAGAAAGCCCCAGCAGATTAAATCAGTCTGATCTGGGCCTTGGCAGCAGTCCAGGTGGGACACTTTGCTGGGACACAACTCCTGTAAACCTCACTGAGCTAAGCATTGCACCAAGACTTACACTTAGAGCCACACCAGGCTTTCTGGGCAAGGTTTAATTCTCTTTTGGTAGGTAGACTCCACAGCTTCCTGGAGCTGAGGATTTGCCAAACCTTGCCCAAAGGAGGCCACTGGATTGCATTCTGAGTGCCTTGAACCTGTAGCTTTCCTTTCAGTTCTCTGAGAAGGAGCTGGAAGCTCCATCCACTTAACACCACATGCCTTCAGCTCTTCAAACCTCCAGGCTACAGAAGATTCATGTGAAAATATCCCAGCACAGCTTCTCCTGGGACATCTTCATTTCCTCTAGCGTGGAACGTGGTCTAAGAACAGGTAATTTATGGCAAGGTATTTCTCTGGGGGCAAATCCAAAATGAGAAGCAACATGAGAAAAGTGGAAATAAAGTGAAAATAAAATATTTTGAATCTCAGCAGAGATTCAGTGCGGATTTGATTCATCCCACGATAATTTTGTATATTATGGCCATTCTTATTTACTCAGGGGTGATTTGTGTGGAGTTAAGAAAATGAAGGTTTGAAAGTTAGTTTTTCCTTAAGTGGCTGAATAAAATGGGGATTAATATACAGGTCAGAATAGAGCCCTGGCTGTTTTCCTTTACATTTTAGGCTTTGAAGAGAAATGAACAGATGTGCACTCATTATTTGACTTTTGTAGTAAAAGTGAAAGTATGATGAAGATATTTTCTATCAGTAGTCTTTCACAAAGGTGGTTTTCCCAGTGATATTAGAGCTAAATTATTTGTTTTTTTGGTGTTACTTTCATGGCCATGTGTGGTGCAGTTTTTAACTGTGATGGTGATGTGGCTGTTAGCTAATAAATACCTTCACAGCATGAGTGAAAATCTCTAATACCTGTTGCAGTGTACTTAGCTGTAGAAAAGTGAATGTTAAAATAATTAGTCAATCAAACAAAAAAAATTTTTTTTTTTTTTTTATTTTTTTAAAGAAGTGACAAATTGCAGCTGTTTTTTTTCTCCACCATTTGCTCTCCCAACCTAGAAGGTGTTGAACGAGTAGCACACTTTTCCTCTGGATTGTAAGGATGGGAATTTTGCAAATTGCACAAATTACCTAGTAAAAAGGCATTGGCTGTATTTTTGAATCTGCTAAAATGTTCTTTATGGATTGTTAAAACCTTGAAAAAATTACCATTGCAGACTTCATTTCTTTTGTAGTGGATGACACAGCATTTTCTAGCAAGCAGATTCCATGTTGAGTCTTGCTACAGATTTACTTAAAAAGTACCAAATAACCCTTTTCTCTTATTGTTTCATTCATTAACCAGCCTATGGGAAGGACTCAGATATGGGCAGAGAGACAGATTTCCTAATGTCACATTTTCTTCTAAGTCCCTGGGCGACGTAAAATCTGAATTTTGTCTACCACTTGTTACTATGAAGAGAGTGTAAAACACAAACTGATGGGCTGAGACCCAGTCCTGTCCCCTGAACAGAAAGGGCAGAGCAGACTGAACCCTGCAGCCTTGGTCATCTCTCTGCTATTGTCACACCTCTGGTGCAGTGGTAAAGCCAGGCCTGAGAGCAGCACTGGGGGCTGAAATTGGGAAGGGGTTCCAGGTCTGAGGATAAATTCAAGGTTGTCCTTTTGCACATCAAGAAAATGGATACAGAGTGAGGCATAACTGGAGGAGCTGTCAGGGACCCTAAGCTGATCTGGTTTTCTATGGGCTTAGAGGGACTTTGTTTCTGCTTAGTCAAGAGTGGCATGTCCTCAAAATCATCAGCTGCCAAGTCACAGGCCTCCAAGGAGCTGGGATTGGCTTTGAGTCAGCGTTTCCCTGGATGCCATAACTCAGTGCAACAGAAAGCTGTTGGCTCTGCTTCCCTCAGGGATGTTCCCTCTGTGGCACAAATGTCCCCACTGATGGGGAAACCACGGCTTTTTGCTGCTTGGCACTAAGAGGCTGTCTTGTGCCTAGTCCTCGACAGTCTCCTTCCTGCCAGCTGTGGTAGGCTTTGTGTTTTCAAAAGAGGGATTTGTTCTTTTGACTGATTTTTCAGTGTGTAGCTTCTCCTCATTGCTCCTTCCTCAGCTTATTGCTAATCCTCACGTATTCAGACCTTGGCTTCCTTGGGGGAAGGATGACATACAGCTCTTTATTTCTCTGTTTTTTTTTTTTTTTTTATTGCTTCTAAAACGTGCTGCATCCTAGAAAATTCAGTTACTGTGCAATTATATATCTTGCATTTCTGTTAGCATTCCCCTCAAATATGCCTGCAAAACCCTGTCTTCCATGCAGCCAAGTTCTCCCTGCATGCAACTAAAGCAAGGAAAGCACTGAGAGCCATATGCAAAAATCTTCTTCTGGCTACAGAAAATTTCTGCAAATGCTGTGGTCACTGATCTTGGGGTCCATTCATATACCACAGTGATTTCTTGCTGCCAAACTGAGAGTAAAATGTAATTTCTGGTGACTCTTCTTATTTCTTTTAATAACTCAGTCTACTGTATGAGAAAGTCTTATGGAACTTAATTGTGACTCAAACCTCAGTTCAAGAACACCTTTTAATTGGTTTCTCTGGGACTTCAAAATTATTTCCTGCAGTTAATTGTTGAAGTAGGGAAAAATACTGTAGGATTTCATGGATGCCTAATGGACGTGTTCTAGAAAGTCAGACATGACTAATCCCCTGGCTTGTGCCATTCTCTAATAATTCCTTCATGCATCATATTTGCACTTTTTCTACTTCCTCATCTTGTAAAAAAGTTTTTTGTTGTGTTTTTTTTTTTTTTTTTTGCCCCTATGTCTGGCTGCAGCATTTCCACATGGGGTCAAGCATAAAACAGGCAGCCTCTGCTTTCCAAAGACCTTCTGGGATTTGGGTTAAAACAACTGGAGAAGGGTTCTGCACAATACACTGAGGCAGCTTTCCACAGACCATCAGGAAGAGCTCCAGGAGAGCCACTGGAGTGTGGATCAGCTTGAAAATCTCCTGGATATTATCACTGGATATGGTGTCTATCTTCTTCTCCATCTTAAACAGTTGCAATGCCATTAAAAGTCAGTTTGCTTCACAGCAGAAGTGGTTGTGTTTCAGAAATGAGAGGAGCAATCGCAGTGTGCAGTTGGCAGATGAGTTTCTAATGTGCTTGGGGATTCTTTTCCATGCTGTAAATTCAAATTACATCTCATCATGAGCCTAGTTAAAGAACAGAATGTGTCACAGTAGAGAAAGGGAAAACCAGGGACAGATTGTGATCCTGTTGGCAATTATGGAAGTCTAGACTACTTCACTGTCATTTCCTATCCCAGGATGAATGAAAGCAGGGTAGGGGGTCTACTGGGGAAGAAAGCAAACAAACTTCTTATACTCACTCATATTGGACAATTTACGAGAGAGCAGTTCCTGTCTTTCAAGCGATTTAAGCGCTAGGAGCAAAGCAAATATGTAAACACAAATATTGCAAATAAATCAGAACTGTAGCAGTTTATTTTAATTTTTGGCTTTGTCAAGATTTCTTTTCATTGAATCACACATCACTTTGGATTGGAAGGGACTCTGGGACACTTTCCACTAGACCAGGGTGCTAAAGCCCCATCCAGCCTGGCCTTGACTACTTCCACAGGTGGGGCATCCACAGCCTCTCTGGGCAGCCTGTTCTAGTGCCTCCCCACCCTCACAGTAAAGAACTTTTTCCTAATATCTAACCTAAACCTTCTCTCTCTCAGCTTAATGCCATTCCTTCCTGCCTATCAGCACAAACCTTCGTAAGAAGCCCTTCTCCATCTCCCTGCTAGGCTCTTTCCAAGCACTGGAAGGCCACAGTTAGATCATCCCAAAGGCTTCTCTTCTCCAGGCTGAATAACCCCAACTTTCTCAGCCTTTCCTCATGGCAGAGGTGTTCCATCCCTTGGATCACCTTGGTGTTCCTCCTCTGGACCTGCTCCTTGCCGTGCTGGGAGCCCAGAGCTGGATGCAATATTCCAGGTGGGATCCCAGCAGGGCCGAGCAGAGGGGCAGAATCCCCTCCCTGCCCTGCCCTGCCCTGCTGCCCACGGTGCTCCTGGTGCAGCCCAGGACACCTTTGGCTCTCTGGGCTGCCAGCACACGTGGCCAGCTCACATCCAGCCCCCCGTGCACCCCCAAGTCCCTCAGGGCAGGGCTGCTCTCCACCTGCTCACCCCCAGCCTGTGTTGACACCAGGGTTTGCCCCGACCCAGGTGCAGAACCTGCTCTTGGTCTTGAGATTCTCGTGGGAGAGGAGCCTGTCCAGGTGATACTTAAGCCCCCAGGCAGGGAATTTACTTGTCTTGTATCAGTGGCCACACTTGATGACCAAGGCAAAAATGTAAAATTAATTAGCTTTTAATAAAAAATTTAACGCATGTTCCTGGAACACTGTCATGAAGTAGAAACTAAATTCATATTCCCAATAAGAATGAGTGATGTAGAGACCTGAAGAAATGTCAGAAACTAAATCTAACTAAATCCTCGGGGGTGTATCAAAAATTGTAGAGAGCACATGGTTCCTTACAGCTTCTCCATAATTTTTTTAATCTTTCATTAATCATGTCTAGCTTTATTATTATCGCCTTTGTGCAAACCCTGGTGTGTTCTTATGTGAAACAGACTTTTATGTAGCAGACTGTATTATTTGCTATGCATGGAATGATGAGTTTGTTTGTTTGTGTCATCCTGGGAATGAGTGTGTCACTTCTCCCGGGCATTTGGTGGCATAAAGCCACTAAAATGCACCAGCAATGACCCCTGGTGCTTTACAAAAGGAAGCCATACAAACTGTCTTGTCGTGTTTAAGTGGCAGGGGAATTTAGGTATGTTATCCAGAATGCAATTATTCAACTTGGAGCACAGCCAAGGCAGTGAGACTAACAATGTGTTTAATCTTATGAAAAGATGGCATGGGATCTTTAATGACCATGTTTTGTCGGTATCTCGGATTTATGATGTCTCTCAGAGACAGTTCTCGTGGTGTCGTGCTCAAAAGACATAATTAGAAGATCCGTAACGCTGCTGAGCTTTGTTTCAGCTGGTCTTTTTCAGAGAGGTGTGCATTTATTCGGTTTTATTTCTAATCTGTTCAGTGCAGCCTTGTGATGTCGGGGAGCCAGCCCTGGGAGGAAGCAGCTGGTCCGACCCCATGCCATCCACTGATGGGGAAGCTGTTTCCCTGACAACAGCAAGGCAAGAAACCAGACAGAGGCTCTTTTCCAGTTCATGTTTCTTTTTCACTTGCTGTTACAGGCACTCATTAGCTTCTCAGGAAGAATCAGATAGCCCCTCTCAAATAAAAAAAGCCAAGTGGAACGGTGGAAATGTCACCTCATTTTCAAGATTTTCGAGGTTGTGAGCTTCTGTGAAGCCTGCTGTTATCAATATTAATTTTCTATTTAAAAGTATTAACAAAGAAGGATCTTTTTTTTTTTTTCCCATTTGGGAATTATTCATGGCGCCGTATCAAAACAAAGAAGCGAGGTAAAAAAAATTGCTGCACCAGCTTGGCTTCCTGCTTTGTGCAGGATGCCTTTGTGTGTGCAGAAATGCAGCTGAAGGGAGGGTCTGTGACTCAGTTAGGGCTGTAGAGCTGGTGGGCATGGTGAAATTCACATCTGCCTTTTTATTCAAACTCCTGACGCGTTGGACTTCCTCAGGAAGAGGAGAAGCTGAGAGACAAGAGAAGGAGGTGACAGCCAGGCTGGCACAGGAGGCTGACAGCAAAGGCAGGCTGGTGTTTTGATGCCTGTGCAAATAAAACCCAGGAGTTTGAGTCCACTGTGCCTCTCGTAAACTCTCACCTGGGATACTGGCATTTCTTTGACGTTTTGCAAATGTTTTTTTTTTTTTTCCTTGAATATCTAGTGGAAATGACTGCATGAGTTGAAGGGAAATAGTAAAGATTCCAGAACTTTTTAACATTGGGTAAGGGATCCTGGATTTATTCTGCTTGGTGTAAGAAAAGCTCAATTTCTTGTTTTCTTACATAAAAGTTAAAGAATACATATTGTATGATATGTGACACCAAAACAATGAACTCAGGAATTGCTAAAACAGTAATTCCACAGAATATAAACCAGAATTCTTATTTCATACCAGTACCAAATATTTGAGTAATTTAATACATCAATTCATAAAGTTAAGAACTTTTTTTTTTTTTTTCCTACAAGGATGACATTGCCAGAAAAGTTTTGTGAAGCTTTGAAGACTTCCTCCCTGTGAGCCTCCTGAGGGATTTGTGCAGCAGAGGTTGTTGTGAGAGGAGCCTGGTCCAATCCTCCAGTATGTCTGGTGTGAGTGTGTCATAGATCAATGCACTTCTAAAATATAGGCTGGATTCCTGCCAGCTCCTGAGGTAGCTTAAAATTCTGGGCAGACTAAAATGTTGCTGACTGACTAAGTAGCATGAAATGCAGGGAATGCACACAGATGTCCGAAACTTGAGTCTTAACCCTCCTAAAGAATTATTCATTCATGAATTGGACAAACAACTTGTATCTATGAATAGGCAGCATAAAGCTGCTATTTTTATACAAGATTTTTTTTTTTTTCAAAAGCTCTGTGCCTTTAAACATTATTGTGATTACGAGCTATAAAATTTAATAATGACCATCATGTTGTTGTAGGCAGTGCAAGCACAGGATATTTTAATGTCTCAACAGTTACTGCTCTTGCAGATGCTGTGAGCAGACTACTGATCTTTGGTCTTTGGAGATGGAGGAAGCCTGGGCTATGGCATTTATTTATGAATTCTTCCTAGGAAGTGTTAAGGCAGCGGTATGGGTGTACAGGAGAGGCTGCCTTCTCTTGGACTGCAACATGAAAAATTTTTATGCAACACCAGGCTCAATTCATGTGAAACTAAAGCTCTTAAAGCCAGCATGCACGGATCTCCTCCAGGAAAGGTAGCACCCGTCCTTCTGCCCAACGTGTAATTTTGAGGCAGTGTCATTTCAGGAGCAGGCATTTTCCAGATATGCTGTTGGTTGGCAGAGGCTTGATAACAAAGCATAAATACCCATCAGCTGTATTCAGCTGGGGGCTGCCTGATGATGTGGGCTCAGGGAGGGCCGTGTTGTTAGGAGATGGTTGATCACTACAGCAGCTCAAGTCTGTGGAAACAAAAGCAGCGTTTGAACAAGGGAGAAAAGAAAACTGAGGAAGCTGGTGGTCAAAGTCTGAGCAGCAGCATGTTAAACAAACATTAACCTTTTATTCTCATGGCTGTGGATTCTTTTTCTGTGTAGTACAGGGCCTTCTCCATAGTCTGCTACTTTGCTTTTGTTTTTGTTTAAAGTACAGCATTTAAACACATACTTACCTGGGTGATGGGATAATGCATTCTTCCCTCTCATGTCCAGATAATGCTTTTCTTTTACTTCCAGCAGTATCTCTACAGATGCAGAGACAAATCTGATAGGTTTTTTTTTTTTTTTCCCAAGCTCTCCATAGGGTTTCCTAAAATAAAAACTACAAATGTATTTGGTTTCCTCTTCATCACCCTTATGCCTGACTTGCAAACTGTGCCACCAAATTAATTGTGATCGATAAAACCCTTCAAAAAAATGCAAACAAAATGTGTTAGTTGAAAGGCTTCCAAATTCTGTGCTCTAATTCTACTTGAGAAATGTACAGTATATTATTATTATTATTATTATTATTATTATTATTATTACTATTACTATTTGGGGGCTATTATCTGTTAGGCACTGATCAAAATGAATGTCTGAACGTAACAGAGCTGTGAGACTGAAGAAGGTGAAGATATGGAGTTGTCCATCCATATTCAGTGGGGTTTTGGTGACAGAGGAAACCTCTTTGCCACTCTATTTTCAGGAACAGCAAGGCTGGAAAGTCATGGATCATGCCTGTCTTCTTCTTTCTCACAAAAGGCTATTATCAAAACTTCAAAAATCGTAAGCATAGCTTTTGGAAGAGGGTCAAAACTCAATCCTCACGGCCAAAACCTGTTTCAGGACTGGAAGAGATGCAGTCTGTAGTCATCAGGTTCATCATACCTGATCAGGGTGGAAGGTTAGCTGAGGCCAGGTGAGGAATGCTGGTGGAACATGAGCATCCTCTTGATGTCCATGACACCTCTGGATAGCCCCTGCAACTGAGCCTGCTCTGCAAATCTGACTCTTGTCTCACCAGTCATGGTAATGCCAGATGGGAACGATGAAACACAGTTTGTAAGCAAAAAATCCACGACAGGGACCCTCTCAACCCCATCATTTTTCTGGTTTTGGAATAAATAGGAGCAAATCTGCAGCAAAAAATTTCAAGGATTCAATTTAAATAGGGATCTGTCCACCAAACACCTACCTCAGGTATAATCAAAGCTAAATATTTAAACCAGAACTGACTCAGCAAGCTATGGTGAATGTTGCCACAGCAGATATTCAATTTTACCCTGTATCAAGTACAGAGATATAAAAAAAAAAGAAAAGTGACACTGTCTAAGGGTGAATAAAACTCCAGTTCTCTGTGAAAAGGATTCAGCTGTCCCTTCCTTACACGCTTTTTGTCTTCTAGAGAGCAGCATTTACAGGATAGCTGCTCATTACGTGTGCACTTGTACCTGCAGTGCAAGTTAAACAGCCCCTCTGATTTCAGCAGCCCTCTGGGCACTAAGCTCCTGCTTCAACTGCTTGAAGTCTGGGTCAAAACGGTGGCTGAGAGATGAAAGAGCTGCCCTCCAGACGGGCGAGGGAATGATGTGTAAGAAGCTGCGATTTGCCTAAATGCAGTTGTACCTGATCAACTTCAGGGTGCAGCTTGAGGGAGAAGACCAGGATGGAGCAGCAGGGGAAACCTGAGCTGCTCGTACCAAACACGGATTGTCAGGTCAGAAACCTTCACTGGAACATCAGCACTTCAGGAATAGTGCTGGGAGATGATGCAGAGCTGCCCTTGCTAGAGATTTATGTGCAGGCAAGCTCAAGGGAAAGGAGGAATCTTGCATTTCCTTGTGGGAGGTGTTGAGCTAGAAAGAAGTTGAGCTTGGATTTAACAAATTCCCAGTGGGTGGAGGTGCACAGCACCTGCAGCTCTGTTAGCTTCAATTTGAAGCTCAGCTTTTTGGAAACTCTCCATGCTATATCACTTCCTCGGAGACAGCGTTTTGAAAAATAAAGGCTCAAGCACCAGAAGAAATGGGAGCAGGGATGGGGTTTTTGTGCTGGATTTGAGGAAGGCTTTTCCAATGCCTTCCTCAAAGGGTGGGGTTTTTGGTTGTTCTGGAAATTATTTATGGTATCTAACTGAAAATGTAAAGAAAACCTCAGCACAGAGGTGTGTTAATTGAAATGCCAAGTTTATTGCTTGAAATAAGACTGATATAAAAAGAAAAAAGAAAAAAAGAAAGATAAATCCCTCTTAGAGTGTTGTCTCATCCGCTGAGACACTTGTGATCCATGAGCTCTTTGATTCAATTCACATGAGGCAGAGATACTGTCTAATTACCAAGAAATTAATTTGAAAACCAAAACTCAGACCCTTTTTGCATGCACTAAACACCCATCCTGTCCTGCACAAATTAGCAAACTGTGTGTGTTCCTTTTGAGTCCCTGTAGGATAATTTATAGATACACATGAAATTATCCATTTTGTTCATGCTTCCAACACCTTCAAAAAACCCAGAAATGAAAAGATAGCATCTACCCATATTTTAGGAGGTGGGTATAGAGGGAGCTATTTGAGAACCCTTTTTAAGCATCCAGTGGTTCTTGATGCTAATTTTCTAGAGCATGTGTACTGCCCCAGCCATGAGCTTACCTAAGCTCCCCAGGGAGCTTTGTGACTCATTTCTGGTACATATATATTTATTTATATAAATGCTGTATCTTCACACACAATCTGAATACTTCATACATTACCTCAGCCTGTTTTAATTGCATTTTTATCTGCTAAACCCTTGCATGTTACAAACCAGGCAAGGGGAGGATCCCTCAAGGTCATCTGGTCAGATCCTCTCTTCATCATAAAGGATTATTTAATGTACTGCATTTTCTAGGGCTGGTGCCAGGCTTCTCTTGAACATCTCAAATAATGAAGTTTCTACTGCCTAGCAGGAAAGATTATTTTACACGGTAACGGTCCTTGACAGTGGAAATTTTTTGTTCTTTATTTTCTAAAGCTCTTTATCACCTTTCAAGTGTTGTAGTGAGATTTATACTCTTTGATAACTGTCTTGAAACCCCGATAATGAAGTCCCATCTAGAAGAAATGCATGCATTTCAGTAAGATGAGGATAGCTAATTTCAGAAATTTGAATGAAGATAGAAGGATAAGGCTGAACATAATGCTATCTATCCATGTATTATGTATATCTATCCATTATATATGTATATAATGTTATCTATCCATGTATTCAACTAAAGGAAAAAAAAAAAGATAGAAAAATTTCTTCCACTTTGGCATAAAAATACTGTCCACCTTCCCCTTATTTTTGATCAGAACTAAAAGAAGTGGGCACTTTATCTGCTCAGAAGGACCTATGACATTTAGCCACCAAAAAAAAAAAAAAAACAAAAAAACACACCTTCCTTCCAAGTTCTTGAAATCTATGAATCTTTATGCAATCCTTTGGATTTAATAACATTATATATGCTAATAGGCACGTAGCTATTTGAGGCTATTCCAGGGGACTCTTCTGAATCCTTTAGCTAGCTTGGGCTAGCTTAAGAAACTTGAAACTTTTTTAGGAGGTAGAGGACTATTCTTATTTAAAACCAGCTTTCCCCAGAGAAATATAAATGCACATTCACCCATTGCTTTTCATAATGTTGGGAATGTTGTACTGAGACAGCTGAGAGCACGAGAGGGTCACAAAATTATACCCCAGTGATATAATTTTTCAAAAGCTTTATACAAAATACAGTTTTTAACATTAATTCTGTGATGAATCAATAGCTATTATGTGGCCAGTTTGTATGTGTTGTTGGCATAACTGGAAAGAAAGAGACTGAGCTGAATTCAAATGAGAAATTTGAAATTGTGGCATCATTTAGGCTGCAATGTCCCCAGCTGCATCCCATTTACCTTCCACAGGTTTGTGCTGGTCTGTATTTGGCACAAACCCATCAGCTTTAAAGAATTAGGGACAAGGAGTGGGGAAATGCACAGGAAAGAAACAGGGCTTGAAGTGATGTTTCATCTGGGTTTACCTGCCAGAAGTGGGAAAATAATTTTGCTTGCTTTACAACACACTTACTGTACATTAGACCAGAAATACAGATACCCTGGAGGGGGGATATAAAAGGCAGGGCTGCCAAAATAGTCAGTGAAAGATGAGTTTTATGTGGCCTGTGCTGCAATGGGGAGTGGGAAGGGAATCATGGAAATTGTGTGTGTGGGGGGAAAACAAGGAAGCGAGGTGGGATCTTGAGCTCACTGAGCAGCACAGCAAGGTGAAGCTTAGGAAGGAGCAATAACAAAATCTGCCTGCAAGGAGAAGGGAACAGAAGGCCAGGCAAGGGGGGAGGCCGGTGTTTAGCCCTTCTTTGCTTAAAGGCTGGTGTAATGTGGCTGAAAATGTAGGGGGTTTTGCAGTTGATCTCACCCTTAGGACTTCAACCTCCTGCACGGGAAGCGAGGTTAGATTCCTAACGTGCCCTCTGCAGTTTTCCTTCATCTCAGTACAACGGGTCCCCTACAATCACAGGAAACCTTGAGGTGCAGCTTCTGGAGCCTTGGACCGATACTTTGGCCAGACTAAGTGATGCCAGCAAGGCAGATTTGTGCTGTTTGGAGCAGCTCATGAAACCATTACAACACCTTCATTTACATTGTATAAATTATTTACTTGTCTTCCATTGTCACCTTCTGCAGATATGCTAGCAAGCAAATTAATTTGCAGACTATTCATAGAAATAATTGAAGAGCGCATTGAGAACTCTTCCTTTTATTTTTGGATGTACACTAAATATTTGTAGCTAAGACCTACACACTGCATAATATAAAAAGGTTATTTTACTTACTGGGTAGACTTAGATCACCTTGACTGAGGAATTACAAGAGTGTGAGAAACTTATTTGTTATTTTCATTCAAAATACTGAGTATTTTCTAAGAGGTTAATGTTAAAAATGTGAAATGAAGAAAATTCATGAGTAAAGGAGATGCCATATTGCTGACCTATTTGTTTAATATTTATTTAGAGTTTTTTACCCACAAAAGACTAAGGCAGAAGGATACAATGAATCATGAAATATATTCCTCTTCAGCTTAAGAAAGGCTAAATATGTTCTACTTCTAAATACAACACTGCTGGTTGACATCTTTATTCTGAAGGTGGGAGGTCAAGAGAATGCATTATTTATCAAAGTGGTACTTGTTTATCCTGGAAATTATGGTGTTATATATATTTATATACTTGTATATGTATATATATACATATTTATGACTGTAAATAAATTTAGATATATCACTTTTTTACCTCATGACAAAACTATAGGAAATGTTGGGTATTCATCATTGTGAAGAAGGGAGAAAAGCCTTTCCATGAGATTTACTGGCACTGAAAATCAATTTTCAAACAGTGAAAGAACAATAAAAAAATATCAGTTACAGTGCTTATAGATAGGAATATTGACCTATTGAAAAAATAGGAAATTTCAAAGAACTGATGAATCCTTGAACAAGAATATGAGGGAAGCATTACCAAGCAAATGAAGATGAGTAATGCCAGATAATGATGGTTAAGTGCTTGATAGAGAAACAAAGCTGAACAAAGTTGTATGGGGATTGTTAAGTAGACATGGACAAATCAAGAAGAACAATGAGAGATGATGAATTTTTGAGTAGGCAAGAAGCAAATCAGAATAAGTGATGTTTATTATGCATCAAAGAAAGAGAAAAAAAATTGTTTTCTTTCTTTGAGAGTTTACTTTCACCAGATTCCTGAGTAAAGCCTTTTCTGTGTGGGCTTGCATGTTTCAAATTCAGAGCAATTGCATGACAATAAGATGATATCAAAAACTTCTGGTAATACTTTTTTTTTAATACTGCAAATGCCTGCCATATTTTCCTGGCAGGTGACCAGCTCCTTGGATTTGGTTGCATTTATAACCCTTGCAGGGAGCTCCTCATTTAAAGAGCAGTGTCATGCTGTGAGTGCTAAAAGAAGTAGAAGGGCTTATTAATGCTCCTACATTATATTCAGGCTTTTATAAATATGAATGCTCTAGTTTTTTTCTGCTCGTCTGTTCCTCCCTTGTTGTTGAACGTTAAATTGAATTTACACTGTCTTTTTCTCCCACAACAAGCAGAAAATACACCTTCTTGTTTTATTCAGTAATCTTAAGGACTGCTGTGGATAACATTCCTCTATTTTCTACTTGGACTGAGTCGTGAGTTTTACTGATGATAAAGACCCAGCTGGAGGGATCAAACCCCACTTATTTGAGAAGAGCTTCAGTCACACCATCTTTAGCCAGAAAACCTCAAGAGACAGCTTAATTGTGCCCCCTTAATTTTGGTAGGTTTGGGCTCTTGTATCACTCATTTGTTCCTCACGTGTTTGTGTAATATTCCCTCTGCAGCATCTACTTTGGTGATGGCAATTAATATTACTACTTATTTTAATTAAAATGAAGTGTTTTCTACTTTAAAGCAAAGCACTGTGCAGCACTTGCCAGTGGTTGTCTTGTGGTGGTACTAAAAATAAGGGCACATTTTTCTGTATTTACACTGTCCTAGCCTTTCCCTCTTTCCTTATATTGTTATCCTTATAATAGACTTAAGGTCTGATTTACCCTTGTGGTTTTTCTCTTCCCTGCACAGTCACTCCCACTGTGCCATTGTGATCAGGAGCACCTCTTTATTTCTTTTGTCTCCCTCCCAAAAAGGTTTGCACCAGCTCTGGGACTGTATTGTCCTGGTCCCTGGTGGTAATGGCCACAGCAAGCTGGGGAACTGTCTCTGAACCCTTCCTCATCTCTCCTCAGCTGAGGGCAAGGCCCCAAAAACTCACTCTATGAGGCTTTTGAAAGGGCTTATGGCTGTTCATGTTAGAAGGCAGCGAGAAATACGGACAAGATCTTTTCAAGAGGTCAAAATAACAAAAAACAACTTTTCTGGCAAGTTTAGAAAATCAGAGTACTTTGGCAAAAGGTTAAGAGCAGCATTCAGTCAGCACAAAACACTTCTCAAAGCATTAGCTTGGTCCATTCAACTTCAGACTCTCAACCAGTTCAATTTTAAGTTACACAGAAATTCCAAGAAGGGGGAATTGAAAGATGAAGAAAAACAGAGGAGATACAGAGAAGGACACATACAACTACCAACTCCTGGCTTCCAGCAATGACAGAAGCTCCAAGAGGAGGTAGGGTCAAGACATGCTGGCCATGTATTTGGCCTCAAATACCCCTTGGCCTTCCTGAGCCCTTGCCCCAGGTGGGACTTGTGGTCATTTGGCCACTCAGGAGGTGGCCTGGGGGAGCATTGCCTCTGCTGTGCCGAGGGCTGGCACCGCTGCTGGCCTGGGAGACAGGCTCTAGGCATGGGGGGTGTGGGCAGGGCGTTGCTCCTCCAAGGTAAGGCCCAAACTCCCCCTTCCTCCCCCCAGTCATGTACCCCAAAATGTCTCGAGACATCAGCCTCTCCAGCCTGTCACACTGAGCCACCTGCAGGTGATCATTTTCCATCAGCTTTCCACTCCAGGTGACTCAGTTTCACCAGGCTGTGCTGGTTTCCTCCATGGTCTCCAGTCACGGAAGCCGTGGCAGGGTGTGGCTCACACAGGTTCCTTGGGCTCTTCCTAGCCAGACTTGTGTTTTTCCATATCACTCTGCTGTTTGGAACTTCATATCTGTTCTTGGCAAGAAGCAAAAGGAAAACATTTTACCAAAGGTGCCTCTGTCCTCTCTTAGAGGCGTAGGTCCTCCTCTATTAAGAGCACTCCTGAAAGAGCCAGGACAGTGGGAAGAAAGTGGTGTTTATTTAATTAGCAGTGGCATTTAATTATCCCTTTGGTTAGGTGTATATTTATGTGTTTGTATAAGAGCTATCATTTCATCTAAGTTGAAGCAGAAGTAGTTTAACCTCAAAATGTTATGATGTCAGAACATTAACAAGCCAGGAAATTTTCAAAAGCACTTATCAGATTAAATGGCCATTCTAAGACACAGATACCAATTACTATTATGGCTGTCAGATACTGTCATATATTGAAATACAGCAGGCAGAAAGAAGAACATTATTATATTATCTGCTATGAAAAACTAGGCTTAGGATTTCCATGCCCAAAGCTGCCTTTTGATGTACCCTCATTCTGTGTAGCTGAAAACCTACAGAAAGTTATTTTGTAAACTGCTAACTTTTAGAAGTATTACCCAAAAAAAAAAAAAAAAAAGTTGTCTTTTGTACAATTAGCAGGGAAAAGATGGTAATATTTGGGTTAAATTCCCAGGAACATTTCTGAATTATAAAAAAATCCTTGATATTACTGCAGCTGCAAATCCTCCAAAAGATCCACAGGTATTTTATTTTCCAGTCTGAGCAACAACACTGTAAGTACATGTGATATGACAAAGTTTTTTGTCATTGTCTTAACTCCTGCCAAATTCAGTGCCTCTGGGCTCACTTCCCATAGTTTCTTGCTATCTCATGACTGCCTTACAGAGTGCATAGTCTTGAATGGCACAAAATGGACTTTCTTTTTTTCCAAGTTGTTGTGTGTTTCTCCTTTGAAAGCAAGGATTTTTTTTATGGTGTGTCTGGGGACTCCCAGTACAGCACCAGCTGGTTCCAGGGCAGATTCAGTGTGAATGCCTTTTTCTTTCTTGTTCATGACTGTAAGCAGAAAAATGTGCTTCTTGGATATTGGTCTTCCTATTTTTTGCAGCTTGGGAAAGAGAAAATTATTAGCTGATATTTTGGTTTAAAAAAGCACCGATGATGCTCATTTGCAATATTTTAGTATCATCACAGGATATCTTGTTTTTCAGTCACTTTGAGGTTTGGTGCAATGAAATTATGCAACACTTTACTTCCTAATTCCACTATGCGCCATCAACCTGCCACTCAAACTTTTAAATCTGAATATCTTTCAGCTCAACACTTAAGACAGGTTTGTGAATAGAAACGGAGCTACTTGTTAGGAATGTTGCTCATCACTGTTTTCTGGGTTTTATGTTCCTTCTGTCCTCTTTTTGTGTATTCTTTCTGTCTCTTCTTAGATTTTGGGCCAGAAAGCAGCTAATGTAGGAAAGTTTAGTTTAAAAAAAGGAGGCATTAAGTATAAAAAAGGAGGCAATGTCTAAGTTTATGAACTTTTAGTAATTGTGTGACCTTTGATAGGTACATAAAGGTCTGCAATTATGAAAGCTATTTATAAATAGCAAATTGAAGGGCATATATGTGCTACTGAATCATCAGGAAATGCTGAATTGTACTCTAGTTGGTACAGTTTCACTTTCTTTTGTCTGTAGCATAAAGCTCCTTGGCCTGGTACGTTGTGGGTTTTCTGAGTACCTTTATTCCCATATGCTGTTCTTGCAGTTCCTGACACTCCACCTCCCTGACATCTGTAAAAAGAAGTGATATTTAAACAATTATAACCTTAAATATCATCAGAAAAGAAAATGGAATTGAAACAGCCCCAGGCCCCCCCAAGTGCCTCATAATATCAAATCATACTTGAGAAAAAAAAAAAAGACTTATTTCCATATTAGCCATCTGATAATGTATGAAGAAAAAGAGGAAATAATGTGTCCAACTACTGGGAGATACACCCGTTTTCTTAGGATGCTTATGGGGCACAAAGGCTGATCTGCTGCCAAAGGGATGGAAGCTTCCTGCTCAAGCAGGGGGAAAAATGGCTCTAATCCTGATGGATGGGTGTAAATTTTGAAATTCTGAATTTAACTGGCTGCACACAGTGTTAGGCTTTGGATGTACTGAGAGGTTTAAGCTAAAACCTGGCCAGTGGCAATTACACTATTGTTAAGCCCTTCTTGCCTTACACCTCAAAGTGCCCAAAAGGAAAGTGATTTCTGCAGCCCTGTCATGGTGTTTGTCTGCCTGAATGAAGCCAATGAGGTCTTAATACTGAACTGGTTATTCAGGCAAGATTTTAATTAATAGGTGTCAGGTCCTTAATGCCTCATGCACCTTCTTCCCTCTGTGGTGCTTCCCTTTAGCTGCCATTTCAAAATGGATTATGCTGAGTGCAGGTTCCTTCATTTTGTTACAATAACAATGTTTGCTATTTAGATAAATGGAAGATATATTTTTCTTACAATCCTGTCATGTTTCAGTGCATGCTTACTATTTCAGGCCCTGTGAAATAGTAATACCTCAAAAGCTTTTTCTCAAGTTTTGAGAAGGCAAAAAAATTACAGTCATGAAGCTGCCTTTTTTATTTTTTTTTAATTTGTTTTGTATGTGTTCTTTTCCTCTGGTGCTAACCAGTTATTAGTTCAAACTCATGTCTGCCAAACCCTGCAGAATAAAATTTTTTGAAGTAGCATCTGTCCCTTCTAACAACTTGTGTGGATTGCTGTGGGAATGAAATTCCTCTTGACTTGCCTCCAGTTCCAGAAGTGTTTGTTATCAGTTAAGGATGTGTTATCTATTAAGCATGAGTCTGCAAAAGATCTATGTGCAAGCCTTTGTATGATAGACAACAGGGCTTTACCTGAGGCACACTCTCCTCATACTATAAGCAAATCAATGCTGTGCCCTTGGACTCAACCAAGTCCCAGAATCGAGCTCTTTTATAAACTCATCAATTGCAGAAAAGCACTGCCTCACTTTTTTTTATCTATGCACCAGAATTTTGGTTTTTTTTTCTACACATCAAAATGAAGCTGCCTTCTGTTGACACTAGCCTAAGGTTTTTGGTGAAGGTTTTTTCTCCCTTATTCAGCTACTTAATTGGCAGGATAACTTCAGTTTTGATGGCCTTTGTATCACTGCCTTGTTTTTTCTCGTCTCCATCGGGTGGCTGGAATCCATCTTTGTGAAACTTCACCGGCATCTGTGGAATTGTGCAGCTAAAAAAAAATCTTTTGAGGTTTAAGGAAATATTATTGCACATTACATATGATTGGAAACATCAAAGGAACTTCTGTTTTGTGAGATTAGCTGTGATATTTCTCTGCGTATTTGGCACACAAGCAAAACAATTGGTTTAGGCTCCTAAATAGAGTAGTTGCTTTCAAGTAGCTCACCATTGGTGCTTATACTATCTGGGAGAGGCAGAGGAGCCCAAGAAATGTGAATTCCAGGATTTGGTATGAACATGGGGTCTTTCAGCAGGTAACTTTAGAGGGTAGCAGTTATTTTCTGTGCTATTGCAGCTCTAATAGCTGAGACTGTATGAGAGCCTTTCCCTTCCTCACTTCCTACAGAAATTGGAAGTAGTGGGACAGTCACAGATGGTTCCAGCTGATGGCTCTGTAAAGCCCTGAATCCATGCCTGCTGAGTAGCAGGGAAGCAGCTCCTCAGCTTTCTGTCATGTCCAGCCAGCTTCTGTGAGTCTGTGTCTGGCTGTGCGAGGAAGCCGTGCCTGGCTGGAGGACCTGAACCATAAAGCAGATGTGAGATGACCTCATGTAATTTTCTTCCTGCACCAGCTGTGCTCTCACAGCGGTGGTTTCAGTCAATTTGGTGGGTGAGTTCAGCTTTTGCATTCTTTGAGTTTGCTAGTGTTTTTTCAATCTCTGTGTGTGGCCATACTGTTTCGAGGCAAGTCCTTAATTACATGTTGTTTTTCAATTCAGCACCTAAAGTGCTCACCAGATAGTATTTGAAAAATTGATTATCTTTGCAGCTAAGCTGTAAGATTTTTTTTAGGTCTTCTAAAAGAGGAGTTTGTTCATTTACTTGCACTTTGTGGACCACAATTAAGCATTGTTGACATGCTTGGGTTTGTGTGTGGTATTGACCAGCAGAATTAATATTTCTGGGTACCAAGGCAGAGCTTCAGCTGACAGATCTATGGGTTGTCCTCACAATGAGGGCAACCTTTTTTTTTTTTCCCTGTGGTTTCTTAATAGTGTTACACCCATAAATCTGAGAGTCTGTCAGCCTTTCTGTTCTCTGGATAAATGTATGAATTATTGTGTTTTAATTGCTTCCTACAGGTATTTGCAGCTAAAAACTTATTACTGCGTGTTGTCTATCCAAGCAGGAAAGAGAAGCTAAACCAATCAAGCTGTTCTGGGGCTTGGGATACAGGAGAGGTGATGTAATCACTCTTCCTCTCTCTGGAGGAGGAAAATTCTTGTAGAGGACAGTTTCTGGATGTGCCCTCTGGTCTTTCACACACACAGACCTGGACGAAGGCAGAACATGTTGTCAAATAAGCAGGGTGTCAGAATAGACTGTTTGCCCATCCAAGTCAATGCTTAGTTGTGTGCCAAGGATACTGCTAGGGCCAGAGTGAAGGTTTGAGCCTCACAGGCCCTTTTGATGCTTAGGTGCTCCTGTTGGGAAGGTTATTTACCTGAAGTTCTGCTCTGCTGGTGTGGCTTTAGAGCAGACAGTAGAACCACGTCAGTTCCTATGAGATGAAGACTTATCCCCTTCACATCAAAAAGGAAAGGGAATTATCTTCATTTATACATTGTGAATGTTATCAAAACTGTCCTTTACTTTGTTTATATCACTTCTCTGGAACTTTATGTTGGCAGAAGATCTTGCATCTGGTGGAATGACACTGTTGAGTGCTACCTCTTGGGCTGCTGCTAATATTGCTCTGTGACTTTTCCAGGACTATCAGGGCTGTTAAACCTGTGCAGCAGGATTTCTGGCTGCACAGACCCATCTCTGACAGCTTTATTGTTTTTCTCCATGCTGGATGATTCCTCTCTTCCCAGAAGAAGTGACAGAACTGACAATACTTGTCCTGCCACCATTTGTTTACTGTGTGCCCAGTGAATTATGATCTCCTGAGGGATGCAAAGCGTCTCAAGTTTATTTTTGTACCTCCACAATTGTTGTCATTATCTGGTGGCTGAAAATGAGAAAGAAAGTTCTGGTGAGTACTTTTGTTAGACTAAGTATGTTTGTGGGCATTCCTTGTCACCATTCTTGTGTCCAGGCACCTCAGTTGTTAGGGTTGTTCCTGGCAGTGCAGTTCTTCCCCCTTCCCACACATGCAGTGTTGGGAGTGGATTAACCTGGGATTGGCAGATGTTCACCTGAACCACAGACCAGGTCTAGGAAAGATGGTTAAGCAGTAAAACATTGTGCTTACTGAGGGTTTAGGTCTTATTTCCCCAGTTGAAGTTGCTTTGTTTGAGTCATTTGTTTTGCAGTTTGTTGGTATCATATTTCCTTCCTTCCCATTTTAGGAAGGAAACAAAATGCCATTTTTGAGGAGCAGGGCATAGCCAGTCCTTCTCACATCCACCTTCACATGTGCCATGTAAGAGAGGAGGAGTTCAGGTAACATCTTGGCTTTTGACTCGAGCCCTGGAAGTCCCTGGAGCAGCCTCTTCCCAGGCAGTGTCCCGAGGGTTTGATGCACTCTGCCAGCCTGGATTACTGTGAGCTCTGAGTCTGTGCCTCTAAACCACCCTGCAATGTGTCTCACATTCAGCCTTGCATGGTGCTCAGAGCTAAAAGAAGATTCTGCATCCTCACTTCCCCAACAATATTTCACTATTAATGAGTTTAACACCTCCTCGTAATGCAGCCTTGTTTGGCTGCCGTTGGAGATGTGACATCAGTTCAGAGTTAAGAACTCTCAAATTATTTTGTCTCTCTTGCAGGTTAACAGCCTGATTAGAGATAGAAATTGTAGGTCCGGCTGATTCATCAAGCTAATTAATTGAATTAATTCATCAAGATAAGCTGTGCCAAAATATTGTACTGCAAGTTGAAAATACAGTTTATGTAACACTTCATGAAACCCTGATTTTTCAAACGTTAGAAATAATGAAAATGCACCAAAGAATAGATAGATTTTAAAACAGATCTAAGCAGTGGCTGTGCAAAAAGTCCAGAAAAATACTAGATATCTTCTATCATTTTACTAGCTCTACTAGAAAAGAAGGTGAAGGGAGAATCTGGTGGGTAATTTACTTAGGGGAAAAAGCACTGAAGGAGATTTCTAGCTATGGAAAAAAGAAAAAAAAAAAAAAAGAAAGCTTTCAGATTTGATCAATCTGTTTAATTTAACTTCAAAGTGGAATGTTTCTTTTTCCTTAGTAAAGGGCAACTTTTTTCTTTTTGTTTCTTAAATAAGATATCTTTGATTTTGAATGCTCAAAGGCATAAAAAATAATGTGTTTCATTTTTACATCTATTTAAAAACTGATTTTTGTATTTTTTTTTATTCTTTTATTTTCTCTTTGGCCTATAGAGATCCTTAATCTTCAACCATTCAGGTGTGTATGAAAATACTTCACTCAAGCATTTGTGAACACTTCCGTGATTTTTAGTAGCTATGCAAATATTTTATTTTTAAGCTAGTAGTAATATTTTTCAGTCTATCTACGTTTATTGTGACTGGAGAAAAACGTAAAGTGAAATTTCACTATGCTTCATGGGAAACATCAACATTTGAGGCTTAATTTTAAATCAGGGAGAAGAACTACAGTGAAAGTGGTGGCAAACTTGGTTACTAAACCCACTTGGCCCAGCTGGGATCTAAGCAGGGTTTTGTCATTCAGTAGACCGAGACATAGGAGAGAAATTATGCCAAGTAATGTTCCAATGAGACTCTTGTTTTGTGCTTGTTATCGATACACACAGGTATTGAAAGTGAGTTTTGTTTTTAAATGAAGAATAAGTTCATTTCTTCCTCAAGGAAGGATCTTCCCTCCCTTGTGATTACAGCAAGGGATGCACAGTCTTCCAGTCTAGTGAACATAAGGTCTCTTTGAACAGGGATGAGTGATTTTTTCCTACCCCTCTCTTCTGCAGCCCTCTTTATACCATTTTGCTTTACTGTGAACCTGAAGAAAGTGATTTTCTTCATGAAATATTGAGTTTTAAGGAGGGAGATTATACATATTGCTTTGTTAGCACTGACAGCAATCTTTGTTGTTGCAAGATAAAGCAATCATGCTCTCAGATGAAAACATAGCTGGGGATCCTGAGCTCTTACTCCTGGCTCTGGAGCCACAAAGTGCAAGGCCTGTTGATACTCAATGCTGAGTGTTACCAATATACAATCCTCTCTTTTTTGTTGTCTGTGTATTTCTACCATCTGCAGGAACGAGAGGTTTTCATACTGTGTTTTTTAAACAAGGAGAAAATGAACACAAGTGACTGCAGAAGTGTTAATAACATTTAGAATAAGTTTTCACATATTGGAATAGCTTTTTTTTTTTTTTTTTTTAATCTCCGTCCTGGGCGCTCTGTCCCGCTCAGGCTGTGGAAAGCAGTAGGAAGAACTGAGCTGCAGATGTCAAGCTGGCATCAGAGAGATGGACTGGCTCCACCATCCCTCTCTGCCTCTCCACACGGGGAGGTTTTGGAAGCGTAGGCAGGAGAGAAGTGGCTGCTCCAAAGTGGCATTTCCAGAGAGTGACACAAGCTGGAAGAATTCTTCAGACTCCTCTTGAAGCCAAGAGCAGCTTTGCTTAAATAACTGGTTTCTTCATGAGCCAGTTCTTCACTGAAAGGGTTTTGGCACAGAAGTGCATAATAGCTGTAATTTTTCTACTGGTATAGCACTGTTCCTTTCATGTTCCAATGAAAATTGCCCTTGCCTAGTACACATGTACAATATAAGCTCTTTGGAGCAAAACCCAATCTTTATCATCATCGTGTTTAGAGGGCAGAAGTGAGATTGTAGAAATCCTGCACACTGAGCACCAGCAAATGCTTCTGTTCAGAGGTGGCTGTGAGCAAACTTCTCAGGAGGTACCTGCTTATTAAAAGCCAGCTCAGAATAAGCACGTTATTTCTGTAAACATTTAAGGTAATCCCAGGCCTCAGTGTGGCTCTGTAATAAGAGGCTGCTGCCTGACGTAGCTGATTTACTTTGTTTGTTCCAAGTTAACTTGAGGGAAGGTGCAGTTCTGGTGGGAAAGCTGTCCTCTAGGTCATTTATAGCAAAGAGAATAATATGTTGGCACTGGGTCTTGTGAAGCCATCTGAGTTCAAAGGTGCTCATTTTGGCAGAAAAGACAAAAGTAAATACCATCATTTACTGATAAAATGCCCTTTTGTTTAGTCGAATAACAAGAAGACTTTTTAGACCACCTAATGAAAAACACCACGCTATTTTAACTTTTATTCTTGCTTCTCATTTTAAATTTATGGCTTTTTAAACACTGGTAGGTAAATACAATATTTTCTTCAAAGACTTTTTCTTTGCTTGAGACAATTAGATTGCTCAACCAGTTTCCAGCTTTTGTTACAGTATCTGCAAGTATTTTATTTATTTTTTAAAATTACCTAATATTTTTTGCTGTGGAATTAAAACTCATAGTAAGTGTGACACACCTGGGAGAAAATATTTTCAGCATAAAGCTGCCTAAGTTTCCAGTTCATACTATAATGATTGCTTATACAAAAACAATGCTTTTTTTTTTTTTTTCTTGAGACAGCAAATCATAGTAATGGGAATCTTAACTATGGGAATTTCAGGTGAAAAAAGGATTTAAAAACTGGTTTAAAAAGAGAGTGCTTACCTTTTGTACTAATTTTTTCCCCCAAAACTCAGCATTTTTTCCCCCTTGAATAGTGGGACACCCAAGAAAGGACGTGAATCAGAGTCACTTCAGTCAGTCAATCAAACCACTGCAAGTCACACAAGCAGAGGATGCAGCCCAGAGTGCTCAGGTGCTGTAGCAGCTTTCCCAAGGGTACAGACACTGGGGTTATCTGCTGCTCTTTGCTGTGCTGCTGCTGGCTCACTCCCCCCAGTGCCTGCAGCTCCAGGAGGAGTCAGCACTGCTCACACGAGGCTTTTTGCCAGAATCAAGCTGGCCCTGCCATGATACTCATTCCCCCAGTGGGAAGAGGACTGGTCTGTCTGGAAAGGACCATTCCTAACATTTAAAATACCTCACTGGTTTACAATGCTTAGGGGTGACCCTGCAGGGAGTGACAGATTTAGTTAAAACTGTTATGTGGAAATTACGCTTGGAATGTGCTGGCATGCACATACATGTACGTGCTCTCATGTAGAAAAGAGATTTTCAAGGGATTTTCCTCCAAATATTGCAGAAACATACTGAAGGGAGGTAAAATTCTGGCAGATATTTAAGATGGAGTTCAAAGTTGCTGCCTGTGAGCTTTGCTGATGGTCTGCAGTGGGTAGGATAGGAAGCTGCTGGTTCCCATTTGTTTTTGTATAACACAAATAAAGTTATAGACCACCACCAGAACTCCCCTTGGACATCTCTCTTTCAGGTTGTAGACCACAGCTTATTTATTCATCCCTCATGTGGAAGTTGTCCTGTGTTTACCCTACTGTTGTTGCACTTTTAATGAAAATTTTCCAGTTCTGCTATAAAGTTCTGGAAAGAGGGGCCACAACTGCCTGAATTATTCAAAACACTGGTATTCTCTGGGTATATACAGCAACAGAATGATGTTCTCTCTCTTTTTTTTTCCCCTCTGTTCTTTTTCTAGCAATATACATTATTTCCTTTATTGATTGCCTCCCAGTAGAAGTGAAAGAAATGGGTGTGCTTACTCTTAGGCACAGCAAGAGTAAGCATAATTGATGTCTAATTTCTCCAACATCCTTGGAGAAATCTTTCCTTGGCTTCAAATACGAATAATGTAGTTTTTCTTCTCTTATTAAAGACAGATTTGGGTAGAGTTAACTTACTGTGTTTACTTTGGAATGGGGAGAGAGCATTTCTGGAGGTGCTCTTGAGTTTGAGCATAAGCACTAATTGGAAATGTTTTTATTTTTTTCCTGAAGGTTGCTGGTCATTTTTTCCTGCTTTCAGGGGTGGCAGATGAGGCATCAGAGAAATGCTGTTGCATTAGATACTGGATTTCCTGCATTCTGCTCCTCCTGGCACCAGCAATCAAAGAGCTAGCACGTCTCCTTTTTTTTTTTTTTTTTGCATTTTGCAAAGCAAAATTTTGCTAAACAAAGTGCCATGGGGGTATCTCAACCCAGCCAGTCCTCTCTCACCCGTGACCACTGCAGGGATTTTCACCTCTGTACTCTGGAGATGGCTGGTTTTGTGTCATCCCTGCTCCAGGTGGAAGCTGGAACGTGAGGAACATCCAGCACTGCTCAACTGATGCACACAGAAATTTGGGCAGTTTTAGAAAACTGCTGCCAGCAGATGCTTTGGCTGCTGTGAAGCATCTTCAGCCATCCTGTGAACCTCTGCACCAGCTGAGGATCTGCTCCTGGTTGTGCAGCTGGGACTAAAACTGCACTGAAAGCAGTTGAACTTCCCCCACTGGTCGTTTAGAAGGGATCTTGATCCTTTCAGGCTTGTGTTTTTCAGGCCTTGTAGTGAGAAGTTCTGATTGTTCCGTTCATTTAATCGAAACGAATCATCAGATGGAAAACATTGCAACCAACATAAACAAGGACTTGCTTCATGGCTTATATCTCAAAAAAAAATGGAACCACCAAAATTAGCCATGCCAAAAGGCCTTAGAAACGTGTCAGCTTTCTCCATAAGCAGTATATTCTTCAAGCCAGTGCATTAACATGGGTTCCATGAACAAAAATCTCTTTTCCTAAGTGACTCGAGCATCTTGCTGCTGTTTTGTATGTAAGACAGGAAGGGGCACAGCAGCTCCTACATAGTCTGTTGTAAGAACATCTTATGAAGTGTCTGCGCCTCTATTTTTGTCAGATCACATTAATTAGCAGTGAAAATCACCCTCAAAAAGATCTATGCAAACGCTTTGTTCTGACTACTTGTACTTGAGGTATTTGTGGGATTCTACACTTTAATCTTGGGATTTATAGCCCTTCATGTTTAGGTATTTTTTGCTGACATTTTCAAAGGATGCTTTCCCTAAGAAGAAGTGTCAGAAAACCATGAATGAATCTTTAGGTGGTTACATTATTTTACAACAGTGGTAGGAAGAGTGATACCATTAATTGTAAGCTGAAAATAAAAACCCAGCTACATGGTACTTTCCACCTTGTCATGGTTACCTCTTGCCACATGCTTGTCACACATACATGTGACAAATTGCTGGGTTCTGAAGGTTTTCACTAAACAGTCTTTTTTTTTTTTTCTTTTATTTTTAAAATTTATTTCAAACTACGTTTCACTATTTTAAATGCATGTGTTTCTGAATGGCTAATTCCAGAAAGAAATAACACCACTCAGCTTCACAGAGTACTTAGTGATAATGCACTCTGAATTTACAGTTCATAGCAAATAGATGATCTACTTACAGGAGAAACATTCTCAAGAGTCCTGTAAGTAATGAAGTGGAGGAACCGTGTCTGCTCATAAATAGAAGAATAGGTAAAATCTACTGAGCAGAAATCATTAACATTTCTGTTCACAAAGATAAACTAGAAGGAAAATCAATAGATAGGATAGTTGTAGTAAAATATTGCTCTAAACTATCTATCAGGTAATAGTTTCCATGGCAGTTTTACGAGCCTCTTCTGGGGAGCCTGAAGCTTGGGTGTGTTTTATTTTGTTTTTAAAAAAGCATAAAATCCCATCAAAAAGGAAGGGACAAGACATCATAGCAACCATCAGAACCACCAGAAAAATGAGCCATTTGAATTCAGGGGGTGTGAAACATCTGTGTTTTATGGCTCAGAGAGAGTTGGAGGATCATGGGCTGGCAGGGGCACGCAGGCTGAAGCTGAGAGCCTCTTAAACAATGCTAACACTGAAGATGTCAAACTGGGGAGTGGAAGGACACTTCTAACAGTACTTAAGGAATGCAGGAGGTATTCCTTTCCCAGATGCAATTTCTAAATATTAAGATTGAAAGTGTCTTGATGTTGAGGTGTAATGCTCTCACAGATTTAACGGCGGCTGAATAGGAGCTGATAAATTGTAAGACTGAAGAACTGCAGGTGTCTTGTTGGAAATCTTGCAACTGCGAGTTATGTCTGATTTTATACTGTTGTACCACTGCTAATTCAAGCTCCAGAATCCCACCTATGATGCCATAATTACTGCTGGTCTTGAAGCCCGCAGCTCTCTGGATCCAAATACCCCAAATATCCCTCGGCATGCCTCTGCTGTAGCACTTTCTTTTCCACTGAAGCTCTGAAGAGCTGAAAACCTCAAGACACTAAAAATATTAATGAACACTCAGAAAAAAGGCTTGCCACTCAGTATAAATACTAATACCTCCCTCCCCCCACACAGAGTGTCTGAGCTTTGTCAAAGGGTCCTGAATAAAATCCATAACTTGGTTTTATTTGGTAACTTGCAGTTCCACTCTCCAAGGGACTTCTTTAGCTAACAGGAGGACTAACCTGGCTACTGGAATTGCCCAATGTAGCTTTCACTGCAGATTGTCCAAAGGGCTTGTCAGCACCCTCAGTTTATTAGGATTTTGTCTTTTTCATAAAAGCCTTTTGTCTTGAGACTGTGAGACTGACATCAGTCTACTGGGGAAAAAACAGGTAAAATTAAAACCAGAGATAAGCTCCTGGCTACAAAGCTGAAAAGCCTGTTACAAAAGGAAGGCATAAGTAGGGAAATGAAAAGTGTAAAATGCACCTGAAAGCAGTCTTTTATCCAAACCACCACAGAAGGTTATGACTGATCTTAGGTTCCACAGCTGAGGGCTGATGCACAAAGCTGGGCAGAGAATTGCCTTTGAGAGCAGGTGTGGGGAATGAATATGGGAAGAGAGCAGCTCAGTCCTGCTCCTCCTGGACACTCTCTGACTCAACCTGTCCTGCTTTGCCTTGGTCTCACACAGGTCTCTGGGAGTCTCTTCCTGTCCAAAAAAGAAAATGGCTTTGTTAATAAACATTTCTACTTGTATTTACCCCATTTATTTTCTATAATCTTCTGATCTATTAATTTCCTCTGTACTAGAGAGGCTTACCCAAATGTGTGTTGTCATTTTAGTCCTCACTTAGCACGTTTCTTTGGGCCCAAAGTCTTTTTGTACTCCACACATTTTTGCTGTTTGAATGACTTGACTTTAAATTTATTAGGTTTTCTATTTCTTTATAGCTGACAAGATGTTATGACCCACCCCTGCAGGCGAAGGTAGCTGAGAACTACAGAGATGAATGACTGGAGTTGCCACAGGGCTGTAAATCTCTTGGCATAACTGGTCTGGGACATGCAGAGACTGCGTGAGGTGCTCTCAAAATCAAAAACAGCGAAGAGAAAAATCTGGAGAAGACAAGCAGCAAACCAGGAGGTTTCTTTTTTTAAAAGAGGTAAACAAAAATAATTCTAAACTTTCTGAAGAATCAATGGTTGCTCCAACAGAAAGAAAGGGCGAGTCTTTTCCTCACCAGTTTTCTGTTTTAAAAGATTGAAGGAAGGTTAACTGTAAATTCCAAGCTGTACTGAATTTTTGTCTTCTCACTTTACTGTGAAATTATGCTAAAGCTAATTGCCTCTCTGAGGCTAATTGCCTCTGCTGCATGTGGTTAAAAAAGATTCATCTTGGGTTTAGCTCATACTTTCTATAATTCCTTTAACACAGACTTCTCATCCAATTCTTCAGTTCTCTTTCTCTAGGGAAATAGACAAAAACAAACCCAAAATAATTCATCTACAGCCTATTTGAGTTTCTTATGGTATCAGCCAGTCTTTGGAGGTGCTTCTTTGTTGCTTTGGAGAGGTTAAGAGCAGTGCTCCCATGATATATTGTGCTGTGATCTGTTTCATGTGCCTTGGAAAATACAGGTGGAAAGTAGACAGCTGGGAAAACTTATCTGTGAGGCAAAGATTCAGCTTTTCAGAGTGAAACTCCAGCACCTCAATTCATCAAACACTTATTTTATGTAGGCCGGTGCCATGCAAATTTTAGATGGTTTGTTGCTGCATTTTGGATCCATTTTGCCATGACCAGTTATATTGGAATTCAGTTAGGATTAGTCACAGAACCTCTCCCAGTAGATAAATAGTCCTGAAACCTTTTACCAGCACTCTTCCAGTTCACACGAGCTACCTGACTGCAGAACTGTGACCTATGTTTCTGCGAGCAATACCCTTCTGGTTTGGTTTTGTTGGGCTTTTAATTGTTTTGTTTGCAGGCAGATGTTTGAGAGACACCAGTGCAGCAGCTTCCAAGAGGAAGATCTTGTTGTTTTTTCCCCCTATCCCTTATAAATGCCCTGATCTCCCTGTTTATTTGAAAGCACGAGGCAAATTTCAAAGGAACAGCCAGCAGGGAAATGCTGCATTTTTCATCTGGGTGATACATATAGAAAGTGAGAGACTGCTGAGTCAGGCACACTTGGCTGTTTGTTGCTGCCTAAAATCATTAGCAATATGAGATTATACAAAGCACCTGCTGAAAGTTCAAAAGATCTTTTGTGCAACCTTGGAGAACGTTATTAGACTTGCAGTCTGTATCCTACACAAAAATGTAAACAGTTTCCTTTTCTGAGTGCTTTTATGGCTCCACTAACAAAGGCAGGAAGGCAGCTTGATATTCCATGGCTTGCCATGAGCCTTTCAGATTGCCCAACGTGATCTTTGAAACACATGGTGAAAAGGAGGAGGGGAATCATTCCTGTTGTTACACAGAGAGGCAGAGAGCAGTCAACATCCTTTATTGCATTTACATCCACTTTGTTCATCTTGGTGGGTGTGGGAGGCAGCGCTCAACCAACACTACAGCTTTGAAGTGCTTTGATGCCCGGGGTACTCAGATGTGCTATCCTGAGCATCAAGGTCCTCTGTGTGGTGCAGGAGGGGAGCTGGGTGCATGAAGAGTCAGCTTGAGTTCACCAGCAAGAAGTGCAGGACTGGGGGATATGGCTGAAGCCCTGCTCCTTTCAGAAGCCAAGTTACCAAGCTGTACTGCAGGAGAGCATCTATCTCCAGGCTGGTTTTCCTCTGGTATGAGAATAGAGGAAAGCATCCAGTGAAACACTGGTGCAAAAGTAAGAAATTATCCCGAAACCTTTTATTCATTTTCCCCAAGAGCTAGAGCATTTCCTTCAATTTTGCTGTAGCTGTCTGTTGCTCTGCAGTGCCAGATTCATGAGTCACACCAGCTTGAAGTTTTTTCACTCTGATTTAAATAGTTAATAATTTATTGGACTGGGGTGGAAGAAAAATACAACTGCAGCCTAATGACTTGGGGGTCTCTCTGGGAGAAGTATGAAGGGGGTTTCTGCCTGCACTCCACTATGTACTTAGCATTATGCATTCATTGAAACAAGCTCTTGCTGGGTCAGCTCCTCCCAAGGTGACTACTGAGATCACCAGGATGTGGTTGTTCCTGCTCATGCTTATCCACTCTTTCTCTCCAGACTACACTCCTCATGGAAAGTGGAACAATTGATCGTATAAAGTTTATCAAACTGCTACTTTTGAAATTTTACATTGCCTGGAAGTCTGAGTCTTTCCTTTGGTGGTAGGAAGTACAGGTTCCCAGCGAGGGGAAGGATGGAGATTTGCTGATTGTGTCTTGTGAATGAATGGGGGAGACACGTGTTCCTCAGTTACAGTTTGCTTTGCAACCCAACTGAATATTTGCACTCTGAAAACCTGCATTGTCATGGAAGAAAGTAAAACTGCACCAATTAGTCATAGTGGTTCATTTGGAAACAGCCCATCTGAAAGCCTAACCTTAATTTCTGAAGCGATAATTGGTCTCTCAAATATTATTACTAAGTTGACCACTTTGTGGATGGCCAAAATAAATGGTGGCGTTTATGATACCTTTGAAATCATCACGCAGCTAATGATAAAAAATAAATTCCTCCCTATTTTCAAATCCGACTCTTTCAAGAGAAATTCAAATCTTTTGTGCCATGAGATTGTAAAACTTTTTGGCTACTGTGTCCAAAATGAAGTAGGAAATAAATATTTAAAGTTACTTTCTTGTGTATTTGCTTTTCCGTGAAATGGCAGCCCCGAGCAGGAGGCTGTGAATTCGCTTGCTGTTGGCACGTTTTAGCCACGTCCTTCCACCTCCTGCAGTTGCCAAAACCAATCAAAATGCCATGGGTGCAGTCCCAGGAGGGATCTCCAGAGGAAAGGGACTTCCTGTGGCAAAGAATCAAGGCTTTTATCCTGCTGTCTATTCTTGCTGTGGGAGGTGTCTGGGGAAGGAAAGGTCTGCAGCCAAAGCGCGTTCGAGCCCCGCCAGTCCCCGCTGCTGGAACAGGCTGGCGGAGCGGTGGGCGCTCAGGTGTGAGCTGGAGCAGCTCTCCAGTGCCTCCTGCTCTGTGCCAGGGCTTGGGACAGTTCCCAGCCAGCCCCAGAAGGCAAACAGGCTGAATTCCCCCGAGTTTGGCGCAGCGTTGTGAGGCGGCGTTTGAGAGCACTTCCAGTACTCAATAGCAATTTTCCGGTGCTGTGAACTTGACACCGCCTTACCTTGCACATTCCATCGTCCTGGCTCCAGCTGAAGTGTCCTGTCATTCCTGGAAGAGACTGATGTGCATGCGTTTGTAACCACTGTGTGTGTCAAACACTTCTGAAAGGCTTTCAGTCTTTCAGTATTCCGGTCTGAATCAGATTTTGGATGGTCAGGAGTGCAATGTAAGCAAGCATTTGTTACTAGGAATGACGGAGGTGCTAAGCAGAGAAAATGAGACAAAAATGACCATGCCTAGAAAAACAAAGCCAGAGTATCGTGAGACAAGCCTGGAAGAGAAAACAGCAAAGGATAAACCCAAAACCAGACAATATCACCACCAAGAAAACAAGCAAACAAAAATCACACCCTGAAAACCCAAAGTCTAGGAGAAAAGGAATACATGGCAAGATAAAGTGATTTTCTTTTTCCTTTTTCCTTTGTACCTGAAGAGCGCTTTTTCCACGCTCACTAAAGAGGTAGCTGCAGGCTCACTGTGCTCCTCCTGGAACACAGGGCTGAAGTTCAAGTCAGTCACTCATATCAAATATATCACTTTAATTTGGAAGTTGGCACATTACTGCTAAAATCAGGAAATGTGTTTTAAAGAGGTTTTTGGCTTAATTAGAGATTAGAAAGTTCCTCCTAAATGTTTTCTTTTGTATAGACACATATGAATCTTCTGGATTTTTGGTTTAGCACATTGTTTAACCAATAGATTCTTGTCTGTGGGATTGTACAATTGAGAAGATATTCCAGGAACTGGCACAGCATATCTGATGGAAATAGTTGTATTTCAATTCCCTGACTTTGTGTCTGAGAGAATTTACTTTCTTCTGCCTCTCCTGTAGCTAAAAGTCATCCTTTTCCTTCTAGATCCAGTGAGGAAATGTCTGACAAAAGTCTGGTAACCCCCTTTCCGAATGTTGCATCATCTCACATTCTTTGTACAAGGTATTCTCTTAAAACTTTGAAGCATCCAAGAACTATTCCTTTCTCATTTTACATATGGGCAGTTGAAGCAAAAGTAAGAACTAGGAGCTAGTGTCTACAGAGCCAGATTTCCAGCTTGGAAGCCACCCAGTCAATCCTCCTTTTTTTCAAGAGAAGAGAGATGCTTCCAATTACCTTAGCATGTTGATGTCACCTTGCCAGTAAAAGCTTTTTTTCCTAGAAGATAGTTTTAGAGATAAAAAGTATGAAAATCGGAGGCAGGGGAAGGCATAGACTAGCCAAAGTTCCTTTAAATATAATAGAATTCTAGCTGGACTGGTCTTAAATTTATTGTTCACTGAAAAGAAATGTGCTTATTAGATTGTTAAGTCAGGTTTTTTTGGTCACTCTCATTTATATGGAATTATCCAGGGTACAGACAAATAGATATTAATGGGCTGTGAGGGTCACTGCTATTCTGTTCTGAATGCCAAGTTGTGCTGGATCCTTTTCATTCCTCCTGCACTTACACAGCTGTGAGTTACCTAGATTTCCATTTTCTACTGTCTTTTCCCAGCTGATCCTTTTTAACACACGGTTGTTTGTTTCCTTTCAAGTACAGAATAAATGTCAATTAGTCTCTTGTCTGTTTTGTGACTGACCCTTGAATCTCTAGGGTGTAAAATCCAGGTAGCTCTGCCGTTTGTGCTCATCTGAAAATGCAGATTCTGCCTTATGATATTCAGCTGCTTTACCCTGGCCAACTTTGAATCTAATGAAAAGGTCTGCATGAGAACAGAGCCCAGTGAGGACAGCAGAACAGGGGGGTTTAAGCACATTTGTCACCATTACATTTGTAGCCTCTTCCAGTAAACAGAGGATTCCTTTCAGTCACGTTCCTGCTGGTTTCCCGGTGTCCACTTTCATTCCAAGATTAAAAGAATCCAATTTGATTTTCTCTCTCAGATCTACATATTGTCACTGCTCTGCCCTTATTGTACTTTTTACCAGCTCATTCTTGCTAATATGCTCGTACAAAATTTCTCATAAATGTTTAATTCCTAACAATAGAGTACCGGAATAATTTCCATGGTACAGAAATGTTCTGCTGACCAACTTACTGGAGTAAAAATGCTAATATGACCCTTGGGTCAGTCACACAGCCGTCTTTAATGTAAATTTAATACAGTGATTCCCCAGGAGATGGAAATGGCAGGCTTAGCAGAGCTGCACTGAATCAGAGTATCAGTATTTAGCAGCCCCTGGTTACCAGGCTACTGCTCACCTCTGAGACCAGGGAAGATCATGGCAGAAATGCTTTTTAAAGCTACCCATCAAATATACAACTGGCTATGTTGTATGAAGAAAGCTTTTTTTGCAGATTTGATGATAGGTTTAAAAATAATAAAGGACAGGGTAGGAGGAGGTAGGGGCAAAGACAGAAGATACTGGCTTCCAGTGTCCCACTCTCTTCTCCAATTGCTTCTGTGTAGAAAACCCACAAAAACCCCAACCCATACACTCGATATCAAATAAAACATCATATTTTTCACAAGCTGAATAGATGCCTTGGAAAGCAGCCAACGAGGGAATTTTCCACTTGTGCTGCCTTTGCAGCCTCTTTCAAACCTACTGTTAAGCAGCAGGGGCACATACGCACTTCACTCCCTTTTCTATTATGCAGCTATGACACATTAAGCTCCTTGCAATGGTATTCATATTTTATCAGCTCTCCTAACGTCAGCTCTTTATTTATAACTTGCTCTTTTTTCCTTTTTTTTTTTTTCCTTTCCAGCCTGTATATCTAGACTTAATAAAGAAAGAGACCAAAGGAGTTGAAGAAAAAAAAAAACCACCCCAAACCCCTCTGTGAATTTAATCATACCTTTGAGGTGGAATGTGTGTTTTCACTCAGTGTTTAAGAACTCAGCTGATCATTATTTTCTCTTTTTGCACACAGCTTGCCATGGCACCCTCTACAGGTCATATCTGATTTGCTTACATTTAATATAACACCTTTACTTCGAAGAATAGCAGATTTAATTCCCTAAAGCATCATATTGAATCTGTGCCTGCCAAACTGCTTAGCTTTCTGCACAGGAAAGCACCGAGGCTCTGGGCAGACTTGTGCTGATTTGTAAATGCGATGACACAGGCTTGACAAAGACTTTAGCAAACAATGCTTATATACTGGCAGTCTTGTTTTTATAAGCTCATGTTTTGTGCTATTGAGGAAAAACCCACTGATTAATTTATATGTAGATTGCTGTCTCAAACTGTTGAAAGTAAGCTGTAATACCGACAGGAGCTGCTTTTGCTACCATGACTCCAATAACCTGACCAACTAGTCAAATTTAAAGGCCCTGCAAGAACACTTTGTGTAGGTGGAGGAACTGGTAACACTTCTGGTACAATTTCAGCATGTTTGTTTTTAAAATAAGCCCTGTTTTTTTTTTTTTTTTTTTTCAGAATACAACACAAACAGCCATCTGACATTTTTCCTATTCTGAAATACTAGGTTTGCTACTCCAGGAAGATCTGTCCTCAGTAAGCCTTTCTCTCTCTCTTTCTCCCTCTCTCTTTTTTACTCCTGCCCCCTTACATCCATCAAATATTCAGGCATTTCTTAACCCATGTTAAAGTGGAAAACTTTTCTCCCTGGCCCCCACAGGCCAGCCCTGCCTTGACATGAGCCATGGCCAGTGAGTCCCAGCCAGAGGTGGGGTTTTTGGGTGCTGAACAAGTGTAAATAGCTCCAGCACAAGTGCCTTGTGTGTGAATGTAGTGAAAGCATTAACAGCGAGGAGTAGGTGAAATAATGTCTTCACACACCCATGGACACCAGCAGAGGACTGGGGCTTTATTGGCTGTTTGGCAAGGCTGTGCCATGGGAAAGGCAGGCAGTGGGGAGGAATTGAAAATGCTTTTTATGCTTTGTGAACGGGATTTTGGTGTTTGCATTATTTGGAAATCTTGAATGTCAAGAGAAAAGCCAGCGACTCAAAGCTGGGAAAAGGGGCAGGACAGGAAAAGGGATGCTAAAAAATCTCAATCCTTCCTATTTGGAAGGATAAGGAAAAGGAAAAGTTGCGGAATGTTGGTTGCCTCTGAGTGGATGAAGCATGAACTGTGTTACATTTGGCAGAGCAATATCAATGTCCAGGGGCCAGACAGCACACTATCTTCTCAGCCCTCTCGGTGGGGCAAAGCTGCTGTTCCTGGGGAAGAAAACTGGAGTGAAATGTGATGGCAGCACAGCAGGGCCCCTCTTATGTATTCCCTCGGTTTAGCACAAGCATAAACCTAAGGGCTGTGACTCACTGTTTGATGCTTTCTTGAAAAAAGAAAAAAAAATAGAGATAAAGTGAACAATGTGGAAAATCCTTTGCCCACTGCAAAGGTAATCTAAAAAAAAAAAGTCTCTTTTTTAGTAGGACTTTTGTTTCACTTTCCTTCTTTGATACAATATAATCCATCAAAGATTTCAAGAAGTTTTGAATAGGAAAAAAAAGAAACATGTTTTAATCTGGTGACTCTGCCATTGGCTGTAGAATAGCATTGCAGCATGCAAGTGTAGTGCAAAAATGTGCAACTTTAATTCCATGGTCAAAGACATTATGCTCTTCCAGTATAGTCTATCAAAAATATTTCCATGAGATCTCTGCTCTCAGTGAGATCCCTCAGGGCTGGGCATTTCTCAAAGCCTTTTGCATCTGCCAAATGCACTGCTAACATTTTCTCACAAAAATGTTGGTACAAGATGGAGAATTAAGGCCTCAAGCTTAGAGAAATAAAAGGAAACCTGGTTTCACTTCAAGGCAGGCTTTTGATCTCAGGCATGTATCATTAGATCTGTTGATTTAGTTAAAACTTACTCATATATTTCTCAACTTTCAATTCAGTATTCTTGAACTCTGAGGTTTAGGAAAGAATTGTGAGAAGGGAATTTGAAGGATATTACCTCATTTAGGTGTAAAGGTTCATAACCTCTTACCATAATCCTTTCTTTTTGTCATTGTCAGACAGTTTCAGCTGTACACAGCAAGCAAAACTGAATTTGACTTAGAAGTCTTTGAGGAGGATACCACATTCTTGGTGAGAATTCTAAAGTGCACTTGGGCCTGTGTTGTTTTTGGGTTTTGTTGAGGTTTTTTTGTTTTTGTTTTTAATTTACCATTGAGTTTTCACAGATTAGCCACTTGTACACCTTTTGATTAATAAAAAGTTTAAAGACAAAAAATAAAAATTGAACACTGTGTACAGTGTGAACCCACCAGAAGAGACAAAACCAAAGGGATAAGCTTGTGGAGATAAAACAAGAAGCCACGACTGCTGTGTCAGAATTCATCACAACAGAATAAGCTGAGATTGTCTTTAACTTCTCAGCGTGGGGAGTCCATGAACACTGCCACGTTTGCATGTGCGAGAGTAATTTCAGAGAGGAGCTGACCACTCAGGGGGTTCTGCACCAATTTCTCACCATCTTATGTCCTGTGGATTGGGAGAATCCACTGGGAATAAACAACGCAGCAAAATTTCAAAGGAAGAACGCCGCAGCCAATGTAAATCCATGGATATTCTTCTGAAATCCGCTGAATTTCTCCCATTTTTCACTGGTATAGCTGGGAACAGAACTTGGCACCTTCCTGGTTTTGCTAGGCAATATAAAATGTCAAGCAGCAGCACAAAAAATGTCTGTGGGAACTTTGGTTTTTTGCCGACAACGTTTTTTCTTTTCAGTGAATTTTGGTAAGGTTTTAGCCAGAGTTGTTAAAGTAGTCTGCAGAAATAGAGAAGGAAATATGGATCTGAGCTACTGGCTTCTTTAATACAGGATCAATCTTCTTTAAAGTCACTCTGATTTGGATGTTGAGATCACAATGCTTATTTGAAGATAGGGAGTGTTGTAAATTTGGTAAAAAAGCTTTAATTCGAGGATATCTTTTCATAAAATAAAATGATCTCACAGACATAAACATCTTGATCAACCATTTTGCTTCTGCATTTTAAGCATAGAATGAGCCATAAAGAGCTCTGATTTTGGGGCCAGCTAAAGCAGTCATTGTGTGTAATTGCTCCTGTTTTACATGTGCATTCTGATTAACATATCTGAAATGTCTGAGCTGAAGTGACCTGGTGTGAGCCTAGTTGTGAGTTTAAGAAAGTGATGGATAAAATTGCATGATAAAAAAAAAAGTTAATTCTTGAATGCAAATACTTGATTTTATTTAAACTATTTTTATGTGTAAGAAATATAGCTTAAACACTTTTAGCTCGAAGTCTTCTCTGAGAAGTGGAAGCAGATTCCATGAAGTATTTCTGTAAGTTTAAAGCGAGATTTAAATAATTTTAACAGGTTTACAGATTTGAAAGCTATGTTATATAGGACAATTATAGAGCTCATTAATACAGATGGAGTTGGTTTCAAGCTGCAAGACTGAAGCCTGAGGCTTTGTTTCAAATTACCTTAAATGTGGGTTTAAGCTGACAGCAAAAAATGTGCCTAACTTTCTTTGGCAAGGAGGGAGGAAGCAGTCATGTTGCAGAGAGACACTCTGCAAAAAAAACATAGCAGGAATTTTGTTTTGGTGCCTGAATTATGCTACACCAATCTAAATGCTTCCCCCCTGTAATGGAAACAGTGCCTTGTTCAAGCCTGTCATTCCCCAGAGGTAGAGAGAAAAAATGAGAGAAAAATAAGTTGATAGAAAGAACCACAAACCAGCAGTATCTTTATGATTTACATATTGTTTATTTTCTTTTGCTTCTCCTCTTAACCACCACCTGGTTGGTGGACAGCTTGTTGAAGGGAGCCCTGAGGGTTTCAAAACAAAACTAAATAGGATTGGTGGTGGCAGCTGCTTTGTGCTTTAACAAGAAATTTTTAAAAGTCAGAATCCCAGTGTATGGTGAATATGTAAGCCAAAAGGAGAGAGAAGAGGAAGAAAATAACCTAAGTGGAACTCTGTGCTGTTATGGCAAGACTGGGTTATGGGAATTCTCCTGTTTAAATCAAGATTGACAGTGTCTGTGCTGCACTGCAGAAATAATCACATTGGGAACACAAAACTGATCCCTGAAAAGAAAGACCAAGAAAGGAAGCAGAGAGACAATAGGGACAGGAATGGGAAGCTTGGGAATGAAAAAAAACTTTGAAGGGTGGATCTTTGAGGAGACAGAAACCAGCAGGCATGAAACCCAACAGAGAGTTCAAGAAAGGTGAACACAGAAGCAGGAAGCTGGGGAGTATTTTAATGGAAAAAGTGAAAAAAATAATTTCATTTTGAATGAAAATTCACTTTAAAGAAATCTGTTGAGAAACAGCAGTCATTTTTAGCAGGTTCAGGCAGGGGTTTTGGAGGTCTAGCTGAGTCATTAAAGTGTTCCAAGTAGAAAGAGTGAAAGACTGAACACTCACCTCCCAAAACCAGTTCATAAATCCTTCTTGGTTGCTAACTGGCGTAGCACAAACCAGAAAATCACTAATTCCATTTTCTCTGCAACATAGATGATCTGACATGGGCTTCAATTAAGTGTGTTCAAGACCAATAAGAGCAGTTGCTTTGCTACACTTATACACTTTGACTTAATAAAATGCCTTATATGTGTTTACCTACCAAGCTGAGCCTTTAAAATGAAATCAGCTTCTTATATGAAATGAAATAATATCTAATTACTATCTGAGGTCAGTTTAGTATCACATCAGCCTCATGTTGGGCCAAGAATGTGTCAGTATGAGTCAGTACACATTCTTTTGCATTGCAGGAAAGAAGAAATGTAACTTTTTTTGCCTGAGAACAAAAGTTCTTTTTTTTTTTTTTTGCCTGACGGTGCCATTAGGAAATTGTTCAAGGTAATTATATGATGTTGTCTTGCATAATCCAAAATGTTAAAAAAAAAAATGTACCAAAAGTTTTATACGGTTAAGACAAGTAGGTAAACCTCAACCAAGATATTATTTTATAAAATATGCACCTGATTAATTTTGTTCTCAGTTTTGACCAAGCAAGTTGGCTTTTCCAACTGCAGACTTGCCACACTTTTGTATCTCAGTTTTAAAAATGTAGTGGTTGGAATAAAGTTTTGAGAGTTAGTTATACTGTAAATGCTGGATGTTAAGTGTATGTTATTGTTCTGGGATAATCTAAACCAGTTAATAAAGTAAGGATATTCATTAGGGAGTCTATGATCATAAACCAGGAAACACATCGTATGCTTTGGAGAAAAGCATTTTTCAAGCAGGTAAAAATCTCTTTGAAGATTTTTCAAATCAGATAAAATGTCACCTTTTTATTTATTAAGTTTATGACAGTTGCTACCTTGAAACCTGTGCAGACATTCTTATTGTGGCTATTATTCTCATGAGACAATGAGCAAAGCTGAATGACCTTCTCTGTACCTTCTAGAAAATAAGACCTTTTAGGTCACTGCAGCAGTTGCCATGAGCAGTATAAAAATCACATTTTCTGAGATTTTGACTGCCTTGTTTTTATGATACACTTCACAAAGAAATTATTTTTTTTTTTGTTTAATTTGGAGTATTGTTTTCTGATCTGCTGAGAACTATTGCAGATTCTGTACAAGGACTTAAGAACTTTTCATTAGAATGGGAGACCTTCACACCTCCAGGAGGGAAGGTGCACCCTCATTGTCATCAGCTTGTAGCACCACCACATTTTCCTCTCTGTAGTTGCCACTAGATGATCTCCCAAGGTGCAGTGGTAATCTTATTTATTGCTTATTGTGCAGAAACTGGCTGAATATCATTCATTTTCTGGTTGAATATAATTCATTCAATTTCTAGGATGGAGGGTCAAGCTCATTTCCTTTTTTTGAGGTACTCAGAATCTCTGTACTGATGGTGCTTTTCAATTATGGATCACCAGGAATTTAATTAGAATTCTCAAGGCTTTCTGTAGGTCACTAGAGGAAATTTGGAATAAGATATTGGAAACTGCTCTGGGTGGAGAAATCTGAACTTTCCTTAACAGCTTCAGAGTCACATTAGGCTCTACTTTCTTCATTCTGACATTTAGCAAGCTTCTAGGAACTCAGCCTCCAGCACATTTTAGACTTGAAGAAGCTGCTTTGGAACTTACACTCCAGAAATCACAGCTCTTGGTAAATATTATCAGCATCACAATATTTAAACAAGGGGTGATTCCCATTCCTTGAAGAATGAGAAGAGCCTCTACAGCTTTTTCAAATGACACCTTCTTTATGACCATGAAGTTGTAGCCTTATGTTTGTGCAGCTCTCACCTGAGTTAATTTTAAAACAGAGAGGATTGATGCAGCAATCTTTCCATCTTTTATAATTTTTTTACATTATAATCTGCATTAATTTCCAGAACATTTTGCTGTGGCTGAATCCTAATTCTTCATCTTCTTCCAAGACCTACCATCTGCTTCAGAATGCATATCAAAGCATGGAATATCTTGGATATAAAATTATGTCCTTTTGAGGAGTAGCTGAGACACTCTTTCAAGTCATTTTACTCTTTCATTAAAAAAAAAAAATTAAAAAATCCCACATTGTGTGTTTATAGAAACACACCCTGCCCTTCTGCACCCAGATATGCAGGAATGAGCTCATGGCAGTTGTGATGGATTTTGAAAGGTTCATTTTTTTCAAAGAAAAATTCCTGGTGTTATAAATGGGCTTCAGCAAACTTAATCTCTTTAATCATATGGCTATCAATGGTCCTCAGCTGCCCAGAGACTCTGAAAACTGGTCTTTATTGTTGTTGTTGCCTGTGGGTGTTTTCAGCAGAGATATAACCACACGTGATAGAAAGTGGCAACCTGAAAATAAAAGGAAGGGTGAAAGGAGCCTGCTGTTAATAACTACTATGTAAACTGAATTATGACTTTTAAAACCAGCTATTTTCTGTGTAAGCCATCTTCCCTTGAAAATTATAGTGGAACATGTCAATTTGTTTCATGGTGATTCAGTTACAGAGCTCGTCAAACGATGTGCGCTGGAGACAGAGGGAAATAGAGAAAAGTGTTGCTGATAAAGATAAAATGAACCACAGTGAAAGAAAAGCTGGCCTGTCTGCCTTCCACTGAAGCTGAGTGATCTGCAAGCAGAAACCAAGAAAAAGAACGAAGTGAGATTCATTAAGAGCACTAGGCCTAACTGTGGTATGGTACATGGAAATGCAATCACAGGAAAAGATCTGTGGGAACAGCATGAGGTCTTTGGAGAAGACACTGAGAAGGAATAAACATAAAGATTGCTTGTGATTAATGCAAGGGAGAGCAGAAATTTGCTAAGGAAAAACCAGTATGAAACAAGATCCCAAGTGTTGCTTTTATAGGGTGTTTTTTTGGTGAACCTCTAAGTCTTCTAGTGGAGGGAATGATACAAATTCTGGCACAGTGGAAGAGTTTGCACTCAAAAGACAGCTTCTTCTAATACTGATGTCAAAAAGCATTCCCCACAGTAAGGGAAGAGTGGAGGAAATAAAGCATAAGGAGTTTGCTATTTTTGTGTCTATCTATCTATATTTATTTCATTCATATATATGCATGGAAGTGTAGTGCAAAGATGCAATGTGTGATTATTCCAGATGAAGCTGAAAACAAATATAGACTTTCCAAGATCTGTGATAATCTACATTTTGAAAGTGCATGGAAACATTTCAGGAGAAATTGATCTATTTCTCCTGTCACTGTATTTGACTGAAATATAATTGGAATGTGGTGTTCTAAGAAAAGTACTGAACACGGACAAGGGAGATGCTGCAATAGCCAAAAATGTAGCAGAAAAATCAGCATCTGAATCTGTGCAGAATAGCAGGGCTGGTAGAAATGGCTAAAGAAAGAATCAAAGGAATCCTGTCCCTCTAGGAAAATAAGGGAAGTCCTGTAAAGAGGTGTTTATTTAGGTATTACCAGCCCTTAAGAAGGATTGTGAGACGGGTTTTGCTGCAGTTTTCTTGGGTAAAAGGGCAGGAGAGTGGAGAAATGACTGGGGAGCAGTGCACATATGAAAAGGAAAAAAGGGGTCAGTTTTCTACCCAACTCTAAGAAAGGGCTAGAAGCAATTTTGACTTCAGGAGAAAAAGCCATTGGTCATGCTGGACAACACTCTTAGAAGGTAGTATCTGCTAGCATCACATATAGCCACTGGTTTTGTGTGTGCAAAAGGTTTGAATCATCTGGTCACAATATTCTTGGAGGTTTTTTGTGGAGGTGTTGTGATTTGTCTTTTTATTTAAAGCAAGGTGTATGAATCCTGGTTTTATTTTTTTTTTCTCTCCTGTCAAAATTACAAATCTTTTGCTTTTGTTCTTGTGTACTATGCTTGAGATTAGTGAGGTTGTCTCCAGAAAACCACTGGATCCCAGGAGAGGTGATGTGTCCTTGCATATTTAAGAGACATTTCCGCTGAAATACAAAATGTCAAAATCTCTGATAATTTGGTGGCCTCAGAGTCAACTGAGTATTGTATGTATTGTGTGTATTTCTCATGCCTGAGCAGAAATCTCCTAGATAATGAAGTATTCTGCAGGGTAAGCAGAGGCCTCAGCAGCTGCACAAAGAGTCTGAAACCCATGTTCTTACGAGGCACTGTGAAACACTGTTCAGCCAGTAGCAGTATTCTGATTTAATTGCTCTTATTTACAGATCAGAGAGTACCACAGCATGCAAATTAGGGCACTTTTGGCTCCCTGCTGGTGACTGTGCTCATTCCTTTCAAATGCTTTCCAGAGCACATACTCTTAATTTCTACACTTTTAGATCTACATTTCTACATTTTAATTTACATTTTCAGGAAAGGAACTAAAACATTGAAAACAGAAAGGAAAACATTACAAACACTCTGGAAAGGAGATAGGATCAAATAAAATGCAATTGAAAAAAAAAATCAGAAAATTTGGAAGTTTAGTAACTATAAGAAAATGGGCCAGGATGAAATAAGTTGCAGTGCAAAGGGCCAAATATTACCTAAATTAGCCTCACTGAAGTTGCAAAATCAAAGGGGAAAAAAATCAAACATAATAAGAGAAAAGACAGGAGAAGAACTGAATGAATTTGCATGGATAAGGAAACACCCAAAGGAAAACAATCAAAAGGCATGGGGTGCGATGAAGTCCCGGGATATGAAGCAAAGCTTACTGAGGTGATGCTCATTGAAATCACCAGATTTCAGTTCCTTTCCTGAGAGGAAACCACCCTTTTCCTGGTGGCTACTTAGTGGTGCCAATGCCCTTTTTCACAGTACTTGGTTCTAGAGCTGTGTGCTGCTTTACCTAGCAGGAGTTTTATGCATTTTTATGTCAAAGGGTATTTAGCTTTACTGAATTCCACAATAGAAAGCAAAAAAGCATTGGGCTGCTAAGCTTATTCTATGAAAACAATAAAATAATTCTCCCTTCTGAGTGATGACAGGAAGGGGATGGTTGCTGGCACCATGCCATGCTCACTTGCCTATCCAGATCCATGCCAGGCTGCATTTAGCTCACCTTCTTTCTCAAGGATAGCAAGTGAATACAGCCAGGCTTCCCAGTTGCTTTCTGAGTTTTTAAGACTGCATTTTCGACTGGAAAACATAGCAGTTACACATCTGTCATTTTGAGGGATAATTCTTGATTAACAGGAGCTGGTCACTAAGTATTTTCAGGGGGAGTTACTATCTGTTCTCATCAGAATGAAGAAGGTAGATTTTTGTAAGGGAAAAAGAGAAGAGAGAAAAAAAATAATCTGCATGATGTCCACCAGAGTAGGTCCTTCCAGATATTTTTGGGTTAAGACTAGTAAGATAAAGCAGTGCTGGTAGCAGCAGCTTGAGCAGTGTTTTTCCAGAATGAAATTCCAAGGTAAACAAAACCAATTTGTGATTTGGGTAGGTATAGAAGCTTTTAAAATGCCTGTAGTTGCTCTCACCTTTGATTGGTATTGTTCCCAATCTGTGCCTTGGGGTTATACTAAATTTGTTACAAAGATGGTACAGGGACTGTTGTCCACATCACTGGGAATGTGCTATGTTGATTTTTCTTGGAAACAAAATGCTTCTTTAGAAGCTATTGTTGCCTAAAATTGCTCTTGTTCTGATCAGAATAGCTTCCCAAATGCAAGGCTAGTTAAAAAACCCAAAGCCACAAAAAATGAAAAAAAAAAACAAACCATGGACAAAACCAGCTCTGTAATCTGTCTGACCTTATCAATGTAAACTCTGTTGACAGGTCTCATCCATGGGTACATGCAGTTTTCCCAGCAGGCATCAGCTCTCCTTAGGTCAGCCTCTGTCAACAGCAGGTTTGAGCTGTAAGGATGTCTTCCCATAATGCAGAAAGAGTTCTCAAAGTCCCAGTCTTACCTTCTTCTAATTACAGCAAATGTAATTTTAAATTTGCATCTGTTTAAGAATAACAAAATAGCAAATGTTTTGGGGGCAAGAATGATGTACTTTTATGTGAATCTTTTGGGTCTGCTTCATAATGTATTTCTCTTGCCTGCAAGATGGAAGAGAAATGCTAATGCATTCTGTGTACTGTTATTTTGAACATGCTGTTATAAATTTATATGAATATTGATGCTGTATGAATTTGTACTGGGCCATAACAGGAAACTTTCCAAAAATTAAACTAATACCATGGGCAGGAACATGGAAAATCTTTACCTGAAAAGATACACACTGCAGACAGGGCTGTTAATTCAAATGCTGAAGAGAAACATAGGCAGCCTGCCCATCCCAAGTGGTCGTGAATTACCACCTTCACATTAATGGCTGTGCCTCGTGTGTATTCATGCTGAAATTGATAACAGGTAGTCAGGCCACTGCAGAATATTTCTCTTTGGCAGCAAGAATAAAGAAACAATTAAATTAATCCAGATGGACCCTCCTCCCTCCTCAACACAAGCCATATAATCAAAGGCTCAATTAATTAGTTCCATGACTTCTCAATGCATCATGCTCATGCCATCATTCCACAAGCAGAGGACAGCACCTGCACCACTGTCAGATTACAGACAGAGATAGTTTTTCTGATAGGAAAAACTGGGTGCCTCTATCTTTCCAGTATTTCTACTGTTATTTTTTTCTGGTGAAATGAGGCATAAAGCTACTGGAGTGACTTTCTCAGGATTAACCAGGAAAAAAGCAGCATAGCAAAGACTCTGCATCATCTAACCTACAGGTGATTATCTAATTGAACCGGAAAAATGCCCTTCCAATCTTTAAGAAAGGTCATTTTGATATCTACAAAATAACTTTCCAAAGACAAATAAAATGCTGGCACACACACTAAGCTGTTTGACAGGAAGTGATAGCGAGTCAGCACGAGAATGAGATGTCAAACCAGGGCAGATGCCCTGGCCTGATGCTTCCCTACCACCTCACCACTTCCTCTGGGTCTAGGCATTTCCTTTGTTTGATGGGATTTGAAGCAGTCTGAATTGCCATGTGCTGTTTTCTTTGTGCAAGTTCTTAGGCAAGGACCTCTTTTTTGCAAACTGATGCTGTCTGGTTTTTATGTGAAGCATTTCGACCCAGTCATCACCCATAAAAGCATTCAGTCACTTTCTAGAACTAGTCTGGTATTTCAACACACCATTTATACTCAGTTTCCATATTGCCATCTACTTTGGTGGAACCCATTTAACATTCAAGAGTTTCTCTGTCCTTGACAAAAGTCTATCTGAATGGTGCTTAAAAATAAAAATTGTTGATGCTTTTGGTTTTAACATTTTAGAGAACAAAGCACTTTTTAGGACCACATCATGGACAATGAAACAAAAGCAAGCTGATGTTTTCTGTGCTTGTTGGGTTGTGTGATTTCTACCCTACTGATCGATTTTTTTTTTAGGTATTTTTAAAATAAGTTTATGGGAAGGGAAATTTATCAGCTCATGTCATGCTTCAGTCTAATTTCCTCAAATTACAGGTGCATGCATTTGGCTTCAAAGGAAAATTCCTAAATCTTGGAAGAGTTCTTGGTATATTGTGTAGCATTTTGGGTTTTGCAAAGAGAGGTGCTCCACATCCCATCCCATTACCTTGCTGGATGAGACAGTGTTCTTGCCATTTCCACCTTGAAAATAACACCCTCCCCTTTCAGTGCAGATTGTTTTATGCCACTTTAATTCATTTAATGTAGTTTTAAATAATTTATGGTTACTGAGCTATTAAACTAAAGTAATTATTTCAAATGACATTGCTCTGCAACACTGTTACAGAGGGAAGTAGTTCAGTGGAGGAATCCACATACTATTATCACTCCAATTTTATGTGAACAATGCAATAATTATTTGAATTAAATGGTTAATTAGCTACAGAATGCATCTTATTAAATCACAACAAATAATCCAGGCTCGAGGACTGGAAGCTGGGTTAAATTCCCAGGAGATGTGTGTGTCTCTTGTACCATACTGCCTCTGTGTGTGGAAGAAGCCACTGCAAAGAACAGATTTCAGTTGTCCCTGAGAACAAATGCCTGACGCCGTATTTCTTCTCCTTTACACTAAATTTAGAATAAGAGATGTAATAAAATTAAAGTATAAGATTCTTTCCCAATTTAGGCACTGCATTTCCACTGACTCAATATTCTATAGTGGAAGGTAAGCCAGAGCTAAATTCCTTTTAATGGGTTTTAATGAAATGAATTATATTTATTCAGTAATCTTGAAATAGTTCAAGCCCTTTTTGAGAGTTTGAAGAGGTGTCTAGGAGACACTGGTCATGACCAGTCATGACCAGGACACCAGAAATTAATTTAAAGAAGAGTCTTCCTAGCCTCAAGGGCATGAAATAAGCAGAAGAAAATAGTGTTCCTGTGAAATATTTGGTAGGCAAACTAGGCAAAGAAGCCTTCAAGATCTTGCAAGTAAAACATTCACCAGATGGTAAATACATAGCATTTTTCTTTGTGGTGTTTGACTTTTTATTTGTTTGTATAATGGTTTATTCGTATATTTGGGCTTGTTTCTTGGTGTTTTTGTTTGTTTGTTTGTTTTTAATGATGGTAGACCACATACAAGAAAGGAGTTTCTATTTCCTTATTTGGGTAAGCGTTAATTCCATACCAGGAAAGTTCACTTTGATCAGCTGCCTGTTGAATTGAGTTTTACAACCTATTTGTCTATGGATTTGGGTATTTTCTGTTGTCAATTCTTTTGTTTATACCATCCTTATATAATTTCAGGGTTTCTACTGTTTGTGTTTTTGATTTGGCTTTTCCTGTGGATTGCGACAACCGATTTCAAAAGAGCAGGCTAAGAAATGAAGAGAAAATGAATGTCACCCTTCAAAATCCCAGATACTTCCTACAAGAGGCGGGCTCTCTTTGAAATATAATCCTGCAGGACTTCAGGTCATCTGGATTTCTCTGGTTTTCTTGACTCAGGTTAGTTCTAAGACTTTATATACACAGAAGAACTTGGGCTGTTGTTGTGGTTGCTTGCCTCCTTCTGGCAGTTGCAATGGTTTGCTGCCCTTATGATTCATAACGCTTTCCCATCTGCTGCTTGCTTCTGTTCAAGATGCTGTGCATTTTTAATCTCTGAATTGCTGGGTCTGGGTTGGTCTGGGGACACACAGCTCCTGCAGAGCATCTCCTAAAGACAGGGTTCTCCTCCTGCCATTCCTCCCAGATGGAGGTGTCCATTCTGAGGAAGCAAGTGTCCACCGTGCATGCCAAGGGGTGCTGTGGGCAATTTTTGATGGAGAAAATTTAGGTTTTGTTGTCAGAACTGACCCACCATTTCTGTCTTCAAGAAATGCATTTGCAGAGTGGGCAGCATTTCTTCAGCTGGCTAGGTTACCTTTAGCACTTCCTTAAAATAATTTACTGGCATCAAAACTGCATCTGCTGGGGAGATGTGGTACTCAGGCAAAATAAATGTTCATGTAATTTATTTTGACCATTCTAGAAAATAGCTGCAGGTCTTAAATCCTTCAATCTGGGGATGCTTGGTCTCAGTCATTTAAAAAATGTATAATTTACAATGAGAAGAAATGTTCTGCCACTATGTTTGAAATTGCATGAATTTTAAAGACCTAGATTGAAAATATTCATGCATTTGTAGTACTTCTACCACCTTATCTGATGCAGAAATGCAGTTTTTTCCTCTATAACCCCAGTCAGGTAACAATTAAGAAAATGAGGGGTTATTCCTGATTCTGCTTCCTCCATTGAGGAAAGAGGATTTGCATGTATTTATGTTTACATACATATATACACAACCACACCAATGCACATACTGTGTAACTCCTGAGGAATCACAGCAGCCTTTCCTGACTTTGCAGAGAATCACCTTAAAACATGGGCACAAAGTTCAAAGTGCTCTCACAGGTGAATGGCAGTACAGAATATAATTTGGGAAAAAAGAAAAAGAAAAGTTACAATCCCAGCTTGTTTAATTAACAAAATAGTTAATCATGGAACCATAGTGCAGATAAGAAATGTCCTTATTAAATATTTCTGCTACTAGGTTTATGTGCTAGCTACAGACCAAACACAAATTTGTTGGGCTCAGTTCTGATTCAGCTTCATGCTAATTTTGCTGAGACCAATTTTGTTTTCCTTTGGGTGAAGAATTTTTTTTTGTTTTTCCCTTATCCATGTAAATGGAATCATTTGTGGTTATGTGATTTAGCCCAGCCAGGATTGTGGTTTTCTTCTCCTGTGAGAGCCAACAGAAATGAGAAAAAAAGAGCCTAAATATCTTACTCAGACAGTTCAGCATCTCAAGGCAGGATTGAGACAGGAGAAGAGGAAAGGAAGGGACAGATTTTCTACTTGCAGTGCTGTTTTAGCTTTATCCTTTTTTATCCAATGCAAGTTCTAGCCTCCAGGGAGACTTAAGGGAGAGTCAGCAAGATTTTGGGGCTCTTGGAATTACTGAAACAATCTTTGTATTATTGAATATTTATTTCTGTGGATCAAGACATGCGTGCTCTGGGTGAATTCTGCCACTCTGAAAGCTTAAATTCATGCCACTTGTCAGAATATAAAAACTTTTGAACATGTGCATATTTTTTATGGGTTTTGTTGGTTTGATTTTTTTTAGTATTGTCACAGAGTAAAGAATTTTCATAGACAAGCCATGCCTAAAATCTGAATGTGTCCCTAATTGATGCCTTAATTGTACTGCAAAATGGATGTTCAGTAAAAACCATGGAATTATACCGAGGGTATTTTTCAATTAAAAAAAAAAAAAAGTCTTAATCTATTGCTGCAGCCATCTGATGTGAACACCTCCCTGCAAGTTTCTTTCTGTTTTCAAAATATTTTCATGATCTTCCTGAGACTAATTATAAATCATAGTTGACAAGCCACTTAAGAACTTACTCTAAAATATTATTAGTTCATTAGATGGCTGCCTGTGCTTAAAAGCTAACAAAGAAAAAGAAGAATCCCTTTTGAAACTTCCACGTTGGGTGATTTGAAACAGATCCACAAACCACTGTAAGTCAGTTGATCTCAGTGGAGCAAGCATCATTCTTTCATTCATCACATTTCTATTGCTTTGCAGAAATATATGTAAGTTATATAGAAGAAATATATAAGAAATATGTGTAAGTTATAAGCAAGTATATGTGCTGCTTCTGGTTTTCACAGGGGTTGCCATTTTAGAGGGGAGCAAGCTGTTCAGGATTTTCACCCCAGGAATATAAAAATGCTTTCTGTTTATTTCTACTTTATGGTGTGGAACCAGAAAACAGCAAAGGCAGGTGCAATATCTTATAGGAACAGGTAAATATCTGACATAAGAAATGCTCGTGGTTTTAGATTCTTTTTAGCATGTTTGAGTCAATAACGTTGAATTAGAAGAATTACTGTAAGGGAGTGTTTTGCTTTGGTATTCTGAAAAAAAGTGTAGCTAAAGGGGAAATTAAATTGTGGCATCTAATAGGGAGAGAAGTGCCTAAAAACCATTGAACGTCAGGGGAAGTAAGATGCTTAACTCCATTAGACCCTTTCATAAATCTGCACAGTCACCTGTAATCATCTTAAAAGCTTAAATATTCCTTGCAAATTCGGCTTCCAGACTGCAGCTGAGAAAAGCCCCCCAATTGTGGGTAGCCCCATAGCACATAACTGGAGCTCTTCAGGGCATTGATTTGCTTCGTCATCATGTGTGTTCCCCTTTGCCAGCCTTAAAAAGAACCTGTGACAGTGATTTTGGCCAGAAAGTCTTTTATTTCTGTGTCTGAAAGCTTTGTGAGCCTCAGTGAGCTAGTGCTAATGAAACTTGCATAAGGAAACACAGAGATGGTTTGATTCTTTTCCCTCTAATGCTGTTTTGGAGCATCCTTACAAACCTCATCGCTTTAGCTGTGATCTCTTTTCCCCAGAAAGAAGCTTGCTTTGAAATGAGGGGGCCGAAGCAAGGATCTTTTGATGGATTAAGCTATAAATACAAGTGATAGAAAGACTTTAAGCAAAAATCCTGTTAACTACCCTTTAAATCTAATCTTGGCACTTGTGGAGTCAGAAACTCAGAGAGAAGAGCGCTCAGAGCTGGAGGGGACACAGAAACAAAATAGCTGTGACAGTGCCCTGGTGTGGGAAGTGAGGAGCCCACTGGCACCAGAGCTGGCTGAGCCCTGGGGAGGGCAACATCCCTCTGCCAGCTCCTGCAAAGAGCCACAAGCACCACCAAGGGCCCCTCTGATGCCTTCTGCTGAAAAGCTGCAATGTCGGCCAAAAATCAGATTTTTTACATGCACTTTTATTCCAATTCCCCAATGTCTGCATTTTCTGAGGGACTCTTAAAGAAAAGCCCATGACCTCCTGGGCTTGCCAGTGGTGTTCACATCCTCAGGGCTGTTTGAGGGGCTCATGTGGGGTGCTCACAGGTGTGGTGTGTTCACTCAGCACTGTGCCTGCATTTGAAGGCAATTTGTGCACATGCCTGTGTGTATAAATAGATGTAAAGACATCTCAAATTATATAAATATATTTATAGAAAATTAAACCACTCTATTTTCTCATTTTGACATCCTGCCCTGAGGTACATCTGTTGTGACATGGTGTTAACCTTCATGTCACTATTGCTTTTCATCTTCTGCATTCTTTCAGCCAAACTGGAAGGAAGCACTCAGTTTGTGGTACCATGTAGCCTAGACTTTTGTGAAATGACATTTTATATGTGCTATTTTATTTTCAAATTTTCTGGAAGTTGTTTCAACTTCTGCATTTCACTGTTGTCACCACTTCTGTCAAATAAAATGCAGTGAATATGTCTGTCTGTGGTCACATGTTAAAGTTTTGTGAAGGGTGCTGTTTCTCTGGCCCTTGAAACATGTCAGTATTTCCTGTCACCTGTTTTCAGCTGGCCTCTGTGGGTGTGTAATAAACAGAAAAAAAAATATCCAGAATTAAAGTCCAATGTCTCCAATGTCTTGGGCTTTGTTAGTGCTCCCAAAGGAGCAATGATAAAAGGAAGATTTTCGTATGAGCTGGTTTTGACAGGTGGCAGCCTCTCACCTGCACACTCCTTGTGTTTCCCATCTGGCAAGAAGGGGTAATGACAGCCTGTAAAGAAGTGTTAGTCTAGCTTTGTTTGAATGGGTTGTTTGCTTTCCATTTCACCAAAGGTTTCCTGAGTGCTGATGTTTGCCTGATAAGAGTTTGGGGCAGCGGTGCTGATGGAGCTCTGGCCACAGCACATGGATGCCCACAGGTATTTCCTGTGAGGCTCAGAAAGGGGAGCTGATGCTCCCCAAAGTGCAGAGAGCTGCTGGGACCACAGGCTCTGCTGGCTGTGGTGCCTCAGTGGCCTTGAGCACAGATTTACATTGGCAGAGGCAGCCTGAGCTTTCCTAGCTCCAGCACACCTTTGGCAGAAGTGACCTCTTGCTGTCCTGGGGTGATTCCATGTGCCACGGTGCCTTTGCTTGGCTCAGCAGCAGCTGAAAGCCCTGGACTCCATCATTTCAACTGTTTCTGCAAAACTTTGCCTGCAATGTAAGTGTTACTGTATGAACTGCATGTGACTCCTTAATGCCTAAGTGAGATGTTATTTGAATGAGCTCCCACATCTCTTCATTCTATTTTAATTAAAATCAATGAAGATATTGATTAAAAGACCAAAATCTAATATTTTTTTTCTTTTTTTAATATAAAGCTATAGATGAAGGTTGTCTTTTTTGTCTCCAAAAAAGCTTTGGAAAGCATCACTGTTGCAAAAAAAAGCTAGTTACTTCTTAATATAATACTTGGATTTTTTTTTTTTTAATGTTAACACACATCTGTATTTCACTGGAATTTTAGTTTGCGTTTGCACTGCTGCAGGATCTCAAGGGAACAAAGTCTGTTAGCATGTGTTGAGTAGCTTTATTTTTTTGATAATTTTCTAACTGGTGTTGGGAACTTCTAGTCACTGAACAGGTAATGAATCCAGACAAACCTTTCCAAATCCTCTTCTGGTTCATCATCATCTTTCCAAGGCAGCACAATTACACACCAGGTTAATACAAATAAGAAAACCACATAAACAAACAGATAATGAGAAAGAGTTCCCCTTTCCTCCCACGCATGCCATAAAACTGGTGTCTCCATAGGAAATTTATATGAACATTACTGATGTCGCTGTTTTGAAGTGCCCAGAATCATCTTTGAATATTTCTTCTTTTTTCCTTCCTACCTCTTCCCAGCTCACCACAGTGTTGGAATCAGATGACCCCCTCAAATCTTACTCTGAGCGAGTTTTACCTGTTCCTTCAGTTTCCTCCCCTCTGAAGCATTCTGGGGGCTCTTGCCTTTCTCTCAGCATTTCCTAAAATCATGTGCTCTTGTGGTATCTTCTGCTAAGAAAACTTTTCTACCTCCCGCCTCAGTCTCAGGTCACTTTTTTCCTCCTTCCTGTCCTTTTGCTTATCTCCCCAACCCCTCTGCTGCAGCGGCTTCTCCTGCATCTGCCTTCTCAAGCCTTTGTTGTCTGCCTTCCACCCTTGCCCTGCCTCAGAAGCAGAAGGAAGCAAGGCCCCTAATGAGCCATCCCTTGATCAATTTAACCTGTGTGCCTCCAGCTTATTCTTCTTGCTTTCACTGCTGCCCTTGACAAAGATAACCACTCTCACTCCTCTGCTTTCTCTCTTCTCCTGCCTCGTGTGATTGCATGATATCCTGATGACATGTTGCTGACTGGCCACCTACAAACCTGGAGCACCAAGCAGTCAAAAGGACAAATAGTTCTGACACCTGCGAGTGAAAAAAATATTTCTGTGATCTTTAAGAGAATGCTTAAAATCCTTGCTATATTCGGCTGAAGTTATGTGTGCAAATACCTCTCAGCTGAAATAATTGAGAAGGAGATTCTGATATCCTTACTGTGAATAGAACAATTGCTCCAGGTTGCTCCACTGAGAATTTTCATTGGAATTAATGGAACTCTTCCTGCAGCAAACAACAAAAAGTACTGGAACAGAGTAAAAATAAAAATCCTGTGAAATCTCGACTACTGTTTAACTAGAAGTTTCACTGCAGGATTTGACAATGTTTTTCCCTCTTGGTGTTCAGAACAGCAGATACTGCAAGCAACAATAATAATTCTTAGATGGCTGAACTGAAATTCTTTCAGGTAATTCTTCTTTTCTTTTTTGTGTTGTAAGAAACAGATATTGTCTTTCTTATTTTAAATAGTCAACTCTTCCAAGCAGGGAATTTTTTCCCACTTAATAAAGTTTAATTCAAGTGGAGAGTTTTGTATTAGTAGTAGATGATTATCATCAAGGAGTTCATTATGTGCAGACAAAGTACAACTGGATTTACCATTTCCATGAAGACTATCATAAGATATTTGTCACCATTCAAAAGCTCTCACTTCTGTGTTTGAAATAATGGGTAGCTTGCAGTGATTAAAGTGATGGAAGACAAACAGGCAGGGTAGATAATAAGGCTATAACAATGTTTTGGGGATTTACATGAAATGAAATGAAAGCATGGCTTCAAATGCCTGTAGAGATGACACAATCACATACCTGTTAAAATTTATAGAACCAAGAGTTCTCTATGGTCTGCTGCTGATTAAGCTAGGGTGGCATTTCTGTCTGCAAGATATGAAGCTCATCTCATTTGAAGAGTGTTTCACAGCCCTCTGATTTAATATAATGTTCACAGAAGTTAGAGCTCGCAGCATATCTCATCTAGAGTAAACTGCAAGACCAGAAAAAGCCCCAAGTAGACATATTTGTACATTGCACTTTATGTGAAATTTAGAGTCAGTCTTCCTTCAAGGTTTAATGCAGCCTGTTATTTCCCTCAAGGTTTTTCCATTCTCTTCCAGCTTTATTAGGTTTAAGTATATCTCTATTGTTATATTTCTCTTTTAAGTGAATTATACCCCTCTTCAAGTAACCTTAAGGTATCAATAAAATACATTTTGCATATTTCCTTTTGAAACTTCGCTTAGACTAAACAAACATTTTCATTTGGCTCTATCCTTTTGAAGAACATAGCTAACACCTAGCAGAGGCACATGAAATCCACAGTTTTTGTATCAAAATTCGACTGTATAAGAATTAAAACTGTGCAGTTTTCCCAGTGACCAGGAAAGGGACAGTGTGTGCAGGGGTGTACTTGTGTGTAGCTATGGATGGAGGTTTGTGTGGTCACACACTTTTCAAAGGACGTTTAAAGGATTAAACTCCTTCACCCTCTAAGGGTACTTGAGGAAGAACAGTCACAAGATAATGAAGTGAAGCACACTGCTTATTGAATGTGCTTCATCTCAGTCTTGCAGGAAAGTCTTCATGTCACAGAAAACATTAGTCATCGTTTGCTGAAATTGTGGCTGAAGCTCAGTGAAAAGACTTTTTAGTCTTCTGTCACTGTGAGTAGGATATTATCCCTGCTCCTTCCATTGTCTGCACAAACCAAAAGTCTTTTTTTTTTCCTTCTATGCCATTTTTCTATGCTTGCTTCATAAACAGTCACTAAAATACAGTAAATTCGATCAAAATGAAGTAGCCAGATTTAATCTGTATTCCTTTCCTCCTTGCAAGGGATTTATTTCTTCATTCATTGAGAAAGATGCTCTGCAGCAGAGTGCATTTGACAATGCATAACTCACAGTGCTCATTGTCATCTCTGAATTACTTCTTTGTTTTGATGTAAGGGAACCATGCAAAGGGAAAACAAAGAAAAAATATTCTCTCTCTGCCCATACCAGATATACAGAGAGCCTGCCTGAGTTTGTGTGGAGGTTTACTAATACATTATTTGATTCTATTCTGAACTTCTTATTTTTGATCATCCAATAAAACTACCCCCCTCTGATGTTTTTCATTTTTATTTTGAGTGCAAAGAGTAGGTCAGATGAAACTATTCTGTCATTTACCCACCTTTTCACAGTTATTCTAAGCCTCTTTCAGTACTGCAATATCATAAAATGATATTTCTTTTTCATGATTCATTCTTTCATGGAAGATTTATGTACATAATAAATTTTGCGTTACTTTTTTAATACTGAAGGAATGAATACATTCTACTCTTTCTCTAAAGGTCTGCTTTTAGGAGCACAGACTTTTTAGAAGCACATTTTAGGGGCACTGAAGCAGAAATTAGTTAAGGCTGGGGGTGGTTTTAAATTCAAGTGTGAGTTCATTGCGGTTTTGAAGATACCCCAGAGAAGATTCATGTCTTGCTTGAATGAACAACATATTTGCATCAAGACCAAGAAACAGAGTTATGAAATATAGGTCCTCATTTGGTAATTTTTTAATCATCACCTCCTTGCTTTCACCAAGATGCCATCAGTAAACTGCAATTTGGAAAGCAGCACACAGCTTTGCTTTGAAATCTGAATATTCCCAGGCTTTGAGGCTGAGTCCAAGAGAAGAGGAGTCCACAAGAGCAGCAGCCTTGGAAATCTGTTCCTCTGTCCCTCTGGCAGCATTTCAGAAAGCTGTTACTGAACCTTGCCCTCCTGACAGCTTAAAGCATCCCTCTGATTTTCAGCCTAAATGTATGAGCAGCCAGCTCAAACCAAGTTGTTCTTTGCCAGCGTTGACCCCTGCAGCTGGTTAACCTCAGCCCATTTTATTATTTCTGCTTTCAAGGGCATTTAGGTTTTTGAAAGGTATTTTCTCTTTTGATGGCACCATTCAGCTTCATGCCCTCAGCAGGTCTTAAGGAGTCCACACCAATGCTTTGTGGCAAAGTTGTTAATGGAAATAGTAGATTGAACCGATTTTGAGAGCCTCTTTGAGTGGCTCTACTGGCAATTTGCTACAGCTCTTATGAATACAAATGTGTAAAGGGTTTTTTAGGTTCTTTAGCCATTTTGCAGTTCTTTCTTGCAAGAAAAATCAGTTTGCCTTGGAGGCACTGCACTTGGAGGTTTGGTGAAGACTAAATGCCTTGAACATAAGGATTTATATTTACTAGAAAATCTCTAATTAAAGATTGGTTTTACACAGAACAGCACAACTGCACAGTGAGAGTTGGTTATGTTTTACACTTTCTTTTCCATCAAACCAGATTCTCCTTTCCTTTTCTTTGTCTTACAGCCTCTATAAGGAATTTGATAATAAATTATTTTAATTTTAAGAACCAAAGATAGTTGTCTAACGTGATTGCTGGCAGAAATGACACATTTATCTATAAATTAACCTGTGGAATGTGTCACTGAGCAACAACAAAAAAAAAGTATTCTTACAAACAGGAAAGGAGATATTTCTGTTTTGCTAATTGGAAAGTGAGGCATAAAGATACAAAAAGCCATTTTAATTGAATACAGCAGTTGTTCCAAAACTAAGATTATGGACTTTTCTGCAGAAAAATCCTAAGTATACAAATATAATTGGCCAATGATGCTCACTTTTCAAACATTGAATGATGAAGATTTATACTGTCACAAACTACAGCTCTGGCATTAGGAGAGTTACTAATCAAATTCTCTTAAATACATTTTGCAAAATAACTTGCTTGTACAAATTTTGAAAGGATAAAAAAAAAAATTTGTGAGGCTTGATGGGTAGGTCACCACAATTTATTTTTTTGACTGACCTTGAGAACACACCCTAGAGAAGTGAGTTAAGACTCTTTCACAGATGTTTGGTTTTTGCCATTTCTTATGAGAGTGCCAAGATGAAGATATTTTGACTATTGCTAAGAGCTCGGATAAAACCACCACTAATTTTCCAAAGATAAGAGATTTCACAAGGTAATAATTTACAGTAATTTTCATCTGGATTATCAGAATCTTTAGTGGTTTCGAGCTCATCTAAACCACTGTGTCTTTATTCTTATTCTAGTTTCTAGCCCACCTACATTTTTCACCCCCTTTCCTCCTCCAAGTCAGGAAATTAGGAAAACTTATTGAAACTTATAATTTGCAATTTGTGCATATAGTTTCCTGTGTGTCCTTTCCCAGCTGTCATTTCTTTTGCCTTTTTCATAGCACCATTCTTTATCTTAAAGTGGAATTAATTTACTCCTTCATCTCTTTTCATGAATCTTGGCTTTTCCTCATCTTAGATAATTTCTTCCTCTCTGTCTCCGTTTACTCAATGAAATTTCAAGCCTCGTCACTGATGTACTTTTGTCTCTAACCTATTGAAAAAGTAATCCTTAGATTTGTCACTCGTGTGCTCCATTATAATCATCTGTCATTTAGTATATCATTCATGGGGTTTTATTTCTTTGTTTTTTATTTTGATTTCCCCCGCTGTTTTGCTTGAAGTTTTACAATTAGGGGTCACCAAAAGTACCTAATTCCTACCAGTCTGGTTTATCTTTATTGCACTAAGCAGGCTTAAAAGCTGATTAAGACACCTGAAGTAGTATCTTGAGATATGGGAAATACTCAAAACTCTTCATTAACATTTGCAGTTTTCTGTTAAATGAAAAGTAATTCTGAGTTCCATTGTATCGCGCAGGTAGTCATTAGTACTGAGCATGTCTTTGGGAAATCAGAGAGCAGATCAGAGCAAGGCTTTCAGCTGCATACCTCTATTTCCATACAATAACTGAACAGCAGCCAAGACACTCAAATGGTTCCTGGTGCAAGTCATCTTCTATTATTTTTCCCCTTCTACTTTTTTGGGATGCAAGATCATTATGACCATATAAATGTAGCAAGACAGTGTTGTGTTTCTTTCTAGTGAAGGTTTTGTATTAACTGCCCTATTCCAACAATAAACATTAATAGTGGTGACATTAATGCAGTTTTTAAAATGTGCTGATCTTTTTTCTCTCAGTTTTCCAGAAGATGAATGTTGTCGTGTGACCTAACTTTTTTGAGACTGAGGAAGCTTTTGGAACATGCCCAGGAGCTCCCATGGGCCCTGGCCTTGCTCCACATGGAAACAGAGACGTGAGGAGATGAAATGTGCTTGAGGCTCCCCACAAACCTCAGTTCTGTCTATAACAGCTTTAAACTGGATCAGATTAAGAGAACCAGAGAAGATAAGGGCTTAAGCAAAGAAGTATTTGAGACAAGATAAAGGTGGTGCTGCTGTCTGACTGTCTCAGGCCTAAGAGGACATAAATAAATCTGGGGGAGAAGAATGTATCGCTGATAATGGACATGAAGAATGCAGAATTTATGGGCAACAAGGTAAGCCAACTTAGCAGTGGTGCTGAAATCAGCTCTGAGTGGATAAAGGATAATTCCATCGGGGCAGATCCTCACCACCAACTCAAAAGAAGAGAAGGACTGCACATGGGAATAATTAGCATTAGAAATAAGGGAATCACTCATTAACCAATAGACTAGGAGAACTGTGCAGCCAATAAGCATTAATTCCTTTGTTTGCTAAAATGTAGAAATAATGAAGAGTTTTGTATGACCTCAGAACGCCCACCAAGAAGCCCAGGGTGAAGAAAGACCAACAGGACTCCACTGGATCCTCACCTATCTTGTGCTTGGTCTTTCTCTTTCTCTCCCCTCCACTCCCCTCTTTTCTACTTCTTTCAATCTCTGTCCCTCCCATTGATTTACTGTTAAACAAAATCCCTGCTATTGACTTTGGCATGTGGTCTCGTTTGCACCTTAATTTGGGCAGAGCCATCTCCTGTAACGGGACCAGAGCCACGCGCTGCTTTCCCATAAGGGCTGTGCTCACAACACATCTGTTACTCCACCCATTCCCAACCAGCCACGTAAAGCTTGCTTTGCTCTCATCTTGCTCGAGAACTTTGGAGCTCTGTTTCATTCTTCTGATCTAGCTGTCTAGTGCTTTGCCTTTCCCCCCAGAGAATAAGCATTTCATGTGCCAGCGGGAGTGACGGGTTTAGCCACAGGGAATGCTGTGTGCAGGCAGCACATTTCCTGCACTTGCCACTGACAGCTATCACATTTCTTTTCCCTGCACACAGTGTTTATTCCAGTGGGTCTTTACCACAGGATTTTGTCAGCTTGCAGAGCTCTTTTTACGGTGCTGCACATCCGAGTGTCACTTCTCACCCAGGACTGCGGTGGAAGTGAGTCGTCCATAAATATCTCAGGGCACGGAAAGAGGCTTGAACGTAGCAAAGAGAACATCTGCTAAAATTGGATGTTTGTGCCACCTGCTCTGTGGTCTATTGTTTCTCGGTCCATTGTATTGAATTGTGGATGTCCCCTGCCTGTGTTAGGTGGGTTTATGATCTTTAATATTAAAGGATTTCTCTAGCTTTTTGTATCTTTGCATTTCTGAACAGAAATCAGGTAGCAGTTGACTTGCATTTTGAATTCAGAACAGTGAAAAATCACAGTAAATAAACCTTTCATCCCATATTATGCAAAATAAAAGCAAGAAAAGAGAATGCACATGGTGAACACTTTACACATGCCTTGATTTTGCAGAAATTATATATCATATTATATAAAACATGCCACCTTCCATGAAAGCTAAAAGAAATAAACTACTTGCAGGTCCTTCATTACTACCACAGGGTAGCATTTTAGGTGCCCTGCTTAGTTTTGTTTAGTTGCAGAGACTTGTGGGTTGCAAGGTAACACATTTATTTTATGTTCTCTTAATGCACATAAACTAAGTTAAAAATCCCCTCCTATTTTCAGCTTTTGTTACACAGTGGGGGGAATCCCATTTGTTTGACCCATCTTTCCTGCCTGTTCCTGCCAGCTTCTCCTCAAGTTCATGCTTACTGCTACTTTCCAGGTAGGTATATTTTAAATAATTTTTAGAATTTTTTTTTTTTTTAACATGAACTTGGAAGCACAGAAGCTGCAATGGTTTTGGTGTGGTAGATTAGAAATCTCTTGAGTAATAAGACCAAATAGGAAAAATTCCATCCACAAAACCTCATCAAGTTCAACTATGTTGGTGTAGGTGTGCATGAGCAATTATTCTCATAGCTGGACACAGACTGCTGATGGTAGAGAGCAAAATTGAGACTTTCCATTGTGAAATAAGATATTTTTTTCCCCTTTTGCTTCCCTAAGTTTTCCAACTTCTTCATCTTTCAGCATTAGAATTAAGGCTGATCCAAACTTTGGGTATCAGTAAGGAGTAAGCAATTTCTTTGAAGTGTTGGATGTCCTAAACACAGTTCTAGATGTTCTAAATTAGGAACTGTGGTATTTTTCTGAAAGGATTGTTGATGAAAACAGTAATTTTCCTTTAATATTATATATATATATATATATATATATATATATATATATGCATCTATATATATATATAAAGTATTTAATTGGAGTGAAACAATTTATATTTTTACTTTAAAGAAAAAACAATTCTTATGTGAAGAAATTTTGGGTGGAAGGGGTTTTAGGTGAGAAGCAAAGTGAAACGCCCTGCGTGGATCTTTGAGCGGTGGCTCTATATTTGTTCCCAGGCTCTTCATCAATTATTTAATCTGCCCTGGAGCTACAAGTGTGTGGTGGCAGCCCGGGAAGCAAAGTTGTGTCTCCTTCAGCAGTCTGTGGAGCCCAGCAGCTTGCTAAGTGAGGAGCTGTCAGGGGCAGGGTTAGAGTCAGGGAATTCCATGACTCCCCAGCTGGGAATTGAGACATCCCCGCTGCTTGGCACCACCCCAGAGGGACCATGGCCACCAGGTTTTTTTAAAGATATCTAACCCAAAGCCCTGGTTTCCTCAGGGGCTTATATTGTGTCAGGTTTCAAGCAACTGCTCAGGAAAGGAATATCCTCACTGAAAGTTTTCATGCAGAAACCACAGGAAGATACTGTGATATTTTAGAATGAGCACGGACATCAATGAAAAGAACAAAATGTCCAGCACTGAACCTTGACATTGATTGCTTTAGTCAAATCTGGAATTCCCTTAGTTAATGTAGATTTATTTTTCAATGGGCTTGCAGAAGTGCGAGACAGGAATATTTTCTTCTGTCTAAAATCCCTCACCTATAAAATGCAAATTATACATTCACACTTACCTCAGAGGAGTCTTGTCAGGAGTAATTAGCTGATGTGTGTGAAATTCTTTAAGGCTGTGGAATAAAACTGCAGTGGATTACATGCTGTTACCTACAAAATGTAAAATCTAAGTGTGAAATATGTGTTGTCAGTGCAAGGCTCTGTGTGCTATTTCACAAGATTAAACTGTTTTCGTGTTGGCATTTTGGCAAAAAAACAGCCACAAAATTACTTCAGTTTTGTTGGTTTGGGTTTTTTCAATAACTGGAATCACAGTGGTTCTTCTCTGTAGATGACTATTCTGTGTGTGCTGATTGTGAAAAGCTTGCCAGAGGTTTCAGCAAAAACAGGCTGGAGTGTAGCAGCCTCCCCACTATTTCTGCTGCCTAAACTTAGGCATCTGACTGCCTCTCATGGTGAACTTCTCACTCATTCTCCTCTGTACTAGCTAAGAAACCAGAACTAGGGATAATTTTGCTTCGATTGTTCATAAGAGACATTTTGAACTGGAAAGAAGTAACTGTCCTCCTAATCTTCTAAAAACTCCTCTCCTGAGTCTGTGCACCTGGAGCCACTCCACAGAGGTTACTCCAGGCTCAGGGCAGGCAGGATCCCTGAAGAACATCAACAGCATCTTGTCTCAAGTCTCAACTCTTGTATAATAATTGATTGTGGTTTGGGAATGGTGATCCCCAGTTTAGTGTTGCCACTGAAACACACCAGACCACGTGCTGCTCACTCACACAGCCCCATTCCCCCTGTGGTGGTGTGGAGAGGAGAACTGGGGACACAAAAAGGTAAAGATCATGGGTAGAGATAAGAACAATGTACTGGAAATGGCAACGAGATAAGAAAACAAAATGTACCAGCAATGAGTATTTACAAACTTCAAGTTAAATTTTACAAACTAAAAGTTAAATTTTTATCTACTTCTAGAACTCCTTGCTGTCCTGCAATTAATACCAGCCCACTTTCTGGAGGTGGAGGCACTCCCATGTGCATATGGAACAGTGTCAATAGCACTCCCCTGCCCTGTTCAAGGTTTTGAGGACAAATTTCCAATTCTTTCTGGAGGTCTGCTGGTTTCACTGAGTTTTTCTTTTTTCTACAGCTAAAGAAGATTGCATTATGGATAGTCTAATTATTTTTCTTTTGAAACTTAGCAAAGTAAGGTTTTATCACAATTTATCTCACTACTAATCCATACTGCAAGACATTGCTAGGTCAGATTTTTTAGTGGTATGTTCACTGGCCTGTGAGGGAATCAATGCAACTTGTATTGAGATGAAGTAGCTAAAAGAGTTGGCTCTTTTTCAAGTGAACATGCAAAATTCATTAGGGCCATTGCACATCTCTGCTGTTGGCAGAAATGCAGAGACAATACACGACAACTAATGAAAAAAAAAGAATCCTGACTGGTTTCTGGTAGCAGGAAGAGCAAAGCTGAGATCTGAGGTATTAGAACACTTGCTGTAGCAGAAAATGGTCCAAGGGCCAGGCAGGAGTAACCAAGGGACAGGTGTCAGTGAGCTCATGATCGTGAATTCTGTCTCAACAGGGCATTTGTCATCCAGAAAGGTGCTACTTCAGGCAATTTCAAAGCCTTGTGGTTTTGCATGTGTTTGAATCTGAATTATATCTGCAGCCTCTAAACTAATAAGCCCTCCGAAGAAATTTTGCAGGAAGTTTGTATTCTATCCACAGCTTGGATGCCTTGATTGCAAAGAGTGTGCTGTTTGCTGAAGCTGGAACCTCATCCTCTGAATTGAAAGGTTTTCAAGGCATCAGTGATAAAAAATACAGCCATTTTTTTCAATTTTATTGTATTTTTGGTATGTCGAGTGCCAAGGAAGAGCATGATCCAGCCAGCCATGTCAAGGGTTTACCTTACACTGGGAATACAGCCTCTGTAACTGGGCTCTGTCAATACAGTCTCCTCAACAGGGCTTTGCATAGTTGTGCTGTGCAGCTTGGGCAAAGGCTGCTATCAGGAGTGTGAAAAGGCTGCTTTCCTTAGCAGTCTGATCTCTTGCAAACAACAGGGAAACGTGTCTCAAACCAGGCTCTAAAGCAAATGCCAGTATCTCTACGTGTAGTTTTCTTGCAGCTGGAATTGGAAGGGAGCCTCCTCTTTGATTATATTGATCTAGAAAGTTCTTCAGTAAGCCTGCCTGAATGAAACTGAGAGCCTGCCAAGTTTTCTGGCTGCACAGTTTTAAGTTGCCTGCCTTCTGGAAGCAGTGCTGGAATCAGAAGTCCTGCTGAGATGGTCGCAGTCTACCAGGTCACTTGTCTGGGTTGCATGCTAATCGTGTCACTCAGGATGGTTGTCTGAAATGCAAGCACCTTATTCTTGTCACAGAAGAGATTCAGCACACAGGAAAAGTAGGACTCAAAAGTAAGACTGAGTAATCAGTCTGACACTTTTATCTCACACCATTAGTACGTCAAGCTTTTATAGTGGAGGAAAATGAGTTCAGCTTTCCCTTTACTCTCTCATGCTCTTTGTGTCCTCTTCCTAATTTTTAGGTTTTCTTTCCCCAGCAAGTCTCATTCCACCTACATAAGGCTTGGAGTGAATCTAATAAGCAGAGTCTAAGTGAAGTGACTTTCAGTCTCAAGGAGAAAAAATAATTTGTGCTCAACATTGAGAATTGAGTTTTGGCTTTATTTTGTTCTTCTTCTTCCTACAGTTTAAAAATAATCAAACCATTTTGAACTTTTTTATTAAAGACTTTAAGGTATGCAACTTACACACCAATCATTCTTCATCTTGGAATGAATTTTTAGGACAGAGTTCATACTGAAAGTGCTGATGAGATGTGAGCCACCCCAATGTGCAGAGTGTGACTCTAATCTCTGCCTGAACTAACTGTGAGAGTGGACGTTTGGCTAAAGGGGGTTATTTTATCTGCCATAGACTCCAACTAGGTAAGGCTTGAGGCTGCAAGTGTGAGGGAAAGACATCTAGTAGAGCCAGCAAGAGTTCTAGTTCTGGAAATAACAAAAATCCCATATAGACTCTGTTTGTAGGTATGAGCTCGTGACAAAATCAGTTGCCCAGTAATCCCAAGGAATAAATTAGACTCATGCAGAGGATGATGTGCTTTGAAATTTCCCATCTTATTGGCACACCGTAGAAGTAATGAAGGCTGTTTCTTTGCTGTGCTGTAAAACAAGGAGAAGTGAGGCTGGAATCAAGTCCTGGAACTTCAGCTGATGTTTATACAAAATGAGGAAATGAGCCAGGTCAGTCTGTTACACTGGGCATTGCTCAAAGGTAAGAGAGTTAAATGTAAGACAGCCTCCCTTCCATGAAGCAAAACCAAGGCAATTGCCAGCATGGAAAGTAAGGAGGGAAGTTTTGGAGGACAGTGGAAAAGTCAAAAGCTCTTTCCAATGCCAAAATGCATGCTCTCTTTGCAATCTTATCCTACAATGTTATCAGAAGGTTTGAGTGTGGTAGGAGCACAGCCATGACAGAGAGTGATTATTTGTCATAGTGGCTTGGGCGCATTCTGTTATTTCAACAAGGAGAAAAGGACCAGGATTATTCTGAAGAATGATGTGGCCTCCATGGCTCAGCAGGTGAGCTGCTTCAGCAGAGCTGAGGAGTCCAATTTTTCAGTTGTTTGGGGCTGACTGACTGCACCTCGGGCACAAAGAGCTTCTCAAATGGAGTGGTAAAAGTGAGGATTTGTGTGCTGGCTGTTCATCAACTCCACTGGCTGCAATCTAACAGAGCAGCCATTAAAAAATAGTTTGACATGAGGAATTCTCCATACATTCATTGTCTCTGTGAGATGCTAAATTTATGGACACCTTTGAATGTTTTGTTCCTCTGAAAGCTGCCCACTTCAAAGACACAAACAACAGTTCAGATGAGTTTCATTTTTCAAATGAGTTTAATATTTCGATATTTCTCCTTAATCTGGAATAGAGAAAGGAGAATATCCATTATCTGAACATCTGCAATCAGAATTTGATTAAGTCTCATGGCTAATGTGCCCTTTTCATGTCAGGTGAAAGGGGAATCTGGGACCAGCTGGTTGCACTCCACACTCCTCGCCACCTCCAAGTTGATGTACAAGATTTATGTATTTATGCAAAAAATGATTTAAAGTTATTTTCACAAGTGACAAAAAATTAAGAAAATGTCTTCTTTGGCTCCTGTCATTTTTTAAGCACGTGAATATTAGTTTCAATAGAGGTTTTCACAAAAACTATTCTTGTGAAAGTTTGGAAGTGGGCAGTGTCACAGAGTGAGTTGAAGTGTGTCACATCTAGCTCGTTCTCCTTTTTTCCTGCTTTTGACCCCATGAATTCACTTTGGCAGCTCACTCACATCTCCCTTTTCCCTCCTTTGAAGTACCAAAGTGCTGCAGTGTCTGACACCTGTCTGTGGAAGGGAGATTGGAGAGTGAAGAAGGAAATCCACATCTTCAGCAGAATGCTTGGGAATTTGGTGGGGTATGGAGATCTGATATAGGCATTTCTGTGAGTATTTTATAGGGCTACCTACATTTTTCTCACTGACATAGTGCTGTATTATAAATATCAATATATTTTACATTTTTTTTCTCAAACTGTCCCCAATATTGGCCCTCTAAAAACAGTTCTCCCAGGATGGCATTCCCTTCACAGGAATTGGGTTATTAGGTTTGGTTTTGGAAGCACCAAATTTCCCAGATACCTGTAAAGATTTTTGCAGTTTCATTTGCATTTAGACAACCCTCTCCCATAGATTAAAGGTAATTTCAGAGAAGTTCTCCTTTTGTTTGCCTTTATGGTTGGTGCAGAATTTGACATTTTTTTTTTTTTTTTTTTTGAAAGTAGAAAATGCTCATAGCATAATGATCCTTTCCTCCTGAACTTTTAAGGTGGTGGTGGGAGAAAAGAACAGTTGTACTAATGTGTGGAACTACCAAAAAGTAATAAAAAAGAGATGGAGAGCTAATGATATTTTCCTGAGGTGATTATCAAGGGACCCATTCTACATGTTTTGCAGAGGAATCAGATAAAGGACAGGTTTCTGATGTGTTTTAGCAAATATCTGTATTTCAATTTGCAAAGTCAGACCTGTGCCTCGTAGAGGAGTGGCAAACTAAGTGATACATTCCAATCACTATAATCAAATCCATTTAAGACTAATCTTGCCCTTAACAACAGTACCATTGAAATCTGAATTTCTTTCAGAATATGGAAAAGGAAAATTAAATACTGTCTAAACAGTATTTAACATAAGACCTTATGCAACATTCTACTACATAATTCTTTAAAATTTAGGAGTTACATTTTTGCCTCCTAAGGCTCTGTTGACCATATTACAAGTACTTTAATAACTTTAAAATGTAACAAAATTCCATCCTTTGACAGTAATACCTTTAAAAAGATTTAAAAAGTGATACCTTTAAGATGGTATATTGTGAATATGCTTCATATTAATTTAAACTTTTTTTACCACATTTTCTGATTCAGCATTTCCATTTATAAGTAATTCAGGATAAAAAATAAGTTTAATGAGAGGACCTTGGTGGAAATAAGAATGAAATATCATCAGGAGTAATGACAAATGCTACGGATGTATTTTATTTTGTCTGTGTCTAATAATGGACCCTTCATTATTTTACTCACGCTGAAGACACGAAATGCACTTTAATTTTCACTCTAGTTAAATTAAGGTGCAGATAAAATTCCTTTAGAAGAGCTTTCAGGTAAAAATCTCTGTTCTCCTATATCCCTCAGCTGAATATCAGGACAGGTTGTATCTGAACTCTGTTCAGCATCTCTGTTAGTGGATGATAGATTAATTTTCCAGTACCAAGCTTCCAGCAATACTATTGAACTGGTACTGATTCAGAAGTTGGAAATCATATCTGTGTTTCCTTTCAGAGGAAAGTCATGCTGTTTCACTTTTTAAAATTTTTGAATTTAATTGCTTTGTTTCATTTTCAAACTGTTTTATTACACAGTGTAGAAACGGTTTCTTCAAACTCTGCACTTTCTTTTTCTGAGCCATATGTTGCATGATGGATGTCCTGTATAGTCCCATTATTTATAAAATGTGGATTTGTTAGACTGATTCTTTTCCACCTGACTTCTATTGTCTGATTTCTATTTGACCCAAGTGGTTATTGAAGCAGATTTATTGTTCTGCCTTTCAATTATCTCCCCAAATATGCTGAGCTGGGTTTTGGTCGGGTTTTTTTTTTTTTTTCTTTTGGGAAGGGCTTTTCATGGGCGTTGACAGTGATCAATAGACTTCATTTTATTCAGATTAATTTTCAGTATTTTTCTCTGTCATCCATAATTGAGTTCCACTATCAATATTCTCCATGTATATTGAGTGAGAGCAAGACTGCATTGCCTATGGTACTTCTGTAACTACTTGTGCTTATACTGAACCATGTTTCTTTCCAATCCAGACCTTGAAATACTCCTTTGGATGAACTTAAAAAACTTTACAGAGACACTTTTTTCTTCTTTTCCTTCAGCAGGAAAAAATCTTTACTTAGTGAGAAATCTGATTTTCAGGTTTGTCCTGGTAAGGAGGCATTGCAGGGCAACACTGATCAGCAATCAGTGGTAATATCAGGGAGCAAGTTACTTCTTTTTGCAAAATGCTTATTGGAAAACTTATCTTTTTTCTTGTGACTTTACACTCTGTATTGAAGTACAGCTTATGTAAAATTTATTCTGTGTTCTAGGTTGTTTTTTTTTTTAAAGTTGTTTCTTCTGATTAATTATTTTCAAATATAGCTTCAGAACAGATGTCTTGCTCTGTATTTTACTGGTTTCTTTTTCCCAAAGAAAGGGGTTTATCTTTCTGGTCAGATTTTGAATTTTCATATAGCTTAATTGCTGCAACAATCACAAAAAAGAAGAAAGGTTTTAAAGCACAATTACAACATTATTTATCTCTGACATGGGCTCAGGCACAGTTCCTTGGGAGCTGTCCCATCACTCTGATTATGACTTGCAGCTCCACAGGCTTCAGGAAGATGCAAAGAGGTCAGACCTGCATCAGGGCTTTGTTTCAGTTATCTCCTAAAACAGCAGAATAATTGTGTTTTGTGCTGATGAGCCACCCTTCTGGCTGTTGGTTGTTCAGCACTCAGGCTGAACACAAATCCTGAGCAAAAGCAATCAGTAAGTAAATATGGGGTGAAAAGAAATGACTGCGAGTGTTTTGATTAAAAGGTCAAGTGCAAAGCAGATATGATGACACATGGAAAATATTTTTTTTCTAAAATAAATAAACAATTAAATTGATTCCCTAGCCTTCATTATAATGTTGAAATAGCTTAAGGTAATTATGATAAATGAGGCTAAACATGGTGTGCCTCCTGAGTAAAGATATTCATACAATTTTCTTGTGGCAAAACCCAGTGTCACGTTTGCCAAGGCTATTAATCATCTCAGAGATGTGGTGTAACCTCTTGCTGATGGGTTTAGGGGATTTATATATGTATAAATATTTCACATTACATCACATACACATTTTATATATATATATATATATAAATAAATTATATTTGTATATATGTAACAGTGTAAACACTTTTATATATACATTTTAGTTTCACTGCAGTGCAATATATTCTAGAATAAATGTATTCTATGGGTCCCAAAACATTATATCTTCTTTAAACTGGTTGTGGGGTATGGCTGAAGTGAACTTTAACTAACTTTAATGTCCAACATAGAAACCAAAGGAGTAGCCCATCACAGAAATGTCATAGTTTTCACTTATGAAGGTGTATTTGTGATCATACAATCTGTAGGGGACCTGGGTGATCTAACTGGGACACAGAAGCTGTTCAAAGTTATTCTGGCATTTACAGCTCCAGGTATTTTTACTTAGCACTGTAAAAAAAAAGGTAGCTTAAACATAAACTTTGGAAAATAATTATGTTGTATGCAAGGGCCTTGACAGTGCATCTCCAAAGTGCTTAATATGCCTAAGGAAGACAGAGAAAAAAAAAAAAAAGGAAGGAAAAGCATCTGAGAGTTGAAGAGTGAACATTGGAAAGGCTTGTATTGGTCTGATAGCAGGTTTAAATTGTAGGTAGTTTGATAGAGCCAGCAATAAAGCAAAACTCATTAATTAGAAACAGAGAAGAGCAGTACTTGTACTGAAAATGGGATGAGCTGACTGCTGTGGTTCTGGGTGTGCTGAGAGAGTAATTCCTCCTGGGAACTTCTGAAACTTCGTGGGTGTCCCTGCTGTGACTACCAGGCTAGGGCAATAAGAAAGCCTCCCAGGGCTACAGGAGCAATACAGGAGCATGTGTGAACATCCACAGCACCTCCTTATATTTGTGACCATTTAAATACTTGCCCATGCAGGCATTTTTAGGGTATTAAGAAAGAAACACAACTGAATAATTTTGCAGCCAAAGTCAATGTGAATTTATAATGCTCCTAACTGGACATTTGTGTCTGTGTTGTCAAGCACAATTGCATTTCACGTTACGTTTATTCAAGGTATCTGCTAGGTTGTGTGGTAAAAACTCTTCTGTACACCCACACTGGAGCTCAGAGAGACAATGGCAGGAGGGGGAGACCAAATAACATCCAGACAGCTGCTTACAGGCCCATCACTGGGCTGTGGGGCCTATTATGGCATGCAGGAGAAAAGCAGGTTTGCATTGCACAGGACTTATTTGGGGATGTTTAGGGGAGAAACCTTTGGGAGGGATACATTTTTATAGTTCCACTATCAACTTGCATAATTTAACGTAATGAAGCACAACTGGATAAAATGCACATTTTTTATTTCTTCTATCATTTAAGCCCACTTAATTTCCTGGTAGAAATTTCAAAACAACTAGTATTTCTTCAGGGTTCTGTTTATTTACATGGAATCCTACAACTGGGATTTATTACTATTTTAAACTCTGCTTTTAGTCCCCTGTTTTGGTGCAGGAAGGATTAAAAATGCCAACCCAGTAACACAAGAAATTGCATTTCATTTTAGAAAGATTCTAAGGGATGTTGGTCCATGTTCTCCAAGGTACTTCAATACTTAAAGATATAGCTGGGCTTTTAGCAAGACTTTGAAAATCACCTACATGGCACTGAAGAATTTAAAAGGGATATATGAAAGTACTTTTATACCTGAGTTTTTAAAAATGTAGTTATTCTGTCCATAGATATCTTTGAAAACGCAGATCTGAGGTGTTTTTCAGATTTATACTCACATTGCCTACAGAAGTGTTTTATCTTTATCTCTCCTTGAAATGATAGTGAGAAGGAACTAAGGCATGACGAACATAGCATTTGAACTGAAAGGACCAAATCTCCATGTTTTTCTTTTCTTTTTTTCTTTTAAGCTCATTTTCTTCTTTTCCTTTTCATGGGTTTTGTTTTGCCTCCAAATCATGATGGAGGAGCTCTTGGAGCTTCATGGAAAGTGCATTTTCCAGGTCCAAGGCCACTGTCATAACCTCCAGGCTTGTTTTGCTGCAGCTTTTACTTGGCTTTTTAAATAGCTTTGGTGTGCTGTACTACAATAACTGTGTGCACTTCTCATCACTGCTGCTTTTTCCACTCTCCCCTGGGCTTCTCTCAGGTTTCCCAGAGCAATATGCATCAAACAGTGCCTTTACTCTTTCAAACATTGTGTGGGGGTTTTTTTATGGTACAGAGATAAAACTGGTTTCATCAGGCTATAAACACTTTTATATTACTAAAACAACTTGGGAAACCTTGGATTTGGCTCATGAAATATCTTGAAGTGACCTGGTTCACTTTAAGCAGCATAATTTCACTCAGAAACCGTGTTAACGTAGTTTGAGGAGGTTAAAGGAAACATTTAATCTTTCTCTGTTGTTTACTTACAAGCATTTTGTTATGCTTTCCACTGCTCTGGGCTTATAAATCAGCTCGTGTCCTCCTGACCCTCCTGTGGAGGGATGCCATCCCAGTCCATGTCCTTTTGTTGGACCTGGAATGTTTGTGGCCTTTCACCCAATGTCTCTTCAGAGACATCTCTCTTAAATGCTGTTCTCTGCCCTGATGCTTTTTTCCTCTTATTCCTGACCATTTCTTATCTTCTCTAAGAATCCCTCTTTCTCTGAAGTTCTATCCAGCAAGAGCTCTCTCTGCTGGGCCACAAAGAGCTCCTCTTCAGCTGTTTGCTCCAAAGAGAGGGCACCAAACCACACCAGTTCCTGCCTTTGTGGGTTCTTCAGTGCTTTCTCACTCTGTTGCTGCAGCTGCTCATTTCCCATCACCAGCTGAACCCCTGTGACTCCTGGGCCAGCCCTCCCCAGCCCTGCAGTTGATGTTTGTAGTGAAATGATCCTTTTTTTCTCCTGACACCCAGTGCTCTGGACTGGGGATGTGTTGACTGGTGATGAATCCTATGGGAAGGGTTTGGGATCATCCCTTGCCCCAGAATCCTTGCCAGCAGGCATCAGGGGCTGAGTTCAGGTGTTTTAGGAGTCAGACCAAGGCACAGAATCACACAAAGTGGCTGAGCTGGGAGGGATCTGGGAGGGATCTGTGTGGATCCTCTGGTCCCACTCCCCTGCTTGGGCAAGCACGTGCAGAACAATTTGCCCAGGACTGTGTACCTTTGGCTTTTGGGTATGCCCATGGATGGAGAGCCCACAATCTCTCAAGCAGCTGTGGGGGAGCTTCTCCCTTTGGGTTCTGTGTGATTGCACTTTGGGGTGCTGGTGCCAAGCAAAGGGGGAAGGTGCTGCCATCCATCACCTCCCCTGGAGGTGGGCTGCAGCAGAGAGGATGTCTTTGTGGATTTCCCACCCCTGCAACAAGAACCCCACACCCCACTGTGAATTTGACTGCGGGTTTCTCCTGAGTCAATCATGGAGCCTGAGTGAGTCGTCCCCCAGTTTAAAATCATATTGAATGCATGAGACATTAAAATATATAGAGAAAAACGGAGCAAAGACTGTAATTAAATATTTACTGTGTATGACTGTATCTTGAAAGACAGCTGGTGATGAAATCAACAGGCCATGTTAAACATATTTTTTCACCCTTTGAATAATAATATTTTAAATAGACATTGAATTGTGAAATAAATTATACTCCCTATTAAGTTGAATTCCCTATTTATCAGCCATTTCACCTACCATGTCATGCACCTCACATACAGAATCAAAATTACCATCTGTTAAATCAAATGCAGAAAGCAGTGGAACAAGTACATTCCCTAGAAAACCAAATCAATATTAAATAAAATACATTCAGAACCCAAAAGTCGCCTGCTTTTAAATTATTTTTTATTCAAATATAGAGCTCAGTTACAAGGGTAACTGTATTATTTATTTACATGTGTACATATGCTAAAATATGAATATTTATCTTTCAGTTGTCTCTAGAGATAGCCTAAAGCAGCTTAGTGTGGTTCTAAGACTGTCTGATACATTTTTTAATCACCTGATAACTTGAAAATGCAACAATATATTTTGAATAACTGCACCTAGGTGTTCAGCTGCTCAATTTTAGCCAACCTAGTACTGCAGTCTTAAAACACCACAGCACTGCAATTTCTTTTTTCCATTAGTCTGTATTTGTACAGAATGCACTAGGAGCATTTTTTATTACCTTTTAATTGATTTCAGAGAGTATAATGAAGAGGTTTGCCTTTCAGATCAAACTTTCCCTTAGCTCTACAGTTCTAAAGTGTTGTGGCATCACTATTTAAGGTTGCATCACTATTTAAAGCTGTGAGGAGCTTTTCTTTAATAAAGAAAGCACCTAAGTGGTTAAATTTGAAAAGAAGGGTCATCCAGGGATTGTTCCCATTGAGCTCTATAAACTTGTGTGAAATTTAGTATATCAACTATTTATCTATCTTTTTATTCTGAGCTGTGTTCTACTGCCTTCATTCATGCTAAGGAATTGGGGGTTCAACAAGTGTGGGGTTTTTATGTCATAGGATTCCTTTGAAATTGTACAATACATAAAAATAAACACAAGCATAAAAATATACATAATAAAACAAGACCACTGAACTGTTGCATGATGAATAAAAGAGCTTCTAAGTAACACACATGAAGATTTAATTCCCAAAGCCAGTTGAAAAGTCCCAGAAGAAATATTCCCAAATATCTGGTGAATGAAGTACTTCCATCATCTACCTGGCACTTTGATAGCAGCTTTCTCTTCAGTAGACAATGGAGTGAACCCTTTCCTGCTTATCTGATTTGTAACTTCATTTCTTCACTGGGATCACTTTTAAGCATGTGATTTGCTTATCTAAGGTGTCATTTAAGAGATGCACACCTTCTCTTTCCTCTGATCTCACTAGACTATCTAATAACTCTCTTTGAATGCATGCTTTTGTGTAGCAGGCATCTTTCCCAGCACTGACGTGGAGGATAGGTGAGTTATTTTCACAGTATGTATGTAATATTGCAGTACAATATATATTTTTTTAAACAGGTTGGATCATTAAGTAGTAAAAGCAATTTTTTTTTACATATATTAGGTCCTTCAGGCAATTTAGTGCTTTTTAGAACGTTTACCTAATCTCTAAGGAAGTCAGTAGTACACAGTCTGCATATAAAAAACCTCTCATAGAAATCATGGGTGGTGTTATCTCTCCCTCTGAAAGCACCAGAGGGTCATAACTCTGGAATTTTATCTCCCTAACATTTGTATCCACTTGGCTGTTTGCCTTGCTGCCCAAGAGCCTAATTTGGGGTTGATGCTATTATTGCTGGAGCTGCTCCATGAAACTTGTGTCCTGCTGTCCTTGCTGAGGAGAGGTGACTTTGACAGTCTCGTGGAGTGGACATTGCAGCTCTGATGTTTCCAGCAGGGGACAGGGGCTTGGAAGGATACTGCCAGACATCTGTTTGTGTGCAGCTCTGGAGCAGACTCTTCTGCCTGCTCAATTTTTACATAATGCTCTGAAGGCGCGTTAAAGAAATTGCTGGGAGGATGTAATAAATCTTAGTCAATTTAAGTGGCACAGTCAAGGCAAATTCTTCTCCAGTAAAGACAAAAAATAGCACAAAAGGCTACAAGTGAAAATTAGTGCCTCAAAACAATATCAATTTGCTGTGGTAGCTTTCTTGCCTTCCTGTAAAACCAAAACCTGTCTTTACAGGAAGTGTTAGGAACTCCCAGATTGGGTTTTGGTATTCTGCTGCCTGGGGCAGAATAACAGTGGTAGAGAGAGTTTAATCCTATTTCTTCTGAGTCAATCTTCCTGTTAAAGGGGTTCAGTCTTCCTGTTAAAGGGGTTCAGTCTGGACAAAAGGTTACTCTGAATATCTCTTTGTCACTCTTTTACCTGGCAAGCATGACATGTGGACTTGGAGCTCTCCTAAACTGCAGTCAGGACTGGGGATGAGAGTTTGACCCTCTTTCCTTCAGCCTCATTTCCCTCTTTCTCTACAAGACATGTGCTAAAATTCTGGAAGGGTCCCAGCTTTGTCCCAGCAAAATCCATCTCCTTTACTTGAGGAGATGTAAGATGGGTGCAGAGCAACGCAGGGGCCCAGGTCAGTAAAGGGGACTCAGAGCTCCTGGCAATGTTGCATATTTAAACCTGCTCTGCAGGCAGGATTCAATCAGATAACATTTGAAAGATGAACAGCAAGACAGAAAAATAGTTTCTTAGTGTGCCAGACTGCTTGTGTAAGGCTCTTGCTGTCTGCTGAGGGTGCTGGAGTAAATTAAGACAAGCAATCTTTTGAACAGGATGCTGAGGCAGGTTACTTTGTTCAGCAGTAGACCAAACCCTTGGACACAGATGTGGCTTTCTACACAACTAATGACACATACCTCATATAGAGAATTGAAATTACCATCTGCTACATCAAATGCAGATAAATAGGACATCACAATCCACTTTTTACCTCTAACGTTATCCTTTATCTGAACAGATATGTAATTTTGAAAAAAAATTCAAGTACATTTCAAATAATGGAACATATTCTTGTAGCTGTGAGAACATAAGAAATGCTCAAATTAAAAGGATCCTCAACTGTAGGCTATAGAAAGATTATTAATAAAGGGAAAGAAATTCTACCATTACCAAGCATACTCAGATCTTGATAAGTTTTAGCAATCTTGGGATTTTACTGCTTCTGACATTCATTTCACCTGTTTGTGTTTGTGTGTCAGGCATTTGGAAGTAAGGCTGCAAAATTAAAAGGAAAAGAAAAAGCAATATTGAAAAAGTCTGATCAATTCCACATATGATCTTCCTTCTGAGCAGAAGGCTGGAGATGCCTATAAATTAAAATAAACTTGACTGCATACCATTGCTGCTAGTTCTAAATTAACAGATGAGAAATCTGCTACAGCAGCATCCCTTCTGATACCACCTAATTTAAATTAATTACCTGTCTGTGACTCCAAATCAAAAATTAAGAATCAGACCAAGCCTGCAGTATTAATATTGCACCTAACTTTTTAGTCCTGGAAATTGTTCTTCCAGAGCTCAGCTTTCAAGGACAACTGCTATGAGGTTCTGTGCTGGCTGTGTATGGAAATGTTGATTCTTCTCCACCTCACCTAAAATTTTTTGACATCAAACTCCTCACATAAGTGCTACACAGAGCAGAGGGCTTAACCTATCAAGATATATTTTACAGCTTCCTCAGAGATTTTGTGATGTTGTATTTGGTTGCAAAGTGAGGATATGCTGGGTTTCATAAACTATATTCTCATGATCCAGGTTGATGAGATTTTTGCAGCTTATTTACAGAAATTAGTTTAGGAATGGCACATAACTGTGGAACATGTTTGTAGGGAGAACATATTTACATTGAAGGAACGTGCCCCAGCTGTCCTGCATGAGCTCAGCACAGTGAAGTCCGTGGCTGGGATGAAGATTCTGATGAGCAGCTCAGTGGGGTGGACCAGGGAAGGCGTTTCGCTAATGGTGCGTGTGGTTGCTCTGTTATGGATCTGATTTAATAAGTAAGGGATCTGAATAAGTTGGTTGTGACTTTGATGCAGTGTAAAGCATCCCTAATTTGATAGGTCATTAATCTGCCAGGTTTAACTAAATAACAAATTGCAGCTCTTGTCAGCTGCAGAAATAAAGCGCGGTGTGGTCTGTGCGCTCTCAATCCGCTCTTTCTCAGTAATTGCATCGTTCAGGTGATCTAAGCTTCTACCTTGTGACTCATTCCTGAAAGTAGCACCTGTAAAAGCAGGTATTCAGTGCTAGGTGAGATTACGTGAGATTTGCTGGTCAGCAGCTCTGTCTTTAAAATCAGTCCAGTGTTTCTGGGAAGTCAATGAACACACCCTGCTGAGAAGGTGTTCCTAAACCTAGAGCTTTCTCACTTTCTCTGGCCCTACTTTCCTCACCAAGGCAGGAGTCACATTTGACAGCAATAATGTTTGGATACAGACCCAGGTGATCTGAAAGGTGGTTCATTTTCTCTGCAATGAAATTTCAACAGCTTTTGTTAGAACAGTTAGATGCATACGAGGCTACTTGTTTGACAGAACCTCCGATTTCTCTGAACAGTAAGAGTTTGTCTTTGTCTGCACAACTGAGCGTGGCTGGCGATGATGCTCCTAAAAATCAGCCAGTAACTTCAAATCCTGACCAAATTCCAGTGCAGTGGAGATCTGCTCAAGGGATTGTCGCCCATATATTCACAGTACTACCACAACAAAAATTTAACGTATTTGGAAGCTCTGACAGGTCCCAGAGCTTTCCACCCAAAGTCACTCTTCAAAACATTCTTCAAAAATACTCAAGCCAAAATTCCTCCAGCAAACTTTGACAATTGAAAGACTTTGTATCTTCTTGAAAAGTAGAAGATGGTGACTAATGAATTTTCTGAATATTGATGAAAATTATGAGGGAGAAAAGAGTCAAAAGTCATTCCTATATGATGTTTAGTATCTTCTGGCAGGCAAAACCTAGAATTTTTATCTGAAGATCACGAGTGATTTCTAAGATTATGGAACTGAACAAATTTTTCTTCATTTTTTATGAATGTTATCTTATTTTTTCATTGTAACCTAATGAGATATTATCAAGGTATTGAGGTATTGAAAGAATAGCAGTCATGCTAAACAGGGGCTAAGTTTCTTTGCATTTCAAGACATGTAAATTTTGTACAGCTAAACACGCCCAGTGTATGCAGAAATAAAGAAAAATAAGCTTAAAGAGGTAAGTATGGAGAAAATTGAATTCAGAGATGAGCACCTAACAAGAAAGCAGAGTGGCAGACACCCACTTTCTTTATACTCTTTTTTGCTGGCTAACTTGTTTTTTTTAAACTGTCTTTAAGATACAGATTGAAGTGGGCTTTAACTCACTGAGGGAGCATGAGTGCATTTCATTATTCTAGGAGACATTGATCAAAACAAACAAATACTGTACTGAGATACAAGTAGAAAGCTGGGGGTGGAGGAGGGGTATGATTTCCAGATAAAATGGCCCAAAAAATTTGGAAATGTAAATTCAGTTAGGGGGAATGCAAAGCCCTGTGCCGAGAGCTGGGAGGAGCCCTAGGCACCCTACAGGCTTGCTTAAGCCCTCTGAGAAAGCTAATTAGCTGCATAGCATGAATTTTCAATTCCAGATAAATATGCATTTTACAAATAGTCTGCAGAACAAGAATTATTTATTGGACATGTTTGTGAATAATTTGAAGCCTAGGATGAATACTGTCATTTTAAAAATCCATTTACAGAGAGTTTACAAGTGGGTAGGGAATAAAAAATCAAGCTTAAGAAATATTTGTTTAAAAAAAAAAAACCCTAATTTTCCTAGCTGTTTGAAAAAAGCTCAAACATGCTTCATGGTAGGGAAAAACAAGGACTTGCACTTCCTGGGCGAGCATAATCTCTCTAAAAGCTCTTGGGTGTGCCAGGATAAAATTTTTATTGTTTTATATTTTGGATTAGAGCATGTTCTGCCTCTTGGGGAAAGGAGTGCTTTCAGTTTTGGGGAAGTGTGTGGACACAGTGGGATTTTCATGGTGTTGGATTCCAGGGGCAGGCTGCTTATTCATCCTCTTCTACTATGGAAAAGTTAGTAAGTGCCTGACCCCACAGAATCTAAAAGTAGTTCTCTAAAAATGAGATGGCATAAGGATTTTCACTTATTTTTTCCTTTTTGAATGCCAAATGAAGTAAAACTTTACAGCTCTCTGCTGTGGGATACACGTCGGAACGTACGCACAGCCACGCATTCCCACACCTGAGCTTTGAGGAGAGGAATAATTCCAATATAATCCTTTTCATGCTGAACACAGAGCAACTGGGCAGCTCATTTTTTCCATAAATTAGCCTGAAAGCAGCTCTTCTCCTTCCAGGTACTTCTCCTAATTTCTCACTGTAATTAATTCATGGCTCGTTTATACTCATTTGTCCTTGTGCCAATATTCTACTGGTTGCTTAAGTAATTTTTCTCTCCCTTCATGTTTACATACCCAGATATATTTATAGGGAACAGCCATACCCCTTCTTAGTTATTGTTTTGAGAAGCTGAGCAAGCCAAGCTCTTTTAATCTCTGCGTGTAAAATAAATTATCATTTATTTTGCTTGAGCACACTTGTTTACTAGGAGGTTATTTTTGTTCCAGTCTGTGCTTTAATTATTCCTTGACTTTCCTATTTGTCAGGAGCAAGCAAGAAAGAAAAAAAATTGATAAAAACCCCAAAAACCAGGCAATGTTTTTCTGTACCAAAGCAGGCCTGGGACCCACAATGTCATATGTAAAAATGACAGCTGGATGAGCACAGGCAGAAGCTGATACTCTTATATTGCTGGAATGCATTTGGGATGGACTCTTTTAATACCTAATGCCACAGTGGGTGCTAGAAAGTAGCATTTGCAAATTGCTGCCAGGAAATGGGAATTCAGGAAAACAGTTCCTTTTAAAAGCTAAACTAAGTAAGTTCAATCTTTTGTGTAAGTTCATCAGGGAAAATTTCTGAATTATCTAATTGTAGAGACTACTTGCTGCAGATACAAAATAATTTCCTAGCTCTATGTTAAACTTCCAATGACTTGGCACTGAATGAAAAGGATTATTTCCCTTCTGATGAATAATCCAAAACTTGTCCTCTCCCAGACATGTTTTCTCCCAGAAAGTGACCAAAATGCAATAAAAGGCCTAAAATAATAATGAAGAAAGTATCTGTTTTGGTTCGTAGCAAAAACTGCTTTCTTTCTATAGGTCAGGTGAAAACAAAACATTTTTGAAAATTAATGTTTTCATTAAATTTTGATTCACTGGTGGTACACTAAATTTTGATTCACTGGTGTTGTGTAAACAGCAATGTTTGTCCTCTGCCAGCCATTTTTGCCAGTGCTGTCAGATCACGAAGGATCCTCCCCTGGACATTGTTTTTTTATTTTTAGGAGGAACGGATGTGACTGAACCACGGCAAGAAATGGTGCTCCTTGGGTAGAAGTGGTTTTTGCTCAGTCATGTTTTGTGCCACCTGACTTGACTGTGCAGTGTCACACAGCTGTGGCACCGATGACACAAACGTGGTGACGACTGGGTGGCACCGTCTCCGGAGTCAAACCTTCTGCTTGGCAGAAATTAGTGACAACAGCAAAGCTTCAGGCAAGAGCACCACAGCGTGCTCTTTTCTTCCCTGACTTACTGCCTCCAGTGCCCTCTTGCTCACCACAAACGATGCTGCTTTTCTATTCAGAGCTCAGAAAGAGGGAGAAATTGGCTTTTGGTCACCACAGCGTAGGACACAGAGAGCAGCCCAGAACCAGAAATAGGGGAACACTCTGCAAGTACCTGCAGCGTGTCTGTACAAGCCAGAGCAGCTCAAGAAGTAGCAAGGCCATGTTTCCCAGAGTTACACTTGATTTAATTGCCTTTGGGTTGATCAGAAAGTTTATAACCTTCACACAAATGTGCCCCCACCCATGCATGGCTGTGCCATTTTCAAATGTGTGCACAGCAGCGTGCTCTCACGCGGATTTATCGGCTCAAAGATGCAAAGGAGACATTTGGATTCAACAACAAACTGACAAATAAATTTCCGGTCCAAAAGATTCTTTCACGTGGAATAATAAAAGGATGCAGATGATTAGAAATAGTCACACATCTTCCCCTCCCAATTTCTTAAATACACAAAGTAGCTCAAACTAGAAATTCTATATTTCACAAGTATAGCCTAGGTTATATTTCACATATATAATATGTATATAGCCTATATCTAATATTTCACAAGTATAGCCTATAATTATAATAACACCATATTCATTTAAATGTTATCTAGGAAGTGTTTTAATATCAAAACAGTGCCATAAACCTACATGATAATAATAATAACAATAATTTAAGTGCCTCATTTTTACCTGCCAGCTTAGAGATTTTCCTTAACCTACTTTCAGATGCATGCTTTTAGGTAATTCCCTTAGATAATTCTTATGTTTTGTGTCTTTAAAGTTTGGGGGATGAAATTCAGGTCAAGACATGGGTTAGGTAGGGATTAGGCAGCAGGAATCTCAGCAGGGATGCTCCTGGAGCTGCTGCTTCTCCTTCTTTCCTGGGACTTGGAATGAGCAGTAGACTGCAGATATTTCTCAGGGAGAAAAATGATGTGATCCACAGATATTAGAACTTTTCTTGGCAGTCATCATAATGACTTGGTGGAAAGGAAGCTGGAGAAAAAGCATAAACTCATTTTCTCATTTATGGGGTTGCCTGGTGCTGCTGAGAGCACCTGAAGAGATGGGAATTAAAATCACCTTCTTGCTGAATTACTTTAACTGAGACCCTAGGAAATATTTATCTACGGCCCTTACTCTCAAGCTCAGTTATTTGGCTGACCCACTGTAAGGAGAATCCTCTTTTGCTTTGGAATTTTAGATGGACATGTTTTGGGTTGGTAGTTTGGAAGTGGTTTTAGGTTTTTTTTTGTTTGTTTGTTTTTTTTTTTTTTTTGTTTTTGTTTTTTTGTTTTTTTTTCCAGTTTGGGTGTTTTTGAGGGCCTGTTGTTCTTTTGTTCTTTTCTGTTTTATGCTCTTATCTATGGTGAAAGCTATAATTCTTCTTAATTTTCCATAGGTAAAGAAGCACTGATGGAAGCTACAGGAGTGATAGTTGTTATGAAAACACACTAGCAACTGAGGAATCTGTCTCATCATTTTATCAAAGACTGTGATAAAATTGAAGTGCATTCTGGTTTTCTCCTTTGTTTTTTGCTTGCCATCACCTGAGCTGTTTTGAAATGGGTGCAACTATATCCTAATGATGCACTTTACACCACATGTACCAAAATACATAACACGCTTAGCCAGCAGAAGTTACTCCGTGAGGTTTTTACAGATAGGCAGCGAGCAAACCCCAAACATCAATACCCTGTATCTCATATCAGGCTTCAGAAAGGTCATCAGCCTGAAAGGAGCAAAAGAAAGCCCCACAGATTTCCATTTCTGGGCCTGGTATCAGCATCCAGCCTGTCAGGCCTGGCCTTTAGAGACAGGTCTGACCTATGGTAAAACAGGCGCTTCCAGGGCTGCCTCAGCACGGGGAGACACTTGATGGGCAGCTCCTAAAAATACTTTCTGGAGCAGGAATTTTCTGTGGGATGCTGTATTCGTTCAGTCTCAGCCACCTCTTTCCTTCAGAAGTGCAGCTGGCCTGGTTCCCTTCTCATGCTCAGGCAGCCCCAGTGACTGAGTGCTGCTTTGAGCACCGAGGCCAGGGAATTACAGAGCAGATTTCCAAACAGATTTCCAAACATCACCACCCGAAAGGTTTTGAGGGAGGATGGGCCGTGCACCGATTCACTCAGGGTGCCCTGGGCTGGAGCACATCAGCAGGATCACGCTGATTCCTCCTCTGGGCCTGTCGGCTGATGGAGCAATTCGCCTGACAAAAATTCCCTTGTCTGCCTATACCCGTGCCATGTAAATAGTCTCACGGATTTCAGGGAGTGAGGTGCTGAGAATTTCCCTTTCTCTCGGAGTCTGATCCGCAGCACTTCATTTGCAGAGGAATTAATTAGCCCGCTACTTGAGCAATCTGCCCACTTTGGGGCAATCAGGCACCTCTCTGCAGGCTGCTTTGCCTCTGTGAAAATACCACTGCAAACTGAGCGCTCCCTATGGAAAGAGAAAGGGTGGCTGAGAAAATGTGCTCCTCAATGTGCTTCCCAGAAAACAACGGGAAATAATGCTGCTGCTGTCTTCCTAATTCTTCAAATTAATACATATTCACAGTCCATCCTTTGAGCCAGCTAAACAGCTTAAGTATTAATATTGGACCTTAATTAAAATCATTCTTAATATGGGCTTTCCTGGATTCTCCTTTGGAAGATAGAATTTTTCTTTGCTAGGAAGAAGCATAAATAGAACTTGAAAATAGTTGAAACGTCTTGTTTTGTTTTGATTTTTGCTGATCTTCATTTCAAAAATAGACAAGCTGATTTAACCATTCTTCTTTTTAGCTGACAAGAAATGCGACGCTTTTTAAGAAATGAGTGTTTTATAAAGGAAGCATTGACAAGCTGTCTCACTGCTAGGTGCTGCCTGAATATCAAAACAGTTATTTTAAATGCCTGTTCTACAAGAAGGTTTTGTTTTGCAATCCAAACCAATAAATAATTCTTTCTAGTGCATGGTTTTATTTTCTGAGGTATTTAGCAGTCTGGCATTTTAATGATGGCTGCACAGAAAGAGAGAATCATGTCAACAGCAAGCCAGGAGCTGTCTCTCTGTCTTGCTTTCTGCTTATTTCCCCTCACCCCTGTATATCTCAGATGACCTGATACATCATTATTTTGTAACACAAGACAGAACATATGTCACACTTCTGACCTTAAGAGTAAATTGTGCTCTTATTAAAAGTGAAAACAACCCAAATGATTCTCTTTTCCTTTTTTTTTTTTTTCAACCTACCAAAATGAGAAGCCCGATTTAATTGCAACTTCCACAGCTTAATGTGAACCCAAACCCTGAACGCAGAACTAATTGAGCTTATTTCTATATTGAATAACATGGGCTGAGCAGGAGGTGATGTCGATTCTTGATTGCCATTCTAATTGCCCTGAACACCCCCCCGTGGCTGTCAGCGAGGTGATGCTCGTGCACATGACTGAATCTGGCACACTCTGCAGAGCCAGCGCCACCAGGACGAGCAGTCCCTGAGTGACAGGCTGGCTTTGCCTGCTGCTTGCAGGGGAAGGTGCTCTACAGCATCTAACATAGGGCACACGACACTCAATCCCATTAGGAGCGGGGACTGCAGCATGCTTATTAATGTTTTCAGCAAACAGGAGGGCCAGATGTGGTGGCACAACCCGAGCGTTTTGTTTGCTAATTAGCAGCATCAACAATGCAGGGTAATCTTCAGCAAATGTTTGCCGTCTAAAGGAGCATTTTTAAAGAGCCAAAAACGTCACAGGTTTCAGTTTAATATCATTTCCTCCTGACTTCACCTGCACAGTTAAGCTGAAATGGATTAAGTTGATCTTTTCCCATTATTCGCATTTCCCCCCCTTTTTTTTTTTTTTTTTTGACAGAAGCACCACACGAATGAGCAAGTGTCTTCTGGATGAAGTTTCATTTTATCAGAAAATTTGATTAGAAAGTAAAGAACAGCTGGGATACATATTTTATGAGCTTCCTTTGAAAGAAAGTTCTTTGAGCATAACACTGTCATTCAGTATTTCTCTGGCTCCTTCAAGTTTCCATTTCTTTCAATCAACGTTTCTTACTAATGGAGCATTCTGAAATTACCAGAAAAAGAAGAATCTGCTGAAAAACAAGGACCTATTTGATACTAACGCCTTTATTTTTTTTTCTCTAAAAGAAGATATCTGGTTTTCTGCCTTGAGCCTGGTACAAATCTTGCACTGCTGGTTGGGAGTATGGGTCCCTGAAGTACTGGATCTTCCTGCAGCTCCAGAATTTCAGATCTATTTCCATCAAAGGACTGCTGAGGATATATTTATGCTCAGCAAGTAAAGACTTTTCTGGTGTCACAGGAGTGATCATGGAATATTGCTTTGAGCCTGTAAAATTTTATTAAAATAGAGCACTAGGCCAATACTGGCTCAAGGGCATGCTAGTAGCCTGGATTAAGGAAAATGAGGCTGGATGACTTTGACAGAAGAAGGCTCTTCCCCCCTTTTTGACAGGGCAAATCGTTTTGTCTCCCAAAAGAACAAGACTAAGGGCACTTGCTGACTCCCTTTTTTTGCCTGTCTCAAGTATGTTGGCCTGCATGAGGGTTGCTCTGGCTTTTGACCCTCCCCAGTTCAGGCAGCTGTTTTTTCAGCTTCATTTCCATTCTCAGCTACCTTCTGGAGGCTGCTGCACTAAAAAAAATAAACCTGTATATATATGTTTGTGTGTGTGTGTGTGTGTGTAAAATCATGCCTATGAAGAAACAGAGTGATAGTCTGATTCCCTTAATCCTTTTTTATTCTGCCAAGGTGGCACAATCCAAGTGTCAGAGATGCTTGGAATGTCTCTGCTCTTCTTAGGAGCTGAGTGAACCTCATGACACAGGGAGATGGCTAGACAGGATATTTTCAAACAGAATGTCACTGAAATGTAGCCAAGAGTCAACTCTGCCAAAGCAGCAGAGATACCATCACAGAGCACAGACAAGGGTGTCAAATCCCTGCACTGCTATATTCCAGTTTTAATTTTCACATGCTAATTGCGTTTCTTTCATTCACAACTAGAACATCAAAGAAGTTGTGTCTAGTTAGAAACCCAACTTTTGAGTCTTTCAATATATAGGCATGTTGGTTTGTCTCCAATGAATCTGGAAGTCTTGCAGAAAGAAAATAAAATTGCATTCTGAAATCTTGCATCTTAAAATGTTAGGTGAGGCTGCACATCAGGGAGGGATTAAATCTTATGCTGCAGAGTTTTATATTAAGCAACTCTTTGCAATGGAGAAAACATGACCACATATTTTTAGCTCACTTTCCCCTGCTCTTCCCCCCATCTTTTTAGAAATAAGCATCTTGGCTTGTAAGCTTAGCTGCAGAAAATACCTTCACTGTCAATTTTGCCCCCTAAGAGTGAGCTCTTACTTTACAAGAGCTCTAGGTAGTTTGCAGGGCTAAAATGAAACAGCACAAGTTCTGAGCTGCTTGACCCCCAGGTGTGCAAGAAGAATCCCTAGACCTTTTGTTTTATTAGAAATAGAGCTGGAGACCCCAGCTTTCAGAAAAATCAATGTGTCAGAGCTTTGTGGCATCTCCTGGTGGTTTGTCAGTGACATCTCATCAATGCTGTGGCCCCAGAAGAGAGAACATCATCGGCTTTGTACACATTCCATTGATATTATTGTGTTTCCATTGACTGCCTGCCACTGCAGCAGAGTTGTTGTGATCTATGGTCTCCTGCTGCTTTTCCAGAGAGGGACTTCTTGACCTGAAGGACCTGTCAAGCCCAGAGGATCTTTTTTGCAGCCTTGTGTGCAACTTGACTGGTGAGCGTCACCCCGATGAACTCATTGCTGGGTGAAAACCCCACGGAGAGCCAGAGAGGCAAAAAGAAGGGGTAAAGCAATAGGTGAGTCATTTTCTGAGGTTCCCAGAAGCAGGAGATGAAGTTCCCGAGGCTGCCTGTGTCGAGTGCATCTGGAGGAGGTGCTGTTTCACATGCACAAGGTGATAGAGGCTGAGCCTTCTCAAAGGAGGGTGTTAAGTGACTCAGGGTGTCTCTTTCATGAGAAGCTCAGGCTCTGAGGGGATGGCAGGGAGGCAGTGGGAGGGGATTTGTGGAGAAAAAAAGCACTCTTGAACTGCACTGAAACATCCAGGCTTATATTTGCTCTGAAGTGCCCACTCAGAAACCTAACTTCACAGAGCACAACACAAATACAAGTTAAAAATATTTAAGATGCAAAATGGAGCATTAGTCACAATGTGATGATATTTGACACCGCACTGTTGACATGCTCCCTTAAGAATAGCTCAGTTTCTTCAAGCCTTTCTTGTAGTGCAGAAGAAAACATAACATTAAACTACTGACTTTGTCCTACATAAGTACACATGTCCATTTATATAAACAGTGAGTTAACAAGGAAGCTCTGTTCACAGACATTCACAAGCAGATTTTAGTTACATAAAGCACACTCTTATTTGCTTTCAGGAAAATTAGAGCAAATAAATCCCATCCTCTCAATTCCCTCACTCCAGTCAATCCTGTCATAGCAAAAAGTGTTCCTGTTCATCTTTAACACAGATCAGGCTGATCTAGAATGCAGTCCAGAAACACTCAGATAAGCAGGCACCTTCTAGTTTGGAAAGTTAACTATGAATTAATCTGCTCCTTAATAACATTTTCAAGCTGTATATTGTTACAGGCACAACCTGAGCTGGGATGTGGAGATGGCTGAGTGAGTACAGCTGACATGCTGTGAAACAGAAATTCTGCAGTGTAATGTCATGGTGGTAATGTCATTAACTCTCTGGTCTCCTGCAATTCAGAGCAGGGGGTGAGAATGGTTTCCAGCAGCAGCCTGAACACAAATGAGGAAAAATCACCAAGCTAAGACCAGCTGCTGTATTATTGATAATCTGCAATTTCTGACTTTTGATTTGTATAACTGATTTTTTCTGCAGCTCTTTTCAAAAGTTTGCCACTGTAAGTAACTATTTCTCATGACTGATATTTGAGATATGGCTCTTAACAGGGATTGTGGATACTCAAATTCCAATTTAAAATATTTTCCTCTCAAATTGATTCCATCCATTTTGAATCTAAAATATGGATATCTTTTATTTTTTTCTTCTTTCTTTATTTTCCTCCCTCTCCTAGATAGATGTCCCAGTAAGAATAAATTATCCTTTCTCATCTCAGGCTCAAATTTATCAAAATTAATGCAATTCTATTCAAGAATTTGGTGGCACCAAAATTCCCATGCTTGAAAGGATGTCAGGACTGTAAAATGTACACAACCTCTCCTTGCTTTACAATCAATGTGGGACTTAAGGTATTAAGGATTTAAAAACCACACTGCATTGGCAGAGATATGAACTAACACCTTTTTGTGATTTTATTAATCTAGTTTTTCCATAATTTAACACAGCAATCTGACAAGAGCTTTCCAAAACAGTGCCAAAATGTGTAAAGTAATGTAGGCAGTGTTATTTTGACTCACAAGATTAGAGAGCATTAGAAAGCTTGTTCAACATTAGCCTTGTTCCAGTTTCTTCCAGTCATGTTAAAAATAACAAAACCCTGAAGCCCCAAGCCTATTTCTGCTTAAAATATAGCTGGTGGTCATCAGCTAGCACTTGAGCAGTTTTATTCATCAAAATATTTTAATAGAGACCTAAATAATAATTTTCAAGAGTGTCTGAAGGGCACTAGAGATCAGTAGCAAACAATAAATTAACTGAAAAAGAATTTAACTTAATGTCACACAGTGCAAATAATAGCATGAATTACACCGATTGTAATTACCACTTAAGAAGGAAAACTGGGATTTACATAGTGTAAATCCTTTCTTTTAGAAACAGGTCAAGCCTGAGAAAAAGAATGATGAACCAGTCTGTAAAAAGACTCCCTTTCCACTTTCCAGAAGTGCAAGGGAAGCTGGTTTATTCATAAGAACGTTGTCCAGATGCCAGCTGTCTCAGCGGTGGCCAGGGAGCAGCGTGGCCCTGGGTTAGGAGGTCAGGGCTCCACTGTGCCCTGTGGATGTGTCTCCCTCTCTCTCTCTCGTGCTGAAAAAGACCCAGCCACGTCGTTGCCTCGCTTGCTGCTGTCCCCCTGCCCAGCTGAGCTGGAGGAGAAGCCTCAGTCATGGGGAGAAAGCAAACAGGGAGGAGTTTGGTCTCTGCCTTCAGCATCAGCACAGAAATTACCCAGAAATAAAAGTATCTACAGCATTACAAATGCATTCGAATTACACAAGAACAGATTGCAGATGTTTTCTCGTGATGAATAGCAGCTCTGCTCTTCTCAGGAGCTGACTGAACCTCATGACACAGGGAGATGGTTGCAAGGATAGTGATTGGTTTGAATGGCAGCACTTTGGAGGGTCCCAAACTCCTCCCTGGACAGGAATACCAAGGGGAATCCTATTAAAATATATATCCATCTTCTTGGAATATCTTAAAATGATAAATAAATGCATTTCTAATTGTTTCTTTGAAAGTATGGCATGAGCACAGTAATGGGACCACATCAGCCCAAACAGAGTGATTATATGGCTGCCACAAGTGAATCAAATTTTACCACCAGGGTCTTTAAGCTAAATCCATAAGCTGGCTTGATCACTAGTAGCAGACAGAGTTTATAAAGGTGTGGTGGCTCTGTCCTCATTTGAGATTCATGGGGATGGTTTTTGGCCAAATTCATCAGTTCATCAAGTTACTTGCAAATGTCTGCATAGCTGTGTTAGAAAACAGACCAAGCTCACACGTTCAGCAGGCAATCCTCTAGAAATATAGGTCAGGATTTTGCTCCAAAATTCATCCAGAAGCCACATGATTTCTTTTTTTTTATCTCATATAGTGCATATCTAATTTTCTTGAGACCAGAAGTATTTTCTTCTGGTATGGGTTGCACGTTGTGATGTATCCCAGCCACACTGCAATTCAGTTCAGCAGGAAGAGTGGTGATCTTGATATGGAAATGCTTTTGCCATACATGAAGGGAAAGCTTCAGCATTTATTTTTCTAGGGTGAAAAATGAAAATGTGAAAGCTGTGTGCCATTTAATTCTGAAAAATGACCTGACCAGATGTCAAAATTATTAAGAAGCAGCATGACAGCCCTTGGATGCCAAGCCTTGAAAATAAGACAAGCAAGACAAGGAGATATTGAAACAAGCAGACTGAAACTAAACTCTGTGTGTGCATTTGCTTAAAGAGGAAACAAAAGCTTGTCTATTAAAATTGGCTTAATCATTGCCTTCCAGCAGTCAGGAATATCGGCTGAAGTCTGCCAAATTATGGGGAAATTCCAGCCTGTAACTTTGATGACTTGTTAGCATCGTTTTATCTAAGGAAAGCTATCTTGGATATATCCCCCAGAGACGACTTACAAAATGAACAGACTTTCTAAACTGGCTTTAGCACAGGGGAGTGCTTTTTGCCTATTCCTTGCTGTGATTTCTGCTCCCTAGCAAAGCCCACCAGTTGCATAGGACGGAGTGGAGGTGGGTAAGGATGTGAAAAGGCTTCACTGACATGACAGTCAAGGTCAGAATGGTCCCCCAGAAAGAGCTCTTTTTCTTCATTTTCCCTTGTATAGGTTATGTACAGTCATTTACAGGCTCGCCCATAATGCTGGCATTGGAACTAGATAAATTATTTCACGACAGTGCTTACTGTCCTACTGAGAAATGGGGTTTGTTTGTTTTGTTTTAATCTGCAAAATACCTTATAACCTTTTCTCAAGCTCCACCTTTCTCAGACAGGTTGCTGCAAACAGATGTTTAGCTAAGTTAATGGGTAATAAGGTATTTATATCCTCTATTTGGAATTGAATCTCTGCTCCATGACAGAACAACAGACTGGTTAAACATTGGGTTCTTCTGCAGTGTGCTGCTGCTCATTCTATTTCTATTTTAGCAAAGCTAAAAAAAAAAAAAAAAAAATGCTGGTTTAGATCTGCTGTCCTATTCTTAATTGTTTCTTTGGTGTAATCAGACCTTTACTGATTGGTAAAAACATGAATCTTGCATTTTTCTGCAAAGATAATTGATTTTCACCATTAATTTTTGAAGAAAAAAAAAAGACAAATTAATTTCTTACAACTTTTTATAAACTATGTTATTCTTTGCTACTGAAAGTTAATTAGGAGCCACATTAATTTTTTTAGCATATCCTAGCTGTAGCACTACATTTATGAATTATAATTACACTGTTTAACATCTTCCATTGCTGATGTCAGTCATCAGCTTCCAGGAACCTACAAGTTCAACAGAATCTAATGTTTGAAAGTTATATCAAGAAATTCAATATCAAAGTTTCTATAAAAAGAAAAAGGAAATAATACGTGGTAAGAACTTACTTGGTTTGAGAAATCTGTCAAAGGACCAGAAATTTTTGAGTAAGTTTGTCACGTGCTTGGAGGAACACATCATTTCTCCACCGTTTTGAGTTTCTCTTAGTTCTCAGGGAGTCTGGGAGATTTCAGCAACTACTTTGTAACTAGTGACTATTACTGTTGTTTTGCTTGCCTGCTCTTTTGGTTTTATGCTTTTTGTGTTTTTTTTGTTTTTTTTTTTTTTTTTTTTTTTTTTTTTTTTTTGTTTTTTTTGGGTTTTTTTTGTTTGTTTTGTGTGGTTTTTTTTTTTTTTTTTTTTTTTTTTTTTGGTGAACTGCTATTTTTTTCACTTATACCTACTCACATTCATGTCTCAGTGGTGGAAAGGGATTAGACAAAACTAAAGGGCAGTGGGCTCATTTTGTGGTGTCCATGTCTTAAACCTTGTCTCAAACCAAGACAGCCCGGCAAAGCAGAGCCCCAGGCAAACTGCAGACGTTGTTCATCCCTGCTGTGATGAGGGTGGCTGTGGAGCAGGGGGCCCACCTGCTGAACGAGGGGCAGCACAGCACTTTCCATGCTGTGTTCCTCAGGAGCTCTGTGCTGCCTCCCTGCCCCGCTGCTCAGCTCTAATTCCTGCCTTCCCCTCTTCTCATCCCACCCGTCCCGGGGCTGTGTCCCCCCAGACCTTCTGGTTTCTGCCAGACCCTCCTGCTGGCACTCAGAAATACAGCCAGTGGCAAATCTTCCAGGAAAACAGCAACCTTGGACAAACCCAGAGCCAGAGACCTCGAGACTTTATTTAGAAATATATTAGAATGGTAATTAATCTTACTGCTGAAAAGAGTGCCTTTCATTTTAATGTGCCTGCTTTTAATTCTCGCTTCCTTGTCCTTGTTATATTTTTTCTTCATAACTCACCATCTTTCATTTTTATCAGTAGGCTGACATCATCCTTTAGCAGAAGTTATTGTCAATGGTAAAATATGTTTGATTTTCCATGAGCAAAATAATAATTAGAAAAAAAAATATTTCAGGTATTTATGTAGTGTTAATACACTACTTAGAACAAGATTGTTGAAAGTGCTGGAGAGTATTAAGTGCCATTGTAAAAAAATAAAATCCTAATTTCAATAAAAGAATTTATTCTATTTTTTTTTTAGGAGAAGAAACCCAAATAAAAGTCCTTTACCATGTGACTAGCAGCATTATGAAGTCAGAGATGCCACTATGTTTGTGAAGAAATGCCTGAGATCTCAGCTGGCCTTTTCTAAATGGATCAGACTCTACAAAGTCCAAACAGTTGGACTCAGCTGAGCACCAATGCACGGGAAATTTTCTCATGAAAAAAGTATGAGCTTTGTGCTTGTTACTTTCAGCGCTACTGATTTCTGGAATTCTGGGTTCCAAAACCAGCATTTGGCAGCATTTTTATTGGCAGAGGTGGTGGTGGGTGCAGTGGTGTGTCAGGAGGTTGGTAAAGCTCAGAAAACCAGGTTTTAATTTGCATTGAAACAAACAAACAAACAAAAACCCGACAAAAAATACCAAAAAAATTCCCATTGCTTGTCTTCAGACAGTGTCAAGGGTGTTGTGGCAGAAGGAAATTGGGTTCAAAATGCTGTCTATGGTCCCAGTTCAAATTTGCAATACTGGGTCTATTCCAGAGAACAGAATTTGAAAATTTAGACCTGTGGTTCTGTGTTGGACACATGCTCAAAACCAGCCGTGGCATAGGAAAATAGGAAACAAATATTGCATTGGCAAAAGTGAATGGAATAAAACAGAATTGGAAAACAACACTTAAAAGAAGCAGATCATCTGAATCATTTTTCTGACGAACATATGAATATGGCACAATTCAGAACCATGATTAAAAAATAAAAAAGCTTTTTTTTTTTTTTTTTTTTTTCCCATTGCCTCTGGGTCCTTGAGTACATCCTGACAGAAACATTTTGATGGCCCTGGTGCTGTGAGTCTGTGGTCATGTCTGAATTAAGAAGTTCTTGCAGAGACCCCCAGACTCTGAGTGTCCTCAAGAGCAACTGAGCTGTGGCAGCCCCGAGCAGAGCCTGTGGCAGCTTGTGCTGGCAAGGGACAGGTTTTATGAAAGTGTGTGGGGCACAGAGCTAACGTGCCTGCTCTGCTTTTACCTCTGGGATAGCATCTCCTGTGGCATGGCTCTTGGCCATCTGGTGCAACATCTCTCATGGGTACTGGTATGAGAAAGTCTCTCCGTGGGATCAACACACTCAGAATCTGGAGGCGCTGAGAAACTGTTGTGTTTTTTTGGTTTTGTTTTTTCCTTCTTTCTATAAGCTTTAAAGTATTCTGGATGGGTTGTTGCTGAGCTGTTTTCAATTGAATAAGAAGGTGATGAACTTAATATGCATGACCTTTGATGAACCAGAACTCCAGGATCCTCATGCTGAGATGCTTTGCCCAATTTTTGTGTGCATGCTCCTTAAATTATGCTTGGCTGTAAGGCAATGGGTTTTTTATAGCCATACAGCTGGGGAGGAGAAGATGTAAACAGCCCTTTTGTCCTCTACTTGCCAAAAAAAGGATCATGACTTAGCCCAGTGACCTATAGCCACAAAACCTACAACCAGGAAACCTGAGGCTAACTGCCTTGAAACATAGCATGTTCTCCCTTGAACTCAGGGAATTTTTGAACCTCTTCTAGTCAGAGGAATAGTCATGTTGGTAGAGTAGCTAATGGCCTCAGTATCCATAACAATTCTTGGATTCAGGCCCCAAAATTAAGGCTGAGCCCTCGCCCCTTGAAGAAAAACTCTCTTTTGTGCTCCCCATTGTGTTGTGTGACCTTCAAGGATGCACCCTCTTGGTGCTTCTTTTTTTCCCACAGCCTCCCATGTAGGGCTAATCTAAATGCCACAGTGCAGCCTTAGTAATTGACCAAATAAAAAGGAAATGTAAATATTACGATGGTGTGAACACTAAATAGCAATGCACCGAATAAAATGCTTGCTGGTGGAGCTCTCTCTCTTGCTGGCAAGTGGCACGACCCATTCTATTCAGTGTATATTAAACAAGCTGTCACCTGAGCATGTTTGTGTGAAGTAATACGGGATGAAAAATGCTCTTTGGGAGCTTTGAATGTCTGCAGCGTTTAATGTCTGCTCACTGTATTTGTCAGAGCTGGCATAAAGTGTACCAGGCTGCGAGGACAGTGTCCTCCTGTCAGCTGAGGTACCCATATCTTGCCAGCTCACAGTGCATCAGGAATGCAGACTGTGCCATGATTTAAAAGTACTGTACAGTGCAGCAAAAGCACAGCTCCTGAGCTCTCGAGTACATCATAAAAACAACGGTGATAGCTGTCCGTAAAATAACCAAAAACCTCAAAGTATCAATTTCTGGGGTGAAAACTATCAGTCTGGGGGAAGGAAGATAAGGAAGCTTTCCATCCTCTCTCTTTTCTAACTCCTAAAATGCAGGGGGAAAAAAAAAGCATGAGATTTGGAATAGAGCATACAACTTTTTTCACCTGTGGACTCCTAGTTCAAAATCAATTTAGGCTACCAATTTAGTCAGGGAAGGTAATGAGCAGACAGCTGTTCTGTGACCTGCATGGGAGAAATTAGCTAATGACTGTGGTCCTTTTTCCTCTCAGCAGACAGGTAGCAGCATCTCATCCAGAACAGGTCCGTGGCTCCTGGGTGGTCCTGCAGCAGCCAAGGACATCCTGGCCATGGAAACAGAATTCATCCCAAGGTGCCAACACACACTGGTACGAGGTCATTGGAGGCATGGAGGAGGAGCTCTGCACCTCTCCCAGGGATACAGCTTCTTCCCCTGCTTTAGAAAACGAGGCAGAAGGAGTCAGGGTTGGCTAAAGGCAGTTGTGGTGAGAGCTGTGGCCCAGGAGCAGAGTCCCTGCGTGTCACTCAAGTCACCCTGACCTGTCCTGTCCTGGGTAATGCTCAGTGGGGCTGAAATCCATCTCCAGCTGAAATCCATCTCCAGCTGAAATCCATCTCCAGCTGATGATCTTGAGCTGAGATCCATCTCGTCTTCTCTACTGGGAAGGCCTGAACCAGGAGGAGGGGATTCACCTTAGAGTGGTACTTGGGGGTGGGAGCAGCAAGTAAGGCACTCCCTCATTTGACAGACATAAAATAAGACTGCAGTTCCAAATATTCTGCCTGCAAGACTTAATAGTCTTTATTTCTGTTATTTAGGCTTGCAGCATGTGTTATTGATTTCAGCAGTGTTGGTTTCCCCTGCATTTACTTTTCATTATGGATGGACAATAAACACAGGCAATGTTGGCTTAGCTGTGGTAAAGAACAGCTGTGGTAAAGAAGTCTTTTCTGTCCCCAGCTTTGCAGCATTTGATCTTTTCTGTTGTTTTTGAGCTACAGTCCTTTCTGTCCCCAGCTTTGCAGCATTTGATCTTTTCTGTTATTTTTAATCTATTGTTCACAGAGGCAAGTCCTTTATTTGATTTTCCCCTGCTTTAATTCGTAGTGTGCAAATACAGATGTAGTCATGTCGATTTCATGTCAGACCAGTAGATAACTCCTAACTTTATTCCCCACTACCAATTCTATTCCAGTTTCTGTGCTATGTCTCCACAGAGGCACTCAAAGCCATCATTACTGGAGAACTGTCTTTGAAAACTTGAAATAGACTTAAACAATTTTTCAGTGAATAGGCAGACATTACTTCATATCTCAATAAAGTAAGTACTGGTTTGACATTTAAATGTCATTTTGACACACTCCTGACCTCTACATCTTTGTTCCTCTGAAATATTTCTAGGGTGATAGCATATTTAAAACTATTTAAATCAATCTTAGAGGGAAAAAAAAAACCCCAACAATTGTCTGACACATTCTAGAGACAACTATTTTTTATAAGCACAGAAAAGTGGTGATTCTTGTTTAGCATTAATATGTAATAAGGATTACAAAATTCATTTTGGTAGATAAAAAATTTGCTTGAACTTTGTCAACTCAAAAATTTGCTATGAGAAAAAGAAAAGTAACTTCTCAAGCACAGGAGCAAACTTTTTTATTACTAAAGGTATTCTCTGAGTGAATAAAAAGATATTCCTTTTCTTTTCTAGTACCAGAAATTGGTGAAAGTATCATCACAAATATCTTTCATCCCATGAAATCAATTAAATAAAATTCAGTTTTCAGCAGAATTTGGCTCATCTTAAAACAATCCATTAGGGAGATGAGCAAGTCTTTGAGTAACATCTAAGATCTGATCTATTCTCTGGATCAGTCTGTCCAGAGATACAAATAGGAATGTTTTCAGGATTAGGGTCCTCACATTTTCACAAAGGGAAGAAGTGCAGCTAAAACTTGTAGCAATAGGATGAGATGGAGCCCTTTTACTACTGGAAAGCAAAAACAAAACAGTAGTTAAGGACTATTTTTGTTCCCTTTAGTAGGGTAACATGAAAAAAAAAACCAAACCTGTTTATTTGCGATTGTCTGTAATCCTTTAAAATAAAAGGAAAGAAAGTTTAAATATATAAACAGCTGAAATGTAAAGTTGTCATTACTTCAGTCATTTCCAGATTACACAGGAGTAAATATACATGGCAGGAATATTTATACATGCATATCCTACCAGGCTGTGTATTTTATCTCCTGTCTTTGCAACATCATTTACAATCTTCTTCTTCCTGCTTGGCAAGTTTTACATTCTGTATGTGTTGGCAGGGAATATTTGCATTTTGAAGCAAAAGCCAATTTAAGTGCAATACAGCTTTCTAAAAGATTTGGCTCATTTTCATAACCCATGAGGGCATGAAATGAGATAAAGGTAGTTGGGTTTGCCAGTTTCTCTGAAAATGCCTTTGACCAGTAAGACATGTCTAGTAATTATTAGCTGTTCTTGCTTTTTTCCCAAACTCAGGAAAACAGGCTGTTGTGAAAAGGTTAAAAATAAATCTTGTATTGAAAAATTATTATTTTGACTTCTGGTAATAAAGTTGGAAAATATTGTAACACACTTTACATCGGGTTCATTGGAAAGTTTATACCCTTGAATGCTCTTTTCCTCTCCTCTAGGATAACAGGTCTGGAGGGGAGCTATCTGTAGGTTTGGAGAGGAAATGTTTGCAGCTGAGTAAAGTCCAGTGAAACGCTGAAGGCTCATAAATCTGCTCTGGCTCCATTGCTGCTCCCTGAGATGCTGTGGGGTGCTGTGGTGTGGTTTTTGCTTTAAGTTTGTGTTTGCCCACTATTCTCCTCCCTAATCTCCTCCCCTCCCGAGTTACCCATCTCCCCAAGCCCTTCCCTAACTTCCTCCCTCCCAAGCTGTCAATCCTCCCTATCCCCACCCCTTTTTCCAGAGTGTTCCTTGTCTATCTTGTAGTATTGATACCCCATTTGTTGCTTTGCATTATCCCCCTCCCCTGCTCTCCCTGATAGGTTTATAGAATGTTAGTCCTGCCCTAGATTCCTCCCCTGCCATGCCCTCATTGCTTGGTTGCCCTGTACCACTCGCCCTATAAAAACCTCTGCAGATGCCCCTGGGCTTTGTCTTGGGGTCTCAAGTCGTGGACCTGATAAATGCACCTAGTTTTACCCCAAATCCTGTGTCATCGTTACCTGTTCCTGCGCCGGACCAAGCGATAACTGGGAATAGCAGAGCTCACGGGGGGAAAGTTGTGCCCCTGTTATCTCCAAGAAATAACTGGGAATAGCAGAGCTCACGGGGGGAAAGTTGTGCCTCTCTTGTCTCCAAGCAATAACTGGGAATAGCAGAGCTCACCTGGGGAAGGTCGTGCCCCTGCTGTCTCCAAGCAATAGCTGGGAATAGCAGAGCTCTCGGGGGGAAGGTCGCGCTCCTGTTGTCTCCAAGAAATAACTGGGAATAACAGAGCTCATAGGGGGAAAGTTGTGCCCCTGCTGTTGCAGGTCACACCCCTGTTATCTCCAAGAAATAACTGGGAATAGCAGAGCTCACCTGGGGAAGGTTGTGTCCCTGTTGTCTCCAAGCAATCACTGGGAGTAGCAGAGCTCACCTGGGGAAGGTTGTGTCCCTGTTGTCTCCAAGCAATCACTGGGAGTAGCAGAGCTCACCTGGGGAAGGTCGCGCTCCTGTTGTCTCCAAGAAATAACAGGGAATAGCAGAGCTCACAGGGAAAGTTGTGACCCTGCTGTCGCAGGTCACACCCCTGTTATCTCCAAGAAATAACTGGGAATAGCAGAACTCACCTGGGGAAGGTCGTGTCCCTGCTGTCTCCAAGCAATAGCTGGGAATAGCAGAGCTCTTGGAGGGGAGGTGACACCCCTGTTATCTCCAAGCAATAGCTGGGAATTGCAGAGCTCACAGGGGGAAGGTCGTGCCCCTGCTGTCTCCAAGCAATAACTGGGAATAGCAGAGCTCACCTGGGGAAGGTCATGTCCCTGCTGTCTCCAAGCAATAACTGGGAATAGCAGAGCTCACCTGGGTAAGGTCATGCCCCTGCTGTCTCCAAGCAGTAATTGGTTATTGCAGAGCTCACGGGGGGAAGGTCACACCCCTGCTGTCGCTGCCCAGCACGATACAGCGCCCTGCGGCAGAGGGGTGTCCCTGGAGACCCCTTCTGCCCGTGAAGCAAGTTAACCTGGAGAAGTGGATCTCATGCTGTGTCCGTGTGCCACAGTTTGCAGAGGAACATGAACAGTCCGCGTGGGAGACGTGATCAGGGCATCTCTGTGCCCTGGTAGCCCTGTGTAGCCAAACTCAAGAGTGTTACAGCCCTGTGCTGTAAGCACACAGCAGCTGGGAGCTCAGGGCACATAAACTGCTGTGGTTTGGGAGCTGCTCACAGGATCTCCTGCACTCCTGTCCCAAAGCCGTGGGCCTGTGTTAATATTTTTGCCAGCCAGTGTGGCTCAGGACGCAGGCGACACAGCTGAACCTCACTTGCACCCATCTGCAGCAAAATCACAGAAAAATCTCACAAATGTGTTTCCATTAGCAAATTATCTACTCAGTCAAGGGCTGTTGGAGAATGTTGGTAGAATATCCTGTGTTAATTCAAACCTATGTGCCTGAGTGATTCTTTTGTCACAGCGTGTGTTTCTAGAGTAGTTTTAGATTGGTGCTGTTAGGAAATAGGAAAACCCCAGTGTGCAGTGGTTGCAGATCCAAACTGCTGCAAGCAGTCACAAAGCACAACAGAAAGTCTTACAAATGAAACAAAAGAACTCACCATGCAGAACATGTGTGAAGAAGCAATTTAAATGTTTATGGGAGCCTATAAACTTTTTTATTATATAAAAATAGGTTTTCAGCTTGTCTGCCTCTGAGTAAGTCTTAAATAATACAATTTATTTTGGATGACTGATTATAGGACTCCAACTATGGCAGTTTAAATCCCATCTCCTGTCGACATTAGGAAGCAAAATGATTTTCTAGCTTTGACATCATATATCATGTTAAGTTTGCAAAACTACTGCAGCCACAGTACAGCAGGGCCCCGATTCTGTTAGTCCAGCATGGTGCCATGAGGTTTGCATTTTTAGTGTCTTTAAAGCAGCCTAGAGCACTGCAGGGTAAAGCTGTTCATCCAAGAGCAGCAAGTTAATTTTGGTCTCTTGGTAAAATATATTTGGTTGTGGCTTGAAAGCAGGATGGCAGATGAGGGCATTGATGATGTATTTGCAGAGGGTTCCCTTCTGATATCTACCAAGGAGGTTTTTCAGGGAATTCCCATCTCACTTGTTCGGAGCTGTGCTTGCAGGAAATCCCTTTTTTTGCTTGTTAAGAGCTGTGTTTCTCAAGCTCTCCACAGTTAAACTGGCAGGCTGGAGCCAGAGGCAGCCTCTTCAAGGGCTGTGCAGGCATATCTAGTTGTAAAGGCAAGTTACAATTTGTTGTTATCTCTGGGCCTTGCCAGATTATTTGGTAAGTCTGTTTTTATTAACGCATTTATAATGGACAGTGAAAGGCAGATGAAATTTGGATATTTTTTCCTTGTTGCAATAGTGCAAAATAAGATATGCTTATTTTATAATGCACTGTAAATGCCGTATTTTTAATTCCAAGGATATCACAACACCTTTTGGTCACCATTTTCTGTTTGAAACAATTAAAATAAGGTGAGGTGGTGCTTTATTTTCCCATTTAGGAGGAGATGCAAGCATATCTCCCTCACAGACTGGAAGTAAAAACCACAAAGAGCTGATTACTGAGCAGTCCTTGCCTTTCTGTGCTGGACATGTTTGCATGCTGCAGATCCCTCAAACTGCCATCTCTCTTCAAGCTGATCAGCCTCGGGCTGGAGCTCTGGTGGGGGTGGGAGGGATGATTCCTCTCCCTGAGGACAGTGACATTAGCAACAAGCAGTCAGTCATAAAGGATGCAACCAGAAAGGCAGAGGGGGAAAATGACAGTGGCCCTTCATAAATATTAAAGAATCTTCTCTAAGAGAGAAGCAGAAGTGTGTGCTGACAATGTCAGAAGATGAATGCCTCTATATAATCAATTCTTTTTAGAGAAAAGATTATTTTTTGGCAATCATTAATGTAGTATTTTGTCTTTTTTACTTCCTTTCTCGCTCTTGCCTTTTCACAGGCATTCCCCATTTTACTTGAGATTGGTTACACTGGCTCTTCTATGCTTTTATTCTGGTTGTTCATTTTTTTTGTCCAAGCTTCTTACAGTTCCCAAGGAGAAAAGAGCATCACGTAGGCATTGGTAGCTTTTCTGCCTGCTTTCACTACTTCTGCTGAGCATCCATTTAACACAGACAGTTGGGTAAATGCCAGTTACTCATTTCAATATATTTCAAACTTGGATATATTTGAGGTTTGTGGTTTATGTTAGATTAGGCAGGGAATGGGGTACTTCTTACATTTACAGGTTAAAGGCTACAAGGAAGCCTCCATGGTTCTCTCTGTGTGCAGGTAGCACATCAGCTGTAGCTCTTTGTACTGGGGAGAGCAATTTTGGAAAAAATTTATTATCATCACAAAATTCTGTGAGAGTAATCCTGATGTTTTCTTGGCTAACCTAAAGCCAAGTTTTAAAGGACGGAAGGCTCACTTTTGCCCTACATTTGCAATCCCCAGGCACATTTCGTCACCTTAAAATTACCCTGGATTGTTTAAATGAAGTAGTAGCTTGTGCTCTTCTGAAATGGCTTTTGACACATTATCTTGCTGGTGAAGCCTGTGTACTTAATGAGTCAAAGGGAATAATTTTCTAAAAACCCTCTGATATTTTGCATGGGTATTCATCACCAGCACTATCACCAGTCATCCTGGTGAACAGCAGGGAGCTGTGTATTAGTCACTGTGAAAGGTGCTAGGTTGAACTATACATCACTGCTGCCTTCTGATGGGCTTTGAAACAGGATGGCATGATTTACAGCTTCTTCCCTTTCTGAAAGAGCAGATGAAGGCTCTTTTTCAAGTCCACATGCAGTCATCCTGCTGAACTGGCAGTGGTTCTTTGCCTTTCAGCAGGGTAGGTACGAAGGAAGAACCTTTAGGTCAGAGAGCATCCTGTCCTTGCTAGCTCACGGGAGTCAGCAGTTGGGATTTGTGATATCCACCTGCTGGAACATCTAGCAATCCCACTGGAGGGCCTGGTGAGACCCTTCAGCAGCACAGCAGCACAGTGAAGGAGCTGAGCTCCCCATCCTACCCACAGTTCATCGTGCTCCTCCTCCCTAAACCCCACAGATGCTGTAGACCTGAAACGCCCTGGGCACGGTGACTCTGCCAACCCATGCAGCGCTAAGACTGTCATTTGTCTTTGTTATTTCTGCTGCAGTATTTGGTGATTTGTGCCATACAGGATTTAGAGCCAACAGCAAAACAGATAATAAAGGTCTTTGTAAGAATGTCCAGACAGGCTCCCCTTCAAGTGAAGCCATCTGTTCATTGCTGTTCACATATCTGAATCAGTGGATAAATTCTTACATATTTGAGGGGAAACAGAAGAAATCCTGAAGCTCCTGAATCAGCAGGACTGCAAAGTTTATGGGCAGTCCCAGAAACACAGTTTCTGGGATTCTTAATTCTTAAATAGACAGTTAAGTGTGTCATCACCTCCAGGACATTAAATACAAGATTTTTTCTCCATCCAAATAAATAACTTTAAGGGTTTTGCTATATCAGGTCCTAGGAGACAAATAGATCTCAAACCTGTATTTCTCCACTTGAATTCTTGATGCCATTATTATGCCAGATATTATCTGAGAGGGATTTTGTAGTGGTCAGAAATAAGTAGTTTCAAATTGAACTGTGAAGAGTTTGTTGCTCAGAAAAGAATTATTCAAAGAGTTGATCATCCTTTGCTAATTTGATTGAGTTTCCTTGGCTATAATTCAGATAAGTAGCCACAAAAGGTGCAAGTGATGATAAAATATTAATTTATTCAAAATATTAAAATATTCTGTCAGGTATCTGAAAATTCCTGGGTGATGATGTCAAACAACAGCAGATATTATGTGTTCTTCACTAACTTGGGCTTTACAAAAAGATTTATAAGAACAATTTTAAACTATGCTACATTGCTACAGATACAAGTATTATAGATAGTTGTGATTTTCATTTTCACAAGTTCCAATGTTGTTACACCTTGATGTACTGATTTTATAATCTGGATAAACAACTCTGAAATCTTGATCACCTATTGGAGAATTAGAAAAGGTGATTATCCTTTAGCTAATGTGCACAGTATCCTTATAGTCACTGTGCTAGAATTACTGTTATTGCAGTCATCTGTTATTGCTGAAATGCCACAGGACTCTTCAAGGCTGTGGGTGGAGCTCAGTGAATGATGAACCTCTGACTATCCCAGCCTCTTGCTTGCCACCAGCTCTGCACAGGAATTAACAGCAGTAAGAGCCCTCTACCTGGTTCATCCCTTCTGCAACGATGCAGAACAAACAAACAAACAGTATTTTTTTTAAAGTTTATGTTTTGGTTTAACCAGACAAATGATAAACACCCATTCTCAGAACTAATCTCTCTGAGACAATAATCACATTGATGGCTTAATAATAAACCATATAGGATTGGAAAATTAATATTTATAAAATCTGATCCCAAAGTCTGACCAGAATGCTGACTGCTCATGCAAAATAGCTCATCTCCCTTTACTACTTACTGCTCCCTCTTCCTCCCTAACACTCAGAATCTTTCTTCCATCTGTTTTACTTCATGACTTCTTGCTATATTAACCATATTTTTCTGCTCTGCAGTGAAAGTGAGAACTTCCTTTGGCATCCTGTCTTCCTGTTGAATGCAGTCTCAGTGATTTGTGCTGGCTGGATTCACGTGTGGCATCTCGCTGTGAATTCTCATCTAATAAACAATTTATAGATACCTCAGTGAAATCAGCATATCAGTATCAGCTTCACATATACTGCATGGATGTAAAAAATTATCAGAAATGAGCTTCAGAAATGGTAGTGAAGCCCTCATCTGTGCTGCTGCAGTAAGGAATTTCTGCAGTCTGCTTGGAGAGAAGGAGAAATATGTAAATGAAAAAGAAGAGAAAGCTGTCAGAAGACACCAGAAATGATGGTATTAGTTGGCTGCCACTCCTCATGAGGAATTTTTGTGGTCTGGGATTCGTTCTCTTAACTATTGAAACATTCTGCTGAGTGAGACTGACTGTAATCACTTAAGCCCTCTACCAAAACCACCCAATTGTAGCTTTTGCCAGCACTAGGGTTTCTACATGTGTAAGCAGAAAGCAATCACTCTTAAAATGCTCCTAATTAACTTTTTTTTGTATAGATAAATCTAAGGCAGTGCAATGATTCGGTGTGGGCTTGGGTGGGAGCACATCCTTCTATTACTGGGGCAATAAAACAGAACTAAAGGAAAGAAACAAAATAAGAAAGTGTCGATTGTGTAGAATATAAATACATTTATAATCCCCTGTTCAAATAAAATATGAATTGATTTACACTGGATTAATGGCAATATTTTAACACACTTGCAAGATTAGGCTTTGGTAATGGTGTGTTAGATGGCTCTATTGATGTAATATTTAACAGTAGAATAACAATCCTAGCCATATAATAAGACATAGCCCCCCAAAATAATGACAAATGAATGTGTAAATTCAGTGGTTTCAGGAATAACAGGCCATTTGAGGTTTTTGTTTAGGTGATGTTTTCTTGAAATCAGCTCAGTGATATCTGTTGTTCATCTTGTGCCTGCTGAAACAAAGTAGTTTGTGAGTTGGATAAGAAGCTGCTGAAAGTTATGCTTTGTTACATCTATTGGTTTTCTCTGTAAAGAATGTTGAACTTGCATTGTGTTTTATGTCTGTGGCAGCTTTCTCTATTTTAACTTCAATATTGCCACTTGACTGTTAAGAAGGAGACAAATAGACAAAGACCCATTAAGCACTTAACAGGAGTCAAGGGTGTGTAAACAAACATGATAGAGAAAAATAAACACTTTTCCCAGCTTGGAATCATGATAGAATTAACATGAGGGGATGCCTGTGTAAAGAATATTTTTTTTTCCACAAAACTGGTGGCCTATCAAAATCAGGAAACTGCAAGAGCAAATTTATTTCTAACTGGTATGACTTCCTCAGTATTTATAAGCTGCAGTAACAGCCAAGTGTTGCTGAAGGTGATGAAAAGGAAATGATGAAGGGATTTATTCCAGTACCACACACTTCTATATCCAACCCAGTGGCTGTTTAATAACCATGACTTTACATAATTGGGTCTGTAGGGGTAATTTATCCTCACCTAGGAATGGATCTTGCAGTGGTGCAGTGACCAACCAGTTCATCGTTCAGCCCACGTGAACACCCTTCTTTCCAACTTTCAATAAACACAATCCTGAGAGACTAGAAGGGCTAAAACCCAACAATCCCAAACGTTTGCACACTGGGATGGCCTGAGTGGCCCCCTGGATGGGACACTGAGCTCTGAAGAGCTGGAGTGTGCGCCAGCTGTGTGTTTTGATTTGCAGTGTGCTGTGTGATTTGCGGTGTTTCACTCAGTGCGCGGGAGCTCCATCCTGGATTACAGCCCTGAACACAACAGGACTTTAGTTAGGGGTGAGATCTCTCTGGGAGCTGTAATCTGAAGAATCATTCCCTACTAACCAACCTGAAACCCAGGGCAAGTTTTCTTTGGTGCTAAAATCGGCGGGCGAGAATGAATCTTTGGCTGTCCCCGTGTCCTCCCTTTATCCAGCAAAGCAGTTTCTGTCAGCTGCCATTCCCTCACTGCTCCTCGGGGCTGAGAGAGAAGAGAACCTGCAATTTCACATTCACGTTGCAAAATCTTAGCCCAAACAGCACCATAAATATTTGTATGGCCTTTCTTAGTAACAAATATATTTGTTCTCTTTTCAAATGCTCTTTGGAGGAGGGCTTGAATGAGAAATGTGAATTGCTCTTTGTGCCAATATGAAGTCTGAATCCCTTGTTGTCTAGAGCTGGGTGGACTAAAGAGAAGTTCTCTTTCTTCCATACAAGACAGAATGTCAAGTGCAGTTCTGTGTTTGTGCTAGAAAAATACATGTGCTGCAGTTAAAGGAGTCCAAGACTATGAATCATTCTTTTTTTCTATAATTTCTGGCCCCAACTTTTTTATAAGGAAGCACACTTCCAAAAAAAAAAAAAAAATAGCACAGGAAGAGCAAGGTTGCAAATTGATTGGCTTAGTCAAGGAGCTTAAAATGATCTTTCTTCACACATCTCCTGTCATTCAAGGTCAGAGTATTTGTTTGATTAGTGCTTTTACATCTGAAATGCTTTCCTTAGGTTTAAATTCCTCTTGGAGTGAAGTAAAAATTTCCCCTTTTTTTATGTCTATGTTCTGCTTTCTTAACAGTGGTTCTGGTTCATGATGAGCTGTAACCTTTCCTTTAGCAAGTAGTACAAAATACTTGTATATTTACAGAAATGAGCTCCAGGAGGGGATTTAGCAGCTTTTTCCTTCCCAAACCAAAGACTCTTACAAGAACAAATTCTGTTTGCTTTTCTCTGCTTTTCCTATTTTCTTTTACCCCTCTTAGACTTGATAAGGGAGTCTTTCCACAGTCTAAGCTGCACTAATTAATTCTGAAGTGTCTCTTTTTTCTCCTGTATAATTTTTACTTGAATATGACTTTCTCATGTACACTTTATTACATTTTTTTTTTCTTTTTTTTAGTGGCAAGGGTTTTATGTGGTGATGTGGGACTGCATTCTGCAAGTTTATTTGTACAGGAGTCACAGACATAAGGAGAGGATATTTGACATTTTCCACCCATGGCCTGATGGATGATTGGATGGATAAATGAGAAGCTTTTGCTGTCACAACATAATGGAGATTAATGACAGCCAAATAGGATGACAGCCTCTTCATGGAGGTAAATTTGATGCAAAGCCAAGTCCTAGTACCCTCCTTTGCAGGGGCTTTCATTCCACCTTAAGTGATTTCAGGGTCTGTGTGATCTGGCTGATACTGGGAGTGAGTTTTCCTGTATGCAAATAGTTCAGCAAATCTGCCTGCTGACATCAATCAATACACAAGGGCTAAAATCCCCTGTTTTCTGGGTAACTTAGTTCTATCCTCATATCTCTGAAAATCGACCCCAAAAATCTGAGTAACTTTTTTTTTTTCCTTCATTTGTTACTTCTTATTAGATAACAATAATAAAAAATAAAATACAAAGGTATAATTTAACTCTAGCAGAGAAGAGAAAGAAAAGAAATAAAAATAACCAGAGTGTTTCTCTTGACTTTTCCTCTTGTTCTGACTAAACCATCCCCAGATTTCATGATCAGACAGAGCTCTCCTCCTGCTGCCATAGCTGCCAATCATAAGTTTCTGACATTTAGTAAAATAATAAAGCTTTCCTAACATGGCAGCCTTGATACACTCCTAACAGAATTAATCTAAAAGGAGAGAGCATCTTCTAAAAATACAACTTTAAAATCACTTGAGGAGAATGTGATTCCATTGCTCCAAGTAGAGGAGGAAAGTTGGAATGCTGCTTTCTGTCTTAAATTTGGGATGCAGCGTAGAGCAGGTGGATATGGCAAGAAAAAGAATGCAGACTTTCCTTTTGGAAATCAACTATCAGTCAGCTTGTGTTCCTCCAGTGCTTTCCTGTCAGTGAAATAACCTGGAAAACTTAAGAGTTCTTGCTTCATTTATTAGTATTTCAATTTTATCCAGCCAGCCCAGTTCCAGGCTGCCATACTATTTTGTTATTTCTATTGATTCTGGTCTCAGAAGAAGTATGAGCTGTAACAGAATGATACAAAAGATAAACTATTTCTATAGGACACAAAGGTGAGGCCTTCAAACACAACCCAGCCCAACAATTCTGAATGTTAGCAGAAGAAAATCCCTCTGGGCAAGTGTTTTACTTTATTCTTTCATTGAAGCATCAGGTACTGCCTCCTTTATATATGACTGGTGAAATACCTGGCCTGAAGAGCCGAACAAGCACAGAATTTCCTGGAATCTTTGATTTTAAAAATAAACCCTTTGATCTTTCAACAAGTGTGTGTGTGGGGATTATTTGTTTTAGAGGGGGACTTGAAAGAAAATCATCTCTATGCTTTGTAGGTGACTCCTCTGCTATGGCTCACAATGTATTAGAAATTTCGCTCTGTTGTGGCTCCTGTCTGTGTGGTAAGTACAATGTACTTATCACATGCCCGTTTCTGTTTCCCATTTAAGTTGCTTCCTCTTTTCTAAAAAAAAAAAAAAAAAAAAAGGAAAAAAAAAAAAAAGAAAAAAAAAAAGAAAAAAATCCTACATGTGTTTTGGAATCAAGCCATTACACTTTCTTTAGCAAGTCTATACTTTGGTACAGCACGGATGCCTGAGAGCACTTGTTTCCTCTGAAGTTTCAATTTCAGGCAACACCAGCTTATGCTCTGGCTGAAAACTTTACAGAAAAAGTTATTTTACTGAACTCCTGAGTTAGTTACATGTTTTACCTACCTGGGAACCACAGGGCTTCTGTTTGGATAGTATCTAAAAGGTGTCTTCTGCAGGAAGTTTTCCACAGCAGCATCCAAGATGAATCTGAATAGACCTCATCAGCAATCCATCCATTAAACACAAAGACCAATATCTCAATTTAGGTGTCAGAGAGTAGCTATTAAAAAACCCCTCTCCTTTCCTGGAAGTGATACAGAGCCACATGCCACTCGTGGCCTAAGAAATTTGTTCTTACAAACAGATTGCTTTTACTATAATGCTAAATCACAGAGAAGGAGCCTTGACTTGCAGTGGACACTTGTGTGCACTTTAAAAACCTGAGGGACCAGGAACTGTAAGTAGAAAAAAGGAGAGCACCTTCTTCTGGTGCCTCAGACACATAAGGTCTTCGTTGGATCAGGTACCTCTTGTTTATTTTCCTTCCCCAGCTAATGAAAGAGTAAGGATGCAAAATGAATAAGCCCACCTCATTCTTTCAAGTTGAAAACTTTCAGTTTGTCAACCACACTGTAGGGAAACATAAAATTCAGAGATATATTTTACACAAAAATAAGATTATCTTTGTTTTAATTACAATACATTGAGTTTGGCCTATTAAATGATAGAAAACTCTGCCTGTTAAGCTTGGATTGGAAAGAATCAAATAAAAGATGCAGCTGAGAAATATTATTTTCTAAACACAGCAGCCTGTAAGAAAGGAGAATATATTTTTTTTAGAAAAAAATCTTTGTCTTATTTTCTTAAAGTTAGGACATATTCAGCCTCATAATGCTCCTAGAACACTCCAGATAGCAGCATTAAAGACCATGGTGCCAAATATTTTTTAGGCACAGCTGGAATTAAAAGCACCTAAGCACTCTGTGGAAGGGAGCCATGCTAAAGCAATCCATGAAGAGCTGCAGTCCATGGGAAGGAGTCACTTTGGAGAAGTCCATGGAGGACAGTTTTCTGTGGGAGGGGCCCCATGCTGGAACAGGAAAAGAGTGTGAAGAGTTATTATTTTCTGTCCAGAGGAGAAAGGAGTGGCAGAGACATCATGTGCTGAGCTGACCACAACCCCCTTTCCCTGTGCTCCTGGGCCCCTGTGAGAGGAGGAGCAGGGATAGAATTAAGGAATAAAGTTGAGCTTTGGGAGAGAAGAGAAGAGAAGAGAAGAGAAGAGAAGAGAAGAGAAGAGAAGAGAAGAGAAGAGAGGAGAGGAGAGGAGAGAGAGAGAAGAGAAGAGAAGAGAAGAGAAGAGAAGAGAAGAGAAGAGAAGAGAAGAGAAGAGAGAAGAGAAGAGAAGAGAAGAGAAGAGAAGAGAAGAGAAGAGAAGAGAAGAGAAGAGAGAAGAGAAGAGAAGAAGAGAAGAGAAGAGAAGAGAAGAGAAGAGAAGAGAAGAGAAGAGAAGAGAAGAGTGGCAGGAAGGGTTTTTTAAGAGGTGGGTTTATTTCTCATTAGCCTGCTCTAATTTGATTGGCAATAAATTCAGTTAATTTCCCTGAGTCAAGTCTGTTTTTCCCATGATGATATTTGGTGAGTGATCTCTCCCTGACCTTGTCTTGACCCACAAGCCTTTTACTGGATTTTCTGTCCCCTGTCTGGTTGAGAAGGAGAATCACAGAGCAGCTTTGGTCAGCACCTGGCATTCAGCCATGGGCAGCCCACCACAGTTATCCAGGCAATATAAGAATGATCTTGAACTTGACCTGAACACTTAAAAATTTCAAATAAACCCCAAAAAACTCAAGGGTTTCTAACTGGAATTAGTATTCACTATATGCACTCTGCCTACCCTTTAGAGGCTCTGATTAAATCAAGACCTTTATTTTCCTTTGGCCATACACTCTGACATGCATCCCAAGAATTAACAAAATTACAAGGGTGTGAGAGACAAAAGGTAGCTGAAGAATGCTACTATTTTATAGGAGGGAAAACACCAGCTTGGAAACTTGTTAAGTGATTTGTCCAAAGTAAAATCAGGTGTGAAAACTACCCAGGCTTAATCAGTCATAGAACATTAGTACAAAAAAATTCCTCTTTTAAATGCTTCCTCATTTTGGCATGTGGGTTTCCTGTCTTGCTTCCATTCCTGAACCAAAAGTACCACAGGCTGTAGGAGAAATTCTGTTCATATGAGCTGTGGTTGAAGTCCCAGGCCTCTTTTGAGCAGTTGATAACAATAGATATAAAAGGCACCATTTAACCTGTTGGAAAGGAAGGGATGGTGATAAAAACCCATTAAAAATGACACATGGGTAAAGCTGTAGTCTTTTGAAAGGAAAAGATTGGCATCAATAATGTTGCATTAAATCCTAGGAATTGTGCTTCCTTGAAATAGAGGGAGAAATCTTCTGTAGGATTTGGGCTCCTAGCAAAGTACTCCAAAATAATTTTAAGTAACTAGGCACTATCCTGAAAAAACTACAAATGGTTTCTGAGAGTTGATTAAAAAAAAAATAGAAAAAGATTAGATATTAATTTATTACTATAACAGTAATATTTCAGAAGTAGAAAGGCCTATCTATAATTCTCTGTCAGAACAGATGAAACATGTATTAGGAAAAAACCAAACCTCTAAACTTAGACTTAACTATAAAAAATATAGTTATTCAGTGAAAGTTATGTCTCATTTTACTCCACTGACTTCAGGTGGATTTGCTACATCAAAAATGAATTTGGTCTCAAATTTGGTTGATTTTTCATAGCCTATTCTGATAGTATGGATTTATGAGATTTAAGAGAAGTCCTAGCCAAACCATTGGAAGCACATTAAAAATCAAACCTTTGTTTTCACCCAACAGTCAGCATTCAAATGTGAGTGTCACTAAAATGCCTTCAAGCTTGATGGCTGATTCTCAGCCTGGATGTGAACAGCTAGCCAGGCATTTCCAGAAGGTTTTCAAACAGCAGCTGCTCTCATTTATCAGAAATTAGAGTGACACTTCTTAACATTTTGTGCAGAGTTAACCAAATGTTTTGGAAATTTCAGATGCCAGCTACCATGACAGGGTTCAGCTCCAGGTTGCTGCTAAATCAACGAGCTGAAAACAGATTCTTCTATAAAGCCCTTTTTATTAATTTTATTAATCCATACACCTGGGGTTTGAGAAATGTAGTGAATTTAGAATTAAATTAATTCCTATTCTGAAAATATATGGATAACATGGTAAATCTTTGCTCTGCAGCTGCAGGAGCTTGGAATGTTCTTCTTTTTGTAATTCAACATGAGATTTTTCCTTCTGGGGCTGTATGTTGGGAAAAAAAAAAAAAAGGAGAGTAATCCATGAGCTCCCTCAGTTTGAGCTCTCTGGCACACAGAAGAAGGTGGAGAGTTTTTGGTGTTAAGGAGCTGTTTAAGGTGATGGACTTGAAGCTTCAATGGGAATGTGCATTGTAGGAGTTAAGGACACCAACCACCAAAGTACATTTTTTTCTGCAAGGGCAAATTGACAGCTTTTATTGAAAAAATGTTATTTGCCATAATAATCTGAGCAGTATGAGGCTAAATGTAATGGCTTGAAGTATTTTTTCTCTCACCATTACAGAAAAAGGAAGTGGTTGCTTTTTCAACGTGAAGTAGCTATTAAACTAAATTAATAGATCTAATATGTCTGGGTTTGTAGAAAGCTATTTGACAAAGTTTCCCTTGATAGACTATTGTTAAAGTTCTCCAAATATGGGTGAGGTAATACATTATTAAGATGGATAAGGAATGGTTAGAAACCAGAGACATGAATTAAAGATATCTTTTATTCATAGGGGTTGGATAAAGAATGAAACCCCACTGGGCTCTAATTGTGTCAACACTGTTTAATACTTGATTTAACATTTTCAACAGAGCTGCACCATGGTCTTTCTTTATATCTGTGGGTGTTACTCGAAGAAATATAACTCAGTGAACTGCAGCATTTATGGGTTTGAGGCAATAAATGTGCTCCAGAGCAGTGGGTCAGACCACAGAGGATTATTTGCATCAGAGAAGTGAATGTCCTCATGGACAGAATTTAAACTTTAACCAGCCAGAGCATTGCCAAACACTGGCACACGTGGAAACATAGAGGCAGTGGTTAAAGTATGGGTAGCAAAATGTCCCAAAATGTACTAAAGCAGTACTGAGTGAAATTACCACCCCTGGAAATGGTCAAAAATATGTAGGTGTGGTACTTAGAGACATGGCTTAGTGGTGGACTTGGCAGCTGATGGTTGGACTCAATCTTAAAGGTCTTTTCAAACCTCAAGGATTCTGTGATTCTAAAGCAACACCAGAGAGTTTTACAAGTGCAAGCAGGGCCAACGTTTTCACCTTTGGGCAGCGCTGGCAGCCTTGGGGAGGGGGTTTTTGGGGTTGTTGTGGTGCTGATGACAAACTGAAAGCATCCTGTCATGGCAACACCGAGAATGGCACGGGCTGTCCTCTGCTGGCTCTCGCAGCCCACGGTGACCCTGCCATGTACAAGTGCTCAGAGCAAGCCGTGGCTCCTAAAAATGAAGCTGAAAATTTGGATGAAGACCACAGGTGCTCAGCCTCCCACACAAACCCTCTTAGAGAGTCAGCTGCAGTGTGAGCCACTGTGGTACCTGCTCTGTCATAAACCCAGCTGAAATCCCAGTGAGGTCTGGAGACTATTGCTTCTGGATTTGGTGGAGCTGGATCATGTTTCTTGTGACTTCTGCAGCAGCTCCAGGCAGCTATCTGTGTTCCCATGCTGAGCTAGAGAGGTAAGACAGCTTTGAAAGGAGTGATGTTCACAGAAAGGAGTGATTTTCACAGAAGGAAGACTCTGTACCAGATTCCTCATTAGTGAAGTGATTGCCTGACAGCTCTCAAGAAATCTTTCTAGACATTTAATTTTTCTATCATTTCCTTAATAAAAAACCCTGTTTTTTATGAAATGAGATCAGCTATACCAGCTCTTCAGACAATTTACATCGCTGATATTTATTCACATGGTACACAGTGACTTGAAAATCAAACCAGCAGTTGTGTTTGATCCACAGCAGTGTCTGAAAACAGTGTGTGCCATCTAAACTGGTATGTACAACCCCCAGGGGTGAGGTGATGTCTGAACTTTAAGGACACAATTACTTTTGCAGAGATTGTGACATGAATATTTTATGTGTGACTCGGGATATTTTTTTTTTCTTTGCACTTAAAAGAAAGTGAAATGTAATTTGAATGCATGCTGTCAGATGAGTGACATCAGATGAGTGACACCTATGGGAAAATTATAGCAGAGGAATCAAAGTCTGAGACAGAGAAACCCTGTATTTGACCAGAGAGGAGGAGATAACACAGTCATTAATAAAATAGACAGGAGTTTTGTACTTAGTGCCAGCAGTCCTTTGGCACCTAGATGGGAGAGAGACAGCCACAGAGAGAAGAAGTAATATCGCTCTGTCTCTTCAATTTTTCAAATGTTTCTGACATTAAAAGTGGCAGGTCCCTTCTGGTTCAAGTGTAACATGGAGGTACAGAAGAAAACACTGGAAGAAGAAAATTAGGCTACTGAGAATTTGATTGTATTTTGCTTTTCAATGCTTATCTTTAAAAAAGTCTTATTTGCAAAAACTGTAAAAAAACCCAATGTGATAGCCAGGGACAGGATTACCTGAGTTTTGGAGTATTTTGGATGGACTAGACCTGGTAGAGACAGCAATGTGTCCCAAAGCACGATTTTTCTCTGCTGTGTATTCATGACCAAAATTCTTGGATGATTGTATTCATGAAACAGAAATGTGCTCTATGTGTTCTAATTTTTTTTCCATTTCACTGATGTCATGATATCATTGTAACTGGAAGGAAGTTGATCAAAGTTGATGAAAATTAGCATTACAGCTGGATTTCATCTTCCTTAGCCACAATGTATATATGTGGACTCTCCTCTGACTCGTGGGTCACTTTAGCTCATGTTGGTAAGAGAAAAACACCGACAGAGCCACGCACAGACTGTCCCAGTTAGCTGTGTATTCTATGAGTATGGCTTCTATGGAAATATTTGGAATGTGTGCTCCTTGTTGCCCATAAGATTCTGACTGATTACTGAAATCTGAGGAGGTGGACTCGACCACACCAGATGGGAAGGACAGAACTGTGCTCTCCCTGGATAAAAACCTTAAAAATGGAGCTGATATTTAAATCAGTGGGATGGGGGACAAAACCATCTTCCTTTGGCTTTGCTTTAAAGCCTAGGTTTAAGGCAGTGTGAGCTGGTTCATTTGGTGCTGCTTGCAAGATTAGTACAGGGAATAAAAGCAAGACACTGTTTGTGGACTTGGCTGGAATTTGCATGTGGGAAAATACCGAGTTAGTAACATTAAGAGGGAGAAATTTCTGCACGTGCTTGGATGTCTCCTTGGAGCTCCATGGTTAAAAATCAAACTCACCAAGGATTTGAAGCACTTCCAGGGTTAGACAGGAGTTGAATAATTTCTGTGGAAGGAGGCTTTGGTCATCTGAATTTACATGTCAGCTGAGCAACAACCACAAGACATAAGGTCCAGCTCCCGTGAGGTATTTGGGTGCTTAATGCCCACTGGTTGCTCCAGGAGCCAGAAGTCCAAGTACATTTGTGGATGTCAGCTCCCAAGTTCATTGTGTTTAGCTCAGCCAAAGAGTAGGAGTGTTGTCACTGTATGTGAAACAGCATTCTAGGCTGGACTGTGTGTCTGTGCTGAGAGCTCACCTGCTGTGCATAGTCCTGCCCCCAGAAATGTTTAACCCACGCTCTGTTCTTTGAAAGGAAAATTAATGTTTTCTTTACATAGCATCAGGGATTTCACGGTTGAAAGCTCAGTAATGTATCCTTTAAAAAGAATACTTTGTGCTTCATCTGCAATCCTTTTTGCTAACACTGGGCTCAGCCAGGCACTCCTCCAGGAATTGAGCTGCTCTGCTCATGGAGCAAGTTCCAGATACAGGAGCTGGCTGGATCAGTCCCACCCTTATGCCCCTCCTGTGAAGTAAATTATTATCCTCTTGTTTCAGACAGGGAGACAAAAGCAGACTGGGTTTGATTTGTAAGATTACAGCACTGGGGAGCTGCTCACAAAATCAAGGCCATATTTCAAAACAGATTCTATTTGTTCACTGAGGTCACCATTTTGCCAATGCAGTGCACTGTGAGAAAGGAATTAAGTAATAGTCTGGCAGTGATCTGTACTTTACTGGGATTAATATAAATTAATTCTGTCTTTATACTGAGGTGCAAAAATTATTAAACTCATTAAGAACGTAATTTTCTCAAGATCCAAATAGATAGCACACAGATTTTCAACTGCAAATCTTCACAATAAATTTGTTTCAATAAATCCTTGAAAGGAAAGGATGTTCTTTCTCTGTAGTTATGTTTTGCTTATTATTTTTTAGAGAAAATATATGACATTTAAGAGATTCATGCATCTTCATGACAGAAGTATACTTAGAAGTTTTCTCCCAGCAATATTGTTTCTGCAAAGTTAAAATTCCGTGACCTTTCTGGATGGTATAAAATTTCTGTTGATTGCTATGACTTTGCTAAAAGAGCAATTCTTAATTCTCAATTTTTTTTTAAATTTTATGTTTTGAACTCTTCAGAGTCTGAACCTGCTTATTTCTAGAAGTGAAAAATAAAGCATACTCACAGCACATTTCTACTTTTTTTACTTGCATGAACCATTGCTGTTCTACACACAATCATCTTGATTTTCCTGGGACTAACACCCTCAAAGGTGGGCTTGTGACCCCACATATTTATCCTCATTGTGGAGAGCAGTCTAAATAAATGCCACTTTCAAAACAAGTAGCATCTGAAAAATTACTCTGGTCAGAAATTAAAGGTGTGGATCATCGTATGTTACCTGACTCTTGATGAAGAGTTATATGATCATTTTTAATATACAAGCCTGTGAAGTTACAATTATTATCTTATTTACCCTAATACCTCAAAACCCCACTGGGAGGGCCTGTCTGAATGCAGTTCATGGGGATTTCTGGGCAATTCTTTAAGCTGTCTTTCATCAGCCACATTAGACCAGGGGCTCAGGCTCTTCAGGGGCTCTCCAGACTGCAGTTGTGCCCAGACTCTGGGCTAGAGTTCAAAATCTATCCTCTTGGTAATTCCACACCCAACCCGTGTCCTTTCTGTGGGTCTTCCCTGTGAGGCCTGCACACAAGACTGGGATTTGAGAAAAAAACCCCACATTTCTTTGAAAGCTGCCAATGAGCAAAAGTCTGCTGTGGCTGTACTGAGGGTTCCCAAGCATAAATGGCCTCATGGACTTAAAAAGTGTGTCAGTCTGAACTTTCTTGGCTTCACTGTACAGCTGCTGGGTCTTTTTGTGGCTTTGCTGACCAGTGTATTTTCTCATCCTGGGTCTTGCTGCCAGTGGTGGCCAGCAGAAGGTGCCTGGGGACTGCAAGTCTCTAGAGACACCTCCTGCTTTACACTCTTGACAAGAATTTGCAGCTTAGGGAGCTCTCAGAGAGATTTAGATACAACTTTGTGTTTAAAAGCCCAACTGGAATTCTTGTCTGTGATTTTATACAGTGATTTTATATTATCCATGATAATATCCCCTTGAGATCATGTAAATGGTTAGCATTCATATCATCCTGTGGCAGGGGTTTGCAGCAGTTTAACTACACATTCAACAAGGATTCATCCTCTTTCTTCAGTGTGAACTTGCTCCCTGGGAGTTTCAGTTAATAAACTGTAGTTAATCCATGGGGAAAGAAAGTAAACAAAAGGTTTTTGGGGGATATTTATGGATTTGCATGCCTCTGTCATATATTTGATCTTTGCCAGGCTGAAGAGTCCTGGTGTACACATTAATTTTTTTATGGAAGATACTCCACACCTGTGATGTCTGTTCTATGATTTTTGCCAGTTCTGTCTGTTTGAGATGAGGCAAATAAAACTGCATATGCAGTGTCTGGGTCCAAGATACATTTAAACAGTTATTCAGCACCTCCTGCAGTTCCTGGCAGCTTCTCCATCCTGAATAATTTATTATTTGTAAATAGTGATGCCTCATGTCTCATTGACAGCTATTCCTAAGTTGCTTATAAAGGTGATGAGCAGCTTTCTGGCCTCTTACTGACCATTTACCTTCCTTTCCCTGTCTTTTACCCAATTATATACCCACAAAAATGTCTTTCTTCTTACACTGTCTTTATTTTATTAAGGACATTTGGTGAAGTCCAAAACCCTTCTGAAAAAGCAATAGTCAAGCCCATGTCAACACCCTTCTCAACTTTTAGAAGGTTTGGTTTTGTAGGACAGGACTGCTCATCATAAAAGCCACATGGCTCTGTCTCAGTACCAGGGAAAATGGTCCAAATCAGCATTAAATAAAAATTAACTTCTAATACAGAACTTATCAAACCCAGACATCTGATGTGCAGAAAGAACAAAGAAACAGGACAGAGCAAGTAATATGACTGGAGAAGAGTCTTTCAGCAGAGCTGGTGGAAATTATGGAGGACTAAGAAACATTTCATAAGGAAACAGAAGTAGGAGACAGGAAGATTTAACTTGAAGTAAATAAACACATATTAACCCACAAAATCCCACGCATCAATCACTGAGCACAAGCACTATGCTCAGTAAGCAGAACATCTCAATGGGAGCAAACCTAAATAAGTATTAATGATGAGAAGTATCAATTTCTGCCCAGCCTCCAGCAGAAGTGAACAATGCACATTTTCAAATGAGGGCAGGAAAATCAAACGTACGACAGCTTTATCCTCTTCAGTGCTATTGATGCCTCTGACACGCTTTTCTAAGTGTCAGTGATTTTAAGATAGTGGGACTAGCTAAAAAGGTAGCAGGAAAAATAAGGCTTAGAAGTCCTTTCACTGTAGTATTTAGCAGTGTGAATGGGGAGGAAGAAAAAGAAGAGGCACATTTTAGAAGTGTAGGGAGATATATTTGACAAGTAAAAATGAACTGTGGGATTCATTGCTGCAGTTGGCAAAACGTCTGTGAATGGCCTTGAATTGCTAAATGATGCATCCCAAAGCGAGGTGAAGGGAATAATATGGCCAAGGTAGTAAAGATATTTGACATCCACCTGTAATATTATGTAATTATAGATTAGCTGCAATAGGAATTGTCTTGTGAGGAACTTTTCCCTGGATGGAGTAGAACATGGTGGGGTCCACGGTCTTCTATTTGAAGACTGCAAAGTAATAAATACAAAATGTTTAAAAAGCTTTTATTTTTCAAATCCTAACTTAAACCCTCTAAATTATAGAAGAAGCTAGGCTATGCAATGTTTGTTCAACCAGCTAGTTGTCTGCAATATTTATGAGTTTCATGGGAATAACAATAAATGTCAGAAATAAATGTATGCCCTCATGGCCAAGTCACAGTGACTTAATTTTTCATGTGTCCTTTCTGGTGATATAAGGCTTAAAATGCTTTAAAATGTATTTAGAGAGTTCTTTGTTAAAAATCTTATGGGTGTCCCAAAACTGGTATTTTCAAAAGATTTTGGAATAATGTAATATGCTAAAATGTCTGGCAATGGCTATGCAGCATTGTAAGGATCAGTCTGGCTTATTCATCTTCCAGACACTCTTTGAATGTGCACAGTGAAGCCAAACCCAGAATTCTGATTTCATTGTACCTGCTCTCTGACTTCAGAGGAAGACCTTCCTAAGGATGATCACAGGATTAGCTGAGTGATACAAGCAAGGGCTAAAACAGGTTTTCTTCCTTTTAAACAATTTTTCTATGACTCAGAAGCAAGACAAAGGATGAACAGAATACAGGAACTTAAGAACACATTCTGTGTGATGTAAAATGTCTTAACTTGGATTGCTTTTAGAGGAAACTTGCTTGGGAAGAGCTGAGATCCCTTTAGAAAGTATTTACTAGGAAAAAAAAAAAACCCTGAAAAAAAAATCCCTGTCAATATGTAAGTCCTGATTTTTCAACTTTACATACGAGTGAGTTACCAGCATTTCCTTGAAGAATATCATACTCTGATCTTTGTTCATTGATGTATGAGAGTTTGAAAGATGTACAAAAAGAACAAATAATTTCACTCCAACAATGACAAAAATAGGAGATATTTTTTTAAGGGCCAGATTATATAAGTAAGTAGCCAAACCACCCACTGTTCTCGTATTAAAACAAATGTAACTTTTCCTTTCTGAGATTGCTTATTGAGAAAAAAAAAAAAATCACATTTGGGATAGCTGATAGGTGGTTTGGATATTTCCCTGTGCTGTTATGAACCAGTCCTAACTTGTCCTAAATCTTGACAACACTTCCAAATATTTTCACTGTATGTTAAAAACCCGATCTGTGTGAATGTTTAACAGAAGAGGCAGTCATGGGGGGCTTGTCCTGTCCTTAAAATATTCTCAGAATACGCTCACCTATCCAAGCTGCTTTGCAAATCAGCCTGATCAGAGCCTGCCATCGCTCAGCCGTCAACTTGATGTCCTGGCACCACCCACTGCATTCCCGCTCTCTGCGCCCAGAAAATCCAGCCAGCTAGCAGTTCTTGGCTCGAGGAACTTACAAAGCACTCAGCTTGATGAGCATCAAGGTCTTCAAGCCTCTCTCCCCCCACAGACCACGGAGCACAGCCCTGTACAGGGAGCTCTCATCAGCACCTCTCGTTTCCCAAATGCTGCTTTAGGGAACCCACCTGTCCTTGGACTCAGTGTGGCAGGCTCCAGGGAGGATGCTGCCATTCCTGAGCCCTTTCAGCCTCAGTTCCCAGCAGAGGAGGATGCTCTCCAGTTATCTGCTGCATTATTTAAGTGTAAAACCTCTATTTCTGGTGAACTCTCTGCAACAGATTGACAGCATGGTAGCCTTAACAGCTCTGTCTTAGAGAAATCATTTTCATCTCTCAGAATGTTTTTGTGGTATTTCTTGTAATAATGTCATCTTAAATCTCTGCCTTAAAAAAAAAAAAAATAAAGGGTTTTGGGGGAAAAATCCTGCAGCAAAAGTAGAAAATTCTAAAATGTTTTATGACAACAGTTTAAGATGAAACTGTTTCAGCATTAAAAAACCATTAAAAGTTAAATGAAACCTCCCAGCACAAAGACAAATATCTAGGGATTCAATTACTGAAACTGCTTGCAATCCACTTATTTAAGTGGAAGATTCTTTTTTTCAAGCTTACAAGAAAAAAAGAATTCTGGAAATGAAATAAAGAAGCCAACGTCAAAGTTTCTGTGCATCACAAAGTGATAAAGCAATTGAAAACGATATTAACATATTGAACGGAAATTAACTATACTTTTCAAAGTGTTCTTTGAAAAGAAATGGAAAAAAATGGTCTGATGATATGTTCTTAGGCTTCTGATTTAAAATTGGAGTGTTCCATAGTTTCAGATTAATAAGTTGAGTGGGAAAGTTGGTTGTCACGTCCTAGGCTTGTGCTTCTGGACCTAAGCCCATTCAGAATTAGAAATGGAGAATATTTGCTAAAATTTGCCAGATCTGAAAATAGTTTTGAATTTAGGCTTATGTGACTTACAAGCAAAGTATCAAAGTCCTTCTTTCCATCCGAAATAAAATGAAATGGATATAAATATTCAGTATTCACTTATATTGATGTAGAACAGATTAAAATAGAGCACTGTGAGAGTCTGTTTTAGATCTCTGTTACAAGAGGTCTGGAGTTCAAAGACTTTGCACAGCTATACATTTACTAGAGAAAATAATATCCATTGTTCTGTACTGGCTGATGATTTGTTTAGCTAGGGAAAGAAAAAAGAAGAAAAGAAAAGAAAAAAATCACTTTTATTCCAGAATGTTGATTCTCTTAGGAAAGCTTTTCAACTGCTATTTCTTATCCTTCTAATGAAATAGAAAAAAAAATGCAAATCTTCTCATCACTGATAAATCTAGCGTATGTAAGATCATGATAAGAATTGTTTTCCTGCTTTATATTGCCTAGGTACTTTCCACTCATTTGTTTGGAGGTGGACATTTGCAAGAAAATAACTGCAAGTAGCGTGTCTGGACTTCTGCAGGCAGACTGGTCACTTCATCTCAGCTGTCTAGGGTTTCAACAAAAGCACATACTGATTTAAATTTCCTAAGTGGTCAGAATCCTTGACTTAACCTGCTAAAATATGCCAGATTTTAAGTGATTAAGTGCTGCCTTTAGTACCAGTGTTATGTCCTTGAAAGGTGCTCAGGGCCAGCACTTGGCATGAAATGCAGCTGTGGTCTCCATGACATATGTTAGACAGGCTAATAATAACATTTTTATTCAGCTTGGAAGAATCAGTTTGCAAAATGTCTAATTTGCATAGTTGACTAAGTCAGGCTGTTGTGTGTTTTTGGTTTTTTATTTTTTTTTTTACTCCATATATGTACAAGCCAGCCAGAAAACCAGAAGGTTATTAGAGGAGTTTGAAATGGAAGATAAGTACTGACAGGGGAAGAGGATTATGAATTCCTGGCAAAGACCTTCCTTCCTGTCTGTAAAATAGGCACGTCTCTGGTGTCACACAGCAGAAAAGGAGAGGAGGGAAAAAAACCAGCTGCAAAGAAGGCACAGTTTGTAGAAAGGCAGACAAAAGAGTAATTGCCATGTTAAATTGCAAATTTGGGCATGCCTGCTGAAAGCAATTTGAGTTCACATGGGTGAGAACGAGGGAAAGCTCTGAGTTCATATATAACTGACACAAATTAGCAATAAGCTATTTATTCTTTCTGCTCCTGTCACCTTTGAGTAATAACAGCCTTTCACAGGGAAGTAATGATTAAAGTCATCATGACCAGATTTAACCCACTGACCAAGAAATCTGCAAATGAATCCACTCTTGTGACCAAAGTCAAGAATGGCCAGTGGTAAAAAATTAACCCAGTCTTTATGATATGCGAGAAATGTAATTTCATGCTCCACCTCAGCTGGTTTGCCTTGCCTTGTTATAGTTCTTTCAAATCACCAACATTATTTTTGAAGAAGGAAGAAGCCCTTCATTGAATTGAAGAGAAAGTTGCTTTTCATCCACAATTCCTAAATTTCGTAATCCTAAATGAAATGTCTGAATTATGTGGACGTCACAGTTAAATGACAGGATAATTTGGTTTTTTGTGGTGTCTAGTGCTGGTCCCTGGAATGGCTGGAGGCATGCCTTAAACACATGAATGGCAAGATTGTGAAGAGCAGCCAACATGGGTTTAGATGAACCAGGGTGAATTAGGCAGAAAATGCCAGACCAAACTTTTGCTTGCTGTGCTGAGGTGGTTGAGGCTGTTGGGAAGGGGAGGGGAGTGGCTGCTCCGTGCTGAAGCAAGGCCTTTGACACAGCTTCTCTGTTCAACACAAGCTTTTCACACAGGAGCCCATGAAGTTTAATAAAAGTCACCGTGGAGTTTTGCATCTGGGACGAAATAATCCCGGGCAGCAGCACAGCCTGGGGCTCGTGTGGCTAAGGAGAGCATCCACCTCTGCAGAAATGGATCTGGAGGTCCCAGGGCAACAAATCATGGGTCGACAGCACGGCCTTGCAGCAGAGGCATCCATGAGTGTATTAGTAAGAAATGCATATATTGTTTTGTTTCCCTGAGTACATTGCAAATGATTGCCAGTGTAGGTTGTTTTGAGGACAGCCAACTGCTTCAGTCCTCAGCCAGGCTGAGGAAAGCCCTTATTTGGCACCTGTGGAACTTCAGGCGGGATCCTGTGTCCGATTTTGGCTTTCCCTCTAGAAGAAGGGTGTTGTTGGCATGCTGAAGGGAGTCCAGGAGGCCAGTGGGTTAGTCAGGAGCCTGAAGCACAATGAATGAGGAAAAGCTGAACGAGCTGCACTTGCTCAACCTTAAAATGAAAATGTTTCAGTGAGGCCTCACTGGTTGTGTGCAACTCCTGTTACTCCAGCAGACTGTGGAATCACCATCACTGGAGATGTTCAAGACTTCTCTGGGCAACCTCTGGGCAACTTCTTTGAGCAACCTAATCTAATTAGACCTTCTTCGAGCAGGAGTTTGGACTAGGTGACTTGAAGTCCCTTCCAGCCTAAATTTTTCCATGATTTGAAATCCTCAGGGCTGCTTTGAAGAGAATGAACAGGTCTGAGTGTTTATTCAAAAGCTCTCATAGACCTTGTGCAGGGAATAAAAGCAAAGAACTGATGAAAAATACTTTGACAAACTAGATCCCAGCATATGTGAATAAGGGTGGGATGTATTAAAGTTGTAATTTTGACTTTGTAGGCTATATGTGCTTTTAATATGAGTGTGTGTGTGCAAACTGAAGCAACTGAAGAGCAGTTGATTTCTTCAAATTGTTTTTAGCTTCTTATTAAGTCTCTTGTATTTACTTTTATAAGTGAGTATAAGCAATTCTTGTTACTTCTAGATTAGTTTCATTTACCTAGTCTGCTTATTCACCTCTACACCTACATAAAGAGGAAATGTAAGGAACCTTACTTAGTCTGAAATGCACATCATTTACTTGTAATTATCCACCAAGCCTTGTGAATTAACCCACCTTTATCATGCTCTTTTATGCATTAATTAGTTACCAAATAATTTCAAGCCAGTTCAATTGCTTGACCCTCTTCAATTTTCCCAGGGTACTTTTTTACCTTCTTCTGTGCTTCAGAACTTCCTGCCTTCTGTTGAACTGGCAATTAATCATAACAACTCTGTTGGCAAGCAGTTGCTTGCTCTTTATAGAACACACCGTATGTCTCTTGCTCACAGTTCTCTAGAGTTTTTGGATATGATAAAAATAAAGCTGGCCTGCAAATAGCTGAGATTTTTGGCTTGGAGCTGCTTTTGGAGTTCTCTGTGTGATAGAAGCAGAGTATTTTGTGTGTCAGAAAAGATTATGCTGTTACAGGGAGAGGCATGAACAATAGCTTTGTAATTTCCTTATCAGTAAGAATAGACCCCATAGAGTCAGAGAGTTTTGAGTCAGATTTCCCTCAGATATTTCGGCAATGTCTCCCACCTGAAACAGGACTGACTAAGAGCCTGGAGTCAGAGCAGAAGTGCTGCTCAAAATGGAGTTCAGCATGTGTTTTAATTGTGTATTCAAACCCAGGGGGAGGCAGGAAGGCTTCAGCCTGTGCCTAAATCCATAATCAAGAAAGCATTTATATATACTTTGAACGGGAGACTGGATGGTTTTCCAAACTGCAAAGGAAATACTTAGAATGGATTCTGGTTGTCAAGCTTAATGTAACCTTGTGCTTAAAGTGTGATTTTTTGGGGTTTTTTTGGAGGCTGAGGAGATGTGTTTGAGCAAATGCAGCTCAAGTGGTAGTTTGAGAGCTGAGGCATTACTGGTTTAGGCAATGGCATCACGATCTCTGCATTGAATCACTGTAATAAATCCAAGACTTCTTTTGGTTCAGACATCATCAGTGTCACAGCTCGACTGCAGTAGGCTGAGTAGATTGTTTTGAGGACAGCTGACCATTTATCTTCAATCATTTGTACTTGCCCTTCTTCCTTTGACAGTACAGGGCTATTTTGAAAGGAGTATTAATAATAATATGAAATATATATTAATATTTTTAGTACAAGGGTCAGATAGAACATCTCTTTTAGGTACCGAGGGTAATTGAAAGGTTCTAGGTTTTTTTTTTTTTTTTTCTAACCAAAATCTATTGTTCCAGGTAAAAAATCTGCACTATTTCAAACAGGAAAGGAATACACAGAAGGATAAAACCCAGACTCGTGTGGCACAAATAGCAAACCATCCAAAAGAGTCCCTGAGGAATTATTTTTCCTGCATGGTACTGCTGGTTGTTTATGTTAAAAAAAAACCAAACAACCCCGCCCCCAAACAAACCACAAAGTATTCTTACGTGCCAAATTCCATCTCACTAGCACATTGAAACACACAGAGCCTCTGCAAGCCAGACTTGCCTAAGGGCCTCGCCTGAACTGCAGTTTTAGAGACATTCTGACGTGCAGCGCTGCACCTCGTGGTGTTTTGGCTGGTTTAATACTGTGCAGCAGCTGATTATTTTTGGCTCTGAGCAGCGCTGAGTCATAACAGAAATGTTAGACACAGGCACACACGAACTTTGTGAGCATCACCCTCGCTCAGGATCAGAGTCAGGCTCATGGAAAAGCAAGAAACACCAAGGGCTTTCCCAGCGTTCTCCTTCCCCATCCGGGGAAATCAGCAGATGTAGCTGTGGAACAAATCCTCCATCCTCAGTGATACTGCTAGCTTTTTGAGCTTCACTTGGAGGTAGATATAGATCAAAAGAGAAAATAAAAATATTAGAGGTTACATACTGCAGGAATCTGAGGAAATAGTGATTTCCTGTTGCAGTCCTGAACCCATTGGTGGCAGGAATAAAACACTTTTTTTTTTTTCTTGGGCTTTACTTCCATTGCCTCAGATATGCATGTTTTATGTAAAGGATCTGACTGACTTTCAGCTTCATGTTCTTCTCCTCTTTTGGGAACTTTCTCTTTAGAAATCTCCCATGCTTAATCTTTGTAAATTGTACTTCCTCCAGTCTGAACGTTCTGAGAGGTGTGAAGGAGCAGGACAAGGACCTGGCTTTGCAATTCTCTTTTCTCTCTTTGCTATGTTTAGTGTGAAGAAATTATACCCTCTTGTAAATTAAAAATAGTCAAAATATGCCACTGTGCTCCCATTTGAGTCACAAGATAGATGTTTCAGCAGCACGTTTGGTTCAGGATTGTATGAGCCAGTCCTTTGTCTCCTGAGGGGGCTGAGGTGCTGTCAGCATAAAAAATTCCCACTCTACTTTGAGATGACAAAGTCCCCATCAGTGCTTTTCCTGTGTAGCCTACTGGTATGGTTGTTTCAAAAGATGCAGGAACGTCAGTGGATGTACCACAGAGGAAAAAGTACTGAATTTCTCAGTTTTATTGCTAATCAAAACAAGCTTACATTCCTGTCTTATATTTATTGCCATCAAGTAGTGAAATAGCAGCATGTTCCTTACCTTTCTTGACTTATATGTAATATCCTTTATGAATTTGTGAGGACTTTGAATTAAAAAAAGCCTGAAACAGGAGTCTTGCCTCAGTCAGGAGGGTTTTAAATTCACATGTTTGTTCTTAATGCAGGGAGAAATAAGATAGACCAGACAGAACATTTTGTACCCATTCATCATCTGCTTGTCTAGTCTGGCTTTTTGATTTTTTTTTTTTTTTGTTGACATTGTCCTTTAGTTAGAGATAATTTCCAGGCAATTTCAAGGCTTCTTTTGAATATGTAAAGATTTTGATGATTTAAAGGCTCAAAGCCCTGGAGGGTAAAGGAGGCCAACAGAAAGAACATTTTTACAGTGTCCAGAGAGATCGTAGAGTCCCCCAGAAAACATCTGGGCGTGGTCCTTGGCAAGGATCTCTGGGTGGTTCCTGCTTGAGCAGGGGCTCCGCAGGTCACTTCCAGCCTGAACTGTTCTTTGGGCTTCTGTGCTTTGATTTTAGTCCTGAGGCCTCTGAAGTCAGCCCTGGGGCCAGCTGGAAAGGATTCTGACCACCAGTGACGCCAGGCTCCCCCAGCAGAGTTCACCCCAAAACACAATCTGCCTTGTCCAGCGTATCACACCGTGCTCTCTCAGCCCCTGCTGCTCAGCCAGGGAAGAAGACTGATCTGAAATCAGGGTACACACCTGAAGTTTTGTCCTGCAGAACTAATGCTAAAACCAGAGCTCCTTTCAGCTGCAAATTCCTACGTGAAAGAACGTGATTGCCAGCATAAGGGAATAAGTTAAATCACTCAGACAGTCAGACATGAAATTTACCTTGTGAAGCTTTCAGCTCTCTGCTTTTGCTTCATGAGTCAAAATGTCAGAAATTCCTACATTTAATTGACAACATTTGATACGATAGAGCTTTATAGTTAAGGGAAAATGGAGTTTACATGGAGTGTGCACTTTAAGTGGATTAGAGGCAAAAAAAAGTTAAAAAGAGGAGGTATAGATGTGTTACTGATGCATGAACAGAAAGAACAAATGTAGGGGGTTTTCCTTCCTTTCTGAAGGAAGAAAACAATTATAATGAAAAGAAGGATGTATCATACTACCCTATGACCAAAGGAGTGCAGAATAAAGCACCGTGGAAAACAGCTTTGAGACACAGGGTTAGCAATCATGTTAAATATGTAATATTTGTATGTGTCCCCTACATTTCTTGGGTAATCATTCATAGTGTAATAGTATGTACAAAATTCCATTCATCTTCCACTTGCATTTCATGTTTTAAAAATTCATAAGCAAGAAGGTTTTATTTTTTATTTCCCATAGTGGGAGATGAAATCTAGAGACTTAGAAAAGTCAGGAATCTCAGTAGGAAAGAAAAAAAAAAGATAATTTGTATATAATCTTTAAAGCTAGAATTATTCACTAAAGCTTTTTTTGAAGACAATCACCTAGAACAATTCTGTTCCATTGGAAAATAATAAAATTGGTAGAAAATGGAAATCTTTTAAGAAAATAAAAAAGAGGATGTTGATGATACCCAACAAAAAACCTGTTATTTTTATGTTGGATCTTGTGGTGTTTGGTAGGGTGTTTTAGTTCTGCTTTTTGTATTAAAGTCTGAAAAAGCTGTATCTTGAGATATAGGCTGAAAATATAGCAGCTATTATAAAATCTCACTTATTCCTTCTGTGTGGGATTGGGGATATGGGTCTGATTTGCATTTCATGGAGTTTGGGTTTCTTAGAGGTAGGAAAACACCTCACCAGGTCTTTCCTGCTGAGTGCAGAAGGACCCCGACCGAAGAATAAAGAATAAATCAGCTGATTTCTTGGACAGGGGCTCACACACTGCAGAAAACAAATCCTTCCAGTCCTGTGAGGAGCTGGGAACAATTACCAGACTACAAAGGCTGCAATGTGTTCGTGTGAGGAAGTCCTAGACAGGGAGGTTGGCAAAGCTTTACTATTCCAAGTGGATTTGTGTGAGAGCTCAACACTGCTGTAGGCTGAGGCTGGGCGGGTGGAATCTGCCTCTGAGTTGGAGGGGCTTGGGGTGGATATTTTCCTCAGTGCAATGGGTATCCAGGTGTGCAAGTTTGCTTCTCATCAAATAGCTGCATTTTTTTGTGCATGATAGAAAAAGTGTGGCAGCAAAAACTTTCCAAGTGCACTGTTGTTGTGCATTGGTGTTGAATGAGCTGGAGTGCAGAGCCTGAACGAGTGACTGGCTTTGTCGTGCCTCATTCAGACAGGAATAACAGTGCAGCTCATTGTTATTACCCAGTTTTGTTCTATAACACAAGTGTAGTTAGCCCTGGAAATTACTGGTGTTCTGACTGGTCAAGCAGCAATTTGCATTTGATCACGAGATAAAATCTTTTTTTTGACAGTGATGCAGGTAATGAAGTGTGTGCTTATTAGGTTAGAATGAGCTTAAATCACATTTCTTTTCTTCCTAGGAAATTATATAAATGGCTGCTTAAAACTAAATCCCTGTTTCGTGTTTTTTCAGGAGCTGGGATTCTTTTTCTGAAGCTGAACGTGACGGTGTGCTGTCAGAACTACCAGGAGCTCATCCTAAGGCCATGAAAATCAGTGGAAATATCTGGAATATGCCAGAAACTTTGGAGAAGGCTACATTATACTCATGTCAAGAGCAGGGTCATAGGCTCATAAGAATTAAGATACATAGAAATGTCCACATTTTATTAATTGCAATGATAACTGGTGTTTGTTATAGACTGAAACATTCTGCCTACTTTGTCTGCAGCTAGGACTGGTAAAAATCTAGAAAGGAGTAATTATTTCTGAATATTGTCATTATTATCTGAATAATTACATGAGTATGAATACTGCAAAAATATTAATTGAATTATATTCAGTGAAAAATGACATTTACAGAAGAGAGGAGTCATAGAATAGTATTGACAAGATCTGCTTGCAATGCAATCACTGGTGTTTTGTTCTACTTGAGAAGAATGTCTTGAGAGAGATGAAGGAATTGAATCTCTGTTCTTTCTTCATTGTGGCAAAACCAACAGCCTTAAGTTAACGTTGCACACATGATGCTAAACCTGATTAAATATTTTTGAGGATAAAATTTTAAAAAGCTTCAGAGGACACGTATCTTTTAGAAAGTGAGAATAACTGAGAAATACTTTAACTGTCTGTCTAGAAAATAATGGCTTCTATGTCAGTATGTTCAGTTTTTTACGTTATTAATAATAACGTAAAGTTCTCATATGCTATTTTTCATCTGGAAATAATAATTGCCTTGGGAAATTCCTCTCAGCTCTGTGTCACAATAAGACTCATGAAGTGATTAAAGCAAGGACAGCAGTGCAGAGAGACAACCCTTCTGTTCCAGGCTGGTGCTCTAACCAAACAATCAATATTCATTTTGGGTGCACCAGGTCCATCAAGGAACACAGAGCAGATCACAGCTAGTCACCAAGCAGTTTATTCCCAAGGAAGGGTTATTCAGAAGCAAAACAAACAACTCCTCAAGTCTGAGTTTTAATATTTTAGGGAGGCCAGAAGAGCACTCTGGTAATGTCCATGAGCTCTCCAAAGATTTAATGTCTGTTACACAGTAAATGCTGCCTAGAAATGATACTCAAGGCATTATGAAGAGATGTTACATTACCACAGCATATATATATTTCAGTTGAATTAAGGGACATAAACCTGTTTTATGTGTTTCAAATAGTTTCAGCTTGCAACCTAGTAAATGTTACTGCTCACTACTTGGATGAGTTTGTGCATCAATAGAAGGAACAGTTAAAGTCAATACACAAAATATTTGCAGCAAAGCAAGTGAAAACAGAGGGTTTTACTCAATGACATTGCAATTATTGACTTCAAATGCTCTGATCAAGTTAGGCATCACACTTCAACAGAGCAGTCAGTAGAAATATGTGTTACATGGAGTTGTGGCTATGTGGGAATGATAGACCCAGGAGAGCAGAGTAAATACCAGTGTATCTCGATGGTGTCTTGGTCTCAGCTTGAGCAGCTATGCAGGCTCTCTTTTTTCCTATTTTTCCCAACATCTGTGTTATATAAGTGATGCTGGTTTAAGCTTTTGATAATGTGCTGTTTTGTTGTCTTTGAATTATGAAGGTTCACAAACAGAGCTAATGTCTTAGGTCAGTTCATTTAGGGAAAAAAAAGGAAAAGAGAGTAATCATTTATTTATAAGTTAAAGAGAATGAATTATACAGAATCCTTTTCTGTATCTATATCACCAGCTCTTTCATTGTCAACACAATTAATCCAAGTATTCTCTTATTTATTACTATTTGAGGCAAAATGCACATTGCACCTTCAGGCTGTTAAAAAGTGGCTTACACCCTAAACTTTTTGCATTGAACTAAGCATTGTAAAGCCTAATTTTGCCTTAAGATTTAGTAAAGATGGTGACATACAGATGGTGAAGATGGTGGAAATAGTGCCTAGGTGGATTTATTGCCACATAGCCAGAGTTGAGGCAAAGGACAAGAAATGTTCTTCGTGCTAAATAGAACCACATGAATAACTTACATTTGTAATGAATACCATACATTTGTAACGGTAAGTTTTATTGTAAATAGTTCTTCGGTAGCAGAGCTTCCATTTGACTAAAAAATGGCAAATATAGCAAATACATTTTTTAAGGAAGGTGGAGGGCATGGAGGTTGCAGGCAGCTGTAGCTCTGGTAACATGACCTTAATACTATGCAAAGCTTTAGGAAAAAAAACAAAAAAGACAATATATCAGAACTACAATAATAAACATAAGGAATGCACAGTATTCCTTTTTCAAAGAAAGAAAACAATTGTACTCAAAGAAGACATACTCAACTAATTTAGGACCAAAGGAATGAAGATTAAAGTAGGCAAAACCCCTTAAAATCAAAATCAAAACATCTTTTTACTTTTTTCCCCCATGAGGCTTGGATCATGTAAATTGCATTAGTGCTTCTTTGTAGATTTTACACTTTTAAATTATTCTAGTTCTGAATTATTATCAAATTATGCAGGGGAAATTTATTTATAGCAATCAGTGATCTAACTGCTTTTAATTTAGTGTAGGTTTTAGTTTGGAATGTAAAATGATGCATTTTAGCTGAACTGGAAGCCTTCGTATCTTTTCCAACACGTCTCTGTAAGGTTGACTTACAACCAGATAAATAATTACCAGGTTGAAAAATTCTTTGGAACTTTTGCTTGCCTACAACTGATTCAGTATTTCAGACAGCTGTTGTTATGGGGATTTGGTTAAATTACCTATCCTTGCCTGTTTTGTTGTGAGCATAGTGATGAAACTTTTGCATTGATAGTTATTGTCAGCAGTGCAGGAGGTTTGACGTGAGGTGATAACTTCGTGCTCTCAGCCACTGTGTGCTTTCTATGCCACATCACTCAAATTAGGACTTCTGTGTTTAGGGACATTTTTTTTTCTCCCTGGTCTTACATTTAAAAATCAATCAGCCTGGATGTAGCAGCACTTTGAAACAAAGTAAGGCAAAAGAAGCTACCTCCTGTGAATTCTAGTTCTATGTAAAGAGAGTTAAAATTATAAAGTCATCAGTAAAAGAGATGAGAAGTCAATTTGCTGTGGCTTTTTCCCTGATCTTTATTGCATACGGTTTATATGCACAGTTTATTTTTCTTACTGGTTCTGTAAGTTTGAATGTGAGGACTCAATGTACAGCCAGTCTTTTAGAACGTGTTCCAGAGAAAGATTTCATTACAATTTCTGTTATGTGTTTTTGAATGTTCAGTATTTTGCTGAAGCCCTATTTTCCCCGCTCGCCACCACAGGCCTAGGACAAAGCTCTCTCTTCTAATGAAAAGGTGAAATCACAGAAGAGAAAGAAGTTTATGACCAGAGCCTTGTTCTCACAGGCTGGCAGGTTATTTTAATCATCAGCCAAAGCACAGAAGCCCCTGCTTGTTACTGAAACCTTCTTCACCTTTGGGAGCAATGTTCTGTGACATTAAGGAACTTTATGACAAAATAATACCACCTAATGAGCTACAAGATAACAGACATTTAAGATGAAGGCTAATATTGAAAGAGACTGGGGCTCTTTGTCTCGTCTTCCTCTTCAGTTTGCCAAGTGAGTGCAAAGATTGTGCCTGTCTGCCCATCCCTGAGGAGCCAGCAATGCACAGCTCTGCCACAGCAGCTGTGACTCAATGCCTGTCACACCATTTTCCCAAGGACAATTAATTAGCTTGATTTTTTTTTGGTTACCCAAAGGTGGCATACCTTCTCCTCTGCTGGGATAAGCAAGTCTTTTGCACCCCTTCCTTTCCTCTACTCACTTGTTCCTGTGTGCATGTGTGTGTGCAGCCAAACAAACCACAGCATCTCATCACTCACCCCATCATTGTGTCCTTGGGAGTGCTGCAGTAATAATGCTTAATTAGTTTTGGTTTAAAATTTAGAACTAGCCTGAAACTGGACTTTAGTACATAAGTAGTTCATTTTCATTCATAAAGGGGTGACTCATTTAATAAACGTGTGGATCCACTGATGAGATGGCAGGGAGCAGGGACAGTTTTTAGGTCAGGAGAGCAAACTCAAGTTTAGCCTTTAAACTATGTACAAAGAGGTTCAATATATTTTCTTTTTCTACCAGCACACTCTTCTTGACTTAGATGTGCCACTTATTTTTTGTGGCCAAATAAGTTTAGACTTGTGGCACAATTCTCAAATTGACATACACATACCAAAGAATCATTTAAAAACAGAGCATGGAATGAAAGAATTTACAAGTTCAAACCCAGCACCTTCAAGTCTCAGTCCTTTGTCCACACTTCATTAAATAATTTCCCCTGAAGTTCTTAAACACACTGTTGTAGCCATTTAGTTTTGATTACAGCCCTTTTTAAGAGGAGAGTGGTCTGGCCCACACCAATTTGACTCCTTTGGGCTGAGATGAGGGCTTGAGATGCCTCAGCCACCAAATCTGAGGCAGCTCAAGTCCAGACTCCCCACCAAGTTCCTGGGTTTTCCTTGGGTTGGCAAAGGCAGAGGTAGCTTGGGTGAGCCTGCAGAGGGACACTTCAGAACTAAAAACCTCTTTCTGAGTGACCTTTTACTATTTTGTCAGAACAGTACATTTCTATACCAAAAAAATACAGCTTAATGGGTAAAAAATTCCTTTGTGCAGGTTTTATCAGTGCCAGATGTATAATAAGGTCCCAAAATTAGATCAGTTCCCTTGATCAATATTCAGATGATTTAGACAAAAAGCATTCTTTCCATCATGTCACATCTTTGAAGCATGAGGGAAGTATTTAAACAAGATGTTATTTTGTTTTTCTCTCTTTTTAAATGGGAAATTATAAAGATACTAGGTAATTTATAGCAAGATAAGTTTATTCTGTAGAAGTATCTTAAAGGGAACCTCTATCACCCTTCTCTGAGTAGGAACCAAAAAAATACCCTTTTAGTTATTATTCCATTTAAAAATGACCCAGTGGAATATATTATTCTTATTTATAGAATAACTTCCATAATGCAGTTTGTGAAAAAACAAAACAAAGCAAGTTATACTACGGAAAAGTGATGCATTTTGCAGTCTGAGTGTAAAGTACAGGAATGAGCTTTTGTGAGGAGGAAGCTGCAGAGTGAGTGGGAAATGCATGGACATAAAGCAGAAATCCCAGTGTTTACCAGGAGTTTGAGTTATGCCCCAGAGTGTATGACAAAACAGGAAGGGAAGCATGGTAGGACAGGTGTATGATCTCTTGCACAAGCTCTGCAGACTGAGTTTGTTTTGTGTCAGAGTGTCAGCACTTCACTGCACTTGCACTTCTGCAAGTTCTGAATGTTGGATTCACTGCCTGTAGCAAGCACAGTCAAGGGGTACTTGATTTTCCTTTTGTTGCTGTATGTCCATTTGTATCTTCCCTCTCACTTAAATGTGAGTTATTCACAGAGTTATTCAATCCAGGTAAATGCAGATCACCAGGAGAGAGATGGCAAGTAAGTAAGTAAGTAAGTAAGTAAATAAATAAATAAACCCCCCACTCACAATCAAAGAATATTTCTGGGTAGTCTGCTTAAGGAAAAAAAAATTGCAAACATTTTCTATTTGCTGCGGTGAATGCACTTTTAGCTTGTTTCCTTTTTTTTTTTTTTTTTTCCTGAGGAATGTAGAACATTTTCTCCTATTTTCATGAAGTGAAATTAATAAATAAACTGTGTTATCTTCATTCATGGTGACAGCACAGATGACCAAATTGCTAAAATGTTGTTGTCTTTCTCTGCCAAAAGGAGTAAAAGGCTTCCATTGTGTCTTCCTCCATAAAGTTATTGGTGAGTCATGACATTTAGAATCAGCATATTAATTCAAAATACAAGCTGGTGGCAAGGAAAAGTATTGAAGGTAAGGTTCTTTTCCCATATTTTTACTGACCATAAAATTTAGCTGGCAGATTGTCTATTAACTCTTGGCATTACTGGAGGGTATTTCTATTTAGGTCTGTCAATAAAAAAAACAAAACTTAGTTTTAGGCCCTTCATTGCTTTGACATTTCTGTGCTAACTAGAAGTTATCTTTAATGCAAATACCAAAAAAACCTCATTGAGTTTTATTAATTATATCATGGGTAAATTTATTTGACATGTAATTAATTTAATATCACACAAACAGCAAATGCAGTTATACTTCCTAACACATCAGCTTAATAATGAAAGTTATATAACATGCATTTAAAGGGTATTTAAAAATAAAGCTGGGTTAACTTGCAAGTGACAGTGCAAAATTATTAACTGGTGGAGTGACATAAACGTGAAACTGGAAGAGTTGGACGAGTCATGAGACTGCTACTGAAATATTGAATTTTCATGGCTGTTTTTCTGATCCGTAAGATTTCAGCATTTCATGCTGATTTGGTTTTTAAATTTCCCATGCTCTTTGTCTTAATAAAGAGCAGTTTTCTTTGGTCAGAGTAAGCTGTGGATATCCTTTAAAAGCACCATCTCCCTGTTTCTCCCATGGGTATATTAACAGGAGGTTCAGTTAATTTGGACATAAACAGGCAAAATATATTTTTGTATGCAGATCTGTACATTCCCACACAGACATAACTGGGATTAAAGTACACAGCTAGCAGAAAAGAGCATATCACTTCTAGGTATATAAAGGCAAGAGCTCAAATATTCCCATAGAGGAGAGCTTAAAGATTCTTTGGTTTTCTCAGGAACAATGGATCTGTTAAGTGATTAAAAGTGAAATGAGAGTTCAAACCTTACAGGTATTCATATCTGTGAAGCAGCATAACTACCAGAATCTTACATTAAAAATTCTCTCAGAGAAATCTCAGTGGAATGACAGCTCCTAATTTCTGTGGAGCCAAGAGAAGCAAAATATTTACTTTTTTATATCACCTGTCTTTAAACTTCACTCTTTTAAAATCCCTTGCTTCCTGCAACAGGGAAAACAAAAGGGACACATAATAGACTTCCTTTTGCACGTGGAACAAAGCTGGATGGGACTTTTATCCTTGGCTTCTTTGTTGCTCCCCAAATCTATCCCTCTTTGAACAATCTGCCACTGCTCTGTGCCAGCAGGAGCTTTAGAAGAAGGCCATCTGCACTGTCTGCTGCATTAGGGGACAGATTCCCTTAATTCCTGATGTACTGGAATGGCTCTGTGTCCAGAATGGGATTTCTGGCTGTCCTGCTTTTGGGGATGGGAGAGGGGCAAAGCTCTCACAGAGCCTGGCAATGCCAGTGAGAAATGGCCATTTACTGCCAGAACCACAGAGCTGGACACAGCACACGCCCAGCCTGCCCTTCAGAGGTAGAGGCAAGGTCTGTTATCATGCTTTGTAAGTACTGAGAGATAAATGGCAGATTCTGAGGCAGATTTTGAGGAAGATTTTCACAGTAGTGTTGTAAGTGGATCGCTGATGTTCTGGGGTTCACTGCAGACAACGGGGAGCTTTCAGCTGCAGCCAAGGGTCACCAGTTGTTTATACAGTGGCAGTACTCAAGAGGATCCTGTTATGCTATGCAAGCATGGAAAAGAGACAATTCCTGTCTGGAATGTGCTTCCACTGCAATAAACCATACTCCATCCTGAGATACATCTCTGCTGTACGCCAAGAGAAAAGGTTGTTTTGATTCATCTAGAGACCAGGCAGAGTTTTCTTCTGTTTAATTCACTCCTCCAAAATATGAACTCTCCTAAGTGTTTTCTGGACACAGATCTCACTGTTCCCCTCCTGAAATTTCTCTTCTGTCCTTATTGCAAGCCCTGGTTTTGGAAAAACTCTTGGGGTATTCCCCATGAAACAGAGAGGAGGTCATCTTCCCATATCCCTTCTGTTCAAGGAGAGAATTACATCAATTTAAAGTTCTACCTTTTCCAGTGAGATCATTGACCTCTCTTTTCCTCCTACCCTCTGTTCAACAGGTGAGCTGCAGATTGCTGGAGGTCATTCCCCCAGGAAGAAAGTATTTCTAAATATTATTTTTGTTTTGACAGACTCTTGTCTGATTGATTATACTTAATTGTCATTTTGTCTGTTTTTCTCACCCCGAGTCTTTGTTACATAACTGTCATTTTTAAAAAGCAAAAGTGATTTTAGTAATTTCCTTAGACAAGTCCTGAAAGCCTCTCTGAAGATACAGATATTTTATTAATCTGAATTACAGAGGGGAGGCATCAGACATTGAAGTTTATCTGTGTCCTCTTTTGAGGTATACACAACTTCATTGTAGAAGTTTAATAATAGTGAGTTCTCCTTCTTGTCTCATTAAGAAATTAGAAAACCACCTAGTGCCCTTTTGCGACCAGAATAGTTTTGGCCTTTTTGCAAGGTTTTCTTTAGTGCTGAGCAGGAATTGCCCGTGTCTGTAGGTACTGCACTGTAGGTACAGCTCTCTTTAAACCAGGAGGATCATAGGCAATGCTAAAGTCAGATACAGGAAGGAGACTGTCATCAGAAGCACAGGACCTCAAAATTTTCAAGGAAACATAGGATGAGGAGTCCTTAATTAGATTTTAAGTGCAGAGTCGAGTTTGACGCCTTACTTTAAGTATTATGTCCAACAAGGAGAGAAATCCAGGTCACTGCCAACACAGGCTTGTTCTGCACTGGGGAACATTTACAGAACATTCCCACTATTGCAGCTCCTCTGACATTAGCGGTAGGACGAGCTGCAACTTTCACAGCTCTCCAGCACCAGCAGCTGTTTCAGCACTGTGCTAATTAGATTGGCACTGAGCTGGCTTCATAGACATGGTGCTGCTGACAGCTGCTGGGGTGCCATCGACACCAGGGCTGCCAGCACTGATAAAGCTGTAGTGCTGCTGGGAGCTGTGGCAATTATCTGTAAGCAAAACTGAGATCTGTGGGCTGGGATTATAGCATGTGTACGAATGTATGTGTGGGATTTAATTCTTTCCCTGTTCTCCCCTGGCATCCTACTCACATGTATAAGCTTTGCTGATTGTTGGGAAAAACTGAAAATCTCATGAGTCACGTATCTTCTGGCTTGATGGAGGTAGAGCAGGAGCAGGAAGGATTCATATTTGGGATGGAGCATGGAGGAGGATAGAGCAGGAAGGATTCATATTTGGGATCAAGGATCTGCAGTACAGTGAGTCTGGGTGAGAGGAAAATGATCTCAGTGTGCATTGTGCTAGTGGGGATGAGCTGTGTATTGATTATTAAGGCCCAGCATGTATTGGCTGTGGTGGTCTCATCCACATGGATCTGTATGTGACACCTGCTTTCCCTATTAAATCAACATTAACCAATGTTAACCAATGTTAACCAATATTAACATGAACCAAGCATATTTCTAATGGAATATAATTTATAAAGATAAAGGAGTGGAAGGGTCTCAGTACATGTGAATGTGTCAGATCGTTCATTTTTTCCTGCAATGTTTTTTGTCATTTCTCTTAAAATTTTAAAAGAGGTAGAAACACTTCATTGAAATTATATCTCTAATCTTTACTTCCATTTTTCTTGCTCTTTTACTCAAGGTATCATAGTGCTTGGCAGGTTTTTTTTTCCTTTATTGGAAATAAGCACTGCTCAGCTTGACACGGGTGAGAGGTTACTTAATAAATTCTTAAAAGGAGAGGTGATTAAAAGGATACTGTTGGCCAAAGAACTAACACTGTTGTCCCCCTGCCTCATCCCTTTCTGATGCAATTTTCTTTGAACTAACTGGAATGGCATTTTTCACAAGTTGCTCTTGGACCTCATATTGAAATTGTTTCCATGAAAAATCAGACATGAGAACTCAGAGACATGGCACTTCTACAAAAAGTCTTTTTCTCTGCATGCAAAAACATGTAAACAAGTGAGAGCAAAATTTCAGAGAGAAGCTCTTTAAACCATCCTGTACTCCAAAGAACAGCTTAAAGGAAAGCTCAGATACTTTTCCACATTGATGGATGCCAGCAAAATGACTCTTTAAATTGTGTGAAGTGACATGCCATATCCTTCCCCTTTTCCCCCAATTTATTTTAGTATGAGTCTTAGCATTTACTTTAGCAAAACTCACAGTGTTCCCTCTGGTCCAGTGCCTATACCCATAGAGAGGCTCCAAATCAATGCCCAGCTCCTTTGCCAGAGAAATGCACACACACTCAAGAAAATGAAATAGTCATTTGCAGCTAAATTGTCTGTAGCAGACACTCAGAACTCCACAGGTTGTCTGATAAATCACCCACCCAGCCATGTGAATGCTTGGTTCTAGCCGTTCTTTCACACAACCCCACACTCACAGAGTTTTAGTTTTAAAAACCTTACGGTCTACATTGAGTAAATTTTGTTGAATATGAAAGAAAATTCTAGCCTGTTTGAACTGTCCTGTGTAAAATATCTATGAAACCTTTTGTCCCTTTTTTTTTTAAATATAAAAATTTTCTTTTTTTTTTTCCCTGAGGAAAGTTAATTGCTTTGAAAAATATAATATCTATGTCAAATGTAGATTCACTGTGTTGATAACTTTGTTGTATTTAAAGCGCAAAATTGAAATAAGAATGTGTATTAGAGAACCTATTCTGGATTCATTAGAAGGGAGTCCGTGCAAAGAAAGTTGACTTCTCCATTTTTTGTGTATCTTAGTATGTATTTTCTGTTCTGGAACATGATAAAAGCAGCTGTGAACTCCACAAGCATTCAAAACCATAAGAAAATTGCAATGAAAGATTTACCAAAAAGCAATCTACCAGATGACAATATTTTTTTTAGAAATTGATAAAAAATTTTGCTAGGTAAGGCCATGTTGTTGTTTTGTGTAGTTAATCTCTAGTCCTTAAGCCTCTGTAGCACTTCATAGTTAAAAGAAAACTTATATTAATTGGGGATGATAGAACTGCCTGTCACATGCCATTCTTTGTCTTTTCCTTGTTCTTGTAAACATAATCCTCAAATATAAATATTTATATACTCAAGTAACCAATAAATATTCATGGCTGCCTCATGTGTGTGGAAGAAAATGAAACCCTTCATCAACTTCTATAGTGAGATTTTTCTAGAATTAGTCAATTTAAACTAAGTTTTCCAGGGGTTTGATAAAGAATAAGATTTTTGCAAATCTGAACATTGCAATGTGAACCTTGAATGACCTAAATTCTCTCATCCTCCACTCATTGTGGATGATATTTTGAATGTGAAAATAATTGAGGGTTTGTAACCAGCGGCTGCTCAGTGATTTCACAGTACATTCCTAACCCCTGTTAGCTTGCATTATTCTTGGTCCTTTGCGCTGTCTGTTAGTCCATATTCTTTTCCCAAGGCATCCCAACATTTGATTCCTACAGAAGGGAGGAGTTTGCAGCTGTGACCCTGAAAAACTCTTTTTGCAGTTGATTTATTAAAGAAATATGGATATTAATCTAGTACCGATATCCAGCTGTGACGGACAAAAACTCTCTAACAGTTTGAAGTTAGAAAGTGTATGTTCATTGCGGCGCTGGGCAGTGTGCGGGACAGCTCCCAAATACACACTGCACCTTTCCAATGATTACAGAGTCCTTTTATCCACACCAGAATTGAATACCCAAAATACAAATACATATTCATCATTTAGTACATCCCATTCCTCGCTCCGTGTGCTAATCATTCCCAAAGCTCTTAAGCATGCGTAGTTTGTTCCTTGAAATGGGTCGGTGGTCCCTTTCATTGGGGGAACAAAATGAGGAAGTAAATGAAGTCTTCCTCATTCTGATCTTTCTACCTTTTCAATGCAAATGTGACAAATGAGCCTTGGTAGAACTCCCATTCCCTGTCTTCAATTGGTTTCAGAACAGAGGAGGCCCACAATTGTCTTATGTTCCTAAAAGCTGTTTGTCAGTTTCTATATTCCTCGTTATAAACCCAGCTAACTAAACATTGTGTTGACAAGCAATCAATTATTAGTTAACTACTAACTCTTAACTTCATCAAGGCCTACTCATTTATTTTAATTAACTCTAGTAAGGCTTATCCCTAACTAAAATCTTAGCTCCTCTAAAATCTCTAAATCCCTTAAAGTTTATGTTTCACAGTAGCAGCAGACCCATAAGAGCAGAAGATCACTACTTTGGGCAGCACACCTTTTTCCACAGGCAAGGGAGGGTTCAGGGCTGATGTTGCAGAGGGTTATTTTCTGATTCCTACCTCCTACTCCTTAATGATCTGGAGAAGCACAGACAGCAGAAGAGCAGAAATCAGTCTCTTGGCAAGGGCTCTCAGCAAGCATTGCTAAGGAGGTGCTCCACAGCTGAGAGGGACCAAGGCACGGTGGAAGCACTTCAGACATCAGAAATATGGCCATTCTTTCCTCATCTGTCTCCGTTCCCCTTTCCATTCATCATTTCTGACTTTGCCTAGCTTTGCTGCAGAATTTGCAGTCATAGCATTGAGAAAGTAAATAAAAGAAACCTGAAAATAATTCTCCAGACAATGTTTTCAAACCTCACTGAAAACTGTGTGAGACATTTCTAATTAGAAACAGAATTAGAAATCATACACCAAAAGGCACCATGGGACAAAAATTTCACCAATAATTCATCACAGTTTAGAAAAGTCAAGGTTTTAATCCAAGGTAAAGAATAATAAACAGTGGTTTAGTCAGATTAGTCTCTGACAGACAACATAATTTTGCTTTCTTTCTTACAGTACAAAAAAAGAACTGCTGAAAAAAAAAAAACCAGCATTAAGAACAAGGTTCTTTCACCAGCTACTGAAATTGTCACGTAGCTGTCATCAACACTAATTTACAATATTGCACATAAACAAATTAGCCATGGGCATATGTTAAAGACCACTGAGAAGGAGTGGTAAGTGTAATATCAAGTACAATTAAATGGGTCAGTGGGCTACTTTGGGTAGTAGTTTAATTTAGTTTCTTAAAGTGAAGCAATTTGGGTAGGATTTGAAATGAACTGAACTCAGTACTAAAGTGAGAATGGTAAGCATGAGAAAGCAGAAATGGAAAAGTAATTTTTGCAGTAATGTGGGACCTGTGGGTGTAATATGCTCTTGCTGATATGCAGCTACAAAGTTAAGAGTGTCTTTCAGCTGTATTTTAAAATGGCTGCCACCTGAAGTGAGGAATAATGATGATCTCAAATAAAGAAAGTCTGGTAGGATGTACTTCTGTAGGAGCTGCTGGAAGCCAGGTGGGACACCCGTGGAAAATGGCTTTTGCCATAGTGAATAATTTGTGTTCCCTCTTCTAGACTCATCTGATGCCTCTCCTCCCTTGAAATTCTAAAAATACCAATAAATTTTATTCATAAATTTTTCATAAGTTTTGGGTTTGGTTTTCTTATTTTTTTAACAGACACAAGACTAAAGTGCAAGTTAAGTTTCTTCTTCTTCAAAACAAAACAAAACAAAAACCCAATACCTGAAGATATGTTTAAAGACCTTACAGTTTTACCCAAACTTACCTGTAGCCAAACATTTGTAAGAGCAATAAATGTTACTTGTACCTTATGGAACTTAAATTGTCTGCATGTCTGGACACAAACTGATAAATTAATTGCTCTGTGAATTAAGTTTGACTGTTAGTCTATCTGCAGAGATGACATTGCTGCCATCCTTCAGCAGCATACCATATTTGATGCTGAATCTTTCTCCTGACACGTTAAAATTCTAACCTCCAGCTAGACAGCCCTGCAGGTGGTGCTGTGGGAAACGTTTGCAGTTCAGAGCCAGGGCTGGAACACGAGTGGAGAAGGAACAGACTCATTCCTCTTCAGCTCTTTGCAGAACAGAAACAGAAAGGTAATTTCTTTCAAAAACTCCAAAGCACACTGTAGGCACCTCTGTGGAACACTCAGCCACGGGTCAACAAAGCATGAAAGGGATGCAAAGTGCCTTTTTCACCTGCTGGAGCTTTTAACCAACTTTTCTATACTGTGAAGGACTAATATTTGTATTACAGCCGCTGTAATTAAAGTTTAGCTTCTGGTAATAAGAACTCATGGGACAAGAAAAGCAATGGAAAAGAATAGCCTGAAAAAAAAGTAAAGAGAATAAAAATGTGTTCACAGAAAAATGAATGGATGTTAACAGCAGAATTTTACAACCCAAAGGAAAAAGGAAGTTTTTTGCAAATGTAAGGTAATATGTGACCTGGCCTTGAGTTTTTCTTTCTTTGTTTTGGGTTAGATTTTTTTTTTTTTTTTTGAAAGTTTAAAGCTGTTTGCATCAAGGTAAACAAATGCCCCTTTTGCTGAACTGGCAGCTGGCTGGTGGAGTTTGATGGCCTTGGTATTGTATTAACAGCAAAATGGTATTGTAGCTCACAAGCTAGAATGGCCAGACAGATTTGCAGGAAGCTTCAGTGTTCAGCAAGATTAGTACTTGAGTATTTTTGGTAGGTTTTAATCTGCAGGAAATTTTTCAAATCTATACCAAAATTTCATAGGTTTAATATTTAATTTTTTAATGATTATAATAGAGGGAAAATACCTAAAAAATCCATGGATTTGTACTTTTATATGCATGTAGCAATATGCTATCTTATACTATCCACTAGATGGACTCAGAAATAGTATTCAGAATCCAAACTCAGACTCCTGGTAAGGAGAAATATCTGATGTGAAGCAGTTGCTGGAGCCTGGCACACAGCAGCAGAGATGGGGAAAGGAACTTCTGCACCTGCACCTTTGGTAAAGGCAAGGTCTGACTGTGATCTGCTCTGAGAGAGGTTCTGCTTGGCTCCCAGGGCTCTCTCCATGATGGTGTTGAAAAGACAGGGTTATATCCAGCCAAGAATCTTGCAGGTTTCTGAATATAGAAGAGATTATATAAGTGCTTGGGGTAATTTGAATTAGATCTCTCATAGGTGCTCAGAGTGCATGTAAGGCTGCCATATGGCCACAACAGTGGGAAAAGCATGAGCTGAAACCTGCCAATAATTAGCTTTAGCAGACAGTTGAATATTCCACTTCAAATGACAGGCTTATTCACAATCTTTGTCTCCAATTACTTATTTCTTTTTCCAGTCACGGGCTAAATTATTATTGCTCTTTGTGTTGGTTTGTTTCCTTATCATAACCAGCTGCTTTTCACTTTAGTTGCTGTATTTGCTAAATGATGCAATACTTTCTCAGCCCATAAAATGTGAATAGTGAGCAAAGGCATCAGCAGCACTCATTTCATTAAAATAATTATTTTCAAATCACCTGGAACGTCCAGCTGTAGTCATGCCTAGAATAAGGGATGGAAATGACCTCTGGAGAACATGCTTACATTTGAGCCAGCACAGGCTGCCAGAGTAGCACTGTATCATCTCCTTCCTCTGTTCAGGTATCAGAAACAAGCCAAGGGATAGTCAAAAGAGAAAATGCAAAAAGACATCAGCTAAGCTTGGTGAGTAGTACCCACTCTTATTCCACCTTCCTTCTGAGCTGAGCAAGCTGCAGCAGTATTTTAGCAGCTGCAATGACACTTGGGCTTGGCAGAAGTCCTGGGATCCTTGACTACAAAACTGATTGCAGACTATACAATGACTCTGTCTGATGCTTGATAAAATAGTCAATGAAGGCACTGGGTAAGATGTCCCAGTAGTAACAAGACTCAGAAAGCAGAAGTGCTTAGTCCTGTGAAAGTAAAGTAAACTTAATGGAAATAAATAATGCATGCTGCTGCAAAGGAAAATAAACACGTGCTCCTACCACAGCCATTCAGTCCCCAGAGTTGGCTTAAATAATAAATCACCCCAAATGCTCCAATACTTTTTGGGGAGAGGATTTCACTTAATAGAGTTTATCTTTCAGATACCAGTATAAGACCAAGAGGATCCTTTTTCTTTGCTTCAAATCTGTAGTTGTTTATTGTTGTGTCTTTCCATAATTAATTTCATGAGAAATATATGTCTAAATTGATGGTATAATATGTGCTTTATGAGTACAAATGCCAGACTGGTAGGGGCATAGAACTACAAGGAACTTCATGGGGTCACCTAGTCCAGTGTGATAATATTTCCCCTATATCATCTGCGATGGATTTTCCATTCTTATTGCTATTAATGGCTATCCTTTCCTTAGAAACTGCCAAAGACAGCAACTTGGGGCTTCCACAGGCAGTCTCTGACACTAGCTCATTATCTCTGTCATTGAGGACTGATTTATTTTTTAATCAAAAAACCCTTCCTGTGTCCTGTTTTCTGCATCCTGTCTCTTATGTCTTTCATCTAATCAACACTCATTCCTTGCCCCTGTCTGCTGTGGACGTAAAGACTAAGACTATTTCCTTCTTCATTCCAGTAGATTTCTGTGTCATTGAAAGTGTTACCATGTTCCCCCTTTTCCCCTCCTTCCCTCTATTCTAAACAACCCTGAGTCGAATGATCATGACAGGTCTTGAGGATGAAATCTTATATTTCAATCTAAGCCTAATATTACTAGATACATCAAGTGGATTTGAGAGGCCAACTTCATTAGATTTTGAAATGAAATTGGGATTCACTGTTCCTTGCAGCCGTGGATGATTGATCACTCTCCATGTCAAATCAGCCTACTGCTACGGCCTTCTGTGGGATTTTTGCTCCAGTGATGATAAAATACAGTAAACTGAAGAAACAAAGGCATTTTGGAATACTGCAAGAGAAAGCAAGAGCTTTGTGGAGAGATTGTGTGCTCTCTGTGGCCTTTCAGATGTGAAGAACCAGTAGTGAGAAGACATCTCTGTGAGGCAAGGTTGCTAACTGGGTAAGGAGGATCAAGGTCACGATGTTTTAGCTGAAGGTGCAGGTTTGAGGCAAAAGGCTCTTTTGCAACTCATCCAGCCACACATTCCTGACATACCTCTGCAAAAGGGTACAATCAGTGTCTTGGGAAGGTGCTCAGTATATTGCAGGCTCTTGTGAGAGGAATCTTTTTTTTCTCATTACTTCCATGCTAATAAAGCTGAATTTTGCCAGATATGCACTAACAATATCAAGCTTTATGCTGTTTTGGAAGATTCACATTGCCAAGCCATTGCTGCTCCATCTTTCCAAGATCCAGTTTAAAAGTGATGTTGTAAAAACTCATCACTTGATGCAGAATGTTCACAGCTGCAGTCCCTTTGGGTAGTGTCAGAGTGTAATGGAGTTTCTTGTCTATGATAGGACTTTTTTGTGCTGTTCAAAATTATGACTCCATGGGTTAACACTCCGGTGAAACTCTTGTGAAATTGAGAGACAGGCCAAATGCAACTATAATTTTCAACACCTTCCTAATTTCTCCCATTAGTCCTTTTCTATTACTAGTGCTGCTGATCCAAGGTTACCAACAGGCCTTTTTTTCCTTAATGAAATCACCAAAAGTGAAGTAAGTTGCGTGATTGTATACCTAGATGATGCTACAGGCATTGGCACTGCTGGGAAACATAGCAATCATTAAAAAATCTGTGATAAAACAGCAAGAGAGGGCAGCATTCTGCATATAACACTATTCCCAGCTGACACCTTCACTGTCTGATGCTTTCAAGTCTGCCCTTGAAGGCCAAGAAACCAGTGAGTACTAGGCAGTGCCAGTAGCTCTAGTTCACTGTATTCATGTCATTAAAGAAAACATCAGCTGTGACAATTTAGCAGCTGTAAGAAAACATGATCATATTTGCTTTTCTGGAACTCCTTCAGCTTTAAAGAAATGTGGTAAGGGAATGTCTGTTCTACACCACTGCTGATGCAAACTGACTGGGCCCTGAGATACTCACATTATGATGAACTAATAATAAGAAGCTAAACTGGCATTGCGTTTTCTTAATTTTTGGCTCCTGTAGAAGTGGTTATAAAATATTCCTCCGTACTTTTGGAAAATCTAAAGGCATTTCCCTGGCCCAGCATTCTGCTACTCACTCTCAGTTGTGCTTGGTTATACGTGTATCTAGTCATATATAGGAGGATATTGGTTTTACTCCTTCAGAATAGAAGAAATTCTAAAACTGATGCCTCTGAGTGAGCTGCTGTTGAATGCATTAAGCTGTTCTGTATGCTTGAATTGGTGATCCACTCATTAGTCGATGCAGAGCACTGAAAACCCTTGTGTATAAAACATTCCAGTAGGAAAAAAAAAAGAAAAAAAGAAGAAAAAAAGCACACACAACCCACAATCAATCGCTTGCTCTGCTTAGTTTGGTACAAGAAAGCTGTTAATAAATTCTTATTATTGTGCTGAATGAGTTATTTCCTTTAGACATTAAAATAAAACTCAACGATCCAAATAAGGCAACGTATAAAATATTCACCTCACATACCCTGAAAATAATTGTCATGGCCTTAGAAATACCGTGTGAATTCTGAAGGATTCCTATCATTTCTTCTAGCTCAAGACTAGTCCTGTAAATTTCCAAAAGTAACCATCTGTAGTATTATCAGACATTATTTGTGAAGGGTACTGGCTAATCAAGCCATATATAATTAAAAGAGATACTACTATTTTTACTTTGCTGAATGCAAATTTTTGGGTGAATCTTCCTGAAAGCTGATTAGAAGTTTGGCAAAATTTTCTGTGTAAGAGCCTGCAGACAGAGTTTAGGGTGGAAAACGACACAAAATCCAAGTGTTCTTTGATGTGTAACGTGGGAAAGAACCTCATTCTTTCAGTGCACTTGAAGAAAAGTGGGTGCTTGAGTTAGTGACCCATGGAGTTGTGAGTCAGTGGAGTTTCCAGAGGACAAGGCAATCCACTCAAGTGTCATTTTGCTGTCACTGCCTATATGGCAGACAGGGCCCTATTTCAGTCCTGTCTCTTAACTGAATAAAGCTGGCTGTGTGAATATCCTGCTCAGACACTTGAAGCTGGACACAATTTACATTTACACATATTCCCTTGTGAACAGGGAACTCATATTTCTGTAATGTTTAAGTGTATTTCTATATCTGTGTCTGAGAAGAGGTGTGAGAAAGCTGTGGAGGAGCGTTAAATTGCCTGCAATATTTAGTGTTTAAATTGCATGGCAGTGTCCATTGTCACAGTTTGCTCAGGCATTTTGCTCTGTCATGCAAACTGACACAGCTGCTCATGTTTTCCCTTCAGTTTAAAAGGAAATTATTTTCTGGATAGCTGATTAAGAATTACAGACTTTCCCTATTCATTTTTGCCCTCTGTATGCTGAATCTGTGATTTCTCTCTATAATTACTTCAATCTGACAATCTTATTACAGTCTGACTGGAAACTGCTCTCTAACTGGACTAAAAGAGACCTTTTGACAGTACCAATAGAGGTAAGATTTAAATAGGGGAGTCAGCCAACAGGCAAGGCTCCTTTTTCTTATATGACCAGGTACTTTCTTGGATAAAAAGGTAGAGAAAAAGCTCTTATTTTCTCACTTTACTCCCTGCACACTTTTCTTTGAAGTACACTTTCTTTCCACACTGGCTAGACCTTCATCCTATGACACTTAGAGCTGTGTCATCTTTTAAAAAAGGATGTTCATGTTTTTATGCAGGACCTATTGTCACTAATTTAAACAACAGAATATCTCATGTCTTTTAGACAGAGTACAGCTGCTCATTTCTGTTTCAGTCAGTCAGGCAGAATAAAGTCTTGTAAGCTGAAAGTAAGTATATTATCAACTATTTTGGGAGGTTTTTAATATTATTCAGGATGCTGATTTTCACTAATATGTCTATCTTACATATTCTTCAATGATTGTTTCAGGATGAACTAGATTAATCGGAGGCAACTGAATAATGTAATCCTTATTTTTGAGTTAGAGAAGTGTATAATGAACTAGCTGTGGATTTTTGTGCTACAAATGAAACCAAAATTTAAAATCCTGTAAATTCTCCAGGAAGCTGGGCATGTCTTTGCTTTTCAATTGCATATTGTTCCTCCCCGTTTCTGTTAGTTTTCACCTCTGATGTGATTGCCATGAAATCCCTCCTATTGCATAGCAGTCTTCTCAATGACTTCGGGGTAAGATCCAGCTGTGAGGGGCTGTCAGCACAGCACCATGTACTGGGGAACTTCGACCCATTTCCTTCTTCAAAATTTTAGGAGGATTTTTGTTTATTTGTTTGTTTTTAAAAACAGATACTTCGTAAGTATCTCTACTTTGAGTTGTGAAAAAATTGCAAAAATTTCCCTAGAGCAGTCCTGCCCAACCTTAGGAACTCTGTTTTTTCTGGCCATTAATTAGTCTGTCGGTCTCATGAGCGATGATTCATTTCAGACTCCAGTTCAGCATTTTTATAAACATCTGCATCACTACTTAATAAATTACTCATGGCACCTTAAAGCAAAATGGTAATGTTTGCAACAGAACCTCAGTATAGTAACAAAGTGAATGAATAAAACATGTTTGTGCCATGGGAAGTACAAGGAAATGCTGCTTCCTTCCACTCTCGGTGTATCGGATGTGCAATTATTGTCTAATTAAGTTCAGCTTACGTGACAGGTGAATGGCATTCCCACACTGCTGTTCCAAGTTCACTCCTCAAGCAGGCTAAATGTGTTCTACAGCAAGGTTTCAAGCAGAAGCAATGCAGAACAGCTACCTGAGTGCATTTTGTGGGCCAGAGTGGCTCCTGTGCCAGTTTCTGCTACCATGGGTAGGCAGGAGGTACTTTTGATAGCACATCCAACTAAGAGACCCAGTAAGGCAGGGAAGTTCCTTAATTAGAGTAATCACAACAGTGAATGAGTGTGGGGAGCTGGAGTCCTGATGGTTATGACTTCTGTCTTTTCTTTCTTTGTTTAAGTGTGACTTCACCCATTTGTCAGCTGACAAGGAGTCCCACACCACATTTGCAATTCCAAATGACTGACTCCTATGAATCATTTTTCAAGAGATGTGTAGGAAATCAATCTCAAGGGAAGGAAAATATTCTTCTAATCAAATTGATGTCGCCTATTCCTCATTGCAGCCCTAAGAGGATTGAGAAGAGGCATTTGTGTTTGAAAATATAAACCCCACAATTTAAGAAAAAAAGTGCATAGTCATTGTGGCTGCATGGGAGTTCACAAAGCTGTGGTATTTAACTCTTAAATTGCTTTTAACTCTGGGAGAGTGTTTATCTCATGATAAGTCAGTTAATGTTTACTATATGGAGGGGTTCTGTAGGAGCTTTGCAGTCAAGGAAAAGCAGATTTCAACTCTGCTGGGTGTTTCCACTTATGAGCATTTCTAATGGAAGTTCAGACCAGTGAAAAGATGGGAACTATTTCTTTCACCGTGAAGCTCTGAATGAACCACGCAGAGCTGCAATAAAATCACCGTTTTTCATTATTGTGAGAATAAGCAGCATCCACCAAGGCTGCAAAAGGGGCAAAGCATTCTCTCAATCTGTTCTCAGTGCATTTGTTTTAGCCCCTCTATTGCAAGGGTTTGTCTGGGCAGTGTGGAACTCAGGTGAGAGTTTTGCCCTTCATTTCAGCCTGTAATGAAGAGCTTTTTCTGAGAACAGTGACAAACACAAAATGGTGAAATGTTTTGTCTAGATGTGAACTCTGGTCCACGCCTGTTACACATAAAATGGGGAAAACCATTTTTTTTAAATGAAGTGCTGCAGATTTTCTAGTCAGAAACTGTAATGTGAGCTAACTCCCACTGCCTTCAGATCAGAAAACAGGGTAAATAGGTAGCCAAATGTTTTCATTTAATCAAGAACAATTTGAAAGTGATATAGAGGATTCTTCAAAAAGTCAGTAAGAAAAAGTACCCACCAATTCTATTTACAATGTTTGGAGAGAAAACACACAATTTTTTGAAGTCTCAGGGACCTGGTTATACTTCCCTTTCATTCTGAAACATGCAGCTGATGTTTTGATACACAAGAAGGCTGATTGTGCTGGGATGATGTTTTACTACTACTGTTTTCACTGAAAGAGGTGGGAAAAATCAAAATAAATAGCAACTATTCCTTTTTCAATAGGCCAGAGTCCCTATTTTTCATTGTGTTGGTTATAAGAAATATCTAACATAAAATGATAACATAAGATGGACTAATAGAAAAATTTTAGGTGTTAGATTATCTTGATATTTGTTCAGATGTCACTAAGATTGCCTGTTATTTCAAATTTATTGATACAAACTTTTAGAAGAAATTTGTATCAGTGTTTGACCAAAGGGAATTTTTGGTACAGTGGAATTTCTTGCTATTTCTGGCCAACCTTTGTCCTTTCTCTATACTCATGATGCCTCCCAATAGCTGTGGAATCAACACATCCCATTAGTACAAGCCTTGTGCCAGGGTCATGGATACAGATTTTAAGACTTATTGTTATTAAGACACTGAAGTATTCATGAGCAAGAAACTACCCTTATACTAGATGGAAGCTTATTCCGTGTTTTGAAATCTATTTTCATATATATATATATCTGTAATGTAAAAATATATATGTAAATAAAATATATATGCAACAATTGCATTTTAGCAATTCTCTTTACATAAAATTATTATTACCATTACTGTGGAATCATTAGTAAAATATTGTAAAATACAAGTACTGACAAGCAGAAAAAAAAATCCTCCAAACTTTTAATCTCTGGCTTTTCTGTCTATGTTAATTCCAGTTCACTTTCAAATGCTTATCCATCAATATTCCCATGAATTAAATACTTCCAGAACTATGACTTCATGCTTATTGTTCACACAGGTCATGTTCACCTTGAATAAGCAAATAAAAAATATCTTTCATGGATTCATTACTTATAGCATTGAATATAGCCCTTTTTTGATAGTGAAGGAAAGCCTGGATAGTCCTCTCTGAGCATGGTTAACTTCTTGGGTTTTTTCAAAGTACTGAGTGCAGTAAATAAATATTTCTTTACAGCTCTTTTGGTATAATTCATTTTTCTTAACAAAGGTAACTTTGTGTCTGAAAGTTCTCTGTCTGATGGGGATGGAATTAAAAATGAATACTTATGTCATGGCTTTTGGAAAGATCTGAGAAACTGGCATGATGCAGCCTGATCTAAGGAACATCGTGCTCAATGAGGAAGGGAGAACATGAAAAATGCAGGATTAATGATCATCTATTTCTGCATTTCATCCACTGAAGCTCCAGTGTGTACCTGGATACACATGCATTATTCAGAAAAACTCTTCCAAGTACTTCATTGCCATTAGGATCATTTTGAAGACTGTGACAAATATCTTTCTTGAGTTTCTCCAGAAACCAGTTTACATTCGTTCCATGTTTTCACAGGAAGTCAAAAGTGCTCAGCTTTAAATCAGGGCAACCAAAATTGTACTTATTCTTAGATTTTTATTGTTTTCAAGTATTTCCTCAAGTGGAAAGCAATGTTGCAGCCTGTAAGTAAGACAACATAAGTCTGGTGTATTTTGTTTTGATGGGAAAATGCCACGGCATCCCACCTGACCATGGAGAAGAAAAGGACTAATCAACCATCACAGCTCCATAATATTCAAAAGCTCCTGTGGAAGGTAAGTAGTCTCTTCTAAAGGCAAATTGAGAAGAGATGACCCTGGTCTTTGCTGCTTGCATATTCATTGCACTTTTCTGAGGCCACCACTGCCTTCTGCTCTGGAAGAAATTCTAGAGTCTTATTTTCAAGATTTGTGTTCTGGAGTAAAAAGTCTCACGATATATTTGAGTGGCATTTAGCACCTTAACTGATCGACACAGAAAGGTAATTCTCATTCAAGGTGTGCAAAAATCCATATGCTGCATGTGACTATTGGTGGTTCCCTCCTTACCTGCTTTTATAATGTACAATATTCTCTGCAAAAAAGTGCCCAACTAGTTAAACTCAAGAAAATGCCCAGCATTTTAATAAGGAAATAAAGTGTCCAGTCCTAAGTCTGTCTGTTGTGTGTTAACATTCTATTAGAAGTAAAGTAAAATGCAGACAAATGACAGGATCCAAATACTTTTTTTTTTTTTGTTGTTGTTGATTTTCTGGAGAATACAGCACTAATAAGTAGGCAGAGAAAAACTGCCATGGTGTTCTTTGTGCAGCTGCCATCTGGTAGCTGTATAACACAGTTATGGTGGTCAAGCAGGTGGTGATTAACCATGATTCAAAATGATGTTTCACAGCAGGCGTCCCCAGCAGGGAGGGAAAGGTGGCTTTGACAATATTCTGCCAGAATTCACACACTGGGGAGAGTGAGGGGACACACAAGTGCTGTGGGCTGGAGGGACGGGGAGCACATGGGAGGTTCCCCTGCCTTGAAAGCTGTCCGTGTCATTCAGCTGTCTGATGGCTCTGCAGGCTTGTTCAAAGAGTTCTAGCAATAAGGAGAAGCTGCCTTGTGTTTAATTTTCGTTGGGATTTACACAGGTGGTTCTAGAATGCTGAATATGTCATTAAACAAAATAATGAAGACCTTTATTCTACAGGGTCAGAATCAGTCGCTTAAAAGCAACAGTTGTGCTGGATAGAAGTACAAGTCTTCTCCAAATTTTTCCGTTTTGGAATCTGCAGGAGGCCAAGTGTGATTGAGAAAAACAGGAAAAAAAGTGTAATCTAGAAAAAATCACAGATCTGTTAATATTGTCCCAATATTTTTATTTTGGAACAATGGGTAAAAGAAAAGATGTAAAGATAAATGTAGAATAGAATACAATTCTGCAGTCTGGAAAAGCAGGATTAGTGACCCTGCTTTTTATATTTTCTTTTGCACAACAGAACTTGTTGATCCTCCAATCTGATAGAAAGTGAATATAGCATTTAGGATGGAGAATATGGATATTGTTAATTTTAATACTATTAACCATTTTCAAGTTGCAAACACACAGGTCAATATCCTCTTAGGAAAAGGGGTTAGTTCCATCCTGCCCTGCAGACTCATTTAGCATTAAGTGGAATTTAGGTTGTTTGTGTTAGAGAGCTCTTAATACACACTGAAGCAGGCAAAGAACAGCAGAATGATCAGAGAAAGGAAAGAATATCATGCAAGAGAATAAACAGGCTTGGCTTGCTGGGTTTAACAAAACACAGATGGAAGGAGGGATATGATTGTACTTGATAAATATGTCAAGGGAAATATCAGGCTGGGAGCTATTTAATCTGAGACTGTTTGCACACAGAAAAATTTTATAAAGCTGGCTATAAGCATATTTAGGATTGAAGTCGCAAAATGCTTTTGAAATGTGAGATACACCAGTTGTGAAGGACGAGAAGCAGAGTACAGATTGAAATACAGAAAATTCCATTTAAACAACAGGAAAAAAATCATTGTCTGGGTAGGTGAGCAGCATTCCACTCCAACCTCGGGTGGAGCAGGACTGGACAGTTGCCTGTGTATTCAGCACAGGGATTTCAGTGTGCTCAGAAACAGATCACATGCTCTGAGCATTTTTCAAGTGGCTGCCTCGGTTCAAAACAGGGCAGAACATTTCAAAAAACACCCAACTCCCATCTGTGTCAAACCTGACACTGAAACTTGTCTTATCTTTAAAGACTGGCCAGGACAGGTAATATCGTGTTTTGCTTTTTTCATGGAATTTGACTTATAAAAATCCTCTTTGTTTGTTTGCTTTTGATTTAGTAGCATAAAATAAAGGAAAAATATTTTCAGAAAGGCCCTAAGTTGTTTTTTTTTTTTTTTTTTCTGGCTATTCTTTTCACAACTACAGATTGCTAACAACAAGCCTCCATTTTATGGAAAGGATCTGAGCAAGGAATCTTCTCATCTTGCTCTGTTATTACCTTTCCAGAGGTAGCACTGTAGTCATTAAAACAAAGAAAAAGAAATCACAAGGATGCTCTTTCTGAAGAAGATCAAGGCTTATCTTAAAAAAAACTCAGGCTGCTGAAAATGCACTAATTTTGTCAATACATCTAAATTTTACAAAATTTTCCTTCTAGTATATTAGAAAGAAAATGGTGCTGTTCATTTATGCACACGAACAGATGATGAGTACGTGTGTCTGTATATATATGCATTAAAAATAAACTTTATATATAAGAAGTAATTCTTAAAGATGGAAATATCTTCTTTTTTCATTACAGGAATATTTTGCCGTCAGTTATCCAAAAGAATAATAGTCACACAGAGCCCACGTCATGCAGCACGCTGAGCTTGTGGTTCAGAGAATTTTACCAATGCTCCAGACTCCTGCGTGGTCAGGCAGATCAAGAGGATTGTGCATTCACAGCTTGGCCCAGGGCAGAAAACAATCCTGCTGCAAACAGGAAGAAATGCATGCGAGAAAGCTGGCAAAGCTGCAATGCACAGCTTTTTCTTTTCCTTTTTTTTCCTCCTGCCATTGGCATCTTCTGTTTGAGGGCTGCAACCCTGTGAATGTTTGCCACAAATCCTACTGATCATGCTTTCCTCCCCAGCAGCAGATACTCATAACTTAATTTCTTCTGCTCTGGCTACAGCAAGGTATCATTTTTTTCCTATAAAACACAGCTTATTTTATTTCTAGTTGTCTAAACTGGCCTGTGCAGTGTGGAGTGAACCACTGATCTACTCCCACCTACTTCTCCCTGCACAGCAGTAATTTTTCAGCTCATTCAATGTTTTTTGGACAGTTTTTTAGGTTCAGTATTTGCTTCTCTGTAAGCTTGGTACGAGGTAGATGGTGTGAAGGCAGGGTTAGATTTTCTTCCAAAGGACCAAGACTTAAAATGAATAATGAATAATCTTGATGACTTCAGTATAAGAGTTTGGGGTAAAACTTCTGCAGGATCTGGCCACACTGTTAATTCACAAAGGGTTTTGTTTTTTTATATTATGCTTTTTTTGCCACGATCACTGAATTAAGAAACGCTTTGTAGCAGCTCTGCGTTCTAGTTTATGATTTAGATAGGCTCTATTTATTGCTCAGTTTACTTCATTCTAGGTCAACAGCTTTCATTAGAGTATTTTTAGCAGATCATGAAATACAAGTGCACACAGACATGGAAATACATAAACCAGCCCAATCCCAGCAGTTTGTGCCACACCTCTTTGTTCCTCTATAAGCTAAAACAGTTGCTTTTTTGTAGGCTTCACTAAGCATTTGTCATCTTTTCTTGCACTCACCATTTCTCCCTGTCATAGTTTTGGTTTTATTCTACTTTTATTTCCCCTGTAAAGACATATTTCTTCCTAGTAAAACTTAATGAAAAGTAGTCTTCAATCATGTTTCTACTCAAAAATTTTTAACTACAATAGAAAGCTATACTGAACAAAAGGCCTTTTCTAAAATACTATATTTCTTCAATGTTTACTGTGGACTAGAGCTGAATTAAAGTGTTTCTATTTCTAAAGTCAAATGTTCAGGTGGGATGTGGGAATTACAATTTTGGCATGAAAAAGTAGAACAATTGGATCTGATTTGCTAGCATGTGATGGAGAATTTTTTGTTTCTAGACTTTACCACTTGAGACGTGTTTAGAAGGTCATATGCATAGGCTGAGGAAAAAAAAAATCATTTCAGTTTGGTAATAGGTATTGTGGTCCTTGAATAAACCTTGGGCTGGAGAGTGACATTTTTTTTATACTAATGCATCCATGATTATTTTTCAAGTGGAGGCCATTGTCTGCTCGTCCAAGGCTCTGATAAATCTTCAGTTCCAATGCTGATAATGTCTCAGGCAGGGCTATCTTAAACAAAATTCAGGTTAGAGTGTTGCAATCTATGTAAGGAGTCAGGAGTTGCTATCCACAGCTCGGGTTGCTCTGGTACTCAGGTCTTGCTGCACCCATGCTCTGCCATCCATCGATCCCAACAAGCCACGTGGCAAAGCAGGGCTGCAATTCCCATTCTGATGATCTGGGACATGCTGCACAGGTAATGTTTTGTACCAGGCTGGAATCAGTTTGACAGGGGCTTAGGAGAAGGTTAAGTGGAGGACAAATTATCCCTGCTCTCCAGCACCAGTTAACACTGATCTTTATAGCATCTTTATAGCAAAATAATATACATTCTGGCACTTCACTTTATAGATTCTGCATGACAAGTGATAAAAGTTATGAATTACTTCTATCAGGCTTCATTTTTCCCTGCTTTTTAGTTAATATTACAAAGCCTGATGTAATTACCCATTTGGCAGCTCTCCTTGTCAGTCATCTGCTGATTCATAAGCCAGTCAAACAATATATTACACACCAGATCATCTGCGAGGACTTTGCTGGCACAGGATTTGGTTTTCAAGGGTATTTCAGCAGAATCAGAACTATCCACAGGGCTCCTGCGCCAGTCCTGTCTCCTTGCTGAACACAGAGCTGCAGGATTTTTGGCTGCACCCCTCTTGCTGCCCAAAACGACTTGTCTGCCTTTTCCTTCCAGGGAACAGACAGCTGTGCTGCTTTAGGCATGTTTGTCATGTCAGGAAATATGTCAGGTGCTGATTTTGTGGCTGTGTTGGGGGATATCTAAAGGCAGTGTGGAAGCCTGCTGGTTCAGCTTGAAGGCATTTTGTTGCCTTTGTTTCCCATGGCTGGATGGCCATTACATATTTGGGGCCCTGCTTCCCTGCAAACACCAGCAGAAATGTATAAATTACAGCCACATCAGGGCCAGGGAGACATTTTTTTTTTCATATTTTTACTACTAAGAAAAAGCTAGAAAAATTTGCTGAGTGCCAATTATTGAAGTTCCCTCCTCAGCATCTTTGTCTCCTTGGTTCAGTTCCCTGCTGCAGCTCCTCTCTTTGTGCTGCTCTGTGAGCCTCTGCCTCTGCTCAGCCTTGCTGTGTGTGTTTTGTCCTTCCAGGTTAAATTAAACTACGTCCAGATAAACAAGGGACACTGCTGAGGCCTAGATCTAGGCTAAAAATGGCATTTGTTTTCCCAGATTGTCATGAGGATTCTTCCCTTTTACCTTTTAACAGATCTCACTTCAAGGTGTGTGGAAAATATTAACTAAATTTTTGCATTTGTGGGAGCATGGCTTTACAGATGATATTTTAAATGATAATGTATTTGCTGACCATTTTACTAGTTGGGTAGGAATTGAGAGGTGTTAAACAGTTACTCATCTTAGATTAATGCTTAAATATACGACCTCTTTTTGCAAAATTATTTTTCAGGATTTTTCACGGTTATTTGTTTGTCAATAAGATAATAAAAATCTCATATATACGTACACACAGAGGTGCAGGAATAAAAACTAGAATGACTTTGACTGGGGGAAGGAGAAATGCTTGTCCAGAAGTTACACACAACTTACTCTGAAATCAGGAAAATTCTAAGTATAATTTTCCATATTTTATTAATTATTAGGTCTGTTTTCCCTAGAATTCATGGAAATGAAGAGATGCCAGAATCTCACAGAGAAAGGTGTTTTTCCATTAATTCTAGACAGAATGCAGACAGAAAATATTGAAAACCTTGGTAGGATATAATATATGATATTATATATAATCTAGAATATAATATATATTTTTTCTCTTTTTTAGAATCAAAGTTCTGAAAAAAATTGCTTTTAAATTATTATTATTACTGTTATTATTATTTATTATTTTTATTATTATTATTTTTAATTTTACAAGCCAAAGAGCATCTGAAACCTGAAGGTCATATCTCAGTACAATAATGACAGCCCTCAGACACATCATGCAAACCACGTGACAGAGGTAATTTTAGCATAAATATTAAACCAATGAGTATTACCTCTGAGCTATAGGAGCAGGTGTGAATTCTACACTGCATCTGAAAACAAAGCATCTCTTGAAAACCAAGACCATTTCTTAGGAGGATGCTGAAGCTTCCTGTACAAGGCTGCTCATCCCTTTATGATACTGTTTAGCAGTAGAGGATGTAATGGCATTAATTTCCATCGAGGTTACCAAGGTTAGCAGCCCATTGATACGAATGAAGAAATTCAGGTTCATGTTGGGTCCTCCAGATATGACAGGACTGACGGGGTGTAACTGCAAAGGTTGCAGAATGATGAAGGGCTGGATGGACTGACTTGAAATCTCAGCAGTTGTGCTTTTCTGCCACATGCCCGTCAGCAATTTTTTTTTACAGAAAGTCTGGGCTGTATCACACTGCTTTTTTAATGCTGGAGGAGTAACTGACAGGGGATTAAGATTTTCCTCCCCCTGGAAAATTCTCCATTAGTGCAGCAGGTCATAATTAAGTCAAAATGGCATTCCTATTCTCTCTCCAGGGAGAAACTGACACCCTGACTCCTGAGCTCACTTCTTGCTCAAGTGAACAGTGTCTATCAGCTGCTCCAAACCAGCCCCTTTTGGCTCTGGGCATTGATGAATTCTGGTCTCCGTGGTGCTGGAGTTCTTTGTTTCCTGTGGCCTGAAATTTCAATAAATTCAGTTTACAAATCACTGGAAGAATTTGGTGCTGTGAAATTGTGCAAAATGGTGGCAGTATCAATTGGACATGTGCTTGCATTCCAGAGTTATCACTGAGACAGTGAATCTAACTTTTATATATGTGAACAAGAACAGAGCAGCCAGTATGATCCTCTCTGAAAGTGAAATAAGTAAGAAATAGTTTTCCTCTCACTGATGTCAAAGGAAAGGGGAAGTATCATGGAAGCTCCAAAGACATAGTTCCTTTCATTACAGGCCTGAGCACTGTAATCTATATATTTTTTTCCCAGCTTAAGAAATGTGTCTCATAGCAGATGATCATGACCCAAACGTTAGAAATCCATAGTAGCAATGAATTGCACATCTAGCAAAGAGGCTTACTAACACCTGGAGCACCTTAGCTTGTGATGGCTTCTTAGATTACCAGTTACTTCCACTATTGAAACCAATTTAAATCCACCTTTGATTGAAATATTTGAATTTTTCATGTCTCCTTGCGTGTGAAAATCATTGGTTTAATGTTGATGCATAAAAAAAGATGTCCTTTCCATCAAGCCAGATTCTGCAAAATTTATGAGAAGAAATAGTGTTTCGTATGTGCACCTCTTCTGCTTTTAAAAATAATAAATCTGATTCTAAACAGAATAATGTTAAATTGTTTGCCTAATCCCAGTCTGTAATATCTTAGAAGGAGTGAAATTTAAAATGCAGAAAGTAGTTTTGCCACATGGGAAAATGGAAACTGCTTTTAAATTGATGAGTTTGATCCTGTGTGGTTAGCAAAAGGACTCCCTTGCTCTAGAATGCTCTCATTCATTTTAGCATTACTATTTCATCTTTCCCTCAGCAGGCTTTTCAATTGAGCTACAATATCTGTCATAAGCTGAACTTTAGGTTTGTAGTTGGAATATGTCCCTGCCTACATCTGTGCTGCTTTGGCCTCACACCTTTAATTGATGGTCTTGTTTTCACTTTGCCATTTCACCATTTGCTAATTAGCCCTTCTTCTTACCTAGGGGGATGTTTTTTGCTTTACTGATACTCCATTCACAGCAAATCTCAGCTGAAAACAAGTGTTTTCTTCTTTGCCAATGCCCAGTCATTCACTTATTTCCTTTCTGAGTTTTTGGGGTGTTTTTCACATATAAAGAAATATGTGCCTTTGTCTTTTCTGCCTCTTGTAAGTCATTGATGAACTCATCAGAAGAGGACTTTATGGTCAAGAAGCTAAGCTTGTTACTTTTTGGCTGCTTTTTCTCACGTTCTCTGACAAACCAAGGCTTTTTTATTGAGATCTGTTCTTGTGAATCCTATTTCAGGATTAAATTTGTTATGCTGTATTTGGATATTCCTGGAAAGTACTTCATGATACATTTTAGAATCTACTGTCAAAATGCAAACACATTATTTTTATGCATTCTGCAGCATTAGACACCAAATGTGGCAAAGCCATTTCTAACAGACTTGAATTCAAGAGGCATCTGCTTTTTGCTCTTTTGGTACGAACATTACTTTTAGATACAAAAGAAAAGAAAAAGAAAAAAAATAAGGACCTGGTGGTAGATTCCAAAGAAAGGTTAAGTAATGGGTTCTGGTTAAGTCTTGGAAGTTTTGCTTCACATTTATGTTTGATGTCATCAACTCAATAAGTGTTACATTAACATTAGCAATGCAGTCCAGTGTGGCTTGAAGAAAGGTGAGCTATCTTCCTTGCCATTATCATTGATTTCCATGGGCAGGCAGGAGTGTTCTTGAATCAAAACCTGTTTGTGCAAGCTTCCTTATTATTTTCTCCTTCTTGGGAAAGCATGATTAGCTGTATGTCTAGTGCACATGGCCCGCTGATATTCCTCACAAGAAATTCACTTTTGACACAATGGTCATGGGTGTCAGTAGGAGATATAGTGTTTATTTCAGTGTTTGGATTAGCTCCTGCTTGCCCTAAAACTGTTTTCATTCCGTTTTGTCTCTATGGCAAAAGAAAAAAGAGAACATTTTCAATACTACTGTTTTTATTAAAAGACATGCTTCACACTTTATCCTGCTCTCCACAGCTTCCTCTGTTATATTCCATTTTGTCTTATTCTTACTCACTGGAGTTCTGTGGGTGTGAACAGTAAGGAACTTGGTACTCATGTCTTGCTTGGTGATAGCTGGGTTCTTGTAGGTGAAGTGGAAAAGTGGTGCCAGCCATTGTGGCACTAGAGGCCAGCTTCTGACATTTGTTCAACAATGTCAAACTTTACTTTGAAAGTAAATACACATTTATAAGCCTCAAGAGGGAAATCCCTGAACAAAATTATTCCACAGATCATACTGACATTCTATTTTCCCTGTAGAGTACTTCCCTTTCTTGATCTGTTTGTGTGCTCTGTGTTTCACCACCAAGACAAACATTTTAAAACCAGATTTGTAACAGTCTCCAGAACACTGTCAAGATTCTCCATAGAATAAATTTGCACCATGTCTTCCAGGCTTTTTTTTTTTTTTGTTCTACTCTCTGTAAAAATATTTGAACAGGTGCTTCCTTCTTTTTCCACCACATCTCTTCAAGGCAGTTATTGTTTGTTTCTCCTGTCCCTGATTTGCATTTCTTTTTGGAGATTTACCAAACAAATGCATTGCAGTCTAGCATCAATAGTTCCCGAGTTCTCCTTTCTTTTTGTTGTTTTTCCATTGGAAGGACGTGATAGTTGATTTCCTAGCTCATCTCATCTCCCATCATTAATTAAATAACTGGAATATATTTTTTTAAATGAAATGTTAGAAAGTTTAAATATTTCTGTCCCCCCTGCATGTCTAAGATGCTCCAGAGATGGACAACATTTTTGCTGATTCAACACATAGGATGGTGTTGTGTGACCCAATTTCTATCCCTTTTAAATCCATCAGGACTTTGCTGATGAGTTCAGACATAGAAGTGCTTTTTCTACAAGCACATGAGGAGGAGGAGGAGGAGGAGGAGGAGGAGGAGGGAATGGTGCTTCACTGCACATGTTGCACAGCCCCTGGTGCTGCAGCTCAGATCTGCAGAAGCCCTTACAGGTGGGTGGGTGGCTCCTGGGGCTGTCCCCTGCAGAGCTGCTCTATGCACTGGTGAGTACATTTGAATTTTAAAGGTGTCAAGGGGAGGACTAAGGCACGGAAATTATTCCATAAATCAACTCCTAGAATCCTGTTACAGACCACAGAGTTACTGACTTAGCAATTTTATCTAAACCATTGATTCTTGAGAGCTTTAAGGATAATTTGCTTAAATCAAGGTTACCTTAATTATGGAAACTTGATTAATTGCGGCACTATTTCAGCTTTCTTGAAACATATTAATCCTAATAGAGGCACCTAAGTACCAAAGCCTTGACAAATACCTAGTGTTGTGTACACAGCACATAATTTATGATATCGACGTTGTAGCTGTTACATTCAAACACACATTGTTTCCACTGCACCATTTTGTACAGCTGTTTGTGACTGGCCTAGAAATGGATGTAACATGTGAAATATAATACAGTCAGGGACTCAGGAAGATGTTGTGCACTGCTTGCAGGAGTGAAGCACAAAATGAGCAAGAATGAACTAAAGCTGACTTTGATTGGAACGTAGGCGAGTAGTGGAGATCTGCTCTCCATGTAGTTTAAACAAAGTGGAAAAGCAATTTATAACTAAATAGAGTACTGTGTGTACTCATCTAAAATTTCAAAATAGAGCTGCTGGGTTCTGAAGTTCAGATTAAATTGTACAGTGTTCTTTGTCTCCTACTCATTTCATTTAATCTCTTCTCCCAAGGGACCAGGTGGCTCAGGTCATTAACAATGAGATCTGACACTTTTCCAGTTTTTGGTGGTTTGTTTTTTTTTTTTTCCTTTTTGGTGACACATTGAAAGCATTCTAAAACTGTGCTTTAGTTCTGGATTGCCACTCAAAAGAAGAAAGTGTTAAGCAAGTAAATACTTTATAAATATTCAATATTAATATTTTCCTCCTCTCTCCTAAATTTGCTACCAGTGGTGAAACTGGCAGGTTAATATTCCCCCTGAAAGTCTGTCACACTGCTTCTGTCATAAATGACATCACATTTCAGTGAGATGGTTGCCTTCAGCATTAGATTCAGAAATGTCTGTTCTAGCTGCCAGCTTGAGCAAACAAATTTAATAGTTTTCTGTTGACAAGTCTTTCCTAGCTTGTTAACTTTTTGATTGTTTGGCTGAACATAATGGGCATCAGTTTTCATAGCTGCTCACCATTTCACTGGTTTGAAAGACAGAAACATTTGGGTTTTCAGCAGGAGCTGAGCAGACAAATGCAAAGCTTCAAAAGGGTAGGTGCATGAGTGATAATAACTACACACACCCACGTAGACCAAATAGCTTTATAGGGTAAATTTACAAAAGTGCACAGGTTTAGAGGTGAAAAGCATGACTGATGGACTTCAGATGCTCAGGGGCATTTATCAGTCCCACTAAGCACCCACTTGAATCTCATAGCATCTAAATGCCATTTAAAATATAGCCCTGAGCAACACTGTGCTCCTTTGATCCCCAGAATAAGCAGAGAGAGCCTGAAGGCAGTTCTATATCACTGGGCTTATAGGAGGTGCAAGTGATTTGTAACCAGCATGACTCTGCTCCTCCTTTACACACCCTCCAGAGCTTGGCTGGCTGGTGGAGAGGGTGCTGCCTTTGTGCTGTGGAGGGAGAGCTTCACTGCAGAGTGCCAGCTCAAGGGTCCTCAGGGTTGCTTGAAGCTGCTTCTCCTACAGTAGAGATGAAATTCAAGGCAAAATTCCACTCACAGATGCTTAACTCTCAGAAAGTAGCAAGAAGAGGCATGATGTGTGCTTATATAATCTTTGTAGCTGTAAAAACATACTGGTTTTTACGGTTTTATGAAGATGTAGGCTCAGGCTTAGTATTGCCAGTATCTAAACTTCATGCTGTAAAAATATCATGCAGTTACCATGTTTGCAGATTGCATGGAAGAAAAGCTGCCTCTCTCTTTTCAGTTTATTATATGACTCAAGAAATGGGTTCTCTAGTAAAGCTAAACTGCAATTAACACTGTGAAGGGTTTCCATCTAGTTAGGCATTAAAAAAAAAAAAAATAACTGGGAGAAGGGAAACCTGTCCTGAAATCAGTGACCTGCATCATCTGAGATGTAAGAAATAACAAGTGAGTGGAAAGTAGATATTGTTACACCTTATTTGGAGCCTACTTTTCTTCCTTCTTTGTGTCCATGTTTTCGTGAGATCCTGGCAGTCAGATTGAGATCTCTGTAGAAAAGGGCATCTGTCTTCTCCTTGCTAGGAGCAAAGTTCCAGGCAGTCTCCTGACATGGGATTATAAGGTTCTGCTTGGATTTCATTTGTTGTGTAAGTGCTCTGCTAAGAAATCAGCAATGTCTACATTTAATTTAAGCACATCTATAAATATTTATTTTAATATAGGTACAATAGTGTTCACATGGAGTGTGCAGAAAAGCAATTTATAAGCACTTATCTTAAGTGCTTTTAAGATAACAGAGAATTTAATAAAATATAGAAGGTAGTTATTCAACAAAAAAATTCTTTCAAATTTAATTTAGATATTTTAAACTATATTTTTAATTAAATTTTAGAGACGGAATCTTTGACTTAAATAATGCTTAATCACCTTGAATATTGAGTCTTAAGTGTTGGATATATGATTCATGGTACCACACAGAAGTTAAACCTGTGCTATACTCTTTTTATAGATATCCCAGCTATAGCAAAATCACACATGATTACCTGCATGATGGACTACATGGCAAATTTTGGATTCCTTCCATTGAATCAGGAATTACGTTGTACAGGGTAAGCAACCAGGCGTTTCAGCTCTCCAAAGATGACAAGGTGCATTCTTTCACTATATACAAATATGTGGGTGTGAATGACAGGCTCCTACCATCAGGAGCCTTCAAAAAGTCTGCATATTATGGTATGTGGGAGGTACTTTTTGTGCTGATAGTAGTTCTTGCTACATAAATACCCGTGAACATTTCGAGACAAAGAGAAACAATCGTTCTTTCTGTGTGCTTTGGGATAATGTTGCAAGTGCTCCGCTAGCCCGAAATGTTAGACATCTTCCATGTGAGGAATGCTCTCTCCAAACAGGTGTTTCAGCAGTTACTGCTCCCTACACAGCTGGGACTCCTGTCATGCTTTGAGCTTTTTGGTTTCCTCCTTCATTTAGGGTTTCACATTATGCTTTCCACTGCAGGCTCCTTCTTCTGAGTCCCTTTGAGTGTCCCCAGGCCTGTGGCTGCAGCTCTTTAGGAGCCAACCCTTCAGTTAAAGGGGTTGTATTTGTAAGAGAAACGTTCCCCATATCCAGACCCATGTACATGGGGCTGAAAATCTGCCTTTGCTCGATGCCTGTGGGTTCCAGAGTTCTCGTGTCTGGCAGGCAGAAGGGTGGAGTGTGATTTTCCAGCGTGGAACCTGACCCTAACTAACCCCTGGCATGAATATGCATCCTACTAAAAGCAAGACAGCTTGTCCCATTTTCTGTCAGTGTTCCCTACCAGAGCAGCAGTCTCATTGCCACTGTGAAACACTGTGCAGTCCCTTCTCTGCTCAGGCAAGCTTGAAAATATGTTTTTTTATAGCAAAAGTGCTGAAGACAATTGAGCGCTGAGGGACTCATCCTCCAGGACATAAGTGCTCACAAGCCAAGGGGAGGGAACAGCTTGGGAGTCCTGGACAGCAATCCTTTCCAACAGCCTGAGGTATTTTATTTATGAAGAATACCAGTCATGCGTGGCATTTTAAGCATTTACTAATCTGCTTGGTTCAAATGCTAGGACCTTCAAACAACTTGCCATGACACTCATTCCCAATGAGCCATAAAGTCATAGAAGGAAAGAAGGAAGCTCTGAGCAAAAAAACAGCTCAGTGTTAAGTCTGAGCCATTCAGAAGCTGCAAATGGCCACAGAAAGGATGCACCATTTAAATGAATAATCAGTATAAAACATGATGATATTTCAGTATAAAGCATGATGATATTTCTCAAAATAGTGTCACCAAGATTATAACCTCTATACTGCTGGCATAGTTATATCTAGATTTCCAATCAATAGTATGCACAAGAAGACACCTGAAATGTTAGAATATAGATTAAATAAGATCCATTTTCTCCCTTCCAGACCTCAGATGTTAGAAAGCTTTGACAGTGGTAGTCTTTTAAGATCTAGAATGTTGAAAATGGAAGGTGGATTTCATAATATCAGCATGGAATCTGGCTAAATTTAAGTCCTAGAAGGAGTTTACTATGACTGTGTGAAATCTAAATTTGTACTGAATAAAACAAGGGTCTTTCAGGAAGCTTAATTTTGAAATGGCAACTTAATCAAAACGACTTTAATCTTATCTCATAAAAAAGAATTTTGAACTTGCCTTCGAAGTGAGAACTAGCCACACATCCAATGCATCATCCTACGGAACAAAATCTTAATGCTTGCCTGTCAAAAACCCATTTTGAAACCATTGTATCCATATTAGCACAGTCAGGGAAGGGAAGGATTTCCCTGTGCCTGTGTGACTGGTGTTGGCTTAATTAAAGGAGTCATCATTTCCAGCCCACTCTATACTATCTACACAATGTTTTTGCTGTACTAAAATGTGTTACTGTACTAACATTTTTCTCATATATTATCTAGGACAAAAAGGGTGACATTTAGCACTCAGAGTGTGGATAGCCTGAACTTATCAAAGTAAAACAAGTCTGTTCATGTTGGGTTTTCTCAGTGCTGTAGCAGTAGCAAATAATCTATTCGCCTACTCTACTATAAGCTAACAGATTCATCAGGTTTGAAATTTTTTCTGCACCTGATGAACTGGTTTTACACTGGGCTATCACTAATCAATGCTCCAGATTAAAAATAATCTTATTTTTACAGGTGTTTGTCTGTAAACCAAGCAGTTTTCTGAGCAGTCCTAGTAAGTTGGGGCTGGGGATGGAAGAGGGGCAGATGATGACAGAATTGCCCAATAAAATAACATGATAAGAACACATGTCAGAGTCAAGGCTGGTAGATGAAGCCTTGCCTTTCAACTAATTCAGTGCCACCCTAAAAACAGCCTATGAATTTGCTTTATTCAGTGTTGAGGACTAATATTCTTGCTGCTCCCAGAATTTAAAAGTGTGTATCTGTTGGGATTGCAGCCACCAAGCGCTGATTCCCCGTAACTGAGAACTTTCAAATCATTTTTTATGTACAAGATGAAGTTTTCACCTTCAGTAAAGACCTCTGTCATTTTTCCCATTGACTCTTTTCCCTTTCTGTATTTTTAATACCAGATCCCAGGGAACTTGCACTTTAAAAAGTAACACCTAAAAAGAAAAGTAACACGCTGATTCCCTGAGTTGCTGCTGCTGCACTGTCAGATAAAAAATAAAGCACAATAAGATGAAAATCATCACTTCAACAATTTTATGACTGTTAAAAGAAAGAAAAAAAATCACCCACAACATGACAACAAAACCCCCTCTGACTCCCTTACCTTGAATAGAATTTCATCAGTTTACCAGAAAGGGGAAGGACTCAACTTTAGAATCAGGTGCTGCCACTCACTCTTAGCACCTCCCCCAGAGTCATTTTCTTATTCTTAACCTGGATTTCTAAGGAATCTGGGCACTTCAGCTGCTGAATTCTGGTTGTCAGTCATTTGTCTACAGACTTGTGAGTAGTTTTAATGATAGTTCAATTTTTCTGCTTCAGTGCTAATGTAATACTTGCTCCTAAGTTCTGCCTTGGTGATGGGAGCTGATGCATTTCAGAAGGCACCATAGGTTATTCTGCCTTTAGAAACCCTTATATTATGGCAAAACAGTGACAACTGGATCAAATATCTAGTCTAATATCTGAAATAAAATATACTATTTTGTTTATTTTACCACTAAATTGTGTCATTTTAAAAGTTATTCCAGGAAAAAAGTATCCAGTTTTTTGTCAGGAGACATCAACCGATAAAAACCAGTGCTTTCCTTTGAATTTTGTTCCAGCAGCTCATACTCTTCATCCTTACAATCTGAAAAACCAGGTCAGTTTATATTTTCATTGAGCTTTCAGACAATTTCTGCAGTTGGTAATGTCCCAGTTTTCCTCCCTGAACAAAACCCAAGGGAAAATCCTCAGAGGATGACAGTTCCAGCTCACCAAACTCCAGGCGGGTCACACTGAGTTGTCGTAGGAGGCTCTTTGTGACATCTGGGAGACTTCCATCCTTGGTCTAGAAGGGTCAATCCCATTCTGCCCAACTGTACTAATACTTCCTCATCCCTTTATTGCCATAGAGCACATAAACCCTGGAGTTAGAATTTGGGATTTTCTTAAATCAGTGTAGGAAAAGGTTCCCTTAGTGAGGCTTTACCTTAACTTACATGTTTGCATTGCAAATGTGGTCATTGCATAAGCATTTTGATTTAGGCTTGCTTTTTTTTTTTTTTTTTTTTTTTTTTTGGCACACAAAGTTTGAATGACTTTGGTTCCTTTTTGTTTCTTTTCTGTTTCTTTTCCCAGTTATTCATCAAGAAAACCCATGATTTTAAAAAGACTTCAAGGTGATAAATGTAAAAGCTTTTTCATGCTGACAGACAGGATCATTGCCCACCTATCATATAAGTAGAGGCAGAGCACATAGAGATTAGTAAGGAGATTTTGGCTCAGGCAGACTTTGACCCCACTTACTGTTCCAATTCTATCAAAGCAGAGATGAGATTGTCAGAATTCTTTAACTTAAAATCTTCACAAATAAAAAAAAAGAAATTTTTAGGCACTGTATCCCACTGTAAATAACTTACCAAGATTGCATGAGTTCAAGATATTGACTACAACTATTAGGATTTATTGAGCAAATTCAGTCTGCTCTGTTTCCTGAGATGGGTGGTAGGTCTATGAAGCAAAAATTGGCAGTTTTACAACAGACAATTTAATAGTTAATTAAGCCTGTTGGCTCATTATTTCATCTTGAAAATGATCTCATGCAGTTGTAAAGCTTAAGAGCAGTGCAGTGTAAGGATTTGTGGTCACTATCAAAGACCCTGCCCCTGTGCCTGTCAGAATGAAAGCACATGATAAAGTGAAGGAATGAGTTACCTCTCAGACAAATCCAGCTTAGGAATGGTTTCTATCCAAAAGAACAAGTTGTAATGGCAAAAACTCCCAGAAAAGAGAGTTCCTATTGTCCTCCCACTTTAAAATAATTTAGCTAATAGCATTATTTATTTGTTGTTAAAATCAGTCTTTGTTTTCATGGAATGTCTCCAGTTGGTAGAAAATTGGTTACAACAAAATATCTACCACATTTTTTTTCTTTGAATGGTATGTGATCATTTGGAATGGCACAGTTTAATGATGGACCTGGCAGTGCTTGCTTAACAGACTCATTGATCCTAAAGGTATTTTCCAACCTAAATGATTCCATAATACAGGGAAAAAAAAAAAATCTGCTAAAACAGCTATTCAGGAACCCATCTCCCAAACTACAATACAAGTAATAAAAAGGGGACAGAACACCAGTCTGTTATTTGAAGCACAGTGTAGGGTACACTGACACATATTTGCATGACCTTAGGAACTGATTAGGTGAACTCTTTACACCTAGGAATGAACATTTACATGCTGAAAATATTCTAGGTAGTTTTAAGGACAGAAACCCATTTATTCTAACAACAAAAAAGAAAAAGAAGTAACACATTGTTCTGATCTGTACACTACTCCAAATTTTGAAAATACTGGTTGATTCAAGGTCTTTATCTTGATAGTTAAAAATCTCCATGGATATTTTTCCTGAGAGGAATTTTCATCTTTAAAATTGAAACTGTCCAAGAGGAAATCTCATGGAAGTGAGTAGCAGAGAGGCAAAGTATATTACTATAAAATTCAGTGCACTGGGAGATCAGACTGGCCATGTGCCTGTTCAATCTGAAAACGGAACATGGAACCAGTAGGTTTTGACTCAATGTTGTGTTTTCATATAACACATGTGCTCACAAAAACAAGTTAAAAAATATAAACCAGATGCACCATTTCCTGTGGCTAATCAAGGAAGTATAAAGTGAGAGCAAAAAGGAAGGTTTTAGTATTATTTCTAAGCAGTATTTTCAGATATCACAGAGATAAGCACATTAAAAAAATGTAAAGAGTGTAAGTCACCAGTGCCATATTGCTTGTTGCACACACTATGAGACTTGTGCCTAGGTATCAAATTCAGTGATGCCTATTTCATCTCAGCCTTGCTGCATGAAACTGTGTAGGCACAGCAAGCTGCCAATAATTCAGGTTATGCAGGGCAGCCTGTAACAACAGCATTGGTTCTAGGTTGGGTTTTGCAGAAGGAAGCTGGTGAGAGAGTATTGTACTGTAAAAGCAGCTGTGGTTTGCAAACTCTTGTTTTCACATGAAAAGTTTGTTTGTCTAAGTGGTACACTTGTGTTCCCCTTTTTTACTGAGTTCTGCATAGCTGCTTCACACTGTACAAACTGACATGAAATTGTGGCACTCTCCCCTGAAGCGTGACATCTTGCCAGCTGGCAGATGTTACATGGGGAGAACATGCACTTCTTGTAGCCCAGGACATTTGTAATGACCCCTCTGTGAGGAGGAGCAGCCTCCATTTCTCCATGCCAGCTGATCCTGTGAATGTGGAGAAAGTGTGTGGAGGTAATTTGGGGGGATTTTGTTATGTCTGACGTTGTACCTGCTTTGCAGCTCCTGGGTGGGCTCCTGTGAAGAGCTCAAGGAAGGCAGGAAGTTTGTGCTCTCTGTCTCTGACCCAGATGCCCAAGGGAGGACAAGAACTATTCCCCAAGCACTGTCACTTTTACTGCCTGGGGAAGGTAAACATTTTCTCCTCTCACACCCTCAGAGCAGAGGGTTGCTCAAGTTGCTAACTGATCCAGTTCTGGAAAAAACTGATCCCTTCCCTTATTCTTAATTTTCTACTGGGACTCTGGTGAGAGACTTTTTGCACGGGCATGTAGTGACAGAGGAAGGGCCAGTGGCTTCCAACTGCAGGGAGATAGAGTTAGGTGAGCTCTAAGGAAGAAATTTGTTATTTAGGTGAAGCATTGCAACCAGCAGCCAAAGAAGTTGTGGGTGATCTATCCCTGAAAGGGGTCAAGGCCGAGCTGGATGGGGCTTTGAGCAGCCTGGTCTAGCAAGAGATGTCCCCATGGAAGAGAGGTGGGAATAGATGAGCTCTTCAAGGTCCTTCCAACCCAAACCATCCTATGACTCCTTAATTCTTTAAGGGCAGCCTCCGCTGTGGTGGAATGTGTGTAGCTGGCTCTGCTACACCCCCAAATCCTCCCTGCACAGCTTAACCTCACACCACACCGGGAGCTTGTGAAATCCACCCCCTTTAATGAAACAGATTTTGTGTTCACTGCAAGAGCAAAGGCAGTGCATGAGTGTACACAGCTATGGGTGTGTTGTGGCTTTCATCATTCAACTTGGAGGTTTTCCTCGTTGGCTGTAAATACATCAAAACCACATTTCATGTTCATCATGCAGCATAGCAGGAAATGGATACTGGATTGTGGGAGAAAAAGGGGGGGGAAAAAAGCACATAAATGCTAGCAGCACCCTCCAGCAAAAACATCTCAAATCTTTCAGCCACTGTATTCCAGGAAGTGAAATTTCAGTTTCTATTATTGCTCAAAATAACTAAATATAGAAGCAAATGAAAAATCTGTCACAGAGGGATGCTAACATGAAGGGCATCTTTTTCCCCTCAAAGCTTTATGACCCTGCCTGAATGGGGGTTAAAGGGATGTAAGTAGAAGCATCATATGACAGATAATCCTTCCGTTTCCTTTGAGGTACAAAAGGCAAGCCTTAGAGGTGGGAAGTTGGCCTGTGTGTGAGACAAAATCGCAATGGAATGTGAATAAAATGGAAACAAATGGAACATTCCCTAGCCAGGGTGTGCAGTGTCACCTCCAGCCCAGGAGACAGCCTGAAGCCTGGTCTCTGCAGGTACCTCTGCTTTAGGATCACTGTCTGCTGCTGAGCTGCCACTACCCACAGAGCCCCTTGACAAGCAGAAGCTGTTAGCTGAGCTAATGAGACTGGAAAGGTGCAGTGAAATCCCTTGTACACTAAAGCTTTTGCTGTAATTCTGGGTCCTTCCTGTTCGTTGTGGCAAAAAGGTGGCAAAGGAAATAGCAAACCCTTGCTGAATTCCCGTTTTTGGAAGCCACTGGAAGATTTTCGTAGCTTTGAACAAAGGTTTTGCTTGAAGCTACAGAGAAGGATGTCTTCTTTGTTCTTTTTACAATGTTCTTAAAATCTGGACAGCCCTAAAACCCAGGGAAATTGAGCAATTGTGCACACCTCACCCTCCACATATTTCCCTAACAATTGATACAAGCAACAATAGATAACAGTTAATATAAGCTTTATCCGAGAGCTGTTTGGTCCAGTGGAAACTACAAAGTGACTTCTGCTTTTGAAGCTATAAAAATGATAAGTTAATATGGATAACAAAAGCATTTTGCCACAGCTTTGCCACAATACTAGACCAAGCCATCCTCAGCCACTCAATTAGCAGGTTTTGTGTGAATTTAGTTTGTGTGAATTTAGTTTAGTTTATCCATTTTCATTGTTCCATTCTTTCTTTTGTTATATTACTTTATTTTAGCTATTTCAAAATAAAAGCTTCACTTAATATGTTCTTAATATTTTCACAATTAAACAAATGGTTCATGGCATCTTGTTTCTCACAATCTGCAAGGCCAGGTTTTACTCTCTCAGGGATACTAACCTGGAAAACTACTTTGTCATGAGAAGATATCCTGCAGAGCCAAAATATTGCTAATCTCCATATGCCATATGATTTACAATACCTGGATATACACCAAAGAAGAGAAATTTTGCCAGATCTACTTGTATTTTTAAATCTAAGCGAGATATTAGCATTATGGAGATGCTTCTTGCAGGTGTTTTCTGATCTGTGTAACAAACTTGCCTCGCCATAATGAGCATCAGACTATTTGATGTGTTTGCTAAAGCATGAGTTCCTGGAGGCATGTGAATATGAAAGCCTTTAAATTTTTATTTGAAAACATCTGAAAATCCCCTCTTGTGGCTGCAAATGTGTGTCATGCAGGTTCAAAAGTCAGATAGAAAATATAAAGGAATGAAAATATACATTTAAAATACCTGGAAAAATAAAAGGATTGTTTTTAGTGCCTGGCTTCAGGTGCTTTATTGTTTAGAATTGCAGAAACAGTACTATATTTGTGAATTTTACTACAAGCAAGATAGAGTGTTATAGAAATGAAGGTTAATGGTGTTTGAATTACAGCTTTTTTTCTGTGATCTGCATGTAAATCTGACATATGCCAGTGTTGAATTTCATAAGCAATACAAACCATTTTTGCCACTAAAAATCATAATTTCTAGTGAAAAACCTATTCTGCCAATATTACTCTGAAATTTCCACAACCTTTTGGAACCAAAATTGAACTTTGAAAATTGGGGGACAACTCAGCAGTTGTTTTAAACGCCTGACCCTCGCTGACTTGCTAAATCAAGACAAATTATAGTCAGGCCTAGACATGTTTATGGGCTTGTTAAGATCACAACCTACAAGCAGCACAGGGTGTTCCCTTCCTCATGCAGCTTCCAGGAGCAGTTTTAAAGCCATGAGGAGACACCAGATCTGAGCCCCCCCCTGAGCACGAGGGCTTTAAATGGAGAATGCTGATGGCCAGGATGAAAATCTGTTTTCTAAACATTTTTTCTTAAATATTTCTGTCTGTCGGGACGTGGCTGCTGGGAACAAGGGGGAACACAGATGTGATGGGAGTGGGTAATTGTTGCCTGCTTCTCTTACCTAAATACTCACTCTTACAGGACATTTCAAAGGGCATAAAAGGCTCCATGTTCAACCACAGGAACTTCTGGGGATGAATGGCAGCTTTGCTAAATGTTATAGACACCCTCTGCAGGGACTTTAAATGACAATGGCCTCCTGAAGACATTACACAGTCCATCTATAAATATGGTGCTCAGAATGGGTAATATTTTAGATATAAACATTGCACTGTTACTTTCATGAGTCTCCAATAAGCTCCTGTAACTTTCATGTGAGCCAGGTGGGCTCAGAACGAGGGGACAAATTGTTTTTCCTGTCAGCTGTGTCATAGCTATTGATACAACTGACACATTTTGTCCTTTTCCATGTTTTTGAATATTCTGTTATTTGTTGCAAGCATTTTACAGTCACCTTTCCACCTTCTTCCACCACAAGAAAATGAATGCTGGTGCATTTTGATCTTGTTTACATGGCACAGATCTAGAACAACTCTGCTAACCCCCTATTCCCTAATTATTTTACAAAACACCATTTCCTGCAGTCCAAACAACTTTCCAACCAACTTAATGGGACATTTTTCCTCATTGTGACTGCAGCATGAACCCGAGTGATGATAACACGTGAGATGCAGTCTGAATTTATTTCACAGATCCACCTGCAGAATAAACTGGGGCACCTATACAATGATCTCCTTCTGTTGTATGTGTAAATATTGGCTTAATCACCTCTTTATTTGCTCCAGGTGTAGTTTGCAGTATGCAGATGGACACTGAGCTGCCTGCTCTCCATGGTCATACTGAAGGTGGAGGTGGACTCGTGCTTGGAGGGCTGTGCACTTAAAAAATCAGTGCCTTAACCCTGGGCTAACTCTTCTTGCAGTGTTTCCAGTGTTTTAGAGGAGCCACCCAGTCTTCCACAGCTCTCTGCTCCACAGGTGACATAGTCACAATTCAGCATCGTGGGATTTGTGCTCTCCCTGCAACAGTAAAGAGCTGAGAAATCTGTGGTGAGCCTTTTTGTTAATACTGCAGTAATCTGGTGGGTTAGCAGATGGTTTATGCTGCTTTTGGATGCCCTTTTCACTGCTTGCTGTGAGAAGGTCATAGCAGCTGATGTAGCTGCTTCTGTTAAGTTCACTGCCACCAGCTGCAAGGGCATTTGTTTCTTTTGTTTCTTTTCCCTTTTTTATTTTTTTTTTAAGCAGGTAATTTAGGGTCAGAACTAAGGGAATAATAAGTTATTTACAGGTGTTTTATCACTATAACACTCTAATTACCTGATATCCTGGTATTTCTTTTCCACCATTACAGTGCAACAAACTAAACTGAAAAAATTTTACAATCTTTGACAGTTCTGGAAGGAGAAGCTCCAGATTAATGCCCACAAGAGTATTCAGACCAATGTGTGCAAACTTCTCTTCCTTTGAGATGAGATTTGCACATCAGCTGTGCAGTGTTAGTTAAGTTAGTTAAGTTAGTTAGTTAAGCCATTGGAGGATGAGCCCTGCAATTGTATTACTCATTCTGGGCCTTTTCAGAAATAAATCTTGTCACCAAATCAGTGATTTTCAATATGGCTTTGGATTGATCCAAAGAAGCAGAAAAATTTCCTTAGACTGATGCAACAGGATATGCAGAGGGTTTATTCAGTTTGTGTACCGTGGGAACAACTCATCTTAGAACAGGCAACTTTGTGATGCTGACACTGATGTAAATTTTTATATAAATCAAAGGGAAAATTCATGTTTTGTTGTGATAGCATCCAGTGGTGTCCTGCCAGGTACTGAGTGACTTTAACTTCCATTGCATCCATCTGAGCCACAGACTTGGATTCAACTGTGCTGTTATCTTCAGTGTGAAGTAAGAGCTGGTGCTTCCAGAAAAAACAAAAATCCATATTTATGTCTGTTTTGCTGTATGGATTTATTTATTTTGAAATCTGAAGTGCTATTTCTGACCTCTGTGAATCATCCAGTGTAGGTGTGGATAAAACTGTTTCCCATGTCAGGGTTGGAACGGGCACTTAGTGCAGAGAGATTCTAGGAGAAGCCCAGGAATTGTATCTTCCTTCCTGCAGCTGCTTCCCCTGCTGATAAACATTGTGACTCGTTCATTTTTTAAAACATTTGGTTTCATGGTGTTTCTTTTTCAGCTACAGCCCCTGGATTACAGTGAGAACCTCAAGCATTGCTGGGAGAGGAGAGGGCAGCCAGAGCCTCCTAAAAAACCCAACAGCCACGAGTTTTACATTCCCATTCAGAGAGAGGAGGAAAAAATGAAAATATAATAAATGAACTTATGGATATCCATGCTGTGGTGGAAGGGATTTTTCCATGTGTCCTCTTTGTGTCAAACCCTTTTTTTACTGTCGTACTATCATGTGTGGAAGAGATGACTTTTCATGACATGTTCTGTTGTCTCAGAAACTGGGACATATGCTGCTGTGCTGCTTCTGTGGCAGCTTATTTCCTCATTCAAGAGCTTTCTGTCCCCATAATTGCTGATGATTTCTGCAAGGCCTTATCTCAGTCGAAGAGATTTTTCTGAAGGGTTTGCCAAAAGTGTAAAAGAGATTGTTCAGCTTACTGGTAAACTGATAAAGTTGAAAGGGAAAAGTAAATTAACAACAAAATATCCATTATTAAAAAAAAAAATTCCTTATCTTTGAGTTTTTTTAACAATCCTTCATTGATAGAATCATAAAACAGTCTTGACCATAGTATTTAAACCCTCCAACAATTCTGAAACCATAACTATGGTTTCCTGTCATAATATTTACATAACATAACCTGTCATAATATTTATCAGTAAAAATCCATGATTTTGAGGAACTGATTTTAAAATAAGTACTTCATAAGTATTTTTGAAATGTTATATTATCAAAAATGTTACCCTTTAAATAATATTTATACTAGGACAGTACTTGGTTTTAAGAAAAGATAGTATATGTTTGTGGACAAAGGCAAGGACCTCAAAGTTCAGTGTATTAATTCAGATTTGTCTTTTGACTGTACTTTTTACCATTTTCATTCTTTTCTTCTAAGGGAAAAGCTTTTTCTTGCTGACTTATGGACAACATATTCTTGTTTTTTTTTTTATTTGAAAGTTTTAACTAAGTTCCCAAGTTATTGCACTTTCAGGTGTTTTTGTTTGTTGGTTTGTTTTTGTTGTTTTTTTTTGGTTGTTTTTTGCATTTTTATTTTTAATGGAACTGCTATAATTTTTACTCAAAAAAAGGAAATATGGCACTAAATAAGGAATTTCCAAGCTATTAAGACATTAAGAAAATTAATGAGACAGAGCTCACTGTTTTCCTCTCACTGACTGTAGCATTGAGAAGCATATATTGCACAAACAATTAATTCTTGGGAGATTCTACAATTGTTTTATATAAGTTAAATTTTTATTAAAAGCTAATGTATTGTAAAAGAATGACCCTGCTCAGGGTCTCCTTTCCCTTTTTCCTTACCAGTTTTTGTGCCCATGGATGGGAGCTGAGCTCAAACACTCCTGTTGTTGCACACTAGTCTGGCAAACAACTGATTATTAAAGAGGCAAGGAGAGTATTTTAAAGGTACTTTGGATGTTTTTTTTCTCTACAATATTATTTTCTATGCTGCAAGATGGATCTAAAGCTTTTTCTCCCCTGTGAAAATCAGGAACAATTCTTTTCCCATTGTCTATCATCAGAAACAACAGATTTTCAAACCTTTGACAAAAAAGAGTGGCTGAGATATTTGAATTCTGGACAAGTGGTGGCCTGGAGAAGCTATTTAAAATTCTCTTCAAGGCTGGGTTTTCTATGCATGGGCATTTTATATTTCCACATCAGATTAGTATTGAAAGGAACATTTGTTCTAGATGGCCTTTCCATACAGTACGTTGGAACAGCAAATGTTGGAGCATAAAGAGCAAAAAGACTAAATGAATTTTGGGTCAGATGTAAGTGGGTTTTAGGATTTTCTCCTAAATCCTTTTCTTGATGAGGTTTTCTGTGAAAAAAAACCTGCTGCTAGCAGGCTGTGTGTGCCTGCAGAAAAAGCAAATGGAATACCCAATAAACAGCAAATTCCATTTTGTCCACATTCCAAAAAAATTCCATTTTTTTCCTGCTTTGTTAACCCATGTCAGTATCTGTTCCAATGCCCTTTAGCAGGTGGGACTTTCTTCCCCCTCAGAGTGTTTCTGGGCAGGCAGGAGGTGCTTTTGGGCATGATGTGCACGCCCGGATTTTCTGTGGCAGAGCTGGTGCTGCCGTCCCTGCTTAGAGCAGGAGGGAAATAATTCAGGCAGGACCTTACCAAGGTAATTCTTGTTCAAGTTTGGGTGTAGATGGACCTCGCTGTCCCTGATGTTAGAGCTGTCCTGGACCTGAACACCAGAACATCTTTCCTCACTGCTGGAGATGCAGAAGAAATAGATGAGGTGCTGGGGTCGCAAGGGGCTCTGTGTGCTGCAGTAGAGGGAAAGAAGGTGGGCAAAGAAAATGTGCCAGGAAAGTTTAAAGAACTGCCATCCTTATCACCTGTAAAAAAACCAGAGGAGAGCTGCACAGGAAGAGGGCAAATGGACTGGGGCCCATGACAGCTGCGTGGCTGAGTGCCCAAAGGAGAGCTCTGGCAAGGATGGGACAATAAGATGAATATTGGCATGTTTCTCTGAGCAGAAAAGGAAGCACATGCTTCTAATTCTTTCACATAATGCATTCAAAACATATGCTTGATAACCATGGAGAACATTTGATGGAGTGTTTACAGAATAATAGGCAGAACAATTAAGATAACAGAGTGCTGTGCGTCCCTGGAACTGCTCCTATTTCCCCCATACCTCTTTTCCTTTGTTCTGCTGGGGTTTTTTTCCATTCTTAAAAGAGATTTTTGCTCTTCTGGCAGTTTGGTCTGATTTTAAATTCTCAGCAAACTATTTTATTCTCATGAACAATATATTTTCTGTCTTTTATCAAGTTCTGCTGAATAGCTGGGTTTGACCTTGAGCTTGATTTTCCCTCCATTCCCCTGAATTCAGCCAAGTTTAAAATGAACACAGATTTTAAAAAGTAACAAGAAAACAAATGAAATGTACACAGTTTTGTAAACAGATTTGTCTGTGACATTTCCCTTCATCTGAAAGATAGGTGAATCATGAAATCTGCACCACTTTCAGTCTCTTTTTCCTGACACTGATGCAGTGGTATAAAAATCTTTCTGTGGCATCACAGGACATCTCTGACACCATCTAAAAGCTTTGTGCTTATGTTTGCTCGGTTTTTGCTTTAGAAATATCAGTTCAGATACCTGCAGATTAAGGACAATCAGCAGCTGTTTATGAGGAGAGTGTCTCAAAAGACAATAAATATCTTAAATATAAATTGAGGTGCCTAAATGTCTTCATATCAAGATGGCAATGTTTTCTTTGGTGTGAGGAAGCAGCCAGGGAAAGAGAGGAGGGTTGGACAAGCAGTTTAAGACAAATGTTTTTAAACTTTCAAAATATTTATCTACCAAATAGAATTGAAAATAACCTGTTTATTTTTAGATTTTGTGCATTGCATGTATTTCCATGGAATATTTCCATGTGAGCATTAACAAGAAGAATTTCTCATTAAAGTTGCCTCAGTGGAATCTTTTGGAGAAACAGAAATTTTATCATGAATATTGCTTTTGGCATAGCATATGAAGAGATTAAATGTTACATATTTGAAGTAATGTATAGCATCTATTAAAAATAATAAAAGTCTGTGTAGTATTCACAGTTAAATGCATAATTGCTCTGTTATTTCCTTTTTGCTTGCTTGGTACATAAAAAATTGCTACCTGGTTATATTAAATTATTATATGACAGTTTTAGCTGCATGGAGAATAATAGCTTTTTTTTAGTCCCTCAGTTTATAATCACAGCAAAACTCTAACAGTATTCCACTGTATTTCAAAGTGCTAAAGAACATTCAGAGAGTCTGGAAGATCAGAATTAGTGCCAAATAACCTGGTTTGATTTGTCTGTACTAGTCTAGGAGATCCATGGTGAGGGAGCCACAGTAAAAAAAAACCAGACTACAGCAGTTCTAGAAGAGCTGGAGATACAGCCCATGAACAGCCGTGATAAAAAAGTGAAAAGTTAAAAAGTTTTACTTTATCCCCTTCTCAAAAGAGAAAATATGCTTAAAATTCAGCTCTGTACTAGATTTGGTTAAGCTGTGTGTGCAGGGTTGCTAAAGAGGCTGAGAAAAGCAATCTAATATTGCAGTCATGCTGAGGTTTGTACACGGGTGTTTGCTTCATAAATAATGTGAATTTGGGCAAATCAAAGTTCAGCTATCAGAACTTTCAGAAGTTGGAAAATGAAATTTTCACAGATTAGATTAAAAGGATAACTCAGGTAATGTGAGCATTTTAATACAGGCAAACACGAAGTACAACTGACACTTGTTTCTAGTGCAGTGCCTTTATTATAAGGTCAATAAATTATGGGTCCCTTTCATTAGTCCCAGGCCAAACACTACAAGAAAAAAAAAAAAAGGAAAATAAGTTTTAAACAGATGGAAATGCATTTTTGAAGCCTCTAACAAATTTACTTTGACCTTATGCAATATGAACGTAGTATTTTTTTTTAGTAATGTGCATTTTTTAAAAAGTTTCAGATAATAATGGTGTTGTGGTTTAAGCTGGAAATTAAACAACTCACTGAATGGTCCCAACTCTCCTGTCCTCCCTAGCCCCTTCCCCTCAGAGAAGGGAGAAGGGATGGGGAAAAGAATCAAAGTAAAACTTGTAAGATGAGACAAGAACAGTTTAATAATTGAAAATAAAATACAGCAATAATGGTAAATTGGAATAGTAATGGTGCTAGTAAGAAGCAAAAACAAGTGATGCACAATGAAATTGCTGACCAACACCAGCCTTGCCTTCCCAACCCCAAACTGTCCCTCCTTCCAGGTAACTCCCCTCAGTTTGTGTACTGGGCATGACATCTTATGGTGTGGAATGGCCCTTTGGCCAGTCTGGGTCACCTGTCCTGGCTGTGCTCCCTCCCAGGTGTTTTTGGTTCCTCAATGGGAGAGCATGAGACAAGAAAAAGAAGCCCTTGACTTAGGACAAACACAACTTAGCAAACCCCAAAACATCAGTGTGTTATCAACACCATTCTCGTTCTGAATCCAACTGCCACCAGATGACACAAGCAAAAACGACGCAGCACAGCCTTGGTCACGATGAAGAGACTCATTTATTTTTTCTGACTCCAATCTTTTATAGTTCTCAAAAGGTGCCAGTGGGTTGGAGGGTGAACGTACCACCTCTCCAAGGACACTGGACAAACTACCTGTACATCAAATTTCTCCGCCTCTATGAAAGAATGCAAAACAATAGGTTCTTTACAGAAAGTTGTGTGGGAAAGTTCTCTACAAGAATGTAAACTCAGAAGGCTTTAGAAAACTCTTGATAACCAGGGCGACATCCAACCACAGCCCTGTAACCACTGCTGAAACCAGGACAAATGGTGAGGATTATTTTCTCTCAACTGTAAAAGGAAATCTTCATGTTCCTTATCCCAGGTAGAGCTAAGGGGTTTTTTTTGTGTGGCTTAACTTTTCTGTTGTCATACCTTAGTGTGAGACACTGCAGTATTTCTGAATTTTCCAACAATGCAATTTTTACTGGAGCCATTGAAATACTACTGCAGTGATTTCACAGTTGACAAATTAGCAGCCACATCCCCAGACTTAACTTGTGTTGAATGTGCATTGCATTTGGGATACTTCTCTTTTTTAATTAGTAAAATTTTCATACAGGAGGAGTAAACAAGAAACCTAGAGAGAATGCTAGCAGCTTATATTTCCAATAGCATGAAGCTATGTATAAATATGACATGATGCAGCCACTTCCCCTATGGAGCAAATATTTGTAATTGTCAGGATGATTGATGTTGAAATAATAATCAGCTTTTCTTTGCTGCAGTTTCAGAGAGAAGCCATAATTACGTGTGACAAATAATTTGGAACTGACCTGACTGTCTTTAAAAACTTTCATAAGTAATCTCAGCGGGAGAGGCACATGCTAAGAGATTATTTCAGTTTGAAAAGGAAGAAATTTTTCTTTCACTGTTCGCTGTACATTTGACAATAAATAATGGGGATTTCATTGTGGCATTTTGGGATATTTACATAATGGTTTGAAATGTGGTTGTGAAGAAAGAGTGGTAGACACACTAATTTACTTGCTAAACAGTTCCATCAGGCTTTTATTGAGCTTTTCTTATTTCTTGTAAGATATACGAAGTGACAGTTTCATCTCAAGATTTTCTATTGGAATAACTGTGTTTGTAAGAAATCTCTTTATCTTGCACATTTTTTTGTCTTTCATTCCATTAAGTCTTATGTGGTCTAAGTACCTTTTTATTTGAAATTTCCAGCAGACTGCTCATTTTCACCTCAAGCATACACACATGCCGGCTGTTCATGGCACAGTGCCACCTTTGGGTGATATATTTAACTTATAAATGAGACCCTGCCTTGGCAGATCAGATGAAAAATCACAATATACCCTGCACCTGCTCTGGAGATGGTCCAGCCCCCCTGCTCAGGCAGGGTCCCTTAGAGCTGGTTACTCAGTACCAGCTCCAGATGGCTTTTGAATATCCCCAAGGAGGGAGACCCCACAACCTCCCAGGGCAATCTGGGACAATGGTCAGCCACTCTCCCAGGGAAAAGAGTGCTCCTTTATGGTCAGACAGTGCTTCACGTTGGGCCTGTTGCCTCTTGATGTGATGTGCTGAACAAATTGTTGCAGAAAATAAAAGCAGAAGTGTAATCTCCGCTACACCTATGACATATAAAGATAAAAAAGTGACAAAAAGGCCAACTACTTGCTGAAAACTTTGTTGTTTAAGTAAATGCCTCTCTGTTGTTGCTGTCAGTTGAAGGAACTCCCTAAATGAATTTGTCCATGGGAAGTGCTAGTGGTATGATCTTTATTTCAAGAAACTCTTCCATCAAACTTGCTTTTTTGGCTCCAGTGCAAAAAGACCAAAAAATAGGTTTCTTTTCTTATATATGGGAGAGTATCAAAACTCTGCACATGCCATGGCCTCTGCCTCTTTACCCTCTGGGTGACACATCTTTAGTTTATGCAAATGCTCGTTGCTACAGCCACTTCTGGAGCACAGCACTGCTTCTCAGCAGCCTGTCTGCAGCAGCTGCAGACTCATGTCAAATGGACAGCAAATTATTTGGTTTGTGTGTGCCCTACAGTACCAGGAGAGTGTTCCCTACTTTCTCTTTGTGTTTTGATTTCCAAATTAAAAACCTTGTTGCATTCCAGCCCCCACCAGCAATCTGCAACACAAACAAGTGGCTTGTGGATTAGATGCAGCCTTGAGGAAAATTGGCTTAATGTCAATTTCAAATTTACCTCCTGTTGTGTTCATCTCCAGGGATGGTGTCTGCACAGGACTGGGCGGGTTTTAATGCTGTATTTTAGGGTCTTGCTTCTGCTTTGTTAGCTCCAAAGGGGTGTGATATATCTATAACAAAGACTGAAAGCCATTAGAGCCCCACATTCTGCTGGCAGCACCATTTTATATGGTAGTTTATTGCCTGCATGTTACCTTTCAGGAAGCATCATTGATTTTAACTTGACTTTTATTTTGTTCAGCTTAGCAAACAGGTATTGTGCAAAAACCTCCACAGCTTTACCTAAAATTCTTTTATTTAAATGTCAGAAATGACAGTCAGGCCCAAAATGTAGCCCTCTGTGAAAAATGGATGCAGAACCATAGTGTGAGTATGGCTGTTGAGGGAGTTTTCCTTATACTACACGAAAACATTTAATTTAAAAAATAAGATGAATTCTGACACTATTGAAACCTCTGAGACAGCAGTATTTCACTGTTTCATAAGGACTGGTGAGTGCAATTCACAAGTATCATTTTCATTTGTCCTAGATCTGCCAACCTCCCTTCTGCTAAGCCTTTATGTCATTAAACTATCACAGCTGCAATCAAAATAACAGGGTAAAAAGTGCTTCCCTAATTTGAACTAGACTTGGTATTTTTTTAAGCTCTCTTTTTATTTTGGGTGTGTGGATCAGCTGTGAGCAAGAAGCTGATAAGTGACAGGGATCTTACAAACAGCAGAGAGGAGCGTGACCAGCGGCTTCGTTTCTGCAGGGTCCTGTGCTGTGATGTGGCTCTGCCAAAACACAGGTGGGACAAAAATTCTAGAAGGGTTTTCATTGGTTTCATTGGCTGTTACTTTCCTTCTCAGCTTGAAATCTATATTAAAAACACTTTGAGAGGCTGTTAAAGATCACGCTTGCCTGTTAGAAACACAGTTACCACTGAAGGAATTTGCCATGAGGTGGGCACAAAACGACAGGATGGTGCTGACTCCAGGCCTGGTGAGGTTTTGGCCATCACATCCTGGGTGATACATCCAGAAAAAATTCCCACTGTGGCAAACTTTGTAAAAGAAGCAACTGCTCATCTAAGACCACCAAAGCCACCCCCTTAATTTAATTGAACCAACAGAATAAGAGAACTGTGCGCCCAATGACCATTAGTTCCTTTGTTTGCTAAAATGTACAAATGGTGAAACAAATCAGAAGAAGCATGTATAATGAAGGTTGGTTGCTTAGAACAATTAAATGTGACCATTTTGTCCATTTGTTTGATGTCTTTAGGCTGTGATAATTCTACAGTGTGTGTAGCTACTTTACTATTTGATGATAGATCATTTTAAAGAATGGATGATCTATTGATGTTTATAGCAAGGTAAGGATTAAAATACTCTGCTTGACTGATTAAGGATTTTCTGTCTCGTTGGAGATCTCTGAATATATTAAGTAAAATGAAAAACTGATGAATGTCTTATGTCTTCTGTAACCACTGGGTTTAGCCTCTACTTTTCTCTTGTTTTGTGAGTCTAGTCCTTCTCTCATTTGCTTCTCTTCCTAGTATGAAACTGAAATCTTCCAGAAAATCTTCATCTTTAAAAGTACTCAGCACTGGCTTAATGCAGCAGCCAGATAAGCCACCAATTATGCCAGTTACATTAACCCCTTTATTTTCTTTAACAAAGAGAAATGGGAAGTAATAATCTATGGAATGAGGCTGTCTTGTCACCTTCTTGTAGCATGGCATAGATCTTCAGCCCGTATTTAACATCATTCTCTGGGTTTATGTGGTGTCCAGTCTTCAGAAAAGATATCTTGGCCCTATTAAAAGAGTTCAGAGGTGCTACTTTCTGGCACTGTAGGTCTGACCCCTTCAGTGGTTTTTCTGGGATTTTCTGGGTTGGGAATAATTGTTCAGATGATTTCTCTGACTATTAAGTGTTGGTTTAAATTAGTCTTGCTTTGGTCTTTATATTTTATATGAAAACACCTGGAGAGCCTTAAAGCTTCAGGAAGGTTTAAATTGTCATAGAATCATAGAATGTGCTGAGTTGGAAGTGAGCCATCAGGACCATCGAGTCCAGCTCCTAGCCCTGCACAGAGCAGCCCAAGGGTCACACCGTGTGCCTGAGATTGTCCAAATGCTTCTTCAACTCTGCCAGGCTCGGTGCTGTGCCCACTGGGGAGCTGTTCCAGTGCCCAACCACCCTGTGGGTGAAAAACCTTTTCCTGATACCCAACCTGAACCTCCCCTGACTCAGTTTCACGCCATTCCCTCTAGTTCTGTCACTGGCCATGAGACTGAGGAGAAATTTGGCGCTGTTATAAAGTTTTGGGTTCAAGGAATATGCCAGAAAACAGCTGGGAAGCTCATCCACGTGGTGTCACTTCACAGGAGTATTGTCTCAACACCATTCCCTGTGTTTTGTCCATTTCTATTCTCTCTGAGCCACAAAAATTTAAATTCAGAGTATGCACTTTCCATGACATTTTTGTGGGTTTTTTTTATCCATTTCATTGCTAAACTTCTTACTGCTCAAACTTGCTTACTGTTCAAAGAACTGGCCATTTTCAAACTGTTTTGTAAGCTTCAATATCACTGGATGGACTACTGTAGATAAGGAATTCTTAGTGCTATCTTACTGGGATGTTGATACCGTGGGATCATTTTGTTCTCCCTATCAAAACAGCATGAAGTTTTTCTCACACTGCTCCTGTTTTTTTTCCCTTGTAAGTTCTTTAATTCACTGACAGTTTAACTGATCAGTGTGACAAAAATTTGGTTTAACCACTGACTCTTATAAATGCTATAGGCTGAAGCAAAGCATCTTTTCAACAGCTCTTGGAGAACTGAGATTAAAAGCAAAGAATACAGATATCTCTTGACTTGGGGGTATGTTTGAACACATGGAGCAGAAAAGTCTCATACAAATCTAGTTAGGCGAAGAGATTAGTTTCCACAAACTCACAAAAAGTGCTATAAATGAAACTGCTACCTCTGAATTTGGAAGTTTCTTTGAAGTTTGTTTCGTAAAATTGGTTTTCAACCCTACAAGGTATTTTCAGCTGTCAACATTCCTGCACATTTTTATTTTGTGTCAGCACCATGATATCCCTGCCATGAATCAAGGGCATGCAGTGGTGATGATCAGAAAGAGCTCAGCCAGAAAAGTCCCTGTGCTACGGGGCCTGGGCAGCCATCACCTGAGAACATGTGGATTAATGGTGGAAGCTTCATTGCTTCAGTGGCCGACAGGGAAAAAATGATCTGCCAGCCAAAAACACCAGAAGAGAATCTTGTCCTTTCTTGAAAGCATTTTCTCCTTTTTTGAGCTGCAAGATGTCAGAAGAGCTAAAAGCAGACAGAAAGATCAAGAATAGATATGTGGGTGCATGTATATACTCTCTTTTCCAGCTCTGTTACATGATAGCAGCAGTAAACTGGTGTAGGCTTATCAGCACTAATATACACAGCTACATATGCATTCCTTCTTTTCAAGAAATAAGAGATTTTTAGATCCCTCCCTACCAAAAGAATTACATTTATTTATTTATTTATATTCATAATTATAATTATATTCATAATTATATTTATAATATCTTATGTTTATATTTACATGTATATTTATATTATTTTTATCTATACATTATATACTTACATTCATATTTATTGTTTATATTTACGGTCATAATTGTTTATATTTATGTTTTATATAACATGAATATAAACAATTATAAACATAATATATAATTATAAATAAATATATATATATATATATACAAAATAAAAATCAAAATATTTTTAATTTCCATGATCTCTGAGAACTTTGCTACTAATTAGCTCTAATGAATATACTACATCTTCTTACTTCTGCCTACCTCTTATTTTAGGCAGTATCTTAGGTTGGTCTCTGCATCCTGTGCTGGAAGGATATTCCCCAACGGGTGAGGAAGGTCATCTGAACTGTTACCCATCAAGGACAGAGTGTGGAAGTTGCTCAGATTCCTGGATCTCCTGGGCACAGCTCTGAGGTGCCTCAAACCCCAATCTCTTGATGCAGAAGTGTGACAGCAACTTAATTTGAGGGATACCATATGAAATTGGGTAAATATTTCCTTTTTTACTCTCTTATCAGAGCTCTCAGTTCTTCAAGTTGGTATTTTGTCCTTGCCTTTGTTCCTTTTTAATGGAAAATGCCCAAAAGTTCATTTCCTTTACACTTTCTGCATTCTCCTCTCCTGCATACACAGGTAAGGCTGAGTCTGCCCCCACCAGAAAAATCTGCTTTTTATGCCATTTTTCTTGCCACTGTTGCTGCAGCACAGAACCAATTTCATCCTGTCAGGTAAAAGAATATACTGCTTAATTAAAAAGTAGCCCAATGTAGAGCTTCCAAATAAAACATGGAAATTACAGTGCCATCCTTACCTTTTAGGCTTTAGGCCATGGCCACTGCCCACTTTGAAAAATAATCTTCCTTCCTCATAGCTGTCCTGTATTTACAGTGTCCTAAAGTGAATACAGGATGCTACTGCTCTTAACAAAGGTTTATTGTCAAATTTAATGTCAGTGCTAGCCAGCTCAAATCTGGGAGCCTAAAAAGAGACTTTTCATCTCAATCTCCCTGTTTAGAGGGGCTGAGATTGTAGGCAATAACAGCTAAAGAATTTTACCTCTCCTTACTGGACGTATATTTTTCATATTATTCTAGAAGAAAGCTGAAGGCAGCCATCAGTATTTTTGCAGTTAGTACTGTCCAAAAGGAAGCAAAATTCTGTGAAGAGGTTTTTGAGGCCCCAAGTGGCTGATAGACCATATGGAAATGAATATAACGGAAATGTAGCTTTTTAAAAAACAGAAAAAAACACACACAGAAAAGCCGTTAAAAGAAGATTATAAAAATTTGTTATAGTCTTAATAGAATTTATGTTACTGTATTTTCCTCTACACTTTATCTATATTGTGGGAGACAGTGGTCTTTATCTGGCATTGAATATAAGCTGATTTCCAAAGTATTATTTCCAAGAACTTTTTTACAGTGTTGTAGGTTCTACGTAGTGAATACACAAGACTTCCACATAGGGACATTAACATAATATGATTGCCCAAGATCAGTTTTTTATACCCCTTGTACTATATGGTATATATATGGGTCTATATGATCCTGAACAAGTCACAACATATTTTGTGTTGCTCTGAGCTGAAGGATGTATCAGACAGGTCCTTCCAACCTGAATTATCATTTTATTGTATGGTCCTATCTTGAGGCAACTTGATTTTGCCATGCCAAAGCAGTCTAGCTTATTTTATGTGAGGTGAGATGGACACATGGTCCTGAATTCAGATGTGATGAGACTTTGTGATGGAAAACAAATTCCTTTTTATCCAAGCCAATAAAATATAAAAACTGCATTTTACACTTTAACATTAAATTTTAATTTTTTCCCAAACTAGGGCCTTATGAATTTTGGATTAGCTCCATTTTTGAAAGTAATGTGGTATTTTTGCGCTTCACTGTTTCTATAACAGTTTCTGGTCTGGTGTTGCAAAGTAAATGTGTATTTATGAACTAGCAATAGCAACTAATATAGTGCAAAGTCCTTGAGGAAATTAATAATTCTGTAATGGGATTTTAATCATGGAAAGGGAAGAAGGCATTGGATTACATATTTAATAAGGGAGATAGAACCCAGAGGTGGGCGTCTTCTCATAGGGTGAGGAAGCTCTGTCCTCTGAGTCGGTTTGAGTCACAGAATCAGAGAGTGGGTGAGGTTGCAGGGCCCTCAGGGGGGTCATCTGCTCCATCCTCCCTGCTCGAGCACGGCCATCCCAGAGCACGTGATGCAGGATTGCATCCACGTGGTTCTTGACCGTGCTCAGTGAGGGAGCCTGCCCAGCCCCTCTGGGCAACCTGTCCAGTGCTGGGGCACTGCACGGGGAAGTTCTGCCTCATGTGCATGGGTGTCGCTGCTGGGGCAGGACAGGAACAGAACTCTAAGATCAGAAGGTGAGGGGAAAACTCCACTTTATTTCAAATACACCGCTCTTTTATGGAGAGCATCGTGCATTTCTTTGGTCTTAAAGTACAAACCTCTCACACCATTGGTGTGCAGTGAATGACACACGGTGGCAGAACATATCTACAAACAATGTGAACAACAAGAGAGATTAGAGAATTATTTACATTCCTTTCCACCTCTTTCCCAGGCTCAGCCTGGTAGAGTCTCTCTCTTTTTCTCCCTGACTGAACTGAGAATACCTGTCACCAGGTGACACAAGCAAAAACGACGCACCACAGCTTTGGTCACGATGAAGAGACTCATTTATTTTTTCTGACTCCAATCTTTTATAGTTCTCAAAAGGTGCCAGTGGGTTGGAGGGTGAACGTGCCACCTCTCCAACGACACTGGACAAACTACCTGTACATCAAATTTCTCCACCTCTATGAAAGAATGCAAAACAACAGGTTCTTTACAGAAAGTTGTGTGGGAAAGTTCTCTACAAGAATGTAAACTCAGAAGGCTTTAGAAAACTCTTGATAACCAGGGCAACAAATACCCATACATGTGGAGCTTCCTGAGGCTCAGCCCCTGCCCGTTGCCTCTTGTCCCATTCAGAGTTCTCAGAAAGAAAGAGGAGGTGACCATGCAATCCAAACAACGTCCATGTGTCCAGTGTCCATGGAGAGCTGCAGTGGATACACACAGACCAGAGGGGATCTAATGCTGAGTTGACAGCTTCTCACCTTTTCTATGCATCACTACCAAGCTTGGTGTTTCCTGATGGAAAAGCTTTCCTTTTTTTTCTGAATTTAATAACTTGGAATGAAATCTCCTCCCAACAAGAGTATCATGCTAACTGCTCAAAAGAGAAGTAAAACTTTCAGACGAATACCATATATTAAAATTGTTTGGATGGAATTAAAGCTCATGCAAAGTTTCCATCTCCCTAAGATCTGATCCAATGTATTCATTCTCAGTGAAATTAAGCCTTCATTAACTCTCACACAGTACTAGTTCTCTGAAATTAGTTTGCACTGAACAGTGCAATTTTTTGGCCCAGTCTTTAAAAAACAAAAAACAAAAAAGAAAAAAGAAAACAAAAAAAAACCCCAATAAAAACCCCCAAAGAACCCCAAAAAAACCCCAAACCAAAACCAAACAAAAACCCCAAAAAAAAACCCAAAAAAACCAAAACCCCCAAAACAACCAATTTTTTATATATATATTTAAAAGACAGATTTTTATTTGTATATGCAATTCATTAAAGGAGATAAAATAGACTAGGATGACCAGTAATTTTATTTTTGTTATTCAGTCTCTTCCTTCTCCATTGGGCATTTATTCTTTTGTATGTGTACCATACATTCCCAGGTTCAAGTCTGTGCAGGTTATGCGTGGTATAAAATATCATTAAAGGTGGTAGGTTTGCATACTCATCTAATAAATAATAAGTAATATTATACTATACTATATATATATATATATATATGTAATATCATTACACAAATAACTAATTTTAATAGAATAAATCTTTGGTTTATGTTCTGTTAGTGTGATTTAAGCAAGTCGACAAAGTTTGTGATAATCTGTTTTCCTTAACAGGCATTAAAAGCAATAATTATTGTTTTACATATAGTGAAAAATAAAAAAAAAAAATGTGTACTGTGTAGGCATGGCAAAAAAAGGAACATTAAAAATAAAATCTAAGACCCCACCTGCAGTTCTTCAGCTCTGGGATCCCCAGCAGAGGAGGGACATGGAGCTGCTGGAGTGAGTCCAGAGGAGGGACACCAAGGTGACCTGAGGGCTGGAGATCCTTCTCCTGCAAGCAGAGAGTGAGAGAATTGGGATTGTTCAGTCTGGAAAGGAGAAGGCTTTGCCTTGACCTAATTGTGGCCCTGCAGTACCTGAGGGAACTTGCAGCAAGGTAGAGAATCACATTTAACAGGAGCGTGCAGTGATGGGGGGAACAGGTTCAAATTGAAAGGGAGTGGGTTTAGATTGTATATGAGGGAAAAATTCTTTGCTGTGAAGATGTTGAGGCACTAGAATAGGTTTTCCAGAGATGTGGTGGATGCCCCATCCCTGGGGCTCTGAGCAATCTGGTCTAGTGGAAGGTGTCCTTGCCCATGGCAATGGGGATTGGCACAAGATCATCTTCTAGGTCCCCTTCCAACCCAAACCATTCTGTGATTCTATAAAAAATATTGATCTGACATATGCTTTTTTTTTTTTTTTTTTTTTTTTTTTTGTATAAGCTCCAGTCACTTTATGAGAACAACCAGGTTGCAAGATCCTGTCAGAGATGTCATCTTTTCTTGAACTGGAACCTCTGTCCTTGGTGGCCCCTTTCAGGTTGCAGTGCAGTACAACGCAGCCACTGTCACTGTGAGCTTGCAATGTACAGAGAGATTTGATTTTTCATACAGTGTGAAATCTGATAAAAGAGTGTGTGCATTTCTCTCGGAGAAAAAAAAAAAAAGGCTTTTTATATGAAATTGTAAATCACCAGTATTTACTTTAAATTTTAATGAAATCCAATAGGGTACAGACTGCATAAAGCATTTTAAACCATTTCTCTGTACATTTGGAAAAGTATAAATAGATAGGTCTTTACTCTGACTCTGTATTTTAGTTATTTAATAAAGTTTTCATAGGGAAAAATTTATGCAGGAAAATAAACTTATTTTGGAATAAGATGGCAAAGCCTCAAAACATATCTTTACAAGTCAGACCAGAGGGGGATTGTTTATGCATATAAACAATGAGTAGAAAGAACATACAAATGAGTTATTGCTGTTAGGCAAATGGCTCAGCTTGTAAAAAAGGTAAAAGCAGAATTGTTCTCAATGCAAAGTGCTGTAGGAACACTTGCAGGCAATCAACACGTGCTTGATGCCATTCCTGAGGTAGATAATGACCCTGTAGTGGCCATGAATCTCCTGATGAGACAGGCTTAAACAGCTGAACATGCCTAGTTTATATTTGAAATAGGTTCAGGGCACTATGGCTTTGAACCTTTGACTCATTTCCAATGGAAACGTTTCCAGCAGTTGCACAAGTCCTCACCACTGTTCACCTGTGCTTTCTCTGATGGTCAAAGTGTCACTGGCCTCTAGACATTGTCCAGGTTGAGCTGCTCAGAACAGAAAATGATTCAATAGGAAAATAAGTATATCAAGCAGTTTGAATTTCACAGGCTTTGAAATTGATCTGTCTTTTTTTCCAGACTTCAGATTTGCACAATTTAAAATAAATTAGGAGTATTTTTTAGGCCTTTTGTACAGGCTAACATCTAGTAAGTGATTTTTTAAACATTTTTATTTGGATATTGACAAAAAGTAGATGCAAAATGCTGTAAAAGATTGGAAAAGCAGAATATGTTCTACTTTTCATTGTTTCTGTCTAGCATTTACATGCAGAGGGTCTATTCCTGTGTAACCAGCAATAATAAAATGTTTGGCCTGATAGATGAGGGGGAGAGTAATAGATATTGGCTACCTGGAATTTAGAAAAGCTTTCAATACTGTGTCCCATAAGATCCTCACAGAGAAGTTCAAATACTGTGCAATAGAAATCTGAGTGGGAATCTTACTGACATACCCAAATATTACAGGAGAACATGCAGACAGGATGAACCCAGGCTCTCGTGTGGTGCCCAAGGAAAGGACCAGAGGCAATGGACAAAAACAAACACAGGAAGTTTCATCTGAATATCAGGAAATGCTCTTTTACTCTGAGGGTCGCTGAACACCCGCACGGGTTACCCACAGAGGTTGTGGATATACTCAAAACCTGTCTTGACATGGTTTTGTAGGGGGCTGGACCACAGGTTCCTGCCAACTTCAACCATTCAATGTTTTTTTCTGTGATGCAGGAGTGAAAAAAATCCACCAGAACCTGGGTACAGCCACGTACACAAGTTTTTTTTCCATTTCATATAACAGGAAAATAATAGAAAGAACATTCCTTAAAAGCTGTCTATGTTTCAAATCTTTCAGAAGCAGAAATAGTTGGGGTTTTTTAGTTTTTTTTTTTTTTTTTTAATGCAAAACCATGAAGCTATGGTGCATATTAAGGCTAAGGTACATGGTACCTGTGAACTGAGAAACACAGCAGAGGAGGAACAGGGCCTCTGTGTGTTCTGGACTTCCCCTACATGAAGAGTTGTTCATTCTACCTCTAAAAGCATCCATAAAGCATTTTCTTTGGTTAGCCTGAAAGGCTTTGCTCACTCTTTGGGGGAGACTATGCTTTCCATAAACATGCTGGCAATTTCCATCATCCCTCCCATGGTTCCTTAGCAGAATGCTGCGCCCTTTATGACAATCCAGTCTTTCCCTTATGGCAGACTGCTCCAGAAGGGTGATACCTAAGGGCAGCCAAGAGACCCTTCACTATGAAAAATAGTTCCCAGATACATTGCTGGACTCAAAAATGAAAAATAATAGATTTGTTCCTCTGTTTCTTTAGAAAGCAATGTAGGACGATGTATCTATATCCCCCCAAAAAATAAGGTTTATCCCTTTCTGAATTTGAAATGTCAAGTGAAGTAGGAAGGAAATTTAGCCATGCCTGCAATTAAAAAAAAAAAAAAAAAAAAAAAAAAAAAAAAAAAAAAAAAAAGTCTAGCTTTGTTTGTTTTTTAAGTGTGGTATGGAGAAGCATATTTAGCAACCAGCCACAAGGCAGTAAAATTGATTTCTGGTTTATCTGGTATAACTCTGAGTCTCTCACTGAGCTTGGAAATAATTGATTGCTTGAAGCCTTGTAGCTGTAGTTAAAAATTGATAAATGCTAAAGCCAGCACAGTGTTTTATAGATTCCCAAGAATTGTGGAACCTCCATATTTCTTTCTCATCACCAGCTCTAGATCATGTGGTGAAATTTAAAAGACTCTTCATCTTACCCTTAGTAAATTATATTCAGCAAATCTAAGACCTTCTACTGTGGGATAGAAAGCAAAATCTTCAGTTACAAGCATGTTTCTGCAGGTTAGCCTAGTGGTTTAGATCAGCTGATTAGATTACAGTAAAAACCTACAAAATATCTATGTCTGTAATCAGGGTTTGTTAAATCAATGTTTAGAAAATTTATTGGTATTGATAGCAACGATGTTTGTAAATAAATAAAACTGCTGTAGTGAATAAGGAAATAAACTGCTGTAATAAAATCAGTATCGGGTCCCATTTGGCAAAGAAATTCCTAAAGTTTTCATTAATATAAGTTTCCTTTATTAGTGCAGGAAGTTGGCTTTGTATATCAGCTGACTTTTACTCTGGGGCACAGGCTCTGGTGTCATATGCACCTTAGTAAAAATTGTCACAGCACAGTGATATTCCTTCCACATCAAATTAGTAAATAAATATCTTAGTTTCATAATCATTCACTAAAATAGGAAAAACAATGAGTGCAAGAATTGATTATTGAGGCAAATTTCACTACTATTTACTCACCTGAATAGAAAATACAGCAGGCAATAGAACTCAGCCTCTTACACTTCTATTCAGAGATCAAATTATTTATTTGCTGACTCTTTTGCTAAGCAAACAAAAATATTTTAAATTGTTTCTGTAAACTCAGCAACTCAGCACTTTGCTTCAACATTGCTGGCTACATCTGGGAGCAAACTGCAGTTTTCCTTTGCAGATGAGAGAGACAGGTGATTGGCATCAAAGCAGTCTGTTTGTTCATGAGAATCCTGCTTTCTGAGGCTGTGGGATGAAGTTGGTCTTCAAGTCAGACCACCTCCTGCATGACAGAGTCCATAACACTTCACACTGCAATGCTTGTAGCAAACCCAGTGGCCTTAGGAACACTGCAGTGGACTGCTATTTTTATTTATTTGCATTATTAATGTTTTAGAACACCTAATGTGATGAAGACTTGAAACATAATTACAATAATGATGGAATTGAATCCTTGTCCTCCACTTGCTCCTTCATTTTCTGCTTTAGGACTGTTTTATCCACTGCCTTAAAAGAGAGGATAGAGAGAAAAGAAATACAGGCAAACACAGCCATATTCTGAAGGAGCTGCTTTTTCACCAAATCACACGGCACTGAATAAACCCTAATTAAAATGTCTCTGGGGGGACTGATTTTGTATTTTTTATCAGGTTCTTCTTCCCCCATTTCACCTCCAAATCATACTGGGGTGTCATCTGGAGGTCCATCAGAACTGTGAGGTGTGTGAGGTCTCAGCTTCCTCCTTGTGCTGTGCTGTTTTCCACTCAGTTAGCTCCAGTTAACTCCAGTTTCAGTGGTGCTGGCAAAACTGATACCAAGCCCACAGCTCTGCAGCTTAAAGTGCTGCATTCTCCTCATACAAATAAGTGCATGTGTGTGGGCTTCATCAGCTTGTGCTAGGTGAGGTATTTTAATATAATCAGCACTATCTGGACTCCAAGGTGTGGTGATGGCTTGTCACCATGAGTTTCTTGCTGAAGAATGTTAATGCTGCTTTTAAAAATGCATAATTCTACATCTATCACATTAAATTAAGATATATACATCAATGGAATTCCCTCCAAAAGGCCAGAGACTTTTGCTTGTCCCAAACAAGTAAAATTTAGATGCTGAGAGGTAAGATGCACTCAACCTCTTTGGTCTTTGCATGCCCTAGAAAAATGTTTCTTTGAACAGTTTTTAAACAAAAACCTCTTTAAACACGAGAATTTTGAATTATCAGAAATCTAATGTCTTTTACCCAAATCACTGATTTTGTATTGGCAGTGAATTTGCCCTGGGAAAGAGTGGCCCAAACTGAACAGTAAGGTTCTGATTTCCTGTTTCCATCTTTCTTCAGCTTTTAGGGCTTCAGTGGGTGTGCAGTTTCACAGGAGGGACATATTCAGATGCAATTCTTTTCTTAAATGTACATTTAACCCCAAATACAGCACTGTGTTGAGATGCTGTGCAAAGCCTGCTTGCAATTAATCCTCCTAATGCTATATCCCATTAAAAGTAGACAAGTAACAGTGTAGGGTCAAAAACACACAAGAAAGCAAAAAACATTTTTTACTGCAGAAACCTCTTGCCAGTTTGTGGGAAGAATCTCCTGATTTTTATAAAAAGCTGGATTTAAAAGTTGTCAAATTTGTAACTGTCAGAAAAACCCAGCTGAAAGATAAGCTGAGAACCATCAGTTCCTCCTCAAAACTCTAAGTTGTCTTTATCTAAAAAGAAACGTGATGAATCCTCACATTTGCAGAGTTCTTTTCTTTAAATATTTTCCATTTCTTCACAATTCAGATCACTCTGTTGCAATAAGCATATATTGTCATTATGTGACTTAAAGTATTGCCATATAATTTGACAGCATCTTTCATTATGGAATCTAATTTCATTCTTTTGAATTTAAATTGCTCCTTACTCATTACATGTCTTTTCTGTAACTTTCATTATAGGCGTTCTTCTTTTGATAACTCACAAACATCCATAACTTCTGATAACTTTGTCTCCAAGGACAGAAAGATAAATAGGGTATCCTTGAATAGCTGTAATCTTCTTGATCTTGAAAATACAACTATGTATTATGATGGGTGTTTAGAAGCACACAAACAGGAAAAAAAGCTGATTAATTGCTCTTTAAACAGATCTAGTATTAGAAATCTTCAAGTAGCTGTCAAACATGTTTCCACACAATATTTAAAACTTGAATCACACTGTGTTGTAAGACCGCATAAACAAAAACCTTAAAAAATACTTTATCTGAAAAGGGGGAGAAGGGGTAAAAAACAACAACAACAACAACAACAAAGTATTCAAGCTGTGAACTCCAAAGAACAACATGAATAAGATTGTGGGATCATCCTCCCAACTAATGTGGTAGGAGATCCACTCTGCACCACAGCTTAATGGTCCGTGTGGCACATGGGAAACAAGCGGAAGGTTATCACCACATGTGGATTTCTGCAGCGTCCTGCTGGCCCTTCTTCACCCTACAGGGTGATGGAGGAGGAAGGATGAGCACTCTCACCACTGGCTGGGTAATTATCTTGCTCATAGGTGCACAGGTCATGAATTGCAAGGTACGAGTTATGGATTAGAGAACTTGCAAATCAGAAAGTTCGTGAATGAACTAACAAGGACACAAACTAGTTAATCCACATGCAACCCATCTTTACAGCCCCTGTTTGGTGAGCTTGCTTTCTTTCCTAATGAGTTCATAAAATAAAGATTAATTTCACAGAGTATGCTATCGTGTAAAATCAAGAGATACAACCAGATTTTAATGCACCCTTCTAGACTCACTGATGAAGCACAGCCTGCATAAGTGGTCAGTGGGGTGGGCTAAAAACCAGCTGAACTGTCAGGGCCACAGGATGGTGATGAATGAAATCCAGGTGGATGTCAGTAACCAGAGGTGAACCCCAGGGAATACATAAGGGCCAGTACCATATAACACCATCGTAAATGCCTTGGGCAGAGCACACTCTCAACAAGTTTGCAGCTGGTGTAAAATCAGGAGGAATGGTCAGCACACCAGATGGGTTCACTGCCTTGCAGAGGGATGTGGACAGTCTGGAGAAATGGGCTGATCAGTACCTTCAACAAAGGTTCAGAACTTCAACAGAGGGAAATAAAAAAAAATCCTGCTGCTGTGGATGAATAATCCCATGCACCTGGCCAGGCTGGTGACAGACAGGTTGGAGAATAGCTTTGCAGAAAATGGCACAGGGGTCCTGGTTGACATCGGGTTGGAGAGAAGGCAGAAATATGCCCCTGGGGCAAAGTCCTAGAGCCTGTATTAGAGAGAGCACTGCCAGCAGGTCAAAGCAGGTGATCTTTCCATTCTGCTTGGTGTTGGAGCGTAGTGCTATAGCTGCCCATGAGGAGTTATTCCATATAATGTGTGTCTGTAGGGTAGAGTTCTTCCCTGAGCTGGACAAAAATGTGCCACTAATGCTGGGTCTGTGCTGCCAACCCAGGTGTGCAGTGACAGCCACAGCAACGTGGCCATCAGCTCCTGCAGATGATGTTCATAGTTAGAAAATTCAAATAGAGAAAGTTTTCTTCTCAAGGCACTATCTGCTTTTAAAAATCAAGAACTTAGAATGATGACATAGCAGTGTCTTTTTTTGGCATTGTGGTACAAGTTAGGTTTCTCACTAGGACTTATGACTTTCTCTGTATATTTTGACCCTAATTTGCTGTCTTGTGAGAAAGTCCCTGCTGTTTATAGACCTTTCAGACTGGGCCCATCTCCATAATGTTTAATAAGGAAAAAGGCATATTTAGAGATGCAAAATAGTAAGTAAATATGACTGCTTCAAAGAAAAAATCCAACCCTATCAGTTTCTTTTTATGGACTGTTACATTTTTTTTTCTTTGAATTCAACATTTTTATCACTGCTTGAAAGATTTTTACTGCTGAAAATGAAATATAGGAGTAATCCTAAAACAGTGGGAGAATGGCCACATTGGTAATTACCCATAAGCCTTCACATCACAGCAAGAAATGTTTCTATGATTTATTTCTATTGCTTAGAAAAATCTAGAAAGCCTGTACAATACTGCATGCCCTGATATTAACTTTACCTCAGCAACATTACTGAAGCTTAACTTAATGAATAAATTCAGAAATGTGTTTCTGCATGCATTTGTTTCATAAATTTATTCTACATAAATCTACTTACAACATGCATTGGGGTACAAAGTCAACACTGCGGAAACTTCTTAAATTCTGATGCATGTATAACAGTCTCCATTACCAATAATATATAGAAGGTAAAACATTTACTTTAATGAGGATGGACAGAGGCTAGATACAGACTGACTGATGTATGCATAACTCTCAATAGCTGCTAAAGGAAAAAAAAAAGATATTGCCTCTATATAAGAGGCAAATAATTTTATATCTATGCATTGCTCTTGTTCCTATTTATCCTATTATGGACACTATAGACTTAAAAGCACCAGCAGAAATAGCTTCACTACATTGCATCAACCACTTCTGGGTGAAGAGTTTAGGGAAAATTGTGACTTGCTTAAAAAGAATAGAAAGTTTCCTCTAGCATTTCTGGAATTCTACACTGGCAAAATTTGGGCAGCCTGGGCACGCTATATAACAAATTATGCTTTAGTTCATAAAGCATGGCTTTGCATATAAAAATAACACTCTTGTGGGTTTTAAACTTCACACTTGAAGTTAAGAACTTCAATAAAAGTGTAACAATGATCATGTCTGTGAGAAACCCTGCCAGCAAAACTACCAGAATACCTAGCAGAATTTTACTCATCACCTTGAGGAGCTCACCACTGTAAGAGAACACAGTGTCAGTCAATTTAATTTTACCTCAGTATCACCTGGACTTACACTAAGAGTTAAAGATGATTCACAAACAACTGCTGCAATATTTGGGAACCTCCCTTTCCTTTCACCTGGCTTGTTTTTTTAGGAAGCTATTTCTATTGGTTTTTTTTGGTTTTTTTTTTTTTTTTTTTTTTTTTTTTTTTTTTTTTTTTTTTTTTTTTTCTTTTTAGTAAGCTATTTCTATTTTTTTGTTTGTTTGTTTGTTAGTTTGTTTTAGGAAGCTATTTCATGTTGGGATGCTCATGGTGCTTCATGGGCTGTCATTTGAGAGGCTTCACTCATGGATGACAATGGGAAATAAAGTATTTAATATTGATTGAGGTAAACCATGACATTCAGACTTCTGAGCCACTGAGATATCTCGTAGAGCTTTATTCATAAAGTCCCTACAGCATTCCTACTTAAGCCAGCCTTCCAGAAGAACCTGTCCTTTGGGATGTGCTGCAGAGCACTCGTGGAGGCTGGTTGCTGCTGCAGGGTGTGCCTCCCATGTGAAAAGAATAGGAATGGGAATCCAAACTGTGAGAAAACTGCCTTCTCTTGAGACATTAGGCTTGCACAGGTGCATGTAGGAATCCATGCTAACTGACTTGAGAAGCTTGATATCTCTCTGAGGAAAAAAAAAATATATATTTTCAACTCAATTAAAATTGAGTCTTGATAATTTTATTGGAATGCACCAAAAGCAATAGGTTCCTGCAAAATATAACTTAGATGCATATATAAATATGCATTTTTAGAGGAAAGGTATTTTATCAGGAAAATTTTCCACTTGTTCTCTCTTTCATAAACCTGCTGCGATTGCCCACTCTTTATAATGCTAAGCACATAAAGCAAGTATAGGCATTTTCAATTGAATTTGTTCAACAGCCCAGTGGATCTCATTTCTGCTTTTCTTTCTAAGCAGCACCAGAAAAGAAGATGAGATATTAACCTGAGAATTCATACGCATTCTCTCTGAAAACTTGTTTAGCAGCAGGTATTGGTGTGCACATGCTCTAGCTGGAGCACTCTTAGGCCTTCGACATACCCACAGACCTTTGAGGTGCACATTCCACACACCTGTGTGTGTGTAAAAATCCCAGAAGGAGTAGCTGTGCACGGATAATAATCTCCATCAGGGCCTGTGGTGAAGGTACAAAACACTCCTTGAAAGCTTGACTGCAAATCACGGCTTCCACGAGGTTTGTCTGTGTGGGCCCATTTCTCCTCCGCAGCTCCATGAAAGGAGGGAACCGTCCATGGAGTAAATGAGCAAAACTTTGCAAGGCCTCTAAAGCTGTAGATGTGGGATTATTTATACACTCATACTGAAGAAGAACATCTGAGAGCACCTTCATTTCCAAGGGTGTGTTGCAGCTTTCAGAGCGTTGCCTTGCATTTGGTAGAGTAGGCTGCAGGAATGGATCATTGCGCAATCGTATTTAAGCAGGCTGACAAAATTAAGAGGCAGGATTACACAGCTGGAATTAGTTGTGTGGTAACTACCATAAAGGTGTGATTACATCCTGGAACTACTGAGTAAATAAGTAGTTTCAAAAAAAAAAAACCCAGAAGATATCTTCATAGGGTGACTTCTTCCTGCAGTTCATATGCAGCTCCAGGGACACTGCAGAATACTTTATCCATTTGAAAACAATTTGATGCTCAAATTCACTTGTGAAAACACTGACATGTTTTTCTTTGCAAGTGCACATGTGCATGTAAATGAGAGCAGAATTTGTCCTGGAAGGGACAGACACAGTCCACTCTGTTACCCTGCTTTTCTAAGAACATCTGCAGCGTATCCTGAGATTCTTTTCTGTGACTGAAAGCGAACTCTATGCTTTTGGCATCTGAATATAGTGATTCAAAGCCTCCTCAGTTCAGGGAACCACTGTGTGTTGTTTAATCTCTGATGCTTCATTTAGTGACCAAACTCAAAGTTCATTTGGCTGACGAATGAAGTGGCCTGCGTTGCTACATGTCCCAGGGACCCAGCTAGAGATCTGTACAGGTGGTAAATGGATGTTTATACAACTGTGTCTGCCTGAAGTTGATATTTTTGAGCTATATTAAAAGGTTATTGGATTCAGTTGAGTTCACATGAATGTCCTTTATAAAGAATATGTGATGGCAGTAATAATTTAAGATAAAGGATGAAAACCTATCTTAATATATGTACACTGCACAGGGATCATATTTTGTGTGTATTATGCATGTTCTATTCAACTGTGGGGCACCTAAATACTGTCAGAACATGTTATTTAATTTTGTCCTCTTTATAGTTTATTCTACTCAGCAAATTTAAATCCTAATATCTAAATAGATACGCTGTCTGGCACTGCTTAAAGTCTCTTATAGCTAAAAGAAGCTTGCCATGATTTAACCCAGGAAATCAGCCTGGACCATAGAGGGAGAACCACTTGAACACTAATAAAATCAATAATTACTAAAAATGAGGCTATAGTAAAAAATATATATATATAACTTATATATATATATATATAGCATGCATATATATTTTGCATATAATACAGATATAATATTTGTATATATGTATATAATATTTTATAAATGTATATAAAATACAGAATAACTGGCTGTAGAATACCAGGAATGTAACTTAACTTTGATGTTTCTTGATATTCTGGTCCCAGTGGTGAAATATTGCAAACATCTTCCATTTGCTAAGGTAAATTGACAGACACCTCAGACACGCATTCAGCTTCAGTATTTCATTCTGCTTTAACTCATGTGCAGGACAGAAGGGAACATTTCCACCTGTGCAGTTACTTCTTCTGATGTGGCTGCAGAAAGTGCCAGGGAGTGCTTCCTATACCAATTGCACCAACTATTTCTCTTCATCACACTAAATCATCTCCAGCCATTTGTGCTCCCTGTGCGCTAGAAAGGCTGCCAAGGCTGAAGGAGCCTGAAATAAATCAGGGAAAGTGATTGATTGGCATTTGCAGGAGGAGCCACTCTTGTTCATCAACACACTAACGATGGTTGTGACACTGCCTTCCCCAGGCCATGAGAAACCAGCTAGAAACCAGTGACACATTGACTGGGGGTTCTGATGGAAGGAAAGGGCATCTTGCAACTCCCATTTCCACAGCTGCACCCGTGCCGATTCCAGGACTTACAGCTACCTCAGCTGGATGGGAGGCTCTGCACTCTGCCAGGGCTGAGAAATCAGAGCAACACCACAACTTGAAGGGTTTTAAGTGAGAAGAGAAATGGGTGTGGCTGCCCTTCCAAAAACCAGCACTTACTGTCTATAATTGTACAGTGAAATATAAGGGTGTAGCAGAAAGAAGAGTAAAAAGAAACTGATAGGGTTGGATTTTTTTTGAAGCAGTCATATTTACTTACTGTTTTGCATCTCTAAATATGCCTTTTTCCTTATTAAACATTGTGGAGATGGGCCCAGTCTGAAAGGTCTATAAACAGCAGGGACTTTCTCACAAGACAGCAAATTAGGGTCAAAATATACAGAGAAAGTCATAAGTCTTAGTGAGAGACCTAACTTGTACCACAATACCACACACACACACACAAAAAAAAAAAAAAAAAAAAAAAAAAAAAAAAAAAAAAGGGAGAAAAAAAGGTGTGTAGGGTGTAGCAGATGCTTTGAGAGCCTTCCAGCTGGGTTAAAAGGTGCCCTTTCAGGCATCTCCAGTTCCAGAACTGATTTCATATATCATACAATGGCCAGAAATGATTGTCAGTGTCATTTGTTTTCAACACTCATGCAGGAAGAACGTTGATAAGACAGATACCTGAGTAAAAAGGAACAAACCTCATTTCTGGCAAGGGCAGAGTGTGAAAATCACTGATACTTGTATGAGGTGCAGTCCAGGAGGATCTCTGATGTCACTGAGTCTCAGGAGTGGCAGTTCTGTCTCCACCTGCCCATGACAGACCCTCTGATGGAAAGGATGGCCTGGAGCAAAGAAACAAGTCAGGCAGCGTGACACCTGGAAATTTGGTACCTTGGGGACCTACATGGGCAGAATGGTGGAGTGAGACACGTTTAGTTCACTGGGAACCTGAAGGAGTTTTAAGCTGTGGTAGTGGAGAGAGACACAAAGTAGTCCACAGAGGCTTGCAAGAGGAGTGTGTAGCTCCAATAATCCGTAATTTCTTCTTTGAGCAACACTGGTGGGAAAATGCAAAGGGCAAGGAGAGCCAGGAAGAGACATAAGGCAGAAGAGATTTAAGTGAGAAGCAGGAAACAGAGGTTTGTGGCCATCATCACTGTTAGGCACTAACAAGAAGCACAATTTTCAGGGGAGGGCTCGGCCAGCCGGGCTCCAGAAGAGGCTGTGTATCTCAAACCACCCTGTCTGTCCCTGATAAGCTTCAGTAATTTTTTAAAATGCACTCCACTGTTGCTGCTAGCAATAAAATGGACAAACACAGCTTGTCACTGAAAGAAAGAAAGGGTCATTTACTGGGGAGCTTAGGAAAAACAAAACTTCCCAATGAACTGGCAATGCTGCTGTTTAACCTGCTCTAATAGTAAGCAGTGCTATATCAATTGCTTCCAAGGCAGCAACTGTCACTTGTTTTGGAAATTTGCATCTTTTAAATGCATCTTTTCAATCAACACTTTGGACTCCAGAGCTGTCACTACCTTCACATGTCACTGCCGTTACCACAATCACAAATCATTGCTTATCAGACTGATTGCCAGCAGTGCACTTCTGCCAAAACTGTCAATGCAAGTGCTTGCAAGCTGTAATAAAATAGTTTAAAGTGTGTGTGTGTGCATGTGTGAATGGGTTAGACAGTGGGAGAGAGAGAAAGAGAGACCAAATTGCACTTTTCAATGCTCAGGTGGTAGAGCTGTTAGAGGATTACAAAACCAAATGAACTCATCATCTGTCCTAATTTAACAAAACAAGACCAAGACCAACATAACTTGGCAAAAAAACCCCAACCTTAAAGCTCTCAGGTAATAACTGAGTTTGGAGATGTGCATCTATAACACCCTTTTGACATGAAATAGGTAACAGGAGTCAGGAAACCCCCGGGCATGTACAACAACTCACACGTGTTGCAGCCTAAGCCAGGGATTTGAATTACAGTGTGCTTTCTGTAGAGAATCCTGGTCATGCATATCTGAGAGTCACCAGCAGATAAACTGCTCAGGTTAAGAGCTGTCAAATGGAATCTAAAAAGGCTGTACAAAATCATCTGAAGTCACAAAATTATTTTTTTGTGATAAGCTCATACCCTGAAAAACAGAGAGAAATGTGTGACCTTCTGTCAGAGTCCAGAACATCCCTCTGGCTGCTCTGGATGCCTCGAGACCCTGGCAGGGGGCTCAGGGACCTTGGCAACAAGTCAAAACCACCTGTGGCTTCAATTTTAGCCCATGGGAGAGGCTGCCAACCTTGTATGAGGAATTCCAAAGTAGTGCAATAGGGGAATTGACACAGGGTGGAAAAGTAGAATTTTGGGGTTTTTTAGAATGTAATTCAGGGGTACAAGATGGAGGAATCTGGGCGTGCCCTAGCCTTTCCTTCCTTCTTCTTGTCCTCCATGTCTCGGTGTGATGGTGACACTTTTCTGTTGGTCTAGGATAGGGACACAGTGTCCAACACAGATTTTAGGTGTTGGTACAGGAACTGTGAACATGGTACAGGTAATTTTGGGTATCTAATGTGGGAGATACCTGGGGCTCGGGGCAGACTGCCATGGCTTCTGTGCTAGGTGGACCTCGGCAGGTCAGAGGGAGAATATTTTAGATAAGAAGAAATAAACAACCTTGAAAACTCAGCTTCACTCCTTCCAGACCTGTTCTTTGTCTGCCGGGCTAGGGAAAAAGGACTTTCACACTGCTGGGGTCTTGCCAGCAGACCCTGACAACCTTCTGATCCAACATCACAGGTGTGAAGAAGTTTTGAAGTTCCCTTAGAGATGCCATGTGTGGAAAAGTGTCACAATCCTTGCATGTTAAATCAGCCAGTTGCAAAGGTCCAGTTTTTGGGTACTTAGCCAGGGTGGAGTGTTGGAGCTGAGCAAAGCTGACTGTGAAACCAGAGCTGGTAAAATCTGCTGAGATTTGTGTGCTGTTAAAACAATAGCTCAGCTGATGAAGCATATTTTGCTGGAAGAAATACCACTCAAACTTTTGTGACAAGCGTTGTATGATTTTTATTAATCTCTTACAAAGCATTTTAAGTACTTTTAGGCATTTTATCATAAAGAAGATTTCCAAGTAATGTTGCAATATTATTTAGTGAAATCCTTTGATCTTTAAAATATAAATTCCAAAATAATAAGAGTGTTTTTCTTCCCAAAATTCATACCCATGGTGAGACCTTTGGTGAAATTCCAATAAATTAATTTTCTCTCCCCGTGTCTTGATTAATACTCATTTTATTTGTCTCTTCCCCACAAAAAAAAATGTAGGCATGCAAGTTAAAAGCAAACATTATAACTGCATTCTGGCTGAATAATACCCTATCCAGTTGATGGCACTTCATGCAGTCCTGGAGAGCCAAAACACAAAATATGTCTTGCATAACTAACGCTAAAAATATTTCAGTTATGAGACTGACAACTCTCAGGCTCTTGATAGGACTGAAATAAAGCAAGCTGAAAGCAATGATTTGCATTCCCACTTGTTGTGCATATCTCATATAAATATGTTCAAGGGAAGTCTGCTCTGAGAAGAGCCAGATCCTTCCAGCTGGCAGCGCTCGGTGTCTGCACACTGACATGCTAATGTGCAGGAAAGGGGTTCAGAGCCATGATCCTGGCTCCTCACCTGGTGGTGTTTGAGCCTTGTCTGTGGAGTGTAGATGTAAGGAGGAAACACTTAGGCAGGCATTTTTCCACCACAAAAAGCATGGCCCAGGCTGCGTTTGACCCTGCACACAGCCGGCACAGCCTGATGCCAAAGCAGCCGTGTTGCTTTGCTGCAGGCATGACACAATACCTCTGCTGGTGTTACAGAGCAAGAGATGGATGAAAACCTGGATTTAATGTGAGGGAATAAATCTAGGGTAGCTGAAGTCTGTGACTAACTGACAGCTAAAGCAGCCCATGGGTTTTTGGTTTTTTCAAATTCTGTAAAATAGAACTAAATGTTACTCCACTAGAACTAAACATTATTCCAATTTTCCTTCATTAAACAAAGGAAGAATCTCTTTACCTGAGACTCTTTATTTGCTGATGTGTCTGAGGGATCTTTCTCAGCTTTCACTGCACACCCAACTGGCTCCTTCTCTTTTTTAATGCCTGCTCTGGATGACATAACTCTGTGGAAGTTATCATTTGGTTCTAGAGATGTACAGGTAGCCATTTTGCTTTGGTAATTACTAATGTTAAAAGTGTATTAATTTCTCTTTCACTTTGTGATTTAGGACCTTTGATGTTTCTCATGTGTTTACCCCAAATTTAAAAATATTTACAAAAATCACATTCCAGTGGGGGATTGTCATGGCACACTAATTTCTTTCTAAATGTGAAGCAATGGGCACGTTAACAACAGCTCCCTTCGACTGGGTGCTTTAGATGGTTTAAACTCCCCAGGTAATATAATGGCAGGATTTTCAGGCTCACTGTTACTGCAAGCCTGTGTGAGAATGCATGTAAGTCTTGAAGCATCTGGAATGAAGCTTGGGAAGGCTACATGGGTGTAAGAAATTATGGGGTTCAGCTGTTTTGTGGTTTTTTTTTTTATCTATCTCCTCTTTTTATACAACTCTGCAGCATCAGCTGCAGCATTGTAATCAATGTGGGTTTAACAGATTTCAGTCAAAGCTGAATAAAAAACAAATAGGTAGACAGATCAATGAGGTGATCATGCAGATCTTTGCATTTGTGAGTAGGTCATACTACAGTAGCCTAAATGAAATAATGGATTTAGTGCCAATCCAGCTGTTAATGAGAATTCTGCTAATAATGCCCCAGTAGTGACAGGGGTGATGGCTTTTATAAAACAAGGAAAAGTCCTGTAATGCACTAGGCCAACTCACCACTCTGAGTCCAGCCTTCCTATCCAGGACATCTTTTTAACTCTTGCATTTGAGATAGCAAAATCTGGTTTTGCCTATCTAGTTCAGCTACTCTGATGTGTAAGATTTAAATCTGCCAACCTAGGATCTCTCGTTAGACCCACATGACTTTTTTCTACAGTTCCAAGTAGCATCATCCCGAAACAAAACTTTGTTTCACACCACTGATTTGATGCAATATGTAGCCACAATATTCATGACAGCAATATACCACATTCAGCAGAAAATCCTCTGCAGCCATGTGTGCTCCCTTTTAGTTCTTTTCTCACAAAGAGGAAGATGCAAGATGAGGATCTCGGCTACAATATAAATAAATTTTTAAAGGACAATAGATTTTATACACACGCAGTGTAAAATGGAATAGATGTTGTTATTTCCTACAAGCTCATTGAAAAGGCTGTAATTCCCATCAGGTGTCTTGTGTGGTTAAGGTTTTCCTACACTGAGTTTACATTTAACTGGAGAGCCCAGAATGTGTGGAGGATCATCCCGAAATCTGTTCAGCAGCTGATGAAGTGATATCCTGCTGTCCTTCTGTTATTGCTTGGAAGTGTAGTAGATTCCAGCAGGGAAGTCCTGTGGCTGATGGAAGCAGAGCTGAGGAAATCTGGTCTCCAAGCCTCTGACAAAAGCAGGATGCTGCAGGGGATTTTGACCAGTGCACTGGAACCCACCAGCTCTTCAAATCTCTTGTGCTCAGAAGGCAAAGTACTTGCATCAGCTGCCTAAAGCTCTGTCAGCAGAGAGTTTGCACTCTGGGAACACAGAGAACACCTCTGCATTCCTGTGCAACCAGCACGGGTCTTTAAACACGGGCTTTAGCTTGTTAGGATTGAGTTAACTCCACCTTCTGCAGTATCACATCAATTTTTTTTTTTTTTTTGAGAAGAACCAGGGAAACATTGCAGCGGTTAAACTGACCCAGATTAGAAGGGCTGAGATCAAGGAAAATGAGTCAGAAGTCAACAGAAACAGCCACATGATGAACACTAAACAGCTGCATGATTGCTTGGCCTTATAAGAATTCAATTTTAATGTGAATTGACTTTGGCCTGTGTAATCTGCCTCAGTGTGTTTTGGATTGTCATTTTATGAAAACTCTATGTGATGTTTCTCTTGCTTATGGCACCTACTACCTGGCATTCAAAAGCCATTACTTGAAACCACTAAAAATACAGCTAAAAAAAAAAAAAAAAACCACCCCAAAAAAAACCAACCAAGAAAAAAACCACCAAAAAAAAGAAAAAAAATAAAAAACCCAAAAACAACAAAAAAAATTCCTCTATGTTACACTCTTAGGACAAATTTTCAATTCTTTCCAGCAAAGTCACAAAGCACAAAACTTACTGCTTTATGAAAACCATTTTTTCTTATAATGGCTTCAGCAGCTGAAGCATTAAGAAAATCTGTAATTGCCAGAGATGAATAATAAAATTATGAAAACTTAACAAAATTTTTTGAATGGATAAGAATATGAACAGAGCAACTCCTCCATCTTCAAAAAAGATTCTTTGATTTCACCTAAAAAGAGCATCCAGAATTATGAAAAATTATTGCTGTTACTAAATTCAGCACCTTAAAATTCACTCCTCCTTCCCCTGAAATCATTACAGCTTTTTTTTTATCCTTTATGGAATTTTAGTCTTTAAAGTTATATATGTGGCCTTTGTGAATAAGTGTGTGCTTAATTAGTATAACTGTGGAAAAACTCTCTCCTACTGCATTCTGCTTGTTTCAGAAGGACAGATTTTCATATTTCATATTAATATAATATATATTATATTAATATTAATAATATTCACATATATAATTTTCATATTGCATGCATGTGTGTGTGTGTGAGAGAGAATATATGGGCCATAGGTTAAATAACAGCTGCCACAGATGGTTTATTTTTTTTTAATCTTGACCAGGGCATCCTGTCACGCAGTTTGGATATTCCTGGATACCTTGTTGGGTTAAATTCACTAGATTAAATATTTAAGTACTGCTCTGGGTCTTCACAGTGAAGGCAGATGAATTTCACTGGTGGGGAAGGCAGCTTCCTTTCTCACCCCAAGGAACTGCCCAACTGCAGTGATATTTCCTATTATAATTCCTCAAAGATAATTCCTATTCTGGGGTTCATCCCTCTGCTCTTCTTGCTCAAGCTGTTCAAACATTTAGAGAGTCAGACAGAAACGAGAGCTGTTCTCCAGTCTGGGTATCCACCAGGGGCACCCAGGCCTCTGCTCAGCTCTCATGCAAAGCAGAGCTGCTTCCTCTGATTAAGATGTATTCAAAAATAAAAATCAGACAAAATGTGAATTAAATTTTAGGAGTTCCACATCCGTAATGCCAAAGGGGATTGGTGTTCTGTGTGTGTCTTCCTGGGATTCTTTGAAAGGCCAATTTCGTATATTTCATCTTCAGAATTTTTTTTTAATTTTCTTTCTTTTTACTACAGTGGTTAACATAAACAAATTTATTTTCATTTCATAATGTTATATGAAAATGCTTAATAAATGGATTTTCATATTGCCTTGATTTTTCTTTTGTCTGTTCCTTATTTTTAGCCACATTGGTTGTACAAGCCAGTACCATTATATTATCTTGATATTTCCTATTTTTACAATTGCTGTAAGTTCTCTATCTCTCTCTAGAATAATATCTGCTCTTTTTTTTTTCTCAATAAAATTTCATTTCATAGGAAAAAAAATCAAAGTATTTGAAGCTATTTTAAGAAAAGGTTTCATTTTGAAGAAGCTTTTAGCATCAAAACCAGAACAAAATTAAATCAATTACGTTACATAACTTTCAAAATTAAATTTTTGTTTTTTTTTTTTTTAATTAAAGTTTACCTTTTTTAAATTCCATTTGTTATTTTGGCAACAATTCTGCTACTATGCCACAGAATAATGCTTTCCTCTGCTCTTTCCAATGGGATTTAAATTGCACATAAGTTAGAAGAGATTTGGTGGATTTGTTGGTGCCTCTTCCAAACATTTGACAAGAATGAAAGAATTCCAGTGTTTCCTCAGTTTTCCCCAGCCCATGACTCCAGAGTCTCCACGAGGGTAAATGTTTGGAGTGGTTTGGCCAGTTTCTGCTGAATGCAGGACGTGGATCCTGCTGATCTCTGCAGTCTCTTCACTTATCCATCTCTGGCTGTCTGGCTTTAGCTTTTGGAGTCTGCACTGTACACCCTCCTTTAAAACCCAGTGAATGGATTGTCCCACACTCTTCACCTCCATGCAAAGGGAGTGGAGGACATGAGGAGATAATTTCCTTGGTGCAGGCAGCTCAGCATGATCCCAGTGCAGCACAGAGATGCCTGCTAGGAGAAGCACCTGTCACCACTGAAATCAATGGCAATTTTGGCTTTTACTTCAGTGGATGTGGTGTTGACTTCACTGGGGTTTGATCCAAAAGTTAATTGGCATTCCTAGCCATTAAGCTGATTAATTTGTGTGGCTCACATGAACACCAATGCCAGTAAGAGACAGAATCCTGATTGTAAGTGATCCAATGAGCAAACTCTAAACATTGCTCATAAATACATTTATTGGTCCTCACAGAGACCCCATCCTTGCACTGGAGGGGAAGCCAGCATCCCTTTACTGTGTGGAACTGGAGACAAGGCCAGAGCTTATCCCTGAGGGGCCTTTGCTGGCCTTATTGATGCCTCCCTTATGCCACTTCACTACGTGGTCCTAATCTGTGCAGTCTTTCAGCTGTTCAGTGCTCACTGATACACAAACTGCTTAATCTCCCTGCAATTTAGCTCTTTGCATCATCAGCCTCTCACCTCTGTGCAGATCACTCATTTCAATTTCCCAGTGTGCTTTTAGCAGTCAGGTATACATTAGTTTCATCTACTTCTTACCAAAACATTAATGCATCTGTCTCTCAATTTCTACAAGACCCCTTGGGGGATTTCAATTTATTGATTTATTTGGTGAGTGTAAGTTTTTTTTTTAAAGGCACTGAAAATGGCAGAATCGGGAGCACAAGACTTCCAGCATTACACCTGGCAAGTGACAGACATGTTCCAGTCTGCATATTTTTGTTTTAAACTCAGCTTATTAGAGATGAGATGCTACACACGGTCTTCTGCTAAGAAACTCTTGGAAAGAGTTTCAGATTCCTTCTCTCTGAGTGCTCTTTGTGATTCACCACAAGGCCATCAATTGCCTGTGCTAGCATGGAATTTATATTGTCTGTAACCCATGGCAGAACCACGGCAGGCACAATCATAACCTGCCAAAGGAAGCATTTTATTTGCTTCTCTTTTAAAGGGCTTGCATTGGATTTCCAGATTAGCCCACAGATGGGAGCAAAGGGGAATTCCTTGTGAGGAGGAGTGGGGGAAGGATGGTGTTAATCAGTAATCATGCTTCTATTGCACCTCCTTACCACTAAAGTGTGGCAGAGCTTGTGTTGGCTTAACTGACCCCTGGGAATTGGCACAGAAGCTGAGATAACACAGGATTTGTTAACATTTATATGAGAAATAATACAATAGAGAACAGTTTTAAGCTCATGCAGTCAGAAAGAGAAATGGGTAATTTATATGTGGGACATAAATGACTATTTATCAAGAAATATTAGAAAACAGCAACAAAAAAAAAACCCCAAAAAAAAAAACCAACAAAAAAACAAAAAAAAAAAAAAAAAAAAAAAAAACACACAAAAAAACCAAAAAAACAAAAAAATCCCAAAAAAACCCCCAAAAAATCAACTGAACTCTCCTTTGTCTCCATTTATGAGTTCTGTTACTTCTCATGGGTGCTTTCCATTCTCTGTATATGCTGCTGATGTTTGTGCACCCTACTGATCCTGCAGTGTAACACTGCTCTTCTAAATACCTCTTTTTCATAAATGCCTGAAAATCCCTTGGTGAGTATTTACTGCAAGGTCTCAGCAGCTGGGAGTTTTGGGAGACTTTGAGATTCATGCATTTTTGTAGCACAGCCATGAATCTAAATAATCACTGCCTTTCCACACACATCATGTTTAGGTGTATGGGCACGGCTAGAAAGGGAAGTAAAACTTGTGTGAATTTCTATTTGCAAATAAAATGTGTGCAATGCCTGTTAATATAGAATGGAAGAGGTTAAATATGGAGTGAACTGGTGTTATTGTGAGAGTGTCCCTATATCACATAATAATAGAAGGGTGGTTCTGTAACGTTGCTTTCCTTACCACTTCCTTTATTGCAGTTATTACTATTCTCAGAAAATAAACTGAGGCAATTTGTAAAGAAGGGACTTTTTAATGATGTTCTGAGAGTAGCACTCCACGCACTCTTCAACATGGGCTTGACACTTGTTTGGGTACTGCATGACTGTATTTATCTTTTGAGTTACAAGCAGCAGAAGCAAAAAAGAAAGAGTCAAAGTTTAAATTGGTCTGGGTACTTGAAAGACACTATTTATGAAGAAAGAACACATTTGCAGCGTGTTAGTCTTCCTGAGTAAGACAAGCACATCTAAGAAATGCATAAACTTGATTGTTTGATGTAGTTTTTTAGGCTGTAATGGAATTCTACTTCTTTGTCATGGAGAAGAACAGGGTGGCATCCTCCTCAAACAGCCCTGGTGAGACAGAAAACAAAGTCCTAATTCCCTTTAGGAATAAGTTTTTTTTCTTCTGTGATATATCTTTAAATAATGAACTTGCTTATAGGAAGCATGATGCCAGCAGGAACTCTTTGGCAGCACCAGTGCCACATGCCAGCTGCCTGTTAGCAATGTAGACACTCTTTTGTCTTCTCCTGAGAGGCACACTGAAATCTGCCAGAATATATTCTGTCATCTCCTTTTAATTAAAGTTCTAGCACTTTATCTTGGTGAAACTGAGCCTGATTACCTCATCTGAAAAACTGAGCTATTGTCACACTGAGGACTAGGAAATGTTTATCAAAGTGAGCAGAACTGAAATTCCAACAAAATTTCTGGGCATTCTTTGAACAGTAGCTCCTTTTCCTTTCAGTCTCAGGACAAAGCAGTATGCTGATAAACATTGTTTCCCTACCAATTTTATTCATGCCTTTAAGGTTTTTTTCTTAGCTTGTTTCTTGCTGAATGCCTAAAACTGCAAAACTTCCAGGGTAAATAGATTCCCACAACAATAACCCTTCATGGATCACTATGGGCTTTTATGCTCGTGTTTGAAAATCTAATAATGAGAAAATTACTCTCTGCCTCCTATTTCCCTTCTCCTTTCACAGCCCTTTTAACTGTCATTCAAAAACCAAACCATGATTCATAAAATCCAGACAAAACTCACTCAACATCAAAGCCCTAAATGTCTTCTCATTTGGCATGCGATCTCATCATAGGACAAGCTTGCAAAATGTGCTTTCTTCATTCTTATTTATCTATCCACGAAAACTTAGAGGCATGCAGAAGCAACCCACAGATAGATGTTTCATACAGCCTTATTAATTCTCACTTGAAAGAAGAAAATTCCCTATTATTTCAAAAGGTGAAATTCAAAATGAAAGCAAAGGGTAACTTGTAGGCTGCAAGCAAATATTTTGCAAAGTTCAGTTGCCAAGTTTGTTTGCTAAGTTCCATCTCCAGCTCCTGCAAATGTGTGTGAAGGCCTTCTCTATCCATAGTCTGAAATCTAGCACAGTTTAAGTGCGTGTTGATATTTTAAAATGTTCCTGCAATTTTGTAGAAAATAATATTTTGCTTTTGCAACTGATTTATGTTCACTAGAGGAAACCACTTCAATGGATTCACAGTCAGTCAGAATCTAGGGAGTTTCTACAGAAAAGGGCCTCAGTTTGGAAAGTAGTGGCCTATTATATAAAATAACTGTAACTCTAAAAAGGTCAAAGACTGACAGCTGGGTTTCTGGACTTGAATTTAGTTATGCAAATCTGACTAAATCACAGATTTAAACAAAATTTTAATGTTATTAACTTTTCCAAGCCCAGAAATTTGCTTTGAGCCTTTCTTTTAACATCTGGAATCCAAGGAATAATTATCTTAATTAAGGTGTATGAAGAGACATTGTCTATTTGGTACATGTATATTTAGCAATTAAAGAAGTGGCCACTTCATTAGAATGTGCATACCTCAATTACCTTTATTTTTAGCTTTTTTCATTGCGATACAGAACACTTTTTATTTTTTTTCTGAGCATCTTTTAAAATGCAGAGAAATGGTCTGAGATTAAATTAGGATGAAAGGCATACCTTGTCAAATTCTATGGTGGAAAACAGGGACAAAAAAGAGGCTTAAGGAGAAGAAAAGAAAATAAAAGGCGCCTTGGTGAAAAATCTCCTTGATGTCTGCTGTCAGCTGCAGGATAAAGTCATGACTTTTCCTTCAGGAGAGCAGGGCTTCATCTCCTGTGGGTCATGCTAGAAGGCTCAATTAAAGATTGTTTGCTCTGTTTCTCATGGACAGGAACGAACAATTGGATATTGTGCAGGGTTTCCAGTTAAATCAGCTTTCACCTCTGTGTCTGGGGTATTTGCCACCATTGCCAGCAGTGTGAGAGGGAAAATGCTGAAACCCTTCCCAGTACTGCAAAAAATTAACCCTCTCCTGGCCAAAACGAGGACAAGGTGGTAGGCTCTGGTTGCAAGGAATTAATTCTTGCCTAGTATGATGTGACCATGCAGAAAACCAAATGTGTTCTAATGTCTTGTATTGTTTCCTTTTTTTTTTTTTTTTTCCTAGAGACAGTGGTGTTGGACTAAATCTTTCAAAAATCAATAAAGAACAGAGGTTTCCTTTTGCTTCATTTAGACTAATCGAATGCACTTCATCAGGAATTTTAAAGGGCAAATCAAGATATATTTTAAAGACTTCTATAACATGGTCCTAATGGGTCCATAGTCAGTCAGAATTCAGGGAATTTCTGTAGAAAAGGGCTTCAATTGGAAAGCTGTGACCTACTATAGTATAATTTTCAATATAAAAATATAAGTAACTTTAAAAAGGTGCCAGCTCCATAGCATCTTACTCTTATAAGTAAAATTTTTATCAGGCTGTATTTTATACTTGTGCTACACAAAGCTCTGGTAAGATATGTGGCATTGACCAGGGAAGACAGTATAACTACCTTCATTAAACTTCTTTCTACCTTTCTTTAAATAAACAATGGTGTTTGGCCATGAGGCCTTTATTTTCAAGCAATCTGTGAAACAAGACATCTGTTTACTTTCACTCATAATTGCTAATTATGTTTATTACTAATAAACCTTTCCTTTACAGATGGCTTGTGAGGAAGAACTTCAGGTCCAAACACATTTCCAAGTCTTTATTTTTCACTGACCTGTCCTTAACTAGCTCCTTCTCCCATCTGCAACCCAAATAAACATGTTTGCCTTGCCATTAGCTTAGGAATATTCACTCTTAATCTCAATTCTATCTCAATGCAACGTGTATCACCACAGGCACTAAGCATGTAATGATCTCTAATGTGACTTCCAGTCAAGTAGGAACACTAAAGGATGTTTCTAGTTTATTATCAGGAGCTGACACGCAAAAGGCTCAGGATTTCCTTTAAAAAAAAAAAAAGATTTGGGGAGTTCTTTGCTGCTGAAGAAAAACTGAGACCGAAAAGCAGCAATTTCCCAGGCTTCATAGACCAAGAATAAGGATTTCTGTGGGTTTTAGGTACTTCTAAAACTGTAAACAGGAAAAAGAAAAAAGAAAAAAAGGTACAATTTAGCTTGGGACTTAGAAAACTAAAGCCATCTAAGTTCTGACTCAGCAGCAAAATCCTTTATAACATCTAGTTTAAGCTAACATTTTGTGTGCTTTCTGAGTGTGACTAGAGATTGAGTAACTGTCCACATCATCCCACTGACCATTAGCTGTCAAATACTGTGTGAGTGGGCCCTTAAGGCTATTAATTGCAGCTCATGCTGCAATCCATATAACCTAATACACAGTCATAATTTTGATATGTTGGCTGTTGTGCAGTGGATACCACAACATTGTGTTTTATAAGATATCTATCGAAAAATTCATGGAAACACTAATTTAGTCTCCCAGGGAATACATATAAAAAATAAAGAAAAAAAAAATTGAGGCACCACCCTTTGAAAAAGGTTGAATCCTGAGATAAAAAAAAAAAACAATTCTGTTCTCTTGAGTAACTGGATTTTTGTGGTACATCATTGTCAAGCTGCATGATATTTTTTTTTTTAATATTTCAAAGCAAAAATCGTTCTGGATTGCTATCTTTCTGTTATCCTTGAAAGAATATGTTTTATTTCCTGATGTCAAGGCAAGCCTATCCAATTATCAGAAGACTTTGGCCCTGACAAGACAGTTAAAAAGGCTTTCCAGATATGGTAAAAATCTTCCCTGAAGTGGGAACAGTTCCCTGTGGTCTTCCATCGTTCAAACTGCATATGGAAGGCCCCTCCACCTAGCTCCTTGGGAATTGTGCAGAGGGAGCTCCACAGGTCCCATGGGCATTGGCTTTTTAGAGGCAGCTCTTACCCTGTTGCAAAGAAAAGGTTCTTCATCCTTGAGAAATATTTCCCTGGGGCTAAAGATTATGTAAGTGAAATAAAACAAATCAGAAATAGTCAGACTGGGGTGATATTTCGCTCTCTTCCTCTGCAGTTGATGGCAACACCATCTGCTCGAGGATTTTCTGCAAGCAGGCTGAATTCATTGAATAAACTCTTCACTCCAGATTGTTTGCTCCGCTCTACATAGCAATCTACAATTGTTGATTAATTAAAGTGCTTAGTTCCCCAGCGAGAAAGGTATGCACTGCTATTCCAGATGGGGAAACCGAGGAACAGAACGTTTATCTGATCTATGAAAATTAGCTGGAGAATTCAGTTTTAAACAGTAGATCACTGGAGGAACCTTTCCCCATCATAGCAGCTTGAAATATTCTGTCATATGGTTTCTATTTGCTTTTATTTTGAGCAGTAAGAGTTTGAGGAAGGGACTGCCCCAAAAGGCTGTTTCACATCTGAATCACAGAATATGCTGAGCTGGAAAGGACCCATCAGGGTCACAGAGTCCAGGTGCTGGCCTTGCACAGGAGTCACTCCATGTGCCAGAGAGCATCATCCAAAATATTCTAGAACTCTGTCAGGCTTGGTGCTGTGACCACAGCCCTGGGGAAGCATCTGCAACTTCAACTGTTTATTAACAAAAAATATATATTGCCATCTGATGTCAAACTGCCTCGCCTGGTTTATACCCTAAACTTTCCTAAGTCAGGGAGTTCTCTGACTGGATGAGTTTGAAGACATTACAGAAGTCTCTCAAAATGATGACACTAACACCTTCTTGCCACAGAAGAACTAGAAAATAACTGCAGACTTCTTATTTACAGATTATTTGCATAGAAATATTTGTTTCAGGCTCTGTGTGCAGTTCAGGTACGTACAGCTCTGTAAGCTGCATTTGGATTAACGTGGATAAATTAGCATATATAGGATTAAAAACTATGAAGGTTTATAATCATTGCAGCCCTAGGCTTACACTGTAGTTTGAACAAGGATGGTTATATTTCAGTATTTCAGGAAGGAAAAGGTATTATTTTATAAGAAGCTTTGGGCATTGAGAGTTAGGGAAAAGAGTGCAGGTTCTTGGCAGTGAAAAGGCAAGTCCCACAGCATGGCTGAGTTTTGCAGAGCACCTGCAATCAGAAGATGCAGACAGTGTAAAGCATGCGATGATTTCTGTTGTGTTTGCCAGGGATCTTCCTGCCACTCTGGACCATGGCTTGCCATTAATATGAAAGCACTCAGCAGGACCAGAAATACCAGTGTAGGAAACAGAAACTCAAATGATCTCTCTCATGCATTAGAAACAAAATTAAATTAAGAGGACATAATCTGTAGGGTTAGAGATGAATGGTTTAAGGGGTGGAATGAAACTTGTGCCAAGCAGAGCTGTGCTGCCATGGCAAGACAAGACGATGGCTGGGTGAGATGGGAGCAGAGCAACATCTCCATGCAGAAATTATCATTTGGTCCTCATTTCTTCACAGCTTTTTATAAACAAACTTAGAGATAAACCAACAAACTGCTCAGGCAATGGGTGTGTTTGAATCGTCATTTTAAATTCAGGAAAAGCACTGTCAAATTAAGAAGAAAACTTCAAAACATACCTAGGCAAAGACATCAGAAAGGGAAGAGGATTATTTTGTAAGCTTGCCACAGGCCTTTGCAAAAATGTTATTTTTCAATTGTTTCATCTACTCATGACATATGATATTAATTGATACGAATTGATCATATTCCCTTTTCGTGATTCATAGGCAGTTACAGCTCTGACAAGTTAATTCTTCATTAACTGGGTTTTTTTTCACTTTATTTTAACATTTTCTTCTATAACAGATACTAATCATTTTCTACTTTAGTGCTAAATTTAACATGTTCTATTCATCCCACATCAAGAAAATTATCACTTCTTGCATCAGCAATTTCAACTGGCCACTGCTGCATGAAAATCAATGCGAACTGGGAAAATGCCAAGTAAACCAAATGGTATTGGCTGTGTTATTTTTGCATTGTAATAGCCTGTCCCCAAATGTACAATACCCTTGACAAATAAGTATATCAGGCTAAATTCCGATCATGCTACTTCTGGTGAAGATCCAAACTAAATTACTTTAATGAGCCAAAGAACAAATTTTCCTTTTGCCAACCATGCAGGTCACTGGCTTTATTCCATGCAAGATGTTAATGCTGGTTGGTGAGATTATCCATTGTGGGAAAAAAATGTGGGAAGAGCTAAGTTAAAATAATTCATGTTTGTTCTGAGATGCTGGGAAGAAAATAATACTTATGAGAATACATTTTATATTAAAGCCGAGGGCTTGATGGAGACATGAGTTACCTAAAATGTAGGAGAACCTTAATGATACCAACATGTTTTGTGCAGTGTAACATTTTCAGATGTCACAAAGCCAGTCTTGCTGGCTTTGGCAGAGGTCTAACAAAGAAACTCAACTTTCTGTCCCAAAGATCTTGCAGTCCAAGTAGTTGTAGAAGAGATGAATACATTGATGAAAGAGATGAAGGGAAATAACAAAGAATGTTTCACCTATCAGTAATAACATCAACAATATATTCTGACAAGCAGGTATTGCTAAAGGATGTCTTCATGTAAGATTTCTACTTATCATGCAGGAAGTGATAAATGTTTTTTTTGAGCTTTTTTGGTGAGAGAATGGACACCCTTGCATAGCAGATTTTCTCCTGTATTAAGACCATTAAGCCCAGATACTCAGAACAAAGTAATATATTTAGCTTAGTTTCCAAGACAGTGATGGACATTTGAAAATTCTATCACTCAGAAACTGATATGCACACACACACCTCCCCACACACACGGAGTTTTTCTTCAGAGAACACAGCTTCTTTTTCCACACTATCTGCTACTTCAATGGCATTTTATTTTTCCCTTTGTGCTGCCTTGCCAATCCAGGATTTGAGTGTTTTTCTTGTAAATAGTCCCATTATTTTTTGCTTATGAAGTGTTACAATTTCCATGCAGCAAAATGTTTTGTACAGCTCTGTGTCGCTGCCACGCTGCTTCACTGTAAGCTGTTTGACTTATCACTGTTGACAAAAGCACCCAGCTTCTTGTACACACATAATGAAAGCCTTAAATGCTTCCTGAATATCTATCTGAAATATATTACTTCTAATAAAAAGATATCCTGCTGATTTATTTTTGAGACTAATGGTGTAAAAAAAACCACTGAATTATCTTTCTTAGTGCTCTGGTAGTGTAGGTAGGCAGTGGGCCAGTCTGATGTGTATGTTATATCTACTCTGTTCTTTTTTAAACTGTGGGACAGCTTTTAGAATAATGCCTGTAACTTCAGTCTAGTGCTGGACTAAAACACCCTGACTGATGATATTTGCAATGGAGTGTAGTTTCTCCTTGGATCTTTCAAGATTGCAATGACTTAATGATGGTATTACAGCAGAACCACCACATTGTGCCATTTAGTGGTGTCAATAGACTAAAAAAAGCAGGCTAGGGGACAGGATTTTAGTTACTAAATGCTAGCAAACATGCACAGAAGGAAGGATCTGGCTTGGAGGATTAGACTCCGTGCTCTTGCTGTGTGATAGAAACCCTAAGGAGCAAAAGTGGTTGGGTAATCCACAGCCTCTCTGATTTACAGCTGTGCTGTACTTGTGGGCAGTTTGCACACTTCTGGTTTCACACCAGCGTTGTGCAGTGGTTCAGAACTAGTTTTTTCTCTTCTCTGTTCTTCCACAGGCATCCTTGGAGGGCTGACTTTTCTCTTCTGCCAGCTCAGGGCTCAGCTGCCCCAGCCTGGCTCTCTTGGACTCCTCTAACAAAATCATCTCCATTCCTTGAACATTTCTTGTGGTTCATTTCTGCACCTGATCCTGTCTGAACTTCCTTCCCGGTGTGCAATATCTTGAGTCATTAGTGATGTCATTGTTCTTTAAGAGCTGTTTCAGCTGTTAGGTTCCCTGGCAGTCATTCTCAGTCTTCCACACTGGAATGATACTGGACTGCACAGAAACAAATGTTCAATGCCTCCTTTACATTATCAGAACATTTTTTTTCTCATTTCTATCTGAAACAAATCCTTCTTTTGCTTTTTAATGAATTGCCTTAAGTTCCTCTTTCTCTACAATGTTATAGTGATTGAAATTTGGAAGCAAAAGGTCAGAAAAGTGCCAGATTTGATTAAAGTAATCTGCATCATGCCTTAAAATCTTGTGGTAAAATGCAGTGTAGCTATAGTAGGGCCTGGTGTGATTTAAAATTGCCACACCTATGCACTGTTAGGAACACAGGTAATGTGGATCAGTATCTGGAGTTTTGAACAATATGGAGCCCACTCTGAAGGCTTCAGAAAAGTACCCATTGCTCAACTCACATACATATAAGAGCTCTCCTATCCCAACAGGTGAACTGTGTTACAGCAGTGGTTTCTAGAAAAAGGTTACTTTCTCAGCTGTTTGCTTCTACAGTCCATTTTTTCAAATAGTTTCTATTAATACCCTTGTTATGTGCATCTCAAAAATAAATGGAAGTGTTTCCATGTTCTTAGACCATGGGTGGCCTTTTTTTGTTCTTTCTTCCTTTTTCATATTTTTCAACGACTTTTTGGTCTTTCATCAGAGCTCTGCAATGCTGCCAATTATAGAAACAAGCGTGACTGACTCTGTTACCAATGTATTCAAGCTAGGTCAGTAATAAAGCTCATCATTTTATTACAAAAAGCAGGGAAAGTTTTATTCATCCAGATCACCAAAAGAGGGCTGAACATAGCAAACGGAGCACAGTGCTGGAGATGAGCCATAAAAAGAGGATAATTGCTCATTAAGCATTAAGCTCATCTGCCTCAACCCAGTTTTTAAAAAAAGCTGTGGTGTATATTTACATGATATATGAAAACCTTCACTGGAGGTGTATTTTAATATATATATATCTGAATAGGTAGATGTAAAAAGATGTACAGATAGGTGAAGTTGTAAAACCGTTTCTCAAAGGGTATAAATTGCTCATTTCATTAATATTGCATTAATATCAACGTGACAACGTCCTTGAGTTTAGACAATGAGCCATGTGTTTGCTTCTCATAACCCTTGAGGAGAGAGTTTTGTACCCCTTTTCACGTTATGCTACAACAACCTGCTCCCAAATAATTGAAGTGAGTACAGCTGGCTTGAAAAGTGGTTTGACGGGGACATGGAGAAGGTGATAATGGTCCTCAGAAAACAGAAAATGGTTTGTCACCTGACAAAACCATTGTCAGCTTCAGCGCTCCTTACTCTGTTTTTCTCTGCCTCTTTGAAGGTAAAGGCATATAAGACTTCCTAATTTTGAGAAACACAAGAGACTTCACTTGAGAATATTTAAGTTGGGCCATTGATTTCTTTCTTTTATGATTGTCAGTGCAGATGAAACTATCCCTTGTAAGCATGGGATCACAGAATATCCTGAGTTGGAAGGCACCCACCAGCATCACTGAAGTCCAGCTCACAGCCCATCATAGGATATCCCAAAAGTCACACCGTGTACCTGAGAGCGTTGTCCAAACACTTCTTGAGCTCTGCCAGGCTTGGAGCTGTGACCACTGCCCTGGAGAGCTGTTCCAGTGCCCAGCCATCCTCTGAGTGAAGAAACTTTTCCTAATCCCCAACCTAAACCTCCCCTGACACCGTTTCGTGTTGTTCTGTTGGGTCCTCTCACTGGTCATCAAAAAGAGGAAGTGCTTTTCCACTTCCCCTCATGAGGAAGCTGAAGATTGCTGTGAGGTCTCCCCTCAGTCTCCTCTTCTCCTGGCTGGACATGCCACGTCACCCCAGCCTCTAGTCATATGTCCCCTCCAGACCCTTCATCTGCAGAGTTCTAATGGCACAATATCTTTTTTTAGAATTTGGTGCCCAGCACTGCACACAATATTTAGGGTGAGACGTCCCCAGTGCAGAGCAGAGGGGACAATCCCCTCCCTTGCCCAGCTGCCAATGCTGTGCCTGATGCCCCCCAGGACAGGGTTGGCCCTCCTGGCTGCCAGGACACTTCTGATTCATGTCCAACTTGCCATCAACCAAGACCCTCGGGTCCCTCTCCAGGGCACAGCTTTCCAGCCTCTCATTCTCCAGTCTGAATATCCAGGGTTGCCCCATCCCAAGATGCAGAATCCAGTACTTGTCTCAGTTAAACTTCATATGACTGGTCACTTCCCAGGCCTCTGATTTGTCCAGGTCTCTCTGTGGGGTCTTTCTGCCTTCGAGAGAGTCAACAGCTCTTCCCAATTCAGTGTCAGAGGATTTTCCTCCTGCTACTTGATATTAATTACGTATCTATCTCAGGCCATTTAAACATAAAAATTATACTCACTGGCCCTGCCATTCCTAGAGTTCCTTTTTTTCCTCATTCTTAAATTAATGCTGAAGTATTCTTAATAAATTCCTCGAAAGTGAGATATATAAAATATTTCAATTGCTGTCAAGAACAGGTTTAAGCACCACCATCCAGGTGCACACATTCAAGCTGCATGGGGAACATCAATCAGGCAGAAAAACGAATGAAACATGCCGTTTGACTTTATATGTTAAAAACTCAAATCTTTTCAGGGAAGTGACTTGTTGACAGCAACAGATTATCAATTCCGTAATCATTTAAAAGGCTGCAGTAAAATTATAGCAAAATCTGCCTTCTAAAGTGCTGGTTATGACTGAAAAGTTTCATTGTAATAAGTCATCCTGGGAAGGGATCATGTGGAACAGTTGTGGTTTAAAGACTCTCAAAATGTCTCAGGTGTGAAACAAAATTAAGCAACAAAATACACAAAGGGCTGGAGTCTGCCTACTAATAATAAGCAAATCAGAGTTATATGCAGAAGTAGACACAACAGCTAAGTTAGTGTTATTCATAAAAAGTTCCACAAAAGGCTCCCCAGAGTGGAATACTGATATGTAAGCCAATGTGGAAAAGCACGAGAGTTTATAAAATGTATAATAACAAGCAATAAAAGTTTGTATTGAGAGGAAGCAGCTGAAATGCTGAAAAAGTCTTTTCTGAGGAGAAGCATGTTCACTCGTGCATTTATTTTTGCATTCAGTCACCAAAATTAGATATATAGTAAACACAGAGTGCACATACAAACCTGGATGTGAAACAAGGTACAAAGCATGGAAATTAAAGAATTTGAGACAACAAGGAGACTCAAGATGGAGCAGAGAACCTGGGCAAGGGCTGAGCAGCCAGCTCGGGGAGAGCTGCACTTGCACTTTGCTTTTGAAGAAATCTTTTTTCAGATTATCCCTTCCTTTATGTCACCCGAGGTGCTCATTCCCAATGGGACTCTCACCTCCCAACCCCAGCAGTTTTAGCCTTTATTTTCTTGGCCTGGCCTTGCTAAATACCAAGCACGGTGTTCAAAAGTCAGTGTATGAATACCTGAAGTCAGATCTGTCTTTGGGCTGCCTTGAAATGTTGCTTTGCCTTCTCATTACTGAGGCTCCACTGCCTGGAATCTGCTGGAGCTGACTTTGTAAACTGGATCTTGGGTACTGAAAATAATAATTAGAGCAGCAGGCCCATGGCTACTGAATATAAGGCATTTCTAGAGTCAGGTTGCTATTTTTTTCCTAGGTGTGATGGTTTGTAAGCATCACAAATTGAAGGGGGTCAAGAAACTGTGAAGATTCCACTCTGAGTGTTTTTCTCAAATTTTTAGGCAATGAAAAATTTCTTCCTCTATACAGAAATGACAGAAAATAATGGCAGTATTTTCAGACACCTTAAGACAAAATGGAGCAGAGACACAGCTAATTTCTGTTAATGAGCAGCTTGTTTGCATCCACAGTGCAGTGCAGGCGCTAGCATTAATAGTGTGAATGTTAAAAACTGTGGGAGAATTGAGGTTGTTCACTCCTAATTTTAACACTCTAAGGAACACCAACTCCTCAAATGTACTGAACAAATGAAATTACTCACTCTGTATTTATCATTACACCACTCAATAACACGGTGATAATAAACTCTGTGTAAATTTTCACAGTCTGAGGCACTATAATAATAAATATATTAACAGAAGTTATATGTCATTATTCATGCTAGTGCATCTGATTAAAATTACCTGATTGTTGTATAAAACTGAACATGCCACTGCACCTGATCAGCAGTCAAAATTAAAGTTTTTCAGTCATATAACATGCAATATAGTCTGTTACAAATATAAGTACTTAAAAATGTGCCTAGGAGTTTCTTCATTATTTCACCTGTGTCTATATGTTTCTCCTTCTGCTGGCCTCTTGATTTCTGTTCCCATAACAGAACTTCAACTTTCTTATATTTGTCATATTTGTTAATTCTATTGCAGAGAAGAATTTTCTACAGCTTTCTTTTTCTTTAAAAAAGCTTTCATTTAACCAAAAACAATATGTTAATTACTTCTAATGTTTTCTGATCAGAAACTGTTGGGTTGGAATTCTTACTCAGAATTTAAAAACTGTGTTGAGAAAAATGTCATATGTGGATTCATGACTGTCTCTGTCTAAGGTCCACTGGATTTTGACATTCCTCAGGGGATATCAGAGCTATGCAAGAATAACAAACTGCAGTGGAGAGACATCAAGAAGACTCAGAAGCTGAGCTAATTCAAATCTTACCCTGTCAGACCTCAAGTAAGTTACCCTGCTGGCAGCTAGCAAAGGTTGGAGACAGATGTAATTCTGATTTGTGGAGATCAAATGCAAATTTTGGTGCCCAAACTCTTGATTCAGACTCTTGAAAGAAAGCAGTTGCAAGGTCTGGTTTTATGCTGTATGCTCCTTGTTGTAGATGAGGAATACATTTGCATAACTTCCAGAGACACCTAACTCCTAATGAGATAGCAGCCAATTTCACTCTTGAGGGCAAGAAAATATTCTTTTTAGACTTGCCAGAATTCTTCAGCTTTTGAGGAAAAAATCCCAAACCAGACCTCCAAATGTTCAGTCATGAACTGTACAGTTTAACCTCGTTAAGAAACAGTTTAGCTAAGCCTCACGTGGGTCATCCATTCCGGCAACTAATGTCAAAACTCTCTTCACAGGCCAGAAAATGCCAAGTCCCCTCTTGTCAGAGCCACATGGGACTCCCAGACTATGCTGCATTTGAATTCGGAATTGAACTTTGAATACTGGATCTGTGACATGCTTTCCAAAGGTTTGATATTTCTGAATCTTTGTGGTGGCTTGGCTAAAGCAATAATTTCTGGTATTTACTTTCTGGTGAATTTTCAACAAATCTAGCCATAAAATTTAGCTAAGGTCACAAGTGATTCCTGGGATGGGATACTCTACCCTCCTCCTTTATTTCCATTTTCTCCAGAAAAGTTGGCATTTCCTGATATGCAACACAAATACCTCCATCCATCCCCTCCATTGTCTTCCCCCTGCATCTGCCTGTTCCCAGAGCATCTACAGAGTTTAAACAATTTATTCTATGTGAACAGAAACACACATACAGCTGGAAAGAGGTGTAAGAAAAAAGGTGTCTAGTTTTTATCAATATCAGAATGGGGTAAATTCCATTCTTGATTTTTTATAGCCTCACTCCACTGAATAAAAATGTGGGAAGTGAGAAAAGGTTTAAAATAAGTCTTGGGGATACAAAGGGGTAAATTCTGTAACCACTAGTGAGACAGTGATGACACTTTGTTATCTCCTCAGAAAATACATTCAAGGTTTGAGATAATGTAATAAAAAATTGTTTTTTTAACCATGTAGGATTCCAAAAGCTCTCCCCATTCTGCCAGAAGAAACAAGAGAGTAACTCATATTTGAGGCAGCCTCTATCCCCAAATCCTGTTCTTACAAACCTTGATAAATTTATCTTGATTCCTCACTCAGGGGAAATACCACAGAGCCACATCCAGCACTATTTTCAATTAATAACTCCAGTGATAGGGGCCTCTTAGAAAAGAAAAAAAGAAAATAGCTAAACAAAATGATACAAAACAAAAGAAAACAAAACACAAGCAGGAAATCAACAACACACTCCCCCTCAAAAAAAAAAAAAAAACCCAAACAAAACCTAAACCCCAGAAGAACCAAACAGCCTGCTCATCAAGTGACATCTTTGTACATTTTTTTTTTTTTATTGTGGCCCAGCTGACCTAACCAAACATACTAAATATCATTTCTGTTAGCACTGAATAGACAAAGCATGTCTGGGAGAAAGCTCCTTTAGTACCCATAACTTTCATATCGTTCATTTAATCATTACAGCCCTGGTGGTTTTCAAATAGCCAAAATGAATTGGGCATAAAGGCTTGCAGAAGTCTGCAGGGGTGGATATCAAAGGACTGAGATGCTGTTTTAATCTTCCATGGCAAAATGTCTTTCGTTCCTGAGCCTGGATTCAGGCTGCAGGCCAATTTCCAGGCATCACACTTACAAATAATAACTGAAATCTACTTCTCTGTAAAGGGGCTAGATTTGCCTAGAAGTTGTTAAAAGGATAGGCAGGGTATTTCTAATTCCACTTTTCAGGATAGAATATGTATGAAATATAATTATTTGGGGAATCAGTACTTTTCTTTTTAAACTACCTAATGTTCCACAAAAGGAAAGGGAAGAAAACATGTTTACCAAGTTCCAGTCTGTTAGTGCCACAAAATGGGACACCTGAAAATAACTTTGCTAATCAATAACTTCATCAAGGTCATCAGATTGAGAGTCATTAATAGAGCAATTGGTGCCAGTGACACAGTAAATGAAACCAGACTAGGAGGGGGAAGAATTAACATCTTTTACAATGATTGTTTTCAATAATATAGTGCATTGCATTCATTTAAACAAAGAAAAGGAGAAAATAGGAGGGAAAATCCCATCAGGACGTGCTACAGATAGGATTTGGAGAATGCAGATTATTTTCCCTGTGTGTCCATTGCTATCTCTAATCTCAGATTAATTAATTTTTTTTAATAAAAGTACATCATTATCCAGTTCATGTTTCTGTGCTAAAAGGAACCTTGACTTTATGGTAATATGTCTGAAGATTAATGTTCATTTTTTATACGTATTTTGTAGATTCAGAGTAATGAACATTATTCAGTAATTGAAAATAAATAGTACATATTTAATAAATATTTAGATTTTTTTTTCCCCCAGACACACTGCAAGTTGACAGGAATCAATTTCAGACCCACTCTGAGCATAACACTGAAGGAAGCAGGTGGAAGCAAAAATTCCATGCATGTACTGTAAACGTTTGTGGTGTGAATATGAGGATTGGAATCATGCCAATGCAGCTACAATTTCACTGTATTTCATAAATTTAATCCATACACTGCCTGCATCAATACAACATTATTGTCTTACTAAATTAATCTCGCTCCTGTGAGGTGAAAAGTGATATTCTATAGAGGTGAAAAGTGATATTCTATATATTCTAAATGAGCCTTTATGGCCCAGCCCCTCAGTCATGTGTGCAGCACAGGCTCTGTTCAATTCTGAGTTAAGATTTAGGCTGTGTGGGGTTTAGAGCAGAAATAGTTAACTCAGCATCACAAAAAAATTGAAAAAAACACAGATAGTGGCATCTGTTATCAGAGATGAGACCTGGCAAATGCAACTGGCAAAAAGAAAAGAGAGACAATTAATCAGTATCAGTATCAGTACCACATTTGAACGTGATGGAAAGAAAACAATAACAGTATGAGGTGCAGCTCTTCATGAGGATCCTAAACAAACTTGAGTTCATTTTGTCACAAATTGAACCCAAAAGAAATCCAGACAAGGTCAGTAAATTTCCTCAAAGGCCTTTAAGCACAGGGGATGTGATAAATCTTACTCTGCTCTCTAGTACAGTGTGATTTTACTGGAAATTCTCACTGGGTTCATAGAGGAAAATTCAAGGCTAACACAAAATACATTCCTGTCAGGGTGACAGGATACAGCTGAATAACTGGGAACCATCTCTGTCATACCCAACAATAAGTTACATATAATCTCCCTACCTTTTTTTTTTTTTTACCAAAATAGTTATCAGTCTTTATTTTAGGCCAAACAGAGCCGTTTATCAATAAAGTCAATCAGCTAACAGTGTAATAAGGATACTGTGTGATTTATAGCCTATTCTAGGTAGTTTTAAACATAATTTTGTTTCTCCATGGTCTTACAGAAATGCATTTAAAAGCTAAAAGCAGGCCTATGGGATATATGTCTCTGTGTCCATTAATATCACATTGCAAAATCCCGTTCTAGAAGACACAGATAAAATTCCCCAGAGTATGTGCCTTTCTGTTAATGGGATAGATTTTTTAAAACTTTTTCCTGCTAAAGAAATAATTCTACCTAGAGGCAGTATTACCTTTCTGCTAGGCATTCAACATCCCCTTTCATGCTCTACTACTCCTGGCTGAATTCATCAACATAAAGATTGTTTATTAGAGCTTGGCTCTGTTGCATAGAATTTTTCAAGTTTGACTGGTTTTAAGCTTCATAGCTCAATGTTGTGCAGAGACACACCTAAATTCAAATTTCCCGTAAGATGCAGAGAATAATCATTTCTTCTCAAACCATGACTGACGAAGCACTGAAAGTTTCTCACCTTATTTCACAATAGACTTATGGAGAGAAGTCTTCAGTATCCAAAGCATATTAGTTTTGGATCTGAACCTCTCTTACCACAGAGAAGTGTCACAATGTCCAAGCTATAGGGGAAGCACGTTTAAAATGATGCTGAAACTGGATGAAAATGCATAGAGACAATTGGAGTGAGAAGAAAAGTCCATGTTTCCTGTTCAAAGACCTGCCCAAAAGGGAGAGAGATACATTTTCTTGTCTGGCTTCTTCTAGGCTTTTGAATCTTTGTCCTGGATAACCCATAAAAAATCTGTATTGTATTCCACATCTTTGTGCTGACCTGCTCAAGATGATCACTGTCCCATTGAGACCCAGGGTCTGGAAGCAGATCTGGGGTTTTTCATGCCAAGTGGCCCAGAGTCCATTTGAGAGACAGGCAACACTCACACAGAGACCTGGTTTTGCTCCCTCCTGGCTTCAGAGTGGCAGCAAAGCCTCTTCAGATTCTCTCTGGACTGCCAAAATAGTTGCCTGGGACAGGTTCTTCGAGCCCAGGCAGTGAGAGGCAGAGGCTCTCTTTTGGGCTTTGGAGAATTTCATAACACCTTTTTGGCCACTGTTGCCATGGCAACTCTGTTCCTGGACTAGAGGAAGATATTTTCTTTGGACCTTTTCGCTGCTGCCACTCGGGCAGCTATGCTGGGATGTCAGACTCTTCTCTCTACCAGTTTTTTAGCCCTTGCTTCAGTTCCAGCCACTATTGCCAAAGGGACCACCACTGGTAGAGCCTCTGTCAGGCGGCATGGAGGAGGCAGCCCAGCAGCATTGACTCTTGTTTTTGGACAAAAAAATAGTTATTCCAGGTTTTCAGTTTTACCCTTGTTGTTTTCTAGGTGAGAGGAGGTCCTGTAATTGCAGAGCCTCAGCTGCTGTGTTGTTTTATCTCTCACTTTTCTCTCCACCACACGGTTTGGAGAAGGCTTCTCCACCGTCTTGTGTTTGGTTTCTGCAGATGCCAACATCTCATTTTCTTCATTCCCAGGGTCTCCATGGGATTCAACACCTTTGTGTCTGGTGCTCATTACTGTTATCTTGATTGTTGCCTTTTTGTTTCTGAGTAAACTCTTTTTTCCACTTAGCTCTTTTCTCAGTTGCGTCTCCTTATTGGTGAAAGAGAAGTGGTTAAAACTAAAGGGAGGTAGCTCATATTGGAATCTCTTCTCTGTATAATTGTCTTAAAATAAAAAAAAAATCTTGCTTGTTTGGGCCAGTCTAATACTTGGGATGAAGCTCACGCTGGGATGAAGAGTCATGCTTTCCTAGCCAGAGGCCACTTCAGAAACAGAAAATCCAACAGGACGTGCCATCACACATTGGCCATTGCTTGGCTATTAAAAAAAGAGGTGCCAATTGCTGCCTTCTTCCTTGCTAAGCAGTTGGTTGCAGAGCTCATCACTGAACATCTAGAAGAACACAAAGGTACATAACTTTTAGCTTGGTTCTTTATGAATTCATTGGAGACCTTGGTATTTTCTTGTCCAGACTTAAGTTTCCTTGATCCCCCTGTAAGAAGGGCCTTATATTTGCCACAGACACAGGCATCTAATTCAGCTGGGCTGTGAAACCCTGCTGCTGCAATAATTGTCTTATTTTTCAGCGTTGAATTCTGCCAGAGGTGTCTGTCTTAACCAGCTGGAAATCAAACCAGAAATATTTAATTTAAAGTGCTGACTGCTGGAAGGAGGAAAAGCCTTTTGGCTTTGGAACCAGGAACTTCTAATTCAGAGTAGCCAGGGAGAGCCTCATTGAAAATAAACCATGTTCCAAACAAGGCTGCCACCATCAGCCAGGGACTTGACAGCCCAGGTGAACAAAAGCAGAACTATTTCTGTATTAACTCTGTTAGTAGGCTGAGCCTAAGCCAAAGCCCACAAGGGAGCCCACAGATGAGAATTTTCTCAAGAGACAATCCTCCTTCCAGCTCACAGTGTCCTCATGATGTCCATGTCCAGCAGAATCAATCCCTGGTGGCTCCAAGACGAACGTGCTGCTGCTCAAGGCTGGGCAGATTAGAAATGGTGGCAACCCCTCTGTGACAACGGATTTAACAAAGGAAAAAAAAATGTTGTAGACACCCAGGTCAGTGGAGAAGGTGGGACAGGAGGAGGTGCTTTGGGTGTCAGAGTTGAGATTCCTCTGCAGCTCATGGTGCAGCCCGTGGCGAGGCAGCTGCACCCTGCACCCCACGAAGGACCACGGGAATGCAGAGACCCACCTGGAGCCCAAGGAGGAGACTCACACTGGAGCAGATGGAAGCCTGGGAGGAGGCTGTGATTTGGGTGGTGGAACAGGCTCCTGACAGAGCCTGCAGACCCATGGGGAGAGGAGCTCACACTGGGATTCCTGCTAGGACTTGTGACCCCATGGGGGACCACACTGGAGCAGCCTGTCCCTGACGGGCTGTACCCTGTGGAAGAGCAGCCCACATTGCAGCAATTTGCTGCCCTGAGGATGAAATCATCTGGCAGCACTTGGCAGAGAGCTGTTACTCCTGGGATGGACTCACACTGGAGAAGTTCCTGGAGAACTATCTCCCGTGGGAAGGACCCCGTAGTGGATCAGAGGATGGACTTCTCTCCCTGAACAGGGAGAGAAACCAGGGGTGATGAACTGACCAAAACCCCCATTCCATCCCCCTGTACCGCTGGGGTAGGAGGGAGGGGTGGGGGAAGGAGTTTTTAAGCTCTGTTTTTGCTTCTCATTATTCTGCTCTGACTTTGTTAGCAATCAATTCAGTTAATGGCTCTAATTTGTGCCTGTTTTGCCTGTGATGATGTCTGGTGAGTGATTTCTCTCTGTCCTTATCTCAGCCCATAAAACCTTTGTTATATTTTCTTCTCTCCTCTGTCTGGCTGTGGAGGGGAGTGATGGAGAGGCATGTCTGGTGTTCAGTCAGGGTCAACCCATTACAATAATTTATCTGATTTTCATGCAAATAAGTGTTTTATTGTATGAGAGATCTAATAAAGTCATATTGCATGCAAAATCTTCATTAGTCCTTCAATAAGAACCTATGAGAACTATTAAGTGTTATTGCCATGCAAACAATTTGTATTTTCAAATTGACTTTTCCTGGATGGTGTTTCCTAGTCCTACAACAAGGTTTATCTAGGATCCCCTATCTGAAATAAAAAACTTGATAAAAGTCATGCTTGTTCTATTTCTGCTGACTTCAGTGAAGTTCTACAAAAAAATGAATTTTCATTCTTCTTATTGCTTAAATACTGTGACTGTGACTTTCTCTAACAAAACCATAAAAACATAAAACCAAGGTAGAATTATTACAACCACATGAATAATAGAAACAATGTCGAAATTAACTCAATTTAATGAAGTTTTTATCAGTTATTGCAACATCTTATTCTCCCAGCCATCACTGAAATTTTTATCTGGAGAGGTATCACCATACTAGTAGACAAATAATTCCATGCAGTATCTACTGTTCAGGAAAATTATCTGTATTGCAACATAATTATCTCAGATGACATACTGACTGACTCCTAATTACAACAGATAGAGCTAATTACTGTGGTTCATCCTGTAAATAGCTCAGCATGTATCTTTATGAGAATTCAGTAATGACACATTGCTCAGTGGGATGGTATATGGAAACTGATTCCCAAGATTTTTATGCATGAAATTCTTATTTTTTAATATGTGTTTTAATAAGTTTTCCTTCAAACAAAGAGTATTCAGGGGCACTCAAGTGGTACAAACCTGCTTGGTTGGGGTTTTTGGACAGTGTTCCCAACATCTTGACAGGAACTGAACCCCAGAGTCCAATTTGGCAGCCCACCCCCTTAAACAGTTTTCTTTCTCTGACAAGGACAAGAAAAACGGGGAGTAACCAGCCCACTGCAAATGGATCTGTTGTGTACAAAGTGATCCATGCTTTTCCCCCTGGAGCTGTCACCATGGAAGAACAGTGGCAGGCAAAAACTCTGCAGTGCTTCTGGCAGCTGCCTGCAGAAGTGTGGCATGGGCAGGAAACTGCTATGGTAGGTGCAGAACAAGCACCCAGAATGCAGAAAACTCAGTGGAAAGCGGTGCAAACCTAAGTCTGCTTTAAGAAAGTCCCACCTGCATCGTTTAGATCTTCCATCAAGCCACAGTCTGTCAGCAGAAAGATAAGCAACAGGACACAACAAATGTGCACCTTTCTATTCTGCCAAAAATGCTGATTTTTAAAGTGATTTTGTACTAATTTGTCCTCAAAAGGTAGCAATGGAAAAAAGGTATCACAAAAAAAAGGTTTTGATTAAGTACATTTAAATAGTTTAATTGGAATATTTAATGTTGGTGATATTAATGATATATATTTATGTATAATATATTCTGTATATAATATTATATATTAACATTAAGACATATGTAGTTGATGGATTAGGAGACTTTAATGGCTTCAGAATAATTTTTTTATTCTGAGTCCTCACAGGACTATTGAACTTCACACATTTTTACTTTAGATAAAAGCCCAAAAAGTATTCCTTGACCAGTTTAAAGTCTATAGAATTACATTTTTTTCTCTCCTAGTATGTTTTCAATGAAGTCTGGTTTAGAGTCCACATTTTTTTACTGGAACCAATAGTTCTCAAACAGTCTCACCTGATGTCAAGAAAAAACAGAATAATAATATGCATTTCTCACATATACAATTTTTCCTTTATCAATTCTAGGTTGAATAATTAATTTTGAAATATAGTTTGGTTGTTTTGCTTTTTTTTTTTTTTTTAATTGAAGACAAGTCAAACTTGATCTCTCCTTTGAATTTTACTTAAGCCAACAAAGATGATCCAAGCGTGACTTTAATATTTTCCTCTGTACTAAATATTGGCTGGCAAGAAAGCCAGTTAGTCTTTTCTGCAGAAGCATATCTGGAAGGTATTTGTAAATAAGTGCTACTATCCCCTTGGGCCCTCAAAAATTCAAAGCATTTTGCTTATTAGTAATGCATTAATCCATATACCTTGACCAAATTTATATCTTAGTTCTTATTTCCTCATTGTAGACTGGACACAGTCCTTCTTGTCCCACCCCTGTTACCTGCAGCCAAAAGAACTGTTTTACATCTCCAAAGCCAGCTGTGGTTCTGTGGGAAAAAAAAACCAAACCAAACAGTTGGGCAATTTGGAAAATGCTTTATATCTCATTAGGGCAAATAACAATATAAAAATTGAACACATTTTGAAAGAGCTTCTCAGGTGGGACACACTTCAGAGAAATTATGGGGACAGGTGGTATAAATGTGCAGGCACCTGCCTCAGTAGAATCCCTTGGGCTGAGGATTGATTCTGTTTCAATTCCCTGAAAAAGAGGGAAGAAACTATCTTTGATAGAGAACCTGGCAAAGGGGCTGTGACTCTGCCTAAATTAGAATTCTATTTCTGTAATTGTTCCTCTCCTCTCCGTTATTAATTAGACCACTGATGTCTCAGATTCAGATGCACACAGCTGTAACTTGAAAGCATTTATAAAACTAGAAATGGTGCAAGCTATTAAATCTCACTTTACATTTTACGTGCCTTCATATTGATAAAGACATTTGTAAAACCACCTTTACATAGTTATTAAAAAATACCACTTCTTGCTCAGAAAGTTCTTGACCAAGGGTTGCTTGATGTTGGAGAATATTCTGAGAAAGAGTAATGAATAAAATATATGGATACACATTCTTACCCTGCTTTTCCTGTCAGAAACATCATTGGAATCCAGCAATTGCAATGTCATTTGCATTTGGATGATTGTATTTTGACACAGGCAGTCAAAATCAGAGCCAAAAATGTCTCCTGGAGAACTTCTGCAGTATCAGAGGACAGTAGTATGTCTCAGTGTTCTTTACTTCCGTAAGTACTAAACCTTTGTCAATTAAAACACAAGTTGCCACAGGTGGAATCTGCTGTGGCAGCTTTAAGCAGTGCCTCCTCAATTTTTTGATCGTTGACAACATTCAGAAATGTACCAAAATCCATTCTGTAGAATTCAATTAAAAATTGCATTTGTCTTGGAGATTGTTTGCCATCACTTTGGTTTATATTTAGGCGGTGTTTGAAATTTGACACATCATTTATAAGCTGCAAATTGCCAAGGACCAAGGCTTGACGTGACAGCAGAAGAAAAAAGAATCAGTATCAATGAACCTTTGAATCACAGGATGGTTTGGGTTGGAAGTGACCTTAAAGACCATCGAGTTCCAACAACCCTGGCGTGGCCAGGGACACTATCCACTAGAACAGGTTGCTCAGAGCTCCTTCCAGCCTGGACTACAGCATCCTGGAAGTGACAGATATTCTGATTTCAGAATATTAATCCCCAAATATGTTGTTAACATCAACAGCCTGTAGTTTCTTTGAGAGGTCACCTCGCCTTTTTTACTCCACTTAGTAAATGATAACTCATTAAGTTGACTGTCTCTGAGCCTTGTCTTACCTTACAAGGTATTTTTCATGTGCTGAGATATTACTAAAAAGCAATGCTTTTATAGTTTGATTTATTAGTCTAAAGTTAGTGAAGTTAAAAGTCACTTTGAAAATTATGTTTACAGAAACACTGTAATGCTACCATATTCTTATTCTTAATTATTCTTAATGCATTTTTAAAAAAACATAGGAAAGGGTTAAATATAATCAAATTAAGCACCACCATTGAAGCACAGAAGGAAATACAAATAGAAATTAATCTTGGACAGCCAGAGATGAGTAAAAATTAAGATTAAGATACTACTAGATTTCTGGTGGGAGTTTTTTACTAAAGAAATATATTTTTCCATTCAGGTTGGTGATATGATGTTGTTGATCTTTGAAATTATTTGACTTTAATATTTATGATGATATTTTGTTTTAATTTATACTTTCTAAATATTTCAGAATGGCACACAAAAAGGAAAAAAAATAAAGCAGTTACGACCTTTTTTTTTAGGAAGTAATCAATTCCTCACTGTTAGAAATTGACAGGCAGATTACTAGCAAATTATTTTAATTATCAATAATTATAACTATTTTGGAGGCTTACATCACCAGAGGGCTGCCTGTGATTTTTATAATGGGAGAAACTGTTAGTATTTTCTATCTGCTATCTTTTCTCAATGTGGAAAAAAAAAAGAAGTCATGCAAATTATGCATGATAGCGACCACCTCAGCTTGTCTCTATTTTGATATGCTGCACAGTTAGAATTCCTGCATGTTCTTTCAGCTCTCATGACCAGCCTAACCCTTATTTATTTCTATTACCACTACCTCCACAGGAGCTCTTGTGAAGTGTTAAGACCTCTTTGTACAAAATAAGGAAGGAGGGAGGAGAAGAAAACAGCCTCATTCAGATTTAGAAAGATTTTTCTCCTATTATTGTGAATTTCAAAGGTGCCCATGAGAGCTTTTAGAGGCTTTGTGGAACCCAGCCTCTGACTGTAGTGATCTAGACAGAGTTCAGAAACTGTTACTGATGCCAGTAAATCAATCAAGGACAGGAGGTGTTGTATGAAACGCTGGGAGAATTTTGTTTTACAATAAAAATCTTATGGACAGCCAGATAAAGATGGCATATAAACCATAATTCAATCTACATTAAATACAGTCTAGATTTCAAAAGTGTGGTGTCCTCCCAGGGGAAGGCATAAAGAGGTGCAAGAAAGATGAAGGCAAGTGATTTTCCAGTGCATCATTCTGATGACTCCTGTGTTATCACATGGGATTTACATGTGGTTTCCCCATTTTTCTTATGAGACCTTCTGGGAAGCAAATTTAATCCTGCTGCTTCTACTCCTTTGTGCCATGTTGCTTTTTCATGGGGGTCACCATCAGGTAGGAAGTGATTATCAGGTCTGTAAGACCTTGTCTGGTGAGGCTGGCATCAAGTGAAGCACAGGTATCCCTGCTGCAGACACTTTCAGCTAGGAAGCACATGGAGAACCACAATTCCTTGTCCCTGACACAAACCATACCAATAGCCAGCACTGGAGTAAGGTGCATAACTGGACAAATTATTGTCTTTCTCTCCAATTGCAGAAAATCCCCAAAGAAGACCACACTTTCTTGGGTATATTTATCACTTGAAACTATTTCAATCATTAATTTCAACAGTTAACTCTGCAACTTGCCCACCAAAATCTAACCTGAGCATGAAAATAAGTGCAGCATATATTCAAAATTCCATTTTCTTGCTTGTGTCAGTAGAAATTCGAATTCACATTAATATCCAATGAATTTGCATTTTACTTATGGCCATTCTCTGGTATCAAAGTGTTTGTGCAGTGGCAGAATAATCCCCTCTCATGTCAAAGTGCCTCCTATCATCAGTCTTGACCTTCCTCCTGGGTGCTTGACATTAAAATAATGGAATGTTTTCATTCATGTCTATTTCTGCTGAGAACAAGGCTGTCTTTTGCTTTTGGTTTCATAAAAAAAAAAAAAAAAAAAAAAAAAAAAAAGGGAATTGGGGAATGGAGAGATGGAGATTAGTCATTAACTGCTGATCCCCAAGAACCTGCAGAAAAACTGTTTCATTCAAGATGCAATTGGGAGAAGTGATAAAGCACAAAATATAACGGCGTCCTCTGAGATGTAATATGGGACATTTATTTAGAGTAACTTAGCAGGAAAGGCTGACAAATACATATTGCTTTATGATTGCTTGTGCCTTTGTTCTTCATTTGTCCTTCTTTAATACTACTTATCCTCAGTTGAGAATTTTTTCTAATATTTTGGTACACACTAAGACCAGGAAGGTTCATAAACTTCTAAGATTAATCTCAGCCATGCTTTTTGCTGTCTTCTTTGGAAAAACAAATACATACAAAGCCTTCAGCTGAAGTGACAGGAGTCTGGTAAAGACTGGTTCCACAGGAAAACATGATCAACAATGAGTAATGGATCTGTAATCATCAACCAGCCAGCCCATTGGAAAAGCACAGAAAATGGAGATAAAATATCAGAAAAGATAGCCTCAATCTTTAAGAGATGGCTTAATATCTTAAAGAGACAGCTTTTGTTTTGTTGTTTTTTTTTTTTTTAATTTGATAGTTTATTTAACCCAGTGAGAAATCCTAAGCAAGTACTGCAAAGTCTTTTGACTTAATCCTTCAAGTTGTAATTTAGTAATTACAGCATATTACTGTTCAAATACATTTGCTTTTGCACTTTTCTTTGAGTCCTAGTCCAAAGATGCTTCCATTTTACATTTCCATTAGACTTGATAAATAAAACTCTTGTACATTTTCTTCTTTAGTCACGAATCTACAGAGCGCTGGCCCTGGAACAGAATACAGATTCTGCTACAAATTGTCAGGTAAGATTTCCAGATCAGGTGTTGTTGACTCACACTGACCACACTTGACCAGACAAAACTGATGCCTGTAGTGGCTACCTAGAACAGAGGCTAGACAGAGTGGGAGAAATAAAGCAGGAATTTATTAAAAAGGCCTGCAAAGGATACACCTTAGGCAGTACAAAAGCCTGGCTGAGGCTACACCCAAGATGGATGATGGATCATGAGTTTTTCACATTTTTATAAGTTTTGGTGCCTTTGAATATTGGGGTTAATTGTCCAATTACAGCTTCAGATGATGAAGTCCCATCCTCCCAGTTTTGCTCCCCCCAGTTCGCTTTTGTTTATACTTTTTGGGGCCTGAAGCTCTGATGGTGTCCTTGGTTCTTGGGCTGAAAAAGGATTGTTTTGTCTGACTAAACTGTGAGGACAACTTGCTAACACTTTACATGAAGTTCAGAGTTATATACTAATGCAGTACAGAACCTGACAAATATAGGAGCTAAGACAAAGGGCATCAAAATAACTTGTGTTTAAGGTGTCAAGGGAATAGAAATGGGCAAAATACCAAAGCACTGAAAATGGCACCCGTGTGCCTTACTGAAATGTAATCACATCTATTCAATTGCTTGTCCAGTAAGTCTGGATCTTTGTAAAATATATATTTTTCATCAGTCCATTAAGAAAGGACATGGCCAAGCCTTTATAGAAGTAGCAGGCAAGAGACCTTTTGGTAAGGTCTATGTTCCTGTGAATGCTTAGTGAGATTTTCCCCCCAGTATTTCTGCTAAACATTGGAGGAACTCCATTGTGTTGCTGAACTTTCCCTTCCTTTGGCTTTCTTTAGTGACAGAAGTCCTCCAAAATGCCTCATGAGGCAAACCACAAATAGTGAGAACCCATTTGAGCTGCACTGTTTGTTCCTTCGGCACTTTGGCGGGAAAAGGGCACTTTCAAAGGAAAATGATAACTAATCTCATTTTTCAGGGAAAGCTTTCTAACGTGATGGAACTCTAATTTTCATAATTTTTCATATATAATTTTTGTAGAAGGCCAAACAGTTTAATAAAGGAGGTGGATGGTGAGGAAGAGTCACAGTTTCAGTTTAAGTCATAACATTTTGTAAGAGAAAGGCTTCCTTTTGAGTTTTCTTCAAAATGGACTTTGTAATATTTCTAAATAATAGAAGAGCAATGCAGAAACAGCCTTTGTTCTAAGCTTCCTGGAAAATTTGCTCTTTCAGGGACAAAAAAGATTTAATAGGATTTGAAGAAAAAAAAAAAATCAACTGTCAGCTTTAATAGTAAGTAAGGTTAGTAGGAAGAGCTCGTGAGCAACAAAGTTCTGTTATGCTGCACCTCAGCATTTGAAGAAAATAATTCATTTTTCTCTTTCGTTGTTTAAAACCACATTTTCCCTAGACATACAACTGATAATATGATTTGTTTTAGACAATGCTAGTGTGTACTAAGAATATTTTGATTCAGGTTCTCATACATTTAAATGCCTGCAAGGCAGACAGAAGCATCTTCATTATTTCCAGCAGAAATACATCACAGAAGGTAATTTAGGCTTCTCACTTCTGTTTCAGGATATGCTTAGGCCAACCTTGAACAAGTTCTAACCATTAAACTACAACATTTTCAGCACACTTGGAAACAATAATAAATATAATATTTCTGATCAAAGGCCACATGATCTGAAGTGTACTACTGCAGACTTTTTGGTTTTACATTGCTCCTTTAATACACCTTCAGTGGTTAAATGTTTAATAAAAACATCATATTTCATGAACAGTGGCAAAAGGATATTAAACAGATTTGTTTTTCAATTACCTATCCCTTCCAAAATCTTAAGTATAATTCCATTCTGAAATAGAATATAATTTTGTGATATTTACTATAATTTAGTATTATTTACATTCTGAAAAGAAAGGAACTCATTTGAAATTAGTGGAATTGTTGTCAGAGAGAAAATGACTCCTCATGGGAGAAACATACATTTGTTTTCAGGATACATGAGTGCACTTGGAAGAAGGGAATAATTCAGTTATTCTACTGTTGCTCAGAACAGGTTATTAAAAAAAATCTCAATTTACTGAAATATCCTACTGCCAACAGGATGTGTCCTAGTGGGGCATGCCAGTTGACCTCTACTACATTTTTAGGGGTATTTCTTGTCTAAACACATATAAATATGAAATTACTGATATTAGAGACATAGTAAATAAAAATGTATACATTTCTAAAATAATAAAATTCTCAGCAAGATTCGTGAATCAAATAAGAAAGTACCAACTGAAGATACAAACTATTCTCAATTCAAATTGAAGTGCAATCTGTTGTACTGAGAAACTAATCTCATTTCTCATCCAGTTCTGCCCTTTACTTACTGACTTCTTTCAGTAAAATAATTTCATTTCTGTGGCTCAAGTTCTTTCAATCATTATTTATTTTTCTTTCTTTCTCAGCCGGTGACTGCTTTGTAGATGTGAACTATGAAAGTTCGGCTGAGATGAAAATTTCAAAGCACAAAATTTGAGCCGTCTAAAATTGTTATTTCCTTTGGAGGTCTCAGACCAGGTTTCATGGATCATGTCCACTTTAAACATACAATTTTTGTTTTTCAGACTGAAGTGTAATGTTTGAGTCCCTTAATGTCAAGACCAAGGGGGAGAGATGAGGGTTTGATTGCCTTCTCTTGAAACTCAACATTTTAACATTCCTGCAAGTTTTAAAAAGAGAGTTTATATACTATTTTGAAAGGCAGAAGTGTAGCCTGAAATAAATCCTGATCCTGCAGAGGAACATTACATGCTTTGCTCTCTGTGTTTTGGGACATTTAGTTGAATTCAATAACACTAGCCACTGGGCCAAAGTTGAATTTACAGGTAAGTCGTTGTAAATTTGTGTCTCAAAATAAATAGCTTCCTTGTGACCTTATTAATCTCTTATCCTTCTCCAAGTTTTGTTCTATTCAATAATTCTTAAATAGTCTGTTTCAGACTTGACTGGGTAGATTAGAGTGCTATGGGATATGGTTCAATAGGGTTGAGAGATTTCTCAATTAGTCAAACTCAAACAAGCATATTTTGTCATTGAAGCTGTTTTACAAGACTGCAAATTTATTACTGATGTTGTGTTTCCACTGCAAGTCCACCAGCCACTGAACAGGAACGAAACACAAGTAAAATCAGTCACCAAGGATTCAGTGCTTCTGTATTGTGCTGTTCTGTTTCTCATGCTCTGTAGAGTGATGAGCTACAGTACAGTCAAAGAACGTGCCTGTGTCGCTGCTGGGCAAAGTTTTGGAATGGTTTTATAGACAAAATCTGCCCCAGACAAATGCAGACAGGAGCCTCCCACTGAGGTGCATCATATACAGGCAGAGAATTCAGTTTCCTTGGGCTCATGTAAAATTCCTGTTGCAAACTACAAATCCGGGCCCACAAGTTAAATCTGCCAGTCACAAATCTTAAAAACATATTGTTTTTAATTGAACAAACACTTTGCGTCAGATTCCACTCACAGAATTTACTTTATTACCCTGACCCAGGCTGGATGATGAGGACAAACCCAATGGTAACTGAAAAAAATTTAAATGTCTCTGTCTTTTAAGTTGTAAACACAGTTTTAGAACATGCAATTTTGTTAGTTAAATGCTAAAATGGTCTTCTGACTTGTATGCATATAACCGTGGATATCTAACTATTCCTCTTGAATTAAGAAGCCCAGAAGATTTACTGGGGCATAGACTTGTTCAACAAGTTCATTTGCCAATCTCCTACTCTCAAAAGCTCTTTTTTCTGAATGAAAATATGATCATTTTTCCTGGAGCACCAGTCAGACAATTGCTGTCTCTGGGGGAGAGGCAAGGACAGACTTGTCCTGAGTGGAAGCTGGCTCCAGCAATGGCAAGGCCCTCCTAACAGAGTGCACACCCCAGTACCTGAGCCAGGTGGGCTGGCACAGGCCCTGGCAGCAAGTGCCACTGACAGCCCCACGCACTTCAAAGGGAGCCGCGGTCTAGCCAAGAACAAAAGGTGATTAGGCCAGAGAGAAAAACTGACCAAAACGAAAGTTTACTAGGCTGGAGACAAGGCTAAACCAGATATTTAAAGACTCTATCCAGGTGAGAAACTGCCGGGGCTTACCCCCAGATTGGGGTGACCCCGAGAGGTGGAAAAGTCTCTCCTCCAACCCAGGCCTTCAAAGAAAGACTCAGCAGTCTTCAGTTGTCTGGTCTCAAGGTAGTTTATTGTATGTTATCTAAAAGATTTTCTTCCTGAATTGCTGTGGTTCTTTCAGCCTTTCTTCTGACACCCTCTCACTGCCCAGGGGCTGGTGCCATCTTTTATATCACACATTATGTGTTAAATGTTTATGGTTTTTTTCCCCCAATGCCTATCACCTATATTGAACAGTGGCTTTCTACTCTAAACCAATCTGTGAGTGCCAACATCACCAAGAACATGGGGAATAGGAAGGAGAAAGAAGGAGGACAGGGCATGCCCAAATCCCTCCATCTTAGAACTTCTGACCCCCATGTACAAAACTCAGACCCCTCTGTACAAGGCCTAAAACCCCCCTGTACAGCACTCAAAAATCCTTCCTTTCACTTTGTGACTTCTTCTATTAGATTATAATATATATATAGTATATCTATCTATATCTATGTATATATCTATAGATAGATAGATAGATAGATAGATATTATAATATCTAGACTTTTGTGATTTCTTGTTCTTCCTGAAAGGTTGGTGAATTGTTCCATGGATCAGATTCAAAGCCACAGGGGTTTCCAGCTGCATGCCAGGGTCTCAAATGCTTCTGACCTGGGCCTGGAACATCCAAGAGTGTCTGAGGGACATTCTGGGTTCCTACAAGAAACTACCTAGAGCCTGCAGCTAGAGGGAAAAACAAGCACTAACAGTCCAGTGACACAGCTGAGGAAAGGAGCAGGTCCCAAACCTGGACTGAACAGGAGCTCTGGGGCAGTAAGTGTGGGTGGAAGTGCCAGGTGAAGCCAGTCAGGGCCAAAAAGCCAAGCCATGTCCTGATGGTGTCTTTCTTTCCTGGATTCAAGTGCATAATAATCACCCCAATGGGCTCAAACCAATTTAGCACATTAAAAGAATGTATCTCATTAATTTCACTCTCACTGTTCCAATGCCACCTAAAAAAAGTGATCCTACCACAAAATATGGTGGATATAAATGGCTTCTGGTGATAAACTTGCTCCAACTAGGTTATATTCATTTTATATGTTTGCTTCTTGCAAATATGAGGTGGGTGAAAGTTTTTTCTGCCAGGAAAATTTCAAGTAAGAATATTTCATTGTACTACCCAAAAAGTTGGAAAAAATATTTTAAAGAAAAATGAAATAGAGCAAGAAAGTATTCTGCTTAAGCTGTTAACTAGATGCATATAAAAAAGCCCCCAAATTTCACAGCCATTTTTTCAGAAAGGTCTGAGTTGGTCCATAACGAATTAGAGATGTAAATAAGAATGTTTCTTAATTGTCCTACCAACATTTAACTGATGAATGCTCTCACTCAATTTGATCTATGGCATGTACAAAAATGACAGAAAATTCTTAGTTCTTTACTTACGTAAGGACATCTAACACTATTGATGGAAGAACCAGGTCACTTCTTCCAATAAAATTAACAGAAAACTTACAGGAGTGAAGGAAAATACTAATCTTCCAAACCTGTTGGCAGAAAGCAGTTCTTCCCAGTTGTTATTTGAGCTCAAAATCTAAAATAATGTTGATGGTCTTTTTGTGCAGGCCCTAAGAGAGATAAGTAAGGACACTCCCTACTATCTGGGAGTTATATAATTTTCAAAATGTTCCAGTGGTGCCAATAGTCTGACAACACTTCTAGCTAGTATACCAAGAATGATATTTGTAACCAATACAAAGTATTTATTGATACACCTTCTCACTGGGGAAAGAGCAGAACTGCTCACAAAAGCTAAGCTGTGGTTAGAGGTGATTAAGTTAACAGGAAAAGAGAATATATTAAAAAACAGTTTAGGTTGAGTTTTTCTACTGAGATAGGTCCCTAGAATCTCACTGAAATGAAGTAGAAGTTTAGTCTATAACTAGCTAATGCTCAAATTGCTGCTTTTCTAAGTTGCAATGAAGCAAATATCTTAGTTAGCTTCCAAAAATCTAGAAGCACTATGGCACTAACATGGAAATAGCCAAGAAGAACTGTAGGAATAAAGCAAATCAAAATTCAGCTTTGTGCTACTGTAAGCTCAAAAGAGTGGTTTACAATGCTTGTATTGACTTTTCTATCTTTCCTTAATAGTGTTGTCAAACTCTGGGAGCCATCACAACAGTGCTGCAGAAATTACCAGCCCAGATTTCATGTGTAAAGTGTTCCACTGTATTATGCTCCAATCATTCTATTATTTGCTTGCCAAACTTTCTGGTAAAATTTCTTTACTTCTTTGCAGCTATTTGGACTTTTGTCATAGACTTCTTGATTCGTCTGTTTAATATAAAAGAATTTTGCCCAGTAAGTTCAAAATTTCTTGGTAGAATGTCTGATGACTAACAAAAAAAACAACAAACAAACAAAATTAAAACTTGACACAAACACACACACACCGTTGTTAGTTTTTCTGATTTTTTTTTGGTTGTTATTTTACTTCAAAGAGGCAGAAATTTAGAATAACTCTTACAGCTAGCCTAGCCTTTTTTTTTTTCTCCTTTCTGCCTAAAATGTTTACTTGCTAGCCCAACTAGGTGTCACTTCAGTTTAATGGCCAATACACCTGAACAGAGTGTATTGTAACTAAGCTGAGCTTCTCTCCTTCCTTCAGATGCTCTTCAGTTCCACAGCACGTTTTTCACTTAAGCCTTCTGCCTCATAAATTAGCCCTATTTTGGCAGGCTAGAGATTCAGAAATAGGAAAAAATAGCAGCCAAGACAATATCAGGACAGTCATCCTAATGTATTTTATGTATTCTTAATGAGAAAAAAAAAACTTTAAAGAAATGAAAATAAATAATTTGTTGGGGGAAGGAGTTGAGGACAAAGCAGAGAATGTTTTGCTTAAAAATCAACTTGTATAACTTTAGGAAGAGACTTTATTAATAAGTGACAGCATAAAGAGGGGAAGACTGAGGCTTTATCAAGAAGAACCAGGTAAGTCTCCCCTGTCATTTTGAATGGAGGGTGGAGGGGAAATCTGTGATGAAGAAAGTGTCAAAATGCCACAGACTCCTCCCCAAAACTAAGAGACCACCAACACAAATTATCTATACCTGGTCCAATAAGACATTATGGCCTTATCTGGTCTTCTTCCCAATTTGGACATGAAAGAAAGCCCTCACACTGCAGGTCACAGAGTAAACCCAGTGGTATTATTACCCCTCGTTGTAATATCTGCAGCTCTTTCCACTGTCAGCAAAGCTTTGGCAGAAACCAGAGCAGAAATAGCTCTGCTCCCCTCCTGGCAGCTCCAGCTGTAAGGAATGGGCACTCTGGGAATCAAGGTTGCTTGGAGATGCTCTCACTGCCAGGAAGATTACAGAGATATGCTAAGTAAGCGCTGGAAACACACACCAAGATTAACCTCCCAACCCCACACAGTGGCTTTATTGCTGTGTTGTCTGATAGAGGCCAAGAAGGGGATGCAGAGGATTGCCCTCCTTTTCATCTTCCATGGAAAACGTGGGCTCCTTTCCCAGCAGAAAGCAAAGAGCCAGCACTCTCTGGATGCACCACTCCCTAAAAATGTTGTCGTATAAAGCAGGGGCCTTGTGAGAAAGGGTGCAGAACCTCAGTGATCAGCTGAAGCAAGCCTTGTATGGAGTAAAAATCTCTGAGTCTGCATCTTGAAATGCCTAAAACAGTTCTGGGGAACAACATAGGGAAGAGTGACTGCTGCTGACAGGGGAGACATCCTGGATTCTTGGTGCCCTTTCAGTCCACAGCCCAGTGCCACGGTGGTGTGGGGAATGGGGAACTGGTGAGGACAGACTTCACCACCAGTGCAGCCACCATGGTCCTTCCCCAGGTCTTTGAGCAGGAATGGGGACAAAGGAGACACGGCAGAGATGTGCTGGAGGAACAGCAATATTGCTCCTCCAACTATATCCAGCTATTCAGCTAATTCCCTTTAGCTGATCTGACAGAAGATTATAACCACAGGAGGTTTTGGTAATTATCTGAAACACCCTTTAGAAGCACATAAACATTAGGGATTAGTTAAGCTGCCTCATAGAAAGGTGCAACCAGTAAAAATATCAGTCCAAGTGGGCCATTATTAGTGTCTAAAGCCATGTTGGGCTATTGAATTTTGAACTGGGCCTTGAAAATCCTAGTTAGGCATTCTTGGGATTCAAATAAAGGCTTAGACTGGAGAATTGAAAAGAAGGCAGTAAGCTAATCAAATTTGGGAGTTATTTAAAGCCTGGGAAATGAAACATTAAATATGTTTCAGGAAAAGAATAATAATAAGAGCTTGGCAAATTGAAAAAATTAGACTGGCGTCAATTATGTAGTTGAATAAAGATATATACAGACACTTAAATAGAGACAAATAATGAGTTCTGAAGAAACAGTAGAAAATAGAGGATAACTATCTCAATGCCAATATCTTGGATAACAGATTATACTTCAAAACAGGCAACAAGAAAGCAAATGGAGATTTGAATTACATTATTAGGAGCATTATGTGTAAAATTAGTATACTTCCCTTTATTATACACTGTTAAGGGCACTGCTAAACCTCAACTCTTCTGTCTCAGTTCAAAAAGAGAACAAATTTGAGAGTTCATAATCTTGAATGGCAGAGAGTGATTAAAGTTAGGAAAGGGAAACTGATAAAGAGCATGCTTGGAGTCAAGAAAAGGTAACTGAGGGAAGAATAAATTCTCAAGAAATAACAATAAGGATGTCATGAAAAGACAGGCTTCAATTATTCTGACTTCTGAGAGAGGACAAGAGAAAATAAAATGTGCTTAACTTAAATTGCAAGATGAATATTCTGTTTAAACATTAGGGAAGGCAATTCTCAAATGCTAAAAAGTTAGCACAGTGCTAGATATTATTGTAAAAAGGTCATATATCTACCCAGAGACTTAGAAAAGAATATAAATATCAAACAAATGCTATGTGGGCATTCTCACATGAGGCTGTTGTTACATGAACCTTGCTATAAGATTCTAAATGAAAGAGGAAGGTATGTCTTGTTCTTAGAAGAATGAGTAATTAATCATTTAATGAGGTAACTTTTTAAGCAAAATCTAAGAATAGTAAGACATTCTCTCAATAACATGATTCATTCAGAAACAATTTTAGAATTAGTCTGGGTGAATGTTATATAGATTTTGATTTGATCAACAATTCATGATTGGGGTACACTGTGTTCTAGTCATCTTAGAGAGTTGGTAAGGCAAATCTTGTGAAGGTTATGAATTTGATACAGAAATACCTAAGTAAGCAATTTCATAACATGAGACAGATTTGAATCCAAGTGTAATTTACATATTTTTCAATTGTTCTGGAAAAAAAAAAAGAATTATTATGAACTCTATTTATTTTAAGGGTGATCACATGGTCATTAGTAACTACACATATAATTTCTGAAGGATATGTATTTTTTATTTTGACATAAATTATAGCAGTCTTTACTCCCAAAGCACCCTTTTTAAAGAACATTTTCCAGGCAAGCAGATCGTAGATCCCTGGCCATAATTAACAAGTAAGCCTGCATGATTTCTTGAGAATTTAAAAAACAATATTATTTGCTTTTGACTTTAACAAATAGAAAAGCTCATTTTCCCTGACATTTAGACAACTCTCCCTTCATAGCACCTTGCTTTCCTCCCTCCAAAACAGGCTATTTCAGGTGTTTTAAACCTTGAATTCTATGTAGTGTTTGAAATGCAGAATACCATTCCTGAGTGCATTTCTACAGGAAAAACATGCATAAAGCAGTAGGGCGATGAGAGGGTCTATGAAGGAAGGTGAACCAGACCCAGTGTAGGAAAGTTATGATCTGACATCACTTTGTAGGATATTTTTCTCTATAGTAAGGCACTGTTCTCTAATTTGAAATGGAATAGTAATTTAAATCAATACACTACTCAGTTGTGCCTTTTAATTTTGACTAAAAGCCTCAGCAAATTCTCAGAATTCCAGACAATCTTATCCAGAAATGGAATTTAGAAATCCTAAAAACAACCAGTTTTAATATCCAAAAAAGTATGCAGGGGGAAAAATTTATCCATGAAATCCCTCTCAGTAAAAATCACTGCAAGCAGAGAATCCTAATCTAATCACCCACAACTGTCTAGGAATTGTTTTTACTGTAAGACTGAAAAAGAGGAATCTCATGAATAATTTCAGCGACCATTTATGATTCAGCAGATGCACTGTGCAGCTCATGTACCACAGCTGCACACAACCTCCACAAGCTTGAAGCCCAGTTCATGCTTGGATTCTGCAAGGAGGAATGAAGAATTCTGTGTGGTAAGGTTTTACAGTTTCAATACCTAGTTGTCCATATATTTTACCAGGCTTAGAAATCTATCAGGCAGGAAAGCAGAGCAGAAAATAAGGACGTGTGTCACACACCAGCTATTTAATAATGTACTTTATCCTACTAAGTGCATATTCTAAAGATAGTGACATGCCAGAAATACAGGAATCATTCTCTCAGCACTTTTTTCCTAATCTTTAATCTTTCCTCAGTGGAAGTGAAAACACTGCCAATTTTTTGTGCAGATTCATAAAGGATGAGGATTAGCAAAGTGTCAGTTAAGAAGGTTATACTGTACTCTGTGAGATGATGTGAAATCAGAAAGGATCATGCTTTGCATAGTTGCAAAATGGCTTAGGCCACAATCACCCAGATGCCTTTTAAAAGACCAATCATAAACCCAGAAATTATTTTCTGTTGTTTCAAAATTATGACTTCTACATAATAATATGTGTCTTCACTGTTTAGATTATTGTTTTTTCCCTCAACTGTGAAAATGCTTAACTGAAATTCTGGTTTAAGCATTCATATCAATATTAATAATCTTAAAAAAATAGGTAAATATTCAAAAGCAATAGACTGCCACCCTAGATATTGAAGTTCAATTTGCCTATTATTACTTAAACAACTTTAGGGGAGGCAAGTACCCATTTATTATTGAAGAGCATATTGACCCCATATACTCTGCAGCTGAGATCAAGGGCATTTTTGCATTTAGTCAGAAATTGTTACTCTTAGAAAATTTTTACAAGGTTTTAGTAGGTTTTTTTTGCAAACTAAGACATGGTGAACAGCAGATAAAATAGACAGTTGTATGAGCTTCAGGTACAAGTCTTATGAAACATTTAAGTGCCAGCAAAAGTACACAATGTGAGGACCAAACGAGGTAAAATACTCAGAACAAGTTAGGGAGTTGAAGAAGACTCACAGAACTATTAACTATATCCTTTAACTTGTTGGTGGAATCAAAGATTTAATTCATCTTGTGTAAATTTGAATTGGTTTAGTCATCAAAGAGGCACATTTCTCTTTAACATCTCAAGCTGCCTTGTCTTAATTTACTACAGGAAATAAAGAACTTCTGATGAACACATCTGTTGTACCTGCCAGACTAATTTAGGCAGCATTTCATACCATGGAACTCCCAGACCCAGCCAAGCTTTGCTGAAATGTAACAGAGAATCTGTAAAGATGACAAGTTGCCAAGAGCATGATTTCTTCTTTGTCCAGAAGCTGACAAATTTGTTTCTGTCTCCGCCATGGAATGACATTGTCTCAGGTCAGAGGGGATGGAGAGGAGACTTTGCTTCTGCATGAGGTCTCACCTGGTCATAGGTGTATGAATTACACCTCTAGTAAGCACAGTGGCCAAAAGTAAACTGGAAATATCGTGTCTGTGTGTTTGGGTGTGTGTTTGTGTTTGTATTTGTAGGAGCAGGAGCTGAGGAAGAACAGCTTTTTTTCATGAATCTGAGTCATTCAAGCAAACACCTTTTTCATTCAAAATTCTTCACCCAAAAAGTTTGGGAAAAAAAAATTCTAAGATATTTAGGAAATAAACACTCATAAGGTAAAAATACAAGTTAAGACATTATTAAACAGCAGAGTGCAGGAATAACACAGTACTGGGAGGGCATTTTGTAATTTTTTCTTGCTTCATGACCATCTAAGAAAGGTGGTTGACAGCATGAAGCAGAAGAATAAAAAATCGAGGAAGACATCTGAAGTGGTTTAATATATGTTAGTGAAGAGAAAGAAATATTCCTGGTGAAAATATTGTTAGTGTTCAGGAGCACACAGAATCACGGGATATGATTCTGTGCAGGTGTTTTTATTGAAGAGCTCTGGGAATCAGGGGTGCAGACCCAAATCTGACTCTGACATGGCTCTCAAGCTGAACATATTTTATATTCTATCGTAAAATAACTTACATATTAACTATTAAACTTATATTGTTCTGTTGTATACATTGACCTTATTCAAGCATGGGTTTCTCGTGATCTTTCTCAAGCCCCTGACCAGGTTTCTCATGATTATTCTTACAATTAAAGAGTAATTATATTTAATTACTAAACAATCATCACATCTAATAATTATATCATTTATCATATACTAGCTACACAGGTGCAGTTCTAGCAAGCACAAGGCCAATACTTTCCCAGGATATTTTCCCAGGGCCTACCAAGCCAAATTTTCTTCTAACTCCCCAAATCCCCATGATTTTATAACCCTTCCACTATCAATATAATGCAACACAGACTGAGAGGCCAGTGTGAGAATAAACACAGAAGTGAACTCATGGACATGGAGCTAAGATACTCTCTCTCTGACCTAGGATTCCCAGTACTTCATCTGGGTCTTCTGTGATTAGGTGTTTGCAGGAATGCTTGAATCTTTTTTTTCTTTTTTTAAGTAATATTATTCTCAAATAATCCTGGTGGACTTCACCCAAAATTTTACTTTTTTCAGATCAGGTTGTCAAAGAACAGGCCAGTGAGAGGCAGCCCACCACCCAACTCAAAGAACAGATGGCTTTTCTTAGGCAAATAGGATATAGCTAAGTTTTCTCTTTATTAATCATTGTAGTTGTGGGAAAAAAAAAAAAAAAAAAAAGAGCTCCATTAATTTTCTCTGTTTCTGTATCACCAAAATTTGAAATGCCTTAAGAGTGAATGGTGTGGTCCTGAAATATCCTTTTTTAAGAATTCATGCTTCAAAAGAGCACATTTTGCAGAATGCAACAAAAAAAAAGTTTTCAAAATACTGGGAACTTCTCCTCTAAAAGCAAATTGATTGTCGAACTACCATAGATGACTTTTAAATAAGGAACATTTTGAAAATCTGAAAAACAGTAGATGCTGACTGACATCTTCCAAAGATTGACCTCTCTGATTTACTGAATGCGCACAAAAGTTTCACCGTGTGATCTTATTTGGAAAGGTTAAGGTAATTTGTAAGGTTGTTTACCAATATTGTAATTTATGCTTTTTATATAACAGTCTGCACATGAACTATGAATGTTCTTTCACCTACATGACCTGTCCATCTTTTTTTTTTTTTTTTTTTTTTTTTAGTGATGCAGTGAAATCAGTCAGGCAAAAAAGGTTGAATTAACAGTGCAGCTGCAGATGCGTGACAGAACATATATTATTCTGATGAAAAAGTTGAAAGTTCACTGACAGGGCTTCACAGCTAAATTTGCTTTCCTTGCTTGCCTCTGTTTAGTTCTATCATCACTAAATGACAGGCTGGGAACATGAAAAACAAACAGCTGAAGAACCTTTTTTTTCAGTTTTATGAATGGTGATGGGTGCTTGTTTATGCAAAAATTAGGTGTTACCTGCATAAAATGCATCACCTGAGTGGAATAAAGGTGCTGTAAGTGACTATAATGTTTTAATTCTGTCAAATGAGTGAAAAAGGAAGAAAACTTCTGATGGTGCTAGAATTCCACAACCTCCAAATACAAAAATAAAACAGTGGCAGACAGACACATTGCTGAGGGGAATTTTTTTTTAAAGCAAAAAATCAATAAATTATGAAGCACTGATTAACATCATACACCAAATGTACAAAGTCAATCTCTTTCATCTTGTGATCCACATTCTTCCCTCAGTGAAGAGCTGACATTTTAAAAATGTTGTCTTTAGTTCAGGGTTTCAGAGACCACACAAACCTGCAATTACAGCAACAGCTCTTTTGATTCGTGATAGAAATCGCTGCTATGTCTGCTTGAGACACAGCTGCTACCAGCACTGATAAAGCTAAGAAACCTGGAAAAAAAGAAAGGAAAAGGTCACTGCTGGCAGGTAGGCACACTGTCCTGGTGGCTGCTGAGTCACGTGCTGGTCTGCTGCCCCCAGGCCACCTCCTCACCCATCCCTGTGCTCCAGGTGAAAGCACCATCTCGGGGTGGCCAGAGCCTGAAATGCAGCCACGGCCTTTTCTGCTCCTGTCAAAACACCGTGGTGTCACGATCCGCTTCTTGCGGGGTGTCGCGATGGTTCTTTTCACCGATCCCAAAAGTGCAACAAAGGCAAACAACAAGGGACTGTCAGTTAATCACAACAAATGCACCTTTATTAGGGGCCAGAACAGTAAATGTGATAGTGGGGGATTAGAAAGGAGATAAAAGGAGAGAGAGAGAGAGAAGAGGGGTATGGGAATAGCTACCAACACAGGCGAGATCCTCAGTGGTCCGGACGATGGGGATCCGTCTGTCGTGTCGGGGGAGTCTTCGAAGTTCTGGTCGACTCGGGGCTCCAGTTATAGTCCACAGAGGAAAGAGGGGGGAGCAAGTGTAACAACGAAAGTCCATTGTAATCGCCACGCGGGAACAGCTGAGTCCACAGAAACCACCAAAGCAAGACGAATCCAATGAAGAATGAGTCCATTTGAATCACTGAAGGGAAACAGGTCATGTCATTAGTGGTCAGACCACCAATTTCCCCTCCTCCCTATAGCAGGGGTCTCAGTCTCAGTCCTTGGGAGGAGGGTTCTCATTCTTTGTTTGTCACACTGGTAATGAGGCAGATGAGGGGTCTTCAATGAAGGACCCCGGGAGTCACCCCAAAAGTTCATTTGGCTTAAGAACGGAGATTAGAAGCAGGCCGCGCATCACGCTGTCCCGTGCTGGGTCCACGTCAGGTCTTTGCCAAGTCCTTGCCAAGTTCTTGCCAAGTTCTTGCCAGGCCTTGTTCGGAACAGCCAGCATGAGGTTTCAGTGGTTGCACCTGCACTGTGTCCTGTTCTAAGCCGGAACTGCAGTGGAGGAAGGGATTCTTCCTCGTGGCAATTGGAAGGCAGAATGGAAAATGAGGGGTTTCAGACAGGCTCTTACACCTGGGTAGGCAAAAATCCTGTCAATAGTGACCTTTGGGTCGGCTTTTGCCAAATCTGAGGCTGTTTGTGTAGAGCAGAGGGACTACAGCACCCGGAAGCCTGCCAGCAGACCGGGGATGAGGGCTGGGGAGAGGATTGGAAACCTGAGGGACAAAATCCCATTGCCTGATTCAGCTGCAGCTGCACATTTGACCACACCATCTCCTAAGTCTGTGAATATTTCAGACCCATAATCTTGCTTTTATAAAAGCCCACATGGATGGGGTGACTCAAGAACTGTGAGCTTGAAAACAATATTTATATGGAAACAAGTATCCAAAACCTTAAATTACCATTAAGTGTACAGGCATACACATACATTTTCTGATGATTTCTCCATTCTTTCTCCCCCTGCCCTTTTTTACCTTCCTGGGATTTTTTGTTTTGGTTTGGTTTGTTTGTTTGTTTGTTTCAGTCCAAGGGCAGAAAAGTGAAAAAAACTTCACTCTTCCTGAGATGGGGAATGAGTTAAAAAAAGATTTTCTATCTCAGCTGCACATTCTTAAAGACCAGACAAAAGAAATTTCCCTTGCAGTGTGACCCATCAAACCTAGGACTGGGCAGAGAGACAGGAGATTCAGACTTGAACTACCTAAGGCCAATAGGGAGGAAAAACTGGAGTTGCCTTTCCTTTGACAGAGCTCTAAAAATGCATTCATATATTTTTCAAGAGAAAATTGAGAAAGGCAACCAAATCCACAGGGTGACCTGTGCAACCACAGCTGTTGCAATCTGCCAGTTCAAATCTCATGCACAGTCAGAGGTGTGCCAGAGGTAGAATTCCAGATGTGTCTCTTACAGAATGTTGGAGAAATTCCTGCTTCTGGTGTGCCATTCTCATGACCACTACTCACAACTGTCTGATCTTTCTGCATGTGTGCAGTACAGGGAATTGTACACTGTCATCTTTTGAATTCTGCTGCAGAAAGTCTGTATGGCTGTGTTAAAAAAGAATCTGACATCAGTCCAAGTAACAAAGTGTGAAAAATCTACAAAACTTTATATTTTAAAATGAAAATGGAAACATGGCCTTGATTAAGGAGTTCTTTTCTCACATAAAATTCCATTGGGAATTTTCAAATTCCATATAAAGATCATAATTCTGCAACCAGCTTCATAACCTTCTGCTTCTACCTTACAAATATTCCTTATTGCCTTTAAACTTGAAATACAATTACACAAATGACCCTACATAAGGCTGATGCTGAGTAATAAATGATTTTTTGTTCTGCTTTCCAAGACTATCTTCCTCTTTATCTTCTTTTCATATAGTAAATAGATTCTTATATTGAGCTCCCTTTAAATCTGTAGGCAGATTAAGAATAAGCACATTATTATTTTCTTCAGGTTGTTATGAATGAATCCAAATATGCTATCAGCCAAATGTGATGAGAAACACAGATGTTCTAAACTTTCAATGAATATCTCAGGTGACTGCTGAACTGCAAACAAATTCATTTGATGAACCATAACCCCAGTGGAATAAAATCTTCCCTGATAAATGTATTATTCAAAGTCAAACTCTAACTTTCTAATTTCATCTCAGGACAGTATAAAATGCCTCTGACAATGAGCTGAAAATTAATAAAATATCTGTTGCAGATTCATTTCTGTTTGCTGAACTTGGAGGTTGCTAGGTGATGGAAAATAAATTGATTGAATCAAGAGAAAATGCTTATGAGAAACTACAAAACAGATTGCAGGGTACAATACTTTGAACATGAATTAGCATATTGTTATGAAAAAGAAGGCATTTTATAGAATTATGGAGCTGAAGATTTGATAAGAAATGACTATCAAAAGACAAGCATGACAATAATTCTGGAGGCACTTAGTGGTTAGCAATGAAATGCAATAAATAACTGAGAGTAAGAGAAAGGAAAATGCTGGAGAAGATGCAAGAAATCAAACAGCCTGGCTGCTTCTTAGATCTAGAAAAGCTATAACTGAAACCTGCTTTGACATAAAGTAAAATGCTGCTGACAATATGTATTCATGCAGGCATAGTCAAAGGCAAGAGAATATGCCTACAATTCCTTTGTTTAAAAAGCTTCATCAGCTTCCCTAATTAGAGGATCCTTGGAACATTTCTTGAGAATGAGGAGACAGTCTCTATGGCAGAGATCAAAATAAAATACCATCATTAACTGAAGCAGAGAACTCTGTATAATTTGTTTAATTTTATGCATATAAAAATCGAAATAATTCAGTGCAACAATCAAGCTGTACTTCGAGCTGCACAAGTTAGCAGCATATTCCATAAAACTTTTCTAGAGCAATACTGCCTTGGATGTGTTGGTTTTGTTCTTCAAGGTTTCATTTCCTCAAAGCAAAGAGTGATCATAGAAAAGGATTGAGGAAAATCGAGCTACGTGGGAGACCACTGCAGAAAATGGAACACAGATGTAGCAGTAAGTGCAAAATTAAATGCAAAACCATTTACAGCAATTTACCTTTAACCCTGGGCACCATTGTGGGGAACTCTATGGGGGCCTGAGGAAAGAAAGAAAACACAGGACTGAAAGCAATGGACAAAAATGTGAATTTCACTTTATCAAAATCTGCCAGTAAATGCAATGTGCATATGGAAAACTTGTAAGTAGGTGTCAGCTTTTAAATAACAAGCATCGCTGAGACAGGCGATACTGAAATCCAGACAGTGTGACTTGCAGGATGAGTAAGCTGTGCTCTTATTCTCCATTTAATGGAGTGCTCTAATAGTGACCAAGACCATGGGCATGTGTCACCTCTAAATTTTCTGCCAAGGAGACAGTCAGCACAGCCCAAGGCTTCTCAGTGTAGTCCCCTGAAGGACAATCTGGCTCAAGCTGTGCCTTTGCCTTGTTAGGGTCTACCTGGAGTCTTGACTTTCTTTGGGGATTCTTTATGCCACAGTTTAACTTCATAACAGCGCTGGAACCCTCCCAGTGATGTGCTTTTGTCTTAGTTCTCAGCCTTTGGCAGGTGTTTGGACAGCCCACTGGCTGTAAGATCAGACTGAAACAGCTCCTGCATTTCAGACGTACTTTTCTTTCTGCATAGCTTCTTTCAGGTTGTTTGTGTGTCCTTTCAAAGTAGCTTATGCCAATAGGCTTAAAAGATGTGCCATGTAGTCATGGGCAAAGTATTTGTTAACCCTAGGGAACTTTCACACCAGCACTTAAGAGCAATTCCATTACACTGGCATCAGCACCAACAAGAATTCAACAGTTGGGCTCTTTTTGAGAGTCTGGGTCATGGTGCAAAGCAAACAGGAAGCTGTGTGAATAAAGTTTCATTCACACAGCTTCCTGTTTGCTTTGCACCATGACCCAGACTCTCAAAAATGTTAACAAACCCAGACAAGCAGTCCCAGGGCTGAGACATTATTTTCTGTCTCTCTGCAGGACTTAGTAGCCTGGGGCAAGCCCAGTGCTAAGCTGCCTCTACCCAATCTTCAGAGAGCTTGTAAGGAAGAGTCTGCAGCATTCAGAAAAACACCAGGTGAATTCTCTGTTGAATAAATTCTCTATTATTAGAGATGCCTAGCTTAGCTCAGAGCTCCCAGCGCTGAACTCGCTCTGCACATCTGGAATTGAAGGGGATTTTCTTGGAAACTTTTTATCGTCTGAACATGACTTAGGATCGGTGTCTGAATCAGCTTTGCAACAATGATGAAAATATTTTTGGCTAGGTCCTGCCTGTAGAGAAAAAGGGGGTCAAGTTATTATAATTTTTCTGTTCCGTGCCCTCCCCTTCATCACTGGTTTCAGAAGGAAGAGCCGACTGTCGGAAACTGGAAACTCCCCACCTTGCCTGTCTCACTCTGGAGATAAGAGCTTGGGATCAGTACTCTGCCATCACTAGTCCCTTCCCCTTTTTCTGTTCCTTCAGTGAATTCCTTCAATATTGCCTTTGTCTGGACACCACGTGGGCAGCACTAATTTTAGGATGCGCCTTTGTTCTTGGAGGTAAATATCCTTTTGTGGGTAAAACTCTCTATCTCTTTTGCTAATAATATTGCTGTGGTTGTTGTGATTTTAATAAATTGTTGTTCGAGTTTATAATCTCTCCTTATTGTTTCTCAGTTATTGGAAGGAGTGGAGGGAAAGGGAGTAGATTATTTATTTCTCTCTAGTTGTTAAAACCAGCACAGGAGAGAAATAAGAAGGATTGCCCAGTCCTCACAGTCTACAGAGAAGAGTTTGCTAGTTCAGTGAAGATAATAATTTCTAATAAAGCAGGATCACAAAGAAAAACAGATCTAAACCAATTTGTCTAGAGGCAGTCTTGCCACATTTAAAATGTTTATACAAAATCAATAATGGATCGAATTTGCTTATAATGGCACTCATAGCTGGCTGATTCATGCCATCAAAAGAGGCCAAATCTCTTCCTGACAAGTGAAACCCAATTCTGAACCAAAAAACTCACAACATCATCTCTGGGCTACTGTTTCCTGAGGTAATCCTCCCACAATCCCCAGTTAAAAGTCTCTCGCAGACATAGTCTCAGATAAAAAGGATAAAATTAAAGATTCTCACCAAAACAGCGAGGCCCTTGGCATTAGCTTACAGTCTCTCTGTAAGGTAGAAACAATATCAGATTATAAATGTTCTGTGAAACAGAAGACCAAGGTTTGGACCATCTGAGTTACTACAAAAGTTTTAATATTTACTTCAGAGACTAATTAGTTCAACATTGTTTTGATCTTCTGAAGATCTTGTCTTTTTAATATAATTTCAGCCTGAAGCAGAGTTAAATTTATGTTTAGAAATGCATAGAATCACAGAGTGTTTGAGCCTGGAGTACACATTTGAAGATTGTCTAGACCAAACTTCCAGATCAGAGCAAGGTCAGCTATAAAGAGGTGCTCAGAACTGCATTCAGTTGTGTTTAAATATCTCCACAGATGGAGATTCTACAACCACCCTGGGTAATCTTTTCTAGCTGAAATCTCACAGGATTTTTTTTCCCCTTAGTCTTGAGTAGAATTTCAACTGTGTTTTTATTTGTACCTGTTGCCTTTTGTGCTTTCACTGGACACCACTGGGCAGAGTCTGGCTCCATCCTTCACTCACCCATCAGAGCATTTATACCCACCGTCAAGATTTCCCCCATGAGCCTTTTCTTTTTCAGTCTGAATAGTCCCAACTCTCATCCTCTCCTCCTGTGACAGACGCTCCAATGCTTAATTGTGTTTGTCCAGTGTGCCCACGGCTCTTGTTCCTGGAAGCCCAGAACTGGGCTCAGCACTCCAGACATGGATCAGCAGAGCTGAGTGGAAGAGAAGGATCATCCCCCTCGACCTGCTGGAAATTCTCTGCCAGCTCAAAGGCTCACTACTTACTTCTGCTCGACTCATTGTCTACTAGGACACCAAAGTTTTTCTCTTTCTTGGCAGTTCAGCCAATTTTAATCCAACTTTCACTTACCTAGTCTCTATTTCATCATCAAAACCTTTGCTGCAGTCAAGATAAGCAGTATTCAATGCTGTCCCCCTCATCCACTGAGCCAGCCTTCTCATTGTAGAAGTCTATGAGGTTGGTCAAGCATGAATGACCTAAAATAGTTGTATATCTTGAAAAAAATACCAGAATAGCAAATATAATTTACATTATTATCATGTACTGCCATCAGTCTTATTGCTTTATGTTTTTGACTCATTGCTATCCTGCTCTATCCAGTACTACTCTGTAAAAAGCTTCAAATTCTGGGGAAAAAAACAAAACTAAAGTAAAATGTGAATAGTAAAGTCAAAACTCAGCTGAAATTAAACTCTGTGCTCATTTAACATAAAGCTTCAGATTACCATCACTTTCAAGAAAGTTGCTTTCCTAGCACTTTTCTCTCCTACATTTTATTTGAGCCACAATCAAAAAAGTGAATAATAGCTCATATCAGATACCATGTAAGTAAGGAAAGAGAGTATATGGTCACATGGGAGTAGAAACTGTAGCCACAGATCCATTTCTTTTTAATAATTCCTTAGAACTAGGTAAAATTAAATTCCAGACATCCCTATGAATAAGTGATATTACTGTTTCTTAGCAGGTTATGCCTGTAATACTTTGTGCAATTTTGTTTTGAATTCAGTGGACATTCTGTTCCATAAAATTCTCTGTTTTGAATAAGAAATTTATGTCACATTTTTAGAAGGGCTTTGGCTGGCCTCTGGCATGCAGGAAAGCTAGCAGCACTTTAATAGCACTGTGTCCTTTTTCGTGGTACTGTTCTAAAGGATGATAGCAATGTTTACTTCCCCCTGGTTTATAGTTCTGTCAAATAATTTCATGTCTTACGAATGGGATAATAAAATCAATTGATAGCACTAAACATTTTATTTTCTTCCACACAGATGCTTATTTAGTGACAGTCTAAAAAAGAAAAAAAAATCTTTAACCACCTATGATACATAGAGCTGAGACCCCAGAGGCACTCTGAAAACACCTTGGTCAAGGATCAGCAGCAGAAAGTTGACTGAGTCAGAGAGCTAATCCAGACTAAGAAATGTGCTTTCAGCTGTACAGGTTTGTATTATTTTTATTTGTAAAATTATACTTCGAATATTAGAGCCTTGAGTATGGTAAGTATTCATGGGATGAGTGAGGTCTCTGCTTAATGCAGTGAGTAAACTCATTTTAATAAAGCCAGATCCCATCCAAAATATTGCACGATGGTTTTCAACTTACAAAGACATGTTATTGTAGTAGCATATTCATGTATCATGAATACATGCTATTTGGTTAATAAATTCAATCAAATGAAAAAATATATATTGTTTTAGCTTTGAACATATAAAGGTAACACCATACCACAGTAATGACACACCTGGAGATGGGATGCCATCCAAAGGGACAAACTTGACACGTGGGACAATGGGAATCTCATGAGGTTTGGTGCAAGGTGCTGCACCTGGGTCAGGGCCTTTTTACAGGAGCATGAAGTGACAGGAAAAAGGGGAATGGGTTCAACCTGAAAGACTAAGGTTAAATTAGATATTGGGGAAAAATTAATTGCTGTGAGGCTGGTGAGGCACTGGAGCAGCTTGCACAGGGACTTTGTGGATGCCCCATCCCTGGAAGTGCTCAAGGCCAGGTCGGGTGGAGCTCTGAGCAGCCTGGAATGGAATGCAGCTCTGCCCACGACAGCAGGGCTGGAGCAGGATGTCCTTTAAGGTCCCTTCCAACCCAAGCCACGCTGTGAGTCTGTGATAAGCACCAAGATCAGCAGTACACAAACACTATGGGACTCAAAAGTGCATAAACCAGTTCTGCAGCTAGAGGAATTTATTGCTAAATATTTTTTGATTAGTAGTATTGACTTTGTCAATATTGAAGCTTAGAAAGCTCTGATATTTTGCATAGGAAGAATAAAATCCAAGCATTTCAATAATAATAAAAGTTTCAGAGGTTTAATATTTTTAATACATAAAGGCTGAAGCTGAATAATATTAGATTCAAAAAAATTGCAGTAATGTTTAAAATTCTACTTTGGGGGAATATTTTTCTTACTGTTCTTCACTAGGAACTCTTGCTCTTTATTTTCCTCAAGTACATGCTTTTTATGGAATTACAGTGCTTAATTAACAGTCTGTTAACCTATAATTCCAGGTTTACAAAACATTGAATTTATTTTTTATGCAATGGATCAGTTTAGTATATAATTTAATTGAACGAGTAATGACATTTTGAAAAGAGAATAAGCTGTTCTCGAATGTAAATGAGTTATCAAACACACAAAAGATAATTTTCTGGAAATACACACATATCACACCCAAACAGCTTATTCTAAGCATCATATACAAAGATGACTGGGAAATTAAAGTTGTCTAATTGTGAAATTATAATTTTCGTAAGGCATAAGTCACTCTTTTTTTAAACTTGTTTGCATCACAATTAAATTCAGACATCCAAACCTATGTATAACTATCAAACCTCCTAAAGTGGTGCCCATTGTTACTTTGGGAAACCCGTGAGAATTTTGCGGTTGGGCTCAATGGCTGCAAAGTCATAATTCAGTAAAAGTTTAAAATTAAAACTCTGAAAGCAAATCCTGGGATGCCAATTTATAGTTGGAAGTCTTGTGCACAAAGGAAATAGCTTGTGTTCTTCCAGACTTATACTGCAATCCTATAGAAAATCCAGAAAAATATTTACATTTATCACATAAAACATATCAATCGCATGGGAATTTAGTTAATTCACTGTCTTTCATCACAAGATATCATCTTCATTTTCTTTTATGTATCTATCCATAAGTAAATATTGCATATGTTATTTAAGTTAATAGTTTTGATATCAGATAGTCTAGCTCTACTCTTCAAGGTAATAATATGGTTAAATAAAAACAATATTTTTCTACTTAAAGCACCAGGCTATGTTTGTAATAATTTTGTACTCGGGAATGAGATTCACAAGTTGTAGATATTTTGACAGTTACTGAAATGAAATAGAAACAACTCAATTTTTGCTCTAATTATCCAAAATTCTTTCACAGGCCTCTTGCCTGACACATCTGTTGCCTCCTCGCTAAATCAATATTAGCATGGTTTCAGTGATCATAAACATAAGCACAACAGACAGAAAGTACTCAGCAAAGGGTTTGTTAACAGCCTGAACATATTCTACAAAAATATTGCTCAAATACCTAAATAATAAATACACCCACAGAAGCCAAAAGTGGGGGGGCATACAAAGATTGCTAAATGCAATAATACAAAATATTTGTAATTTGCTTCCTTGACTGAACTTTAAAATATTGGCACTGAAATCAAAATGCAGAAAAGAGAGCAATCTTTAAAAAAGCTTTTAGCCCTGTTGCCACTGCAGTAACATTGATCCTGTCAGTAGTGAGGGCACACGTGACATAAATCACTGCATTTAATGCTCTCACTTATCAGAGACTTATCACAAGTTAAATGTGTCAATGGCCAGTTATGCATCCACTTTCCCAGCTCAGTTCTGGAAGGATTGGAAGGAGAAAAAAACTGTCAAATGAAGCTTTGAAAGTTGTTTTTTGGGTAATGCAGGACTAAAAAGCCCAGGCAAGGACCTGAGTTTAACATCAGTACAAGCAATGTTTCTGCTGGTACAGATTTCATCCCTGTAGCTTCTTAGTCAGGGATAACCCACTCATGCAGAGCAGGCATCATTACTTCAAAGGAATGAAGTTTTGGATTAAGTTAATAAGCAAACTTCTTAGTTCTCAATTTGCTTAATGTTTCCTGTAATGAATAACGAAGTGGAAATAAGAAGCTGTAGGTGCAAATTTACCATGTCGGCAGTTGGAACATGGCTTTTACTCGAAATCAGAGAGAACTACAACCACGAAATCTAGACAGTGCTCCTCAACACCAGACTTTTTACCACACAAAGTGGTGAAATTCAGATTTTCAGCCAAGGCAAAATCCAGGAAAACCTTTGGGTACCCCCATAAACCAGTGTGTGAGGCCTAGTTGCCAGTGGGTAAATGACACTGGACGTAACATGTACACATCATTAAATGCAGATCTGAAACTTATCAGAGAACAACTTAACAGGATCTATATGATAATGTAAATATATGCAACCTTGAAGCCTCAAGTTTACTGTTTCTATGACTTTGATGAAATGATTCAGTGGAGTTACAGATATTAATTAAAATATAGATTAAGCCTTAAATGTACAAGAATTTGCCATTTTAAAAATCAAAGGAATAACACAACCTCCAGCCCTATTCCTCATAATTGTTAGAAGAACTGTAGACAGCTGAGGGTCTTAAAACATACTTCAGCACTTGGTTTTTGATTTGATAGCATTGGTATTTAGACAACAGAAAACCGACACTGCCTTTACAAACATTTCATAATTTCTTCTAAATAGATAATAGAGTTCATCTTGAACTTTTCAGTCACTACTGAAGTAAGTTCAACACTTGAAATTCAGCTTGAATGAATTCAAAATGAATTCTCTCATTTCTTCCTTTATAACATCTGGTAAATATAGGTTCCAGCACCACAGAAAATTGTAAGTGTATACCTGTGTACTCACATGTGAAGGCTCTCTTCAGCATTAAGTAATACATAACTTGACAATATGTTATTTACTTCAGGAGACACAATATGATTGATGCAATCAGACAATATAATGCAGCACATAACAGAGAAGACGAAAATTCAAGATAAAGGAAAAAATCCACAAAACCCCAAACAAACCATTTTTATCCCCGGAACGGGAAGAAAAAGAAAAGAATAAGAGTTTAATAAAAGAAATCCAGGCACCAAGAATGGAGGAAAATATAATCCCATCTTTAGGTTGCTATAAATACTCACTGACTTTAGTTTTTCAAGTTTACCTAGCTTACCAGACACACCCCCATAATTCCAGAACTTCCCAAAGAGGAAACAAGTTTTCTAATTAGGGAATACCTGTGCCTTTTCTCCTTTGTTATTTGGTGGTTCATCATCTCCATCTGGTGTCTGACTTATGACCCAGTGGGGTTTATTATGTTCCAAATGACGTCCGAAAAACCCCCACCCCACTCACTACTTTATTTCTTTGCATTAAGAGTCAGGGATTTCCTCCCTGATATCTCCTCTTGTTTCTACAGCTTCAAACTTCTAATTTTGCTGACTGTTCTTTTCTTATCCGTTTCCTTTGAGCACATGAAACCTTTTAATAGCTCTTTGTTGCCTTAATTTCATCACCTGTGCTCTTCAGTGGGCTGAGCTGTGCAGAGAAGAAAGAGGCAGACTTTTCCCAGGCCACACAAAAGAAGAATGCCCATACAAGTGGGAAAGGAACACAAGTCTTGAACCCAAAGCTGGTACTTCAGAGAAAAGTCTTCACCTCTGTATGAATGTATTTGACATCTCCTAGTGCTAAGTATGATGTAAGAATGAAGTATTCTATCTAAAGCCCTTATCCTGAGCTGTGGAGTTGTGATGCACCAAGCATTCTCAATATTTATTCACATTCCCATGGAATATTTCCCTCTCTCTCAGTTTCTCTCAAAAGTTTTCTTAGCTTTGAAATACTACAATTCTTGAAACCTAGTCAAATTACAATGGTTATTATAGGCATTCTCCAGCTAATATCTGTAAATAATAGTCCCTATTAATATTAAACTGGTCTTTTAAAAAGGTAGATTATCCTTTTCTCTAATTTGATTTGACTAGTATAGAACAGACTCCTTTCTGCATTTCTCATTGAACTGTGCTCATTAATAAATCGATTTGCAGGCATTCAAGATCTAGTACTCCTGAGGTTTCAGTAGCCTTAAATCAGGTAATGCTTTCTCTAACAGAGAAGGTTTTTTTCTCAGACAAACACAAACAAGTATTCTAAATTCCAGACTGAGGAAAAACAATTTACATTATTCTAGTCATGTGAGTCACTCCAATCATTATCATCAACAATATCACCTATATAAAATATTTCACACCACTGAGACTTTCTACCTTTTTTTTATTTAACACTGATACAATCAGAAAGTGCCATTCTTCACAATTTTGTCAGCCTGTATTTATACAGGATTTTTTAAATTTAATGTTCTCTAGGATGGTTCTGCTTGCCTGTCACTGAGATCAGTGTTCCCCTATGAAAACAGGCTGACCTGCACTCCAGCTGTTTTTCTTGAGAAAAGACACAATATACACCGACCACACATACAACAGCTCAACTCAAGTATTTTCCACCATCTGTTTCTTCTTTAGGAAACCATAAGGACTTCTGCAAGGACAGTTCATATTTTTATCCCATGAAATTGTAACTTCCAACAAGGTTTCAGTGTGCAGGTTCATGAGATTCCATGACTTATTTACAGTAGATATCCCATATAAAGTTCTGTAAAATGGCTTTATACCTTGGTCAAAAATTGCCTTTGTGATTTCAACTACATAAATGCAGACCACAGTCTATTTTGTTTTTAAAAAGAAGACTTTTCTCACTATTTGTAATACAGAACCCTTGATGACTTCTTGCTTCTACAACATGCTTGAATAACTTCCCTTTATAGCTGCTTCTTCATGCCAAATAACGTTCACTAAATATATTCCCGGTACCTCTGTCTTTTGTCCTTCCAAAACAGCTATCTCACTATATGATTCATCAAATCTATGACAAAAATGCAAAATTCCTTGCTAGGGAGAAGGCCTCCTACCTCTCCTTAGCAGTTGGTTATCAAATCACCAATCTGTTTCTTTTTCTTTGTAGTGTTTCTGGCAGGGATCTCAAACTATGTCATCTCAAGAAAACTTGGCTTTCTCAGATAGTGTCTTAATGCTTTCACTCCAGATTACCAACCTTCTTCTTCACAATTAACACACTATTCTTATGCTGCTGCAATCTCTCTTTTCACCTGGAATTGTTTTAAGGATGAGGGCTTCAGCAGTATGTAGGTTAGTGGTTGAATCCCCATACGCAGGGAGAAGGAAAGATGAAGTGGGAAGCAGAATAGAAAACACAACCTGTCCAAGACAGCTTAGTCATTGCACTTGATTACTCATTATCTTCTTCTGCTACCTGCTGCAAAGCCATCTGTTAGTGGAAGAAGCTCCACTCTGTTTCTCCAAATTTGCTCCAAATCCCTTGTTTACCATTCTGCTCAAGCGGTTTGCCGGGACTGCTTGTACACATAAAGTTAATCACGTTCTTTCAAGCCCGCACGAACAAGGTCAGATGTCTGCCAGGGAAGATGAAGAAGCTACTGGTGCTCTCCTTCTGGAATGAACAGGAATATTGTCAAACTCACACGAATAGAACAGCATTAAAGAATCACCTTCTTCCTCCATTATTTCCCCAGTCACTGAGGTATTTTTCACTGAATCTTTCGTGAAAGAGAACTACAACTTTTAGTCACTTCAGCAAATAATTCAGGACATGAATTGCTTAGAAACTCACTTGGGCCCTGTAGAGACAGATGGTGTTCAAGCTTTATAGTATTGCACATTTTAACTTTGCAATACATTGAACCAAACTTCTCTTAATATTGAAGTAATGTGTTAACTCCTGATCCAATATTTTCATTTTCTTGAATAATACTGATTGGTATTTACAAGTCTGCTGGTCAAAATCCAAATAATACAGAATAATTTTCCCCATAACACTCGGCACAATAAAGCATTATTACAGCAGCTATAACCTTATATAACTTTCCTGACTTTCAAAATTCATATTTCATTAGACAAAAATTTACCCCTCACAGCTATTCTAATATCTTTCTTGTTTTTACCCTTGAAACTAACATCATTAATATTCAGACTTTAATATCTTCTTAGTTATTAGTTGGTAGAAAGTACCAACTTGATTTATAGTTAAATACATAAATTTCTGTATCTGATCACCTGAAAATAATGGGCTTACAAAAATAAATTCATTCAATCTGTTTGATTGGTTTTTTTTTTTAATTACATGAGAATGAAGGTATTTTTCTTATTCATATAAATACTGTTAATAAATAGGTAGATAAATAGAGAAAAAATAGTCAAATTTAATCTCTTTTTGCAGGCATATATTTTTCCTTGAAATTACTAGGAACTGGAAAGAAGTCAAACAGATTAGATTAAATGTTGCACTGTAAAACAAGTTTTTTGACTTTATATAACATATGTGCTAAAATGGAAATTTAAAAAATGTTTAATTTGGTAATTTTGTTCTGTTAAAAGAATATTTTCGCTTGACAACTTGATTTTATCTGACATTTTATTGAACTAAATAAATATCCTGTAAATACATTGAACTTATGAACCATTCCTAATGAACACAATGTTTTGGGTTTATCCTCCTCTTCATCACCTCTGAAAAGGAAATCTCCCAATTTTGTCTTTTTGAAACACATTTTATGTGACAAAATGCTTATTTAATACCCTCTAATGAGAAAATTATTGTAAAACCCCAAATTTTTAAATTATAAGGTCCACCTTGTGCAGTTTTTCACACCAGTCTTCAAAGTTACTTATCCTCTGCTGTTCAGCCCTCCAAATCAGTCCATTTTAAGCAAGAAACTGCAGTATTTCTTCTAAGACAACAATGTCTATTCATTTTTTCTTTGTCCTGCAGCCTATTTTTATAGCATCCATGACATGACCTGTAAATTGTTGAAGCAACTATTTGAAAAAAATGAATTTCTAGCTAATAATGAGGCATGAATTAATAACAGCAAGGATTACAGAAGATCATCTGAATGTCCTGGAAGGGGAACATTTTAATGTAGCCACAGAGATGAAAGAATGGAATGTCAAGCAGTTACTCATTATTCTTATTAACCAACCGGAGCATTTAGAGGCATCAAGGCACCATCCTGTAAAATCAGGGGAATTCTAAAACCTGGGCTACAAAAAGGATTTGCTCAAGAGACAGTTCAGCTGAACATTTAACCACTTCCCACTGACAGATACAACACTCTAATCATCTGTTTCTGCATATGTGCAGGGGTTTGGGTTTTCACAAGTGGTTTTGATTCTCCTCTCTGTTGACTAGTTTATAGGCTGTGTTTGATTTTCTAAACTTCTGTTGCATTGTGATTCTTAAACACCCTAAAGTAATGCAGCCCAGGGAAGCTCCTCAGTATTTTAGAGCAGCAAGATGACTGAAGCCTTTTACTGAGCATGTTTACATCCAGAACTTGCTTGGAGTGTACAAAGTCACTCCAAACAAAGCTATTTCGGGCCTGCAATTTAATTTGCCTTCATTTTGATGAAGGGGGGAAAGCCTATTCCAATTGTCATTGCTCACTAACAGCAGAGGTAAATTTGTTTCTATCTGATAAATCTGACATTTCATTAAATGGAACTGGTAGATTGATACACATCTAAAAGCACACAGACATTTCACTATATCTTCATGTTAGGAAGAGAGTTAGCTGAATTTAAAAAAAAAATAAAGTTGCAAAGTGTTTATGTTTCTAAATTATACTGGTGATTTGGGTTTAAATTAAGTCAGATATAGGTTTCCAAGTGTTAACTTTCATTTTAGATAACTTCAGAGATGATCAAATTATTTTAAAATAATAATACTAAAATTCAGATCAACAGAGCTGTAATGACTTAGAAAACATTGACCAAAAGCAGAGCATCAGTGGTACACCATTAGAGTCCAAGCAGCCACAGAGATGGATCCATTGGCACAGCAAACCAGAGGTCATGATTTGATCATTAGATCACTACTTCTCTCTTCACTTTCATTAGAATATGACTTTAACAATAAAATAAATCAGAAACTATTATAATCAAGTTGGTGACTATTATCCATTCCCAACTGGCTGAAGTTTTGCTTCTTTCCTCTATGCTTTTTTTTATACTTGCTTTGGTTCCAGCCCTCTGACCAAAGAGGGTAGAAGAACACAGGTTTTATAGAACATAAAGAACTTTGCTTAAAAACTTGCTTTAGACTCCCCCTGCCAATGCACAGTTTTTCTGCTTTCTCACATCAATGTACCTGAAAAATTTGTTCCAACTGTCAGAAAAAAATCTTCCTTGAAAATGAGGTTCCATTATTTGGTCTAACAAGCAAGAAGGAAGGAAAACCTTTTTTACTTTTTGCTTGCTCTGTCTGGTCTGCTCTCTACAACTGTCTTTGCTTTCACAATTCTGCATTGATGGGTTTGTCTGTGTTTTTGCTGACAACTTTATTCTCCCCTGTCCCAGACTCACTCAGTGGCTTTTCCTATTCCATCTTTAGGACAGTGCAGGCCGAGTTATTCTTAAAACTTTTTACCAAAACCTCCAAAATTTTCTTATCTACCAACTCAGGCTTTCTTCCTGCCAGCCTCACATCTGTTCCTCACATCTAGTCACCAGCCCAGCATGAAACAACAGTTGTTATCCTTAAACTCTGACATCTGTCTCTGTTTCTCCATCATGTTCACTTTTCTTTTGCAAGCATGAAAGTCTCATACTAGAATGTTCTTTTTTTTCTTTCATTTTTTTTTTAGCCACAGTCTTTAGATCCATAATGGGAACATTGTGGATAACAATGTTGAGATTGTTTAGATTCCAAACAAGCAAAAATATTATAGAGATGTTATCATTTGTAAATATTGGCCCATATCAAAATTGGTGTGGCTGGATGAATGACAGACAAACAGGCAGAAGCAATGTGGGGGAAAACAAGCTTGGGAAAGGTTAAAAAGATATAGGAATGAAGAGAAAAACAGAGTGGTAAAGGTGTGCAGGGTTGTAGTAATTGCATTGTGTCTTATATTAAATTTGAAATAGGAAGCAGGGGGATTTCTTTTGCCTAGTCCATGACCTACATGATGCACCCAAACTCTCCTACTAAAATAAATTCTAAATAATTTGAAAAATTTTTGGTACTGCAAAGACTCCCTTTTTGCCCCTCTTGTTGCATTACCTCCAGCACAAACCTTTCAGTTCAAATCTTCCTGTGTGTTTTATTATGGTAGCCTTCTGTGGGGTATGGAAGGTACCACCTCCAAAACTTTCCCCAGGGAGACTTTGTTCCACCTCTTCTTTGTGCGTGGCATTGCTTTCATCTTTTATTTTCTTGTAACTGTCATTAGTAGGATGAGAATAATCTATTCGAAAGATAACAATTACTTAATTCCTGCTTCTAGCAGGAGTCCACTGGCACTTTATTCACTTTATTAACTCTCCCTTTTTTTTTGTCTGTAAAGGGTATTGAAATATCAAGAAATATTTTCTTTACGTGTACAATAGGATGGAGCCCAAGGAGGGGACAATGAATGCCTGAAATGCTGTTTTTAGCTGGGGCAGTAGTACCAGGGCAGTCCTTGGAGCGGGTGGAGCTGATGTGGCATTTCGACCAGGGGTTGCTATTTCTGGTTTGTTTTTGGTTTTTTTTTTTTTTTTTTTTTTTTTTTTTTTTTGTTTGTTTGTTTGTTTGTTTTTTTGGGTTTTTTTTTGTTTTGTTTTTGTTTTTTTTTTGTTTGTTTGTTTGGTTGGTTGGTTGGTTTTTTGTTTGTTTTTTTGAGTATACTGTTATTTTTTCACTTATATCTACTCTCTTTTCCTTATTGATGGGAAGGGATTGGTATAAATAAAAGGGGAGAACCCATTTTGGAGTGCTGCCCTTCAATTGTCTTAAACCAAGAGAGTTGGCTCCAGATCAGAGATGCATACAGGGTGTTATGTCTGGTAGGAAGGGTGCAGTTTATCACACATGTGTGCCTGGGTGCAGGCCTGATGCAATCATGCATGGAAAATACTCTGCTAGGACAGAGGACTGTCTCAAGGCAAATACATAGGAGCTTTCTTTGTTTCTTTAGATCTATTCCAGTTTTTTTTTTTTTTTATAATTTTGTACATAAGTAGCTGTGTAATGAGTTTAGACTCTCAATGTTGTGCGTGTCTATTTTATTCAAAGCTGCTCATCTGAGATTCTCTTCCTATAAAGCTGGGTGAAGTTGTATTCATTCCTCTAAAGCAGTGGCATGTGTAGGTATTATGTAACTTTAATCCTCCTATCTATGAATATCTAGTATATACCTTATCCCTGTATGCCACCATTCAGTCATCTTGAGCTTCTTTATTTCTTTAACCAAACCGAAGTTAGTTTGATGTATTTTTGTATGAATGCTTTTATTGTTTACTCCCTGCAAGATATATTCCTTTTGGCTTCCTAAATTTTGAAACCCTGACCCAGAAGCAGCCAACAAACCTATGATCATTTACACTTAGCTGGCTTCTTTCTAATTATTTTTAGAGTTTTACTGGATTTAATTTTATGGATCCTAGTTCAGTCCATAAAATTAAAACATTAATAACTGTCTCTGAGTGTTTAACCACATGAACTCTTTTTTTAAATGAAGCTGTTCATTAAACCAAGTGATTTGCATATTGCATGGCATGCTTCTGTGAAAGAGAGAAAGGCTCATTCATACATGATAGAGCTCATCCTGCTTATGCCTGAGACTTGTGTCAGCACTTCATTTGCAAATTCTATTTTTACTAGTTCAGAGCTCAGCTTTATAATCTTTCTGTGGGATGAAACTTGACAAAGAATTGCTCCACTCCAGAGTCCACTTGAGCTACACATTTCAAATAAATCAGGTTCACCATTTCCATAAACTTTTTACATGAGTGCCACAGATTGGGCTGCATTCCTGTCAGCTCACATGAGTTAGGCAGGGTTGGGTCTTTGAAGATAATTCCTCCTGGAAAATCCATGAGGATTCTATATTTTTCTTTACTGTGAGAGTGGTGGAACAGGCTGCCCAGGGAAATTGTGGATGCCCCATCCTTGGAAGTGTTCAAGGCCAGATTGGCTGGAGCTCTGAGTGGCCTGATCTAGTTGAAGATGTCCCTGCCCATGGCAGTGGGATTGAAACTAGATTATCTTTAAGGTCCCTTTCAACCCAAGCCATTCTATGTTTCCATAATTCCATGACCACACACGCACCGCACTCCGTGCTCAAGGAAGGGGTTCATCTGGAGTTCTATTCATCATTTAGATGAGAAAAGATCTTTGAGATCGCTGAGACAGGAGACCAAAAGTCCTTGCTAGCACATTATCCCACGAACCTTGGCATGCTGCCCCCAGGTTTGTCTCTGGTGAGCCTGATTTTACCTCTTGCCCATCCTTTGCAGCTCTGCCAGTGAGCCCTGCCTGTGCAAATATCCTTTTTCCATCTCTAGAAGGGGTGACCCCTGACGCCGTTGAGCAGGATGGGAACAGAGAACTCTAGATTAGAAGGCAAAGAGAATGAACTGATTTATTTCAAATGCACCTCTCTATATATAGAGAGCATCGTGCAGACCAATTTCATTGGTCTTAGAATAAAAACATCCCACACCATTGGTGTGCAGTAAATGATGCACAGTGGCAGAACATATCTGTAAACAATGTGAACAACAAGAGAGATTAGAGAATTATTTACATTCTGTCCCAACTGCTTCCCAGGCTCTTGCCTGGTTAGAAAACCCTTTTCTCTTTCTCTCTGACTGAGCTGAGAATATCCACAGACCCCCATCAGCAGGCCTGTGGTGTCTTGTAAACTGAGCCGTGATCAAAACCCCACAAATTTCTGCCTACCTGTGAAATCCATGATGGAAAATAACCTGAGGGCCTTACCAGGACAGGAAACTTTCTCCTCACATCCTTCAGCCAGGCCCCAGGAAGGCAGCAGAGCCCCCTGAGGAGGGGGTCTGGTCTGCATACTGGACAATATGGTCATCATTTTACCTATGAAGGTTCAGCTATTCCTGCACTGAAGTCACCATCATCTCTATTATTAATAGAGATCTTTCTGTGAGTCTTGATAATTAGTTTTGATTTTTGCTACCTGCAATGTTATCTTAATCATATAGTGTCATTTCACTATTCTTATCCACTTTCAAATTACTAAGGAAGACATGGAAGAGTAGAGAAATGTGAAATGATCCATCACTGGTGCTTTCAGATCTCCTTGATTACTTGAGCCCTCTGTGTGTCACTCAACTTTTCCTTCTCTCTTTTATTTGGTTATTAATTCTTGATTTGATCTTTACCTGCATTAATTTAGTTTAGCTGAGAGCTTTAGGGTGGCATCATGATAAAACCATTTTTGAATATCATAATTCCTGAGAACAGCCAGGCCACCTTTATTCCATTTTCCAAGTGTGAGCTCAGAGAAGCCTGATAACATTTCATAGACATGACTTCATTCTTGCAAACACATTGCTGGCTGTACAACCATTTTATCATATTTGTCCATATTTCTTATATCCGTGGTTCTCATCACATTTTCTTCCAGTTTATCCAGTAGATAAATCAGATTTTTGGGTCTATTGCTCTTCAATAGTCTCTCTTACCCACAAAACATCGAAAAAAAATGACACTGCATCTACAATTGTCTGATCTTCAGGTCCTGAGGCTGACTTGAAAGCAACAGAAACCACACAAAAGCTTATAGGTCAAGGAAAATTTTATTAGCTTTGTGCATATACTAAATTAATACTATCCAGGATGGTCAGTAGTTATTACTCTCAAACTTTTGCCATTTATGCCTAAATTTAAACTAATTTGTCAGATTCAATTCCACCAAAAAATGTCAATGGTAAACTAGTAATGAACAGTTTCCAAGATTTTTCTTTAATTTCTTGACCATTTTTTAACCATACCAGTTCTGTAATGTCCTTTATATTTGAAAAATACATTTTATACATAGGGCTTGGTGGCTTTTTTTTTTTTTTTTCCCTTTTAGTAAGTTTTTCCTTACCTTGTTAAAGAATTGAGAGGTCAAAGTTTTAACTTCCTGGTATGCCTTTTATTTTTTCTTTCAGTTGGACACATGTCTTATCATAAGACCTTATATTTCCAATATCTTTCTCTTCTATTCTTTTAAAGACACAAGTTTTTTCCTCTACTTCCTTTCCCTTCTTCTGTTTGTGTAGGGAATATATCTGTTCTGAAAATTCACTCCCACCTTTAAATGAATGTGCTGCTGCAGCCCTTCCAGCCTTTTGAGCAGATATTTCAGCCAACTGCTGCATTTTCCCCTCTGAAGTGAAACATTGCCGTGGCAGATTCTTTCCTTTCCTCTTTTAAATGTGGCTACCATCCGGTCATTTCCAGAAAGAAGCAAAGTCTTCCTAAACCCTGCTTGTGTGTTTTCATGTTGGCCTGTTTCTCTGAGAAGCCATCTTTTAAAATGCAGCCACTTTACGTGGCGATAGTCAGAATCTCTTGTTAGCCACATAGATTCTGGTTTTTTTTGGGAATTCTGCTCCTAACAGGGTGACAAGTAACTGCAAATATCCTTGGATTACTGCTTTACCCTCCTCTGACCTATCCCTGGATCTCCAAACTCATTTAAGCACTACAGTGCTTGTTGATATTCTTCAAGTTTTGCATTCACCCCAAGCTTTCTTCATTTCTTCATCTTTTGGAATCACTCCTTATGGTTAATTTCAGTATTCCTAACTGTTTACTACACAGTATTTAAGTTATCCCATAGATTATAATTTCTTTGTCACAAAATCCTTTGTTTTGGTGCCCAAAGTAGCATCAGCCTTATCTAAATCAGGCTTTTCAGTTAATTCCATTATTTCTGGATTCTGATATTTCTACAGAATTATATGTACACTTTATCTTTTGTTTTCATTTATTGTTGGCTGTTGTTAGTATTTCCTCCATTAAATTTATTGATTTTGGCCCTATCAAATGTTTTTGGTTTTTTGTTGTTTTTTTTTTTTTAATTATGTACCTGTGGAGAATGAAGCACTTCCTGACTTTCAAGCAGTTTTTATTTCAATGATTTGATCCAAAGGCTTCTTAATTTGACATGCCAGAAGCCTTAGCCCATTTTAGCTTTAGTGAAGCCAATCAATCCTCCATAGGTTTTCTGTATTTCTCTCAAGGTCTTTTCCTCCTCCATATTTTTCTAAGTTGTGGACCAATATTTTTCTGCTCTTGGAAAATTTCCAGAGAAATGGTGCAGTACTTCATTGAAATCCTGATCTTAGTTTGCACTTCAAAGTTTTAATTTTACTTTAACAACTGCAAGCTCCAGTTTCACATGCAGGACCTCCTTCTCTGATGAGCTATTTACAACAACCTTATTTTTTTTTTTTTTCCTTCTGAAATGTTCGTCAAAATTAGCACATTACTGCAAAATTATTTCTCCCTCAGAACGTCCTAATTTGCTGAAATTTTTAGCAGAAAAATTCCTAACAAACTACAGGCATGAATGTAAGAAGAAGCATAGAAAACTCACAGAAAATGAACAAGTGTAATTATCTTTACATGGGAAAAAAAAAAGGAGATTATAGTAGTTGAACTACAATAGTCATGAGGTTATCTGAGTTTGTCTGCTCACAAGTGGTCTTAAATATCAGTCTGACTAATGAGGGTGTAGGACTACTGACACAAGAAAAAATAAGTATCTGACTTAGAATTGGAAATTATATTACAAATCTTCAAATTTTACATTATGGCATATGCTGCTATTTCATAGACTATCTATACTATCTATATTATCTATACTATCTCCCCTTATTATTCTACCTCCTTTAGCAGAGTTTAATTTTAAATTCTAAGGCCATTGCAACTTTTCAAGAATTACTATTTTTTTTTAAATAAACTGAGGCTAAATTATTTAAAGAAATCATCATAAACCCCCGCAGGGTTTGGTTTTTGGTCTATGTAGACTTTTACAAAGTGTACTTTAGCAAATCCTTCACAGAGGTTTCCAAGAAATTTGCAGACAGGCTACAAAATTTAAGGACTCCATAAATAAAAATAAAAGCCTGCTGAGTCCTTGAACACCACCTGCTCTTAATGTCTGACTATTTAACATAATCTGATTGACCCTGGTAATGTTTTGACACTGCCAAGGCAGAAACCCTGGAAACCACAGATCTCAGAAATTCTAAATAGAGGCCTCCAAAACACAAGAATGGGATGGCACCAGAGTCCCCATGTAAAGACAAATGACAAAAGCCTGATTGTGTTTGGGTTAGAGAGAAGCAGCAATTGAAAAAAAGAAATAAAACCCAAAAAAACCCCACAAAAACCTGCATAAAAACATGCTGGGGGGATTGTGATTGATGTCATTGGCAGAGATATATTTGGGGTGCAGCTGGAAGGGGATGAAGAAGAGGGTGGAGATGGACAGGAAGAAAAGAAAAGGGAAAGGGGAAGAGAGGAAAGCAGAAAGGAAGAAAGACAGACTGAATTAGGATTTATAATGGTAGGGCTCATTTCTGAATTCTGTGACATATTTCTAAAACTGCTCTGAGGCTTTAGGAAAATTTGGTATAAGGCATTTGGATGCACTGGTGGTGGTCCCAGTTTTGCACTATACATTGCTTTACAGTGAGAATGTGCAGCAAAGAAAGCAGTTTTTTGTCAGATTTGTGGCCTTGGCATTCACTGCCCAATGCTAAAGCATGGAACTCACTGCAATACATGCATGGATGGATGTGAGTCACAGGGGGCATGGAAAAAGAGGGGAACCTGCAGTCTTTGAGCTGCAAAATCAGAATTTGTGCTGGCACCAGTTTTTGGAATAAAAACTTTCAAAATTCTTACAATGTTTTATTAATAAATCTCTTCAGATTGAGAGGTCAGTCACCTTAGTAAAAAATTAGCATCATTGTTCCAGTCTCTGTTTTCAAACTATAATAACTATGTAAAAGCTGTACATAAATTTTGCACCTTTCTAGTTTTACACGGGCATCTAAAAGCAAGTGTTTTCAGAAATGCAATTATCTACTTAAAAGTAAGTATTGGTAAGACAATTCTGAAAGCTAGAAAATCCTTCCTACATTCTAATTTTTAGGGAAAAAAAAAGGCAGAAAACCTAAATAAATTTAGTGTCCAGGCAATAATTTAGTGCAAAGGGGAGAAGAGAATTTTGTACTCCAATGACTCACCACAGTCTTCCTCAGAAAGAGTGCATGGATCAACACTGAAAATTAAGTGTATTATAAATACATATATATTTAAATTTTATCTTTTAATGCATCATAAATCTCATAACCAGAGGGCTCTTAGTCTACCCCACTTACAGCATGAAAACCATTCCCTCAGATCATCTTTAGCATCTTTAAAGCCTGCTCATAATACAAACCCCACAGTCTAAAGTGTTTGATACTTTGCAATTGGATGGTGTAAATCTGCACATGATCAGTTACCACAGCTTCTGCTAATGAGTGGTAGCTTGCTGAAGTGTGGGAACTCACTCCCAGCATATGCTGAAATGCTAAAGAAAATATTCACAACTACCCCAAGTCTTTTCTAGGTAAATCTTCCAGACTGCCACCCATCTGCTGCTACCAAAAATATGAACTCGGTGATAAATTTGATTAAATGGATCCTACTGCCACCGTTTCATTTGAAGTTTTGGTGAAAACAACAGATAACAGCTTCATACTTCTGTAGCACTCCAGATGGTGATAATTCTTTTCTAAGCATACTGGGACTGCAGGTAGAAGTATGTTGACAAAACACATCACTGAAATTTTAATGCCTCTTGACATCCAGAGTTAAAGGAAGTATTTTTATCTGCTTTCAATATTTATTACTGTCATGCACTCTTTGTTGGGTGGAAGACACTTGTGGGATTATCTTCTGTCTAGTGAGGAGACTATCAGCACTTTTTTAGGTTATAATTGATCTATGAACACCAAAGGGTGTTCAGTAAATCTGAGTATTTTGTTCAAATATTAGCTACATGACCTGAAATCTCCTCTACCATTTACAACTGGACAACAGATCACAAATTTTATTCCAGGCTGTAGCTACTGAATAGACTTTTGTGCTTACACACAATGCCTGAGGTGTATGACCCATACTGGGTGATTGCCTGCAATGTACTGACCTGATGAGTTTTTCAAGATTTGATGGATCCTATGAAGATTGTAGTATGAGGCATTTAAGAATCCATCAAATTCTATTGAAAACTCAGTTTTGAGCTTTGTGGCAGTATCATTAAGGGTCCAGTATCATTAAGGGTCCCTGCCATAACACTACAGGAGCAGCTGAGTGTACACAGTACAGGGGGGCTTGATTAGGCTCTACCTCGCACTTCTGTTAAAACACATCCACATTCTCAATTTTTCTGGGTCCATTTGAAGTGGCCAGCAGCATGGTTTGCATTTGAGCTACTCTGAGAAGTTTTTATAATAAATTAAAAGAAGCAGCGTGAAGTGGAAGATGGTCAGATACACTCAAATTTTTCTAAAAAGGGTCCTTTTTGAAATTAAGCATCTTAACTTTCCTGTTAACCTTTCCATTTTATCATTTAAAATAATGTACACTTAATTATCCTGATTCTTTCATATTATATCAAGGCTAGAAAACATATTGTTTTCAAATCTTGGTGACTTTGAAACTCCTTGCAAGCAATCTGCTCCACTCTTTTAACTTCCAATCTGTTGCTGAAGTCTCTTTGTGCCCAGCAATTGAACAGCCGTGCAGCTCAGAGGCTCTTCTCACTGGCTCTGGTGTAAATCTGAGCGCTGCTAACCTTCCCCTACTCACACAAATATCCCTGGGCATCTGTTCTGCAGATGACAGACATTCCCCTGCAAAGCTGGAGCATAAGAGTGCTGAAAATGTACAGTCCATGCTGGAACAGTACCGTCCACAGCTCTGCCAGAGCTGGCAGAGCCAGCAGCAGCAGCAGGTCCAACTTCTCTGGTGTCAAACCTACTGCCCCGACATCCACTTGTCCAGTACTTCCAAATATCTCCAGCCTGGCTTGAGATATTGGCTTTCCCTTGGGGAAAGGCAGCAGCTCTTTGCCAGGAGTGGCAGGGCAGTAGATTAGCTCTGGAATTGAACCCCAAAGCCACAGCTTGCTGCTCGTACCAGTGGAGCTGGCAGGTCTGAGTGCAGCACGTGTTTCAGCACTTCAAGAAACATTTTGCAGGCAGCCCGTCCGTGAGAGGCTGCGCTCCCCAGATTTATGTTTTTAGAGAGCTCACAGGCTGCTCTGCTGGCACAGCACACCCACAGGTAGGGGAGGCCTCTGGAGGACAGGAAAGTCCTTTCAGCCAGCAACCTCTGTTGGCCACGGCTCAGCACAAACAATTCCCAGTGGCACTGTGCTCGTGGGAAAGAGGCATTAATAATGCAAAGGCTTTGACACCGGCAAATTTTCACTGACACTAATGAGTTCTCAAAGCAGCGTTTTTCACTAAAAAATATGGTTTTTCCCTTCAACATATCAGTTGAATTTTTCCCAGACTCTAGCTGAATTTTCAAGCTAACAGTTGAGAAAACTATCCTAAAAAAAAGCAAAAACCCCAGGGTTTAGGGGCATTTGACAGAAGAGATGAGGGAGGGCTAGAAACTACATCTCCACAGTGTTATTAGCAGATAGAGGTCAGCCATCACTCGATGGACACCTCCCTTTGCTTTTTCTTAACAAAACACCATTTCAACAGATTGAAGATGGAAAATCTCCCACTTCATAACTAACTGGGAAGATCCATCAAGCAAGGAAAGCTGGTTTTGAAGATGATCAAGACCTTTCCTGAAATGTTTGGCCACATGGCCTCGGTGTGTTTAGCAAACTTGGAGCATTCCAGCATTCTTTGAGATCTGGAACAAATTTCCTAGCACCTATGAGAGGAATGATGTGTGATCATGGACTTTGCAGACTGCAAGGAACATTTGCTTTGACTGAAGGAATAAAATGGGCTTTAAAATATAATTTTGTCTGCAGCAGGATGTGGTATGATCTTTACAGGCAAAATTTGAGGAAAGTGGTGAAAGCAAGCTATCCAATGCTATCAGTTCTGCTACATTTTTTCCCAAAACACTCTTCAAATCAGCTTTACTAAGAGATGGAGGAGTGTGGAGTCCTGGGTAAGCTTTTGCAGGCACTTAGGTATTTAATGGGTCAAGACTTAAGAAGGATAGGGAGGATATGTGTCTTTTATAAATTTAAATACATATCACATTTTACTTTATACATATTGCACGTATACAAAGTAAATTCATTACTCTTTACTGAGCTCTAATTATCCAGAAGGTTTGGTGGGTGAAAGAGAGATTGAAAAGCAATGTTTCCTTGACAAACTAATGGAGGCAGCTGTTGTTTTAAAACATAGTGAAGAGACACAAACTCTCTAAACTATAGAGAAGGGAGAGACCAGTTTTCAACTGTTAGAAAAGAGTGCTCCCTTAATAAAATGCTTCCCTAAATTTACGGGAGGGAACATTAAATTTTAGCTCCATTTTAGTGCTTTTGGATCTTCCTAATTCTACACATGTGACTAATCCAGGTGACTTAATTGGGTCTACTCATGAACTCGGAATTACGTGTACTTAAGGGCTGGCATCATTAACTTCTTGATGAATGTGTGGAGGAATTCATTCATCTTATGCCAGATGCATTTTGCAAGTTTTTTTTGATGCTGAATATTTATGTGGATGTTTAATTTTTAATTTTTTTTTTAAATATTATGTCAAATTTGAAAAAGGAATTAAGAGATCATTAGCTCATTACTATCACTGTTTAGACAGTTGCAGAGCACTTTTCAGGGCTATTATCAACATGTACCATGGGAGGCTAATTTTCTTATTGAAAACTGACTCATTCTGCTAATAGGAGGGGGTTTATTTGAGAACTGTCTCTGTGAAAGTAGCCATTTACCTCTTGACACTTACCTCATAATAAGATTTTTTAAATAAAGTGGAGTATAGTATTCCCAATGACTGTCACAAATTGTATCAAAATATTTTTTAAGTACCTAAAATAATCTACTAACTTTTTTCCTTTTTTTTTTCTCTTATCCCTTAAGTGTTTACTCCAAATCATATTCTAACCCATATACCTAATATACCTTGATACATTTCATATTCCCTAGATTCTTTTCATCAGAATTATTGACAGTTTCCCCACATTAACAAAGCTGACCTACTGATACTGAGCACACATCTGCAACTCATTCATGCCATGGAAACTGTCCTAGGAATGTCCAATTATTCTACACACAGATAAAAAGAAATTGGCAGTTTGAAATCTATTAATACTCCTTCAATTCTAAATCTGGAGCAACAATCTGCTGTACCTTGTAACAAAAGGAAAGGACATGGGGAAAGGTGGTGGATAAGTGTGCATCATTGCACAAATGTGAAATTTCCTAATATTGGCAGGATGAGTATTATACTAAATCATTTACAATATTATTCAGAATACAATAGTCTATGCCACATGCTGACACCCTGTGAAAGCAAAGGTGCTGACTCCAGCAAAAACTGGTTTAAGATCTAAAATATTTTGTTATCAAGACAGAAAGTGTAGAAGCATCTTCCAACATTTATCACTTGTATGCAATTATTACTAAAAAAGTGTCACCGTGTGTTTGCTAAGTGAATTTTATTTAAATAAATAAATAAAATTGTACATCCATATTCTTGAAATACCGATAAAGAAGTTTAAATTTGTCCTTTGGACTTGGCTTTGCATAAATGAGAATGAGAGTCATATATGACTACACATATCCTCTACATCTACACATACATCTGTGTATGCCATTGTTATCTTGCATTTATCATAATTATATTTGCAAAATAACCTAATTTTAACATTTTATATGGAATGATCATCTGGTCATTTAACTGTAGAATGGTAAATCCACTGAAAATCATGTAACCTTGGTAAAATATAAATAAAAAACCTAAGTAGAGCTGAAAGTAATTTGCCATAGAATCTCCTGAAGATATATACATTTTTACATTAAAAATACAAAGGACAGAGAATGCATAAAAGCTAACACAGACATTATTTTTACAAAGGTATTTCAACCCGTATGTAATTACTATTAATTACATGAAGAGGCATGGGCTGAAATAATGTCAGCTAATTGATATCCATCTCTTTCACTGCTGTCTCACAAAGAGCCCCGTCACAGCTCGTTATTTTCACCCTAATTGCCAGATAGTGGGGAGTTAAGACTCCATCCTTTTGTCACTTTATTGCTGGTTACTGGGACACTGCCCAGGAACAGGAAGATCAAGTCCAAGATTCCATCCTAACTGAGCACAGCAGAGGTTAGGACTGCACCCAGAAGTAGGTCATGGGAGACAGGGACCTTCTGCACATTTTATACATAAAATTGTATCAGAGCACAGAGAGCCCTGCTGTTCCATTTAAAACTCTCAGAGCCAGGCTCCCTGCTGTAATGAATAATGACTGAAGTTAAAGGGGGGAAATGCATACACATACTTTAGGTTAGCTACAAGTTTGGCAGTTACTTGTTCTGAAGATATGAGATGTACTTGTCAAGGTTATTTTCCTGACTCATATAGCAAGTGCTTAACTTAAGTCTTCAATAAAAAGCGTGATTAGTATTTGAAGACCTTTCTGACAAAATATAATGATGTCAGTTACAAAGTATACAGTTTAGGATGTGACATTTGATTCAGACCTTTAAATTGCCTTGTCAGGAGCAGAATGTCTATAAAATAACACCAACAACATCCCTTAAGAACTTCTTTAAAATCTTACAAGAGTGACATTATTTTAAAACTTTGCTTGCAGAACAGCAAGGCATGGAGACTGCATCTTTCCTGAGAATATGCTCCCAGATGAATAAAAGAACACATCCTTAAGGTTCAAACTTAAATAATTTCCCCTCTAGCAATAGAGTGGGTAAAAGAATTTCATGTGGAAGGAGCCATTCCACTTATCATTCTGAAACCCTTTGTCATTGCTAAATGCTGAGGGGAAAGTTTTAACTGTAATGATACACCAGGAAGGGGATCACAGCATAAGTTTTCTTTTCCAGCTTGCCCTGTTAAAACATTTCTAGTATTGCTATGGAAATTACTTTAAAGTGTAAGATACTGCAGATCATTAAATGCTCTGAGTAGGCTGCAATGAAATCCACCAAATGAAATGCTACTCTGTCATGTTGCTAAAGATCAGCATGGATCAATATCAGTGTCTCTTCAAACCATTTTTATACATGTTTTAGTCACATTAAAAGCTGTTGCACTGTTTGGAAACATATTTGTATTCTGTAAAATTTACTGGTAGCCAGTCCACCTAATAAGCACCTACTTTGGTCATTTTTGTTGTTTCCCCTTGGTTCACCAAGTGCTGCTTTTTATTTCATATCGTTAGCGGCGCTTTCATTTCCACCACAGGTGACCATTGTTATTTACTGGGTAACCCAAGCCAGGAGTTGCTAACCTCCTCATTAAAAAATCACAGGGTAACTAGACAGACATCGAATCAGAATAGCAATTATCTACATTTATGCACCAGTAATCTCAAAAATGATGAGATCTTTTCCTTTAACGCTTGTCATTTCGGAGCACTCGTAGAAACCTTCAGGATTTTTCTGTGATGTTATGTGCAGCAGTGCATAATATTTCTGCTCTCTCTTATCTTTAGGGGTATTAAAAAGCAGTGGGAAATAAAGTGACTTGGCAACTTTCTAATCATTAGGCAGTTATATCAATATCAAGGAGACAACAAAGTATTTTCCTAATGCTTAACATTATTTCAAAAATATGTGAGAATAATAGTGGTCTTATCAGAAAAATGTCATGGGGAGTTTTTGGCTGCAGTTTTGCTTGGTTTTATGTTTTGGTTTGGTTTTTTTTTCTGTTTTTTTTTTTTGGAGGGGGTGTTGAGCCTTTTTTTGGGGGGCTGGGAATTTAATGAATAGATAGAAAGAAACCTTTGGAAGCCCCGTCATTTTAATGAGACCGAATCAAAACAATGGTTAACAAAACCCAGATCTGGATGACTTGTGAAATATTATTTTTATTAGCAATTTTGCTCTTCTCCTTACCACTAAATATTTGTATTTATAAATATTTATAATTTAATATTAACATTAATATTAATAATTTATAATATTATTTATAAATGTATATTATTAATATATAATATATTGTAAATATATATTATTATATATTGTAAATATATATTATTCTATATTATAGATGTCATATTTATAAATATTTATAAATATTTATATTTTGCTTAATACTGTGCTGTTGCAAGGGTCCTTCCTTTCTTCCAATTGCTCAGTTTGTGATCCCTAGTTCAATTAATCTTCCCAATCTTTGTAACATTGGTGAAACCTAGAACGTGCTGAAATGTGTGGCTGTTTTCAAACATTCCACTGAGACCAACCATGGCAAAGTTTAGGGTTTTTTTGTGCTTTAGTTCACCTGTCATTCCCACTCTGTCCCTGTCCTGATGCACCGGAAGCCTTGTCCTCCTTCACCATCCTGAACAGTTTCAACTCATTCCAGTCCTGTCACAACTCATTTTTTTTTTTTTTTTTTTCACCCACACGTTGCAGATTTCTAGAGCAATCTCTTTATGGGGAAGCTGCTGAGCACTTTTGGCAGGCTTTTCCCCAGATTCTCTGAAAATCTCAGCCTCCTGGACTAGTTCCATGCTTTGAATGCTCATGTCTGGCCCTGGCCCAAAGAGAGCACATTTGTCAGCTCAGCCAGGACATTAATATTCACATTGTGTCCCATCCTTTACCACTAGCATTTAAGCCTTGAGAATACTGGAAAGATGCCTTGAAGGATGTGAAAGGATATTATTTCCTTCTTTAAATAGCAGGGGAAAAAAATATATATATTGTATTGGAGCTACCAGCATACTCGATTAATTTTTAAAAGCAGAAATCTCTAGGTTATACTAAGAGCCACACCAGCAAATCCTGCATATGCAGTTGAGAATATTTAATAGCAAGTTTAAGTTACATAACCACTAAATTATTGGAAATAGACATTTGTGCTGCTCTAAGCATAGGCTGACACACACATAGACTCGTGAATAATTGCCTTTCCTTTCAGAATGACCTGTCCCATTTCTTCTGAGGCCTGTCTGTGAATTGATTCAGTTTGATGAGCAGATGAATAAAAATTCATCTCCAGGTTTTGTCTTAGTAACTTAGATTTATTTTTTGCTTTTAGGTGGAGAAGTCAAAATAGTTTCTCCAGAATTGTAATACGTCCACAATTAAATTCATACTTGAATTATCTCAAGAAATTCTCAGTGTTACATTTAATTTTTTTCTTGATTTCTCTTTTCTGCTTGCTTAAAATGAGTTTATCTTGCATGAAAATGCTGTAAAAACTGTTGTATGATGCATTATATATTTATGGGACAAGAAAACACACCTACAAAGTGTGAAATGCAGCATTAACACCTTTAAGCCTACATTATCTCTGCCAGTCTATTTTTTCAAAAAATACAAATTTTTTGTATAACTTCTTACTTTCTGAGGTGCTTTAGAAATATTTCAATATTTCAATATTTTCATTCTTTCTGCTTTAAATATTAGCAACCTGGCAAAAATTGATGGAAAATAATGGGAAGCATTTCCATTAATTCCATCAGAAATGGATTGATTGGGAATAACAACAGAGTGCATTTACAGCGTAAATGCTGAGATATTGCATAATGCATTACTGTAGTTACAAACAAAATTTTGGTCATATCCAGCTTGACTATTATTCTAGGAAATGGGGCAAATTACTCTGAAAGCTCAAAGTAGATTTCCATTTTGCTCTTAGATAATTATGAAGGGTACAAGATTGATTTTTTTTTTTTTTTCAATAGATATTTCTAGTTAACGTTATAAAAGAATATGGAGCTAGGGAATGGTCCAGGACATCTGAATCTGGTGTAACATTTTTCAGTCTTCCAGGACAAATATGGCTGTTGCTAAGGTAGTAACTCCTTGTTTAGATGGCAAAGTGCTTTGCAGAATAAGGGAACCCAATTATGGCTTCCAATGGCAATGAGAAGCTCCTGTTAACATGACTGGAAGTTAGACTGGATCACAAGAATTATTCAATACCTGGTAATTGTAGCCTTTTTTTCCTAATAAAAATCAGCGATCTTTTAGAGTGTAAAAAGGAAAAAAAAAAATTCATTGTATGCAAAAATGGATTGTTTTAAAATGTAGAGTCTTCCAGGGGTTTCTTACTTATAGATTTTTTTCTCTAAAAAGGGATAGTCATCACTTAATATCTTACCAGTTTACATGAATATGTAGATTTATTCTCAGAAGACCTCTAAAATATGGAACAAATTAATTCAGTGTTACAAGGTGACAAACTGTGGCTGAGGAAGTCACACGGGAAGTCTGTGGAAGAATCAGAAACTAAATTTACAGGAGAATCAAATTCTATTAAAAAACATGCTTCAATATGTTCCACATTATTTAGAATAGGGGAAAAACCACTCAGCTAAATACTCAGCACAAAATCATAAATCACATTTTAACCACAAAGGATACTTTATGGTGTGCTTCTTACAGAAAACAGAAGTTTCCAAGTTGGTATTTTTTTTCCACATTGAGGGAAAAACAAAAATAAAAATAACAAAAACAAAACCAACCCAAAACCCAATCAGACTTCCTGCAAAAATCAAAACAGCAAGAACAGTCACAGTAGTTTTCAATCCTCAGCCTGCAAGTAATAGGTTTTCCCCTTCTCTCCTAGTTTTATTAGAGTTGATTCCATTTTCTTGTCAAAATGGATATCCACTTTTGAAAAAGCAGGCTTTGTTTGCTTTAGGCTCCATGCAAGGAAAGTAACATCCCTCAAGAAGCTTTATCATACAGTCAAGCTGATGACCTCCTACAATAATCTTGAGATGAAAATGAAATATCACCTTGTGAAGTCTGGTGGGACTGCACTTCTCCTGTAATGCAATAACCCTCTGAATGAGACAGATCCCCCGAATACGAGCACATCTCCCCCGAGTTCCTGTGTCAGTGGGCAGAAAATACAAATTCAGCCCCTTTGACTTTTTTACACCAATAAAAAATGTAATGTATTTTTTAATGAACACCCTTCTTGGCAATTGCAAACGGTCTGCGTATGGTTTTCTTTGTCGCAAATGTACCTTTAACTAAAAAAACTGTCTCTTTGAATGTTGGTGCTCTGCTTGTCTTTACAAAGCAAAAACTAAATTCAGGAACATTTGGAAGTTCTTCAGTAAGCAACCTCCATTGCTGCAAAATTAAATCTGCAGATATTCTATTCCATATTCCACCAGTGAAAGCACTTACAAATGTACCCTGAGCAATGCAGGGCCTTTTGCACTGAGTTTTGGTATCAATCAGAAAGCTACACTCTTAGACATGAGGAAAGCACGTAAAGCCTAGGCTGGCACACAAAATGAGAAGTCATTGACCAGACATCAGCCTCCAAAACATGGGGCTGGGGCAGTTTTCAAAGTATTTCTCACTCTGGACACAGGCTGCTGTTAGAATAAGGTCTTAGTTTCTCTTAAAGACATTCTGCTCGTGGCTTTAGAGGAATCTGCAAGTTCACCAAATGTAAGATAAATCACAGCATCTCCCCTACGAACCACTACCTCCTCACTCCCCTCCCAAGGTGAACCTTTTGCATGTTGGAAAACAAAGCATTCTGCTCAGTCAGGGCGTCAGGCTTGGTTTGAGTGAAGCAAAATTAAGCTCCAGAAAGTTTTAAGGATGGCTTACTCGGATTTCAGGAACAAGCAAACAGCCAATTGCTCTGATTCCATTATGAAAACATCCCTCTTGCCCCTAAACAGGCTGATGCCGAAATAATGCAACAAATGACAAACGGGGATGTTGTAGCAAGGGTAAATTTTTTGTCTTTAACTTCCTTCCTGCCAAGTCCTGGGTGGCACAGATCAGTGGGTGCTTTTGCCTGGTAACCACATCACGTCCTGGTTATTCCACTTGTCTGTGTTTGGCTGGAAAAGTGGGACACTGTGACCCAGGGATTAGCAAGCACACACACGCACAACAAGGGAGGCAATTACAGATGTGCTGTCATTGCACTTCCAGTGAACCCCAAGAACATTTGTAAACAATTCCGTGAGAGGCAACCAAGGGCCTTTGGGAACTAAAAATTATAGACCAGTTTAACAATCCATTTAGCAGTAGAAAGAGTAATGTAATTGCATTTGAATCCTACAATTCAAATGTAAATTAGCATACAGATAGCATATTTCAGAGACACAGATGCAAGTGATTTGCATGTTCGTTTCTGTTTATACCATAGTTAAATATAACACAAGTTTAACAAAATTAATAATCTCCCTGGCAAAGAAACTAAATATTGATTAATCCAAAATTCCTGAAAATATATGTATCTAATAAAAATTAAATCCAAACATATGGGAAAAGAAAAAAAAAAAAAAAAGAAAAGAAACAAAAAACAGTATTTTGCCTCAGAAATATCAGAAACAGCAGAGAATAAACTTGGAATTATTGGTTTCCCACCTGCCAGGCAGAAGTACAGGGCGTGTCTGGTGGCTGCATGAGCTGCTGGCAGAACCTGACATGGTCCCAAAGTTTCACTGTTATCTCCCACAAAACAAAGGTAAGCTAAGCAGTTTTACCAGTGATGAAGTCTGTTCCGAGAGCAGAATAAATATTTTACATTACAGTATTTTAAAAGAACATCCATGGAGGTGAAATTTTGCTGTTGTTGTTAATGTTCAAAAAAGTATAAACCTGTCATCCTTGGAAAAATCCTATTATGATATTATCCCAACCTGTTGCTGATACAACCTGAAAAATATTCAGAATGCTGCTGCTCCTTCAGTGAGAAAGTTGATGACAGTACAGAAATGGAAGTCAGAAAAAACAACTCTAGTGAGGAAGTGACCTCTTCTAAGTGATGAACATTCTCAACAGATCACTGCCACTTCCCAGGCAAAGCCTTCATTGACTAAAAAACTCAGTACAAGAAAACTGAATTTGCCCAAAAGATAGGTAGAGAATTTTGTCAAGGGAACTAAAAAGGGTGCAACTCTAAGCAAGGGATTTTTTTACTCAGGTCTCAAAATTTTGTTGAAGTTTCTTCAAACTAAAGAGAGAGGAGCGTTAATAATTTATATTTCTGCATTCAAAGGGTGTCTTTTGTAGATATGACTTTATTGCTTTTCAAGGAAAATATATTAATCCAAACAGAACATTTATGTTGATTTCTATTACTCAGAATAAACATTGCTTATTCCAGAGATGTACATTATTTTGAAATTCCTTATTTCATGTTAATGTGTTATGGCCTCGAGAAAAAAAAAAAAATTGAAATAATTTACAAATAATCTAAACTGTGTCTTATTCTTTTGATAACTATTTTAATGATCCTGTGCACTTAAATTAAAAAAAAATGTATTTACACCATGAACTTCAGTGACATAAGTTCAAATTGCACATGCTATCCAAAATCAATGCATGTAACAAGTCGTTCCTGCAGATTGGTGCCTGATTCATATCAAGCAGCCTGTCTGCATATGAAAAGACTGACCTTTGAGAAAAGGAAGAGAGGATCAAATATTAAAAAAATAGGGTTTTCTTAATCCTACATGGAGGTTCTTGCAACAGAGGTTGGTTATGAAAATCTAATTTAATATTTAAAAGGTAAGATTTCTCAGGAAGAAGCTCCAGGAAAATAATTGCTTTTTTTCACCCGTCTTTATATTCTTTGCTAAGGGGAAAATACATTTCTCTCTTTCCTTCATACACCAAGAACCTTGGATGAGTTAGTTTCCACTCTGAAATAAAACAAAGCAGAACAGAATTGATTCGTTCATGGTTTTTGACAAATATCAGCTTCCAAGGACTGTGGGCATTTACTAAGAAACTATTATTTTTATGTAGTCAACATCATCATAAAGATTTTAAAGAGAAAGAACTTCTTGAGTTTTTCAGAGGTTCATCAAGAATTATCCAACACAAAGCCATAATAAGAATTGAATAAAAATTAGGATCTCCTATAAATAAATCACATTTTTTATTTATTTGCTCTGAGATTATTTGAAGATATTGAGCTATACATCAATTTATCTAATAAAATATTTTGAAAGGAAACATCAAACAACATAGGCTACTTTAACATGCTTGGTATTGAAACAAAGTATATTGGGTTGGGTTTTTTTACTTTTGGAAAGAATACTTAAATGAAAATTTGAGTGAGTTGCCTATTAAACTTTATAAAACTAGGTGAAAGGGACAGCAAAGCTGATTAACTTCTTGAAATGTGAGTGAATGGGAAGGAGCACAGTTGAAAATAAAGCCCTTTATTTTGCTTGCCCCGTGAAATCATTGTTACTAATAGGTGTCACCTTGGATGGCACAGTAAAGAAGCTGACTTTTAAATGGTCCTTTTTTTTCTCATGCTCTTCTTGCATTTATTGTGAATCACAGCTGCCTGCCCCCCCTTTTCCTTACCAGCCAGTGATGCCCACAAACTTCTCAGTTCTCATTCCACTGCTGCTGACTTCGCAACAGTTTATGGATCTCCCCTCTCAGACCCTTCCCCACAAAATCTTGGTAGTTCTGCATTTCATGTGTTGGATGAGATGGATCAGAGTAACTTCACCAGCTACTTCATAACACAAACAGACACAAGTTCATAGAAGGAAGCCTCTCACAGTAAAATCCTTATTGGTAGAAGCAGCAAAAGGTGAATTCCTGTACTTGATATTCAATGGTTTTAGAGCATAAGCAGCCAATGTATTTGCTGTGTAATAAACCTGCTCCTCTTGCAAAAGTACCTTTAATGAACAATAAAAAAACCCCAAAAAACTGCTTCAAAATTCAAAGAAGAAAATTCAGAAAAGAACGGTGATCAACCTTGTTTTTATTACTCTGGTGAAAAACAAAGAGCATATGAGCTCTCACAAGTCACACTTCCAGGCACAGACACAGAGATGACAAATTGTTTCACCTCAGATGAACGGCCGTACCCTCCCAGCAGATAAAGAGCCAAACTTTGGACAACAGCCCAAGCTCCTGCTGAATAAATGAAAGAAAATCTGCTTAGTCAAAGTTTAAAAGAAAGGATCCTCTCTTGTATGAAATGGTGAACCTAACAAGGATAATGTTTGAGCTGGGACAACCTTCTCAGGATTAGCCTCTCTTGAGGTTTTCATTATTTTAGCAGGAAAGAATAAATGCAAGCAGTCACTGCAAAAGAGCATTGCACAAAATCTTCCCCAATGAGATGTGTTCCTGTTGTTTCTGTTCAATAGAGTGTTTTAATCTTCAAAATTAACTATTTGGTACATATCATAATAAAAAATTATTTAAAACAGCCACACAAGTGTATACAATACTCTATTATTTGCAGAACTGTCTTGTTTCCCAAATTGCTGCTACTGCATTCAGGATTGATTTACAGACATAGGAACACTGCCAAAACAGACTTTTTACCACTCTGTTACTCTGTTTCAACTGGAGCATTCATAAACAGAAACAAATTATGTAGATAGAAAATTACACTTTTATACAAGAAAAGGCTTGCAAACTCAAAGTTTATTTGTGTTCGAAAAGGTGTTTGTGAAGGAATGAAATTTTATGCTCAGCAAAAAACTACACAACAAGAAAATTAGGAATATGACACAAAAACCAAAAGCCAACAAATAATTTTAAGTGCAAAACTCTCTATCATTTACTTCACAACATGCAAGTTGAACAGTTTTACGTGTTAATAATAGAACAATTGATGTAAATATGTGAAAAGGGCTCAGTGTCAGGATAGGTGTGAAATGCATTTCAAGATAAGAGAATAAACCTTAGAGAGATTGCTTTTTTCTATTATTTGTCACCAGACTTCCCACTAAGAAAATTTCTATTCCTGCTTTGAAAAGGAAAATATTCTGAATGCAGGCAATGCAATTTGATTTCTTTTTTTCAAGACTTAAATTCAATTTGGGTTTGCATCCCCTTCTTCAAGGGTGCGTTGGCAAGCCAGAATTGAAACCTCTCTGCTGCTTTATCCCTCTGTTCAGCCCCTGCAAGCATGTCAGAAAATGTGAATTTCCCAGTGCACAGAGTTTGGGAATGGCTTAGAACCTTTCCTGCCTGCAGTAGTGGAGGATCAGGGAGTACAGACTGAGCTCAGGGTAAGTGAATGGTACAACTGAGAGAATCTGGCTGTTGCCACCAGGATCTGCTGAAGCCCCACTGATTTCACTGGGGTTTGAAATGACTGCAGTAGAGATAAGCCTGAATCTTCAGAAAAAGGAATAATTTGCAGCCTGTGTCTCATGAAGCTGTTGGATGCTGCTTTCGAGCTCTTACAAATGATGCAAGTTAAACTGCATTCCACCTGTAAGATAACACAGCAGTAACACCCTCCTTATCTGCTGCAGGATGGTTTGTTTAATATGCAGGTGGGCAGAGCCAGCTTTTGAAGCCCATAATGTCAACAGATCCATCCAAGGAAATGGATGAATAAACGTAAAATAGAATTTTTCTTCGTACTAAAATACCAATTAACTGTTATCACTTGTTTTGTTTTGAAAGTCTTACAGGTAGGGAAACAAACAAACGAACCAAAAGGCTTAAAAATCTTCTACAGGGCTGAGAGTTTATCAGTTAACTTCCTTCAAGCTGCTCAGTCACTGTCACATGGAGCTGTCAGGGCTGGTGGTGACAAACTCAATTTCAAGCACTTTCCAGCCAGCACTAATGGCAACAGACCTTACATTCAGCTTCAAAACACTGCACGGGAGAGCAGAGGTGTCTTCAGCAAAGAAAGCTGATTTACTTCCCAAAAAACCTGTTTGGGATCTGGAGAGACAAAAATGAGAAACTCTGTAGGATGCAAGTGAAGCAGTCAAGACACTCCCTGGAAGCAGACAAATAAATGCATTTGCCTCTCTTGTGGCTATATTTTTTTTTTCCATGTTGCATGTCTGGTAAACCTTTTTCTAACATCAGATGGTATAATAAAAAAAAAAAAAAAAACAAAACAAAACAAACTGTAGCAGTTAATTGAATGTATTTTCAGAATGAAAAGAAAGATAAAAAAGCAGGGAAAATATTTTCTTGTAGTAGATGCTTTGGAATTACAAGTTTATAAGAGTAGAAAGTTTACTTTGAGGGATTTTTAGATTTTCTTTGATTTTTATATGTAATTATAGGATGATAAAAATTAGAGGTGTTGCTTTACAACGTGCTACAAGGGGCTTCCTCCTGTACCCAATTTTCAGCACAAAGCAATATATAAATGTATAAAGCACTGAACTGACCCCCCAGGATATTTTCCCATCTCTCTACCATAGCAGAGATGAAAAGTTGGCAGAACCTCAGCTGAGATAAAATGGAGCAACCCCAGCACCCTTGGACAGAAAGGTTTATCCAAATATTTTCTAAGTCCATATGCAGTACTCAGTCCTCGAATTCTTGCTTAGAGATGGGTGGCTTAGAATAAATCCCTTGGTCTTCTGTTTCTGCTTTATTACCTACACAAATTAAATCACTGAGAAAGGCTGGATACCAAAGAAACAGTTCTCCCTCATTTCAGATACAGGATATAAAAGGAGAAATAGTTTTGAACAGAAATTAAAGAGGTTTGAGAAAATAGGGAAATTTATGGCAGGCTACATAACTACAATGAGAAACTGTGGTGTTTAGAAATAACACTGCCTGTGTTTTTGCCTCCAGTAGACTTTTGCAACAGCAAGCGTGATTCTTTATATATTCACAGCCATACGTTAGTTAAAAATTTTAAATAACACTTACAAAAAGCTTGAAATTTTAAATTTCATTTTTTCTATCACAATACATCAAATAGCAAAAAAAAAAATAACATTCAGCTACATAGAAGCATTAACATCATGGCATATTTGCTAAGCACGTTATTACAACAGGAAAGCAGCTGAGCTTTTCCTTCCCCAGCTACATTTTGTACCAAATCCTTCTCTATTCCATGGCTTCAGCCTCAGAATGTCCCTGAACTTATCTGGTTTGAAACACCTACATCTGGAAGCTGGAGCAGCCTCAAGACACTTTCATTATATAAAGTCACTACAGCCTTTTTTTTTTTTTTTTTTTTTTTCACCTAGTCTAAAACAAATAACCAGTCTAAATCCCTTCACATTTTATATGCCATGATGTTTTAAAGTATCAAAATGGACCCTCGATATCTTTAGGAAAGCCTGTAAACTAACTGCAGTGGGTTTTAAATCATCTTTATGAATAAGGACACTATCTAATAAATATAGGGTTAAATGGAGTTCAGATTCAATAAGTAAATAACAGTCAGGTATTATAAGGTCTTAACTAATGAGCAAATCTACTTTAAAAAATGCAACTTTCAAAGCTCATGAGTTTATGAGATTTTAATTAAAGTGTTCTGCTCTTAATTTAACGTATACCCTTAGGTGCCCAGGTAATGAATTAAACAGATTGAAGGATATGGGATGGAGTTTTTCATTTTCCACTATTATTTTAAGGCTATTTTCATTGTTGTACTAGATCTTTTTCATGTAGGAAGAGTTTTTAAGAAAAATAGAAGTGGATTTATCTCATTGCTCAAGGCATGGGTTCAATTTTGCCTTTTCTAATGTTCTTGCAATAAAATTCCAAATTAAAAACATTATTAGAGGACTTTCTTTGGTCTGATTTTTTTTAAAAAAATCTTTAAAAATAAGAAACTTAAATTAAAAAGTAAGATTTATGTTTTAGGTGTGTCAAAACCCCTTTTTGGGTGCTGAGCAAAATAAGTAGAACTCAAAATTTTCAACCTGGCTAGAGTTTAAAAAATGTTGTCTGATCGTAAGTACTGCAATGGGAATGCTGGGTGTTGATAAAGTGTGAAAACTTGATCTCCATCAGCAAGTGCAGAGCTCCTAAGGCCTCAGCTGACAAAGAAATAGAAGGTTTTTCTGCCTCTTGATATCTGCTCATGTTAAGAAAAAAGCCTGCAGGCATAAGATTTTCCATGAAACCTTCCTTAACCAAAGACCAATCTAAACAGAAGAATGCAACTCTAATTAAAATAAAAATTAAAAACTAGTATTACCTTCCACTTAAGCTGTGTTCCCACCCTCATGCTTATTATTTCAACTTTTCTTCCTGCTAAAGATTTCATTTCTCTTGTTAAGCATGCCCTTGAAGGTATCACGCGTGGCAAGAATTCCACATGAACGCTGGGGGAACGGCCCAGAGCACGCACGCAACGACCTTTCAGCAAAACAGAGCTTGTGAGGAAATGCCTGTCCCAGCCTGAAGTGCGTCCCCCAAGTCACTTTATGCAGCTTACAGTACCCTTTTGTCTCACCTGAAGTTATGCATCCAAATGATTAAGGTTCCCTACCTCTTTGTCTGATCTTGTCCCTTTGTGCGCGTTCTCCACGGTCGTTTCACCTTCAGACGGTTTCTCTTTGGATTCTGCTTGAATTTTGCCTTTTCCTTCAGCCAATTACTCCTTAAGTAAAAGTTATGATGTAAGTTCCCCAGCAGTTAATAACTTCCTCCTCAGTCCCAGAGCCTACTCACTGGAAGAAGGAGACTTTTGGAATTCTAGTCACGTGCCTGGCTACATCTTTGGTCCATGAGGTTTTCTCTTCAGACCAAGATCCTGCAGAAGATAGGAAAGGAGTAAAATAGCGTGTATTTGTCTTCTCATTTGGTTTTTTGATTAAACCTGGTGAAATTCTTGGAAAAAAGATTGTCGTGCCACTCTTTTTGGTGCTCTTCCTCTCAGAAATGTGGATAAAAATAGTTTCGCAAAGAGTATATCAATGGCATTTTCTCCATGGCAAAATCCCAGGAGCTGTCATACTCAGAGGTGTGACAATGCGTCACATTGAAACACCAGTGTGAAAGGAAAGAATAAATATAGGAAAAGACAGAAAAGTATTTCTCTTAACCACTTCCCTCCCACAGGTTTACCCAAGGCAGTCTCCTATGTCACTCTTGAGAACAATGGGATCAAACTCCAGCATAGGTTTGGATCCAATGCACAGCTGTGGAAGGACAAGGCACCTCAGACTGCCTGCATGTCCCTTCAAAGTCCCTGCCAATGCACTGATGGGGAGGCTTTTGTAGCCTTATTCTCTGTGTCTCTCTGAACACATTCTTTCCTACTGAAATCAGTAAGAAATTAGCATAATTCTCTTTCACGAAACGTAATAATCTTTGTCAAGAGATTTGTGGCACATGGAGGTTTTTTTTCAGTTTCTCCTGGGTTTAGAAAGGGAGGGAAGGGCAAAAGGCTTCTCATCTACTGTTGCTGAGTGGCCCTCAGCAATACAAGCAGAGGAAAGAGCACATCAGTAGCAACAGGAAATTACACTTTGAAAGTCTTCCTTTTCTGAAGCAGAAAACTGAGCCTCGAGTGGTGATCCTTAATAGCCTCTGTCTAGGCAGCAATTCTGTGTCACTGGCACAGCCTTTTTCAGAATCTAGCAACCTGGCATTAAATTCCTATGCCAATATCCCAGGAGCAGTCAAATTTCTCTCACTTGTCCAGCTCACCAGCTCCACTTTACACACTTGTTCATTAGCTGCAAAGAGTTCAGTCTTTGATCTCAAAAAAAAAACCCAAAAAAAAATCAATCCATTCTTGGTTGTACAGAAATAATGGACTGAGTTTGTAGAGAGACTGAATCAATAGATATGTGGGTATACACTTTACTGGCTGATTCAGGATGTATTACTCAGCTGCAGTTTATTATATTAAAAATTTGAAATTTTTCAATATTTACCATCTCATGAAAATCTATAAGTGAAAGAAAAAAAATTGAGTATTGTGAATGTTACACAGCTTATTATAATTAGTACCTTTATCCTTGTGACTGATAGGTAGCTTGTCTAGCAGCTATAATCCTTTTTTACTACATGATTAAAGGTCCAAATAAAAGAAGTTCAGAGAATACTGACACTAGAAAGAGGTTTAGGGAAACACTCATGTTTTAACTCTACTCATGCCCCATCAGCTTTTCAATTTATGCATCCATTATCAGGGTGTGGCCCAGAAATATTTCCATGAATTTGTGATGCTGGTGGCTTCCTGTGACACATAATGAGTTCTTTAATCCTATCCCTAAATTAAACTTGTTTAAATGGTGTGATTAATCAATCGACACCATTATCCTTAAGACAAATACTTCAGGCAAACTCTTTTCATTAAGACCCAATTCAGAATAATTGTTTTCACACCCTCCCATTATTACTCAGTCTTTATCTCCATTCATATCTGACAAGAGGACAGAAGGACAAGAGGTAAGACAATACCACAACAATTGATGTTTCCTCCCAGAATGCAACAGATTAATTATTTTATCTTTTTTTTTTTTTTAATGTAACTACACTAATTTTCTCCTTCATTTGCTGTGCTGTAATGGGAGAGCTTACCAAAATAATTTTAAATCTTCCTATTATAAGTTTCTAATGTAAATCTTACTTGGAGGATCTCGGTCTATGGGAAAATACCTAAAAGAAATGCGAAAAATGAACATTTTAGAGGGTGAAATTAACTGTGCTGTAGCTGGCAGCAGCCCCGTGATTTCGGCTGTGGTGCTGAATCCACACTCCAGTAAATCAGCTGTACATCTCTTCTCCTTAACTCATCCTGGGAAGTTCCTTCCCAAGAAGAGCTGCACTGATTTACAGCCCTTTGGAAAGGACCTGAGCTGGCAGCAGGTTCTAGCAACTGGGACAGATTCTTATAACAACTAACTAACTAACTAACTAACTAATCAATATATTACCTGAAAGTCTTAATTAGCAAGGGATTTTTTTTCATTTTTAATTGTCTAAAAAGCAATGAAAAGAAGACGGGAAAGATTTGTGGTAGCAATTCTTACTTTCATAATTTGCACTTTTTTACCTGAAGTAGCCCTGTTTTATCTACAAAAAGTCCTCAGTATTTTGCTTTCTATAATTAACAGTCATAAACTGGAATTATTTGCTACAGCTCCTGGTTTGATTTTGTTTTGACTCACTGAAAAATAACATGATTTATATTCTAGAATTGAAACTAAATATAATTTCTCCTCAATGTCTCATTGGAGCTAAACCTCTTCATAAGAAGAATGAATACAAAAAAGCAAACAAGAAAAAGTGTTCCCCCTACATCTGTGTCTTATTTTCAGAGGCAAATTTGATTTTAAATTCATTGGAGAGAGAAGTTTTCTCTTGGAAGGGCTCAAGTTCATTTGTAATTGGAGGGATGAAAGAGAGTCAATATTTTTACCCACTTTATTCGGAAGTGTAACTCAAAAAAAAAGGTAAACAATGTCAGTGTTGCAAAGAACTGAAACACACACATGCAGAAAGGTCTTAACAGACAGGATACAAATCCTGGTAGAGAAGCACTGTTATCTCAGCTGAGGTAACACCATATGTTCTCTTTCAGACCTCTCAATCTCAAATGCTAATGTTCAAACCTCCTCTTCAATTTAGCTCTTATCTCTCTGCTGAATACTTAAAAAAAAAAAAATCAGTGCAAATATGTTAAAAAAAAACAACAACAAAAAAAAAAAAAAAACAAAAAAAACCAAAAAAAAACAGTGTAAGCTAAAAAAACCCCCAAATTTAATTAGCTGGTGAATTGGTATCTCAAGTATTTTTCACCATGGCAATTCATACCCAAAGGTGAATTTTCCAAAAGCAAAACTTTTTGAGTAAACCTGAGAGGCTTCACCTTTTGAACACTTCAGCTGCTTTTTAAATTAGAGCTTTTAACTTTCAGAAATTCAAGCTTTCAAAAAAATATCAAAGTCATCCTGAGCAAAAGCTTAATTTGGACAAATGTATCCTTGAAAAATTGCTTCTGTGCCAAATCAAGGTGTCTCTGCTGTATTCACAATGTCGATGCTGTCTTTAAGTAATCTTTAAGAATACTTATAAGGACCAATTTAAATATAAGAAATTTCTCTAAAACAGGGATGACATAGTACTTCCAATGAAGCAAATAGAAATTTTATCATTATTGTAAAGATAAGGATTTTACACAAAATTTTATTATTTTATCATTACTGTAAAGATAAGGATTTTACACAAAATTTTATATTTTATCATTACTGTAAAGATAAGGATTTTACACAAAATTTTACCTTGTCAACAATTACATGACTTCTTTGAATTAAGCTCCATTTTTCTTCTCCCACATTTGCTAGAATTACTGTTATGGAAGGTTCCTGGGGATACCTTCATGTTTCATGACAAAAACCCTATCAAAATCAATTAATTTGTGTGGATAATTTTCATGTGAGGAGCTGAATTCAGAGGGAGTGATGGAATGAGTCCTTGGAGAAGTGTCATGTATCAGCTGTTGGAATTACAGTTCTCTCGTACCACAATTTTATCTTCTGCTGAGGAAGAGGAAAGAACAGTTTGCCTGAGACTTTTTAGGAAATGTTACACAATTTCAAGGCTGCCCTGTGTGAAACCCTGGTAAAAGGTTAAACTTTCCCACTTAACTTTCAAAGATAAAAGAGGAGCCTACATTGAAAGCTCAGGGACTGAGCCAAACTGGTGAAAGAGATTCTGTCCCTGAATAATGCGGCCTGTTTCCAATAAATTTCTAGGGTTTAAGCTTTGGTTTTATCAAGGGCCATAGGGTGATTAATACTGGAAGGAACCTCATCAGGTCACCCCTTTTCTGCTCAGGGCACAGTAATTTACAGGAGCTCAGCTCGTACATTTATCTCTGCATCCATGTACTACACAGCACATCACACCAAAGCTGCACCTCTAACCTTGGGTCCTGACATAACTTCCTCAATACACAGGTGGGCACATTTATATTCGAAAAAAGAATCAAAATTAAAATACTTCACAGTTTGCCTCACTTAAAAAAAAAAAAATATTTATTACTGGTATTAGCATATTATAATTAATTTATTGGAATACATTTGGATTAATTACTTTGCTACTTGTGTTCTAAGAGGTTTTTTTTTTCTGTTGGGATGCACATTTTTTTTTTCAAGGGATGAAAACCAGGATTTATCTGGTATGGTACTGTAAAACCCAGAGGGCTTTTCTTGACTTTCACTGTTGTTACATGAGCCAAAAGCCCATTATACCTGGCAAGGTAAGGCAGTTTCATTGCCAAGTAGCTGGTATATTTAACTGGGTTTAAAAACATGAGCAAATAAATATGGATGGTGACATGACCAGAAAACAATCAGTGACTGGCACATGAGTGACAGACACTGCTTTGACACAGGAAACACTTGATTACAAAATCATTTGTCGAGGAGGGGAGAGTCCCAAAGCTTTACAAAATCTGCCTCACTTTATCCCATTCTTTCCTGTGAAAAACACAGTTTTGCAGCATTCATACTCTTAAACAAGTGTCAATACATGGGATATTATTATTTTTTTTTCCATTGAGAACCGTGAAGGAGACTCATTTGTAAGACCTGACAGTGAAAAAGTGGCTCTGGAATGTATGACATCATTTGCCTGAAACACACTCCTGCCTCAGAGACAGGCTGACACTCTATATGACAGTTTTGCAAATAAATCTCATTCCATTCTGTCTTGTAATCATTGCATTTCTCAGTGCTGTCTATTAAGACTTGCTAAAAAAAAAAAAATAAATTATTTTCAGCAGAAGCCATGCTGTGTTCTGATTAGAAAGGAAACTGTGGAGGAATAAATGGTTTTCAGGTAATAAAACAAAAAATCCTGCTCATGCTCTTGCATTAACCAAATCTTTCTAAGATATAATTCAAATAATTAGGCAGTTGTTACTGGTTGCATTCAGAACAACCACTAATGTATCATTGATATTCAAATCAAATGTCTTTAATAAGTGATTGTGTTTCAGAGCTTAAGGAGTGACAGCGATTTCTTTTAGCAATGGCAAATAATTTGACAAATGGAAGCACATTAAAAACTCTGGGTGAAATCACCCCTCTTCACGGGGTGAGCACCACTCAAATTCTGGATCACTGAAGTGTTGTGCTGAAGTCACTCAATTCCCATGATTTATATTCTTCCCATAACTTCCACAAAACATGAATTTTATACCATTTTAGCATATTTACCTCACTAAACCGTGGGGCCATCTCTGGAGTTGAACAGCAGCAAGAACAAAAGTGTACTGCTGCAGAGGTACTGCGAGATGTATCATGAATATTGCTGAAAATCAGGATTATTTTCAGTGACTTCAGCAAGTTTGTGGTGAGGTTCTTGTTAAACCTTACACTAAGATATCATTTTCCTATTTTTTTACATTCTTGCCAGTTTCTAGAAAAGCAAAAGTTCTAACCAAGAGGGAAACACTTTAAAAAATATATCTTATAAAAGTGTTTGTAACTGCTGTGTGAAACTGCAAACACTTTTGAAATTTCACACAGCAGTTACAAACACTTTTGCAAGACACTCAGAGAGACACACAGACCAAATGGAACAGATTAGCTGAGAAAGAGTCCTATAAATTTAGAAATTTGTTTGTACTCAAGAGTATTTGAAACTGAATCCTTCACATTGCAGCAGATGCCTGCTGGACCATGGAAATAATAACATTTGGTAATCACAAAAATTTGATAATTTATTGCAGAAGCCCATGTTTCAGTGGATTCAACTTTGACAGAAAGCCATCTTCTCCACCACCCAAAAAATAGAGAAAATCCACGAGTTTGGGGTTTTTGATGACCAATATTATTTGAAAATATTTAAGGGATAGCAGCTTGACTTCCAACCATAGAATTCATAGAAACCAGCTCAAAAACTCATGCACACTGCATTTCTTACAGCTGTCCTGAAGGTACTTGCTACCGAAGCTTCATTTCCTACTTACAGGAGCAGCAGGTCTACCTCTGCTTTTCTGAGCCAGCAGATGAAAACATAAAAACACAAACCACATTTTGCTTCAGCAGCCTTTCTTTAGTTTGGGATTGGGATTTTTTTTTTTTTTTTTTTTGTTGGCTGAGGCCTTGTGATCCATTTTGTATTATTCTAGAACAGCATAAATTAAGAATTACTCTGGCATACAGAATTAGTTGTAGAGGTTGATCCTTTTGCCTTACACTTGGTGATACATCCATGTCATAACTTTGCATAATGCAAAGGACACCTTGCACTCTTTCAGTTCCCCCTTCCCTCTATGAACTCAGCCAGAGAAAGAGCTCTCATGTCACAAATATTGGGTTTAGGGGTTATGGCTCAGCCTCGGGTGCTTGCTGCTCCTCTCAGAAGACAACTGCTGCAGGTCAGCTGCCATTGCAGCAGTCTCTGCCTGCTCCAGTTCTGTCAAAAGGGCTGAGTTAAAAAAAAAAACAAAAACCCACAACAAACCACAGATGGGATGAGAGGGAAGCAGATGCATAGTTAAGCTGTCAGATCCAAAGGGTGACAAATTCTGCCTTGCAAAGGCAGAGGCTACAGAGGAGACAGCAACAAAGCACCCAGGTCAGTGATGCAGGAAGCTGCTCAGCTGCATCCAGCACAGGGAGTCTGAGCACATGCTCAGAGGTGCTCTTGGGGGTGTTTTGCCATTAGATTTCTAATCCCATGGGACAAGGTCAAGTTTTGCAACGTAAAGAACTGCGAGTTCACACAGGAATAAGACACCCCTATTCCATATATTGTATCCATGTTATAAGTGTGTCTGTTTGCCTTTTACAAAATGTATTGTTAATGGTACAAACTGGGATTATTTGCAGAATAATGAATTAATCAATAGGGTGAACTGCATTTACAGCACTAAAGTTATTAGAGACATTACAATTTACAGCTGCCAAGATTTTGCACCACTAGATGAGAAACTTTTAGCAAATTATTGAACATCACACAGAGAGAAAAGACAGAAGAGTTATTTATAAAAACAAAGAAGAAATATTTCTCATCTACTTTTCTGGATAACAGGGAAGCCTTCCAAACCAAGATGATGAATAAAATTATTTCCTGTGTTCCATGTCTGCTTCCCCTTTAGTACTAATTACACTCCTATGCTTATCTGACACCTGTCTGCTTTTAAATCACTAATTAAAATATGAAATGTGGAAAGCTATTTTTAAGCACAGAATTCTATTGTTTCACCAGGCTGAATTACTCCTTCCCTTTTCAAAGAGGTGCTACCAAACATTTCAGATCTTAGGGTCCAAAATGGAACAGAGACCAAACCAACTATCCCACCACTTTTTGGAACAAAGCTTTCTGCTCTGTTTGCACTCTGTCTTAACAGTTAACCAAAATCACTGTCCTCTGGGAACTATCCTGATTTAATTAGTGATGCTGGATCATGACCACAAATACAGGCACGTTAATTTCATCTGCATTCCAAACACAGGGGAAGCCTGTTAGTGGCAAGAAAGATTCCTTCTGTTTCTTGTGTCTGCACAATTCTCCTCTGTCTCTGCTTAGCTGCTTATTCTGGATGTTCATTTTCTTGTCCCAAAAATCCCTCCATGCAGAATTCATCCACAAAGTACTCACCTTCTCCAGGACAGTTCAAGTCACAGTGGCAGATACTTGCACAAATTAAGGAATTTGGTGTAAAAAAAAATAGTCTAAATTGCCTTTCATTAGTATTTTTACAAGCTCACGTGAACACAAAAGCTCTAGACTATAAAATACATCAAAAATATTCTGAAAATTTTACTAAGCAGTGTCTTAAATCTACTTAAAGTACTGGATCTAGGTTTTGAAGGGATACAGTTGGAATTTAAATAAAAACGTTCTCATGTTCCATGCTGTTTGAGGATGCAAACTCTCACTGAACATAAGAGAACATCATCTTTCATAAATGTTTTTAGGAGGTTTGTTGCATATTCCTGAATTTTACACCAGCAAATTTTTATGTAACCTTTTTTTACTAAATAATATTTATAAGCACCTCAAAAATGGCATGGAGTGTGATGTTATTAAAAAAAAAAAGAAAAAATAAAAATCTCATTATTTCTACTTGAACAAAAACATCTTCTGCTTAATAGCTGCATTTTAGGAGATAAATTCTGCACTGATACTTTCTCAGTAAGATCAATTCAAGTCTCAAAACCCTGCAGGAAGGCATTACGTTACATGGGCTACACGCTAGAGCTCCACGAGGTAGAATCAAACATAATGTAGCAAATGCAAACCAGTTCCATTTGTGTTTGTGGAGAGCTGCCCAAGGTAACTCACAGAGACACAAATGTACATTCTCCTCTGGCCTTTACTCATCACTTTTTCTGTCGCTCTCTCTGTCCCTTGCTTCAAACTGCACGCTCCGGCTTCAAAAGGAAAGCCCCTGTCACATGAGAAGAAAAAAGGATTTCTTAATCCATTCCATCCATCTCCTGACCCCACGTTGTTTTACTTTGGTCATACAGAATTTAGAGGCTTTTACACACGTTTCCAGTGTGCCGACCCAGACGTTCAGACAGGCTTGTGTGTGTGCAACGTCGACAGATGACTGGATCTGATCTCCACTGGTCACCCAGCTGCCATTTGGTTCCACACAATTCACTCCAGGGATAGGCAAACACGACAGGAGAGATGCTGTGTGCACCACCTGAACCTCCTCTGTACCTGCCTGATGCTGGCAACTTGCACAAAATCCAGCGACGCGGAAGTAACGCTGTATGTGCGTCTAACTTTGCAAATTTCACTGTAATAGTACAGACCAACACGGGGATTTCAACTTTTTCAAGTCTTACTCTTTCCTACTGGTTGTCATGGATACTACATCTTCTCTTTCTCTTTTCTCTCTTTCATCATATTTGACTTTTCTCTGTTGGTGTCCATGGTGACACCCTGCTATTAGTACACAATGCATGTCCTAACTTCCACATTCCCAAAATCGGCTCAGGTATTTTAAGAAGTTTCCCCTATGTGACAGATACCATTGCATATTAACATGTCTTTACTAACAAGGAATTTAAAAGATCATTTTTTGTGTACTTATGGGGTATTTTCAGTTTTATTCACTTGGATAAACTCATGAGTTGCAACATCTTCTTTTCAGAATGGCCTCTGGGGACAGCTGCCATACATTCAATCCATCACAAAGGCAAATGAGGATGCAGAGCAATCAGGCAAATGTTTATGCATCAAAATATAATTGGCTGAATTTCCAGAGATGCAGAGCTTCAGAAGTAGACAGTACAAGCAAGTAGGCAGTGCAAGAAATCTCATAATCTGAGAACATTTCAAAATTACACATTTCCCCCTGTAACTCACAGCTGCTTTCAAATGATTTACCAATATACACCTTGAGGGGGAAAAAAAAAAATATCCCTAAAACCCCAAGATAAGCACCAAACCCAAAGATGAAAATACTAAAATGATGCATGTGATTTCATTATTTTATTACTTTCTCATTTAACAGACTGCTTTCAGGGGATCCAGCAAATACAATCACTGGTGGGTCAACCTGCCTGTTAGAATTTGAGCTGGCTTGAAGGTGCAAACTCTGTAGTAATGAGTTGTGGTTTTAAAGCTGCAGGATCATGTTGGTCTTATGGCTTACTATAAGGACCAGGCAGGTTTGGTTTATAAAACAGAGAAAACAACCAAACAAAAGGTTTTCTGATATGATTCTGCAAACTGGGGGTGAATTCCCCCCGTGAGTCAGTGGCAAAACTTCCAATAGCTTCAATAAGGCTGGGCTCCCACATGGCACTTTGAGTTTCCACAGGCAGTGAAGTGTAACCTGGGCATGCAAACTTCAGCCCCAGAGAGGCTCTGGAAAACAAAGGAGTGAATCACTGTGTTGGACTTTGCCAGACAGCAGCTGTCAAACGTTCCCATGAATATTTGGTGGTAGGAATCCTGGCATACTGCTGCACTCAACACAAATAAATAATTCTGATCTGTCTTGGTGTGATAAAGTAAACCCCCCAAAAAGCTGTCTACAGCTGCATGAAATCACATTTGTCAGGGAACAAGTGTAGGAATTTTTAAGTCTATAGCCTTCACAATAAGTATTCTCCAGTGCCATAAATTGTAGAAATTCAGTCATGGACACTGTAAATCAGATTTGCTAGTTTTTCCCTGAGATGCCACGCAGAAACAATTCCTCTGATTTCCTTCACTTATGTTGCCATCTTCCCAGGAGAGAGCTATTCTAACTTGCTTGCTCAGTAAACTGATATCTGAAAGCTGGCTGCTAATTAGCCTCTCTTTCAATTCTCAACTGGTGATCTGGGAAATCAAGTCCTGGTCTCCTATGTACAGTAAGATCAATAAGCTACCACCTAGCCTGCTGAGACGCGATGTCAGTATTGGCTCTTCTGTAGAGCATCCCCCCTCTGATTTGCCTCTAAATTGTAATGATAATGCGCTCTTAAATTATTCAGACTGTTCAAATTTACCCAATTAAAAAAAAAAAAAAAAAAAAAAAGAAAAAAAAAAAAAAAAAAAGGCATGTGAACCTGGTAGCTATAGATAAATGATCCCAGTAGAGTTTCCAGACGTAAAAAAAATGTCAGTTTCCAGAATGAAAAAAGGGTATTTCAAAGTGTGTTTTACACGTGATGGGTTTTCAGCTTTTAGAAAGACAACAAGCATGAATGATGGCTATTTTCTCATTTAAAATAAACAGATTTCACCTCTGGAAAAAAAAAAAAAAAAAAAAAAAAACAAAACAAAAAAACAAAAAAAAACAAAAAAAAAAACAAAAAAAACAACACAAAAAAAACCAAAAAACTTTGCAGATAAAAGCAAAAAGCATCAAACAGATAATCTTTATGGAAAGATTGGGTTTTTTTTCTCATATGGGATGGCTGTTACAGGTCTATTGAGTGCAATAGAGCTCAGCAAATTCACACAAGTAGCAACTCAGATGCTCCTCCATTATTTGTGTCTTCACTAACTGGTGTCTTAAAAATGATGAAGACCTGACAAGAGGAAAAGCCTAATAACTTTGTGTTTGATTTTTGATTTTTATAGGTAATGAATACTAAGTCTTTATATGTACTTGAAAACCTGATAGTTTTGGAAGGGTGTTTTTACAGCCTGGAGCAATAGGTAACCAAAGTGAATTTCCATCTTGAATTACCTTGCTGGGTTTTGCAGAAGAGAGGGGAAAAAAAAAAAAAAAGAGAAAAAAGAACACTTGCAAGACAATAAAAAATAGCTCCCAAATGGCTGGAGTGGAATTAAAATTGCAACAGACCAGATTTAACCACATTAAAAATTAAACACTGTTACTGGCAAGCAAAATTTGCAAAGGATTGTAAAATTATGGACCAAAAAGGCAGGTTAATCCATTTTCAGTTTCATAGTTTGTGATATTGTCTCGATTTTTAAGGCCTTTTCTGACATAGCTCAATTCCATTATGACGCTTCATAATTCTAATCCTTTATTTGTGGTCTCTGTATTTACTCTGATGCTAAAACCTTAAGCCTCTCCAACACTAAGGTCATTATCTGATCTCGCCAGTTTATCCTCTCTGAACCACTAACCTCATCCAGGGATCTCTTAAAGGGACACACAGGTTTGGGGCCACGATAGCCCTGACTGCACACAAATTCAGCCCTTTGCTGATTGCCCTGGGGTGACACTGATGGTCTTCTTGTGGTGGCAAAGCTGAGCATGCATCGCGGGCTGTGCTAGTGCTGTTGTATACTCAGATCCCCCTTCCTTTAAATTCTGGGCACAGACACAGCACCCAAAACACCTGGAACAGCCATCTGAGTTAATCAGCTAAACAAAACTTCCCCCAGACTAGCAAATGATGGATTTCTGCAGTTTTCTGTGTGTGGGCTTGCACCTGAGCAGGAACAGCCCCAGGCACGGGCACAGGCTGGGGTGACCTGCTGGGCAGCAGCTCTGCACAGAAGGACCTGGGGGACAGCCCTGCCCTGGGGGACGAGAGGCCAAGGGGATCCTGGGTCTGATCCTGACCTGCCAGCAGGTCAGGGAGGTGATTCTGCCCCCCTGCTCAGCCCTGGTGAGGCACATCTGCAGTGCTGTGCCCACTTCTGGGCTCCTTGGGGCAAGAGAGACGTGGAGCTCCTGGAACTGGCACAGGGGAGAGCTACAAAGGTGATTGGGGAACTTGAGCTCCTCACTCACAAGAAAAAGCTGGAGGAACTGGGCCTGCTTAGCCTGAAGAGAAGTCTGAGAGCAGACCTCATCAAAATAGAAGTTTTTGAAGGGTAGGTGCCAAGAAGATGGATGCAGGCTCCTCTTGGTGTGCTGAGCAACAGGACAAAAGGGAGCAGGGACAAACTGATGCACAGGGAGCTTCCATCTGAATGATGCTAAGAACTTCAGTACTGTGAGTGTGGCTGTGGAACAGATTGCCCAGAGAAGCTGTGGAATGTCCCTCATTACAGTTACTCAAAAACGGTATGGACACAGTCCTGAGTTATATGCTCTGGGTGACACTTTCTGGACCAGGTGACCCCACTGTGGTCCCTTTCCAGCTCACCCATTCTGTGGTCCTGTGATCATTGGTGGCCCAAGACCTGCCTGGGGAGGTTTTCTTCTGGTTATGAGAGCTTGAAGAGACAGTCAGCTCTAAGTAACTTACACTCATTAGGACTCCAGAAGGATAAAATAAATTTGCCTCTTTACTTAGTACAATTCCAGGCAATTCCACTGTGTTGTAGATCAAACAACTGAGCAGGTGAACAGGGAACTCCCCAAGATGCTCAAGAGGGAAAAGAAATTGAATAATCTTTGGAAACAAGGTCAGGATTTGCAGACAGAGTACAGAGCTGTGGCATATTTATACAGGAAGAAGACACAAAAGGCTTAAGTTTAATTAGAGTTTAAATTGGCCAATGATGTTTGAGATAACTAAAATGATTTTTTTAAGTGTGCAAAGAGGAAGAGGTCTAAAGACATCATTTTAAGTCCCCTCCAACTGAAATAGTCTGTTGTATTCTACTTTCTTTTAAAGAATTACTGAAAAGGAGATGTACCAGGACTTCAGGTACCCTAATGTACCCTAAATAACACAATTAGTTCTCAGTAACATTAAAATAAACAATTCAAGCATCTTTCACCAGCAGCCTAGAAGATCCTAGGGAACAAATGATTCTTTAACCAACCCAGTCATGCCAATGATTTATTTTTTAAGACAGGATAAGTGCTACAGATCTCAGCTCCCTGTCATGGTCTATCCTCAATTGACATACAAGCAGTGTGTGCATCTGAAAAGCAGGACACAAAAAAAAAAAAAGTGATGGGAATTCACATCAATAACTCCCATATTTTAGTGATTTTTTGCTTCTCATACAAACTGTTTTTAGTTTTGAGACCTCAGGAGAAGCAGGCATACCTGGGATGGAAATAAAGGCATGGCAAAGGGTAGCTCAACATAATGTCATGAGCAGCTCAGTAAAATCTCTTGGCTAGTCTTGGTTTGCAATCCAGTGTCCAGAAATCCCTTCCCCTCCACTCACATACACACACCCCACAGATACTCAGAAAGGCCCTGTGCAGGAGCAATAAGAAAGAAAATTCACCCTGCTCCAGTTCTTATTCACAAAGAATTTCACCACCAATGCTCTCTGGTCAGTGGAGAAGGTTCTGTGAAACCACCAGCACAGAAAGTGCCATGGCTGGGGCTCACATCTGGTTATGCTTCCCTGACAGAGTAGACACTGATGATTTCTGGGCCATGTCAGGGCATATACATCTTGTAACATCTCCAAGCACAAAATAAATTTTAGATTAGATATTTCCAATCAGCTTGCTAAACAGCTCTTCAGTAAAAAACACCAGGTTCCAACTAAAACCACATTTTAAAACAGAAATTGCTATCTTTTCATGGATTTATTTTTAATTCATTAAAAGATTTTGCCAACAGAAATATACAGTTATAATACCTCAGGGGACCTATTTTTCTTCTTCTCAATGTTTTCATTATCTGCAGTGAGCTTCACTCCCATGCACATATTCCCCATGATCCACTATAATCACCAAACCCGTACAGGGACTGACAGATAGGTACCACAGGAGATATAACCCAACTTAAGATCACAATAAACAAGAGAATGGAAGCAAAATTGATGAATTACAGTCCCAGAAAGCACCAAGGTAACTTTTCAAAGTGAAATATTTTGTGTTTAGATTTTTCACCGATATTTTTTTGTGGGGAAGAATATTTGCAGCAATATTTTAAAGATTTGTAAAGCAAAGAACTGAGGAAATGGCTT